>NC_090939.1:447186325-448547325 GCF_040938575.1 Ambystoma mexicanum | reverse complement strand
AAGATTCGGCGGAATCTAGGTTGCTGCGTGAGGATGCGGCCCCATACTTCCTGAGAGAGGTGGTGTGGCTACAAAGGAATAAACTGACAGGAAGAGGGTGGCTATTGAGGTTGGGATGGGAGGTCTGGCACAGAACATGGAAATTGATGGGGGAGTCAGAACCACTATCTTGGCAGGTCCCGCTGGTGGCCCTGTGCGAAAACGACACCCAACTGTTTCACTCTGTCCGTAGGCACTGGGAGCCGGTAGGCCTGGCCTCGCTTGGGGACATATGGAGGGAGGGGGAGGCGCTGGACTTTCAAAAGTTGCAGGATGAGACGGGGGTGCACAGAGGCCAGTACATCACCTATGCCAGGCTAGTAAAACGAGTACGAAAGAGATGGCCGGAGACGGCACTGGCAGATGATCCTGATGCCACCCTTGAAACTATGTATGATGTCTCAGAGGGTGGGCATGAAATATCACGGATATACGAACTCCTCAGAACGAAGGCTGGGAAAGAGTTGCCCCAACTGAGGCATGAATGAGAGGAGGAGATGGGTGAACTCATGACGGAGGGTCAGTGGAAGAGGGTCCTGGGATATCATAAAAAGGTGTCCCGAAATGTTCTACATTACTCACAGGGCCTACCTGACTCCCCAGAAGATCGCACGGTTCGGAGGCTCGATCACTCAAAAATGCCCCAGGTGTGGGGAGGTGGAAGCTGGGTTGCTACATATGTTTTGGGCCTGCCCGGAAGTGTATAGATTTTGGGAGGAGGTCAAGATGAAGCTCGCAAGTGGGGGAGTGGTGTGGACGTGGGATCTGCCTGGTCATGTATGCTTGGGATCTTCCCCAGGCCCAGACACTTTAGGCACCTGAGCAAGCTGAGGGACCTGGCATATGTTCTGGCCAAACGCAGGATTGCCTTGAACTGGAAATCGGCTAGCAGGCCGAGAGTGGAACTATGGTGGGCGGACCTTATGAGGTGGGCGGAGGCTGAATCCGTGGTTTGGTTTGAAGCGGTCACTAGAGGGGGCGAGGAGGAGATAGGGCCCTTGCTGGCCTGACGACAATTGGTGGCCTCTATGACCAACCCACAACAGGGTTTGGACGAATCTGAGAATTCGGAAGATGTGCCTACGGACAATGTTTCTCCTGACGGTGCCCCGACTGAGGATACAAGGGAGCCGGCTCTGGCTTGATGGGGGGTGGGGGGAGTTTTTTCTTTTGTGTTTTCTGTAAATAATTAACAGTTGTATTGTGTTGTGTGTTGTTTGTTTTTCTAAAATATAAAATCAATAAAATATTAAAAAAAAAAAAAACAATGTGTAGATCTCAAAATAAACCAAAATACGATTTTAGAATGAAAGGCAATGTCAGTAAAGCTGCAGTAAATCGGGTTAGGCTAGGGGTATAGCCAGTCACGTTTGTTGGTCATATGTTTGATTTGTGAAGAATGAGTAAGATAGCTAGAAGGCAACTGGTGGAAGGAATAACAAAGATGTAATAATTGCCAACTCAGGAAGTGGCAGGCTGATATTAAGCTTCTGACCGGTAAACCGCAACAGTGTCGGTGCATGAGGACAGCTGGCACAGGGGAGGAGTAGCTCTAGTGAGAATTTGCTCTCGGTGGAGTGAAAAAATAAGTCTTTTTCTAGAATATGAACAGTCCATCTCCAATTGAAGCTGTTCCAAGAGTGTGTTTGTGAAGGTAGAACCCTTGATATTCAAAATTCTGCCTTTGTATATCCTGTATCTATTAGGACAGATAGTGGGCAAATTGAAGTTAGCTGAGCACAAACTAGTCCCTAGGCAATGTCAAATTGCTTTACTGTTGCTGTGGTGTTCGGCAGGACTCAAGCCGCATTTAAATGTATTAAGCTAACTGAATATGTGGTGAGGCTGAAATGTAAGTATTACCGTTATTTTTGACTATGCAAACTACAGAAAAGAGGGTAGAAACATATTATGTTCTTTTTCAATTGATTTTTGATATGTTATTATTTCCAGCAATTGCCTTCTTAATGGTTTTCTGCCTTTTAACCTCAGTTTTCAGTTGGCTTTACTGTTTTGCTCACTGGAACCCCTGTTCAAAATAGTCTTGAAGAACTCCATTCGCTTCTCAGCTTCATTGAGCCCAGCACGTTCCATCAAGAGAAAGTTGAAGAATTTGTTCACCGTTACCATGGGATTGAAAAGAACACTAAAAAGAGTAAGGCATTTTTCACACTTCTTTTCTAATTAACGTGCTGTCAGGTCTTGATGCTTGGGAGCTAGTTTTCTTGGAAATGGCCCCTTATTTGTCTTTACACGGTAGTGCATGGGTGCCTGAATCCCAGTATGACCAATCGACCCCACCCCGTAAGAATACATATGCGGTAGGGGGCGATGCTCCCCCACAGGTAGGCATTACAGGCTTCGGGCGATCATGGGTTGGGGCCAGGCAGTGCCAGTCATGTGAGTGACAAATCTAAAATGAAAGCAGTGGATATGACAATGCATTCCTGAACCTACCAAGGAAACAAAGCCGCCTGAAGTAATTGACACCCCTCATGGAAGATGGTCTTTGGGTTTGCGGACACTTGGTGTAGTGCTGGGTCTGGAGTCCTCAGTTGCACTGCTTAAAGCTAACTCAGAAAGTCAAAGCATTAAGGTCCAGAGATGCCTGGTCTTGTGGGGGAAAACATGTGGGAAAAACAAATCCATTACTTGAATCTCCCAGTGTTTCAGTGTGTACGGTAAATCCATTGTCAGATGGGTATTTGCAACAAAACCTTTGCAAAGATGCTGCATGTTCATTGTCTGCGTTTTGTGTAATAGTTGGATGACAATTGCATGCAGCTCAGCCAGCAAACGTTTCACCTACGCATCCCCAATGATTCCTTTCTGGCTATCCCTTTGTAATGACTTGGGTCATAGATGTGTGTTCTGTCTGGTGGTGCCCATCCCTTATGTTGATTACTATCCATATCCACGCCCTACTGTTTTGGTGTTGCCTCTTCCCATCTCAACCAAGGACTCCTATCCCTTTTCAGCCTATACACACGATAAAAGAGCCAGCCAGGTAATGTCATGTCAAATCAAATCAAGCTGTATTTCGGTTTCCACCATAAAAGCGCTCGCAATATTTCACAGTATGAAGGCTAAAAACGGAATTATAACAGGATTACCAATTAATAATCAAGGTCCACAATCAAGAATACAAATAATGCAGTAAACCAGCAGTCATTTGGGCTCAAATGTTTTCCTCCTAAGAAAGGCGAGTGTTAAAAATGTTGATGCTCCAAACAACACCAGAACGGCAGTGTTGGTTTTCAATAGCATAAAGACTTCACTTCTAAATCTGGTGTGGTACAAGTTAAGAATCAGCTTAAGCCATTGGCGCCTGGCAGCTTCATGCCAGGGGCATGTAAATGGGAAATGCAATTCGTCTTGTTCAAGCCAGGTAATGTATCGGAGTGTCAGCCTAAAAGGGGTCAGGTAAGCACTGGATCCTTCCGAACGTGGGACGAGAGGAACAAGGGTTTAGCCGAGGGGCAACAGATACCTGGCAAATACTAACTTCATCTCAGAGTCTTAGTACACACATATAGTTTTCTGTAGCATCTTGAAAAATGGCCGTGCATCAATCTAACATTTCGTTGCATGATGCACAACAGCCATAACATGACTGTGAAATGCTTTAGAAGATATGTCCACTGCTATTGAATGTTTCATAGATGCAATTTGCTACAAACGTTCCTTTCGAGCTCCAGGAGCATTTTACAAGTCTTATGAATAGTTTCGTTAGAGCCACTGAGAGGCAACAGCAGCACGGTCCCAATAGTCAAGATGACATCATTGAGGTGCATGAGATCCCCATTCTTCTTGTAAATTCCGATTCCTTTTTCCTGTGTTGCTCAGCTAGAGGAGAGGATACCGGGGCATTTCCGTACTAATGTCGTGGTTGAAAAAGGTTGTACAATTTGTCATATGTCTTTATCTGGTTGCTAAGGCAGCCATATCTTAGCATCTGTGTAAAAGCATTGCTAGTGGAGCATTGATTGTTTGCCAAAGAAAAAGAAATGTATTATAAAAGAGCAGGGGGGGCATAGTATAAAACAGGCAACCGGATATGAGGGTTTTTCTTTTTTAAAAAAAATCTTTTTATTGGGATTTCATAATATAACAGTTGAAGTCAGTAAAACAATGCTCATAGCTCAGCTGTTGCGTTGCTCCCAACACTTGTGGGTGTGCAGATTGTTCAAGTTAAAGCAACAAAACATAACTAAACCTCAACACAGAAGCCTTGTAGCCTTCCCAAGTTAGCCAGCCACTCGCCCGGTAGAGCAGCCCATTCCCTTCTGCATGCCGAGGAAGCCAAAATCTACATGCGATCAAACAACCCCATACTCCTTAGTCTGGTGGGGCACGTGAAGTCCTTGTTTAAGCGTTTGAGCGAAGGATAGAAAGCAATTCCATTTTCCAAAAAAGGGCTGTACCCCATCGTTCAAGAACTAGGCCACCTTCTCTGCCGCCATTACAGACCACATGCGTGACCACCAGTCAGCTGCTGTGGGTGTTCTTGGCGATTTCAAGCAATCCGCAATCGTGGCCTTGGTTATGAGAAGCATGGTTCGAGGCAGCGGGATGTTTGTACAATGTTTAACCCCGGCCCTCCTCCCAAAAATCCAGAGTGCACTACCGGATCTAACTGCAGTGTAGCCCTGGTGACACTATATTAAGAATGCTCACCACCTCTGACCAATGGGCTACCAGCCTTGGGCAACCCCACCATATATGCATATAAGTTCCATCCCTGCCACACACCCCCAACACTTCCCATCCTCTTCCCCCCCCCCCCAATCATATGCTGCAGTCTATCTGGAGTTAAATATCCACTGGCCAAGTATTTGAAGCCCCTATCTGCATATTGGACACTATTAGTAGCTTTTTTCAGGTTTCCCCTATGAGGGTTTTTCACACCATTTTGAGCAAAATAATTACGCACTGCTGCAGCAATGCTTTTCCACCAATAAACCATTGCAGTGGTTTTCGCAGCAATGAAATGACATGCAACCAGTCCGCTTGTGCAAGACCCTTTACTATTATTTCTCCAGTATGTTTGTGGAAACATGAACACATATTCCCCTATTTAGTCCGTCTAATAAAATGTATCTAGTTTGGAGGTGGCCCATGTAGACTGCTTTAGAAGGCATCGTTGACATTAGGCAAAGAAAGTATTGGCTTCCCAGTTGTCCATGAAAATATGAGGAAAGTTCTTCTTCTGGGTACAAGTTACTTTATTTTAGCCTGAGGGGTTCGTTGCATTGTTCTGATTTTGTGATTGTAGGAAAAACGATGCTAAACATTTTGCACTTGTTCAACACGTGTATTGCCTGTCATCATTACCATCTATTGAAACAATATTCTGTCTAATGCACTAAATCCCACAAAGGTGAAAATTAGAGCTACATCAGTGAGAAAATTGATTTGGCGTTGTTGCTGCACTGAGAGGATGAAGGCATGACTTTGTTCTTATAGTCTAATACTTGCAGAAATGAAACTCACCACAAATATTCTCGTCTCTGTAAGGAGTCGGACACAAGGTGGTATGTTTTTGGGTAAAGACTTTCATTAAATGATAAAAGGCCTCATTGTCCCTATATCTAGAATTGTTTTCCATACATCAAAAGAAACTAGTTAAATTATTAGGCATACCTTCATCTTCCGTCTAGACTACGCCAAATCCCTCTATCTCGGCGTCCCTGCACGCCAGCTCAGGAAACTTCAACAAATCAAAAACAAAGCAGCCAGATTGCTCCTTTCCCTCTCGGCCAGAGAACAGATCACCTCCGCACTCAGAACATTGCACTTGCTCTCTGTTAGCCTAAGAGCAACTTTCAAAGCCATGTGCATAACACACCAAGCTCTCCATAATGCAGGACCTAAATTCCTACAGAACAAACTCATCCACTACCTGCCCCCCAGAAATCTCTCATTGGGCTCAGCTCTCCTCCTCTATATTCCACCTCACCACTCCACTAGAGTTGTTGGCTCGGCTTTCTCTATCCTATATCCCACCATCTGGAACACTCTTCCGCTGCACCGAAAACGACCTCTCCTCCAAAAAAAACCCATCAAAACCTGGCTATTTACTGTACTATCCTGAAAACGTCCCAAAAACGTTGAATCCTCAATTCAAGCATATGAACATTCACCTCCAGGTGGTGCTGGCTGCATTTGCAGTGACACCGACCTCCAAGCACCTGGCAGCGCCGGCCATTTTTGCGGCAGCCAGAACCACACACTGTCATACAACTATAATGACCCTGTTCCCCACAAGCACCACTAGTTGAATCACAGCCCTCATATATGAAATGTCACAGGATTGATAAATCACTGCACATAGCATGTACGGGAAAACAGGCAAACAAAGTTTGAGAAACACAGTGGTGTAATAGAATCACCACCATCGCAATCGGACAGATTGGGATGCACTGCAGGAAATTGTCATAGGAGGTTGTGCCCCCAGGTCTATGTTCCGAACCAGTAGGCCGGCTGGGGGTCCGCCATGCAGTATTACAGGGGGGCAACCAAGAATCAGCCCAACATCGCTCTGGAAGGAATGGGGGGATGGGCAGGTTTCGCACTTATATGATCCATTGGATGGGCCTCCCATGGTAAAAGTAACTTCTGAAAGTGTTCAGTAAGCGTTCTATATCTGGGTAGACACACCACTCTATCCACCTAGAAGAATCTGGAAGAACAACCTATGCGCCTTTTGTGGCAACTAGTTGGAGCATGGATTGTCACTTTTGCTAACTGTTTTATCACAGCCACAAGAACCGAAAGAAGAAGCCAAGTACCATAGTGGGTGCCCAAACAACAAAGTGCCATCAATTTCTGTAAGCTATGTATAACGCACCACTCCGGTGGACGCTGGCTGTAGGCATGGCTAACCGCACACATCAGTATACAGCAAGGAGTATGACAAAATTCAGTCGTGCTGTTCACAAAATGATCTGCCTTCTTACACCAGACTACGCCTCAACACCTCTGACAGAATTCTGCGCAGACCTATGCTGAACACTAGCCCTCACACCATCTACTGACTCCTCTCAGCACCCATCCATATGCCTGACCACATGGGTTGCTCTCTACCGCAGCCTGGCCAGCCCAGCTAAGACTTTTTTGGCCAAATGCACACACGCATCCTAACTGTACTCCATGACCTCCAACACTCTGGGCTTCGGTCCTCTGGGGGTGTTCCCACTAAGAGCGCATTGAGACGATTAAGGCTTTCCTTTTATTAATGTTCAGTTTTTCCTTCTTATCTGGGTGCAGGTCCCACACTCGCACACTTAGCTTAGTCTCTTATACTTCTAGGCACTCTTTCTGGTTAGTTTCAGGGTTCCAGATCTCCCTGTCCTCGGGTATGAGCCCCTGACTTGTACTACAACATTGTATCTCCTTGGCTCACTCTTCTGCCAAGTGTCTGACTCCTCCCAGGTTTTTTAATGTTTCGTGCCTTGAAACACTTGTGTATAGACGCGTTACAAATGCCATATCATATCATATCATAATGTGCAGGTCTTTGACTTGCACAGTGGCACTGTTCCCCTTGGTTTATTCTTCGGCCAGATAGACAATTGTCTCAGGCTTTTGTGAGGGGTCAGAAATGAGATATGGACACAAAGTTGTAATGTGTTCAACATTGGAGATCTTTATTAAATTTAAGGGGTTTGATAAAGACCTTCCGGGCCTTATCCTAAAGAGTGTTTCCCTGCCTAGGAAACTAAAACTAAAGATCAGTCTGTGTCTTGTCATCAAAATTATGCAAACTGTCCTTGTGTCCAAAATCTACCTAACCCTCACACTAAAATAAACAATCAAAGGTGTAAGGTAAACGTCTCTAATTTTGATTGAGCAAAAAGTGTGTAAAAAACAAATATGAAAATTCAACAAACAGTCCTTGAATCCAGGAGATGGTTCCCTTCCTCTGGATTATTTCAGTTAGAATAGTGAAAGTATCCTTTTCAAACAAAGATTCCTCAAGCACAGCAAACATTTCTCTTTCACCCAACACTTTCTTCAGGGTGGCAGAACGTGTCTTTTGGAGAGTAGCAAAAAGTGTCTGTTTTACACAACAACATAAACACTTTATTTAACATTTTAAACAACAAAATTCAGTACAACCATCCCCATTTCACAACATTATGTCCAAATTGCAAAACTTATAATACTGTTAGAACTAAAATAGACTAATGAAATACATATCAATATGGACATCCATAACTCATGTAGAATAACATTGTTCAACCTTATAAAAGATCCATGACACACAACCAAAAAAGACAAAACAACAGAAAAACGCACAACTAACAGTCCCCCACCAGCATAAAAACATCCCCCACTCAAGGGACAGACCATCAAACACTGGAACCTGTACTCTCAACCATATTTGTCATTAAAAGGTCCCAAAGCCGAGAATAATGTCCCTCCCTTCCTAGTCCAAATTGCATAACTTTATCATAGTTCGACAATACTTGCATGTCCAATAGCCACTCCTCCACACCAGGTTTCTTTCTAGATTTCCAAACTCGCAATATCTGTTTCATCACCAAAACCAAAACTCTATTAATCCAATCAGGGTCGGACTGGGACAAGAAATAGGCTCGGTCACCCAAAATAAAGTGGCCCACCCCTCACCTCAAAAAAGTGGCCCAGCCCTCGCCTCATGACCCTTGACCTCTGATGACCTCACCGGAAGTGATGCCATTTGCTCCCACCCCAAAGTGACATCCCGGGAAGTGATGAAACACGACCTTTCACCCCTTGACAAAACAGGATGTGGCGTCAAATAGCATTGTTCCTAAGTACACTTAATTACTGTGAATCCAAGCAGACGTCCAAGGGCAAATGATAATATTTTATTGTATAGCACTTACACTTAAGCTCTTCTCTATAGAACAAATATGTATACTATATCACCCAACCTGTGTTAGTACTCATTTATCGACCTAAGAAGGATGAAAGGCTTTTTGAAAGAAAAAAAAAATGTGGAAAAAGAAAATATTTCTTTTTCAATTTTTTTTCTTCCAAACCGGCCCAGGCATGGCCAGAAACCAGCCCCCACTCCCCAGGGACGATTTCTTGCCGGCCACGGGCCGAATGGCCGATTGGCCAATCCGACCCTGAATCCAATCTGCACTATCCCTAGCCCTGTCTCCTCTCCCCCTGTTGGATAACAATATGGTTGAAAGGAAAGTGCAAGGAAGTTTCTCTTCCATTACAAGGTCTAACCTATCCAATACACCGGACCAAAAAAAAATCAGACACTCTTGAGCACATCCATAACATATGCATCAAAGAACCCCTGTTACATCCACAACCCCAACAAGAATCAGAGTCCGAAAGTCCCAACCTAGCCATCTTGGACGGTGTCCAATAGAATATGTAGAGGACCCTTTGTCTAATATATCGCAGCTGTAAATCCATCTTTGCTTGCACCCCTACATGAAGTAACTAGACCCATTCTTGAATAGGGATATCCGCACAAAGGTCATTCACCCAGGCCTGGCGAAGTTTGTCCCAAGCCCCCACATCTGTTCCTTCCATCGGCATTAACCTCATATACGTGGAAACCACACACGAGGTAGAGCGGAGAAGTTCACACAATGAAGGTCTCTCCTTCATGACCCCGTCCAACATACCTGTCCTTTCAGTCAAGAGTGCGTTCAAGGCATCATAACAACCTTTTTTCTAGCTCCAATCCCAAAAGACGTACTCAATTTTTTAAAGGGCATCATGTGATCATTTACCCACACATCACAAATTCTAAGAATGCCCCTACTGATCCAACTCTTCCAGCATAAGGGCCTATTTGCTAACTGCAAACACCATTATGCCACAAAGATGCATCATAATGCATCCAAGCATTCCCACCATCAATTTCCATAAACCGCAATAATGCCTCCCTATTAGCGCACATTGTAGGCAGCTTCTTCACTGAAGCCGTTACTTTTGACATAGAGTATATATCTCTAAGAGTATAAGGTGAAAATTGGGTACTCTCAATAATATGCCAATTGGGAACATATTCGTTAATATCAGAGAAATATGAGGTCGATTTCTTCAAGAGAAAACCAGTGCAATAATTCATCAAGATCGGGTATCCAAATCCCCCATCCTTCACAGGACATGTTAAAATACATTTAGGAACTTTAGGCAACAACGTCGGTAACCAAGGCGCCGCTATGTGGCCTTTCTGGCCCTATTTCAAAAATAGCAACACTGCGCTGGGTGTTACTACACCTTTGCCATTGGTAAAACTTTAATACACCAGACCTATGTAGGAAAGGGGCCCAAGCGGTAGTTCAAAAAGATAAACTTACTCTAAATACAGCTACCTCTTACTCATACCAAAAGTTTGTAGATGGAAAGATGTCTAAAAGCAGCTATTAATGTGGTAGAGAAGGTAACAGAAATGTTGGGGTCTCCTCATTGAGCCCTTTTGAACTGTCTAGTGTTTGCAGGCGAAAGATCCATTTGGATTCACTATTCAACAGTGCCTGTTGCATATTCAGGCTATTTTTAACCACACGGTTTCATTGCTGGCAGGGGAGGAAATCCTGATTGGCTATGAAACTGTGAGGGTTCTCATTCCTTTGGCCTTCATCTCAAATTGAAATTCCGGCAAACCTACCCTGCTACTTTTTGTAGTACAGAACAATATTGTGAAGGATTGGGGTGGGGTGGTGGGCTCTTTTTATTTGGGTTGTACTGCCTTTAAAGTGTGAATAAAAAGAAATACGATTGTACAGAATCTGAGTTTCAGTACACTAGCATCAGCAATGAAGAAGGGGCAAAATGGGATATGAAGGGTGAAGCCAGCAGAATAATAGGCCACATGATAATACTGTCTCCATGTGGGAAACATTGATCATATATTTGGACTCCATAATACATCAATACTATATGTTTTTAATATGATTTCTATGCAACTTTATCAAAGAATATAAAGGTTAAAGTCCGGACTAACATATGTAACCATTGGGTTAGATTGTTTGTATATGCAGATATAGACCTGTTATGAATAAGTTAATAGCAGTATAATTGAATTAAGAGAATTGAGGCATGTCAAACTATTGCATGTGAATACTTCAAAATATCTCTAAATGTTCCTTGTTCGTGTTGTTTGTAACATGTTCAACATGTTGAGTCCAGGTTGAACTATTAGCTTGGGAATACCGTTTACTCATTCAAATTAACTTTTTTGTTCTTGTATCTTTTTGAACTGTTTAGAATAAATTGTGATATAGATTTAGATTATAACATTACGTTGCATGTGTTTTTTTATATGTTTCTTTATACAGTATTTTGTCTTGTCGGGATATGCGACCGACAAGGGTTTACGTTCTAGCAGTCAAGTCTAGAACTGGCACCACACACCTATTTAGGGATGTGGTTGGAGGGTTTCACCTTCATAGAGAGACAGGTTGCAGTCAATTGGTTGGACTAGTATACCTTGAACTTTTTTCCTGTGGGGACACATTCTTGTATGTTTTTGCCAATATTGTCCTAGTCCCACACAGAGTAGGGAATTTCCCTTTAGTTGATCAAAGTCCGGACAAAGCAAGCATGAGACACCCTACAAAGTGATACTTGGGCTGAATTAACTCCTGATTAATTTCTCATGTTAATCGAAAGAGAAAATATCAAGATGTATTTAATGTCCAAATTATGAGAGCAGACCTCACAACTGGAAGTGCAAAGCATTACATTATACCAATGTATATACTTGGAAACATTAAGAGATTTTGCCAATGAGGACACAGTTGTAAGCAGAGTATATGTGGGCTAGCAGTGAGCAAATTGTTTTTTATTTGGAATATTGACAGCATTGATGTAATAATTAGGCACGTAGAATAATTTTCATCGGTTTCAGTTCTTGTAGTGCATCCATTTTTAGCATACCCACTTCGTAGGTCCTTGATCATCTTAGATACCCCCCAGGGGCCCTCCCTCGTCTATTACTATTCATTCTGTCAGCTTATGAGTCCAGAGATATGCCTGTTTTGTTTTAGTCAAATCTGGAGTGACTGAGGAACAAAAGACAAGGAAGCTAAAGACATACATTAAGTCTTTTTGTATCCTAAACCCAAAATCTTTTTTTTTTAAACAAAGCCTCCTCTCAGAATTCTTCTAATGGCAAAGAACGTTTCAGGATCTAAATGTTGAATTCAGATAGAGCACAAGTGTCGTGACCATTAGTCATCCATTGTAATGCTGATGTTAGTGCCAGTGCATGAATCTACGAGAAAGAAACCAATACCATTGTAGATTTATTTGCATCCAATGAGAAAAGGTGGGGCTAAATTTCTGAGAAGGTTAACGTTCATATGGGATATCGGTTTACTCGTTAAGAGGAAGTAGTGCATTAACTGCTGCTCATTGACAAACAACATGCAAGTACACTCTGCCCCTGTAGCAAAAGAGAATGTGTTTGTGTTGGATGACATGCATTATGTAAAGGTGCGTAGGGGTGGGGTATTGGGGTAAAGGGTAGCAAGGTGCAAGATAGCTAGACTGTGAAGTCAAAGCCATTAATAGGTTGGAGATGTACAGAGCCATATTACCTTTTGCGAGGGAACTTTTGCTACGCATGCCATCCCCTCCCCCAATGATATTGCATTCCTCCAAAGTTCTGGCTCCGAATAAATAATACAGAATATCTTTCCCTATGTAACCTATGTAAGAACATCTTTTGGGAAATGATTAGTAACAATGAGGGAGTAGAATGAAAGTGGTTAATAAATATTAAGTACAAATAAAGACAATGTAATACAATATTGGCTGTGATCATTTACAGAATGAACATTTTGTAAAAGTTCATGCAAAGGAATTGATGCTGTGAAAGCTGCCTATAAAAAATGGCCCGTTTTTTTTTCCCCCCGGACATTTCTGATACAATCCTCGCTGAAATATTGAACCACAAAACAATATAGGGACAGGCGTTCTATTTTATTTGGATTTCATATCCCTGAAAAGATTATTGTTTTTTAAAATGTCTACAGAATATTATTTTTTTTAAACTTCTTTTTATGTAGCTTGGTAGCACAGGTACAGGTGAGCAATACACAGGGCATGTATAATCAAAACAAAGCAGGCAGCACAGATACACAGAGCAAATACAAGGATCAGTTTATACACACATGGGATACATGCAAGGTGAGTGCAGCTGTAGGGAGGAAGCTATTCAGGAGGGGAGAGGCGAGAAGAGGGGGCTGGAGATGCAGGGTCTGAGTCCGTATCAGCAGGGGACATAAATGAATGAAACTTTAACCAGATATCTCTAGGTCTGGAGTGGGAGGGCTGTTGTACCGCCCAGGATTCCTCAGTGTCCCAAGCCCATGTGACCGCCCTGAGCCACTGTGCATGTATAGGTGTGGTGGGCCGGAGCCAACAGAGTAGGATAGAGCGTACTGCAAGTAGCATACAGAGGCCAGCCATTTTCCTGGAGTCCCGGTGGAGCTCTGGGAAGTCATGAAAAAAACACTTCATCGGGGATGGGGCGATGGGGTGTTCAAGGATCGCTGACATTGTAGAGCAGACTGCACCCCAGAATTGATTAAGGCGGGGACAGGACCAGATCATGTGAATATAATCAGCGTCGTCGTAGCCGCACCTGGAGCATCTCAATTAAAGGTCATTCGAGATAGGGTGTGACCTGGTTGGGGTGTAGTGATACCTGTGGAGTACCTTGAATTGGATCAGTTTGAAGCAGGAGTTGAAGGAACCCCCATGGATGCGTGCGCACATGTGGGCCCACAGTTCGCCAGTCATCTCCAGGCCAAGGACTGCCTCCCAAGTGCATTTTAATTTGGAAAATATGTGGGGCGATCTGGTCTGCACCAAGGTGTAAAATCTGGAGACTTTGCCCCTCATGGGGGATGGGGAGGAGAGTTCCGTAATTGCCGACTCATCAGGTGGTAACGCCGGGAAGCTCGGGTATTTGTGTTTAAGGATTTTCCGAAGGGATGAGTATTGGAGCAAAACAGAAGGTCTTCGCCTCAAGGATAGCTGGAGGTCAGGTCACTCTATGAAATTGCCCTAATCAAAGATATCCTGGAGCAATTCATATCCCGGCTCAGCCCACCGGCGAACCATAGAGAGAGGCACTTGTGGGACCTCGGGGAGGAAGTTCCAAAGTGGTAGATTACCGTGAAAGGGATGGGTGATGCCCAATAGTTCCCACGTTTTAGATAGGGCCAGTGACGTGCAGGTCACCGGGTCGAGTGAGTCAGATACCATCGGCATGGGCGTAATCACCAAGGAACAGATGTCACGGTCATTCACTGATAACTTTTCGAGTTTGACATGGGGTGGGGGGGTCTGATGAGTTGAACCAGTATGCGGTATATTGGAGTTGCGCCACCAGACAGTACTTAAGGAAATCAGGAGCCCCAAAGCCGCCAACCTCCATTGGGGCAGCTAGGGTCTTGAGTTTAAGCCAGACCGCGCCTGAGTGCCAGAGGAAGGTGTTAAGGGTACGAGTCAACGCCTGGAAGAACCCGCTACCTGGCCACTGTGGAATGTTGGCAAACCTGTACAGGAGCTGGAGCAGTACCACCATCTTCAGTATCCCTATCCTGCCCGCCAGTGAGAGCGGGAGTTTGCTCCAACCCTGTGACTTTACTTTGAGATATTTTTGGTAGTTCTCTTCAAGGACCTGTTTAGTCTGACGTGACACTACAATGCCTAGATAGGTAAAGACAGATTGGGCCCATGTGAATCCCAAGGTATCAGCAGGCGGGTGTGTGCTGGTAGTAAGTGGAAACGGGGTGGATTTGGAACAATTCCCTTTGAGACCTGAGATTCGACCAAAGAGGACAATGTCTTCCAAAATCTGGGCCAGATTGGTATCCGGGGAGCGGATGAAGAGGAGGGCGTTATCGGCATATAGGGAAACTTATGTCCGAAGAACCGGTGGTACGCAGGCCCCTGTGTGCATGACATTGGCGAAGCATGTCCGCAAATGGCTCCATCGCCACAGCGAAGATTAGGGGAGAAAAGGGACAGCCCTGTCTCGTACCCCTAGCTATGTGAAAGAGGGGGGAACATCAGTCTTTGGTGCGAACTCTGGCTACAGGTTTGGAATAGAGTTACCTGACCCAGGAAAGGAAGGTGGGGCCGAATTTACATTTGTCAAGCACCCGCCAAAGGTACTTCCACGAGACAGAGTCGAAAGCTTTTTGCATATCGAGTGTCGCAGCTACTGCGTGGGCCTTTGGGCTCACCCTGCTTATAATGTTGAAGAGGCGCCTCAGGTTCAGGGAGGTGGAGCGTTCCGGAATAAATCCCGCTTGATCAGGGTGAATGATGTGTGGCATGTAGGGCGCGAGACGTAAGGCAAGTAGTTTGGCATAGATCTTAACATCGCAGTTGATGAGTGAAAGTGGACGGTAGGAGCCACATTGAGTGGGGGGGTTACCAGGTTTTAGCAAGACAGTTATTATGGCTTCACAGAGCGAGGGGGGGAACTGACCTACTTCCGTTGACTCTTCCCAAAGGGCCACTAAGTGAGGGAGTAGGAGTGATTTGAAATGTTTATAAAATTCGACGGGGATTCCGTCTGAACCTGGGTATTTACCGGAGGATAGCGAATCTATAGCTTCCGAGAACTCCTCGGGGGTGAATGGATTCTCAAGGGAGCCGATAGGCTCGGGGGAAAGGATCGAGAGGGGGTGATTATCTAAGTAGGCATCAATTTCCGATGTTGTGGCACTGTCCGCTTGGGCATATAGTGATTCATAGAAGGAGAGGAATTCAGAGTTAATATCTTGTGGTGAAGTGGCCAGGGTTCCGTCAGGTCTTTCTATTCCGGGAATGGGTGGGGCACCAAACTCTCAGCGGAGAAGTCTAGCCAGGAGGCGGCTTGGGCGTTCACCCTCGCCATTGTTTCCTCGCAAGGCCCAGGCTGTCCAGAAACCTCAGTTCGCGGTCCGCAAGGGACCAGAAGGTATCCAGTTCTGCATTGATTGATGCAAGGATTTCAGGGGTTTGGTGTAGTGCACATTGGGCTTCCAGTGCGGACAGCGTGGCCTCACATTCGGCAATTTCCCTTCGAATAGTTTTAAGGATGCCGTTTTCCTTGGACAGGGCAATACCTCTGATATAGGCTTTAAAAGACTCCCAAAGGGTGGCCTGCCAGGACACCTTGTTGGTGTTGATCTCGAAGAACTCCTCGATCGCCGACTCCAGCTCGGGGCTGAAAACAGGGTCGAGAAGAGAGTGTGGTTTCATTCTCCAGTGCCTTGTCAAACCGCGGCCTGGGCCCCAGCACAGGGTAATAGTCACCGGTGAGTGGTCAGAGAGGGTTCTGGGTAGGATCGCCAGGCAAGATACGCTCCTTATGAGTAGATCAGACACCAGCCACCTGTCGATTTGGGAATAGGAGTCGTGCACCGAGGAGTAGGAGTAGGAACGAGAGTCGGGATAAAGGAGCCTCCATACATCCACAAGGGCCAGGCGGGGGAGAGACGAGAGTGTAGTATAGGCAGCTTTAGAAGGCCAACGGGGTCTGGAGCCCGATCTGTCAAGGTCTACGTCGAATATTGTGTTGAAATCACCTCCCCAAAGGATTGGTAACAACAGGAAACTATCAAGGAGAGACGTGAGTTGTAGATAGAATTCTGGATCGTCAATGTTGGGACCGTAAATGTTTAACAGGACCACCTCCTTGCCTTGCAAGATACCATGGAGTAGTACGTATATACCTTGGGGGTCGATCAGTGTAGCTATGGGGCTAAACTTAAGGCTCCTGTGAATTAGGGTCATAACCCCAGGGCTTTGGGTAGAGTAGTTGGTATAATACCTTTGAGGGTCCCATATTTTAGCAAACTTTTCACAATACTCAGTGCGGGCATGTGTTTCTTCTAGGAACAGGACTTTAACCCCATGATGCTCGGCTTGGAGCTGTAGTAGCCTCATTTTCTTATGGTGTCCCAGCCCCCGCACATTCCAGCTCATAAATGTCAAGGTGTCCTCACTCAATGGGTCCGGGCAGCCATTGGGAGTTGCAAGTGAATGGAGCGGTGCCCCCCATGGACGGTGTACAGCCTGGTTAGATCTGCAATACCATCTGTTTCATAATGCCCTGTACTCTACCTCGTCTGTGGATACCAAGTCTTTTTTTAACATAAAGTCCAAATCCCCCCACACCCCCTCACACATCCCTCCCCCAAACAGAGGAATGATAACCCCGTAACCAAACAACCAAATCCAAACCAATGGCATCAACGCCTGGGGGGCCTGTGAGCTGGCCTGGCGGCGATGCTCCGAACCGGGAGGCAATATAAGGATAAACATGGTGCCTAGTGGTGGTATCAAGTGACACCCGGGCAAGGAACTCTCCGCGTTAGCAAGGCACGGTGGCACAATAGGGAGACAGTTTGCACAAAGTCGGGATGAATGGTTTCTCTATCGATCATGACGATGTATGGGTACAACAACACGTATTAAGGGCATGTTATGATGGTAGATGAACTCTGGAACGATCCCGAACATCATCTACTCAACAGTTAGTCTATGTTGTAGTGAATGTCTACAGAATATTTTACCATTGTCTACTCTAACATCAAAGTGGCGTACTTACAATTCTACGTGCTGACTGTTATGTAATAATAACCCGGAAACAGTAGTACATTTTATTTTATGTCTGTTCTTAAGAAGTAGTGAATCCAAATGGATCGTACCTCATTTCAGTAGAAAATGTTTCAGGTATAAAAGTAAGGCTATGTGTTTTTCAAAATCAGCTATTTTTAACTGCATTTGGCGTTGAAAGTTGCAAATGTTTGACTGTCATTGACTCCACCGTTGTAGACACGTGAATTTGATGATCAAAAGTATGATTCATTTTATGTATATATGTGTTGCACTCAATGGAAAATGTAATATTTCCATTAAATAATGTAATGGTATACCAGTAGTCCCTGGCACAATTTAGAGTAGAAATAACATTAGGCATGCCAATAGAGAAGAAATCAGTCAAAATTGATGGTGTGTTCTTGATGATCAAAAGTGCATTGCTGATGTTGACACAAACTTCTGCAATTTTGAGAGTGAGGGTGGGAAGCATCAAAAAAATTGTGGTCTCACTCTGATGGGACCCACAGGGTTTACATCCAAATTTTGAGGGTGGAAGAGACAATCACATCTAGGCATCTTGAGGACTAGCAATGCAGGGTTGTATGTCATTTCATCAACGCCCTTTTTAAGACTGGTGGTTTGTCGCGGAATTTTGCCGAAAACATTTTTTTACTTTCTTTTTTAATACATTTTTGGGGGGTTCCCCGCAAGCCCCCGTCATGTACCTATTTTTGTATTCCCATCCCCCCAATGGTTTATATGCCCTTGCCCACCCCCCCAAAAAAGTAACAACTTTTGTTTCAGCAAAAATGCTGCAGAAAAACACCCGCTGTAAAAATGGGTGTCGATGAAAGGGCGGTATATCCAATGCAGTGGTAAAAGACTTACTACGGTCTACTACACCCTCCAAACAGGAATTCTGTGGAGACATGCTTGGGGAAGAGGCTGCCGGACACTAAGCAACATTGGGTGGCAATTTGCTAGGAGGCTGCCTTCATTTTGGAGAGTCATCAATATACTAAACTGGTCTTTCTTTCTCTCAGAGAACAACACCCTTATTACAATATCCGCACCATTTTGTAGAGAGGTCAGGCTCCAGACAAAAAAACTCAAGTATGTCTGTACAAAATTGTTGTCTCCCTTACCCAAAATGATTATTTTGTCAGAGGGTTTCCTTTATCATGTTAGAACAATCGGTACACCAAGTACATGGAACCCTGAACCAATTCAGCACAAAAAAGCGTACTAATTGAAGCAGCAAAAAATGCAGAAAGCCGCCTATAAAAATGTCACCCAGCTACCTCACGGAGAAACTCAGCATCTCTGGCAGACAGTGCACCACCATATTCCAGGACACGTGCAGACTTGAAATTTGCCGCTGCGAAAAGGAAAAGGCCAGAAAACAAGCCTTCTCTGCTGACGCCCCAAGACTATGGAATCTCCTCCCCGTCAGCATCAGACTCGCCCCTACAATTCAGAAAAGAACTCGAGACCCACCTCTCCAAGGTGTCTCTCCTCAACATCTAGGCCATCACGTCACGCCACCTGACTCGCTAGACGACACCCGCCTCCCTCCTCTCCGCCATCCGGTACAGCTGTACCCCTCCTCTGTGCCCCTCTGTAGCCTACCCCCGTATATCTGTTCTGTTACCTCTGAAAAGCGCTCTGTTATGCATCTGTAATGTTGCATACCTCTGTAAAGCGCTCCGTTATGTATCTGTGTTGTTGTATACCTCTGTAAAGCACTATGTTGCTTCCCGAAGCTAGGTCCATGCTCAATAAATACCATAATAATAATAATAGAAAAGAAAGGAAGAACTAAAGGGGAAATGTCTCCCGAAAGCCTTGAAATCAGATCTAAATAACAATCGTTGTTAAATGTTCAGTGACTTCATAGGGCGTGTGAAACAATTTAGCTGACAAAGAGTGTCATTCTTAAAGGTACGGAGAACAGATTGACTTATTAAGATCTTTAAAGGAGACTCTAAATGTATTTCACAATTCTTCCCAAACATGGGAATTATTTTAAGGCTTAGAACATGAGACGGATACTGATTCTGAAAAACAAATGTTACAGAACTTTTATGTACATCTACAACATGCAGCATGATGATTGCATTTCCGCTCACATACTCCTACTCACATTGAGGTCCAGGCGTAGCATTACATTTCTTTTATTAAGCTCACATTACTGGAAACCAGCAACGCAGTGCTAGGTGGCGGTGACTCCTGCCTGTCCCTGTGAATGCTGGATGCGGTGCTGAGGGGGTGAGCCCAGAGCCACCACCTGCCGCGATTTGCTCGGCTCAGCGGTATATGGGGGTCCCCAGGACCACTCCAACATGCTTCTGCTCTGTGGAAGAAGACTGTCACAGGAAACATGGCCATACGGTGCCATTCCCTTTAAGGAATGTCCCAACCTATAATTAGTTGCACTGCCCTCAAGTCCACTGTGCTAATGTTATTTCTTCTGACAAGCCTGCAAGACATTGGAGAAGCATGAAACTTACTTTTGCTAAAGGATTGCCGGTGCCTGGTTAGGTGGTGCACAGTGCAGCAGAAACGCTGCAACATCAGTGCATAGGAACTCTGTGCATCGGCAGTCTGCCTCGCAATGCGCATATCACACATTTCCAGTTGAAGATGGCAACCCAGCTTTTTGAAATCTCGGTCCACATTCCACTGCAGTCCCCCGTGGAAGCACTGCCATTAGGTGTGCTGAAACAAAGGGGTCCAGTAAACCAATCTCGAATCCATTATTGCCCTCAGGTGCAATTGCTCATAGTGAGCATGACATAGAGGCATGAGCTGGGGCTCAATAAGAGCCACAAACACCATGGCATCAGCGTGAGCGTTGAGAACTGGAGAGAAAGGCACAGAGATTATGAGAGAGAGGCATCAGTGGCAGAAACCAGGAAATATGTTGAAGTACTGTTGTTGAAGAAGGCTGGTTGGTGGCAGGGAGGAAGAGAAGCTATGAATACAACAATGAAGATTGGAGGGAACAAGGAGGAGGAGGATTTAAGAAGTATTGAGAAGGAAGGAGAAGAGACCATCAAGGAGGAGGTCAGGTGAAATGTCAGGAGGAAGATGGAAAGTATTGCAATGGAGGAGGTTGTAGGAAACAATAAAAGTGAAACCAGAGAGATCTACTAAGGAGGAGGTTGAGAGGATTATTGCACATGAAACTAGTGTGAGAGGAGCAGAAACGGGGGATAGGAGTGCGGGAGGCCCCCTTATCAACAAGAGCATGGAAGGAGGAAGGCCAGGCAGGGGTGTCAGGGAATAAAGCAGCGACCCAAGGATATGTAGGTAGCGACATAGTGATAGTAGAAATAGTCTGATTAGTAATTCCTCAGTGGAAGCTCTTGGGTTTTGCCAGTCCTTACCATGTCCCGACTTCAGACCCTTGTGAAGCCTTGTGTGCAGTTGCACGTGGACCTCTGGAACCCTGCAAGGTATCTCCTGCAACACAGAGGTTGAGAAGAAGATGGCCAAAGTCTGACTAACCAGGAGGCAAAAAAGAAGATTGAGTTGGGAACACCTAAAGACCACAGGACTGTGAACAACTGAGAATCCATCACCCTCCCTGGGAAGGAGTCTGGATAGAGACTTGTTGAACCCATGGAGAAGCCATCCTTTTGTTGATGAACATTGTTTGAGGTTCATTACTTATTCTGCCCAATCCTGTACATATCTCAAATAAGCACTACTTGAAGTATATTGTTAGGACAGTTTTTCTGAAGTCGAACTAAGGGCTTAGTAAAACAATTCAACTGAGACAGTACAAGACTCCACTCCTAGTATAAGGCTGTACCACCTGAGTATATGGTAGCATAGACAGAGCAGCCAGACGTATCTTAAGAGGGAGAGAGGGCTGTAGGAAGGTATAACGAACTTGTAGTATACCAAGGGTTCAATAGAAGCACTGACAACCAGAAGTATTATACAAATAAAGGTTTATTATAAATACAGTTAGGCCTAGTTGTCTTGGGGTAAGTACTTTGTCATAGAGCCATAAACACATTATAAAAACACAACACAATGCTTGAAGCTACACAGACCAAAGCATTAACCTTGTTTAGAAAACTAACAGTATTTCTAGGCAAGTCAGACCTTATCAAACACATGTAGTATAGGACACACCTATTCATGGGGGATTAAACCATAAGTTATTTTCTGATTACTTTCAGTAATACAAGGGTAGTAGACCCTAGCAGTTGTGCAGTGACACTCAGTTAAGGAATCACTTAGTAAACCAACCTACAAGTATACTTTCCTGAAGAGTGGAACACTCATTCAAGGAACAGTAAAAACCTATAACCACATCCAGGATAACACAGTTATATTAAGTGATTACAACTTTTTGGTGTAATATACAATTACATTGCTTTTCAGCTCAGTGGAACACAGACTAAGGTTAGCAAGAACTCTTTACACTAATTTAGGATTGCACCAGGCAGACCAAGGTCAACTACACATACCAAACACGATTTAAGAATGGAACACAGCTATTCTAGGCAGGTAAAACCTAATCTTGTAATATAATATTACAGTTGCATTTCAAGTTAGTGGGACACAGACTAAGGTAAGCAATAACTTTTGTAACCTATTTTAGGATGGCACATATACTTTTTAAAGGCGCTATCAGCATCTTAAAGGTAGGTATATACCTAAGACTGTTTTAGAATCTGTATAAAACAGACCAGGGAAAGCAAAACCTAATGTTACACTTTAAGAATGACTTGATGATATTCCAGGTAGGTAAAACCCAAGGCAGGCATAGTTTAGGCAGGCTCTATAGGAGGTCAGGGGAAGCAAGACCCATTTGTTGAACATAAACACTAGTATTCTGGATAAAATAGTTGAGTGAATCCAACAGTATTACTTTTGGGAAGAGACACAACCAATTCAGAGGTGAGTAAAACAACCTTACATATACTTTTCAGAATGGCAAAACACACATTCAAGGTAAGTAAGAACTTTTGTAACTGCTCACTCTAAGAGTTGCAGTTACCAACAAACTCCTTCACAAGTAAGTACACTTTAAAACACTTGTTATACTTTTCAAGACAGAATCCTTTTCTTATCCGGTCCTTCCCTATTCTATTGCATGAGTTCTCTCAGAGGCAGACAAGGGACCCTAGTGGTCTAGGTGCCAGTTGTAAGCAGGGCGAGATAGTGTTCAGTTGCAGAAAAAGTAGGGTTCCTGTGGAAGACTGTTCAAACAAGTAAGTAGTTCACTTTAGAGTTAGTTAGGGTCAAGGGACTTCTGAGAACACCCTAGGAGGATTCCAGCAGTGTACCTAGGTGAACTCGATGAGAGGACTCCCAATCACAGAAAACACCCTAAAAGCTTTACAGAAATCACACAGGCTTAAGGTAATTAAATACCCCAACCACCCCAGTACCTCAGCACAGATGAAAAGTTGCAACAGGAAGAATTCAGGATCTGCAGCTAAAAACCCAGTCAATGGATTCCGTTGTCATGAAGACGGAAGACAAGATTTTGGAAGGGATTTTGCAGCAAGGATCAACGGGGAAGGCTCCAGGCACGAGTTTCTTTGTGGCTGGATGTGGCTCTGTAGTTTTGGCACCCTTTTCAGGAGCCAGAAGAAGACTGAATATCGCTGTTCAGATTCTCGTCCCTTGCAAGGTCCAGCACTCTGATGAAGGAACTTTTCGGACTCGATTCACGTCTCTGGAGGCCCTGAAGGATGTCAACGAAGATTCAGCTCGATTCAGAATTCGGTAGACTGTGCACCGCACACTGGCTCGAGGTCCCAGGGTATTGCATTATTGCAGCCCCGCAAGGTTGCAGCATGACGTGGAATGGCTCAAAATCCAGGTTTACCTGAGTCTAGTGGATCTTACCAGGCTCTGGGTCGGGGTCGTCCTTTTCGAGATCTTTAAGTCGATTAGAAGGAAGGGTAACAGCAGGCTCTCTGGTCGCTGGGAATCACTATGGCCGTCATTTCTTCATACTCTTCTTCGGTTTCAGCTCCAGTGGTCGACATGTCAGCAGCTTCCAGGTTCAGAGTTTTTTTATCAGGAGCTACAGCACAACTTCTGCGTTCTCTCCCTGCATTTTACAGCACAGGTGGTCTGGCTGTCCAATCTGGACAGCTAGCCCCTGCACTGGGAGTTTGTTCCTTTCAGGCAAGGTGAAAGACCAAGACAAAGGGCTGCAGAGCTTTAGACTCCTCCCTCGCTTCCTGCCTTTCCAGACACTCTGGAACTGGGCAGGGAATCCACAGGATTCCCACCAAAGACAAAACAGCCACTGAGGTTGTTCCCACCTAGAATGGCAGCGGAAGATCTCAGAAACAGCAAGCACACAAGAAATGGTGAAAAAGGAGCCCACCATTTTAGCAAAATGGTCGCCCTTCTGTGCATTACAGAGGCTGAATTAACAGCCTGCGAGCAGTGAAGACTAAAAAGTAATAAAAGCAGTTACACTGCCACCAGCCATTCAAGGAAACTTGCAATTGTAACAAAATGTTACCAGTTAGGGATACATTGTATCCCCCAGCACTCCACATAAGGTGGGGTGTGTTGGCTCACTATATAAAATGTAAAGGGGGATGAAAATCCCTCTTTACTACTTGGGAACTGTAGTTCACCCAAGTACATGAAAGAGAAATGAACAGGGGAACCCATACCGGCAACCCACCTTGAGCCCAAAAGTTGTAGGAAACTAACTTCAACCATACACTATGGAGAGACCTAAAAAGGTCACCCATACAAAGAGTAAAAGACTAGGTGAGAGGGGGAAACATGCCCCTTCACCTAGGAACAAGGTAAAATAGCTACCTAGTCAAAGCAAAAATATTCTGGGGTTGACAGAGGACAGGCAGTTTTATTATTGATATGAAAATCTTACCTAACATATATTCATTCGGCTTTGTGACCTCTATGACATACAAATCATGCAAATCTATGAAATAACAATCATAACAAAAATGCGATGAAATCCGTCATAAAATGCAATAAGGGCATAACTTGGCAGTACGTCATGCAGCCAAATGCTAGCCATGCTCACGCAAATTAATTTTTAGATATGTAAAAGAAAATGCCACATGAGATGGAACCAAAAGTAACAGTCTTAGCAGAGCGTGGCAGAGATTACCAGTGAGACACAACCCAAAACTGGGTAATTGCTACCCAACATTTACTTTTTCACGGAATGACAACCAGTCATCTCTGAGACTTGCAACAGTCAATTTGGAGAATATGCCACTTTTAAGTAGCCAAAATACAGAGGGCTCAGCAACAGTTTTTTTCCACAAAAGCGTGACTGATATTGATATTGATATTTTATTTCTATCGCGCTCATACACAAGTGTTTCAGAGCGTGACAAGGCAAGGGAAGGGGAACAGGGGAGAACAAAAACAACGATCTTACTAGGCCCAGTGACATTGAGAACGCGTAAGTGCAGGGTAAGAGAGGAAAGGGAGAGAAGTGCACGCAAGGGTGTACAAAAGGAGAGTGCGGAGCGAGAAGGAAAAAACAAAAATAATAATAAAATAATAAAGAAAAAGGCAAAAAAACAATGGGAGTGCAGCCAGCAAGTGGCAAGTGCTGGGTTTATGGCAGCAGGATGGGTAGGTCTGAAAGTGCAGAAAGAAAAGGGGAGGGCTGTATGGGTACAGATACAGACCCCAGTGCATGGGGTGGCCCGGAGGCAGTGTGTGAGGGTGGCAAGATGAGCAGGTACCTGGGCCCGGAGGACAGAAGGTGGCCAGGTGCATGGTGCCGAGGGAGAGTAGAATCAACAGGGGAGAGGAGAGGAGAAGGCAGAAGCAAAGAGGAAGGTTTTGAGGTGCTTCCATTTTGTTTGCTGACAAACATTTAGGCATCAAAGAAGCTGTATCCAGCTTATTAAATTGTTGCATCTTTGTAGGCTGTAGACCAGACGAATTGCTATATTGACAATTTGGAGTTTAAGTGATTTGTTTCCAATCCCCAAGCAGATGCTATTACGATACCAGAAAGAGTCTGGATGGGAGTCGCCTGATTTTTTGGGCTAAACAGGGTTCACAGTTCGGTAATGTGGCTTAGATGGACACACTTCATAAAATCATTGACTTGCTCTTCAAACAATGGCACAGAAATTAACAAGATACCCACATTTTGAGCCTTTGTGTTGGGCTGTGGGGCAGGCCCAAGCTCCTCGATTGTCCGCAAAGCTTGCTGTGCTTTAACTTGAAGCTGAGATTCTTCAATAGCTAGTTGCGTTTCCTTAGTTAATATTCAATTGCATTGTTCTCTAACTGCTATACTATTCTTAGGAGAGAAGCCTTGGGCTTGGTCTGTTTCTTAGAAATGAGAAGCTTGATAGCTTTTAAAATGTCTCTGTATGGCAATTGGCTTGGGTTTTGGTGTAAGGAGACATCCAGTCTTTCGTCTTGTCATCAGCACAGGGAAATACATTCTCTATCCCCGGGAGATATCATGTGTGGGCTGCGTGATCCTGCTGAAAGTACCTAAAAATGTAGTGAGGGAACTTGAAAAAGACGACAGCGTTCAGGGCCAGGGAAATGAATTAAAGATAGAACACATTTTTGGTTAAAAAATCAAATTTCAGAATTTTAAACCAACATGTAGAAGAGCCATGTTAGACGTATACTGCAAAAACAACTATATAGGTCTATGTGGATCATTGGGACTGCCAGTTAATTAGATTTCCATAGACGCCGGGGTAAAGATTTCAGTTTATAATGTAGTGAATAATACATTTGCTCTTTGCCCTTATTTCGAGGAAATTGCATTGCTACAGGTAGTGTGAAGAACTGTACTGTAGATGCTGCAACAATGAATCTCAGAGGTTGCTGTAGAATATCGAGCATATCAAACACGGAAGCAGGCCGAAGGAGTGAGAGGCAATCTGTTCAGGACTGTCCTCCTCTACCAGGGCATGTTTGCCTCTGTCTGGTGTTAATCCCAAGGTCCCCCCTGCACATTTAGTAAATTCCCTCATCTTGTCATTCGTCAATGTGTGCAAGCTCTCTCTTCTGTTGGTTACTGTGTTAAAAATAAAGCTCACAAAAAATGAACTTGATGACGTAGCATGTCTTTCCTCAATGGTCTGCAAAGGATGTATTGAGTAACTTTGTACAGTTTGAGGGGGCGTGTCTATCGAGCCATTGAGTAGGGCGTGCTTCTCGGGAAGCTCCTGCAGATCCTGATCCGCACCAAAAATATGCCAAATGCAGCCTGAGATCTCTGGAATGGAAAGCACGACCGGAAGGTGTTCTGCACACTAACTGAAGGCAGCGCATGCATCAGGACTGAGGTTCACAAGAAACGGAGCCTTCCAAGATGCGGACACTCTCAGACGTAGAAAGCAAAATGGCGGACCTGGGTAACAAAGGAACAGAGTGATGCAGCTGCAGTCGTGAAGGGACTTTCGCCTGAGACCGCGCAGCGAATGTGCTGCAGAGGAGAGCTGCACTGCAGGCTGATATCAGGCGCACCGACCCCAGATCTGCCTAACTGGACCTGGAACAGAGGTCCTCTGCAGGCGCGAGCGAACGCAGCCCCCTTGGACGAAGGAGCGCACGTCGGGTGAGGGGCTGGAAGACTGGGCATCTGATCATGGATTCTGAGAAGTGAGACGTGCAAACCCACTGATCGTTGGCCTACTGCGGCGAGGAAGCCGGGTGTGAGCACCAGAGGGGGGGCTACAGGTCAGAACAAGGCTCAAGGCGGATCATGATCTGTGGATTGTGCGTTATGAAGTGCGCGCAATCCGAAATCCACAACCAGCTGTAGCAGCAGACAGATGCGGGGCTGTGCAGATTCGGGGGCATAGTGCAAGACACCGGACCGGCTGCATAGCAAGAGGCACACTAGAATGGCTGACTGCGAAGGACCGAAGGCGCGGGCGGCGTGCCAAGGCTACAATTAACATCAGCGGAGGCCGGCAAGCCGAACGAAGCTGACTAGACACAATGTGAGGGACACATTGTAGCGACTGCGTGATGGTGGCACAAGCGTTGGTCGTGCTTGAACAAAGACATAACATGTGCTGATAACGCGCGGGCAACAGCACATGCGAATGTGGGCCTGCAATACGGGAAGACACAGGCGACCTGACAGTGTGGAGGTGGGGCCTGTGTGTTGCTGTGGCATATGAAGGTGGAGACAGGCAAAGGCCTAGCAGATGATACTGGATGCATGCTACAGGCCAGTGAGAAAGCGCAACACTCTGAGGGCACCCAGCGGCCTGCAGGTACTTACACGGGGATGCAAGACATGGTGGAACGCATGCCAGCCTGACGTAAAGAGCTTAGTCCAGTGGGCGCTGGGGCCGCTTGTGTCCCCCCCAAGGGCGGATAAACCCCAGTAACAAGGAGGACTGAGGGGATCCCAGAGCAAATAAGAGACAGACTGGGACAGACATCCCCAGAACTGAGAAGAAGTGGCCCTGACAGCAGGGAGCGCCCGGCGTTGGAGCTGAATCTGAGTAGAGGCCCTTACATAAGCGAAGATGACATCCAGATTGCCCAAAACCAAGGGGAAGTAATCCACTATGGAAGAGTTTGCCAAGTCTCTGCAAGCAACAGAGGGGGCCATTGGAAAGAGCCAGGGCACACGAGAAAGCGAGAAGATAGCGCTCAACAACCAACAGATAATAGACGCCATAGCTGAACTAAACATATCATGGGAAAGCAAGATGGGCACTGCCATCTCAGATTTGCGGACTGCACTGGAGGCCAAAATCGACGCAGTGAGAATAGGCCTAAATTTGCTGCGACAAGATGTACGTGCGTTGGCCGAGGGCACAGAAACCCTGGAAAAGGAGGTGAAAGCCAATACAAGCACATTTACAACTAACGCAAGAGAAGTCCACGTGTTGCAACAACAGATGCGCAATCTGTAGAATAGAGCCGAAGAAGCGGAAGGGCATGCTCGTAGAAACAACGTGCGCATTGTGGGGCTTCCGGAAGGTGAAGAGGGATCTGACCCTAAGAACTACATCGAGAACATGCTGCTGGCAGGAGATATTGGGCGGAACACTAAGTCAAGGGTTCACAGTGGAGAGAGCGCAACGGGCCCAGACAAGGAGGCCACGGCCGGGGGCCCCACCGCGTCCTATCATTGCCAAGATCTTGAACTACAAAGACATGGAGAGGGTCCTGGAGTATTTCTGCAAAGGGGGAACGATATGCAGAGCGTCGGCAACCATAACGGCATACCCGGACTACACACTCCTGGTGCTGAGGCAACGCCTCAACTATGTGGCAGCGAAGAGGAGGTTGCGCCAAGCAAGCTATAGATATATGCTGCTATTCCCGGCAAAAATGAAAGTGCTCCATTAAAATAAAGCGTTATTCTTCGAATCACCAGAGGATGTGATGGCATGGCTGGACTCGAGGAACTGTCCGACGGTAGCGAAATATCAGAAGGAGAGTGAAACCGAAAAATGCACCGGAGCATGGTTAGTGCCGTACAGACGCACAAGGGGACAATATAAGAGATAAGTATGGCACTGAAAGTGACACTGGGACTAGACTATAGTAGATGGCATAGGAGATCGATAGGTTTGCTTATATGGTCCTGAACTGTAATGTGCTGTCAGCGCATAGCAGTAGGTGCAGTACCATCCCCCCGGAGGTAGTTGAGTTAGGATACTGTTAGGGAGGTATCCCTCTGCTGAGTATCGAATATCGCTTGTACCGAGAAAAGGGCTAGATACGGGGTAGCCTGAGATCCAGGGATGGAGCTGGGCAACAGTTGGGGGAAAATGGGGGACCAAGTGGGGGTACAGTTGGGGACGGGTGGGCAACAGTTGGGGAGTGAAAAGGTGGGGGGACGGAGGGGAGTTGGGGGTTTGGCAGTGAAAATGGTTAGGGAACAAGCTTACACCCACACGCCACTGATAGAAGAAGCACTGTCACGCTATTAAGCCCCGCCCCCTTCAAGCCCTGAGCTCCGCCTGGCAGGAAGTGGGCCTAAAAAAGATCTTCCCAGGCACCCTTGTGGTGCTAAACCCGTGCGTGCAAAGGGCGTCCTCAGGAGTACCTGCTGTTGTGCTGTTTGGCTGCTTGCTGTGGCTTTGCCAGCCACCTAACCTCACATTCTTAGACAGCTGGTCACTACCATGAGGGAAGCTGATAGAGGAGCTGCACGACGAAATGATGTCTGTGCACGTTGGGGCCTCAATCGCGACTCTAAGAACTCGTCTTCTTCTAAGACAACGTTTCACTTCACTCCCGTAAGGTGAGGACAACCCTGCTCTTTCTCCTAGAACGATGCAAAAGGATCTGTCTATGCTTAAACAGACACGTTTACCCTATAGTACAAAGAAGAGAAAGAGCCTCTCAGTGTGGGCCGACCTGTCAACTGAAAAGAGCTCATTGGTGCCTCTGGAAGTAGAGGGCAACTCAGCCTCTGCCACTCAACTCACTCATCTCCATAATGACTGCCTTACTCCCATGTCAGTGGAGAGTACTAGTCTGCCGGCCTCGGACCCTGACATTATTCAAGCGGCTGAAGCATGTCCGCTCGTGGGGAGCATCGGAGAGCTTCAGGCAAGTCATGTATTATTCTCCCTACTGAGCATGATACCTGCTTGGGTCTAATAAGGCCGGAACCGTGTGAGACCCCCGAGAACCTGTCAAACAGGTCAAGGCGGGATAAAGAAAATCGGAGAGCTTCAGGCAAGTCATGTGGGGGAAAAAGGCCAGACGGATTGTATTATTCTCCCTACTGAGCATGATACCTGCTTGGGTCTAATAAGACCGGAACTGTGTGAGACCCCCGAGAACCTGTCAAACAGGTCAAGGCCGGATAAAGAAAATCTGAGACCTTTTTGAAAAATCCAGAACAACCGAGGTTGGTCGCCCAAAGGATTCCCCCCGGGGAGACCCCCAATCCCTCAAAAAAAGTTTTGGGGCTCAATCGACAGGTAAAAATGTGAAATCTGTAACTGTTGTTGATTTGACTCCCCCGACTCGGGAAGAGTGGCCTTCGCCTGTTAAGGCACCGAATGAATGTCCTTTGAGCAATACGATTGGAAGTAAGCTAGGGGCGGAATTTGCGACACTCAGTCCGGATTCCGATAGAACAAAGATACCATCTAATCATATCCCATGGGCTTCTGCATCTGCAGAGGCCTTGTGGGAAAATGTTGACTCTTGGTACCCGACCGAGTTTGGCAACCTGGACAAAGCCCTCAAGGGCCTTAAAACCACAAAGGGGAAAATGTCGCACCAAATAACCCCAACAGGAACTGATCCAACAGGGTTCGACATTTTTCTGCCATTCAAGGAAGACCACCAAAATCAAGGAAACAGAGGTAGCAGCTATCAAGTGAGCAAACAGCACGATGTAATGCCTAAGACTAATGAAAATCTAGGGGGGAGGGATAGCTTCTGCCCCATCCAGGAATTGACAAAGGAAATACCCGATTTTGGTTACAGTCAAGATCAAGTACGGACGCCCGTTGAGAGAACGAGATTGTCAGGAGGTTTACAAAATAATGTATACCCAAACCCGCTAGGAACTAGCCAGAGCAACTCTAGTCTGGCAAATAAAATCATGGAAGACATAACGATTTTAACGGGGAAAATTGAAAGAGAGAAAAGGAAAAGCTTCTCTTTCATAAATGAAAAAATGTCTGCCCTAGACAAAGACCATGTGAAAGGGACATCTTCCAATGAGGACCCAGTCATGACTCCCATTATACCCCAAGGGAAAAAATCCTCAACTAAAATGACCCAAACATCACCTTGCGACGATAATAGCCTGTCCCAAGCTGGGATGATTAAACAGCAATTGACCCAAATAGTCAATGAAGTCTGGAAAACTGAAAGAAAAATGGATACCGACCATATTCAAAAAGTAATTATGGCGTCATTGAACATCACGCTTGCTCCATTTCTAAAGCTCTACGAGGTGATAAAGGACTCTCTCGAAGAAGTTGCCAGCACTATAACACAAATCAAAGTGGCAAATCTGAAAATGGAAACCTCCTTACAGAGCTTGGACACCCGAATAAATAAGGAAGCGGAGCAATCGCAACTCTGGCAAAATCGCCTCAATGACTTAGCGAGAAGAGATGCAACTGATAAATCATTACTAATGGAGGCAGTCCTTGAGGACTGTAAATGGATGAGATCTGTTTATAAACAGAAAAACGACCTGGACCCCAGAGGAGAGAATGTAAAGGGAGGAACTGGGCCAATGAAATTGATTCACAGGGATAAAAGACACCCCATACACAAAGATAACCCACTGGAGGAGGTAATTCTGATCTCCCCTCGAAAGATAATTGAGGAAAGAAGTGCTCCCGCATCGAAACTGGAGCAATTAAACTTTTTTGCTGGCGTCAATTCAAACAGCCAGGACTTGCTGAATCGAAAGGGGGCACCCAAGAAAAAGCAAGAAAAAGGAAAAAAATCAAAGAATGAAACCTTAACACGGAGAGTAAATGGCTCGAGAGCCTTCCTGAGGAATCTAAGAACGCCACCCAAAAGAGAAAGTTCACAGTGCGCAAAGAAACCTAGAAGAGAACTGATTATGACAGTGTCGGAGACGTTGATGGGCGACAGGGAAACGGAAGCCAAAAAACAGGGGGCAATAGCGGATGAAGAATGGGACGAGACGGAGCAAACCGCGGCTCTAAGTGGCTTAATTGAAATGATGGACAAAAACACTGAAGAGGAGCAATGGGAGAGCATCAGTTTATCTGACTGGCAAACCCTAGATAACTGGGAAACTGTTGACCCGGGAATGCAACCAAAAAGTGTTAAGACGCCAAAGCCCAAAAGAGAGAAACCGACAATTATGACCAAGATTCTTGGGAATAAAGCAGATTCTGCACATAGAGGCCCCAGTGACGATCAAAGTGATGCCATTCATTTCAAAAAACTGGAACAAAAAAGGAAGGAGGATGACATCAAAAATAAGTCTGAAAGGAAGCATCAAGAAGTGTTCCATCCAACCCCAGAAAGGAATAAAAAAGAAGGGGTACATTCCGAAGATACGCCAAGGTATGCCTCTCCTCGGCGAAGCCCAAAGAATACAAGACCCCCGAAAGGATACTTCTTAAAATTAGAAACAACATCCAAAGGCCCTAAACGGGTGGTGTTAAATAGAAGCTACGTAGTGACTTTCTGCAATGAATTTTCAGCACTGCACATGCTATCAACAGACGATATAAAAATTGTTCAATTTCCAAAAGTAAAGCGGATGGACCAAGTCATTCTCCACTTAACCTTAAATAGGATCAAACAGAAATTGTTGGAGGCCAGTGACAACCTCATAAGAAAGGGTTTCAGACTAGAAACTCTGGAAGAAAATCACAAGCCTGCCAGTATAAAAGAAACAAAGAAGGAAGAAAAGGACCGTAGGGGGGTGAGGACTGTCCACAATACAAAGAAAGACACAGAGAAGGAGACTAGTGCAAAAACCAGATCACTCCCAGTGGATGAAATAAAGAAGACCTCAAGCCAAAACACGAACGAAGACATGAAAACGCAAAGGGGAATACTACCCATAATGAAGAACAGTATAGAAAAACCGAGGACCTTGAGGTTTTCTGTGGACAACTCTGGGAAGCTGAGGAAGGGGAAAATAAACCCTAATAAAGGGGATAAGAAGTCTAACGACTGGACGTGGATGGCCAACCCTCTAAACACAAAGAAGAAACAATAGATTGATGAGGAGCCCCAAAGATTGGTCTACTGCGCCTCATGGAACACCAGAGGCTTTAAGCATCTGTTCTCAAAAACAGTAGATTCTTGGGCAAATACGACCTCATCTCTATCCGGGAATCTTGGCTGCATGAACCACCAGTGTGTAAGGGATACGAAGTATACATAAATCCAGCCGGAAAGGGGCCGAAAGGGAGACCCTTTGCGGGCCTCATGATCCTAAAAAAATTAGATGGCCCCCTACAAGTGCTGGACCACACCACCCGAACCCCTACGTGCAAATAGTAAAGATAGCAGTCAAATTGAAGAAGACTGATGGCCCGTCAAGTCTGCTACTGATTAACACCTATTGGAGCGAAAATATGCCGAATCTGGCGGGGTATCTAAAAGCCATCATGAATGCCATTGATAAATCAATGCCGGAGGAAAAAGACCAGTTGATCCTTCTCAGTGGGGACCTAAATATCAAGTTGCTTGACATTAAGGGTAAAATTAAAAAAGACAGAACATCTAGTTGGGAAAGAACAAAAATGGATTGAGGAAGTGCGTATCCGAGACATGAGGTTGCTAAATGGCCAGACGAGAGGTGACCTGAACGGAGCAAATACATGGCATAGCGGCAAATCGGGAGCCTGTCTGGACTACTGCTTCGTAGGAGGAAACACGCTTGCATGGGTAAATTCTTTCACAATAAAAAGGCAAACAAATAGCGACAATAGCCTGGAAAATAAGTTCAATTCCAAGGAAAAAAGGTCTGATGGAAACTGAGGTGTCTTGGGGTCGAAATTGTCTAAAGCTCAAAAAACAGGCAATACCAATGCTGGTACAAGACTATAACAAGGCCATTGGGAAGGATAAAGAGGTGGTTGAATATAAATGGTTGCTTGACACATTTGAAGTTAAATCTGACCCGAACAGAGTGAAAACAATCGAAAAGAAACACGCTTACGACAAAGCTCTAGTAGCTAGAAGAAAACAGTACAGAGCGGAACTGCCACGGATTGAAAAGGCAAACTGCGTCGAGAAGTATGATCTCCGGAGGAAGTGTCAGCAATCGTATAAAACCTGGCTACGCTCTACCCGATTCCTAAGAACACAAAGGGATGCAGAGAAAATGGTAGCTGCAGTCTCAACAAATAATACATAAAACTTGTGGGACTTATTGAATAACAGAGATCGCAATCAATCAGCATTAGGTTACAATCAAATTTCGGAATAGAATTGGCTTAACCACTACACCCGGTTGATTGAGGGGAAAACCAAGAAATTGCCTACAGAGAAGATCCACGAACAAACTCCTTGGGCCTTTGAATTCGATAGAGACGACATTGTAATCCTAATAAAAAAACTCAGCGCCTCTAGGGCAACTGGCCCCTATGGCATCTCGAATAAGATACTGAAAGACAGTTGTGAAGATTGGTTGGATCTAATATATGCGCTGTTCCACCAAATAAAACAAGCTAGGCAAATCCCCTCCTCTTGGACAGAGGCATATATTGTCCCAATCTATAAAAAAGGAGATCGAAGCAGCCCAAGAAATTATAGGCTGATAGCGCTGTTGGACTCTATTGGCAAGCTATTTGCTTCTCTCCTTCTAAGAGATCTAAAAAAATGGACGATCCAGGCGAACATCATGGATGAGCGACAGACAGCCTTCATCAGCGGAGTAGGAACTGGTCTAAACCTCTTTCTGATCAACCTGTTGAAAGCCAAAGCCTTGGAAGGAAAGAAAGCTACCTATTTAGCTTTTATTGACCTCGAACAGGCTTTCGATGGGGTAAATTGGGAGCACCTGTGGATCAAAATGACGAACTGGGGATGCTCGCCAGATCTTCTAGAAGGAATCCAAACCTTGTACACTGGCACTTCTATACAGATTCAAACGACAGCTAATGGAGGGCTGACAAGAAAGATTTAAACTTTCCGTGGAATCAAACAGGGATGCGCCTTAGCCCCCTTTCTATTTGCCATATATATGACAGATATGAAGACCTCGCAAGATCTAGTCCGTGCCTTCCCTCCAAAGATAAACGGAACTGAAGTGCCGTGGATGTTGTACGCGGATGGTGCCGTACTGGTTGACCAAATGCCCATAGGACTCCAGCGTCGAATAGTGGCTTTCAACAAGTACCTTGTCGAAAGCAACATGAAAATAAACATCAAGAAGTCAATGGTCCTAATAATGAAGTCCTGTTGTGGGAAAAAAACGTAAGGGAAACATTTTGCTTGGTCGCTGGAGAAGGAAAAACTGGAGGTGGTGGACACAACTTTATACCTTGGGGTAAGAATAAATAAAAACTGCAGTGAAGAAGGGCTCTACGCATTGATCTGGGAAAAGCTAACGACTCTGACCAATCAAGGGCTAGTTATACACCAAAGGTATGGAAAGTTTTCCATGACGCCCATAATAACCTTCTATAAATAAAAAGTTGTGGCCGTAATCACTTATGGCACCGAGACCCTACTAGCCCTACGGTGGGAAGCCTGGAACTTGTGTGAGTCCTACTTTTGGAGGAAAATTCTACACCTCCCAAATTCGCTGTCATTAGAGCTTATAAGAACTAAACTAAGGCTCCAATCCTTGGTATATGCTGTGCAGTGGAAAACTATATCGCTCTACAGAAAATGCATCCTGGATAAGCCACCTCAACTGTATGATATCCTAGCACAGACAGGGCCCTTAACTGGAGATACGATACTCCAACGTTGGAAAAAGAAATGTAAGAACACTTTGGAACATTTCGGAATCTCCGACGATACCCTGAAATCCAATCCAGACAAGGCAAAAAGAACCATCCAGGAAAAGGATTGGGAGGAAACTCAGGCAATCAGACTGTCCAAGAATCAGTGCCATAACATTATATGGGAGTGAAAAGGCTTAAATCTGCTCCCCCCCTTACCTGGCAATATTTCCATCAAGCCACTATAGAGACCTGTTGAGATGTAGACTTAATATCTGGAACTCCAGAGAGGTGAAATGGAGAAGAAAGATTATGGAAAAATCAAAAGCTTACTGTAGGTTTTGTAAAACCAAAGACCATTTGGAAACCATCAGACATGTGATGTTAGCCTGTCCGGCCCTGACATCTAACCGCCAGTCAGCTATGGGAAGTTACACTGTTAATATCTCCGAGGAGACGGAGGAGGAGTATTGGGAGAGATTACTGACAGTCGAAATAGTTGGCAAAACATTAGATGCCCTAAAATTTGTCGAATCCCTGAAATTGGAAATAGACGAGGATGAAGACCCTGTGGGCATATAGTACCCACAAGCTTTAAACCAGCACAGGAATATACTTTCACTTACCTATTAACAATGGACATCTCTGAGATGTGACAGTAGTGAAGACGGTGAAATGTTAAAGGTTTAATCTGTTTAACCAATAAAACATACAAAAGAAAATAGAAGCCATTGCAGTACCAAGCCAACCATGTCCAACACATACCTTTTTTTGCGGTCATTTTCCCGCTTTTCCCCAATCTATGGCATTTTCCCCTACCTAGTTGTTGCCTGACCTATGCAAATCATCCCTTTCTAAACTTGGAATTTTGTCTACTTCTCAGAAATATATGCCTTTCTGTCCTCCAAATATATGCTTTTCTTCCATTCCGTCCATGCATGTCCAATTGGCAAAAATGGCCAAAATGGCCTACCTCTCACAAAACGGTTGATAACCACATCAAAATAATGTTTTTTCGTTTCCACTCGACCTGTTCTCGAAAGTCAGGAAATTGGGCAATTCAGCACAGCAAACCATTTGTTCCTAGCTCTTACAAGGAAAAAACCACAGGCTTCTTTGTACATCATTTTATTTGCATTTTTTGAAAAAACACACATTTTTCACCCTTTTTGGTTATTTCCGCTCACCCCCCTACAGCAACCTAGGATTCCTGGGTGGCGTTACAACCGCTTACATTTGGGAAAAAAAGGAGCCAAATTTGGCTGAGATATCTCATGTAACAAATAAGTTATAAGGCTTTGAATAGCCACATACCGAAATCACCAAAAAAGGCCTTGGCACTGGGGGAAATACCCATGGCAGTTAAAGGGTTAACTCAGGATACTATCCACATCTCAGTACAAATTTGTGCCGTATACTGTATATAATCAATTGTATTATTATATCCCCTAATTGTTAGTTACACACATTTAGAAATGGGTACAATTTGAGAGGGAATGATTTAGAAACCATAGGGCACATTTTTGTCTTTAAACATGACACGTATCAGGCTACAATAGCAATTTGCAATGCAGTTTTGCTTCTATACCTCATTTCTCTAGAAATAGCGCGTGACACAACCGGGCGCACACATTAGATTAATTAACACCGCATAGCAATCGTATCACGACTCTTTCCTAACAATTGCGGGAAACATTTCTTTTCTATAGTTCGTAGTAAGTCGCTAGTTGCACATTATACATTGTGTGCAGCCTTAACAGCTTAAATTGATATTGATAAATTGGAATCCAGGTCCAACACCGTACTTAAAATTAACTGTGCTATTTTGATTCCCTTAGTTCCCTTTGTTCCCTCCTCCTTCCCTCCTTCTGCACTCTCCTCACCTGAGCTGGCGGAATTGTTGTTCGTAGACTGTAGGTTCCGCCTGGCCAGGTAATCCTTCTCCCTTCTTGGATGAATGTGCTTGTCACGGAAGGAAGCCACAGTTACCGCTAGGAAACAGCAGTTCCGTGGCCCCTTTTCCAGAATCAAGCCGGAGGAAGGGAAAAACCCAATCGGGAAGAAAAAACCCTTCGTAGTACTTGAGTTCACTTCTCTTTCCTCTCCGTAGGTGTCGGTGAAGGCTGAGCAAAACGTGAACGAGCAGGATGGCTTGAAGGTCGGGCAGCACCTCTGAAGGAGGCAATGAAGGAAACAACACTGGCAGAAGGGACCTCCGGAAGGCAAGCCGAGGATGGGCCAGACCGCCCAGTAGCTCCGAAAGAGGAAGCCGAATCTGGTAAGGAAAGGAAGCGAGGGCAGAAAGAAGTCCGGGGAGTACAGCCAGGAGGTGGAGAGAAAGGAGAAAGAAACAGGTAAGAAGGAGAAAGGTAGGTCCGGAGAAAATAAAGAACCGGACCTAACAAAAAACACTGAAGAACGCTCAAAGGAAAGCTTCAGAAAAACACTTTGCGGAAAGAGCGAAGTGGTGGACAGTGGAGCGAGGAAAGGATGAAACAAATTAAGGAAAGCCAAGCCTCGGGAGCGCATAACCCGGAAGAGAGACTTCCGTAGCGGGTTGCAACGCGGAGTCTGCTGGGAAAGAGGAAGTATTTAAACTCCCCGTCAGCACCGCCCACCAGAATGGCTGAGAATGATGACCATAGAAAGAGGACTAAAACACACCACCCCTGTGCCACCACCTGTAACGCGGAAGAATCCGCCAATCGCGGCGGCGGCGGATGACTAATTTAGTAACTGTCAGTTGACCTGCATCCTAATCATACTTGTATATAACTTTGCCATGCAGGGTTGTCTAATGCCCATAACAAATAAGTGTCTTTGAACCCCTTCCAAGATGGCCGTCGTGCAAACAAAACGTTGCAGACTGCCGCCAATACGCCTAGCACACGTGACCGTATTAAAATCCAGACAGACCGGCGGTCGCGTGGGAACCAGCCACGCCGTACAGCAGACCACCGAGGTAAGCTCTTTGAACATGGTTCCTTAGACCACTGTCAACTTACACAGGATCACTAATTCAGCCCCTTCAGGGACAGTAGCGATGCTAGGTCTTTTGACACGTTCGCAATTAGTCATGTTGACTTTTTCTCTCCCCCTCTCAGCAATACCGGGTTTCATCTAATGTGCACCCGCTCGGGTGAAATCATGCAACAATCTTTTCTGACGCGTTCAGCACGGAGAGTAATATAATAATTAGCCGCAACTGCAAAGATTCCTAATTCAGGTACTTGCTTATCCTTTCTTTTTTTATTTTTTTTTATTTATTTATACATTTTCAAGAAAACAGAATTAATCCAACAATAATAATGCAAGGGGAAGTAGCACATATATCAATTCATCGATTTTCAGTCCCCTTGCCTCGAGTCCATCTGTATTCAGCAAAACATAACATTGCATTATCAGTTCATCAATCCAACTTTAACTAAGTCATGAACAATTCATTTGTCAACAATCAATTGGGGAACAATGCAATCATGAACAAACAAGAACAGCGAAGAAGAGAAGAGGGAAAAAAAAAGGAAAACAGAGCCTGTGCAATCCCTAGCAATATCCGTTCTGTGCAAAGTACGCAGTTTCAAGTCTGTCGGGAGTTCATAAAGTGCCTCATCAGATCTGGCCTAAAATACATCTGCTCCCTATCCTCCACATAGTTCAAGAAAGGGGTCCAGATCTGCCTGAACCTCGATAGCTTCCCTTCTAATGTGGCTGTGAGCTTTTCAAGACCCATCAATTCCCACACCTTCACCCACCAATATGCCACCTGTGGCCCTTCCACCACTTTCCAGAACCGCGCCCTGGTGATTCATGCCGCAGTAAGTAACTGCGCAATTAGGGCTGCTCTGAACCCCGTCATCGGGAATGATCCATCCACCGGCACGTCCCCAAGGATTAGTACACACGGGTCCATAGGAAGCAGCGTGCACGTAATGTCCTTGATCTTGGAGCGGACCTCTAGCCAGTAGTCCTGGATGACTGCACAATGCCACCACATATGCCCCAAGTCACCCTTTTCTCCACACCCATGCCAACATGTATGCGGATACTCAGGGTTCATGGCATGCAATCTAGTCGGCGGGAAGTACCAACGGAGCATATCTTAATTGCGTTCTCCTTCACCAATGTACACCTAGAACTCTTGTGGGCCCTATGCCATATGCGCTGCCACGCTTCCTCTGTGATTTCAACCCCCAACTCTCTTTCCCACGATAACATGTAGGGGAGCTTTTCACCCTCAGGGACATTTTCTAGAAGGCCATAACATGCCGCAAGCCTATGAGAGCTCTGTCCCTCAAGGATTCTCAGTTCTATCCCAAAGGGCACTCTGCTGACAGCCTGGCGAGTTTCCCTATTAGTCAGCCAGTGGCGCAACTGTATGTACCTAAACCGTTCCCCCTCCGACAGCCCAAACTTCTCCTTACACTCCTGGAATGTCAGTGGTTCTTGGTTTACATATAAGTCCCTAAGCCTCAGTGGTCCATTTGATTCCCACCCTTGAAATGAATTGGGAGCCAATCCCGGTGTAACTGCCGGGTTTTGTGCCACAGGGAACAGTGGACCCAGACCTAAAGCTGTCCCTCTTTGCACTCTCGCCTTATCCCAGCTTTGAAGCGTAGCAAGCGTTGTGGGCAGGAGTCCCCCTGATAATTTCGCGCCTCTTTGGGCAGGAAAGGGAAATGTTCTAACAGCAATGGAGAAGCTTCCTGCTCCATTTCCTGCCATTTAGGAGTTTCAGTGGAGCTTCCCCAGGCTAACATAGGAGCCACCTGCGCCGCCCTGTAGTAGCGCTGAACGGAAGGCAGACCTATACCCCCCTGTATCGCCTTTCTCGTCAAGAGTTTATAGGGTATTCTAGGCCTCTTATGTCCCCACACAAAGCGCCCTATCTCCTTCTGCATATCTATAAGATCCCTCTCGGGAATCCGTATCGGCAATGCATAGAAGGCATATAGAAGCTTCGGGATAAGCGACATCTTAACCGCACTCACCCTGCCCAACCAAGACATTTCCTGTGAATCCCATCGACCAAGCCAATCTTTAACTTCTCTAAATAATGCCGGTATATTCGCCTTAAATAGGCCTGCATAGGTCGGGGTCAATTTAATCCCCAAGTAGGGAATGTTTGTAGAAGACCAGGGGATAGGAAAGGCTGCCCGTATCTCCGCCAGACTCTCCGGGGACTCAGTCAGAGCCATACCCACCGATTTGCTTGCATTCACTCCAAACCCTGAGATTTTTTCAAAATTGGACAATAAGTGCATCAGAGGCGGAATAGACTTAGTTGCGTCCTTCAAGAATCATAGCAGGTCATCAGTGTATATCGCTATCTTATGGCATTGTCCTGCAAATTCAAATCCCATGATCTCCCTACTTAGACGGATATGTTGTACTAAGGGATCTAAGGCTAATGCGAAAACCAAAGGGGACAGGGGACAACCCTGCCTAGTGCCCCTATATAAACGGATCGCTGGGGTCATGTTCGCATTCACTCTGACTTTAGTAGAGGGAAACTGATAACTGGAAAGGATTAACCTCAAGAATATGGAGCTAAACCCGAATCCCTCTAGCACTAACTGTAAGTAACACCAAGACATACTATCTAAAGCCCGGTGGGCATCTAATGATAACAGCGACAATTTGCCTGGCAGCTTAGGGGCCAGAGCTATCAAATCTATCGTCCGAAGTATATTATCTTGTGTCGAACGATTCCGTATAAACCCCGTTTGATCTTTCTCCACTCCACTAGGGTCGGAAGAATCTCCCCAAGGCGCCCAGCTATCACCCTACTTAGTAGTTTTGCATCCGTATTTAGTAAAGTAATTGGGCGGTAGGAAGCACATTCAACCGGGTTTCTCCCGGATTTCGAAACCAATGTCGTAGTGGAATCTGCCATAGACTCCGAGATCAACCGCGTTGCCCAGATGTTATTAAACAATTTTGCCAAATAAGGGGCAAGCTCAGCCCTGAAAATCTTATAGAATTTATTCGAGAACCCATCAGGCCCTGGGGCCTTACCCAGGGGAAGGGAGCGAATCACGTTTTCTATCTCCTCCCTTGTGATTCCTCTAGAAGCTCACGGATTGCTTGAGGTAGCTGTGGCAAATGAGCTTCTCGTATAAACCCCTCCGCCATATCTATATCTGTCTGGTGTGGGGCTGAGTGAGCCCTAAAATATTCCTCCACTACCCAAAGTTTCTCCCTCTCAGATGTGATCCTCTTTCCTTCCCCATCCACAAGAGCCTCAATCCTATTGCGAATCGCCCGTTGCTTCAACTTGGCTGTTAATAGCCAATTGGCCTTGTTACCCTTAGAATAGTAGTATTGCTTAACTCTCATCAAGGCATACGCTGCACAGTTCATATGATGGGTCTCAAGGGCTCTCTGGGCTATCCTCATCTCTCGTTTCCGACTCTGAGTAGGTCTACACCTATGTGCCTCTTCCCTCTCCCAGAGCTCCAACTCCAACTGGGCTTGTATTTGTTTCCTGGCCCTACTTTTCTCTGCAGAATAGGCAATTACCTGTCCCCGGAGCACAGCCTTCGCCGCATCCCATATCTTTGTATACGGTAGTGCCTCTGTCTCATTCTCACTAAAGTAAAGACTAATTGCCTCCGAAATACTTGAACGGAACTGGGGATCCTCCAGGAGGAATTCATTCAATTGCCAGGACCGTGGTGGGTTTGGCTGGGCCTGAAAAGAAGCCAACGTGAGCAGGACCGGGGCGTGATCTGACAATGCCTTGGGCAGTATATCGACATCAATTGTTTGGGCTATTAATTTATTGGACACCAAGAACATGTCCAACCTGCAGAATCCCCTGTGCACTGCAGAATAATATGTGTATTCTCGCTCTCCTGGATGACAAAACCTCCAAGCCTCTATAAGGGAATGATCCCGCAAAAGCATAGTAAGTGCCAAAAAATTCTTTTTATCAGCGCTAGTCGGGGGGGAGAGTTTTATCCAACAGAGGGTCAATTACAGCATTGAAATCCCCACCAATTATTATTTAACCGTCCGCATGTTCAAACAGCATCTTCGAGACGGATTCAAAAAACGTATCCTGTTGTGCATTAGGCGCGTAAAGAGAGACCAGCGTCACCCTCCTCCCCTGCAGATCAGCTACCACTAAGACATATCTGCCCCTCACATCCTTCAGCATCTTGCAGACCCCTAAAGAGATTCCTCTGCGAACCAGAACGGCCACTCCAGCTCTCTTACTCCCTGAGGAAGCATAACATTTTGTGGGGTATAATTTGCTATTAAGTCGGAATTCATCCAACGAGAGCAGATGAGTCTCCTGAAGAAACAGAATCGAGGAGTCTAGGGTAGCCATGCGGTGCATCAGTGCCCTTCTTTTAATCGGGGAATTCAACCCCTGCACTTTCAGGGAGAGACAGCAACAGGTTGGGGTGGTCATAGCCTTATCATCCTCTCCCCCCAACATTCACCCCCTTTTTCCTTCTCCAACCAAGTTCACTAGGCATAAATACCCCTTCTCCATTCCTTCCCACCTCCACATACTCAGAGTCCCAGCATAACCAGGAGCAAATTCGTGCCTATCGCCCACATCCCTATTTGTTGCCCTCTGCTGTAAATCAGGCATTCCATGAGAGCTCCCATAACACCTCAAACCCTGCAAACCAGTGCAAATCTCACTACAACCTTCGATGAACAGGCTCCCCAAATGACATAAACAAAAAGAAAGAAAGTAACTAAATATAGGTTATCAAATGCTTGCCAAACTCGTAACATAACTGATACGAACAGTGACCCTTCTAGGGTAACAATATCAGGCATAATCCGTGTGACGGGCCCCAACTACCAGCTCCCAAATTCGTTCCCACACATCCCCTTATTTGCAATAATCACGCAGCCAATGAGCGTACACATACGTCCCTTTACAACCTTGTTCCATTTTTGCGAAAACGCCCATGTCAGGATCCGAGATAGACGGATCTCCCATCAGTATATCTGTGCTGCCTTTGTGGTTACCCATTTCAGGGTGCACCCCTGTCCCATTACTACAGACACCAGATGGTCTTGTCCAAAGCCAGCGAGTCTATGACTGCATTAGCCCAGTTTATACCAGTGGCCAGCCCCCATGAGAGGCCCCGTACCCATATCTCCTCACCTCCTATCAGTCCTCCCACTGGCGTCTTCCCTATATAAAGGCAGTAACATGCTACTGAATAGAGGGTCCGGCCATCTTCACTCCCCCAGGTTGCTGTATTTCCATCATCTCTTTAAAGTTCCTATTGAAGTGTAAGAGCTCGTCACGTTAACTTTCCCCAACCATTCCGGAGGGAGTGCTGCCCCTTTGCTCCATGGCCTCCGGTTTCTTGCGTGCCTTAACCAGTGTCCAACCCCTGGGTCTCCGCCTCCTGTCCTTCCCCCGCAGGGCTAGCCAACAGCTCTCCCTCAGCGATCGTCCCTGCGCCGTCCAACTCAGCCGCAACACTTCGCAACCACTCTTCTGCCTCTCCGTCTGAGCCGATGCTGCAGGGGCGGTTCTTATACTCAAACAGTAGACTACAGGGGTATCCCGACCTATAGCGGATCTTTTTCTCTTGTAGCCAGGAGGTGATTTTCTGCAGGCGTCTGCGGTTTGCTAATGTATATGGCGAGAGGTCCTGAAACAACGATATGGCAGAGCCACGGAATTCCGGCTTTTCCGCCTTTCTAGCTGCCGCCATTATCTCCTCTTTTTGCCGAAAGAAATGGACCCTAGACAGGACATCGGGGAGCAGATTACGCTTTTGTTGGATAGAAGAGTATACTTGATGTGTCCTGTCCAGGATCAACTCCCCGGAATCCAGAATTTTCAGTAAAGTCCTAAAGAGATACCGCACATATTCAGCGAGCTCCTGGTCCTGTACTTGTCACGGCACCCCTTGGATCCTAATGTTTTTTCTCCTTGAGCGATTTTCTAAATCCGCCTGCTTTGCCGCCATCTCCTCCAGTTTGTTCTCCACATCTGCATCCTTTTGGCGGGGTCCTCATTGTGTCTCTCGTGCTCACATGCCATATTCTCCAACTCATCAACCCTAGTCTCAAGACCACTCAAGTTAGAGTTCACTTCCACGATAGACCGCGCCAGCGGGACCTTCGAGGATTGAATCTCCGTTGTTATTGCCGTAGTAATCTCCTGCTTAAGTGTTCTCAGCATTCCTTCTAGTTCTTGTCTGAACAGGGCCGGGTCGAGGGTTGTGTCAGACCCCTGCGAGGCATGGACCTCTGCCACCACCGTTTCCATTTTCTGCGGAGTAGGCGCTGCTGCGGTCAGGTAAGTTGTTATTTTACTCCCTCTATTCTTATTTCCTGTTTTAGGTATCCCCAGGGAGGAAATGCTTGAGGTAATATAGTGCTCCTCAAGGCTCCCCCGAAATCCGTGTCCGGAGGCGTGTGCCCCTGCCCCACTAGCTTCTCATGCAGCACTCAGACGCTCTCTTGCATCAGGGTCTCGCTGTCCATAATAACTAAGCCGCTTCCAGTGTAGGGTAGCTTCAAACTGTTGCAGCGATATCTGTAAACTGCGCCACGCCGCGCCTCAACCCCAGGTGCAGGCACGCTCCCACCTCATGGGGTCAGCGGCCCCAGGCAGCCCAGCGCGAGCTACCCGCAGCCACCTCCCCGGAGCTGAAGCCGACATCCTGCAGACAAAGGGAGGCGCACCCCGGCCCGATCCGCACCTCAACACTCCAGCGCTGTGAATCCCCGGACCACTTGCTGCAGTGTCCCGACTCTCTCCCGGGCTCCTGCCCTTCAAACGGCCAGTCCGCGAGTCCCCGCCGTCCCGCTCCACCAACTTACTCCTCCAGCTGCAGACTTCACCAGTAGCTTGGCCCGCCCTGCCGGGGACCTGCCTCCCCTCTCCGGCTCACTGAAACTGGGCTCTCAGGGCGCCGCGGCTCCTCCACACCTCCCACGGCTGATCACGCCCTTCGCCTCGGGCTGCACCATCGATCATCCACATCGGCGTCCCTCAGCTCACGGCAGCGCACCTCTTCTCTGCCCCGCACAGTCTTCGGGGGCCGCTTACTTCTCCCCAGTCGGACTCAGCTACCACGGCTCCCGCGCGCCCGCCATCTTGCGCGCCATCAGCCTCTCTCCACTTGGCTTCAAACTCGGGATGAACAGCTCACAAGCGACCAAAAACAACACATCCTGTCGCCGCCACGCCACCGGGTACTCTCCGCAGTTTCTGTGTCAGAATTTAGGGGATTAAAGGGAGTTTCAAGGCTTTAACACCGGGGCCCGTCCCAGAGCTTACAGCAGGCACGTCTTCATGGTGCCCTGCCTAGCCACGCGCCCTCTTGCTTATCCTTTCTACACCAAAACAATAATTTGTCTCGCTAAACCAAATTCGATTGGTTGTCACTGTCCTTAAAATTTGTTGTATAAGTTAGTGTACTAATTATAGAATCTTTTCCTACAGCAATCTTGCAACTTACCTGATATGACCGCGTCAGTGCGTTCTCATTCATAAGGTACTTTACCAACAATATAACTTAAGCAAACTTACTATTGCTCGTACCTAACCTAGGCACCAAAAGCAACTCCAAATGGAGGACTAATTAAAATGTCACCGTTTTGTCTCCACCCTCCTTCTCTCTTCTATGACTATCCTGCCTCATCAATATGTTACTACATTAATTGTGCTATGGTCCTTTTTGCATCTGCAAATGCATCTACATCACAGTATTTATAATACTTTATTTTCACATATTTGACGATTATCTGTGAATCCATGATCACCTGCTCCCTACTGAATAATGCTTCATGCTTTGTTGTCTGCAAAATTGCAAAATGTGGGTTTGGGAACTCATAACTTTTATGGCCTAATTTAAATTAACTGGAAACTTTCTGTTGAATTTTGCGTTGTTACACCGCTTGCCCCACTTTCTCATTAACTGATCATGTGACAATGTACACATGTAATTCGTGTGTCACACTGCATCACTGCTTTTTATTATGTTGGATTTTTTTTACTTTAAATAGAAATTAATCTCCTTTTGTTTTGTTTTTGATTGAAAAAATGTGGGTTTAACTTGAATATAATCAATGTTTTGTACCAGCCTCAGAGGAAGAGCAAGGACTGCTCGAAACACGTGTCAGGCTGTCCATTGGTTCCTGCAATAAATCTGCAACATAAGCAGTATCTGATTGATTATTGTGTTGGCGCAGTGAGAATTGAAAACCTACTTTAGTTCTGTTTTACCGTGAAGTGCCAGGGCAAGGCACCCACACACTCTGGTCACCTGCTGCCTTCCAATCATTAACTTCACTAAGCAAGCGCAAGGTTCCAAATTTGCCTTTTTTGTGCCCTTTACCTGTTTTTGCTAAAAGAATATGGAATTGGGCCCGGGTATCTGAAGTGGGTGGAACTACTGTACAGTAAGCCACTAGCTAGAGTGAAGACGGGAGCGATCATCTCAGAGAGGTGGCAATTTAGTAGGGGCACCAGACAGGGAAGCCCTTGGTCCCCGATGCTGTTTATTCTAGCACTGGAACCCTTTGCGATTTATCTGAGGAAACAATATGAGGAGGTGGGGATCTAGACGAAAGAAGGGCCACATTTAATATCAATGTATGCTGATGATATGCTGTTATACTTGAAGTATCCTGAGGAAAACCTGCAATAAATCTTAGAAGTAATGGAGCGATTTGCGTTGCTCTCTGGCATTACAGTCAATCCTAAAAAATCATGTATATTCCCCCTGGGGAGATATAAGGGGATTCCGTGAGAAAATCTACCAGTATTATCAATACATTGGGAGACTAGAACCTTTAGATACCTGGGGATTGATATTTATCACACGCTAGAGGATGAATACAAACATAACAGAGAGAAGGCAGTGGCAAACATTGAGAACAGTATGAGATTCTGGGTTAAGCTCCCTTTGGCCATGGTAGGGAGGGTGGCATTGTTGAAGATGGTGGGATTGCCGAGGTTGTTACACTTTTTTGGGAACATAACATATGTGATACCCAAGCGATTCTTTGTTAAACTTCAAAGTATATGTAGAGGGTTCATATGGCACAATACCTGGAATAGAATAGCCCTGTGGAAACTGCAGAACATGTATGATAAAGGGGGCATAAAATTGCCCAACTTTGAGGTCTATTATTTGGCCAGTCAACTACAATATGTGGCTAAGTGGTTAACGGAAGACTCAACATCGGAGTCCATATTGTTGAGGTCTGAATGTGTTCCGTTCTTTTTGAAAGAATGGATATGGCTGCTAAACCCAGAGCTAAAAGGGTGTACGAGGATGTTAGCACTGGGATGTAAAATGTGGCGTAAGGCTTTCCAGGTCATGGAGAACCCAACCCTGTGTTCTCTGCAAGTGCTGCTAGTGGCATTGACCGGAGTGGACGAGCAACTGAGGAAGACGATTCTTATGTTTTGGAAACCGGTGGGCATTGCAACGCTGGGAGATGTATGACAACATGGGAAGGTAATGAAATTTAACGTACTGGTAGAAGAAACTGGTCTACACTCTGGGCAGTATATTACTTATATCAGATTGGTACGGTGGGTGAAAGAGACATGGTCCGAAATAGTGCAGGAAGGTCAACCCGACACAGCCATAGAAACAATTTATGATATCTCAGAGGGGGTCACGAGGTCTCTCGAATCTATGAACTGCTGATGTCCAGGGTGGGAAAGGAGGTGACCCAGCTGAGACGGGACTGGGAAGAGGAAGCCGGGGAACCCATGAATGATGGGTTGTGGGTGAGGGTTGAGAGATACCACAACAAAGTGTCCAGGAATGCAAGGCTGCAACAGATCCAGCTATATGTTACTCACAGAGCACACATGACCCCCCAGAGGATTGCTTGATTCAAGAACGCAGAAATACAAACATGTCCCAAATGTGGGGAAGTGAACGCAGGGATGCTACATATGTTCTGGGCATGCCTGGAAATTGGAAAATTCTGGGGAGAAGTAGCTCACCGCTTAACCGAGAAAGGGATCACGCTAGATGTGGAATCTGTGTGGGCATGCATGGTAGGGAGGGTTTCTAGACCGCGCAAACTGAAACACGTGAGTAAACTCAAGGACTTGGCCTATATACTTGCGAAGCGCAGAATTGCCATGGGTTGGAAAGCAAACAATAGACCAAAGGTAGAGGTTTGGTGGCACCATCTCCAGAAATGGGCAGAAGCGGAAACAGTGGTATGGAATGAAGCGGCCAATAGGGGAGTGGGGGGATGAGGAAGCAGAAACTCTGATGGCCTGGAGACACTTAGTGGCCACTCAGTCTGGGTCCACCCAGTGCCTAAGTGAACATCATTCCTCTGGGAATACAGAGGGGGAGGTACCCCTAGAGGAAACAACGGCGGATGACGAAGTGGAGTAGGCTCAAGTTAGGGGGGAGGGTAATGGGGAGGCAGTGGACATTTCACGATATTGTATCTGATGCTTGAAGTTATTTGACATGCACTGTTGGGTTTGTTTTTTGTTGATTGGTTGTTGTAAAAGTTAATAAAAATTGTTTTAAAAAAACAAAAAACTTTGTACAGTTTGAACAACTAAAAAAGAAGTAAGTTGAGGAATGTTCTCTGGCTACCTGGACACTAAAATGATTCAAGGAGTCGTAATCTATAGGAACCTCTGAAATCCGTTGTTAATGATTCCAAAGGTGACCTTGCTCTATCACAGTACCAGAACCTTATGAGACTATATTTAGAATATTGGTGTTTTGAGTGCCTAATAAGAAAATGGACAATTAAAAAAGCACCAATGGGTGTAGCCAAATAATTCAAAAGAATCGAAGGCTTTAGTTATGAGAAATGGTTTGACTAGGTTGGGTTGATCGCCTTTAATAGTAGGAGGATGAAAATGGATTTCACAACCTTGTGTCGGTATGTAAATCGAGCACATCAAGATTTCACTGGGAACATGGTCAGTCCCACAATAGAAGTACAAGGTTGTGCAGTATCAACAGGTGCTGCACATGTGCACCATTCAGATGCTTGCTCATCTGTGTTTAAACTTGGCAGAGGAAGCACAGTCAGTCATATGTTGAACAATGAAGATTACCCCAGCTCTTGCGCAGGGAGTCTTGATTCTATTAAAGGCACAGAGGCAAGCATTATGCTTTAAGTTCCTTTATTCTGCTCTTCCAGCAGATTCAAATCTTTATATTTTCTTTAGGGTTTTTTTTTAAACACCAAAACAAACCAAACTGAAAACTACACATCCCATGGGTCCCAGTGCCCCTGGTAGTCCATTTCCTGTCTCTAGTCCCACATACCTCTTCCTGCCCAGGTCCTTTTCTCTTATTTTGATGCCATCCAACTGACATCTGGTACAACAAAACTTGAAACTTATGCCTGCTGCTTGAAAACTTTCTACACTCCGGCACCGTCCTGTGCATGGTGTCTCCTGATCAATGCTACGAACCCAGTCGGTGCTTGCTCGAATCCTCCACTCCTCGGTACGCAGCCTGCCTTCTGGTCTTCCGCTGCCAAACGAGACATACATTAGGGAGGGTACCAAGACACAAAAACAATTGACAATCATGATCACTTTAGTCACTCCCGCACTTGTGTCTCTGGGAGGGATAATGCTCGCCTCTGTGTCTTTAATTGAATCAAGACTCCCTGCTCAAGCGCAGGGGTAATCTTTGTTCTATGTCAAGACCGGAGGTGAGCATTATGATTGTTCAAAGCTATTTATCGCTACCCCTGCTGTACCCGCAATTGGCTTAAGATTTTTTAAAACCTTTATTTTTGGTTTTTCATAACACAATACAACTTCTCACCCACATTAGGGTGGAATTAACTTGCTTCTTTCCCATTCTCAATACCCCCCTCCCCACCATAGAGTTCAGTGTCTTCGCTGGTGTGCTCTGCACCGAGCCAGTTCTACGTCTCGGAGTGATGTGGGATGCTGGGCCAAATTGTTAGCGAAAGCGCGGTTCTTGTTTATTGAGTGCTAGCTGGGGAGGCTGGGGCCTCCTCGGCCTCCTTTATCAGGAACAGTATCAGCGGGCCTGGGGGGCGGGCATGGAGAGGTAGTAGTTTGACAAAGTTTGTTTCGACATCTTGGCAGTAAAGGATGACTCTACGCCAGGAGGAGACTGTGGGGAGAGGACCTCGGCTCCAGGCCATGGCGACTCTCCTACGGGCGAGTGTTAACAGTAGACCTGCCAGTTTCCTTATTGGTGCTGATAACATTTTTTTCATTCCCAGTAGGGCCGCTGTGTGGACGGGTTGAACAGTTTCTCTGATGTTTGCACCAGTTATTTCTAGGACCTGGTTCCAGAGCGGAGTTAGTTTGGGACAGTCCCACGCGAGGTGGACCAAATCGGCTGACGTTGTCCCACATCGCTCGCATTTTGAGGGCGATTCAGGGTGGTGTTTGTTCGCTTTGGCTGGTGTATAATAGGTTTGGTGGAGGAAGTTGAATTGGATTAGTTTGAGGCGTGTGTTGAGAGCGATTTTTTTGCATTTGTTTCAAGATGAAAGACCAGTCTTCTTCTGAGATGGATATACTGAGGGACTTTTGCCATCTGGCTTTTGCTCGGGAGGTGTCGGGGGCCGCGTTGGCAATGATGGCTCTATATATTTGTGAGACCAGCCTTCCCTCTCCTCGCGCTTGTATTACGTTATGTAAAAGTTGCCAGGTCGGAGGTTGACGTGGAAAGCTGAGCAGGAGTGCTTGTAATGTGTAGCGGGTTCTAAAATAAATGAAAGTATCGAGCGCTGTGGTGCCGCCTCTCAATTTCGTTTGCTCTGGAGTGAGGAAGCTGTCCTCGGTGAAGAGGTCTCCTAGGGTGTTTTATATGAAGCTTTTCCAACCATTGATGGAAAACCCTTTCCGACGCCAGCAGGATTCCTGGTATGAACTTGGCGGGGAGGAGGGGTGAGGACCTGGTTTGCACCTCATATTTGTGAGCGAGTTTTTTCCAGATTTTATACGTCGAAAGTACTACATGCATGGTGTTGTTGGGAACGGGGATCTGGCCAAAGATGACCGCAGCCAGTAAGTTGGGCGTTGCTAGGGCCCGTTCCACCTGCACGTGAGGTCTGACTGCCTGTGTAGAGTACCATAAGCTGAGGAATTGTGCCTGTGCCGCCCAAAAGTATTTCTGCAGGTGTGTAAGGGCTAGACCTCCGCTTGATACTGGGAGAGTTAGTGTTGAGTGCGCTACTCTGGCCGGTTTGCCCGCCCATAGTAGATCGAGGATCATGCTTTTCAATCTCTTCAGGACGGGTTGTGGTAGTAATATGGGAATGTTGGTGAATAAGTATAGAAGTTTTGGTAAGATCACCATCTCAACTAGGGAGGCTCTTCCCCAGAGGGTCAGTGGTAGGGTCTTCCAACGAGTCACTTTCTCCTGTAATGATTTGGCGACTTCTTCGTAGTTGTCATGGAACACTTCTTGATGATTTTGTGACATTTGTATTCCAAGGTACCGAACCTTGGATGTTTTCCACGTAAGCTGGAAATCGTCCGCAAATGGTTTAGTCGCCGCGGTCAGTGGGAACACTATGGATTTTGACTGGTTGATTTTCAGGCCGGAAGCTGCTCCGAATTGAATCACCTCTCTCATGACTGGGTTCAGGTTGTCTGCGGGGTCGCGTATGAACAACACAACGTCGTCCGCATACAGGGAGATGGTAAGCCTATGTGGACCTATGACCAGTCCTCTATGTTGTCGCAGTTCCCGAAGGTTAGAAGCCAGTGGTTCCATTACCAAGGCAAATAATAAAGCTGATAGAGGGCAGCCTTGCCTTGTGCCGCGTTGCAGGTCGATGGTAGCTGATTTTGCTGATCCCACTATGATGTTGGCTTGTGGTTTGGTGTATAAGAGGGATACCAGTTTAATAAAGCGTGCTCCCAGTCCCATCCTGGTTAGTACTGTGAACAAGAATGACCACTCTACCGAGTCAAATGCTTTCTCAGTGTCGAGTAGGATTGCGATTGCTTGCTGGGATGGGTCTAATGCCTCCATGACGCCAAATAGCCTTCTGATTCCAAAGGTCATATTGCGGCCCGGTATGAACCCTGCCTGGTCTGCGAGTACCAAGGCAGGCATCAGTGGCATCAACCTGTTTGTGAGTATCTATGCTAGTATTTTATTGTCGAGGTTGAGTAGGGAAATGGGACGGTAGGATGCGCATTCTTCTGGAGGTTTGTCTTGTTTAAGCAAGAGGACGACGTTGGCTGCGCAGGTGGTCTGGGGAAGGGCACCCTTTTCCAGAGCTTCCTCCTATACTGCTGCCAGTAGAGGGGCTGAGGTGTTCGCAAATGCTTTATAGAATTCCTCTGTTAGGCCGTCTGGGCCGGGGCCTTGGAGTTCGGGAGAGTCTTGATAGCCTCGATGATCTCCTCTTGCGTGACCAATTCGTTGAGGGGCTCTCGTAGATGACTTTTGACCCAATATAACTCTGTGTCCTCTAGATCTCCCCTACTTGATCTCTCCTCTGCCATACCATCCTGCTCAACCGTCTCTGGGATAACTTGGGCATCACCGATCAGGCTCTGGCCTGGCTGACCTCTTTCCTCTCTGATCGACCCTCCCAGGTCCAACTTGGGTCCTTCCTATCATCTGTCTTCCTCTCCGCCTGTGGTGTTCCCCAGGGGTCTAACCTCTCGCCCTGGCTTTTCAACCAATACCTGGCAACTCTCGCCTGCTGTATTGCTATTTTCTGCTCAAACTTCCAGTGCTGCGCAGACGACACTCAACTCATTTTTAGGCTGCCCTCGGCCACCTCCTCCACCTCTCTCATCACTGATTGCCTAACTGCCATCCAAGATTGGTGTGCCGCCAACGATCTTTGTCTTAATGCCAGCAAGACAGAGATCCTCCTCATTGGCACACCATCACCTTCCTTTCCCATCACTCTCTGGCCAGCCTCCCTTGGCCCTCCTCCTATCCCCACCTGCGAGGCCAAGAACCTTGGTGTCACCTTTGATTCCACACTCTCCTCTGCCCACATCGCTGATGTATCAAAAAAGTCAAACCTCCTACTGCACGTCCTCAGAGGTATTCGTCCTTTCCTCTCATTCCTCTCATTCCCCCAGAAGCTCACTGGCCCCCAAGCTCTGGTTCTCTCTAAGCTGGACTATTGCAACAGCTCTTTCTTAATCTACCTGCCTCTACTCTCCGCCCTTTACAACTTATCCAGAACAGGACTGCAAGACTTGTCCTTGGCCTCAAGCCCTGGGATCGTATCTCTCCAGCTCTGAAATCTCTCCATTGGCTCCCTGTGGATGCAAGGATTAAATTCAAAACTCTCTGCATTGTCCACAAGGCTTTCTGGGGCCTGGGTCCAACATACCTTCAGCTATCCCTCAGCAAATACCTCCCATATCGAGTACTCTGTTCTTCTACCTCTAACTCCCTCAGGGACAGTCGTTTCTCAAAGAAACGAGCTGGGGGTAGATCTCTGCCTTCGGCTGGGGCCTCCCTCTGGAACAGCCTGCCTGCCACTCTAAAACTTGAGGAGAATCATCTCCGGTTCCGGAAGCACCTCAAAACCTTCCTTTTGCGACTGCCTTCTCCTCCCTTCTCCCCTGTTGATTCTGCTCTCCCTTGGCACCATGCACCTGGCCACCCTCTGTCCTCTGGGCCCAGGTACCTGCTCATCTTGCCACCCTCACGCACTGCCTCCGGGCCACCCCCTGCACTGGGGCCTGTATCTGTACCCATACAGCCCTCCCCTTTTCTTCCTGCACTTTCAGACCTACACGGCCTGCTGCCATAAACCCAGCACTTGCCACTTGCTGGCTGCACTCCCATTGTTTGTTGCCTTTTTATTTATTATTTTATTATTATTTTTGTTTTTTTTCCTTCTCGCTCTGCACTCTCCTTTTGTTCCCCCTTCCATGCACTTCTCCCCCCTACCCTGCACTTGCACCTTCTCAATGTCACTGGGCCTAGTAAAATCGTTGTTTTTGTTCTCCCCTGTTCCCTTTCCCTGCCTGGTCGCGCTCTGAAACACTTGTGTATGAGCGCGATAGAAATAAAATATCAATCAATCAATCTAGTGGAGTGTTTAAGTTTCTATGATGCTTGGTACTGTAGAGTTCTTGGTAAAAGAGTTTAAATTCTTCCGCCATTCCTTCGTCTGTGTGTATTAGCACTCCTTGCGTGTTGCGTATACCTTCAATTGGAGTCAGCTTGCGGTCTGATTTGGTTGCAGCGATTTAAACATTTTATTTCACGTTCTGCCATGGTGTTGAACTTCTGTAGTTCCTCTTTCAGGATGGCCTTTATTCTCTAGTCTTCTGTGCTCATGCTTTGGCGCTCGAGGTTTTTAAGATGACCTTCACAGGCTGCCAGTTCCCGTCTGATGAGTTTGAGGATGCCGTTCTCCTTGGCTTGGCAGACTCCCCTTGTAAAGCACTTTAGTGTCTCCCAGATCGTGCTGGCGGAGGGGACTGAACCTATGTTGGCTTCTAAGAAAATGTTAATCTCTTCTCTTAATTCGGTAGCGAATACCTCGTCTTGCATGGAGCTGGTTTTGAAGCGCCAGCGTTGCAGCCTAGATCTATGGTGGGAGTAGTTGAGTTTGAGTATTATTGGGGAGTGGTCGGAGAGAGTTCTTGGGAGGATGTGACATGAGCCGCTCTTTAGTGGGCCATTTGTTGAGATGAATAGGTAGTCGATTCTAGAGCTCGTGTTGTGTACCGCCGAGTGGAAGGTGTAGTCTTGCAGATCTCTGTTAGCCGCTCTCCATGCGTCTTTTAGATCAAATGCCTTGCAGATTTCTGCAATTTGCTGGCTGGCTTTAGATTTGGGTTGTGGGACGGCTCGTGATCTTTCTCTGATCGGGTCGAGGACCGTGTTCATATCACCTCCCCAGATTATTGTAGTTGGGTCTTGGGTGGAGAGGTGAGATAGTACCCAGCCAAAATTGTTGGGGCCGTCCACATTAGGTGCGTAGGAGTTAACCAAGGTTATCTTCTTGCCTGCTATGATGCCCCTCACCAAGACAGCTCTACCATCGGAGTCTTTCGCTGTGTTCATTAGTCGGAAGTTGATCCTTCTGTGAATTAAGATTGCAACGCCTCTAGAGTAGGACGAGTATGATGAGAATTATCTGTGGCAACCCCAAGACTTGGCCCATATGTGGTCTTTCCCGGGAATTAGATGTGTTTCTTGGATCATAGCCACGTCGACCTCATGTCTTCTCAAGTACTGTAGGATTTTCTGTGTTTTGGGCGGGATGTTACCCCCCTTTATGTTCCAGGTTGCGACTTTGAATGGAGCGGATTCAGGTATTTCTCCAGCATGGGGTCTGCCATGGATTCACATGCTCATGAATATTCCCCGTCGTCAGGCCGGGAATCCTCGGTATAGAAAATATCAGTTTCGTTTCTGATCTGTCTTTCTTAGTAGTAACCAATCACTGGTCTCTGGGTCATACTGCCCACAGCCAATGACTGCCCTCTCCCTAAGCCCCGCCGCTGGCAGCCATCCTCAGATTTTTACCGCATTTTACCGCACGTTCAAGTGTTGGGAGTCCTCGTGCTGTAGCGCTCGAGCTTTTGCTGCATTTTTGCGCTTTATCAGGAGATTTTTCTCATTTTATGGTTAAATAGAGCCTCAAGCTCCACCGTTTCTACATCCGATCAACGGGGACCCGTTTCAGAGTTTTCTACACCCTTCAAGGGTGAAGATTTCGTCGAGTTATGCTTTTGGAGGATTCCAGAAGTTCCAAGGCCTACCCCGGACATGGCCCAGGAGAAAGGAAGCTCGACGCCCTGGAAGCTGTTCAGGACCTGCCCTGGATGCCGGCTTCAGAATGTGTTCAAGGAGGACGAGCATTCATTATGCCTCTACTGTCTCCATGAGGACAAGACGCACACGGAGAAGGACTGTGCATTTTGTGGTAACATGTCGGAGCGGCCATGAAGGATCGCCACCTCCAACTGGTTGAAGGGAAGAGCCCGTCAGGCGAGAAGAAGAAAAAGAAGTCTGAGCGGTCTTCTAAGTCCTGTGAGGGCGCCCCGGCGACGGGGGTCCAACAAAAGGCCAAGAACCGTGAGTCCGCGGGCACCGGGAGCGCCGAACGTCGGGCTCCTTGGCTGCCAGGCAGGGCGCATCCTCCCCGGCGCCATCAACCACGAGCCAACGCTCTGGCTCGGGTAAGAGGAAGTCCGAGAACCCGGCAAAGCTTCCGGAGAGGCCCCAGTCGATCTCGATGATTCCGGTAGAGGGGGCGCGAGGCTCGGACCCTCCCCCAAAGGTGATGGCCCCAGGCATACAGAAGGTGACGATGGCCTTAATTCACCCTGCTAAGACCTCGATTGAGGATGTCGCAGCGGCCCTGGCTCAGCCTGTGGAGGCTACGCCAGTGGAGGCGACCTCAGGACCCAGAGTCTCCCTGCCACCGCGGAGGGAGTCGTCTTTCAGGCCCATTGAGAAGACCCCCCACGTAGTCCTCTTTGGAAAAGGAGGGGGAGGGGCAGGTGGCCATCGTGGATACGGACACGACCTCTGAAGAAGAGCTCATCGAAGTCGTGGAGGAGGCCCAGCCCATCGGGAGGGATCCCGACGAGGGCGATGACGAGAGCGACGGTGTCCCTCAAGAGCCCTCGCACATGTTGTTTCCGGTGCCGCAGGACACTTAAGCGGCCATTTTGTCAGCGATTCAGTCCTTATGCTCGGAGATAAGGACAAGGTTGCCCCTCCCACCGACGGAGGTACCTGAGTCAGACTCGACGGGGGAACCAGAGCCGGGACCTTCGGAAAGTCCACCGCATAAGTAGAGGAGGACGCATCCTTTGCCACCCCTCCCACCTCTGCGGCCTGCTCTGCCTTCCCCCGGTCTACCCACGGGGATGATACAGGCACGGACACGGCTACGACGGGTACAGACGACGATGGAGGCGACGACAGGACATGTCCACCGTCGCCCCCGGCTCGGGCGTCTCCGCCCGACGAGATTGGATCCTTCCATGCCATGATTTCCAGGGCATCCAAGCTCTTCCAGCTCTGCCAGCTCTGCCCAGAAGAGAAGAAGGAGGAAGGGTTCCTTTACCAACGGCGCGGGGCTAAAAGGAAGACGATCCTCGCCGTACCACTTCTTGATGACATCTGGGATGAGGGGCTCGCCCTCCTCAAGAACCCTGCCACGGCGCCTGCAAAGAGGGACCGGTACGAGAAGAAGTACCTGGTCCCCGACACTGCCCCCTTGTGCCTTCGGGCGCAACCTACCCCGGATTCGGTCGTCTCAGCGGCGGCAAAGAAGAAAGCTGGGTGGGGGGGCATCGGCCTCAACACTAACTTCCCTGCCGGACGGCGAGGGCAGGAAGCTGGACACGATGGGATGACGGGTCATCTCATCCGCAGCGATGACGATCAAGGCGGCCAACGCCCTGGCTATCGTAGCCCGCTACGACAGGGAGTTATGGTTCAAAATCGCCCCTCTGTTGGACTTCCTTCCGGACGCCAAAAGGGCTGAGGCCCTTGAAATCTTACAGGAAGGTGAGATTGCTTCGGACCACGCCATCATGGTGGCAACGGACATCGCTGACACCGGTTTCCGTCAGTTGGGCAACGGCGTTTGCCTGAGACGACGAGGATGGCTCAAGTCGACGGATTTCAGCCAGGACGTACAAACCAAGGTTTTGGACATGCCCTTCGACGAGAACAAACTGTTTGGGAAGGCGGTTGATTAGTCCCTTCAGGCCATCAAGACAGACACGGAGACTGCCCGAGCCCTGGGAGTGCTCCAACAACGACTGCCGTCCTTTCGGAGCTCCGGAGGCAGACAAGGTGCCTCCAAGGGATCCGGCAGTGGCTCCTCGACGTACCGCCAAGCAGTGAGATCTTCGTCTCAGGAAGCCTACAGATGACGCGGCAAGTCAGGTGGTGCCCGTTGTCGTCGACAGGGAGGTCAAGGAGGCAAGGCGGCCTCCAAACAAGATTGAACTGACCGTGGGGTCGGGCCCCCGCCAAAGCACACAAGTCGGAGGCCGGCTGGCGAGGTTCATCAGCGTGTGGGAGTCCATCTCCACTGGCCATTGGGTGCTGGACGCCCTGGCCCAAGGGCACGCCCTCGAGTTCCAGAAGAAGTGCCCTCGCGTTACACCCGTGGCCAGGAAGAAAAATCACATCCCTCAACTACTGTTGGAAGTAAGGGCGATGCTCAAGAAAGGTGCCATCGAGCTCGTCCCAAGGAGGCTTCGGGGCTCCAGAGTTTACTCAAGGTACTTCCTCGTAAAGAAGACCAGAAGATAGCGTCCCATCCTGGACCTGCGACGACTGAACAAGTACATCAAGGCACAGAAGTCTCGGATGGTCACCGTTCAGCACGTGCTGGGACAGCTATAGGAGGGCGATTTCCTGTTGTGGTTGGACTTGGAGGATGCGTACTTCCACATCCCCATTCTAAAAAGACACCGAAAGTTCCTCCGGTTTGTGGTCCTAGGGCGGCACTACCAGTTCAAGGCCCTCCCGTTCGGATTGAAGTCGACACCCAGAGTGTTCACCAAGTGCCTCTCACCGGTGGCGGCGCGGGTGCGCCTCCAGGGGATCCACGTCTACCCCTACCTGGACTGGCTCATCTGAGCAAGGACAAGGGAGCTCGCCGTGGAGCACACTGCGAAGACCGTCCAGCTGCTCACGGACCTGGGGTTCTCCATCAACTTTCCAAAATCCCACCTGGTCCCGTCGCAAGTCACCCTGTTTCTGGGATACAAGCTCGACACAGTGGCGCAGCTGGCCTCACCGTCGGAGGAAAGGACCAGGACCATCCTGGGCAAGGTGCAGCGTCTGCTGGCCACAGACATGGCCAGGGTAAGATCTATCAATTCCCTCCTCGGGATGATGTCCTCCTGCATTTATCTGGTGCGCCTTTGCAGGCTTCGGATGCGCCCCTTGCAAGAGTTCCTCGACGTCCGCTGGGTCCAGTCAATAGGCAGCTTCGAGAACAGGATCCTGCTCAACGAGACGTTCCGTCAGGCGATCTGGTGGTGGGGCACCCGCTCTCATCTGTCGGCGGGCACAGACTTTCAGACTCCAGCTCACCAGGTGACGGTGACGACAGATGCCTCCCTGGAAGGTTGGGGAGCGCACTCCGGAGATCTTCATGGGATCTTCATGCGAGAGGCCTTTGGCTCCCGGAGGAGAAGTCACTCTACATCAACATCTTGGAGCTCCGCGCAGTGTTCTGGGCCCTCAGATCTTTCTGTCCCTCAAGGGCAAGGTGGTGAGGATCTTCACCGACAACACCACCACAATGTTCTACATCCGGAAGCAGGGCGGAACCAGATCCCCTGCCCTAGCCAAGGAAGCCCAGGATCTGTGGCATTGGGCCGTCGCCCAAGGGATGTTTCTGGTGCCTTTTCATCTGGCAGGAATAAAAAAAACCATCGCCGACTCACTCAGCAGAGAGCTGCGCTCGTGCCACGAGTGGGAACTACGCCAGGATCAAGTGGATCGACTCTTCCGACGATGGGGCAAACCCCAGATCGATCTCTTCGCGACGGCGACGAACTTTAAGTGCCGGAGGTTCGCCAGCAGGTTCACCCAGCCGAGGAGCATGGGCGATGCTTTCTCGCTCCCCTGGGACCGCCTATTTCTTTATGCGTTCCCTCCACTGCCGTAGCTGCTCCGGCTCATCAACCAGCTCAAGAGGTCCCGGTGCAGGATGATCCTCGTCGCACCGGCGTGGCCGAGACAGATCTGGTTCCCGGACCTTCTGGACTTGTCAGCGTCCACACCAGTCAAGCTGCCGACGGACGCGGATCTTCTCTCCAGAGAAGGAGGCGCCATTCTTCACCACAACCCAGAGTCGCTGAACTTGCAGGCCTGGCTCCTGCAGCACTGGAGTTTGGAGGGTACGACATTGTTAGGCAGAAACCTGTGCATTTCCCTTAGGGAACACTGCAAAAGATTTAAGACTGCAGGTGTTGGCAGTAAACCCACTTGGTAGCAGTCTGCACCACCCAGATTTACCTTGTAGCTGTGGCTGAGCAGTCAGACTTCCCTCAAGAAGAGTTAGGCAGTATGCAAAGTATATACAATAGGCACTCAGATACAATAATACAAGCAAACACTGACCAGAGCTTTGGTATCAAAGTATATAATTATTTATTTAAAAACACAGTTTGAAACACTCCAGCACTCTTATTGTAAAATATTCTAAACACAGTTACTATTCTAATACATACACCCCTTTTTCCTTATCAGATAAGTCACAGTAAAACACCACTTATTTTCATACAGAGGTGAGCGCTTAACTAGATTGCACTCCAATAAGTTTGTGAGAAAGGGAGGGAAAAAGACAGAATATGGAAAGGTACACCACTCTAAGATTCAGGAACACTATTAGCAAGGCAGAAGAGCAAAAGTCACTGGTGAGCCAAAGACTGGGCCCACTCTTAAAATGCGCCCAAGATCACACAGTTACACTAGGCTTAGAAAGTCTTGCAGAGGGTTCAAAAATAGTTTAGAGAGGCTTAGGAAAGTTTAGCCAGGGTGTCCCAGGCTAACCCAGGTTCAAAATCCGGGGGCTAAATCTACCCCGTACAGTCGGTAGCAAGGGAAGCCAGGCGAGACACGGTACATGAAGTGGGAAGGATCCTCCAGGGGTGGCAGTTGTTCCTGGTAGTGGGTGCAAGGTGGGTCGTCGTCCAGGGGAAGAGAAGATCTCGACTTGGAGGAAAGATGAAGGTCGTTGCACTACCAGGGCAGAAACCAGCCGCAGAGTTTTCCGGTTAAAGGTGGTATCTTTGTTTCGCGGTCGTGGTAAAACGTGGTATCCCGGTTGCTGGGGTGCTTGGCACGGGCAAGGCAGCCACGAGGTATGTCGGGAAAGCGAAAAGACGGTGAAAACTGGTTATCCCCACCAGTCAAAGAAAGAAGACTCTCCGGCGGGAGCTCTCCTCTGTCGTTGGGAAAAGTGGTGAGGCAGTCCAGCAGGGCTTCTCCCTCGTCGGATTCTTAGCTCCTGTGGCGACTTCTGAAGTTCCAGTCCCCAAAGCCCTGCTTTTATGCAGCAAACCCCCATTCACTCAGCCTAGCTGTCACTCAAACATGCTAAGTGGTGAGACGGCCCGGCTCACCACTTGGGCCAATCAGGATGGAGTGCGACTTGAGTTGCCTAGGCAACTCAGTCCAGGGTGCCTAAATTTCCCTCCACCCCTCCTAAGTACCCCAAACAGAGTGGCACCACTTTGGAGGGCTCTGTGGAGAAGCCCGCCAAAAAGTGGAACAAAGGGCTCGACTTGGGTTGGAGTCACAGAAGAGAACACAAACGCCATTTTAGAATCAAGTTTTGGCAAAAAATGCCAACCGGAGAATTAATATTAATTAAATAAACCAGCGGTATGTCGAGGCTACCGTAAATAATTAAATAAAGATAGTAGCCTAAAACAATGGGAAATCCCATAGGAAAATATTTGCGGTTGAATATAAAAAGTAGTATCCACTGCCACCAGCCAAAACTCGATCAGGGGGGACGGAGACGTGCCCCCTCGACTAACAGACCCTGGGGAAATTGAATTGCCCCAGCCAGTACGTCCACAATATGATGGTTTGTACTGGTTCTGTTCAGAATTTAAGACTAGTAAAGTCAATGGTGACTTTACATACTGCCATTGGCCAAGGCTGGACTAGCTCACGCTTCCATCAAGATACATCTGGCCGCCATCTCACGATACACCAGAACTACGGGACGGGCGTCCTTGTGGTCTCATTGGCTGGTGAAGTAATTTATGAAAGGATTGTTCCGATCATTCCCACCGGTGAAGGCCCCTGCCCTGGCGTGGGAGCTCACGTGGTGCTGACCAGGCTCATGGGGGCCTCATTTGAGCCTATGCATTCGGCACCGTTGAAGTTTCTGTCGTGGAAGACAGCATTTCTCGTGGCCATCACCTCTGCACGACGAGTGGGAGAGATCCAGGCCCTATCTTGCAAGCCACCATACTTGACGTTTCACGACACGAGGGTGGTGCTGAGGACGCACCCCTCCTTCATGCCCAAGGTGCCGTCGGACTTCCACCTCAACGAACCCTTGGTGTTGCCAGTTTTCTTCCCGTTGCCTTCGTCGCCGGCTGAGAGGACTCTGCACTCGCTGGACGTAGCTAGAGTGCTGAAGTTCTACATTGACCGCACAAAGAGTTTTCGGAAGACATCACAGCTGTTTGCAAACTTTGGACCTGTGAATCAAAGGAAGGCTCTCTCAAAGGCTTCCATTTCCAGATGGCTCTCCGGCTGCATCATGCACTGTCACCGGTTGGCAAACCGACCGCTGCCCGGCCGTCCGAGAGCCCACTCGACCAAAGCGATCGCTGCTACCACGGCGTTCCTATCTGGTGTGCCCCTGCTCGACATCTGCATGGCTGCGACGTGGAGCTCGACACACACCTTCACGAGATTCTACTGCGTCGATCGGGACTCCAGGGAGGAGTCCAGAGTCGGCCAAGCAGTGCTGCGCAACCTGTTCGCTTAAGGTGAGCCTGGTGAGGAGGTAAGAGATGCTTAATGTTGAGTTTTTGTATTGCTTAATGTTGAGCCTGTTGCCACCTCCCATGGTTGTGCATGTGTATACTGCTATGTATTCTTATATTCATGAGCATGTGAATCCATGCCAGACCCCATGCTGGAGAAGGAACAAGTTACTTACCTGTAACTGTTGTTCTCCAGCATGGGTCTGGCATGGATTCACATGCGAACCCTCCCGCCTACCCCTCTCCGGCTCTTCACTTGGTCATACTGCCACTTTACGTGCTACCAAATCTGAGGATGGCTACCAGAGGCGGGGCTTAGGGAGAGGGCAGTCATTGGCTGGGGGCAGTATGACCCAGAGACCAGTGATTGGTTACTACTAAGAAAGACAGATCAGAAACAAAACTGATACTGATTTTTTTCTATACCGAGGATTCCCGGACTGATGACGGGGAATATTCATGAGCATGTGAATCCATGCCAGACCCATGGTGGAGAACAACAGTTACAGGTAAGTAACTTGTTCCATGTTGGCTTTTGTTTGGCCATTATCAGTCAGTGTTGTTGAGGCTAACTTCGATCCGACGAATTGGTCGTTGTTCGTGTAAGTATTTGTTGGACGGTGCAGTATTGCTGATGGTGAGAGGAGGGATGTGGAGGGTCGGCGGGAGGCTTCGGGTGGGAGGCGCAGTCCTTACCCCCAACTGGCCCGTAAGTGAACTGTTGCAGGAGACGGTTCCTGGGGTCTCCAGGTTGTCAGTTGCAATTCCTCCCAATAACAATAAACTGTGAAACAAACAAATGCTGTGCAATGGGCGTTTGGGGCCTCCCATTGACCTTGCTAAGCAAGGGGCCCTAGCAGCTTCCCATGGTGCCCGGCCTTGGGGTGCCTGTCTTCAACGATCTTCTCCGGAACATGACATAAGTTTTTCGTGCTTGGTGTTGGTGCCGTTGACTTCGATTTGGTTTATGGAGGGTTTCTGCTTCTGTCTCTTTGTGGGCGCGCCTGGGTGGAGTTAGATGTGGAGCAACCCGCCCGGTTTAGGAACTCGTTAGCTTCTTCTGGAGATTGGAAAAAGTGGACCTTTCCCCCGTGCTGGATTCTGAGGCGAGCTGGGAACAGCATTGAATATTTGATCTGGTTATCTTTGAGCCTCTGCCAGGTGGATGAGAAGGATCTTCTCTGGGATTGAACTGTTGGTGAGAAGTCTGGAAAAAAGTGGACTCTGTTCCCATCATGGTGTATTTCCCCCTTCTCTCGGGCCAATCGGAGGATTGAGTCACTGTCCTTCTAGTTTAGCAATTTGGCAATTATTGGCCTGGGGGGCCCTCCCTGGATGGGTTTAGTGGAGGGGATCCTGTGCGCTCTTTCTACGACAAAGAGGGGGGAGAGCGCTTTGTGGCCAAAAAGAGTGGTACACATTGCCTCGACAAAGTCCTCCATCTTCGTTCTAAAGTGGCTTTCTCCCACTCCGACGATCCTGATGTTGTTCCTACGTGAAACGGCCCTCTAAATCTTCACACATTTGGGATTCTAGCAGGGTGAGTCTTGACTCCAGGCTTGTTGTGCCATCATCTAAGCTGGACACATGTTGCTCCACCTCATTGAGCCTCTCAGAGTGAGTGTCCAGTCAGTGCTGGAGGAGATCTACCTTTGAAGCAAGACCGTCCATCTTACTATTTAGACTCCCTATGCCAGCTTTCAGATCCAGGAGAAGAGCCTTAATATCGGTGGACGTGGACGTTTCTTCCATTTGGAGTTCACTGGCCATGGGGGTTTCTGGTTCCTCTTGTAGTCGTGGGGTTTTGGGGGCAGTGCCTGTCTAGAAATTTAGTTTCCTCTGTGATCTATCTGTCTTCCCCATTGAGCCTGCTATTTTATGGTGATGATTTCAATTCTGGTCTGCGGCGGTAGCGTAGAGGTTGTTACCCCTCGGGGGGACCGTGGTTTATGCCACGGAGAGTGTGATGGACAGCTCGTTGCCTGATGCGCCTGTGGGGCTTGCGTGTGCAGCATGACTTTGTTTTTGGGAGGCTTCCGCTGAGTATATATGGGCTTACTGTTACGGTGTTTGTCGATCTGAGAGCTCCGCTACCCCTGGAACAGGAGTCACCTGTAGCTTGCTCTTACTGGCTCTGCTGGGTTAAGGTGAAAACCGCTTCTCCACTATAGCTGGAAGGAGAGGTTCGAGTTTGCAGGTGTTGTGGCTGGATTGTCAAGGGGGGAGATCTGGTTTGGGTGCTCTTCTAGGGGGACAGTCGTAGTTTTGGAGTCAATGGGAGGACTGCGGAGAGAATAGCCGATGATTGGTGGGCTTGAGAAGACTTGTTTCTGGCCGGGTCTGCTGCCAGGCGCCGGTCTTCCAGGGTCAAAGTCACCCGTTGTTATGGCCAGGGGGGGTGAAGTCTATGTGTGACTTTCGAGCGGGATGGATCAAAGGTGGGGGTCCAAGCGTGATCTCAACCCGTCCGGGTTGTAGTGCTCTGAGTTCACGGGGGGAATGGGGGGGTAAAACCTTAGGCTGGAGCTGCCTGCCCCCCCACGCACGCCCCGTACCTGATTGATCGGCAGTCGGTGTCCACACTGGCAGCTTTCCTGGGTCTTCCGGCCGTAGGAGGAGTTGTCTTTATGCGCGGCTTCAGGGCTGCCATGCCGCGGCTCTAACGCTGAGGCTCTGCGACCCGGGTCCCTCCACCATGCGTCTCGGGTTTGGTCGTGAGGGTGAGGGGGGAAGTTCTAGGAGCGGCGCTGGCCTCCCACTCGCCCAGCGCACCCTGGCTGCCGTCAGGGATGTAGTTGTGCCGGCTATGTCCTTCGGGGCTGCGGCTGCTGATTTCTCCCTCCGGCTCGCTTTACGATGGTGCGCCGGCGTCCTTTGCGCTGCAGGGTGATGGAGAGGAGGGGGGGGAGTGGGAGTGGTCGCTTCAGGCTCGTTGCTGCCTGGGGGCTCACCGCAGTGTCAACCCGCATATCCGCCGCGGGGGTCCGCAGACCCTCCACTCCTGCTCCGCTCACGGGCTGGGATTGTCACTGTGCTTCCCGGCTTCTGGCGGGCCCACTCGTCTCTCGTGCTCCCAGGTCTGGGAGACTGCGTTTCCCACTTAAATCGTGCGATTTACTCCGGTTTTCGGTATCACGTTAGGGAAACCTTCTGGCTGGGTGGAAATGTCCTTGTCAAGGCAGAGGAGATCCGGATTGGTAAGGATTAGGCAGGATTAATTTTAGGCCGTGTGGGAGCTCTTTAGAATGCGGCCATCTTGTTTGGCCCTCTAGCACCCTCTTGCAATTGGCTTAAGATGCAAAGACTTAAATGTAGCGTCGCTAGACCAATCTGCTGCCCTCAAAATGTCCTGGAGGCTGGCGCCTGCCCGAAAGACTTTGGATGCCATAGCGCCTCTCACTGAATGCGCCTGGAAGCGTGTCATATCAATGCCTGCGAGGGTCATGACTTCCCGCATGCATCTGACTATAGTCGCTGCTGCTACCGCTTTAAAAAGTATTCTGCACATAATTAGCAGTTGAGACACGCCTGGCAGCCTCCCTTCGTCCGTCCTAGCTTCATATTGCTTGATACATTGAGCTATGCATAATTTTGGCTGCTGCTGAAAATAGAGACATGAGATCACTGACGAGTGACCCTTTGTCCTTTCTCACAATCGAGAAAGACACTCCGTCAGGCCCGAAGGTTTTCCTGTATACCTTGAGTGTTTTCACATCTGCCACTCTCCGATAGGACCCCAGACACAGTAGCATAGCTAGCTTCACTGATGGCTGCTGGTCTGATAAGTCTCTGTAACAAGGCCAATCCCTAAATAGCCGCAGCACTGCGTTGACTTCCCACAGCTGGGTGTACTTGGTTACAGGGCGCATACAACTCTTCACGCCACGCAGCAGTCTAACTACTGCTGGATGTTCCCCTACCGGAGCCCCTTCCAAAGGCTTGTGTCCTGCTGAGATGACTGACCTGTACACGCCTACGATCTAAAGGGGCTTAAACAGGATGAAAAGATCACTGGCTGCACCATAGGGAACATCTCCTACATGCCACCTCTTAGCACTGGAGGGTAGAGGGGGCCTGCCATTGTTTGATCAACTCTGCAGCTGGTTCCGAAATCCCTGACCGGCTTTATCTGCTCCCGACACGCTAGCAGAGGAAGCTGGCCTGTCTTCATCAGAGGATAATTCCCTGATGGGTCCGACAGGAGATCCTGCCTGAGAGGAATCACTCGCGGAAAATACAAATTTTCCATCAGAACTGGAAACCACGCTTGCGATTTCCAGTTTGGGGCTATTATCACGGCTTCCACGTTCTCTCTCTTGATTTTCGCTAAAGTCCTGGCTAGCATCATGTAGGGGGGAAAAGCGTAGTGAAATGCCCCGCCAATGTCTGAAGGAAAGCGACTGCCCCTGAGCTTCTGGGTCCAGCCTCCAGCTGAAGAACCTGGCTAATTGTCTGTTCAATATGGATGCAAAAAGGTCTGTGTCCAGTGGGTCACAGAGGGCTGCTATCTGAGCAAACACTTTCCTGTGAACCTTCCAGTCACTGGAATCGTGTCAGTAGCACAGGTTCCAATCTGCCACTATGTTCTACTCTGCCGGTAGATACTTTGCAGTCCTGGGATCCTCCGGTTGAGGCAATAATCGCCAGAAGCCTTTCACTAGCTCTACTGGAATGTGGGACCGGGTTCTCCCCAGGCGGTTGATGTACTGCACTGCAGAGATGGTGTCCACCCTGAGAAGAATGCAACATTCCGCTTTGTCTTTCCCAAATGCTTTTATTGTGAACAAGCCCACGGGAAGGTCCGGACAATTGATGTTGAGTGATAACTCCTCCTGCAACCACTTGCCACCTGTTTCCAGGTGGCCGCACCTTGCTCCCTAGTCTGCTCTGCTTGCATCAGACTCTATGATCAGTCCCGGGGTGTCGGGGTGTCTCCGAAGATCGCCCACCCGTTCCAGGCTTCCATGTTCTGAAGCCACCACTGTAGCTCTGATTTTCCCTCCTGATCTAGGGGAACTAACTGATGGTACCTGAGGCCTTCACACAGGTGCTGAATCTTCAGTCTCTGCAGTGCTCTGTGGTTCAATGGACCAGGAAAGATAGCTTGTATGGAAGCTGCTAAGAGACCAACTATCCTCGCTAGGGCTCAGAGTATCTCTGGTTTCGCCAACGCTTCCCTCAGCTCCTTCTTTATAGCCCTCATTTTGGGCACTCGTAACTCTAGAGTTGCTTTCGTGGTGTCTACTCTGAACCCCAGAAATTCTAAGCGTTGACTGGAGATGCGCTCAGACTTTTCCCAGTTTATTAGGAACCACAGGGAGGTAAGGAGCTGGGATACCCATTGCATCTGTTTGATGAGGGTCTGACTGTTGCTTGCCACCATGAGGATATTGTCTAGGTATATTATCATTCAGATACTCCTCTCTCACTCAAGGCTGCTGCGACCGGTCTCAAGGCCTTGGTGAAGGCCCAGGCCACTGAGGCGAGGCTGAAAGACTGGCATTTGAACTTCCACACATGCTCACCCCAGCGGAAGCTCGGATACCTGCTTTGTTCTTTGGCTCCTGGGATCATGAGATAGGCATCTATCAGATCCAATTGTACTAGCCAGTCTCCTTTGCAGAGTATATCCCTGAGGAGGTGTACTCCCTCCATCTTAAAGTGCCTGTAAAGCAGCCACCCATTGAGCTCCCTTAGGTTTATAACTGGTCTCACTTTCTTTCCTTTGTACTAGAAACACAGATCTTATGAATGCTGGAACTGCGCTGTCGTTGCGTTCTGTCGCGCCCTTGTCTACTAGCTGTCGCAGCTCTCTCTAGGAGTATGCACTCTCGCCGCGCTTGAGCTAACTGGCGGGGTCTGCCTTGCTGGATTGACTCTGCTGTGATCTCTAGCCGAAACCCTGCTACTGTCGGAAGTAGCCATACCTCGCTGGAAAGCTCCTGCCAATAACTTAAGCAGAAAAGTGTCCTGCCTCCCACGGGGGGATAGACTAAGGCACTCCTTATCTGTCTGGGCTCCTGTGTGCCCATAGTACCCTCGCCCTCGACCACCAGAACCTCACGCTGGGATAAAGGCATCCTGTTGCTGGGACTCCCAATAGTGCGCTCTTGGGTCCTGAGGTCTGTTCTGTGAGTGGAAGCGATCGGACGCACCTCTACTGTGGCCGGTCCCTATAAAAACTCTTGAGGGGAAGATTTTTTTAATGTAGAACTGTGCGCCCCCCCTCCTCGAGTGCTGAGTATGTGCCCACAAATCTCCCCATTTCGTTGGCGAACGCCTCGCCAAACAGAAGGCCCTGAGCGACTTTGTCTGCTCGTAAGAGGCTAGGTCTGCTAATCCTGTTGATTTTCAAAGGTAGACTCCTCCTCTCCAACGACAGGGCGCAGTTTGCGCTCCCCAGGAGGCACACAGCTCTTTGTGCCCAGTTAGCTAGCGTGTCTGGATCCTCTGGTTCGCCCGTGTCCCTGGCTCTTTCCACCAGACCCATGATCTTTGCTATTGGCTCTGTCATGTCTAAGACCTTTTCTTGGCAACCCTTCCAGGTGCAGTCAATGCCTCTTCTAAGGTCCCTAGAGGCTTTTGATATGAAGGTGATCATTTTAGGATCTAATTCCGGGATCTCAGCTACCTTCCCGGGAAGGTCTGGGCAGGTACACTCCGATTGCATCTGCAATTTTAATACCTTTTCAATCGGTTTGCGTAGCCTTTGAACCATGTATGAAGTCACCTTTGGCGATGGAAGCCAGTCGTTCGATCTTGGGTGCACAATCGACTCAGGGTCGAACATATCCGTCCCCTCTTCTTTGGCTTCCTTCAAGTGCTTCTCCTTACACTTTCTCTTTCCATCCTTCGATTTCAGTGATGATGTGTAGTCTGACTAATTGGACTCTTAGGAGGAGTCATCATCCCATATATTTTGCGCCCCTGGGGGAGGAGGTTGGAGGCTCGGCACGGTGAAATGCTTCAGGAAAGCCCCTTTAAGCTTCTCAAATGTGTCGACGGCCTCAGGAGACTTTCTTTTTCCCTCCTTTAGTGGACCCGGGGGAGTCGAAGAGGCCTTCCACTTGCTGGTCAGGTCTCTCCCCTTATGAGCTGCCTCTTTTTGAGGTTGGCTGAAGAACATGCTGTTATCTGCTTCAGGGTCTTTTTTCTTAAGGACATCCCCAAGTAGACACTCCAGTGCTTCCAGTCTCTCCTGTAGTAGGCACACTCCTTGGGTTACCGCATCCACCAGGGAATCTCCTAAGATTCTTTTAAAACTAGGAGCCAGATCTGTATCCTCATCAAAAACCACCTGGTCTTGACTCCCCACCCTCCGGTTGTCTGACTCCATCTTATGGGTCTTCCTAAATGATATGTAAAGTGCCTGGACAGGACAGGCTGAAGGGCACGTCCTCTGAGACGAGGTGTGTAGAGTCTATGGGGATATAAGCACTACCTTTTTCACCGCCCACAGTCTTATGTGCTTAGTGGATTGTTGCCCTCTGATTGGGGTATTAAGAGAGGCTCCTTGTGATTTTTACTTGATCTGCTCCTCGTGCTGTTCTGGAGCACTCTGCAACATGGACACTTGCAGATCGTGTCAGCTGCTGTGGGGGCGCTCGCACCGCAAGCTAAATAGGAATGATCCGGGGTCAGGCGTGTGATCCGTAGTGTGCTTCATATGGAGTGCACTTGCTCCGTGAGACCAAAAGATATAAACATGGTCTTGTTCCGTGCTCCGGTGCCTACTTGCATCAGTAATCTGCCAGGCTCCGTCCCTGCAAACGGGCGCATGCGCGAGTGTGGTGGTGCTCGTGCACCGCGTCTCCCAGTTTATGCGCATGGCTGAGGCAGGACGAACAGATCGCTCTGCTTGGTTGCTATGCAAAGCTTCATATTTTATAGAAACAATGCAGATGGGTGCCCAAAACGTGAGTTAGTTCGACTGCGTCTGAGCTAAAAAGTCACCAAAGTGGCGAACAGGAGAAAGTGTGCGCTCGCAGTACGCTCACCCTATACAAATCATACATTGCACAATAATAAACATAAACGCACACCGTACATAAATGCTCAATGTCTGCTAGATATCTGAAGGTGCCTCTCGAAGGGGGCAAAACCAACACTATAGCATGCAATTTGCTCCAATAAGCTGCAGCTCAACAATTGATTGAAAAGAAGAGGAAAGGACCTGGGCAGGAAGTGGCATGTAGGCCCAGGGACAAGAAATGTACTATGGACTACCAGGGGTACTGGAACCCATGGGATGTGTAGTTTTCAGTTTGGTTTGTTCTGTTTTGGTGTTTTAAACCTTAAAGAAAATATACAGATTTGGATCTGCTGGAAGAGTACAATAAAGGAAGTTGAAGCATACTGCTTGCCTCCGGTCTTGACATAGAATTGCATTTCAGTGATCATTCAGGCTGTTGGTTAATTTGTAGTCATTGAATCGAAAAACGCTGATCACGTTAAAATCGAGCATGACATATGTCAGACTGATCCCTTCACGAGATCAGTGGAGGCACAGTCATCCACATTTTAGCTATGTACCGCTAGAAGGCTGATAGTTGGGAAGAACAATGAATCATGTGTTAGGCTTTCACTTGTGATGGTTGTTTTGACATATAATACATGTGACAACTTTGAGTCCTGTTTTTAGGGATTATTTTTATAGTAGCTTCATTCTGTGTTGTCGCTAATGTTATATGCACGTTCTTTATAGAGGAAGAACTTCACAATCTACTGCAGCCCTTCTTGCTAAGGAGAGTCAAAGCTGATGTAGCTTTAGATCTGCCAAAGAAGACTGAAGTTGTGGTGTATCATGGAATGTCGGCAATGCAAAAGAAATTCTACAAAGTGATTTTGACAAAAGATCCAGGTACACAAATTAAACTGAATATGAAATTAAGTAATCCTTGTGATATTGTATGAAGTATAATACATACAGTTGTGTACATGTCTTTGACAACTATTGTGTATTGTAAGGTAAGACAGAAGCGACCCTGAGAGAGAGAAACTGAAGATGTCCAGTCTACGTGAAAACTATGTGTGGACTTCTTGTCTACATTTGGTTTTGCCTGCTAGTATTGACAGCAATCTTCCACTCTTCAACTTTGTAGAAGTAGGGCACCTGACTGATTCTACTCAGAGCAGATGGGTGAGAGTGTATGCAAGAGAGCATGCAGACCAAGAGAATTGGTCATTCTGAGTTTAGAAAGAAGAAACCTTGAGAGAGAGAATATTAAGATGTCCTGTCTACGTGAAGACTATGTGTGGACCTCTTGTCTATATTTGATTTTGCCTGCTAGTATTGATCCCAATCTTCCACTCTTTAACTTTGTAGAAATAGAGCACCACAAGGATTCTACACAGAGCAGGTCAAGGAGAGTGTAGGCAAGAGAACATGCAGACCAAGAGAATGGCTCACTTTGTGATGTTTTCCTTACTTATATTTTTTTAGGGGTTTTTAGTTTGTGCTAAGTACTGTAATGATCATTGCAGTTTTCAGTGGTGTCAGTTTAAGGCTGTCCTTTGGCTGTAATATGATGTTTATATCTGTTTTTGTTTTGGAGATTGTTTTGTGAGAGACTGTTTTGTGGAAGGTAATTTATGAAGGAACAGTTAACATATCATAGTTGATTTATTTGAGGAGTACAACATGAAAAGAGAACGTTTAGGTGGCTGAAGCTTGGCATTAAGAGTTTAGGTGTTTTGTGTTATTGGGAATGTGAAATCATATTCTGTAATTTAATGAGGCTTTTTGATGTGGGAAATACCAATTGAAATTGAAGGTTGACTGGTGGAATTTTTAAGGGTGGCAGGTGCACCACAAGACACGTTATGTTGTGCTCTATTGCAGTGTTGGGAGGATGCACTAGCTACCCCACCATGCTAACCACAGAAGGATGGGTTCGCTCTTGCACCCTCTTTACCATCCTTTTATCTTCTCCATACTGTGAGAACCTGAAGGTGTCTCACCCACTAGTCCCCAGGGATCTGTCATCCAGGCGGCTAGGACATGGCCATTGCTTTTGGATCCAGTTCCTGGGGGTGGACCAGTGCAGGTGGATCACCTGGGCGAGGGGTCTTCGGGGAGTTGGACACCGGATGGCGAGACACGGTATTCCCTTCCCTGTAACACCTTTTCCCCATCCTACCAGGTAGAATACTTAGGAGCTCAAACTCCCCAAACTTTCACAACACAAACACTTTCTCATGGACAGCTCGCTATGAGAGAAAACGGACTAACACCCGAGTCGTATACCTGACATGTCCCAATACACTGGCCAGGCAGGGTCAGGCAATTACTGACCATCACGCAGACCTGACTTCCATTACACTTCCTCACACGGATAAAAGGTGGAGCATGAGAGCTGACTCTGAGCAAGGCAAAGCACACGAGGAAGGAGCAGTTCCGAGATGGCAGTTTAATACGAGGAGAAATACGGTGAAACAGGGGATTGCAAGGAGGGAAGTGCCCTTGACATTTTTGATGAGGAACCGTTACTTTCACAAAACCTTGAGAATAGAAAGCGTAAGACCAGGAAACCAGGCTGAAGAATCCTGCATTGTGTGTCGGAGGTATCCGGGTCCTCCTGTGTCGTTAATCAAGGTGGAGAGAATCGCCTGCTGCTGTGGTACTGTCTTTGGCTCCTACTTCAAAGCCGCGACATTGAAATCAACACAGCCGGTGAGTTGGGGAGACCAATACCAGGCCGGTCTGTGTTGAAGCCAAGGTTGCAAGCGGCAACATTGTATGATGAGCGCTGAAGCGAACAGTGTATGAAACGCATGTGATAACCAACGCGAGTAAAATTGAACAACAAATGAGTGATTGAACTTTGAAACCATGATACGATACCTTTGACAGAGTGGTCCAGCACTGCATGCGTGCTCATTCGAAGGTCTCTGTAATGTATCCAACTGAGAGGTGGCAAAAGCGAAAGAGTGGTAAAGGATTGTGAATCAGAGTGGTCCTCCAACAGGTCAAGCAAAATCCTGTGCACAATCGAAAGTCTTCGATGTTAATACAGTAAAGAAAGTTGATGACGAAGTAGATAAAGTTGGTCCGAGCCCGAAGCAGGGAGATCAATTGAAAGCTTTGGGTTAAAGCAAGTTTGTGTTAAAGTGAATTAAAATTGGTCTGAGTCCAGCGGAGGGAGACTGATTGAACATTGTGTTGAAACGGATCTGAACTCGGCTGAGGGGGATCAGGGGTGAACCGTGAATCACCCGAGAAATTGGATGTATGGAAATCCTACGAGCATTGTGTTAAAAGGGATCTGAGCCCAAAGGAGGGGGATCCGAGGTGAATAGCGAATCACCTGAGAAATTGAGTATATGTGAAATCCTAAGAGGAAAATAACTTATTGTTTGTCGACTTCAGGCCCTCTGAAAGAAGAGATTTGGAAAGGCAAAGAGACTTGGCACGGAAGGCCCTGATGCTAGTGTTTGAACTGCACCCTCGTGCTAGAGAAGACGGAGACTGTGCTAAGCTCGAGTCTGCCGCCTTGTCCCTTGTTAAAAACGGGATTGCACGAAAAGATCGAATCTAAAATGCTGAATGCACGTTTAGTGTGCATTCGGCATGGTAGATTAGATCAAATCCCATAATACGGAACAGGGGAGCGGGGGTTGCAGGGGTGTCCCCCACTCCCCCAGTTCGGTATTATGGGCTGCGGGGGTGTCCCCCACTACATTAAAGGCAGTGCGGGGGACAAACGGACAAAATCCCAAAGCATCGAATGACAAAATTCAGGCAAGTGGGCTACGCAATTTAGGAATTTGATCTTTTGGGATACGTTATTTTAATGTACATCCGCTGAAAACGTGGGGAAGGGAGGCCAAAGGCCTGAATATCCGAACACCTCTTTCTTTTACATAACATTGTTTCCCACACTATTTGTATTTAGAGGTAAGGATTGACGATAGGTTTTTCTGGTATAGGCCCTTTTGTTTTGACAAGACACCACTAGGACTGCGTTACTATTATTTGATGGTCGTAGCTTGCTCCCAACTTTAGATTTAGGATAAGACAGGCGCTTTTCAAACCCTTTTTGAAGTTCAACAAACACCTTTGAACTGTGGTCACTTGTGTCTGTCTTACTGTTGATACCATGCCTTCCAAACACTGCTCCCTTTCTATCCAGAGACTAAGGTGCAGACACCCTGATCAGGGTCACAGTATGCAAACTTCCAGACACACCAGGCTCTCCGGCTACTACAGTGGTGATTTGGCACAGTATAAAACCCTTCCAATGTAACATAACATAGGACCACAAGAAACTTTTATTAAGGGACAACATAATTGATTTATATAGATATGGTACTGAATAAGTTACTGTCCCTTTGATAGACTCCCAACATCAGAAAATATGGCCGCTATTACAGAGTACTTGTTATCCAAGAATGTGTTCAGTTTGTGATGGCACCACTGGGTCTCAAGGGTCGCAAGGAGGAGGAGGGCTCACCAAACATGAGATAGTTGCGGTAGAAGCGCAGAATGATATCCCCCCCACAGATGTTCAAGACTTGTCGGAAAACCAAGATGGCGGCCTTGCCCCTCAGAAGCTTGGTCCGCAGCTAATTGTGGTACTGTGCTTTCAGTAGATTGAGTTAACCCACAGTCCACCAGTCACCTAGAAGAAACAATTATGGGAGCCAACTGAACACACCTGTAAAAAGCCCTGCCTGGGAGATCGATCAAAGCCCCATATAAGCAGTGGAAATAAAGGAGAAGTGTGACTTTTTGGAGAAGGCGGAAGTTTGTTAGAAGGATGTTGGAAAAAGAGACTGGAGTTAGGAGAGGAGCCAAGGCATAGATGTTAGGGGAGCTAGTGAGGATAAGGAGGTGTTAGCAGCCAAGGAAAGTGTGATGGGATACACTAAGGAGGTGGAGATGGTGATACGAGCCAATGAGAAGGTGACGAGAACCTATTGAGGAGCAGGTGGTGAAGGAGAACATCAAAATGGGAGATCAGGAGGGTGAAAGTTATCAGTAGGAAGTAGAGGAGAAATTGATGAAGAGAGAGGAAGATGATAATTGCCAGGAGGAGGAAGAGACCGGTATCGTGGTGAGAGAGAGGAAAGAGGAGGAGGAGGAGCTTGCTGAGAAGGGCACATAGGTCCAGGAAGTAGCTGGATTCCCAGTACAGGGACAGTCTTTCTTAATGCACATGCATGAAAGGTGCATGTATGGTGACAATACCAAATGAGTACCACCCATGTTTGCAGCCACTGAGTGCAATTCCCAACATAGCAGCACACTTGGGCAGCACGACATTTGGTACGCTCCCCCTTGTGTTCAAGAACTGCCACACGTAGGATTCTTCCCTACTGCTGGATGGTCCAACCTCTTCGTCCATCTCCTCCTCCTGGCCCTGATGCCTTTATACCACTGTCTCCTTCCAGTCCTCCATCTTCTCCAAGTGGTGGTGATGGAGCTGCAGCAACAATTGCTGACATTTTTCCCTGCACCTAGTTCATGACTTCTCATTGGACGATCTATGCAGCAATGACGAGAAGAAATGGGAGGGTTTCTTGGAAGAGCGTTGTTCCACGGACAGATACTGATAACTTGGTGCCTTTCTCTCGACTATCACCCTCTCAACCTGCGGCGTTCCCCAAGATACTAACCTATCCCCCTGGTTCTTCAATGTTACATGGCTAACCTTGCACTTGTGATTGCCACCTTCACCTCTAATTTCCAATGTTATGCGGATGACGGGCAACTATCCTTCAGGCTACCCTCAGTCGCCTCTTCCTCCTCACTCATACCCGACTGTCTGTCCGCTATACAGTCTTGGTGTGCTGCAAATGACCTTTGTCTCAATGCCAGTAAAACTGAGATTTGTTCGCATTGGGACACCAGCTCCTCCTTTCCCCCTCTCACTCTGGCCTCCATTCCTTGGCCCTGCACCTACCCACACCTGTGAGGCCAAAACCCTTGGGGTCATCTTCGACTCCACTCTCTCCTTCTCCTTTCACATCTCTGACATCTCAAAAAAGTCTATCAATTAATTACACCTCCTCAAAGGCACTCTACCTTTTCTCACTTTCCCCCAGTGGCTCACTGTCTCAAGAGCCCTGCTTCTCTCCAGGCTGGACTACAGCAACAGCCTCTTCCTCAACCTCCCTGCTTCCGCCCTGCGCCCTCTGCAACTCATCCAGAACAGAACCGCAAGACTTATCCTTGGCCTCAAGCCCAGTCAGCGCATCTCGCGGGCACTGAAATCTCTTCACTGGCTCCCCGTGTTTGCAAGGATCAAATTCAAGACCCTTTGCATTGTCCACAAGGCTTTCTGGGGCCAGGCACCTACCTACCTTCAATGCTTTTTTCCTAAATACTGTCCCTCTCGAGCCCTCCGCTCATCTACCTCCAACCTTCTGCAAGTGAGCCAGTTCTCCAGACAGAGATTTGGAGGGCGATCCCTTTCCTCAGCTGGTGCCTCCCTCTGGAACAGCCTCCCTTCCACCCTCCGTCTTGAGTCCGATATTCTTACATTCCGGAAAGTCCTCAAGACCTTTCTCTTCTCCTCTTCCTTCTCTCTCACCCTACCCTGCTAAACTAGCTCTCAGCTCTTCCTTCTCTGCCTCTTTTTCACACAGTTTACTGATTGGCCGCCTGGTGTACCTCAGTCTCTCACAGGTCCCAGGCACCCCTGCCAGTCCTTCTGCACTTGCGTCAGGACCCTCAACCCCCCACAGCACTTGTAAAAAAAACCTTGAGAGCTTTCTCTCAGCACTTCACCAGTCTCCACCGACTGGGTGCACTTGGTCCCCTTCCCCTCCCTGGCCCTTCCCGCACTTGCACAAGCTGTATACAGCCCTGCCTGAAGATCGTTCTGTCTGTTCTCCCTTGTCTTCACCCCTTAATGGGCACTTGGAAAAAAATTCAGAATTGCCGTCAGGCCTATTTGCTGTATCTAAACTGTTAAATGTATCATATTCACTTAATCTGGCTTAGCAGACCGTTATCGTCTCAGAAATTCAAGGGCTCTGAGCGACTGTTGTTTTTGCCCCCCGTGTTCCCACCCTCCTTGAGCGCTTTGAAACACTGCCTGTGTAGAGGCGCTATATAAATAAACATTACCATATCATACCATGAACGTGTTTTTAACATTGTTGACCCTTACAGGCCACCTGCCCTAACCTTTACCATTTGACATGGCAAAGGTCTACATTTTGATTTGTTATACTGACAGTCGTAGTAAGTGTTAGGGAGAATTCTCTGTAAGGATAATTTCCCAAACCTAGTGAGTCCCCCAGCAGCTTTGCTGGATTTGTGGGGTTTATTTTTTTCTCTCCTGCTAAGAGTGAGATTCTTTTGCTCCCACTCTTAGACATGATTTGAGGTGTTCCTTTAACTTTCCATGTGTTTTATGGGCTGTGGGGTCTTTTACTCCATAGGGTCTCATGTGTTTTTTGATGTGGGTTACACTGCACCCTCCGTGCCGTAACCCAGGGGTGTCGTAGCGACCCCCATCATAGATTCCATACCCTGGGACTGACTACTGTCTCCCAGGGCATGTAAAGTCACCATTGGCTTTGCTAGTCCCAAATTATGAACAGAAACCAGTACAAACCATCATATTGTGGACGTACTGGTCGGGGCAATTCGATTGCCCCGGGGTCTGTTGTTCGAGGGGGCACGTCTTCATCCCCCCTGATCAAGTTTTGGCTGGTGGCAGTGGATACTACTTTTTATATTCGACCGCAAATATATCTCTATGGGATTTTCCCATTGTTCGAGGCTACCAACTTTAATTATTTAATTCTAATAGCCTCGAACATACTGCCGGTTTATTTAATTAATATTAATTCACCGGTTGGTATTTTTTGCCAGAACTCGATTCTAAAATGGCGTTTGTGTTCTCTTCTGTGACTCCAACCCAGGTCGAGCCCTTTGTTCCACTTTTTGGCAGGCTTTTCCACAGAAGCCTCCAAAAGTGGTGCCACTCTGTCTGGGTAACACAGGGGATGTGGGAGGGGTTTTAGGCACCCTGGACTGAGTTACCTTGGTAACTCAAGTCTCACTCTAGTGTGATTGGCCCAAGTGGTGAGCCGGCCGGCTCACCACTTAGCATGTGTGATTGACAACTAGGCTGAGTGAATGGGGGTGCTGCATAAAAGCAGGGCTTTGGTGACTGGAACTTCAGAAGTCGCCACAGGACCTAAGAATCCGAGGAGGGAGAAGCTGAGCCGACCTGCAACGACGACACCACCGGTGGAGCCCTGCTGAACCGTCTCACCACTTTTCCCGACGACAGAGGAGATCTCCAGTCCGGAGAGTCTTCTTCCTTTGACTGGTGGGGATAACCAGTTTCGCCTTCTTTTCACCTTCCTGGAGCATCTCGTGGCCGCCTTGCCCGTGCCAATCACCCCGGCAACCGGAATACCACGGTTTACCACTACTGCGAAGAGAAGGGTAGTGCCTTTTAACCGGAGAACTCCGCGGCTGGTTTTTTCCCTGGCAGTGCAACAACCTTCATCTTTCCCCCACGGCGAGACCTCTTCTTCCTCTGGACGAAACACCGACTTGCACCTGCTGCCAGGAACAACTGCCCCCTCTGGAGCTTCCTTCACACTTAAGGTACTGTGTCCCGCCTGGCTTCCCTTGCGACAGATTGTTCGGGGTGACAGTAAAGACTCGACTTTCTAACCTGGGCTAGCCTGGGACGACCTAGCTAACTTTTCCTGACTTGAATTTCATCCTTTTTTTGCGAACCATCTACAAGACTCTTTGGGCATAACCCCACTGTGTGAACCTGGACCCCTTCTGTTTGCTCTCTTCAAGAGTGGGCCTTGCAATTGACTTCCTTGCTCTTCAGTAGAACTCTGCCTATCCTGCCTTACTTTGGTTCTTTGTAAAAGTATTCAAACTTGTGTGCTTCCTTAACCCTGCCTTTTTCCTCCCTTTCTTTACAACTTATTAGAGTGTCATCTTATGTTAAGCACTCACCTCTGTCTGAAAATAAGTGGTGTTTCTCACTAAGACTTGTCTAATAAGTGAATAGGGTTGTATATATATAATAGTGACTTTGTGCTGAATTTACTCACCTCGTTTTTGCTAGTGTAAATTACGAGTGTGTTTTTAAATAAATAATTATATACTTTTACACAAAAGCTCTGGTCAGTGTTTGTTTATGCTACTGTGTCTCTGTGCCTATTGTGTATACTCTGCATACTGCCTAACTCTTCTTGAGGGAAGTCTGACTGCTCAGCCACAGCTACCAAGTGAATCTGTGTGGTACAGACTGCTACCAAGTGGGTTTACTGCCAAATACCTGTGGTCTTAAATCTTTTGCAGTGGCCCCTAAGGGAACTGCACAGGTTTCTGCCTAACAGTAAGATATATGATTTCGGAAACCCTTTCATTTCATGTATATCGTAATCTTTGGTGGTCTGGTGAAAAGTCATAATTGTGCTACCCATATGTCATCTTTGCATAGGGGAATGTTTATAGAACATAGAAATAGAGGTAATTGCTCATTTAATGCAGAAATTGGTAGTATTTTTAAATGCAGACTCCAATCAAGCTTTGATATGAAATGTGCTGATACATTATTTATAACGCGCTTAATACCCAGCGGTTTCTAAGCGCAGACCCGGCGATCGAACCTTTGTTTGCTCTGTTTCGTCTTGCTTCCAAGGCCAGCATGTTGCCCCTGAGCAATCCTCCTGAGATCCTTTGCCCTTGAATCCATCCATGTATGCAGAAACACACTTTTTAAAATGTTGCATTTCTCTTACTTGCATACGTGATCTGCTATATTAGCTATCTCATTTATGATGCCTTATGTGATGTCATCGGTGTGTGTAGGGGCTGCGCAATGAGGGCCTCATTGTTAAGGTAGCATACTTTCGAACACCTGCTGAATTTCAGGGGTTTTGTGGCATTGAATCGCCACCTTAAAGTAATTTCAAATAACATTTTTTCACTGAACTTCAAGGGTTTCATTGCCTCAGATTATTTCACCTTAATGGTACTTTAACTAAAGATCTTTCACTGAATTTGAAGAGTTTTGTTTTGCTATACCTGCTACCACCTGTAATTCTGACTTTTATTATGATAACATAACTGATGTCATATAAGTTGTTATCAATACCTGTTCTCCTGCTACGCAACATCAGATTTATCAAATATTTCGTCATTGTGTTCACTAGATAAGAAGGGATTACTAATGGTAGTGTTATGAGGAAAAGTGAGGTGGGGCTAGTGGGGGACTGTGACAAGGAAGACTGAAGTGGTGTAGTTGGGGACTGTGACGAGGAAGAGTGAGGTGAGGGTAGTGGGAGACTGATGAGGAAGAAGCAGGTGGGGATAGTGGGGAACTGCAGGGAGGAAGTGTCAGGTAGTGGGATACTATGGCGCGAGAGTGAGGAGGTGGTAGCGGGGTGCTGTGAAGTGGTGGTAGTGGGGGCCAGTGACAAGTGTGATGAATCCAATGTAGTCATCACTGATCTCCCGGCAGTAACCTCCTCCGTGTGGACAGGGGACGGCAGCCGCTACCTGATCCAGACACTGGGGGCAGTTATATGAGGGATGATCACATGGGAGGAGACAGCCTTCGGGGAGATGCCTTGGCTTCATTGATGAGACATGGTATCCCCCATTTTCCCTTGAAGATAATCCTTACATATCCAATACTCTTGTGGCCAATTGCCATACGTCTACACCTCCCCCTAGGAGAATAGAGAAAACCTTTCCCCAAAGCATATAGACCAAACTTCCATCCCTGATCTAAAATGTGGAAACAACAAGACCACCTTTTCCAGTTCTAATTATCAATCACATAGAACTGATTTACCATTCAGAACTATTGAAAGTGATTTCCGAAGACGTTTACACCAACCGCAACAATGGACTCCTTTTCCTAGAATCACCCGAATACTGGGACATGGTAGAGGGAAAGAGCTGTGCAGAGCGGAAGAAGCCAGAAGCCCAGTGAGCGCACTAGTTGTTTTCTGAAATGTGCCTATGAGATTTAAAGACTAGAGGCAAAGTGTTAGAGGCTGCTGCTGTTGGAGATAAAAAGTCTCAGCTCACTGCGAGGCTTGAAAAGATTGGAAGCACGAACCGGTGTGGTGGAGCCGCGGGGCTCACCATCCAAGGAGAAGAGAGGCGCTGCAAGGACAGGTATAAACGGCAGAAATGGCAGGAGGCAGTGCAAGCATCTTGGGCGTTGGCTGACTGCAGAAAGCAGTACATTTCCTGCCAGAACCATAATTGAAGCGGGCATGCCGAATCGAAGCTGCGGACCGAAGAGAAAGCTGTCATGAGAGCAAAGTAGGTGGAACACCTTTGCCGCTTGACCGGGAATAAGCCTGAGAACACCAACAAGAGCTGGTCAGTCAACCCAAGGATAGTGGGGACCGTGGGCTTATCAGCGACCGTGCCAGACACAAACAATAGTCAGTAGAGCAGCAGAAGGAGAGCAAGCAAAGATCCTAATTATGAAACAATGAAGTGTATTGCAAACAAGACCCTCATCGGTATGTGAATGTATGGAATGCAAATACATGGGGTACCCAAATCTAACAATGTAGCAAGAAGATATGATATCCAACAAAGGGGATGCACAACTATGGAAGTAGAGAGAAACATTGTGTGAATACAAGAAGTCCTGGTAGGAGAATATACCAGACAATTACAAGTGCATGAATATAAGATACCCTGGCAGGAGAGTATACCTGGCAATTACAAGTGCATGAACATAAGAAGCCTTGACAGGAGAGTATATCAGGACATTACAAGTTTGTGGGTATAAAAAAGGCCCTGGCAGGAGAGTATGCCAGGCAATTCTAAATATATGAATGTAAAAAGCCATGGTAGGAGATCATACCAGTCAATTGCAAGACTGTGGATACCAGAAGTCCTGAGAAGAAATATCAGGACTGTGTTGATTAAAAGAGAAGGAGTAATTTCCTGTAACGAAGGCATACCAGGAGCCCTAAAAGACACACTTATAAAGATAAATGCCCTTTGTATGTGACAGTGCTATTGTATGCCAAGAAAGACACAAGTAAATAATCATTTGTGTTGAAGGGGAAATCCAGGGGAAGGGAACCATCCTCTGAAACAAGGACCTTTTTCCTTTTTGAGAACTTTTCATTATTGAAGAATAATCCAGGGGAAAGGGGATCACCCTCTGGAACAAAGACTATATGTCCTTGGAGAACTTTTGTGTTGCAACTATTTATTCTTCCTTTACAAATTCTTTTTTCAAGCACCTAAGGTTAAAAACATTTCCCTTTTCACCTTCTGGTTTAGTTTATAGTGTGGGGGTCAGAATGGAATTTTTGAACACAAGGACAGTTTTGAATTTCACATCCTGACACAGACAGATCCTTAGTTTCTGTTTTAGGTAGGGAAATTCCACTTGGAGCAGGGTCAGAGAGCCCTTTTCCACACTTTTATTTTCAATAAACGTATTTACCAAAAAACATGTCTAACTTGTGTCCGAGTTTCATTCCTGATTCTTCACACACGGAAGAGTTGAAGTGGTGATAGTGGGGTACTGTGACGAGTAAGAGTGAGGTGGTGTTAGTGGGAGACTGTGACGAGGAAGCGTTACACGGTAGTAGTGGGGGACTGTGATGAGGAGGAGCGACATGGTGGTTATGTGCGTCTGAAGAGAAAGAGTGAGTCGGTGGTAGTGGGGGACTGTGACAAGGAAGAGTGAGTTTTTGGTAGTCCGGTACTGTGATGAGGAAGTGTCATGCTGCTAGTGGGTTACTGTGACTAGGAAGAGTGACATGGTGGTAGTTGGCACTGTGACGAGGAAGAGAAGTGTGGGGGTAAAGGTAAGATTATTATTGGGTAATGGGACGAGGAAGAAAGATGTGGGCGTATATAGGTCACACTAGCTGGGGTACCCGGCATTGCCCGTGTCTTGATAGAGTGGTCTCTCATGTGCCCTGGATGATGTGGTTTGTGTCCTCATGTCAGCAAGTCTTGCTTCAGTTTGCTCTGGCATCTCTATTGCCCTGGAGAAAGTTGCTCTTGTCCTCTGGGTGGCAAGTCATGCTGCTGTTTGTTGTTGTGTTTCAGAAGCTCTTGATATTGATTTTCGCTTTGCATCAGATGGAGCTTTTCCAAGTGATGTTCATTTTGTGGGTGGCTTATTTCCGTCTCTCAGTGGCTTCAGCACATTTGAGACGATGTGCAAAAAAGATTGATTGTGCTCTCTTCTTGTGAATAAACTTAAGTAAAGTGTATGCCATATTTGGAGTGGCGTGATAAAAAAATAATTTCACTTTTTTTTAATTCCCTATAAAACTGCTTTAATAAACACTTTCAAACTGTGTACAGTAGTAATATATTTCAAAGGAATAACCAACACATCGAACATTTTTCTTCAGGCACTTTTCCAAATGTTGCCTCCTTCTAGAACCTACTCTAGTGAATCGGGGTGAGCATCAGTAAATGAGGGTTGTAAGTGACTCCGATCAAGCAATCCCACTAAGTCAGTGCCCTGTCTGGGATGCCCAAGGGAAGCCCTTATTTATGTATTTTTATGGCAAGTTATAATCTGGATGATGCACCCTTGTATAACACCCCTCTCTTAGAATCCCCCTTGACCCCACTGAGCCAATAAGTAGACTTGTTTTGCAAATTTAAAAGGTTTATTTGAAAAATTAAATGATATATATATATATATATCATACTTCTATAAATAAATTTAAAATGGATAGTACACTTGTGAATATGAGCAGTAATCAGCAAGAGGTAATCCTACAGTAGCACAGTTCTTGGTTACTTATGAATAGGAATAGAAGAATAAGGTGGGAAAGAATGCTTTATATGGTTCAAGGACACGCAATGATGAATGAAATGCAGTACAGAAAATAACTTGATATGGCTTCAACAAAAGACAATGTAATCACTTTTCTTTGACAATTCACTCCCCCCTTTATGCAATATAAAGAGATGGAAAGAAGAGCACACAGTTCTCAGTAATGCAATCAAATACAATACGAAATTCAGTTCCCCCCCCCAGCAAGCTTAGAGGAAAACAGGTATAAGTTTGAAACACAGGCCCAAAATGCTTTGAATGTGAGAACAATGAAGTGAGAAATGTGCTAAAAATGCTTTTAATTCCCTCTAGAGGTTCAGGGAGGGTGATATCTAGTTTATATTAGTTCAGGCTCACTTTGGTAATGCTCTATGAGCAACTAGCAGGTTAAAACGAATTTTAGCAAAGGAAAGCAAGGAGCTGCTGATTTTTACACGTGGCTGAAATTGTGCAAAATGTCAAATTGCGGCAAATTTAATTGCGTGCGTCGAGCGTATTTACGGAGGCCCTATAAGGAGTAGCAAGTCGGTTCTAGGTTCGTTGGAAATCCTAGAATCTTAGCTTTAAGATAAATTTCGGTCCTAGCACAAACGGTTCCGGATATACGGACGATTTTGTGAAGGTAGTTCGGATTTGAAATTTAAAAGTTCAAAGTGACAGTTTTCAGTTTTAAAGATGACAGAATGACACGATTCTAGGAGGCAGTTCTAATAGGCTAAAATAGTTTGGATTAGATTATTTTAAACTAAGAGATTGGTTTTGGCACAGTGAGTACTTGCACTATATTTTTGAAATAAGCCGCCAAGGTCTGGTCAGGTTGGACGTGACTTCCGGCGGGTGGTTCTGAAGTCCCGGCTATCTGGGTCAGCTCTGCTCTCTGGGTCTGTCAAGCACCGGTTCTGCTCACAACGTTTTGGTTTGTGGTTCTCTCTGGTTCCGGATACAGCACTGCTTTCTGGATACTGCTACAGGTTCTTGCAAAAGTTCTTGGCAAAAAATTCAAACAGCTCGCCCGGCTGTTGAATAGTTTGGTTGGTTTTGAGGCCTGCTGAAGAGGATTCAGCTTGTGGATTCAGGCCTCGCTGCTACAAATTCTGGAGTTAATTTCTGCTACAGGTTCTGGAGGTTGATGGATTTGAAGTCTGGATCTCTGGATGTGAAGTCTGAAGTCTCCCGGCAAAGCGTCCCGCAAGAAAGTGGAAAGTGAATGTCCCTATCTGTCCTGCACTGTCTGCTTTTATGTGTTTAGAAAGTGTGTGTGTGCGTGGCATAACTGAGCCTGCCCCTCTCTACTTGTCATTGGCCCAATTCTCCCCTCTCCCATTTTTGGGGGAAGGAAATGGATTGTCATCATGATGAGGTCTGCTTATGGGTCAGAGGATCCTCCCCTGGTCCATTTTCCCACAAATCTATATTTGATTCAAATACATATTTCCCAGATACACAAGTGGTTGACATTACATGTACATATTACAGATGAATTAAGATAGGTCTCTGTTCAAGCCCCATGTTCCTGCGAGCTGGGATTCTGAAATGACAACATTTTGCACTTTTTGGTCGGTTTACCAATATCGGACATTTACCGAAAATTACACAAATGTGCGGAAGGAGTATGGACATTTATTGATGAAGTGTCAGATTTTTAACATGCAGACATTTGGAGTAAGATCCTATTTTCCGCTAGCAACCCCCCAGAATACACCACAGGGTCCTAACACCTCTTAAAACGTGCACAGAAAAATCACAAGAATAATGATATTACTTATATAATTCTGACAAGTCCGTACTATGAATTATCCATCTTTTTTTAAAATTATGCTCTGGCCCAAAGGTGTGTGGTTTCCCCCAAGCAAAGGTGGAGTTTCTGGTTTGTCCACTTCCCCCAAGCTCAGCTTGCCCTCACAGGCACTGCCCCTCCCAGTTTCTCCCAAGAGGAAGCCACTTTACGCCCCCCCCCCAATATAACATTTGCCTGAGTCCAGGACAGGGCTTTGTTCAGTTTCCTGTAGTCCCCACTCCCCTAATTCAATCAGAGAGGTGTCATCTCCTTTTGGTCCTTTTGGCAGGGGCAGCAGGATGCAGCCAGGCCTGGGAAGAGTTGTTGAGCCAGTTCAACTCCTGTCGGGGGTAGTTGTCAGGCAGAATTCAGTTAAATGTCACTTTAGTTCCCATTCTTCAACATTCAACCCAAACTTACAATTTTTACACATGCAGCTATAATGCTGATTCTAAGTTCAAAACCATGACATTTAACAGTTGCAAACTATGTGACACTCAAAAGTAGGTCACTCATTGAATTTAAACATTTCGATTTTAGTGGCTTTACCCCCAAATTCACTTAAGCTGCTGACATCCCCAGCTATTTTTTTATATATACATTAAATAATTACTTCCTTCCTTCAAGTCATTTCAGAATATAGTTTTACATTGTATCCACCTCTTAGCAAGTCTTTCCTTGGCCTGGTTTGGTTCATCTATTCAGTTTTGCACAAAAGCCTGGTGGTTTTAAAACGCCGGCTTTCTGATAGTGGTGAGCACCGGTATTGCATCCATTTTTGACATTAAGAAAATGAATTCCCCACAGTTCTGGGTTGCTTTTGGCAATCAGCATTGCCATTCCCAATGGTTTCAGGCTACTGTGTGTGTAGCCCAATGGTGGTTTTAGGCAGTGCCCTCCTGTGCTCACAACATAGGCAAAAATGGGTGGCAGCCTATTCTTCATGTTTTCCCTGTGCACTCTCTGGGGAGTTCTGGCCATCATGATGTTTTCAATGCCAGTAACGCACAGTTTTATGGTAGGGCTTGGATGCATGGGTAAAAACATCCCACAAGCCCCCTCTCTTGCGATGGCCATTCTGACTTTCACTGATGGAACTCGCAAGATCTGGGATGTTCGCCTCATCTTCTTCCAGTTCCGTAGATGGCACAGTTCAGCATCTTTTCCTCCATCCGGTTGGATCGATCGGTTCTCCTCGCCTGTCCTGATGGGAATATTGGGTGGTACCCCGGCCCCTCGGATCTTTGCTCCCGGTCTCTGGGTCGTTCTCCTTGGTCAGTCTCCATGGTTTCATCTCTCCTAGGATGATAAAGCAAAAGCGGCAATACCTATTCGTAGACATTTCTCCACCACTATTAATGTTGGGGCGGCATATACATTTTATACATCAGGATACATTTTTCAGTCTTATTTTAAAACAAGATATAACATGACACATTTTTCTTTTTCAGATCATAATATTTTAGAGACTATGTGGGATATTTTAGGATGGGAACTGAATTAATCTGGAGCGGTCCCCTCTGGTATTGCAGAGGACTCCTCCAGTTGCTGCAGAGTGTGCCTGGGACGGCAACACTTTAGCTGATTTATATGTACCCACTTGTCTTCCCCTTCCGCCAGACTACCTTTGGGGATGCAGATCTTATAGGCTACAGGGGAGATTTTGTCTATAATTTCAAACGGTCCCTTCCGCGTAGGCAAACATTTTCGCTGTTTGGCCTGGTTTCTTTGGAAATTGTATAGATAGACCCGGTCACCCAAAGTATATTCCTTCCTGGTGGTCTTCAGGTCGTAGTGGGTTTTCATGCTATCAGCTGATCTTTCTAGATTCCGTTGAGCATAGGCAAAAGCATGTTGAAGGTGTTTCCTTAAATTCTCCACATACTCATGAGTTGTGGAGGCATTTATCAACGTCTGCTCTTGGCTCCTGTAGAGCAAATGCTGGGGAAGCACCATCTTGCGTCCGGTCATCAACTCAAATGGTGACATTTTAGTTGCAGGTGACGGGGTAGATCTGATGGCCATTAGGACCAGAGGTAGTTGGATATCCCAACTTGGCCCAGAATCTGCCACAAACTTTTTTAAGATGCTCACAATGGTTCAGTTGTATCTCTCCACTGCTCCAGAAGAAGCTGGCCTGTAAGCAATATGCAGCTTCCTTTTGACCCCAAGTATCTCCCACATCTTTGTCATTACTTCACTGGTGAAGTGGCTACCCCTGTCTGACTCAATCCTTTGAGGTAGACCAAAACGGGAAAAGATGTGGTTAATCATCAGGGCAGCTACTGTTTCTGCCTTGCAGTTTGGGGCCGGGAGACATTCCACCCACTTGGTAAAAAAGAGTGTAACGGTCAACATGTACTTGTTTCCTCTAGACGAGCGAATTACAGGGCCTACAAAGTCGATTTGCAAATCTGACCATGGCAGTGTCATCCCCCTCTTTTGGAGAGGCGCACGGTGTGTGAGGGATGATGGCTGAAACTGTGCACACACAAGACACCCCTTCAAGTATTGGTCGAGGTCCTGCCCCATGTGTGGCCAGTATGCAATCTCTCTTAAGATCTCAAGTGTTGTGTGAAACCCCATATGACCGGCGGTGGCCGCATCATGGGCGTGACTTAACATCAGGCTTCGGAATGAGGTAGGAACCACCCACTGATCATGGCCAGCTTGGGATTTCCTTACCAACAAACCGTCTTGGATTCGGAACCTTTTTGGACATTTCATCAACACTCTTAGGTCCTCTTTCCCAATGTAATCGGTATCCGTCAGGGGAAAGTTCTCAAGGTCCTCAATGTGTTGGTAAAACTTACCAATTATTGGATCCCCCTTCTGAGCTGTAATCAAATCAGCATCAGGGGTCTCCTTACTCCATTGTGCAGTTGAAAGATCATTGTGAGCATTTGTCTGGGACCTAGTGATAGCAGTGACCTGGATTTCCCCCAACAGGCACTCTATTTCTATTAGATCCCCTTGGATGGCCCTGGTTTTGGCCAGCTGATCAGCTAAGTCATTTCTAGTTTTGTCTGGTCCTTCTACTTTGGAATGACCCTTGATCTTCTTCCAGTAGATGGTCATCCCATTCGAGGTGACCAGATCATCAATATTTTGGATTAACTTCCCATGTTTCAAAGGTTTGTTATTAGCACATAACATGCCTCTGGTTTTCCAATTAACCAGGTGCTCCACGAACCCGTTCCGTACATAATCCGAATCTGTGATTATGACCAGTTTGTGGAGTTGATGTTGGACAGCAGTGAGGATGGCTTGATGCACAGCCATCAATTCTGCCACCTGACTACTTCGGGGACCAATTTTGTATCCAGCGGAGGGTTCTGGAAACTCCTTCACCCATGCATTCCCTACGCCGGCCACCAGTTCTTTCTCCCCGTTGTTGTCAACATGGTACGAGCATCCGTCCACATAGACATTGGGCATTCCCTCACACTAGTCTTCTTCAAAGACTTTGTGTGGGGAATTAAGGTATGCCTCCATTTTGTCCTTGATTTTTAGACTTTCGTCCTCGAGACAGTTTTCTCTGGCACAATCATGCAAGTCGGCCAGACCTTGCACAAGGGGACTCTTCTTGTTTTGGCCATATCTGACCTCCACAGGAAAGCCTTGCATTGACAGAATCCAGGAAGTAATTCGGGAATTACTCACATTTCGTGCCCGGATTCTGTGACTTTGGAGATATTGCAGAGGCTGTTGTGGAGTCTCCACTATGATGTGTTCCCCCTGGATAAACGGGCGGTAATTCTTCAATGCCCACACCGTTGCCAGGAGTGCCTTCTCACAATCGTTGAATTTTTCCTCCACAGAGGATAAAGTTTTGCTCGCATAGGAGATTACTTTATTGACCTTTTCATGCTTTTGGTATAATACTGCCGTCAAGCACGTATTAGAAAATCCTGCCTCCAGGAAGAACTCCTTGTTTCTGACAGGGTACGCTAGGCAAGGCGCTTGTGAGAGGCTTCTCTTGAGTTGTCTTACTGCCTCGGATTGTTCTGGACCCCATTCCCACTTGACCCCCCCCCCTTCAGGAGATGAATCAGGGGTCTAGTGATCTCTGCGTAGCCCTCAATGAACTTTCTGCTGTAATTAGTCAGTCCAAGGAGGCTCCTTAGTTCCCGCAGAGTTGTGGGATCCTTCAGTTTCTGGAGTGCTTCCACTTTCTTTTCTTGGGGACAGAGACCCTGAGGAGTAATCTCATGCCCCATGAAATTAACACAGGTTCTACACCACTGTGCATTCTGAAAGGAAAGTTTTGCTCCGGCGGCCCTCAACTGTGTCAGAACATAGCGGATCTCCGCTATGTGTTCCTCCACAGACAAACTTTTGATGAGGACATCATCTACATAAGCCCGGTTACCCCTCCCACCCAGGTCGGGCATGGCCTTATGTAGGAAAATGTTTAATTAATTGCCGGAGTTGAGGTATCCGAAGGGAGTCCGGGTCCATGTGTACTGCTGGCCCCCAAAGGTAAAAGCCAATTTGTATTGGTCCTCCCTAATTACAGGCACGGTCCAGTATCCATTGGTCAGGTCTATTGCTGTGAATACCTGTGACCCCTGAATCTGGGCCAGCCCTTGGTCAATGTAGGGCAGAGGCCATCGGGAAGTATGGACCCGTTTGTTGAGCTCCCTAAGGTCGGTGCAGAGTCTCCACTGACCATTTGGCTTCAATATTCCCAGCACCGGATTATTGAAGGTGCTGTGTACTGGACGGATTATTCCCCGGGACTCAAGGTTCTTAATTATTTCAGTAAGGGACTCCATGGATGCGAGAGGCAAACGATATTGCTTCACAAAACACTGGAGTCATGCCAGGGTCCGTGGGAATTGTTGTTGTGTGGATGTCGGTGCGACCACAGTCATATGAGTCTACCGCAAAGAGATCTTGGAAATCCAAGAAAACTTGTTTCAACTTTTGCTTCTGTTCCAGAGTCACACAGGCATCAGCTAGGTTGACTCTCTCTTCCACCATCTGCCTGAAGCATGGTAAGACTTCTGGTTTTGCTATCTTAGTGGCCTCCTCCAGCTAGGTGGAGAAGTCCCTGGTCAGAGTGCTGATTTGGACCGGAGGCTTCAGGTGGGAAAGGCAGCCCTCATGGACCTGGAAAATCACCTCATCCCCTCTGAAGTCACAAGTCACATCTTCCTTACCATAAGGGCAAGAAGTGTGCACCAGGAAGTTCCCCCCCATGCCGGGTGAAAATCCTGTCTGGTGTTGTATTGTCCTCACTGTCACTGTCAAAACAGTCCTTGGGGATCGGTCCTAACAGTTAATTTCCTAAATCAATGGAGAAATGTCGGTCATCAACCGCCATTCCAATAATGGTGCCTGCGGCTAGAGTAATACTCTTTAAGTCGCTGTTATCCACCTCTATTGGAATGGTGTCATGTTCTATGTTGACTAATGGTGTTGGGTTTACTCTAACCCTTGCTGTTGGAGAGAAGCATTTAGATGAATATAAGCATCAGGGTTTTTCAATTTCTGTCCTTTTTTAACTTTCACTTCCAGGGAGAATTGTCGGGTCCTTTCTGGGATGGTGACTTCCTCTTTAAGCTGAATTTCAACTGCATAAGGTAGCAATTGAGCTGACCTAAATGCTTTTTCTTGATGATCAAAGTCCATGGGATTATCCGCTAATCGGGACCAAGCTTTGAAGTTTATTAGGTCCAAACTAATGGCGAAGCGATTGAGAATGTCACTGCCTAAGTAAAAGGCGGCAGTGACGTCTCGCACGACCCAACAATTATGGACTATGCTCTTGTTGCCAATGGAGATTTTGAGCAAACACCTGCTTGGCAGGAGATGTTTCGAATTGGGTGTTTCCAGATCCATTTCCCATTTGTCTATCAGTTTGAATGTGGGAATGGCTGGCTCTTTTCGGAGTTGGCGGAACATGGCTTCGCTGATGAAGCTCTTACCGTTGTTCACACACACTCGAGCGAGAACAGAGTCCTTCCCATCATTTAACTGAACAGGGATGAACAACTGCTCTCCAATTTGCTGAATATCAGCCAGGCTCTGAGCTGATTTCACATCTTTCTGGACTATAGGAGTGGGAGTTTCTGATTGTGGATTGGTAAAGAATTTCAGAGTATTTCCTTCCAGTGTGGAATACCACCTTAAACTGGAAGGAAGGTTGATTTTCAGAAATAGAGAGGACCCCCCCATCACCAGTCTGTTGTCCTACTGCTATTACTGTCACGTCTGGAATTTGGTTGTTCTGGAAGTGAAATTCTACCTGGTCAGATTTTTGTTCAACCATGTGGCAGGTGCCATTTAAACTAACATGGTTGACACTCTGTTTTAATTTTATTGGTCAGTTAGTCTGGGTCCAGAGAACCTTGTTTACACAATCTATTAGTGGTGACAACCTTCTCAGGAGGTCATTCCCTAGTAAACAAGGGATGCCCTCTGGAGTTACTACTATGACCGGGTGTTTCACCTTGTGTCGCCCAATTTTACAATTTTAATGTCCAAGTCTGTAGTCCCCTCGACGGGAATTTCCTTCCCGTCAAAGTTCTGCAGTTGTCCAGGAAGAGAGTTGAGAGGAATAAGGTAATTCTCCCCCCTTCTTGCATTTAGTTCATTAAAGGCCCTTTTGGACAGAAGGGTAGCTTGGGATCCAGTGTCCACCAGTGCCAAAATTGTACCCTGCCCCTGTACTTGTACCGGGGCATAGTATCTTCCCTCCTTCTCCTCAAGGGGGCACAGATAATGCACATTTTTGGACAACTTTTGGGCTAATTTTCTGGTTTTGGACATTGCTAGCGAAGAGATTTGGGCAGAATTCTGTGAAGAGCCTGGGGAATCTGAAAGAAAAAGTTGGCAACTGGAAATGGTTTCGGGTTCTGGGCCGCCCTCCTCCCCCCCCCATTTTGGAGGCAGTCATCAGGATGGGTTTGACCCATGGGATTTTGGTATTGTTGGTTCTGGGATAGAATGATGGGCGGCGACAGCTCAATCCCCATATCTACCCAGTCTGTTGATTTGGTTTTAGGTTCCCCTGGTTCCGGTTCTGGGCCGCCCCTGCCTTTTGGGAGGCAGTCACCAGGATGGGTTCGAACCAGGGGTTTTTGGTTTTGTTGGTTCTGGGATAGAATGATGAGCGGCGACAGCTCAATCCCCACATCTACCCAGTCTGGATTGGAATCTCTTGGGACCCATTTTTCCTTGGGAGGAGTTCCCCCATCTCTGAAGGAGAAGATCCTTTTCCCAGGATCTTCTGAGGATCCCTCTCCATCAAATTGGAAGACTGTACCTCCTCCACAAAGTGGGTCTGTTTGGGTTCTTTGTTTCTCCTACCCCCCCTCTGCTCCTTTGGAGGCAGACTTTCAGGGGCAGGAGATTTCGTTTCCGGTTCCTGGGTTTCCAGGGGCTGTTTACAAGTGAGGAAGGAAGCTTCCTCCAAGGCTTTACACCCCCTTCCCTTTGTGCCTCCTCCCTGGGAACCGGTGGGTTATCGGGGTGCTGCCGCCATCATTGTTCTGGAGCACCAGGTCCAGAGTTTGGGGCGTTCTGTGCCGGCTTGCCCATCTGAGGGTTCTGTTGTGCCCTCAGCATGTGACCCAGATCCCGTGCCATGTTTTGGACCTGGCGCTCAAGTTGTGAAACCCGCTCAGGCTGATACGGGGTTCTGTTTTCCCCCCTGGGCTGATCTCGGGAAGGGTAGCTATCCCTTCTCTGGTAATACCCCGGGTTGGGAAGATTTAAGTACCCCTCCACCCTTGGCCTCCCCTCCCCCGGATTAGGTTGTCTGGGCTCAGGGAATTGGGGAAAGAAAGAAGGATGGATGGTTTTGGGGTTGGAAATTGGGTCGATACCTGGGGAAAAAGTTCTGCCCAGGATTTGGTGAATTTCTACCCTCCTGGGGGAAGTTAGGAGGGAAGTTCCCCGGGTCAGGTGCTTGGCTGGATCCCCCCCCCCTTGGGGTGGAGGAGTCCACACATAACCAGGATTGGTCGGTTTTCCTTGTAGCTGGGACTTACATAGTCAGGGGAGCGGGGGACCCCATTTGTGGGACTACCTCCTCGACTCCCTGTCTGTGACTGGCCCGAGGGCCTTCTGGGCTGTGAATTATTTGGTGCAGGCAGGTTTTTAGGCCCCCCATCTCCAAATCTAAAACGGGGGCAACCTTTACCTCTGCTCCTTGGCAGCAGCAGGGGTGCTGGTTGGTTTGGGGCTTTTCTGCGCATTACTTTTGTTTTCTATGGGCTTCCGCACCTCATAGATCCGGGTGGCTTGCTCAATGACCCAGTCTAAAGATCTTTTCTTGTGAAAATCTCTCACAAGCTGGGTCATTATGTACTTGGGAAGAGCATGGAAAAATGTGTTGATGAATTCTCTGCTGTCCGTGCGCACCCTTCTGGTGGTCTGCGCAAAGGCACGCTTCAGTTCTTGCACAAATTGTTGTGGGGCCGGATCCTCCCCACATTGCAAATTGTAGGCTGCCTTGCGAGCCTCTTGGGGATTTCTATGTACAGAAAAATGTTTCAAGATGGCTGCCCTATATGTGGACCATCTTGAATGGTTTTGGTCCTCCAGCCCCGCAAAGAAACTGGAGTATTCAGGGGAGAATGTCCATTTGACGTACTGGATGCAGCTACTGCTGTCCTTCAAATGGAAAGTCTCCATCATTTGCTCATAGAGCTCCAAGTGTTCCCAAACAGAATACTTGGCGTTCTTATGATAAAGCGTGATAACACTCCTGATTGCCTTAATCTGTTTTAAGGGGTCCTTAAGCAAGGCCCTTTTCACCTTACTGGACTTTTTGGTTCGGGTAACCCTGGTCCATTCATCCTCTGATTCAAAAGCACTGCTCCCAGAGGTGCCCGTCTGATCTTCCAGGTTTTCCCGGATTCTGCGAGCCTGGGAATAGCTGGCAGAATGTGGGGACCTGGTCTCCTGTGTCCTGTGACACTCAGAGGAGTCTGCAGATCCCTCCTTGCTGCCAGGATTTGATGGGGACCCCCTCCCCCACTGACCTAACTGGGCAGAGGTTTTCAGGATGCCCTTAGTGGGCCTACTCTCCTGGGGTTCCCCACTAAATTGCACTGTACTTGGGTGCCCATACCCGGATGCCCCCCCCTCCATTCCTGGGTGGTACTGGCCTATGAGCCCCATACTTTTAGCTGGATAGTAATCTGCCATCCCTGTGGCCCCATGCTCATGTGTGCCAGGGAACATGGGGGTGGCAGAGTCCAGGGACTGGTAGAGATGAAGGCCTCTGGTACTCTCCTCCTGAGGTTATGCTCAGGCGTTTCCCTTTCCCAGAGAATTTCATCTCTATCAGCCCCTGCTCCCTTTTGCAATGGAAGAGCCTGCACTTTCAGTTCCTCAGTTAAGGCCTTACTAGACTCTATCAGTCTCTCCTGCATGGCTACATGTTGCTGGAGCCTATCTTTGTGCTGGCAGAGAGCCTCATTCTCTCTCTGTGCCTCCTGATTGGTCATGGAGTACTGGGCCAGTCTTTGCTGCAGGAGGGCTACCTCCCGAGTCCCATCCCTACTGGCCTGCTCCTTTCTTGCCAGAGCCTCTTCCACCCTCCTGGTGTGCTCTAACAGGTTGTGATGCTCTTTTTGGAGGTCACCCAGCCCCTGGAGGGCCAAGTGATTTTCTTCAGTTTTTCTTTTTAAATGGCAGACTTCCTGGCCTAAGGTGTCCCTTTCCTGACTAAGAGTCTGCATCTGTGCCGCCAGGTCGTCCCTTTGCCTTTGAAGGGCACCAGCTTTCTGGCGCTCCTGATCAAACTCTGCCTGGATATCCAGGTCTTTCAGGATCAGTTTATTGCTCTCTGCCTTTTCCCTATCTAGATGGCTTTGCAGGGTGACTACCTGCTCAGCACATGCCCTATTGAAATCTAATTGTTGCTCCAGCTTTTTCTGGCTCTGCAGTAGGGAGTCCAAACCTTCTTGATACTCCTTCTGCAAGGCCAGAAATCTGGTATCCTGGTCAGACTTTTCCTGTTGCAGGATACACATGTCCTCTTTGATTTTAATGAGATACTGTCTGCTCTCATTTTCTGACTCCTGGCTTCTGTGCATCCTCTGCTCAGAAGAGACCAGGTCAGATTTGGGCCTTCTCTAACGCGATCTGTTGCCTATTTGCCAGATCTTGGCCTTCAGCACATTTGTCCTGCATGACTCTCATATATAGGTACAAATATGCCGCTATCCTGGCAATCTTATTGTGATCATCTTTGCCTTTAGGGGCCATATATCATTCACTCAGGGCCACATGTAAGGGACGCTGATCTCTCCAGATATCTAACACAGTTGCAGTGACCTGTTGCGTGATTGTCTGCAACCACGCATCCTGGCCCTGCTCAATCCATTCACCTCTCACAAATGGCTTATGTAAGAAGTGCCCTCTGGCTATTTTGATGTCTGCCAGTGTCGTCATTCTGGAATTTGAGTTCCTTCCTGACTTACAGAAGTTTGTATTTTATTTTGCAAAACAGACCGTTTCCTTAGAGCGTTCCTTTGAGGGGTGCTTTCACAGTGTAAAACAGCGTGGTGATCTAACCGGATATGTGTATCTGGTCAGATGGCACACTGTATTAAGCTGCACAAGTGGTAAATCTAACCCAGAATATCCCGGCTCCGAGCCCCCACTTTGTAAGTGACTCCGATCAAGCAATCCCACTAAGTCGGTGCCCTGTCTGGGATGCCCAAGGGAAGCCCTTATTTATGTATTTTTATGGCAAGTTATAATCTGGATGATGAACCCTTGTATAACACCCCTCTCTTAGAATCCCCCTTGACCCCACTGAGCCAAGGCCAAGAAGTAGGCTTGTTTTGCAAATTTAAAAGGTTTATTTGAAAAATTAAACAAAATATATATATATATATATATGTATATATATATATATATATATATATATATATATGTATCACACTTCTATAAATAAATTGATAATGAATATTACACTTGTGAATATGAGCAGTAATCAGCAAGAGGTAATCCTACAGTAGCACAGTTCTTGGTTACTTCTGAATAGGAATAGAAGAATAAGGTGGGAAAGAATGCTTTATATGGTTCAAGGAAACACAATGATGAATGAAATGCAGTACAGAAAATAACTTGATATGGCTTCAACAAAAGACAATGTAATCACTTTTCCTTGACAATTCACTCCCCCCCGTTATGCAATATAAGGAGATGGAAAGAAGAGCACACAGTTCTCAGTAATGCAATCAAATACAATACGAAATTCAGTTCCCCCCAGCAAGCTTAGAGGAAAACAGGTATAAGTTTGAAACACAGGCCCAAAATGCTTTGAATGTGAGAACAATGAAGTGAGAAATGTGCTAAAAATGCTTTTAATTCCCTCTAGAGGTTCAGGGTGGGTGATATATAGTTTATATTACTTCAGGCTCACTTTAGTAATGCTCTATGAGTAACTAGCAGGTTAAAACGAATTTTAGCAAAGGAAAGCAAGGAGCTGCTGATTTTTACACATGGCTGAAATTGTGCAAAATGTCAAAACGTGGCAAATTTAATCATGTGCGTCAAGCGTAATTACGGAGGCCATATAAGGAGTAGCAAGTCGTTTAAGATAAAATTTCAGACCTAGCACAAACGGTTCCGGAGATACGGACGATTCTGTGAAGGTAGTTCTTCGGATTTGAAATTTAAAAGTTCAAAATGACAGGTGACAGTTTTCAGTTTTAAAGATGACAGAATGACACGATTCTAGGAGGCAGTTCTAGTAGGCTAAAATTGTTTGGATTAGATTATTTTAAACTAAGAGATTGGTTTTGGCACAGTGAGTACTCGCACTATATTTTTGAAATAAGCCGTCAAGGTCTGGTCAGGTTGGACGTGACTTCTGGCAGGTGGTTCTGAAGTCCCGGCTATCTGTGTCAGCTCTGCTCTCTGGGTCTGTCAAGCACTGGTTCTGCTCACAACGGTCTGGTTTGTAGTTCTCTCTGGTTCCGGAGACAGCACTGCTTTCTGGATACTGCTACAGGTTCTTGCAAAAGTTCTTGGCAAACAATTGAAACAGCTTGCCCGGCTGTTGAATAGTTTGGTTGGTTGAATAGTTTGGTTGGTTTTGAGGCCTGCTGAAGAGGATTCAGCTTGTGGATTCAGGCCTCTCTGCTACAAATTCTGGAGTTAATTTCTGCTACGGGTTCTGGAGATTGATGGATTTGAAGTCTGGATCTCTGGATGTGAAGTCTGAAGTCTCCCGGCAAAGCGTCCCACAAGAAAGTGGAAAGTGAATGTCCCTACCTGTCCTGCACTGTCTGCTTTTATGTGTTTAGAAAGTGGGTGTGTGTGTGGCATACCTGAGCCTGCCCCTTCTACTTGTCATTGGCCCAATTCTCCCCTCTCCCATGATTGGGGGAAGGAAATGGATTGTCATCATGATGAGGTCTGTTTATAGGTCAGAGGATCCTCCCCTGGTCAATTTTCCCACAAATCTATATTTGATTCAAATACATATTTCCCAGATACACAAGTGGTTGACATTACATGTACATATTACAGATGAATTAAGACAGGTCTCTGTTCAAACCTCATGTTCCTGCGAGCTGGAATTCCGAAATGACAACGTTTTGCGCTTTTTGGTCGGTTTACCAATATCCGACATTTACCAAAAATTACACAAATGTGCGCAAGGAGTATGGACATTAATTGATGAAGTGTCAGATTTTTAACATGCAGACATTTGGGGTAAGACCCTATTTTCCGCTAGCAACCCCCAGAATACACCACAGGGTCCTAACACCTCTTAAAACGTGCACAGAAAAATCACAAGAATAATGATATTACTTATATAATTCTGACAAGTCCGTACTATGAATTATCCATCTTTTTTTAAAATTATGCTCTGGCCCAAAGGGGTGTGGTTTCCCCCAAGCACATGGTGGAGTTTCTGGTTTGTCCATTTCCCCCAAGCTCAGCTTGCCCTCACAGGCACTGCCCCTCCCAGTTTCTCCCAAGAGGAAGCCACTTTATGGCCCCCCCAATATAACATTTGCCTGATTTCAGGACAGGGCTTTGTTCAGTTCCCTGTAGTCCCCAGGTGCCACTCCCCTAATTCAATCAGAGAGGTGTCATCTCCTTTTGGCAGGGGCAGCAGGATGCAGCCAGGCCTGGGAAGAGTTGTTGAGCCAGTTCAACTCCTGTCGGGGGTAGTTGTCAGGCAGAATTCAGCTAAATGTCACTTTAGTTACCATTTTTCTACATTCAACCCAATTTTTACACATGCAGCTATAATGCTGATTCTAAGTCCAAAACCATGACATTTAACAGTTGCAAACTATGTGACAATCAAAAGTAGGTCACTCATTGAATTTAAACATTTCGATTTTAGTGGCTTTACCCCCAAATTCACTTAAGCTGCTGACATCCCCAGCTATTTTTTGTTTATATATACATTAAGTAATTACTTCCTTCAAGTCATTTCAGAATATAGTTTTACATTGTATCTGTAACGCTCACCTGATTCCCGTAGAGGCGCCGGTCTTGACTGGGCGTATACCGTATCTTCAAAGGTGATGTGTAACACACGGCTGGCTCTTTGGGCTGGACCTCTGTGCACTGTATGTCTGACTCGAAGGGTAAGATGTCTGCATATAGAAAATATGGGATTAAGGAACTGGGTTATTGAATGTCTCTCTCTTCTTCCCTTTCTCTTCTCCTGTAGAACCCCAAAGGTTAACGCTCTCACCTTAGGTAAGTGAACGCCGTGCTCTCCATCTGCCTCGGGGCAGGGTGCTGTAACCAGTTTCTTCACTGGATAAGGGGAGCAGGCCTCTTGACTTCAGAGGACTGCTGTCCGTCGTTTACTGCACGAACGGTAAGTTTCGAGTAATTCTAATGTCTTTAAAGACTTTAGTAATGATGTTTCTTGTTTTGCAGGGTTCCGGCGATGGCGGATGACGGGCTGAAGTGAGTTGAAGATGGAGCCCGTGTGATGAATAGAAGCGCCTGGAAGCACGTAAGTAAGCGCTTGTTGCCTGCTTCACGATGCGCTCTAACTGTCTTTTTATTTTGCAGGTACAAGTTCGGAGCGGCTGCAGGGTGCCGGAATACCCACTGGGTTAGATGTGGAAAGGAGTAATGGCACGTGAGTATTAAAGTTCCCCAATGTCTTTAAACGCACCTTGTTTTGTCTTTCAGATGCGGGATGCAGCGCCGAAGGCCTCCGGAGCGTGCGAAGAGTTGGTAAGCTTTTGTCTTTCAGATGCCGGAATGCAGTGTGAAGACCTCCGGAGCGCACAAGGAGTAGGTAAGCCTTTGTCTTTCAGATGCCGGAATGCAGCGCGAGGCGTTGGTGACAGCCGATGGACCAGGTAAGTGAAGAGCTGTCACTGAAGACCGTAATGCTAACCTGTTCTTTCTTGTCTTTATAGGTGTTGCTGAAGACTGGATTCAGGATGGTAAGCCTTTTTCCTTAGGCCCAGGATCAGATGCAGAAGACACGATGAGCGTTCTGCTGCAGAGGATGCAGAATAACGCAAAGCAAGATTCATCCATCGGGTGTGGTTTAAATAGTCTCCTGTAGTGCTTAGGTGTCTCCTTCCACAGCCACGCCTAGGTAAGAAAAGAGTTCCTGCTCTCCAGAAGAGTTCCAGTGTTCTGAATCTAGGGAGTGGCTCCTGCCCCACCCAACAGGAAAAGTAGTTCCAAACAGAAGAGGATCAGAGGCTCAACTGGCAGGCAAGTAAGCAGCATGGTCTGCTGCAGGTAAGTCCACCCAAGCATTATGAGCCCGGCGCTTCCAGCGCTGGGACTGGGCATATTTATGAGCCTGGTGCCGCTGGCGCCAGGACTGGGTCCAAAAGGTCCCAATTGGGACTGGTTGGCACTCGGAACCTGGGTTATGGATCTGCTTCCAAGGGAGTTGGGAAAACCCTGACCTTTTTGGAAGCAGAGATCATGACAGTATCCACCTCTTAGCAAGTCTTTCCTTGGCCTGGTTTGGGTTAATCTGTTCAGTTTTACACAAAAGTCTGGTGGTTTTAAAACGAGGGCTTTCTGATAGTGGTGAGCACCGGTATTGCATCCATTTTTGACATTAAGAAAATGAATTCCCCACAGTTCTGGGTTGCTTTTGGCAATCAGCATTGCCATTCCCAATGGTTTCAGGCTACTGTGTGTGTAGCCTGTCATAAGCGCTCTTGCCCTCGTAGTGTAGCCGAGGAATTCTTCTCGCCAATCTACCGAACTAGTCAGTACAATGAACAACCAGAACAATTGATTGGCGGAAAGATGGAATGCCAATGAATAATCCAGAACCGCATGGAACAGGATACTGGAACGGGATTTCTTCTCAAGGTGTACAGGCAAGACCCCCAGACAGCTGCAATAAGAGCAATAATCACACAGATGTGACTCTATGCCAAAAATGCAGACATCAAAATAGAAACCAACCACTAACCTGTGCGGTTCTTCAGAATCTCCGAATCTCTGAATATCCCCAGGAAGGAATACGAGGTAAGGTAGTGGCAAACCCAAAACTAAAGGACCAGGAAATCAATCCAGAAATGAAGGCAAAGCAAGAAGCAGGGTGAAGATCCAAGCTGAATGTCCAAAGAGCAAAATCTAACCCGACGGCACGAGGACGCCTAGAGGTACATGAAAAGCAGTCTCTAGTCCGTGTACCAATGGTGCAGAGTTCCAATGCGGGAGAAAAAACGGTAAGCGGGAGACAGTACAAATGAGTAGCAGGGCAGGTCCGTGGACGGTCCGAGGTCGAAGAGCAGGGCTGGCAGCAAAAGTACAAAAGAGTAAGCAATGCAGGTCCGTGGACGATCCGAGGTCGATGAGCAGGGCTGACAGCAAAAGTACAAAGGAGTAAGCAATGCAGGTCCGTGGACGATCCAAGGTCGATGAGCAGGACTGGCAGCAAAAGTACAAAGGAGTAAGCAAGGCGGGTCCGAAGGCAGTCCGAGGTCGAGAAACAGGAAAACAAGGCAAAAGGGACAAGAACCTGGATACGAGAGAAAGCAAGCCGCTAGAATACAAGATTCAGAAGCGCCGGCAAAACGCATAGGCGTGGCTTAAATAATAGTCACATGATCACTATACGTCTTTCAACGTGTACGGGGAACAGTGAAAGACGTGAGAGGACGCCATTGTCTCCATGCCAACTTCCAAGCTCCCGGCAGACGAGGTCTTAAAGGGACCGTAACCACCGTTCGTCGGCAAATACGAGAACCACAAGTATTAGGTCTCGTGGAAGCCGTGGAAGCCGGATAATTACGGCGTCCTAACACTGATGATTTCTGCCGATACTTGACAGTTTCCTTCCCCAAAGAGGCCCCCAGGCTCCGAGATTTCCAAAAACGGGACAACAAAACCGGGGCATGTATGTTCTCATATGGTTCCCAGGTGCGATCCTCTGGACCATAACTCTTCCAGTCAACATAGTAGAGTCTTTTACCGTTCCGAACCTTGGTGTCCAAGATCGCTGAAACCTCATACTCCACAGCACCCCGAACCCTGACAGGCGGAGGATGGGAGGGAAGACGGGTATCAAGACGGCATGGTTTAATCAAAGACACGTGGAATACTGGGTGAAGTTTCCACGAACGTGGGAGAACCAAACGCACCACTGCCGGGTTAATGACATGCGATATAGCATATGGCCCGACAAAACGTGGAAGCAACTTCCTCTGACCAGGCAGGCGTAAGTTGCGTGTAGATAACCACACCTTCATGCCTGGGAGATAAACCGGAGCGGGGGTACGATGCCGGTCTGCATAAAACTTGGTCCTGTTCTGAGCCTCCAACAACTGTCTTTTAACCTGTACATGGGTGCCGGAAATGTCCCTAACACAGGCAAGGGCAGCAGGGTTGTGAGCCGGCAGTTCAGGGGCAAGAGGCAAGGAACGTGGATGTTGTCCATAAAGGGCAAAGAAAGGAGAAACCTGTGTAGCAGTGTGGAGCGAATTATTATAGGCAAATTCGGCCATAGACAGTACCGAAAGCCAATCGTCCTGACGCTGAAAGATGAGACATCTTATATACTGTTCCATAGTAGCATTCAGACGTTCGGTCTGCCTATCCGTCTGAGGATGATAAGCACTTGAAAACCGAGCTTCAATACCTAAAGCAGCTGACAAGGCTCTCCAAAAGCGTGAAGTAAACTGAGGACCGCGGTCAGAGATGATTATAGAAGGAAGACCGAACAACCTAAACACGTTTCGCAGAAAGAGATCCGCCAGTTTAGGAGCAGTAGGGATCCCTTGACAAGGTACAAATAGTGCCATTTTGGTAAAATAGTTGATGACCACCCAAATAGTATCAAAACCTTCCACCACAGGTAGTTCCACAACGAAATCCATGGAAATGGAGGACCAAGGGCGATCTGGAAGAGACATAGGTTGTAGCAAACCCACGGGTTTGCCATGTGATGTCTTACACTGAGCACAAACCGAACATGTATTTATGTAATCAGTAACATCCTGCAATAAAGATGCCCACCAACACCATCTTTTTAGTAGATCAACCGTCTTCCTAATACCTGGATGAGCAGCCAGAGATGAATCGTGACACCATTGTATAGCAGTACGTCGCGTCCCTAGAGTAGGCAGGAATATTTTACCCTGGTTATAGGGCAATGAATTTATGATCTCCAGTCTGTATTTGGCTACTTCTGGCGGATCGTTTCGAAGCCATTCCTGTATAAAGGACTTAAGTGACGGACGTAAAGAGCAACCACACACCACCTGAGTGGGTAACAAAGGTACACCAGTGGCGTGAGAGGATTTGGCGGGTCCATGTAGACGAGAGAGAGCATCCGCTTTAGAATTCTGAGAACCAGGACGATAGGAAATAGAATTCATGCCAACGAGCATGCCGTGCAGTGGTGCATTTCACTGAGTGAAGAGCCAAGAGATTCCTATGATCCGTGAACACCTGAACAGGCACTTGTGAACCCAACAAATGATGCCTCCAAACCAAGAAGGCGTCCCTGATAGCCAACAATTCGCGCTCCGTGATAGTATAATTCCTTTCATAAGGCGTTAACTTTCTGGAATGAAAGGCTACTGGATGTAAACCTGCATCATCTGGGCAATGTTGGGACAGGATAGCACCCAAAGCAACATCCGAAGCATCAGCCTCGACTATGAACGGTTGGGTTGGGTCCGGATGCTGAAGCACCGGTGCTGAGGTGAAGGCGGACTTCAGAGAATCAAACGCCTGTTGAGCCTCCCCATTCCAATGGAAAGATCTCTTAGAGCTAGTCAGAGCCGTAAGGGGACAGACAATGGCTGAAAAGTCTTGAACAAAACGTTGATAAAAGTTCGCAAAACCTAAAAAGGATTGCAACGCCTTCAGATTGTTGGGAACCGGCCAATCCAGTATAGCAGAGAGCTTAGATCTGCTCATCTTGACTCCTTTGTTGGTGATGTTAAAGCCAAGGAACTCGACCTCTTGTACGTGGAAGAGACACTTTTCCAGTTTAGCATATAAATGATTGTCCCGCAGACGTTGTAAGACTCTACTGACATGAACAACATGGGTTTCATGGTTGGTGGAGTAAATCAGAATGTCATCTAGATAAACAATCAGATATTGATCCAACATGTCATGAAAGACTTAATTTATGAAGAACTGGAAAGTGGTGGGGGCGTTACTTAGACCAAAGGGCATTACAGTGTATTCGTATAGACCGTATTTAGTTTTAAAGGCGGTCTTCCATTCGTCCCCTTCACGTATGCGTACAAGGTTGTACGCCCCACGTAAGTCTAACTTGGAAAAGACCTTGGCCGAGCCGAGCTGATCAAGCAAGACTGATATCAGAGGAATCGGGTATTGGTTCCTGACCGTAACAGCATTCAAGGCCCGATAGTCGATACAAGGGCAAAGGTCTCCCTCCTTCTTTGGAAGAAAAAACAGAGGGGAAGCTGCCGGAGAACGCGAAGGCCGAATGAAGGTGGATTTTAAGGATTTGTCGATGTATTCCTTAAGGATGACATCCTCCTTGGGTGTTAACGAATAAATCCTACCAGATGGTATCTTGGCCCCAGGAACCAATTTTATAGGACAATCAAAAGACCTGTGGGGTGGAAGGATTTCTGCCCCACTTGCGTCAAAGACATCCCGATATTCTCGATACTCTGAGGGTAATTGAGTGTTAAGAACAGCCCCTATCGTGGAGGCGGAATCCATGAGAGCATGGCTTGGGCTAGAGGTTTTCTGAACTGATGTCAAACAGAACTGGTCACAATGTTCTGAAAGGAAGTTCACTTCCCCCGACTGCCAATCCACCACGGGGTTGTGTAGTTTCAATCAAGGAAGCCCCAGGATTACTTTAAGCTGTGGGGCGGCAATCAGGTCAAAGGAGATCTCTTCAGTATGCCCACATTCTGTCCTCATGACCAAAGTAGCAGTACGCTCAGTCAATAGACCAGAAACCAGGGTTGAGCCATCGACCGCATTCACGACCTCGGGGCAGTCTTTGGAAACAATCTGTATACCCAGCTCTCGAGCATAATCACCGTCAATATAGTTCCCCGTGGCACCTGAATCCAAAACAACTGGAATCACCCGCCTACCGAGGGAGGTGGAATTAAGAGTAAGGGATAAACAGTAAGGTGTAGACATGAGGGGGTTGCTGCAAGAACCACCCGGCAACTGAACCCCTTCTATTGCCGGGCTTTCGCGTTTCCCTGTTTCTTAACAGGTTTCTTAGTACATGATCGTAGTAAATGATCTGATGACCCACAATAGAAACAAAGGCAGTTCTTTTTCCTGTGTTCCCTTGTTTCTGCTGACAACGGTCCCCGCAATGCTCCGATTTGCATTGGTTCTGAGGACCCGGTGGCAGGATTTGACGTGGCGGTCGTAAGAGGAGGAAGCGGTCTCCGTTCCCCCCTTCTCTCTGCTTGTCTCGAGTCAATTTGGAGTACCAAGTCAACCAATTCACAGAACGGTGTAGGGATTACCGGTACCGTGGATAGAGTATCTTTAAGGGAATCAGACAACCCTTTGTAAAATAAGGATGCCTTCTTCTCCTCTGGCCAATTAGTTTCAGCAACCAATTGATTAAACTTGGCTAAGTAAGCCAACAGGGTAGAAGTTCCCTGCTGTAAGGCCAATAACTGTAAATCGATGGCTTGCGTAGCATACCGCATATCAAAAACCCGACTCATAGCCTCAATCAACGCGTCACAATTTAACAAGAGGTGACTGCCCTCTTCCAATAGTGGATTGGCCCATGCCGCCGCCGTACCACCCAAGTGTGACAATAAGAAGGCCGCTTTAGTGGTTGAATCTGGAAACGAGGCTGGCCTACATAGAAAGTGTAACCTACACTGGTTAATGAAGGTTCGATAGGCCTTAGGGTCACCTAGAAACCGCTCTGGTGGAGCCAAGGGAAACTGAGCAGTCATGTACACTGGCCCAGTGTCAGAACGGGCAGGAGATAGCCCAGAACCCGATGCCACAGCGGGCGAAGGCGCCCCAGCACCGGTGGGCTGAAAACCAGCCTGTAGCTCATCAATGCGTCTTTCGGTGGCAGCATGGGCATTAGCCATTTCACTGCGTAGATCCGCCACCAATTGCATGATGGCTGTCAAAGACTCATTGGCATCCATTTAAATAGAAGGCTTCTGAATATGTCAGTAGCGCTCTTGCCCTCGTAGTGTAGCCGAGGAATTCTTCTCGCCAATCTACCGAACTAGTCAGGACAATGAACAACCAGAACAATTGATTGGCGGAAAGATGGAATGCCAATGGATAATCCAGGACCGCATGGAACAGGATACTGGAACGGGATTTCTTCTCAAGGTGTACAGGCAAGACCCCCAGACAGCTGCAATAAGAGCAATAATCACACAGATGCGACTCTATGCCAAAAATGCAGACATCAAAATAGAAACCAACCACTAACCTGTGCGGTTCTTCAGAATCTCCGAATCTCCGAATATCCCCAGGAAGGAATAAGAAGTAAGGTAGTGGCAAACCCAAAACTAAAGGACCAGGAAATCAATCCAGAAATGAAGGCAAAGCAAGAAGCAGGGTGAAGATCCAAGCTGAATGTCCAAAGAGCAAAATCTAACCCGACGGCACGAGGACGCCTAAAGGTACATGAAAAGCACTCTCTAGTCCGTGTACCAATGGTGCAGAGTTCCAATGCGGGAGAAAAAACGGTAAGCGGGAGACAGTACAAATGAGTAGCAGGGCAGGTCCGTGGACGGTCAGAGGTCGAAGAGCAGGGCTGGCAGCAAAAGTACAAAAGAGTAAGCAATGCAGGTCCGTGGACGATCCGAGGTCGATGAGCAGGGCTGACAGCAAAAGTACAAAGGAGTAATCAATGCAGGTCCGTGGACGATCCGAGGTCGATGAGCAGGACTGGCAGCAAAAGTACAAAGGAGTAAGCAAGGCGGGTCCGAAGGCAGTCCGAGGTCGAGAAACAGGAAAACAAGGCAAAAGGGACAAGAACCTGGATACGAGAGAAAGCAAGCCGCTAGAATACAAGATTCAGAAGCTCCGGCAAAACGCACAGGCGTGGCTTAAATAATAGTCACATGATCACTATACGTCTTTCAACGTGTACGGGGAACAGTGAAAGACGTGAGAGGACGCCATCGTCTCCATGCCAACTTCCAAGCTCCCGGCAGACGAGGTCTTAAAGGGACCATAACCACCGTTCGTCGGCAAATACGAGAACCACAAGTATTAGGTCTCGTGGAAGCCGTGGAAGCCGGATAATTACGGCGTCCTAACACTGATGATTTCTGCCGATACTTGACATAGCCCAATGATGGTTTTAGGCAGTGCCCTCCTGTGCTCACAACATAGGCAAAAATGGGTGGCAGCCTATTCTTCATGTTTTCCCTGTGCACTCTCTGGGGAGTTCTGGCCATCATGATGTTTTCAATGCCAGTAACGCACAGTTTTATGGTAGGGCTTGGATGCATGGGTAAAAACATCCCATAGGGTGTCTACGGAGTGAATATTTTGCGTCCAAACACAGAGTGGGATCTTGCACCATACAAAAGAGGAATCCATGCAAAATTTGGTAGATGTGGGTTCAACGATGTGGATTTGTATAGCCGGACAAACACACACACACACACACATACATACATACATTGAGCTTTATATATAAATATTGCTATTCTAGGATGAGGAAGTGGATGTATGGGTTCAGGTTGAATTACTAATTAGGTACTGTGACGCAGATGAGGGAGGTGCAATGTTGTAGATATCTTTCCTGCTGACGTCAGGAGTGAATTAAGAACTTCACTGTTAATTCACATGAAAAGCTTGTCCAATCAAAATAAAGGATATAGTAAACAAGCATCGTCTTCCCTCTATCACACTTTTTTTGAGGTGATTAAGCAATTATAAGCTTTTAGACCATGTTTAACTCCCCCAAAACATGAATAGCCCCCTCCCACACATTTTAAGTTCAATTGGGAAGCAATCCCTGTAATTTTCTTTATATTAGAAAATGGATTGCTTCCTAAATTAATTAAGCAATAAGCCCTGAGCAAGGGGTGGGGGGGGGGGGGGCGCCTCACCACTTCAGGTAATGTCCCGGGGCCCATAGTTAGAGTGAAGCGATTAAACAAATCAAATGGCTTCCATGGAAAGGAGAGAAATGACTACATTTAGTCCCTTCTTCCTTTCCATGACGGCCTGTAGCAGATCGGGATCGGACATGCTGGGGACAGAAGTATTCCGAGCGCGTCTGCTCCCGAAATTGACTTTAAAGAAGGTAAGTGGGGGGTTGTGAGTGGGGAGGGAATTCTGTAGATGGGGATGGGAGTGGGAAAGGGGAGGGGGACCACACTTAACTCGTTCCCCGGCAGCGAAAGATGGCGGCCTCCAGCTGTGAAGCGGCTTGGAGCGGGGGTATTACCGCTAGTAATTTCCCCCCGTTCCAAGCCTTCTCATTGGCTGAGAGGCTACCACACCCCCTCCACCAGGTACTCATTTACAATATTCCTCTTCCTCTATCAGTCAAAGTGATTGCCACATCTCAATATATTGTGTAGGTTTGATTTATTTACTTCTTTTTCTTTTCTTTTTTTGCCACTGGAATTGAATCTTGCAAAAACATTATCCCCAATCCCTAAACCTTCACAAATCCTCCTTTCATACCCTGCCCACGTGCTTCCTAGCCTCAAAACGACCTTACTTCCACCACTTGATAGCAATTTAAGCCAGTTTCCAAAAACGAATCTAGATTCAAATCAATATTTCCATAATAGTGGATTTTCAGAAATGAACAACCTTGGCACCAGCAATGCACCATGGGAGATATGACTAACCTTTTTGGGCACAGGGGCACCCTGCTCTGTGCCAAATTTAAAAAGAGCTACTGGACAGATTTATGCCAAACCAGCAAAGGATTTCCTTTGAAAGCTTTGTGCTGGCTTGTTTGTTATTTGGCACAAATCTGTGCAGCGGTTTGGGCTGTGCGTTTGAGCAAATAGTTGACATTTTCCCTATGGAAAAATGAATTGAAAAGTGAAAAGCACACCCTTTATATCTTTTGAATTGTAACCCGGATGTGCATGTAATTTTCCAGTTCAGGGGGCCCTGGGCTCCAAAAATGTAAAATGTCATGCTGATTTCTCCTACGGCTCAAAAGGTATTAGCCATAGAATTTTTGCATTCCCAATGTATCATAAATTTCACCTTAATCATATATATATATTTCTGAGGCTTGTAGAATCTGCTTAGATCACATGCTGTGCATAAGCCGACATCTAGTGGAAGCTGCAGAGTATTACAGTTGTTTTCGAAACTCGAAAAGGGACGTCCACAGAGTGTGCCAGTAATACTATCCCTAGTGTGATGTTCACTGTACCCATGATCCCTCATGCGTCGAGGTCCCTCAGATTGCGTTTTTCCAGACAGACGCATATAGCGGAGTACCTTTCGGCGATAAGCCATTGACTTTTATACAATTACGATAGTTTCTCTTTCTATCCTTTCATCGACTGCTGAAACACTGCGCTGGTGAAGAAAGAAAATGGCCCGTTGGAGGCCATCGCGACGGACCGTACGGCCTTGGAAGGCCGCCCCAGGCCTCGGCCCAGACAGTAGGGAGAGAGGGGGGAGGCCATTTTAGAATGCATATGCTCCCCTTCCGACACTTGGTTTGCCAAATTCCATAACCCATAAATATGGAAAATACACCATTTAAATGTTGCCCTAAGTGTAATCGTAAATTCCCCTGGGTGGACAAACACTTAGTTTGCAACTTGTGTCTCCCGAGAGACCACGTCGAAACGTCTTGTCGAGCGTGCAGGCTCTTCAAGCCTAAGACGTTTAAGGACCGTTCCACAAAACGCTGGGCCCGCTACGCCAGGCAACTGGAGGCCATGGAAGTAGAGGGAGCCTTCAGCGATGGCAGCGACGCCATACTTTCGGACGGCAAGTCATTGGAGTAACTTCAGCTACTCAAGCGCAGGCCCCCTACTCCTTAGGACAAGCCGGCGGCCATGTTGTGGGATTACACCCGGCGGCAGCAGCGCTACAAAAGCACACACCAAAAAACACATAATCCCCAGTCGCCATTCGACAGATGAGTCGAATACTCGACAACATTCGACACCCTGTGAACGGACCACAGAGTCCCGGTCCTCTGGGCAATCTCGTTCAAGATCGCCGCACGACAGGGTTCAGATGTCGAAAGCCCAAAAGACAGCAAGGGTGTCGCACGAAAAACTCCTTCCGAAGGCTGTTCGTCCACTGACAAAGCCTCGGCTCCCTCTCCCGAAGTTCGATGTTCATCGTCTGATAAAACGTCAGGCCCCAAAACGTCTGTTACACACTCCTCTGGGCCCCAGGGTGGGGAAAAACACCATACAAAATCATCTTAGACCCCTCATAGGGCCAAGAGTCCTACTAGGGACAGGTCATCACAAAACGGTATATTGTCCAAACCCATAGAGAAATCTAAAGACTCTAGGCCAAAGATTATACCTCCCACTAATGAGGATATGGGTAATTCCACTCAACGCATTGTAATCCCAAGTTCGAAGGCATGGTCTTCGCAAGACATTGATAGTTATGCAATGAATGACATTTATGGCAAATTCTTTTGAAACAAAATCCAGATTACCTTCAAAGTTTTCAATGTACTCATCCCACTTCAGCCCCTTCCGGCTCTCAAGCCTCTGCCTCCCTACCCCCTGCTAAGAGGTCTCGCTCAGATTTCCCCATACAAAGCAAGTTTATAGATCTATATGATCCGGAAATAGATCCAGAAGACCAAGAGGATCTTTCATTTGTGAAAACATCTGATCTTCAACTTATTGAAGAGGATACAGATGAGCTTTATTATGGGGATGATGAGGACCCATACGTAGACCAGGAGGCGAACATGTACTCCTTAGATTCTCCTATTAATCAGGACCCTCCAGTGGTAGATTCCCCTGTCGACAGTCAACCCCTCCTCAATGAAGTCTTAGCCAAAGCGGCGGAACACTTCTTTATTGACACAGAGGAGGTACAGGAAGGCAGAGACTTCGCTGAACAATTATTGGGGAACAAAAAGACAGTAGGTCAGTTTATTCCACTGCTAAAATCGGTGCAACGCAGAATTCAACCTTCCTTAGAAGCACCCACTCTCACATGGGCAGTTAACCCGCATGTGGAAAAACTGTTCAGGCGTACACCGTCAGACCCCTTATAGATAAGAGGCCAGTTAAAACCAGAATCATTGGTTGTTATCACCACAGGGAAAAGAGCAAGCACACCCCTTGCTTCCTCCGAGGCACCACCGGATAAGGAACGCAAGAAGATATATACAATGGGCAGAAAGGTCGCCTCTTCTGCGGCCTACCAAACAAGAATAGCCAACAATGCAAGTTATAACTGCCATAAGTGGGAGGAGCCTTCCACGTTACGTTCGTCCGCCCCAGAGCCACTTAAATCACAACTAGCTCAGGTGGCAGCAGACAGAAGGGCTGTATCCACGTGTCTGCTCAAGTCAAATTTCAATGCAGCTGACAATGCCGGGAGAGTCATTGCAGAGGGCACTATTATAAAGAGGCATGCATGGCTTCGACAGTCAGGCTTCAGGCCAGAAATACAAGCCACCCTAATAAATATGCCAGTGGAACCTAATGTGCTCTTCGGCAAGGCTGTTGAAGATGCACTTAAGACAGCAAAGGATGAGTATGACACTCTAAAATCTTTAGGTCAGCTCACAAACAAGCCTACGGATCAAAGAGGTAACAGTCATTTTCGCCGTTTTCAGGGCAAAATTCAAAGAGAGGATCAGGCTACAATCAAGGCAAAGGTTCCTATGGCAACAATCAAGGACAAGACTTCCAAGGCTATCCACAAGGACAACGCAGAGGTCGTGTCAATCGGGGCAGAGGCCCACTCCAGGTGGCACCCCACCTCAGAGCAAGTGACATTCTACTCCAGGTACCCTCCCATGCATCTCCAGTAGGAGGACGCATTTCCAACTTCACCCACGCATGGGAGGGTATCACCACGGACAGATGGGTGCTGTCCACGGTAGCAGGGGGCCACTGCATAGAACTACTTTAACGTCCTTGCGACCACCCCCCAAGACAGAAAGTCCACTCAGAGGAACACCAGCGGATCCTTCTAGAAGAAATAACAGCGCTTCTATTAAAGGACACCATAGAAGTGGTTGCAGCCAACCAGGTAAACAGGGGTATTTATTCAACTTACTTCCTTGTGCCAAAAAAAGATCTAACCATGCGCCCTCTATTAGATTTGCACCCTGCAAACAAGTATGTCAAGCCACATAAGCTCCTGGTTCTGGGAAGTGTTGCGATCCTGGGGATGGAAACTATTTGCAATCCTAGTAACAATCCTAGGAATATTCGTGACATGTTGTTGCATACATTGTCTCCCCATAATATGTACTGAAATTAGCGAAGAGTGTGTACAAATGATGAAACGAAAAAACATTACTAAACCAAGCACTCGCCATAGTGACGAATCTGAAACCATTAAAGAATTCATGGCAATTGATATTGATAATAATAACGAGGAGACAACAAGTGTACATGAGTCCGCATTTGAATCAGATTCCGAATCTAATCCAAATACTTGGTCGGAGGAGGATGCAATGTATGGATGAGACATTTGTCATACGGCAAAGAGGAGGGTTTGTCAGTCCAGAAAAACTAAGCACCCCTTGAGGGTCCGGAAATGAATGATAATTGGTTGGCCGAAGACCAATCGCCTCATTTACAGTGTAAGAATATATATTCATTAGTCGTTAGTTATTACGTAGCTATTAGTTTAACTAGAGTGAAGCCATTTTAAGATGACCAGAATCGCCATTTTGTTTTCTCCCTCTGCTCTCTCCAACATTGCCACTTTGCCTCATGTAAAACTGCTTTGCTGTAGATATTATTTTGCTTCAATGGTCCAAGGCTAAGAAACATGTTGAAACATTACACTGGAGAGCCAGACAGAAATGCCCGATTCCCTCCCTCACATATCCTTGAAGACAGGGAGCAAGGCATTTAATCAGTACACGAATGCCAGCGAGTCTCCTGAAAGAATAGCAATGTACGAAACAAGCATTTAAAGAGTTGAATTATGATCTTCTTTACGGCCCCCCTTTCTGAGCCCAGTGAGGCCCCGGAGAGCGGGCTGACTTCTAGAGTGAGAATTGAAACTTAGAGATAGTGAGGCCTGGTATGTGCCAGTCTCCTACGTGCAGCTTTCCCATGAAAAACAGAAATGCTGTGTTCTCGCAAACAAAGAATGGTGTCTGTAAAACTGGAGATTGCAAACCGTTACTAAATATGGTGGTCTAGGGTGTCATATTTGTCACACTGGTCAATCATCGCCTCTAATTCAAAGGGAAATGAATTGGGGGTGGCATCAAATGTGTCATTACTGATTGTAAGATGCTCCGTTTGTATATATGTAACTGATGTACGTCTCGCACTTGCTTGCATCCCCCGAGGTCTGTTAGACAAACGTCGCGGGGCGTGGGTCCACTTGGACAACTGGGACTTCTTTGTATTGCAATAAACCCTAGATTTTGGGAACAGAACCTCGTGTCTGGAGTATCTATTCGTGTGTGGTGACTGTGCCTTGTTTCCACATCCGAATGTCCCTCAGGGGCCCCTTCAACAACTGCACTCACGCTACACCTCATGCTAGCTCATGTCAGAAAAATAACAATCTGAGGGACCTCGACGCGTGTGGCAACCATCGGCCAAGAAAAACAGCAGCGCCATACAGCCAAAAAAGATAAAGTTAAAATCTTTTCTTTATTTAATTCAACAAAATGTTAAAATGCTGTATGGCTCCAAAGCAGTATTGAGGAGGCAGCAATAAAAGCTGACGCTTTTTGCGACAGCTAGTTGCATGCTCCCATTATATATTGCACTGCCTGCAGTAGCGGGCGTGTAATTATGGTAAAGTTGCTCAACTTTTGGGCTGTTTATAACTTAGCCCCCTGGACGAATTCTCACCAAACTTTGCAGAAAAAGTATATGGCCCCCTTGGAATGATTTTGCAAAGTTTGATACGGGTTTATTCAGGTGGGGCAAAGTAATAGGGGGTTCCCAAAATGTGTGGAAATCCTCATAGAAGCAATGGAAATCCTTTTTTTGTGCTCATGCCTACATCCCAAACCGCTGGATGGATTTTCTCCAAATTTGCGGCTGGAGCGGTATGGTCCCGAAAGCATGCTTTTGTATATTTGGTGGAAATCCGTCCAGTATGTTTTTTTTAAAACGCCCAAAAAGTAGGTAAAAGAACATTTCTGATATCTGGGTCCGGTCCGCGGACTCACTTCCTGATTCGGGGTCCACGGACACCTCAGGACAGTCAGGGGGCGGGTTGAAGCCTGCAGACATTTGTACGCGCTCGCTGATTGAATGGTTAAAAACGTGAGCTGCATCAGATATTTATAAACTATCCCCATGTTGGATTTGCGAACAGCGCCCGTAGTCCGCGGACATTGTGATAAAATCACAACATTGCACTTGTTAAACTAATGAAACAATCCCAGGGAAGGTGTGCGGAAGACGAGATGAGATATGGCCATAAAAAGCCAAAAAACAGGTGTTTTTTCATCTCTGATGTCTGCGAATAACTAAGATGTTCGGGGACATCATTCCTATTTCTGAATTACCAGTTATTTTTAAAAACGTACTTTGGATGGCTTATAACTTCGGCACCACTCAATGAAACTGCATGACATTTTGCAATATCATTCTAGACCTGACCCTGAATGGTTCTGCCAAGTATGCTGCTGTTCTGCAGTATGGAGACCCCCTCTACTAGCTGGTAGCCTGCAAGGGGGCCCTGGACCCGGTCCTGAGTGGGAGACCCGGAAAATCTGTGCCAAAAGTAACTAAGGCGTGCTCTCAGGAAGCACCGAGGCCAGAGGGCCGATGAATCCCCCAGCCTACAACATAGGAGAGAGGAACGGACCCGCAGGACGGTTGCCTGTGTTGAAATTGCCATGGGGTACCCGCATAAGAGTGAAGAGGCCCTTCCTGGAAAGGAGAATGCAAACCCCCACAGTGACTCCAAAAGAGACCAAAGATCCACCTGCGAAAGGCCGAGTTGTTACTGGAATTAGAGAAGAGGAGAGCTTGGGAGTCGAACACCTATGGGGAGGGGTCCTGTGAGAATGTACCCTTACCATTTCCAGAAAATAAGGAGTGAAATACAGAAGGATCTTCATTGGGGGTCCACCCTTTCTGACCATTACCGCCCCACTACAGCTGCTGAAGCAAAATGGCAAAAAACAAAGGGAAAGACTGCCAAAATCCCACAAAAAGGAATAAAAGGATCTAGGAAGGGGCTATACAGAAAATGTGGAGGAATGATGGGGGGGGGGGACAATCTGAGGCCGAGCAAGACTTGGATAGGGATGAGGATGAAGCTCCTCATGTGATAATACCATTGGAGCAAATGGTCACTCAAAAGATCTTCGAGCAGTGCTTCCAGGACTTTGGGCATAAAATAGCAAACACAATACAAACACAATTGGATAAAATGAGAAAAGACATGGCAGGGGCGCGCATGAAGTGAAAGGAGACGGGGGCAAGGTTGAAGCGAGAGTACAAACGAACGAGAAAGCCCTGCAAGAGATGGCAGATTTTGGAAGACTTGATGGAACACCTATCTAGGGCGACTCATAACCTGGAAATTCAAACTGAGGACTTAGAAAACCGATCGAGGAGAGTGACAATCGGAAATAAAGCTATGCCTGAAACGTTGGGGGACTCGAAATTGTCTCAGGCCATAAAACAAATCTTTGCAAACCTGGTGAAAGCGGTAGACTTGACCGAGATCAAAGTAGACCGGGTCCATAGAGTGGGGCCTAAAAGAAATGAACCTGGTGCAAGACCAAGAGACGTTCTGGTAGCTATGCACAAAAATGTTCCGAAAGAGAGAGTTCTGGCGGTCGCAAGACGAGAGAGAAAAATCACCTTTAATGGCTCCAAGATACAACCTTTTCAGGATCTTTCTCAGGTCACGCTCACAAAAAGGAGGATGAACCGCCCGATTGTGCAGGAATTAATAAAAAGGGGGATCGAATACAGATGGACCTTCCCATTTGGCATCCTATGAGTTTGAGTGCAGACAGAGGTGAATCGTATCGATCTACAAAGGAGCAAGCATCCTGGGAGTAGAGGACGATTCAATCAGCGGGGAGGCTCAGGACCCAACGAAAGACCTGACAAAAAGGAAGGTGTGGGAATGGACCAGCCAAGACTCAAAAAAGAAAGCGAGGAGGTAAAGGGGACCAACTGGCCCTTTGGGGCTGCCAGGGAGGGTCCTGCAGGGCGACATCTCCCTGGAAAGGGGCTCCTCCATCTAATCTCAAGTCTGTTGATAGTGAAAATGTAACGAAAGACACCTGGGGAGTGGGATCCATTAACATTTCAGGGTGGGGGAGGCTGAGAGGGGGAATTTTGGATTTGTGTTATGGGTCGGGGGTGACCTGCAAGAGGGAATGCTGGGAGTGGAAACAAGCTCAATCCCTGAGGAGGGGGGGTCGGGAGGGGCTAGAGGCCGGTTGAGCCATCCCAGTAATGAGGGGCTGGGGGGGAATAGGGGGTTGAAGATGGGATGGGGGAGAAACTTAGTCACAAGCACAATACTGGAAATCATGTAGAGACTTATCAGAGAGGGGGGGATTGGAGAATGGGGGAACCAGGTTAATGCCCTGTCAAAAACAAAATATTGCCCGCTCATAGAAAACCCTTAAAAATTTGCTAGGGATAAAACCTTGCAAGTTATTTCACTAAATATTAAGGGCCTAAACTCACCAGTGAAGAGGAAAAAGCTCAAACACAACCTTTCGAGAGAAAACCCAGATCTGATCACCCTACAAGAAGCTCATGTACAAGGTAAAGATGAGCATAAAATAAGGCTTTGAGGCCATAGCCAAATCCAACAATCAAACGACGTGGTTAAAAAGGAGGGGAAGGGGGTTCTAATAGCGGTAAGGAATAATTCAGACCTCAGGACGATGGCTGTGGAGAAAGGAGAATTTTAGCCATAATTCTCCTACATAAACAGGAGGGATTCGCAAAGGGGAGAATAATACTTACAGGAGACTGCAATTTAGCATGGGACCCAGAAATGTACAGGAGCGCAAGAATTTCACACTCTCATAACAAACCCTCGAAAGAATTGAGAGAGAAAATTGAAAATCCAACCTTGGTAGATGCTTGGAGGGAAATGAGAGGGGCAAACAAGATGATACACCTTCTATTCACATGTACATAGGTCAGCATCCAGGATAGATTATATTTGGGTTCACGATCCCTGTTAGGACTAGTAAAGGGCATAGAAGTGGGTGCAATAACACTATCTGACCATTCTCCCATCACCTTCAAAATTAAGAGAAGGCCAAACTCCCTGGGGCTATGGAGATGGAAGTATCCATTGTATGTTCTCAAGGACGAGATCCTGAACGGTGAATTAAGAGAAGGAATACAGGACTTTTTCCAAAACACAAAAATCAAGATACTAGCCCACTCATAAAGTGAAATGCATATAAAGCCATGATAAGGGGCAACATAATAGCGATTACTGCCCGTAGGGATAAAGAGCGAAAACTCCTAGAGGAAGGCCTAGATGCCAAATTGAAAATAGTAATCCTCAAATTGGCAACGGGGTCAAGTGGGGACCTTAGAAGGGAATATAGGACACAGGCCAACTTGAAGTTCTGCAAAATAGAAGGGCAGAGCACTCCTTACTGCACCTCAAACAGGTACTACATCAAAGTGAATAAGGCGGATAGGTTCCTAGCTAGGATATTAAGAAAGGAGGAAAAAGATAGGACCATCCTAAAGATCAAAACATTTAGCTCAGACGTAACTGACATTACAAGGGAATTCGCACAATATTATTCCAATCTATATAAAAAATACGAGCCTGAGGATCGGACCCAAATAGAATACTTCAACAAATGTTGCTTGACAAAAATATCGGAACAGGAGAGGGAAGAACTAGAGCAAGATAACACCCTAGAAGAGGTTCGCACAGCCATTTAGACGCTCCCATCCAACGAAGCTCCTGCTCCAGATGGCTTTACGTCGCTATAAACTGTGCAGGGAAGATCTGACCCCATACCTAACCCTTCTTTTTAACCAGTTTGGATACACGGGCAGGATTACACCTTCAATGGAAGAAGCAAAAGGTGTGCTGTTTCCCAAACCATTGAAGGATGTGGCAGTATGCAGCTCATATAGACCATTAGCGTTTATCAACACAGACGCTAAGATTTACACTAGGGGCCTAGCAAATCGTTTGGAGAAGTTCCTCCATAAGCTGATAGACAGTGATCAGTTAGGCTTCATACGAGGCAGACAGACACATGACAACACCTGAAGGATTGCCCACCTTGTCGAAAAAGTCAATAAAACACACACACCAGCCCTAATGGTTGCATTGTATGCGGAAAAAGCATTTGATAGGGTGGAGTGACACTTCCTATTCCACACTATGAGTAAAATGCTCTTTGGAGTAGCATTCATGACCAAAATAAAGGCCAACTATTGTAACCCTTGTGTGCGTCTGTTGATTAACGGTCATCTGTCAAATCCTGTAGAAGTCACAAGAGGAATGAAACAGGGCTGCCCGTTGTCCCCATTTCTGTATGCAATCCACGTACAGCCATTGTTGGCTAAAATAAGGGCTACAACAGACATAGAGGGAATTCCCTTTGGCGATAGGGAACATAAGGTGGCAGCATTTGCTGATGATATGCTACTAACAATAACTAATCTGGGGAAGTCCCTTCATGCATTACATAAGGTTTTATCCCAATTCAGAGAGGTAGCAGAGCTAAAAATAAATATGAACAAGTCTGAAATATTGAATTTTGCCATACCGCTGGAAAACAAACTGAAAGACATCTTTCCATACACATGGGCTCCCAGTACCATAACATACATGGGAATTCAAATAACTAAAACCATAGATCACTCATTCTCTGCTAATTACCCCTCTGCATCCATTAGGAACATGCTTAACAACTGGGGCCCATTGACTATTTCCTGGATGTGAAGAATCAGCGTCCTGAAAATGGTCCTCTTACCAAAGCTATTATGTGTTTATGGCCCTCCCCATAAAGATTCCTGTTAGGACAGTTTTTCTGAAGTCCAGTTAAGGGCCTAGTAAAACCATTCAACTGAGGCAGACTCCACTCTTAGTATAAGACTGTACCACCTGAGTACATGGTAGTCCCTCTTGGGAAGTCTAAAAAGAACCCAGGGTATTCTATCACTCTCACACAGACCAAACCTTTTACAAGTGAGGTCAAAAGTTTTCAGCCATACAACAATGTCACACTTCAGATCATACTGACTCACCAATTCTGGAAACCTGGAAGCTGAAGACATAGAAGAACTGGAAAAAGAAGAGGGGTGCAGAAAATGGTCTTCTACAGACCTGTTATACTTTTTCTCATATTCCCACATCTTCATATTGTTTTCCCACAGGAATTTTCTTATATTCAGTGCCTCAGATATCTCAGAGCACATGGTAGGCATGGTAGGCAGTAAGGTAGAGGCAGGAGAAGGAGAAGGAGAGGGGGGTGAACTAACATCCTCCTCATCAGAACCCTCATATTCCTCCTCTGAGGAGTTTGGACAGCTGTCTGAACCCTCATCATCCTCACTCCCAGCAATATTGTAAGAAGTGGACACAGGTTCACTGGAACCATGCATATGGTCCCATAACCTTTGTAATAATTCAAGCTTACTTCCTTCACAATTGAGGCCCTTCTCTATACAAATTGTGACCACAGTTTCCATTGCAACATAAGAGAAGTCCTCAGGCCTAAAGCAGGCCATGGTGTTGGTTCTTGTGTTAAATACAATAAGTACACTTTACCTTGGCTAAACCAAACCTACTGGATGGTTTCCCTTGGACACAAAGTATATCAATAATCAATGTAATGTAATCTACCTTGATCCCACCTCTGCCACCAGTGTTAGGACAGTTTTTCTGAAGTCCAGTTAAGGGCCTAGTAAAACCATTCAACTGAGGCAGTACAAGACTCCACTCTTAGTATAAGACTGTACCACCTGAGTACATGGTAGCGTAGGCAGAGCAGCCAGGCTTATCTTAGGAGGGAGAGAGGGCAGTAGATACAGTACAAGTGACAATTGTAATACAAATGATCCAAAGAAACACTGAAACACTATGTATTATAAAAATAAAGGATTTATTTAAATACAAGTAGGCCCAGATAAATCTAGGGGTTAAGTAAATACTGAAACATTATATGAAATCACAATATAAAACACAACACTATACTTGAAAGTACACAGACCCAAGTATAGACCTTATTTGGAACACCTAACAGTAGTTCTAGGGGAGTCAAAACCTTGTTATACACATTTAGTATAGGCCAAGCCTATTCCTTGGGAGTAAAAGACCAATGGTTATTTTTAGATTACTTTTGGTAATACAAGGACAGTAGGCCCTTCCAGTTGTACAGTGACTCTTGTAACAAATCACATAAACAGTCAACTGAACAATATACTTTTGGTGAATAGTGAAACACTTATTCTAGGTGCAGTAAAAACCTATAACTACTTTTGTCATAACACACAGTTATACCAGGTGAGCAAAACCTAATGGATGTAATATACAATTACAGATGCTTTGGAAATCAGGGAACCCCAGATGGAGATAAGCAATAACTCTTGTAACTTGTTTTGGATGGCACACAGCTAACACAAGGTAAGTAAAACCCACTTACTTTAACTTCACAATGAAGGGGAAAGTAAAACCCAATGTCACACTTTACTGAATAGATATTCTAGGTAGGCAACAACCTAATGTAGACTTATTAACGACAGCTAGCAGCCAGTCAGGGGAAGCAAGACCCAGTTGGGGGACACTCATACAGTTATCCTAACAGGACTAACCTGGTGATACCAACCCATTACTTTTGTAAAGAGGCACAACCTAATCACAGGAGAGTAAAATACCTTTACATCTATTTTCTTTTAGACTGGCAAAACAGTGGCTAAGGAAGAAAAGATGTTAACCATACTTTTAAGAACAGTGCATCACACATTCAAGATCAGTAAGAACTTTTGTAACTGTTCACTCTTAGAATTACAGTTACCAACCAACCAACTCTTTACAAGTAAGTAAAACACTTGATTTCTTTTCTAGGCAGAAGTCCCAATCCCTTCAAAGTCTTTCCCTTAGAGCATGAGTGTTCTCAGTGGCAGAAGGGGGTCACTAGGACTAGTGACCAACAGGCAGTGTTAGAATAAGTTCTTTAGTAGCAAAAGCCAGAGTTTCCTTAGGAAAACTGGGCAAACAAGTGAATACTTTACTTCTAGGGTTAGAAGAGGGTCCAGGGGCTTCGCAGAAGACACCCCAGCAGGATTCTAGCAGTGGGACTGGGTGTACTGGACGAGGGACCTCCCAATCACAGAAAACACCCCAGGACTACACAGAAATCCCAACAGGCTTAAGGTAAGTATATACCCAAGCCAACACAGTACCTCAGCAATGAAGAAGAGATTGCAGCAGGAGAACTTCAGGGACTGCAGCCAAATACCCGGTCACTGGATTCCTTGTCCTGGAGACTGAACACAAGACCTCAGAAGGGACTTTGCAGCAGGGATCGATGAAGAAGGCTCTAGGCAAGATTTCTCTCGCAGCTGAATGCGGTTCTGCGGGTTTGGCGCCTTTTCAAGGAGCACAGATGAAGACAGAAAATCGCAGTTGAATTCTCGTCGTTTAAAAGGTCCAGCACTCTTGTGAGGGGACTTTTTGGACTCGATTCGTGTCTCTGGAGATAGACCAAGATGCCCACGAAGTTTCAGCGAGATTCGGAATTCGGAAGACCGTGCACCGCACAGTGGCAGGAGGTCCCAGGGTATTGGGGTATTGCAAGAACGCAAGGTCGCAGGAACCCGTGGGATGGCTCAAAATGCAGGTCGTCTCGAGTCTAGTGGGTCTCACCAGGCTCTGGGTTCGGGCCGTCGTTTTCGGAGTCCCCAGGTCGATCGGAAGGAAGGGCTGCAGCAGGCTCCGGTTACAAAGCAGGCTCTCCGGCCGCTGGAAATCATTCCCGCCGCTTTTCCTTCGTCATCCTCTTCGGTTTTCAGTTCCAGTGGTCGACATGTCTTCAGCTCCCAGGTTTCCAGTATTTATCAGGAACTGCAACACAACCTCTGCATTCTCTCCCCGCATTTTACAAGAAAGGGGCGTTTGGCTGTCCAATCAGGACAGCCAACCCCCCACTGGGATTTGGCCCAGTTGAAGGAAGACCTAAGACAAAGGAGGGGGAAGTTTGGGACCCCTCCCCCACTTCCTGTGCTTACAGACTGACTGGAGCCTGGGCGGGTTGTTCAGAGGACTCCCGCCGAAGACAAAACTCAAACAAAGGATTTTCCCGCCCTGGATGTCAGGGGAAGGAACAAGAAACGACAAGAAACACTAAAATGGCAGAAAAAGGAGACAGGGGCCATTTTGGTAAAAATGAGCACCCTTAGGTGCCTTTACTGCAGCTGTGATTACAGCACGCGGTAAAGGTGCACCAAATTAGTAAAAGGTATCACTGCCACCAGCCATTAAAGGTAAGCTTGTCACTTGTAACATAATTGTTACAGTTTAAATGTGAAAGGGGATACATTGTATCTCCCCAGCACTCCACATAAGGTGGGATGTGCTGGTTTCACAGAAGTAAATGTAAAAGGGATCCAAAGATCCTTTCTACCCTTGGGAACTGTAGTTCACTCAAGGTTAGCACAAGAAAGTTAAAGGGGGAGCCCCTAGGGCAACCCAGCAACAACAGGCACTTATTGCCAATAAGTTGTTAGACATGATAACTTTAAAAAGACACTATGGAGAGTCTTAAAAATGACACCCATAAAAAGAGTTAAAGACAGGTGAGTGTGGAAAAAGGTTCCCACTCACTGAGGTATTAATGGAAAATATCTCACTAGAAAAGCAAAAAGTTCTGGAGTTCAACCAGGCAAGGAAGATTTACCAGCCCTGTGGAAATCTTACCTAACAATTCCCATGTCGTATTTTTGGGCTATTTGGAAACTCGCTAAGGCTTAAATCTGGATCCACAAAAAACAAGAGTCTCGAGTCAAGTGAAGTTTTAATACCTAGGAAAAAGGGGGAATGGGAGAACCGGAATTTAAATCCTACTACTACACTGTAAAGATTAATGTCTTTGGGGACTGGTCAAAGGATGACTGTGAGAAGAAATGGAGAGATATGGATATAGCAATGATGGGGGAGCATCTCGGGGAGGTTCTCTGGAAACCCAGGGAAGACAGGCCCTATTACATTTATTGTAATGAAATAGAGACCCTTGTGGGGAACCCATGGGACACAGTGTTTAAACTATCCAAAATCGCCACCTTCCCGTCGCACCTCACTCCGATTTTTGGGAACCCGCAATTTACACCGGGAATGAGTGGGACACTATTTGACAAATGGCAGGAAGGAGGGTGTTATAATATACGGGACATGCTCGAGAAAGGGGGAATAAAATCATTCACCCAATGTAAATTGGACTTAGGAGTGGGAGAAGGGGAAAGATTCCATTACGCCCAATTGAGACATTGGCTTCAAGAAGCCAGGGTAAAAGAGGCAGTGATAAGAGACCTATCCCCATTCGAAAAATGTATAACCTCCAACATAGGCGACAAATATATAGTGGGGGCAGGATATGGCCTAATTAAAGAAGATGAAGGGGTAGGAGTAAGAGGATTTAAGGTCAATTGGGAAAGGGAAGCTAGACAACAGATTGAAGAAGAGCAATGGTTAGTGCTCTGGGCAAATATCCCCAAACTAGCAAAGTCAATACAGAGACAGGATATTTGGGCAAAGATGATGTACCAATAGCACCTTAGCCTGACTAAACTACATATAATTTATCAAACAGCCTACAAGCTGTGCTGGAGAGGTTGTGGGGGCAAGGGGACATGGAGTCAAATTTCTGGCAATGCCCGAAAATCCTTCCGTTTTGGTTAAGGATTCAAGGAGCAATAAAATAAATACTGGGGGTGAAGGCGGGGGGCAATCTTGGTTTATTCATAATGGGACTGGGGAGGGGGGAACTGGAGAGCCTGCCCACGAGAGCTCAACGCAAAGTTTATGTGATGTTGGTAATGGTAGATGCCCTGCCAGTAGCTCAAAAGTGAAAACCAAGGTATCATGAATGGGTGGGCAAAGTGTGGAACTTCGTTGCCCTGGAGTGGGTCTCATACTCTCTCCTGGGGGAACGCCAGAGATTCCTCCTGGACTGGGACCTTGTGATGGAATTCCTTATGAGGGACTCAAAAAGTGCATGGTGCCCAAGGAAGATGAAACTAGTGGGGGTGATTTGAGGTCATCAATCCCACCTCTGAAACTGAACGGCCAACAAGGTATCCACGGGTGCGGGAACATGGGGGGGCTATCCGGGCTTGTGCACTGGGAGGAGACGATGCATATGCTCGAAAGAGGTGAAATGAAGGCCCATGAGGGAGCAACGTGCGAGGTTGGGGCGATAGATTACACTTTAATGCACAAGACTGGAATAATCAAAACTTGGGAAAGGGCAGGAGAGTCGAGGGTGGTGATTTCACATGTTTGTGTTTCTTTGTACAAAATCACAATAAAAACTTATTTGAAAAAAAGTAAGTACAAAATATAGTGATATAACTTTACTGCCTGGACAGTGGGCCTGGTTCTCAGCAAGGACAATTGTCTACTCTGATTTGACTATTGGAGAATGAGGCATGGCCGAAGCCCATGCCCCAGGGATTGTGGCAACTGGCCATGACTGCAAGCTATGAGCATTGGCCATTGGCCACATTATGTGAGGGTATTGTGGACACTGAACTAGGATGCAAGGTAGGTGCAGTGGATAACAGGGTTGGTTTGGTGGGGCTGGGGTTATGGTGGCACCTGATGCAGTATGCAATTCAATGATGATTTGCATCTCGAGCATGCGCTGATGATAACGACACGCATAAGTATGTGTTGCAAAAAATATGTTTGTTAAAGGAGGTTTATAGTTCTTGCATATATGTTAAGAGAGGAATTATTCATAACTTGTATACAGTGATGTAACACCATAAAAACATTTCACTTATTAAAACCTATTAAATTGACTGAAAAAACTTTGTTAAAGGGACGTTATGTTAAGATGCACCCCACCCTTGGGACTCCTCTGCCCCAGCAGTAAGCCAGTGGCCTCCCACTTTGGCATCCCCTGGCACTTCCCTTCTGGGCTACCATGAGCACTTGCGCAGCTGTACTACCCTTGTATTTATGCACTTCTCTCACTGTATAATGCACATGTGCATTTATAGGAGCAATGTATACATTTGTTTTGTGTAAGTAAGGGCAATGCAAATGCAAATGATTTGTAGAAAATTGTTAAGTGGCAGTTGGTGTGTGGAAGTTTAATATGTTGATAGGTTTATATGTAGATTTTTTGGAAGTGATTGGTGGATGGATGTGTGACTGTTCAAAAGCAGGCAATGAGGGAGTGTTACAAATATAAAAGTAAAAAGAGTAGAAGCGCTGTATTGTGCGATGGTGTACACGTGCCATCAAGGTTTTTTAATGATCCATGGCCTGGAAAGGGGACTTCAGAGACCTCGGATAGTTATAAAGGTGCATGGATTATGGTCCTTATTGTATGCTAGAGAAAAGTATTTGGGACTGCAAATTGTTTCTATCCTTTTATGTTTTTCTCTAGTATGCCATTTTCCATTATTTCCATTAGCAAAATATAAAATGGTAATGGAAATATTGGAGAATCTTATTGAGTCTTACTACTTTACGTAGAAATTTAAAGTAGATGGAGTCTGTAACATTATTTGTTTTAGTTCTATTTTTTAACTGCGAAAGGTAGTTCCTAAAGGAAACTTTTTTTGGTGGTTTTTGATTTTGTATTTTATTTTTGTTTGGTTTTTTTCGTTGCAGGAGAGGCCAGGAAGTAAGGTGGGGGAGGGAAATGAGGGTGGGGCACCAGTGAAAGATACAGGTGCGGTGGACACGGAATGATGTTGTGTGGGCCTTAAATCCAAGGGAAGGGGAAGTGTTTCTCATGCTCCTTGATTGCAGCTTTGAAAGCAGTTTGAAACTGCCCCCCCCCTGCAGAGTGGTGTGTTGCATTATATACAGAGTACTTTTGTCTTGGAAAGATATGGATCACCAGCCTCTTTTATGGCTTGCAAGGTAGATGGTGGGATCTTCTGCCCCACAGGCACAGCCTGTGTGGTGGCAGTATTGGTTGAGGAAGATGAGGTAGAGGATGACAGCCTACTTCTTCCTGAAAAAGGAACAGCCTTTCCCAGAGCATCCCGGCAGTTGGATTTTGTGTGGCGTTGCATGGAGGTGGTTCCTTAGGAGTACTGCCCAGGTTGTCTGCGACTGAGTATGATTCCACACTCCATGCATTCAACATGGGTAGCCCAAGCCTTTGGTACCCCTTGTACAGTCTCAAAGAACTGCCACGGAGGTAGGCATTTCCTCTAGCTCATCTTCCTGGTCCACTTGATTGTTTTCTCCATCATTGCGCTTTTTCTGTTGTGGAGGCCCTCCAGGTGGTGGTGGTGGTGGCATTTCTCTGAATGTAATTTTCCCTCCATATTATGGACTCCCCCCAAACGTTTTGCTTTTGTTTGCCTATCCTGACCTGACTTTTTCCAGTGGAGAACTTCAGCTGCGCTCCCCTGGGCTTTTGCTCATTTGTTATGGGGGAAACTGACACGTCCTTTAGGCTGTCAGTAGTACTGGGAAACTGTTTCCCTTAGTCTTTTACCTTGTTGCCATTTCTTGGTAACTTTTATCAGTGTGCAAAGTACATTACTGTACCGTGCACTGGGGTCCTTTTGTTTTATGGCCCCAGACACCCTCTAAGGAGTTTTTGGTGAATGTACAAGTGTGCCTAGGACGAACTGGTGGCAGCAGTTTACTATTCTGGTATTTTGACTACTTTTTATCAAACCATACCGCGTTTACCTCAGATGGCTCCTGACTGTGGTCGGGGCCGAAAATGGCTGTGTCACAAATTCTTTTGATCTGTCCTTTCGCCACCTTGTCCCTTTGCCTTACCCCAGATCAAGCTGACCCGGGAATCCCTTATTTGGGCATGCAGCCTCCCGCGGAAACTGCATCTTTTGCGGGCTCCTGCATGTCATGTGTCGCGGGCTCCTGCATGTCATGTGTGTTAGTGCCCAGGAAGAGGGTTGGGACTGTCTGGTCCCAATCCGCACTACTGGTGCCAGGCTATTTGGTGTGCATGAATGCATGAGGACCACCGTGGACCATGATTGGCGTGCATACCAGGGAGCAGTTCTTCTATTGGCTGTCCAGATTCGATCACGCATCGAACTTTGGCTAAGAGAAGGGCCCGGCATCCATTCCAGGTCGATCTACAGTGGTTCATCTTGAACTACCGAAGGAGCCAAGTATCCTGTGAGCAGAAGCAGACCCGCGGTCCTGCCAGACACGAGCTGGTAGGTTTGGCACCCTGAGCCTGCTGTTGTCCGGTTGGACCCCTGTTTCGTTCTCAACCTTAGAAGGCCTGCGAGGGAGCTTCAACCCTTTTGAGTAGTGGGAACAACTACTCTCGGCATCCCCTGATTTCCTTCCTAAAGAGCCTTCTCTGAAGTGTTCCTGGGCCATCCAGTGAACTGACCAGCTATGTCCCTAGACATCGCATAGGAGTGCCGCCGTTTCGAGTTCAGGCTTGGAACTTTGGGAATCCCTAGCTTGTGGTTCCTGACACTCTCCTGTCAAATGTCAAAGGCCTAGCCTTTCTGAGTCATGAACTAGGAGAGTGCGTCACGCTGCAAGCCTTTGCAGTCCCTGCGTCACTGTGTTGTGTTGACGGTCGCTGTGGGTGTCTTTCGAAGGGATTGTGTCCTCTGACGTATTCCTTATCTTGATAGAGTACTTCCAGCTTGCTGGCCTCAGAAACATTTTTCAGTAGAGGGCGCTGCGTGTCGACGTCCCTCGAGTTGGTGTCCCTCGACAGCCTCCGTATCGGCACCGACATCATCATGCGTATAAATAGACTTGCGCAGCGTCTGTTGCTCAGTTCTGTTTTTCTGCGCTTCGTGGGCCTCGGAATCGTGTTGCTAAGTTTGTTCTTCAAGTAGATTCTACTTATTCCTCGAATGTATCTTACTCTTTTCGATGGCTTCCTCGTCTGAACCGTCGACCCCACGGTCCAGCTTCAAAAAGTGTTTAGATTGTGGAAAGAAAATGTCGTTGACGGATCCTCACAGGATCTGTTTGTGGTGCCTGGGATCGGAGCACCATTGTTCAGAATGCGAGGACTGCATGTCCATGACGGCGAAAGCCTTGAAGGAGCGTAAGGGGAAGCTCGAAAGAGGTAAGACTCTTAAAACTTCTACTCCTTCGAAAGTTTCCTCAGCAGAGTCGAGACATTCGTCTCCTCGCCGTCACAGGAAACATTCCCGTTCAAGGTCTCGAAGCGGTTCTCATCAGTCTTTGAAATCCAAACACTCGAAAAAGAGGTGTTGTAGATCACCCTCTTCTTCGTCTTCTTCTGTTTCCCCGGAAAGGGTCACCTGCCCCACGAAAGACAGCTCTCCAGCTAAGTGGGAGGAATTCCGTAAAAAGATGCTTAGCGTCTTCAAGAAAGACCCGAAAAATCAAAACGCTGTGAGTCGTTGCGCCCGGCGAAAGAAACTGCCCGAGAGCGTCATGAACCCTCGAGCAAAGGCAGTAAGACTGCGTCATCGACGCCATCGTCGAAGGTCCCTTCCACTCATAAATATGCGTCATCGACACCATTATCGAAGGGCCCATCGACACACAGATCGGTCGAATCGACGCCGATAAAGGACAAATCTACGGCTGTCACTACTTTGCAGTCAGTAGTCATACCGAGGGCTTCCACCATGACCTTGAGAATGTCGTTGATAACCTCGACGACTCTGAGTAGGATTCCGATCCTCTGGAGTTCTTCGAGGTCTCTTCATACCATTTCGACGCCGTTTTTGTTTTCTTCGAAGCCTTTGACTTCCGCGCCGACAACTTCAACGTTTTCTCAACCGGTTACTACAAGCTTGGCCCCTTCTGCTTTAGAAATGGGTTTTAAGCCATTTCCAAGGTCAGATTATTTCAGAGCCTTGTCCTACATTTATGAGGAAGGGGAGGATTCTGATCAGGAAAGACCTTTTGGGTTGCAGAGGCCTGCAACATCTGTACCAGAGGAATTTATCTCTGAAGAAAATAGGTTGAAGGATCTTCAAGAATCCTTGCATGATGCAAGTGGGTTAGATACTTCCTCAGAAGTAGAATTTGCCAAACCAGACCCAGGGGAACATGCTGTGAAACCCCTTACAGAAATTTAATGGCCAGAATAATAGAATTCATGGGTTGGTCTACACCTTCACCTTCCTTTCAACAAGATGATCTTACAGACATTTTAATTAAAGGCCCACAGGAAGATCCTGTGGTTCCATTTCATACTGCATTGCAAAGGAAAATATCGGGCAACTGGGAAACTCCTGAGATTATACAGGCAGTTAACAAAAAACTATCTGCCAAATATAGGGTATCTGCTTCTGACCCTGAGTATTTGTCAAAACATCCAACTCCAGAGAGTCTGGTTGTTCAAGCAGAAACTTCATCGAACAGTAGATCTGCATACCCTACTGTTTCACAAGACAGGGATGATAAGAGATTTGACGCTATGTCAAAAAAGGTCTTTTCTGCGTGTAGCATGGCGCTTAAATCCATTAATGCTACTTGTACGCTCGCAAGATTCAGCCATACACTTTGGGAGTGTGCTTCATCAGCGGCTGACTGCCTCCCGGAAGGAGAAGAAAGGGAAGCTTTTCTGAACATCATTAAAGATGGTAAAGACGCAATGTGCGAATCCCTTCAAACTGGCATTGATTCTGCTGACAGTATCAGCAGGGCCATGGCGGCAAGTAGTACAATCCGCAGATTTGCGTGGTTGCGAAAGTCTGGTTTTGCTCCAGATGTACAGGCCAGACTTTTGAACATGCCCTTTGACGGCTCTTCTTTATTTGGTAAGAAGGCTGATGACAGCCTAGAGAAGTTACAAACATCCAAGGCAGCAGCAAAATCCATCGGAGCTGCAATCCGTCAAACTCCCTTATCGCCCCTGAGGAACCTCTTGGAGAGGTAGATCCTTTCGTTTTTATTCCGCATTCGGAAAAGGCAGAGGACAGCCGGATCATAGAGGCCAAAAAAGATTCACCCGAGGTGGACGGGTTAAAAGTACAAAAGCTGCAGCAGCAGCAGGCGCCTCTTTACCCTCGGCATCTGCATCAGCCGCCTCTAAACCACTCTGAGGACTCTCCTCACAAGACACCAGTACGGGGCAGGTTAACTCAACATCTGACGGAATGGCAGGCTATTACGCCAAATGCTTGGGCATTGGAGACAGTTGCCCAAGGTTACTGCCTGCCTTTTCTACGCACCCCTCACAGTCATTCACCGGGGAACAACTCTTTGAAGTTTCCAGATCCGCTCCTTTTGCAGGAGATTCTAGACCTGCTGGAGAAAGGTGCCATAGAACCGGTACCTGAAGCAGAGAGGAACAAGGGTTGGTACTCCCCCTACTTCCTGATACCGAAGAAGGACGGAGGACTGAGACCTATCTTGGATTTACAAGAATTGAACAAGTTCGTCAGGAAGGACAAGTTCAAGATGGTAACTCTCAGATCCTTCAGGCCCTCCAGCTTCAGGACTGGCTGGTAATTCTGGACCTTCAGGATGCTTATTTCCATGTGCCAATCCATCTCAAACACAGGAAATACCTGAGGTTCGCAATTGGCAACTCTCATTATCAATTTCGAGTTCTGCTATTTGGGCTGACCTCCGCCCGAGGGTCTTCACCAAGCTAATGTCGGTAGTGGCTGCAAGTCTAAGGAGGGAAGGGATTCACGTCTACCCTTACCTAGACGATTGGTTGATCAGAGCTCTATCTTCGGAACAAGCTCAGATTCAACTAGATTATGTCTGCCACTTCCTTCACAAACTGGGCTTTTCCCTCAATTTAAAGAAGTTACAGATGATACCATCACAGAGACTCCAGTTCATTGGAGCGGTCCTGGACACTTCCCTGGGGAACGCCTCACCACCAGAGGTGAGGGCTCAAGATATTCTGCAGATGGTCACCAAATGTTACGCTCACCTGGCTCCCACAGGGGTGTCGAGTGGAACTGAACAGCCACGGTCTCCACCAACGTGATGCGTAGTGCAGAGATGACTGACTGGACTGGCCCACCTAGCTTCGTCTGCTTGACCCGTAGAAGTAGTCTACTAAAGACGGGGACAGGGAATTAGCCACCCGTGGATTTAAGTATTAACACCTCACTGCGTCCCCACTTATCACTTCTGACATTCCCTTTCACAAAGCTCACCTTATAGTTTTGTATGATGAGCTCTCCATCCTGCGAAGAATGCAGGGGCGCGTTGATGGCCAGTTACTTCACTGGCTTGAGGATATTGGAAGAGTTCTGGAAAAATCTTGGCTCCAAACCTCTGTGCGAAAGGCCGTAAGTATATAGTTCTAATGAGTTCAAAATGTCCGATTAATCACTCTTGTCCAATTCCTTGTTTCTTTTGCAGCTTAGACCCAAAAGATGATCGTCTTGTGGCAGCTGTCCAGTAAATGATGCCAAGGTTTAAGTCGCTGCTTTCTCTTTTCTTGCAGGTGCAGCATAGGAAGATTTGGCGTGCTGGTGGATAATACCTCCTGCGGTAAAATCAGGTAAGCATATGGTGGCAAGAGATTGTCCTTGTTTTTTCCCTTGGCTCAACTTGTTGTTTTCTTGTCCCCCTTAGGCACTGGAATGCGGCAACCAGGTGATGGAGACAGCACCGGATCGTAGAGATGCTGCGGGGAACGGTGAGTATGGCACAGCGCTGCTGCTGGCGATGCGACGCGTTTAAAATGAAGTCTGTTTCTGGTTCGAAGATGTGCTGAATCCGAAATCCAGTAAAGTTCTTGTTCTAACCTTTCTTCTTCTTTCTCTTCTTTCTAGGCGCTCTGGACTCGAGGCGGGCGTGGCAGGATGCTGGATGCTGACTGCAGACACGGTGAGGGTTACGCTGCTGGGTGCAGAATAACGCGAAGCATGTGCTGCTCTTCGGGCGTGCTTTAAATACCCTTCAAAGTAGTCCCAGGTAAATATTCCTCCACAGCCACAGCCGAGTAAAAAAATAGACCCTAAAATAAAATAGTCCCTTCAAGCCCCACATGGGCTTGGATGCTTGGATCGCTTGCAGCGTGGTCTGCATCAGGTAAGTTTTAACATATGAGCCTGGCGCCTATGGCGCCAGGACTGATGTCCCATATGAGCCTGGCGCCATAGGCTCCAGGACTGTACCCAAATAGCCCCTAACAGGGGTTGCTGGGTTTGCTCCAGGTAACATGATGCCTGCTTCCGGGGTTGATGGACTTGGTCTGGATGTCCGGGGGTAGGCATCATGACACCAAGTTTCAAAATGCCCAACGTCTCCCAGCCTTCGGCTTTTTGAGGTTGCTAGGCTTCATGGCACCCTGCATCTTCATTGTGCCAGAGGCTCGCCTGAGAATGAGATCTCTCCAGTGGGCACTAAGAACTCAGTGGTCGCAATTCTCAGGAAGGATGACAGATCTCCTTCAGGTTCTGGACAAAGGGCTCGATACCTTCAGTGGTGGGCCTGTCGGGAGAACATTTTGAAAGGAGAACTGTTTTGGCAACCATGGCCGGAGATAACCGTAGTCACGGATGCCTCACTCACGTGGTGGGAAGCCCATGCCAACGACTTGACCATCAGCGGTCGTTGGTCTCCATCGGAGTCCAGACTACATATCAACCTGTTGGAGCTGAGAGCTATCAGACTAGCGCTGAAAGCTTTTCTGCCACCTGTACAAGGGAAAAATGTCCTAATAATGACGGACAATACAGTGGCCATGCATTACCGCAACAAAAGAGGAGGCGTAGGATCACTGCCACTGTGCAGAGAGGCGATGCAGCTCAGGTTTTGGGCAATTCAAGAAGGAATCTCTCTATCGGTAGTTCACTTAGCCGGAGAGAGGAACTTGACAGCGGACGCTCTGAGCAGGCAGAGCACAGTCTCACGAGTGGGAGATAGCTCAGGAAGTCCTTCGAGAGAGCTTCGCCCTTTGGGGAACCCCTCAAGTGGATCTGTTCGCCACCAGTATCAACAGGAAGTGCGATCAGTTTTGTTCAAGGGAATTTCCCCCGAGAGGAGCTCTAGGGAACGGGTTCGTAGTAGACTGGGAGTTTCCACTTCTGTACGCCTTTCCTCCAGTCCCTGTCATTCCTCAGATGATCAGGAGGTTGAGAAGATTCCAGAAGACTATAATCCTAATTGCCCCAGACTGGGCCAGGAGAACGTGGTACCCGGACATTTTGGACATGTCCATCTGCCCTCCGATTCGTCTTCCACACAGGGAGGATCTTCTCTCGCAGAAGGGAGGTCAGGTTCTCCATCCAGACATCAGAACCCTCAACCTTCACGCTTGGTTTCTGAAAGGTTGAGATACAAGGATTGGGACCTCCCAGATGACGTCATGGAGGTGTTGCTTTCAGCCAGAAGGCCAGCAACAAAGACTTTATACCGCTGCCGTTGGAACAAATTTTGCAGCTGGTGTAGAGAAAAAAATATTGAACCCTTTTCATGTGGTACACCAATGGTTTTATCCTTTCTACTCTATTTGGCGAATTCAGGTCTTCAAGTTGGTACGATCAAGGGCTACCTCTCAGCGATATCGATCTTCAAGCGTACTGCGGAGGAGCCATCATATTTCATATTACCCTTAGTAATACAATTTCTGAAGGGGTTAACTAATGTCTATCCCCCGAGACCGTTCCAAGTTCCCTTATGGGACTTAAATTTAGTCTTACATTTCCTGATGGGTACTCCTTTTGAACCACTCCACTCTTGTTCGTTAAGATTTCTCACCCTTATAACTGTCTTATTAGTGGCTTTGACATCTGCCAGGAGGGTGAGCGAATTACAAGGCCTATCTTGTAAACCCCCTCATACAAATTTTCACAAAGACAAGTGAAGCCTAATTTCCTCCCAAAGGTGGTTTCTGAATTCCACATCACTCAGAAGATAACCTTACCCTCATTCTATCCTCCTCCCCATCCTGGGAAAGAGGAAGAGAGGCAGAGGCTACATAGGCTGGATCCAAGGCGAGCCTTGAGTTTTTATATCAGCAGACTTGCTAGGATTAGGCAAGCAGACCAACTGTTCATAGGTTACACAGGGCACAAATTAGGATTGCCAATCACAAAACAAACCATTTCCAGATGGATTATTTTAGCCATTCTAGAATGTTACAAATTGGCAGGGAAAGAGCCCCCTCAAAATCTTAGGGCTCATTCAAGCAGGGTTATCGCAGCTTCTTCTGCCCTCCAAAGAGGGGTACTGATTCGAGACATATGTGCGGCTGCTACATGGTCGTCCGCACATACCTTTACAAAATTCTACAATCTGGATTCCTCCTCTAGCCAAGAGACTAGATTTGGCAAAGCTGTGTTACACTCTGTTCATTCTTAAAGGGGAATATGGCAATTTTACTGCCATCTCCGTTACACACCACTGCTATGGGATTCTATCAAGATGAGGAATACGTCGGAGGACACAATCCCTTCAAAGAACAAGTTACTTCTTACCTGGTAACGTTCTTTCGATGGGATGTTCCTCTGACATATTCCTTATCGCCCATCCCATCCATCCCCTCAGTAAAACTTCCCTTGTGGTTGCAGCTTACACTCCTGCAAGGTCAATAACCAATTCATGCACAGCTACTCTTAAGCTTCAAAACGGAACTGAGCAACGGATGCTGCGCGAGTCTATTTATACGCATGATGACGTCGCCGACGATACGGAGGCTGTCAAGGGACACCAACTAGAGGGACGTTGACGCGCAGTGCCTTCAACTGAAAAAAGTTTCTGAGGCTAGCCAGCTGGAAGTAATCTATCAAGATGAGGAATACGTCGGAGGAACATCCCATCGAAAGAATGTTACCAGGTAAGAAGTAACTTGTTCTTCCTGCCTTCTCTGCTGTTTCCCGAGTCCTTCTGCACCGGAATGTTCTTCCTCCCTTTGTGGGCAGAGTTGTGGCTATTGTCCCGTCAGACTATCATCCCGTCCCGCAGCACCTGAGAGACACATCGGACAGCAATGGCAGGATTTGCAAACTCAGACGACCTCGACTAAACTGGCATAGTTTTGTCTGGATTGAAGCAAGGGGCGGTGAGTACTTGCATAACTTACCGTTGACCCCTAGCTCGCCCATTTCTTTTTATGCACAAGGGTTCCTTGGGATCCTCTTTGGCTGGGATAGCCCAATTTCCTAGCTTGTTTCGAACGTCAGCTACTGCTCTGTCTGCGAGGGCAGACTCTTCCCTGGGGATTGGAACGTCTCCTACCTCCTTCAGGACACTTATCTAACTGTCTCAGCATCTTGAAAAGGCACTGTCTTCGATTTACGCACGGCCGCACGTTTTTATGCACTGCTGTACATTGAGCACAAGACTCCCCATTTCGTAGGGCTGGACAGAATAAGTTAGGGTTTCCATCCCTAATGCTTACATTGTGTTACCCCCTTCTCTTACAGGTTGTGGATTTTTTCTTTCCTTTATCGCCTTAGGCTACAGTAGTTGTAAATATGTTAAATAGTGATATGATTTAATTTCACAAAGTCTTTTCTGTCAGCCTTTGACATCTCCATAATGGCACTGCAACCAGAATGGGGTAGTCAATTGATCAACCATGCAATCTTGTCAGCATCCACAACCCCTTGTACTTCGCTTACATACTCAAATGCATGTGAAGTATTGGCAGCACCATGAGCTGAGACCAAACCCTAAGGAAAGTACTTTAAGAACATAGAAGAAGGTTAACGTCTAGATATATAGCACCTTTTCAATGTTCATATTCTGGTTGTCAGTAAAGAAAAGCACCTGGCTTAGATATGTCATTGAACAAAAACAAGTGGCCTAGATATGTGATGTCATCAATGACATTTGTGATTTTGATGTTCTGGGTGTTAGTCTTAGCAGTGCATGGTGGTGGCATGTGTTATGGTTGCTTAGCTTACCATAACTGGCGATTTTCTGTTTCTTTTGGGTTTTACTTGTAACCATAACGTCTATTAATCAAAGTTTTTTTTACTGAATTTCATAGGTTTTTATTAGTGCAACTTAACCATAACGTCCTTTTAACAACTTTTTCAATGAATATATATATTTCGGAGGCTTGTGGATCTGTTAGATCACATGCTATGCATAGGCCGACATCTAGTGGTAGCCGCGCAGTATTACATTTTTTGTTTTCGAAACTCGAAAAGGGTCATCGACGGGGCATGCTAGTAATACTTTCCCTAGTGTGACGTCCACTGTACCCATGGACCTTCATGCGTCGAGATCCCTCAGATTGGTTTTTCCGCCATCGTAGTCGGACGCATATCGCAGTTCCTTCTTTGCTGACGCCATTACTTAGTAAAGTTTAAACTTAGTTTTTCTTTCTGTCCTTGTGACAACCGTTCGTTTAAAGCAAGATCTGCGGCAATGGCTCCAAGGACAAGACCATCCGTCGATGACATTTACTCCCGTCTCGACAAACTTTTGCCTGCAGCCTTCAAGGCCCCAATGGGGCTTGGCCCTGCACAGTAGGTTTATATTCTAGTCTCAGTAGGAGAATGCATATTCCGCTATACTCCCATATGTTTCGCCAGGCTGGCATCTTTATATACGATGGAAAGCACTCCTTTTAAATTCTGTTCTTTCTGTAACAGGAAGTTTCCTTGGAAGGATTCACACCGGGTGTGTAACCTTTGCCTTCCGAGGGAACACGCCGAAAAACAGTGCAAGTCTTGCAAACTGTTCAGGCCCAAAACGTTAAAGGACCGCAAGACTAAACGCTAGGCCCACCACGCCATGCAGATGCCACGTGTCGCGCTTTCCTTCCGCATACCTCTTCGAGGCGATTCGAAACTCGCAGGTTCTCTCTCCTCCAGTGTCTCGGCCTCTAGCCTTTATTGCGCCGCTGTGGGACTTCTTCCGTGCAACGTCCATGGCCTTCCTCTGTGTGTGGTTCATACTCGGTATTTCTCAAGTGGTTTTCTTTGTCTCAGTAAAATATAACTTTTTCTTCATAGGTACCAGTATTTGGACGACAATGAAGATTGCCCAGGCTTACAGCGCAGGGTAGTCTTGATTCTGTTAAAGACACAGAGGCGAGCATTATGCTTTATCTTTCTTTATTGCTGCAACCTTAGCACTTTAAAACATGGAACATTTAAACTGATATTTCTCTGTTTTGCTCCAGAACTCTGAGGAAAAGGTGAATCCAAGGTTTAAAGGTTCAAGACAATCTCACTGTCACTACGAGCCCCATGATCCTCTCGTCCCTGGTAGTCCTGGGGCTCACCTCTTCCACCTATCAGGAGCCTGTCTGTGGTATGAGAGTCCTTTACCCTAGGTCCCTTCCTCTTTCTTGCAATTAAGTGTACTTCCACTTTGAATGCCAAAACTTGCTCTAAGCGAACCATTCCAATCTCAGGAACTCTCAACCGGTCCCTCAATGTCAGTCTTTCTGGTCCAACAGGACAACGTGTGAACTTCATGCTTCAACCTCTCAATCCTTCAAGCTTTCTCAAGCCGTTTTCTGGTCGTGGAATGGATAGGAAACCATGAGGGTGGGAATGCGCTAAAGCTCTTATACAGAATGCATTTACATGCTGAACTTCAAGACTTTTGCCATTTTGGGTGGGATATAATGCTTGCCTCTGTCTTTAATGGAATCAAGACTACCCTGTGCTGTAAGCCTGGGTAATCTTCATTCTATGTCAAGACAGGAGGCGAGCATAATGCTTGTTCAAAGCTCACTACTACTTATTTCTGATACAGATTTGAAATAAAATGTCTTAAATGTTGACTCAGAAGGCCAATCGGCTGATTTCATTATGTCTTGTAATGGCACTCCTGCTGCGAAAAGCTCTAGAATCCATTGCTACCCTAGCTGAATGTGCGCCAAATAAAGATAAGTCTATGCCAGCCCACTGCATCACCTCTCTCACCCATCTAGCAATAGTCGCTGTGGCTACGGCGTGATGAGGCTTCCTACGCGCTATAAACAGTTGTGTTACGCCCTGCGGTCTAAGATGCGCTGTCGCCGCCTCGTAATCTTTTATGCATTGTGCTACGCATATCTTCTTATTCTCTGCGAAGTAAGGGTACCCTCAAAACCCTTTGCATTGTCCACAAGGCTTTCTGGGGCCAAAATACCTTCAGCTATCCCTCTGCAAGTACCTCCCCTCTCAAGCTCTTCTCTACCTCTAGCTCCCTCAGGGTCAGTCGCTTTTCAAAGAAATGAGCTGGGGGTAGATCTCTTTCTTCGGCTGGGGCCTCCCTCTGGAACAGCCTCCCTACCACTCTAAAACTTGAGGAGAACCATCTCCGGTTCCTGGAGTACCTCAAGACCTTCCCCTTTGCTTCTGCCTTCGCCCCCCCTCTCGCCTGCCGATCTGTTTTCTCTTGGCACTGTGAACCTGGCCACCCTCTGACCTCCGGGCCCAGGTGCCTGCTCACCCTGCCACCCTCCCGCACTGCACTGGGCCACCCCTTGCACTGGGGTCTGTATCTGTACCCCTACAGTCCCCCCCCTTTTTCTTCCTGCACATATCAGACCTACCCTGTCTGCTGCCTTAAACCCAGCACTTGCCACTTGCTGGCTGCACTACCACTGTTTGTTGCCTTTATTATTTATTTATTTATTATTATTTATCTGTTTCTCCTTTGCTCCGCACTTTCCACTTCTCCCCCCTTCCATGCACTTTTCCCCTCCCACTTTCCCATGCACTTGCGCGTTCTCAATGTCACTGGCCCTAGTAAGATCATTGTCTTGTTCTCCCCTGTTCCCCTCCCTTGCCCTGTCGCGCTCCGAAACACTCGTGTACAAGCGCGATAGAAATAAAATATCAATTCAATTAAAAAAAGGGTAGGAAATTATCCTTGAGTCGCTCTTCGTTCTCTTCGTTATGCTAAATGTCACACCTTCCGGGTAAAATATCTTCCTGTCTATTTATAGCGCCTTGACATCTGACACTCTTCGACATGCTACCAAACATAGCAGCATTGCTAACTTCCCTGACAGCTGCGACCGAGAAACGCTATTATTCTCTGGCCACCTGAGAAAGAGGCAGAATATGTCTCCGACGTCCCATAACACTGCGTACTTAGGCTCTGGCGGTCTCTTCAGCTTTATTCCTTTGAGAAGACACACAACTGCGGGGTGTCCCCCCCACCCCCAATGGTCCCCCTTCTATTTTGTTGTGTCCTGCTGATACAACTGATCTATAGACCCCTAGCGTTATTTAGGCACAATCGTCTCGAAACCTATCTGCTAGGAAGTTGAGAACGTGGACTACAGGGACTGAATCGGGATCTATACCATGTTCCACGCACCACTGGGTCCAGTGGTCCCATGCGGCGCCATAGCTCCGTACGGTGGAAGACACCCAGGGGTCTCTGATACAGCTGGCAGCCAGTTGTGAAATGCTTGGCAACTGCCATCTTTTCCTAAAACCCTGCAGGCAATCAAGTGCAGCATATCCGCTTCTATCAACGTGTGAGGCAGGCCGGTTGGGGCGAGAAGAAGGTCCTGCCCATGAACTATCCTCTGAAAATCCAAAGAAAGTTCCACAGCTACTGGAAACCAGGCCTGGGACTTCCAAAACGGTAACATCACATCCGCTTCTTCTCTGCAGGCTTTCGCTAAGGCTCTCATGAGCATGATGAACGATGGGAAGGCATAGTGCACTGCTCCCCTCCACAAATGCAAGAAGGCATCTGTCCCCGCTGCTCCCGAGTCTATTCTCCAGCTGAAGTACCTGTGCATCTGCGCGTTCAGTCTGGATGCACATAGAGGACCCTAGATCTCCTGCAACTGTCTGAATATCTGGGGATGTAGCTTCCAGTCGCTGGACACGAATTCCAGTCAACTACCCTGTTCTGTGTCCCTGGTAAGTACTCTGCTGATACTGCAATCTGGTGTTGAAGGCAATGATGCCAGAAATCTTTCGCTAGCTCTGCCAGCATCCTGGATCTGGTCCCCCCTAGCTTGTTTATGTAGCGTACGGCTGAAATGTTGTCCATCTTGAGTAAGACACAACATCTGACTCTCTTTGGTGAAAGCACGTACTGCGAAAGAACCTGCTAGGAGTTTGAGACAGTTCCTTTGCAATTTCAATTCTTCTGACCATTTCCCTCCTGTCTCTGCCTGCTCGCATCTGGCTCCCCAGCCTGATCTGCTTGCGTCGAACTCTATCACTAAGTACGGCACATGGCCAAAATTTGCTTGGCCATTCCAGGCTTCATATTCAGACGCCAGCAATGGAGCTCAGTAAGTGCGTCCTGATCTAGGGTCACTAGCTGATGATAGCCTACCCATCCTTCTAAGTGTCTGATCTTGAGCCTCTGAAGGGCTGTGTAATGCAGAGGCCCGGGAAAGATCGTCTAAATCGAGGCCACAAGCATTCTCACTATCCTGGCTAGACTGCGAATAGAAATAGTCTTCTTCGCTGTGACTGCTCTGAGATCCTTCTTGATCGCTCTCACTTTGTGCACCAGAACTTTGAGGACTGCTTTCGTGGTATCTATCGTGAAACCCAAGAACTCTATCCTCTGAACTGGTTGAAGGTGACACTTGTCTAGGTTCACTATAAAGCCGAGCGAGGATAATAGGTTGAAAACCCAACGTACATTTTTGCTGAGCGTTACTTTGTCTGGGCCCAACACTAGAATGTCGTCTAAATAAATAATAATCCGTATTTCTCTCTCTCTTATGGCTGCAGCCACGGGTCTCATTATCTTGGTAAAAGCCTAAGGGCCAGATGCTAGACCGAATGGGAGGCACGAGAAGCGCCATATTTCTCTGTTCCACCGAAAGCGAGGAAATCTCTGATGCGGTGTCACTATCAGTATCGTGAGATACGCATTTTTGAGATATAGCCGCGCCAGCCAATCTCCTGTACGTAGGAGGTCTCGGAGTAGGTGAATACTTTCCATTTTGAAATGGTTGTATGCGAGCCATTCGTTTAGACTTTTCAAATGTATTACCGGCCTTATCTTTTCTTCCCTGTGCACTAGGACATATTGCTGAGGAATCCTGCTCCGCTTGTGTATATCTCGCTCTATCACATTCTTGTCTACTAGTTTGCGCGGTTCGCTTTGCAATAGCACTACTTCTTCTTGCGGCATTGTGTATTGGTTGGGGCTGTACCCTCTGTATTGGGTCACCGACAAATTGTAGCTGCAATCCTGCTACTGCTTGGATCACCCATGCATCGCTCGATAAAGCTCGCCATTCGCTCAAAAAGCAGAGGGTTCTCCCTCCTACTTACGATGCCTGTTCGCTTGCTGTACTCACCGTCTGCGGCACTCGGCTGCCTGTAGGAGTCTCCTCCTCTATGACCTCTGGGAAATCTGGTTCTGGCTGGGAAGAAAGTGTCCTTTTGTATTCCCTCCCAATACTGGGCTCGCGGCCCTGCTGTGAAAGCTGTAGCGACCGGACGACCGACCCCGGTGACGTCCGGTCCCATCAAAAACTCGCCCTGGAAATATTTTTCTGATGTAGCTCTGGGCCTTCTCCAATGCCGAGTAAGTCCTGACGAATTGCGCCATCTCCTTTGCAAAGGCTTCTCCAAAGAGTAGCCCTTAAACTCCCTCTCCTGCCTCGTAGGAGGCCAGATCACTGAGCTTACCGTCTATTTTTAATAACACTCCTCTCCGAGGAGAGGGCGCAGTTGGCATTACCTAGGAGGCATATTGCACGTTGTGCCCAGTTACCCAGCGCCTGGTGTTCCCGTATCTTTGGCCTTTTCTGCCAAATCCATTATTTTGGCTAACTGCCTGGCCAGGTCCAGGAGCTTATCCTGACACCTTCTCCAGGCGCGGTCCACACCTTTCCCGATATCTCTCGCCGCTTTGGTCACGAAGGTGACCATCTTAGGGTCGAGGTCCGGTGTCTCCGCCAGCTCCCTTGGCAGCTATGGTCACGGACATTCTGACATCATTCAAGAGCGCACTTCCCTGTCCAAGGGTTTCCTAATGTGCTGTGCCATATACAGAGTGACTCTTGGCAATGGCACCCATTCAGATGATTTGGGGTGTCTGATGGCCTCAGGGTCAAACATGTCCCCTGTATTTTCGTCTTCTGGGGTGACGCCCTCTTCGATGAGCTCCTCGAGGATCTCTTCCTCCTCCCCTCCTTTGTCATCGGCGAATAGCCCTCATCATTGTCCCCTAAATTATTCACCCCTGGGGCAGGGGGTCTGTCGTGGCGTTCTGCCGATTTCAAAAGGAAGGCTTTATTCAATCTGACGACAGGGTTGTCTACTCCATGGGGAACAGCGTTTACCCTTTCCACTTTGCTCGGGCGGGGGGGCAAAGAGGCGTGCCTCTTCCGAGCTACTTTACACCCCTTCTGCTCAACCCCATCTTTTTCTGGAGGTTAGCTGTTCTCTCTGCTCAGCCATTAATGCTTCTATGATGTCCATCCTTTGTGCTATGGGCTGTACTCCGTGAGAGACTGCTTGAGACAGGGAGTCTCCCTGCACCTTCTTAAAACTGAGGGACAGCTCAGTATCTTGCTGAATGGGCACCTCCACCCATTCCTTTTCACTCCACTTTGGGGTTGTTGAGTGGGAACTTCTGGATCCTCATAGTGAGCCATGAGTACTTGTGGTTGGCAGGGCCAACATCCGGACAGTCAGCTCTGAAATAAGGCTCATAAGCAGAGCACATGCCTATTGTCAATACTATGTGCCTCGCGTGGAACGATTGTAGCTAAATCCCTATATTAATATTTCTTTTTTTTTTCTTTGAACTCTTGCCAAGGTCTTGCTTTTTTCGGTGTGCATTAAGCTGCAGTGTTATTGAAATGCATGGCCATTGGAAAGACCCAGGGGATGCTGGGAAGTCTAGCACAGCCTCCCGCTCCCCTGGGTCCTACTGCCTGCTGTTTTTGCGGGCGCGCCTGCAGCCGCGATGCGAAGGAAATGTCTGAAGCGGGGTCGGGTGACCAAATACAAGGGCGTTCGCTCGTGGCTTTGGCCCCGACTCCCAGGTATTGTTAAAAATCTCTCTAAATCCTCTCTTTAGACGGAAATTCACTTGCTTGTACGCGCGTGTTATTTCCTCATGCAAGGCTCGACCCCACTGCTTCTGTAACGCTCGCAGCGCGCAGTATAATGCCACTTAGATATTCACTCTAGGATATCTCACTATACAAACAATACTCCATGTAAACTAATTAACGCTATGCAGTAAAAACACTTTCTGAACCAATTAGACCAATTGTCAAGTAATGTGAAGTCACTTATCTGAGGCAGCAAAAAGAAAGATGAAGGGACCTAGGGCAAAGGACTCTTATACCACAGACAGGAACTTGATAGGTGGAAGAGGGGAGCCCCAGGACTACCAGGGACTAGAGAATCGTGGGGCTCGTAGTGTCAGTGAGAAGATTTTTTCTTGAACTTTTAAACCTTGGATTTACCTTTTCCTCTGAGTTCTGGAGCAAAACAGAGAAATACCAGTTTAAATGTTCAATGTTTTGAAGTGCTGAGGTTGCAGCAATAAAGAACGATAAAGCATAATGCTTGCCTCCTGTCTTGACATACTATAACATATGTTGGTTGGTTCTTCACATATTTCTTCCCTGGATGGTTTTGAAGATGGGTTAGTGATATGTTGCTTAGGGAGTTCCTCATAAGAACAGGAGTCCTTGTCCCCAGAGGGGGAGTTTCTCCCGGTGAGGTCCCAATTTCCTATAGCCCTAGGGAGGAGGGAATTGCAGAGCTGACTCACCTACCTAGCCTCACAGGGAAAGGCTGCCCCCTGGTGAGAAGTGACAGAATCCCACGATTCGTCACATTTGGCATTTCAGATTGTAGCTGTGCATGTCAAGCTGAAGCTTGGCTTATCAAACTGTTCTGGTATATCATATACCGGAACAGTTTGATAGGCCAAGCTTAGGCACGACACAGGCTTTGTAGAAAGAACCAGGACATATGGAGATATTCAGACGATACATTTCAATATGAGGAAATACTTTTATGAAGATGGTCCTGACATATGCTGTTTGTTATTTTGGAATGTAAGCCTGTACCTGGGCATATAGAGGAGTTTCTTGCGGTAGAAGTGAATGCAAAAAATTAGTAAATTAGTACTCAGTGAACCTGTCAGTGGGATATAGATGGACGTTCTGAAGGACATTGGGTGATCACTTGTTAGCCCTTTTTTATTTAAAGTTGACATTGTCCCCCACACAATGGATTGCTAGTTCTGCCCTTAATAAATTGGAGGTCTCTTTTTACAAGAAGAGTTTTGAGTAAAATCTTTTGATTTTCCTCTGATGACACGTTGGTTGATGTTAAGACATTGGTCAAGTCACTAGTCCTGTAGCGTCACATTTACTGGTAAGTACATAAACATTTTCACATTTTTCATCGTTGGTGCCCTTTAAAACATTACACTGCATCTTTCACGAATGTCCAGGGTTGATGGTCTCTGCACTTATGAATTTGTATTGAGGGCATTACTTTTTATTTGTAAACCATTACACCACTTAGTTAACCTCATTGTGTGTTTCAGATGCATTTGAAAAAGATACAGGAGCCAAAACAAAGCTTTTGAATGTGTTAGTTCAACTGCGAAAGTGTGTGGACCATCCATATCTGTTTGATGGTAAGAATTATTTGCCTTCCAATATGTAATTACAACATTGGTCTGAGACTTTTTAATCATGGCCCACAAAATGGGGTCATGTGAGATTAGATAGGAGTTCCATTTGGTGCATTATGTTAAAGACAAGGCAGCAAAAAGCGGCATTGTTTACTAAAAGGAAGCACCCATGCACTGCCAATCATTTTGTCCCCATTTAATGGTAAATGAGATATATTTACCCTTTGAGGTCCTATGGGGGTATGCAAACGCAATAAAAAAGTGGTCTCATTTTGCCCTTTGGACTTGTGTATGTATAGACCCTCAAATGAGTTGGGTTACGGGACTCCATAAAAAACCTTTTTTTTTGCCCTGGCAAAACCTTTTAATTTTGCCTTGGTAATTTGGGCACCTGTCAGGCAAGGCAGGTGCACAGTAGGTAAAGGTTTGACGTAAAACCATGTTCTATTCTTGTACAACCCTGTTTGTAGTTTGTTCATGAAGTGTATTTTTAATATTATCCATATACTATTATGTTACCAATTTTCATCTTTGCATCACAGGCTCAACACCAAAGGTTAAGCAATTATATTGGATTTTTCCCTTTTGGTGTACTGGGTTACATAAACTGCTAATACAATTGTTGATAAATCAGTGTTCCTTCTGGCAATTTGAGGTTGACAATGCTGCTAATCGTGGTCACTGGTATTGGTCTACCAATCGTTACTGATTAATTTGTATTCTAAGCACTCATTTCTGGGACCCCTATTGTTTTTCCTCAGAGGGGCAGTTGATGACACTGATTTTCCTTTGATTTAGCAGTATAATAATGTGTGCCCTAATCTGTCCAGTTGCTTTACTGCTCGCTCTATCATTGCCTAATAGATAGTGCTGGATTCATCTCAGTGTAATTGCGCAAATTTGATTGTTTCATCCCTCCTACTCTGTGCGTGTCTTTTAATTTACTCTGACGTTGTGTCATTGATATTACAGATGAAGCTGACCATTGAAAGCTCTATAGGCATCCCACAAATAAGACAATTGCTCCACTGTGCATAGTTTTGAACACATGCAAAGGACCTTTTTTTCAAAATCAAATGCATCGGAAGAACCAAAGGTTTTACTTCTTGACAAATGTAGGGCTGTTTGCTTAACCAGCCTTAGATGGTTCCTGAAAACAATTATCCAATTGTGGCTGCGCCTCCCACATTTGATGATAGTTTCATACTAACCTGAAGAAGACACACTTAAACCTAAAACAAAGTGAGACATGAGTGTGAACAATTGATTGAGAATTTTAAAGATAGGTTAGCATTTATGCATCACTAATGTCACGTCCTTTCTGTTCCAGGTGTTGAACCAGAGCCTTTTGAAATTGGAGAGCACCTTGTAGATGCCAGTGGGAAGCTTTACTTGTTAGACAAGATGCTAGCTTTCCTCTATTCAGGGTATGTATTTGTTTGTGAATAGTTGCAGATGAACAGCATAGTTCCCATGTGGTAAATTGCTTAACTTTCTTGGATCTATCCTGTCACCTTTTTTGGACAGGTAAGATGTTGGTGTAAAGTTGCACCATTGGAGTCTTTGATTTATGAATGTTTCTGAACTTCTTAGCACTTGGAGTTCCTGGGGGGCAGAACGCTCGCAGCTTAGCATCTAGTATGGATCCTTCTCTCCCACTCCACTATGAGAGATCTGTTATTTATATGCACAGTATAATAAATAGGAGAAGAGATTGATTTAGCACAAGTCTCATTATTGCGAGCTGCAATGTTTTAACAAATCTGTAAAAGTGCTGACAGCTGAAGGAGATGGCTGCCCTGAGATCCTGTCTCACTGAAGATGACTTACTCGGTTTGCATTGAAATGACGGAGCCCCCTTCCTCCAGAAGATCCAAGCAAGGGGGTGAATCATCAGAGCTTAATGAGAGACACATTCGGCCTTCAAAAAGAGTCAAAGATGATGGTTTGACCGCTGCTGAAGACTACCTGACTCAGATTATGGATAGCATGGTCCTGTCTATTGGAAAAATCAAGCAGACTGTTCTAGAAATGGCAAATGATCAGGCTCTGATTATAAAGCGAACCGAGAACCTGGAGCCCCGAGTCTCTGATTCTGAAGTTCTCCTGCATGTTTTGGAAAACAACATTTCACATCTATTTTTGCATTTGGAAGACGCTTAAAGAAAGATCTCTGAACAGGAAAATTATTTAAGACGCTCTAATATAAGAATAACTGGATTTCCAGAAGGGGTTGAGAATGGTCGCCTTATTGAGTTCCTGCAAAAAACATTGCCAAAGTTATTGAAGTTTCCCCCTGGAGATCTACTGGAAATCAAGAGAGCACACCGCTCTTTGGCTCCTAAACCAGCCCTTGGTCAACCTCCAAGAGACTTCCTGCTTAAAGTACTCGGATTTCCAGTAAAGTAAATGCTTTTGAAGAAGACTAGAGAACTCGGGGACCTAAGATGGAGCGAAAAGCACAGAATTATGCTTTTCAATGATTATAGCAGAGATATAGCAGCTCAGAGGAAACTTTTTATGGAGGCAACACGTCTGGCACAGAGAAACATCTTACTACATGGTTTATCCTGCTATCCTAAAAATTATTGTGGATGGTGTTACCCATACCTTTCCAGACGACAACAAGGCTATGGATTTTATAAGTGCCTTTCAACAGGGGAACGAAGAGAGACCGATTTATAATAAACACAGACATTGATGTTTAACTTAATTCGGTGGACTCAAAAGTTAATTTGGATATGTTTTATTTAAATGGTTACTGACCCATTTCGCTTCTTAATATCGATGCCAAAATATACACCCGGGTGCTCACGACCAGGCTCGAGGAGTACATTCCCTGACTGATCCACCCGGACCAGGTGGGCTTCATCAAAGGCTGATGGGGTGGACACAATGGGGAAATCATTGCACCTATTAAACGAAGCAAAAAGGGTAGCTCTCAGTGGATGCTGAGAAAGCATTTGATAGGGTAGAGTGGGACTTTCTAAAAGCGGTTTTGGTTAAATGTGGCATGGGGGAAAGGCTCCAGCGAGGGATCATGGCAGTGTACACGTCACCTAGAGCTTGTGTCAAGATTAATAGATCCAAGTCACTCCTCCCCCCGTTGCACAAGAACGAAGACCTAAACATAGCCAGATTTGCGCCCCTCGGAATGCAGGCCAGCCTTGGACCACTTAGGTACTTGGGGATGTTACTAGGCACTTAGGAGATGTATACAAGGCTAATTTCACCCCACTGATGGCCAAACTAAAAGAGGACCTGGAAAAGTGGAGTAAGCTAACAGTCTCCTGGCTTGGCCGTCTTAACGCCCTTAAAGTGGTTCTCCCCCCGAGGATCCTCTCTTTGTTCCAAATGCTCTCCATTCAGATCCCGGACTTGTATTTTAGGGAAACCAAGGGCACAATTCTGAAATTCCTGTGGTAGGGGAAAAAGACCAGCATTCCAGGGGGAACCCTCACCCTCCCAAAAGAAAAAGGAGGTGTGGGCCTACCGGAAATGAAACTCTATTACAAGGCTGCACAACTTCGAGTCTTGATGCCTAACCTAAGAACGCAGCACAACCTACAATGGGTCGCCCTAGGCAATATACACATCCACCCGGCGACTGTCAGCGAATGGCTGGGGGATCTGAAGAACAGGATACCACGTAGGATCCGTGAGCACCAGTTTGTGGGAACGGTCTGGTATATTTGCAAACAATGTGCAGAAATGGAGCGTGTGGCATCCTGGCCCTCACCGTTGGGACATATCTGGGTTTCGGGAGTTTGAGATGCCATACAAAATCCAGAAAGATTCCAGTCCTGGTTTGAGGCGGACTTAGAGAAAGTGGGACAGCTCTGGAGGAGGGCGGGGGGCAGATTTATTACTATCCAAGAACTTGAGGAGGCTGGTCATAGGCAAAATTCCCATCTTTCTATTCCTTCAACTTAAGGGGGGAACTGACAGTGGAGGGCTGGATGGGGCAGATTCAGAGGGACCTCACCCCATTTGAGAAACTCTTAGACACCAGAACCGAGGGGGAAGAGCCTGATCTCGGCCATGTATAGGGCCCTAGTTGTCAGGCAAGGGATCCATGCACAAACTATGGGAAAGATGGGGAAGAGACATGCAGGGGGGGCTGGACCCACCTCTATGGGATAAACTTTGCAGCGGTGTCTCCCGAACCTCGATATCTTACCAATAAAAACTCCACGGCATCAAACTCCTGCATAGGTGGCAGTACAACCCAGTTAGACTCTTGAAGATGTACCAGAATGTCAGCCTCTTATGTTGGCATGAATGTTGGTGAAGGGCAGACTGCTAGTATATGTGGTGGGGGTGCCATACGGTGCAAGTGTTTTGGGATGAAATCCTGGAGTGAATCAAGGAACTGGACGGGATAGTCTGAGAGAAGACCCCACTGTTGGTCCTGTTTGTTCTAGAGAAAGTGGAGGGGGAGTGTTCTAGACTTCCTCCAATGGCAGCAGGCTTATTACTAGCCACTAAGGCATACCTAATGACCCGTTGGAAAAATGTGCACCGCCGAAGTAAAAAATAATGGATTAGTATGGCCAAAAGCATGTATGCCATGGAACGAATAACAGAAGGGCTTCATGGGGCGGGGGGATCGTTGGAGAAGTATAAGTATCCTGAGTCGACACACTACCAGGGAAATGTAAGTGGAGCAACAGGAGCCCTAGGGGAAAATGGCACACCAGAAGGTGAACGGACTCGGTCAAACTGGATATAGGGGCTACCCAAAGGGACCAGTGCATGAAGAGACTCCAACTTATTTGGACAATGTCAATACTCGACCCGCAAGGGAAGTTAAAGAGGGAAAGAGTCAATGCTCTGGGAGGGAGGAGGAGGAAAAGGGCGAGAGGGGGGCAGGAGGGTGATTAAAGGGGTTAGTTAGTTGTTTGCAATGGCTCAAGGCTGTAGATTAATTTGGTCTTGCCAGTAGATGTTATGATTCTTGTAACCGTGTTCTTACCAAGTCTGTCATCCTCCTTGATGCTTGTTGACTGTTTGTTCTACAAAAGGTCAATAAAGACTTATTTGGAGAAGAAAAGACATACCCTTATGTATTTTATTATTGCTGCGGTTATCCCATGTGGGAGTCGCAAGTAGACCCCCAGTCGTTGCTGCATTTAGCCGCGGATGCATTTTAATAGCCGCGGCTATAAAACCGATTCTTTAATGACATATCTATACATATACGTATGGGCAGTCTTGTAAAGGTTTATTTTAAGATGTATTCAGTGTAGTCTTTGTACAGTTACTGTAACACTTGAATAACTTCCTATTCATCAAGAGTACATATAAATGTTAACAGTTAAATATGCAAACAAAGTTTTTTAACAGGTTTATTTGGGGGGGAATGTGTTTGTACATTTCTTTGGGGGGGATGTGGTTGTACATTTTCTTTTACTTTCTGCACATGATACATCGTTTTCATTAGCCCAATTGTCTGTATTATTTATGTCAATTATGTATGGAATCAAAAAAACTTGAAATTCAAGGAAAAAACTTTATTTGTGGGGACGTTAAGGTGAGAACTTAACAAACAAATCCCCTGAAATTCAGCTAAAGCCACCTTAACTTTGTGCCCCCTGTTGCACAGCTTATGACCACAATAGTGACATCACAGATTACATCACTGATCACATCATTAATTACATTACAACAGGAACTGCCATTAAGCATGGCCTTTCAGCCATGGTCAGTGTGCATGGCCAAATATATTTTAAAACATGAATGGGTACTAGTCATGGCCTTCAGTTATGGACAGTGGTCACAACCTTCACCCATGTGCACTGAATATTTTAAAATACTAACAGGCTACCAACCATAGATTGTGGCCTTTACCAGTGGATACAGCTTTCAACTGCGTCCACTGTATATTATATACACTGATCAGGCACTAGCCATGGACTTTAGCACAATACATGGCCTTTGACTTTGAGCAGTTTGTACATCTTTTGGCTATGTCCACTGTATATGTGTATTTTCTTAATGAAATGCAATAAGCGATAGCCTTCGGACGTACCCACTGTGTATTATACAGCACTAACCAGCCACAAGCCTTGGGCTTCAACACAATACTAGCCAGTGGCCACGGCCTTTGGCTGTGCTGACTGTATATTCTAACATATTAATGGCCACTAGCTATGGCCTTTAGCCATGGCCACTGACTACAGCTTTAAACATTACATTGCCCACTGTATATTTTAAAACAGTGATGGGCTACTAGACATGGCTTTTAACCATGCACATTGGTATTCTTTAACACTAACCGACCACTAGCTATGGCCTTTGGTGCTGACCAGTGACTGCAGCCTTTGTCATGGCCAACTCCACAGCCCAAATTGTTATTAATGATGTTATGTCTAATTCCATTATTGATGCAATCAGTTATATACAATGTGATTAGTGTTGTCACCAGTGATGGCATCAGTGATGTCATTTGTAATGTCATCAGTGTTCTCATACAACATGTAATTAGTGATGTCATCAGTGATGTGATCTGTGATGTCATTGTGGTCATAGGCGGAGCAACAGGGGGCGCGAAGTTACGGTGACGTTAGCTGAATATTTATTGCCTCTGCATGCGGTAGCAGCCCTGTAGTTATGGTTAAGTTGCTCAACCCATAGGAAGAGCATTTTTTGGGCGGCTTATAACTTTGCCCACCTGGATGAATCCTTACCAAACTGTGCAAAATAAGTATATGGCCCTGTCTGAATTTCTCTGGCAAGTTTGGTGAGGTTTCGTCAAGGCGGTGGGGGCAAAGTTATAGGGGGGTTCCAAAATGTCTGTTTGTCCATAGACGCAATGAAAAAAACTTTGCTCACGCCTACAGCCCAAACTGCGGGACGGATTTTCAAAAATGGCCCAAACGTAGGTAAAAAAAAATTAGTTGTATCTAGTTTCGATCCGCTGGCTCACTTCCCTGTTCGGTCTGCGGACGGGCCTCCATTTGGCCTAGAGGCCGACGTGCCCCCTGATTGGATGGTGAAAAGCTTGAAGTGCGTCAAATTTTTGAAAATGTCCACCATGTTGGATTTGCGGTCAGCCCCCGTTGTCCGCGAATATCACAGTAAAAACAAATTAAAAAAACATAACATTGCACTAGTTAAATTTATCAAACATTCTCTGGGGAGCTGAGGGGTGATGAGGATGGGATGGGATATGGCCATAAGAAGCCAAAAAACTAGTGTTTTTTCATCCCTGAAGACCACAAACAGTCCAGATGTTTGGGTACAGTCCTGTGATGTTCGCAAACACTTCAGGTGTTCAGGGACATCTATGCTTATTTCTGCATTACAGGGTTGGTGAAAAGCAGTTTTTGGAGGGCTTATAACTTTGTCGCCACTCAATGAAACTGCATGAAATTCTGGATTATTATTCTAGACATGATTCTGAATGGTTTTGGAAAGTGTAGAGCAGGTTTGTCGAGAGGTAACAAAATATTGTAAAGGCTTATAAATGTGTTGCCATTTGATGAATCTACACAGAAGTTGTCAAAAAGATTTTAGATCCAGATATACATGTTTTTGTAAAGTTTGGTGGGATTCTGTAAAGTGGGCAAAATTAGAGGGGGGTTACCAAAATATTGTAAAGGCTTATAAATGTGGTGTCATTTGACAAATCTACACACAAGTTTGCAAACAGATTTTAGATCTAGATATACCTGTCTTCGTAAAGTTTGGTGGGACTTTGTCAAGAGGGGGCTAAATTAGAAGGGGGCCTCATCATTTTTAGATGGTTTATAACTTTGTTGCTGTTTGACGAATGTGGACAAACGTTTTCAGAAAGATTATAGACCCAACCTTGAATGTTTGTGTAAAGTCTGAATGGATTTTGTCAAGTGGGGGCTAATGACTATTGTATGTACATCCATTTTGACACTTTTGAAAAAATAAAACATGGGCGGATTTCCAGCAAACTTGTGTGAGGAGCATTGGCAAGGACCTTAAAGCATGGTTTTGCAAGTGTACCCGTATTTTAAGTTTCATATAATGTAGGTACGAAAAATAGTGATATACCTTTGGTGACTGAGGTTTAGCCTGTGGCCATTGGCAGGGGCCAGATTGTCAGGTTCATGGCATAAGGTCATGAATTGGACAATCTGGCTACTAGCCATGACCACAAGGGATGACAAATGGGGTTAAAGTGGACATGTCCACCTGGGACAGGCTATGTGGTAAAGTTATTCGATTGTGGGATAGGTTTGAAAGGGAAAGAAATGTGCTTGTGGTAATATGGTCATAGGGTTCTCTCTTCGTCTTCTGCAGCCTGCCATGGAAAGGGAAGAGGGGCCCTGTACGGAGCACCGCCCGCCTTTCCTTTCCATGGTCACTATCTTGGAAAAGGATTTTGGCATCCCGCTGTAGGAAGTAAAATCCTTTTTTTCATTATTATTTTTTTTTTAGCACCCTGTGTTCCCGCTTTGGGACGCAGGGTGCTAATGGCCTTCATCCCCATTGCAGGGGTGGAATGGGGGATAATGGTCCAGAGCCCTCGTTATCCGCCCTCGCTTTGCTTGGGCAGATAACTTGGGCTGCCGGGCCGTTACCACCGTTCCAGTCCTTGGAACGGGGGATGAACGCCACATATTCCCATTAGCATAACACAAAATGCTAATGGAAATGTTGGAAAATCTTATTGAGTCTATGTACTTTACTGAGAAATGTAAAGGAGATGGAGTCTATAAGATTTTCTTTTTTAGTTCTATGTTTTTAACTGTGAAAGGTGGTTCCTAAAGGAACCTTTCTTTTGTTGTATTTTTATGTCTTTTGTTTTGTTGCAGGAGAGGTTAGAACGAAAGGTCGGGAGGTAAATGAGGGAAGAGACACCAAGCACTAATATGGAGGGGCAAGTGGACAGGGGAAGATGTTGCGTGTGTGTTACTTCTGAGGTAGGGGGCAGTGTTTCTCATGCTCCTTGATTACAGCTTCAAAAGCACTTTCGAAATTGCTTCCCCCTGCAGAGTGGTGTGTTGCAGTATATACAGAGGACTGTTGTCTTCGAAAGATATCGATCAACAGCCTCTTTTATTGCTTGCAAGGTAGCTGGTGGAATTTGTGTCCCACGGAAGTAGGCTGTGTGGTTGCAATATTGGTTGAGGAAGATGAGGTGGAGGAAGGCAGCCTACTACTTGAAAAACCTTTCTGAGAGCATTGCAGTGGTTGGATTTGGTGTGACGGCGTATGGAGGTGGTCCCGTAGGAGTACTGTCCAGGTAGTCCTTGACTGAGTACAACGTTGCACTCAGTGCATTTCACTTTGGTAGCTTTAGCCTTTGGTACATTCCCAACAGTGGTAAAGAACTGCCACACCCATGATTCTCTCTGGGTGCGAGAGGTAGGCACTTCCGTTACCTCATCTTCTTGGTCCTCATCATTGTCTTTGGAAGTACTGCGCTTTATTTGTTGTGTAGGTCCTCGAGTTGGTGGTGGTGGTGGCTCTTGCGGAGGAGGGATTGCTATAGCTGATGCCATTTTTAAGATAAATAGCAGTTTTGCTAAAATTCTTCCAAGTATGTACTGTGTAATAGATTGTTAATGGATAAGGAGTAAGAGTAGGTGTTGGAGCCGTACAAGGGTACATTTTGAGGTTGAAAGTTTTCTAGATCAGTAGAAAATGCAGTTCCGAAATGTCCTCGAAGCACGGTCCCAATCGCGAAGTGCAGATGTGTTCGCTGACACGTCATGCCGTGTGCGAGCACATGGTCATGTGGCACTGTCCAGAAGGTCCGCGATGAAGTCAGATGTTCACAGACGTGGATGTATGCAAAAGCAGTGGAAAAAGTTGCAAAAAGTGTATAGAAGTGTTAAAAATTATGGTAGAAGGTGGGAAATGGCAGTTTTAAGGTGAAACTTTGTAAATTGGACAAAAATGTTGCTTTATTGAGGTACGTATGATAGTTGTAGGAAAATATTATGCCGTGGTAAAAACCCATGAAATTCACTGAAAAAACTTTGTTAAAGGGACGTCATGGTTAAGTTTCACTATTAAAAACCTATACATTTCACTGGAACAACTTTGTTAAAGGGACATTATGGTAAAGTTGCACTAATAAAAACCTATGAAATTCAATGAAAAACATTGTTAAAGGGACGTTATGGTTACAAGTAAAATCGAAAAACCTAAAAAATTTGGCAGTTATGATAAGCTAAGCAACCATAAATCGTGCCACCACCGTGCACTGCTAAGACTAACACTCAAGGCATCAAAGATGCCATCACAAATGTCATTGATGACATCACTGATGACATCACATATCTGGGCCACTTGTTCTTGTTCACTAACATATTTAGGCCAGGTGGTTTTGTTCACTGACAGTCAGAATATTAAAATTCAAAAGTTGCTACATATCTAGACGTTAACCTCGTAATATGTTCTTAAAATACTTTCCTTAGGGTTTGGTCTCAGCTCATTGTGCACATACATGGGACAATAAGCAGGCCTCAAACACACAATTCATTTGTATAGATAAAGAGAAACCTTAATGTTATTAACATTTTCTGATGATGCTGTTTCTTTCTTCCTTACTTTAGTTTCCCTGTATGTGACTCTGATTTGCATGCATTGTGGGTCTTCATATGTATTGATTGTACTAGCACACGTGTGTAGTAAGTCTTGAACTGTTAGCTAGTTATTACATGTTTAACATTACGCAATACTTTGATAAGGTAGCATTCATTATTTTACTATCCAAAATACAATATTATAAATATTGTACTTCTATGGTGCATGCTGCAGCCATTGCCTATGTTTATGTATGATTAGGTTCCTGTATTAACAACAACACTCCAATACAATGTTGTTTGGATAATTACATTCTTTTATAGATTAAGTAGTCCATGATAGGTCTCCTGATCTTTGTCCATATGGCCAGGCCCAGCCACTTCCTGCCCCTCTCCAGCCAAAACGCATCCTCCTCAGATCTCTTTAAGCTAACTTTATGAAGCCTTAACATCAAACCTGATCAAAGTGCCTGCAAGTATTATTTCAAAGCAGGCTTCTGGGAGTTAATGGCTTAATTGCAGCTGTAAACGTGTTACTGGTGTAATAATGTTTTAACCAAGTCTGCCTTCAGCCAATTGATTTAAAAACAGCATGCACGTCCTTCACTGAACTCCTGTTAAATACAAGTATAGGGAAAGGGAACAGTTCTGTCTTGTGTATAAGCATTATATAGGCATCTCCCAGGCACTGCTATTATGTGGCCAGGTATTCACACCATTTTGCAGCTGCTGTCATTAATGGATAGTTAGTATGATTATGGCGCGGCCTGGCAAAGGCCTTTCCCATGCCTACAGAAAAGCCAAAACTGTTGCCATTGACATTGCTTGCCTATTTTCTCAAGAGCTTCAATGCATAACTTTGCATAGAGGAAGAGATACCCGTCCTGTTGGCCTTCGTACCCTGCCTCGTTGAGTTGACAATGCATAGTATGACTGCATTTGTACTGTTGGAAAATGTTCTGTTTTATTTCAATGTATATAGGATTAACCTAAAATCGTGAGCTCCTTTCCTTGTTTGCCTAAAATGTAAATATATATTTATGTCTGCCACCTTGTGCTTCTTTGAAATGGAAGCATGTGAGATGTTGTCTTTCTGCCCATTTGAAGCTACCTTGGTGTACGTTTTTATTTTGTCTTGCATTTGTACTGTGGTTGTATCCACAACATGGACCTACTGACTTTTATTTTATATCCACAGTAACCATCGTGTTTTGATATTTTCTCAAATGACCCGAATGTTGGATATTCTCCAAGACTACATGGAATTCAGAGGTGAACCTTGTTACTAAATTCAGAAACACATGCATTTTGTAATGGTTCATTGAATCTTCTCCTACCTTTATTTTCACATTCACATTTCTGGTGTTTACAAACGGACAGTGCTCGTTAGGAAAATCTTGGTGTGAATTGTAGAAACCTTTAATTATAACCCCTTCAGTAATATGCAGAATCTGGGCTATCAATTTGACGTTAGGTACTGGCAATGGCTAGGATGGAACCCTGCTCGTGGCTGGAGACTTCCATCCCATGCAGCTATCTCAAGCAGAAGGACCAGTCTTCATGCTGTGACATAATGGCAAAATACAACCGCAAAGGCCAGGGGGAAAATTTGCTCTTGGCTGCTAATCTGTATCCCATACAAGTAGCTCATGCGGTAGGGCCCGTCTTTTTGTTATAGCATTGCATTTAAAATCCAAGAGAAGTGGTCAGATCTACCTCACGATATCCTCCATAGAAGACATTGAAAGGGTCAAGGCCTGCCTCACATTGAATCCAGTCCTGGATGTCCAGTGCTTACCTGAAGCTCAACCCCTCCAAAACTGAATTCCTACTGCTGACCAACAACAAACACCCTGACATCCATACCTGGCTCTTTGCTATGATCCTGGAGGGATTCACTCTGCAGCTGGCCTCCTCTGCCAGGTCCCTTGGGTTAAACATCGACAGGCCCCTCACGTTCAAACAGCACATAACAAGGAAGACACAAAAGGCTTCTTACCAAATTTCTCTCCTGCAGAAAATCAAGCCCTTCATCCCAGAAAACAACTTCAGATTTGCTGTTCAAGCCTTGGTGCTCTCCCACCTGGATGGCGGCAGTGCCCTTTTGGAAGACCTTCCAACAACTTCTCTGGGACCCCTGAAATTTATCCTGCATGCTGCAGCAAGACTCAATTAAGAACTCTGCCAATTTGACCACATCACTCTGACCCTCATGGGACTGCACTGGCTCCCGCTGCAAGCCCCTATAATCATCACATCCTGCTGCATCATCTACAAGCCTGTCATCCTGAAGTCCCCAAGCTACCTCACTGAGAAACTCAGCATCTCCGGAGGCCTGTGATCCATCAGAAGTAAGGAAATGTGCAGACTTGAATTAAAACAGTGCAAGAAGGAAAGCACCAGAAGACGGGCCTTCTCTGTCTACCCTCCTAGACTCTGGAACCTCCTCCCCATCAGCATCAGACTTGCCCTATCATGTCTACAGCTCAGGAAAGATCTCAAGACCTTCCTCTTCAAGGAATGGCTCCTCATTAACACCTAGGTCCACACACCCTGCACAACCCACCCTACCTGACACTCAGTGATCTGCTCCCCACTGTCATCCGCCCATGCTGCCTATTGCCCACCCTCCCCTGTTAGCTCCCCGCTCCTTTTTTCTTTGCTTCCCTCACTGTGTTCTTCCCCCTATGATTGTAAAGCACTCCGTTGCTTTCCAAGGCTAGGTCCGCGGTCAATAAATACCCTAATAATAATAACTATATTAAAGACTGGAAACCTGCTCCTGGCTGCACATCTCCATCCCATACAACCCACCTCATGTGGAAGTGCCCATCTATATGCTGTGACATAATGTCAAAATACAACCGAAGTACGAGAGGTACAATCCCCAAACTGTTCCAGAATACAACAGACCTCATCAAAGCACGGAAGGTGGGTTTCAACAATTGCTAAGAGAACCATTGGATTAAGGGACAATTTTACAAGACAGATAGCACCAGGTACACTTCTTCTTTCATAGCTGCGGATCTCCAGATTGCACCCAGAATTGTAATATTCTGATCATTTATTTTCTTTTTAACTAGTGTTCCAATTGTAATGTTGTTTGTCGAAGCACAGTTTTTCAAAAACGTGTTTTTAGTTTGGGCTATTAGGTGGCGCTGAAAGTGCTACCTTTAAGCCCAAACTATTGTCATTACAATAAGAGCTTTAACATAAGTGCTTCAAATGTGGGCTTTGAATGAGGGTCTGTGATGCTTTTCCAATTGAGATGGCATGTGAGGAGGGCTACACAGTGGTTAGGTGGTTGCGAACTCACGGAGCATCCACTAGTACAGTAGCGACGCGAAGAGCTGGAAGTCTCTGTGTCCTATAAAGAGTCACGTGAGCGGTACGCCGTACCTCTGGCGAACGTGAGAGGACTGGAACGGTGATAGCGGAATCGTCCGTGCTGCGATCCACCATCTTGAAGGTACTTTTCCGAATGGAGCTTCTAGACCAAAGGGACCAGCGCTTCGTGAGTGTACCAGTATGCCCCCTTCTCCTGGGGGGCGACCCCGGCTTCCCAGGATGTAACCTAAAGAAACGTCGGATCAGACGTGGAGCATGAACACGTGAGGCACGCTCCCAAGTCCTTTCTGCAGGGGAGTACCCCTTCCAGTCCACCAAGAACTGTAGTTTCCCCCTCCGATAACGGGAGTCACAAATACCGGCGACTTCATATTCTGGGCCAGCATCAGTAGAGATAGGAGGAGGAGGGGTACAGTCCGACCGGTGAAAACGGTCCGGTACTGTCAACCGTATCTGGGAGAGATGAAAAACAGGATGGATCCGGGACCAAGACGAGGGCAATTTGAGCTTGACTGCCGCAGAACCGACCATCGATATGATCCTGAAAGGACCGAAGAACCTAGGGGATAGCTTAGAAGGGACCAAATGCCGGGGAAGAAAGCGAGAAGCCAACCAAACAGTATCACCCGGGCTTAATGGTGGGACGTCTTGGCGATGTTTATCAGAAGTCCGCTTGGCCCTATCTTGAGCCATTCGTAAAGAGACTTTGGCCAATTTATGTCCTTCTTGTATTTCAGAAATGAGGCCATCCACTCCCGGACAGTTAGAAGGGGATACAGCGACAGAAGGAACAAAGGACGGATGAAAACCATAAGTACAATGGAAAGGGCTAGTATGAAGGGCTGTATGAAGGGCATTGTTGTATGCAAATTCGGCTAAGGGCAACAAGTCCAACCAATTGTCTTGGGCTGCTGATACGAAACACCGTACATAGGTCTCCAAGGTTTGGTTAAGACGTTCTGTCTGTCCGTTCGTCTGTGGGTGGTACCCCGAGCTGAGAGCCTGCTTGATCCCCAAGACATGGCAAACCTTTTCCCAAACTCTGGAGGTATATTGAGGGCCTCTATCGGAGACCACTGTGTCCGGTAGACCATGTCTGGAGAAGATTTCCGAAAGAAAAATCTTAGACATCTCCCCAGCCCCTGGCAGCTTGTTCAAGGGGGTAAAATGTGCCAACTTCGTAAGATAATCTATGGTGACCATTATAGCGGTCTTGTTGAGTGAGGGAGGAAGATCTACTATAAAGTCGGTAGAAATCACTTGCCAAGGTTTCTCTGGAATAGGTATCCGGGTGAGCAGCCCCAAAGGTGGGGTCCTGGGATTCTTGGATTGGGAACAAACGATGCAGGCTGCTACATAATCCTGTACATCATTGCGGACTTCTGGCCACCAAAAATACCTTAGTACTAGGTCTAAAGTGCCTTGAACGCCTCGATGCCCAGCGGCCCGAGAGTCATGACACATTCGTAATACTTCATGCTGCAGCTCTGAAGTAGGGATAAAAACTTGTGATTCGTGAAAAAAGAAAGAATCGTTCTGGGTAAGATGATAAGTGCTGGCTGTCTTCTTGCAGGCGTCAAGGTTAGAGACCGATGCAGTCCTCAATTCACTCAAGAAGTCGGTGATGACAGCGATGAATCTTGCTTTGGGAAACAATTGTTCAGAGCAGAAGTGGGGGACAGGAACGTCCTTACGAGAAAGAGCATCCGCCCTCTGGTTTTGCTTTCCTGGAAGTATGGTAAATTCGATCCGGAATGGAAGGAAGAAGTACGCCCAACGTGCTTGTCGACTGTTGGTTGTATGAGCGTTCTGTAGGACCCTAAGATTTTGATGGTCTGTGCGTACCACTATAGAAAAGGGAGAACCAAGTAGTAAGTGTCTCCACTCTTCAAACGCCCTTTTTATAGCCAGCAATTCTTTTTCGAGCACCGAGTAGTTAAGTTCTGAGGCACTGAAGGTTTTAGAAAGATATGCAACTGGTCTTTCATCTCCTTGGTCGGTTCGTTGAAGTAAGACTGCGCCGAGAGCATGATGAGATGCATCCGTTTCCACAAAAAACTGTTTGTTCTGATCGGGGGTTATCAAACAGGATGCAGAGGTGAATAAGGATTTAAGAGTCTGAAATGCGAATTCGGTGGATTTATCCCATATAAATGGAATCCCCTTCTTTAACAGCCGAGTAAGAGGCAGAATAATATCCGAAAAGTTAGGGATACATTTCCTATAAAAATTAGCAAACCCTAAAAAACGTTGAATCTCCTTAACGTTAGAAGGTATAGGCCATTCAACCACTGCAGAGATCTTTCTTGGATCCATAGAAATGCCTTGGGCCGACATAACAAACCCGAGATAGGTAACCTGTCTTTGGTGAAATTCGCATTTAGATGCTTTACAGTAAAGCTGATTTGACTGCAGTCGTTCGAGTACAGTTTTTACATGTGTCAGGTGTTCTTCTTGAGAGTGGGAGTATACTAAGATGTCATCTAGATAGATGATTACAAAATGGAATAGAATATCTGCGAATAGATGGTCCATGAAACGCTGGAACACAGCAGGTGCGTTCACCAATCCAAAGGGCATGACGTGATACTCGAAATGCCCAAATGGGGTTCGAAATGCTGTCTTCCATTCGTCACCAGGGGCAATGCGGATGAGATGGTAAGCTCCGCGAAGGTCCAGCTTAGTATAAAAGGAAGCTCCTCGAACTGCCTCCAGGATGTCAGGGATTAACGGCATGGGATATTTGTCTGCCACTGTGATCTTGTTAAGACCCCTGTAGTCGATACAAGGTCGAAGTTCATCGGTCTCCTTCTTTGGGATGAAGAAGAGAGAGGCCCCCGCGGGGGAAACCGACTCAGTAATGAGCCCGTTCTTTAAATTGGTTTGGAGATATTCTTTAAGGACTACCTTTTCTTGTTGGGAAAGGACGTACATTCTCCCAAATGGGATGGGTTTGTCAGGAAAAAGTTCAATGTGACAGTCATCTCTTCTATGCGGTGGTAGAGTAGGGAACTGGGGATTGGAGAAGACGGAGTGATACTGCGAATAACATTCCGGAACAATCTCCAAATTGTTTATTGAAGTTACTGGAGTAGGGATCGAGTCTTCAGTAGGAATGTAGATGCCAACTGATTCCTTGGCTAAACAATGGCTGACACAGTATTCCGAGCCAAGGAAGAGAGTACCTGCTGTCCAATTTATAAAAGGGTTATGTCTCCTTAACCAGGGGAGACCCAATATAATGGGGAAATGGGCTGCCTTGATTAGATCGAAGGTTATGGTCTCTTTATGTGAGGCTATTTGACAGACAATAGGTTCTGTCTGTTCTCGGATAGGGCCGGAACTTAGCGGATGACCGTCAACTCCTTGGATAGGAGTGACCATCACTTTGGGTATACAGGTAATTCCTTGTTTATTGGCCCACTGATCATCAACGAAATTCCCTGTAGCTCCACAGTCTACCAGAGCAGGTACGTTCTGTACCTTCTGATCGTGAAAAACAAGAGTAACCGAAATAATAACCATATTGTGAGTGGTTGTTACAGAGTCCAGATTTACGGGGATCTCCTTTGGGGAATCAGAATCTTGTACCCTTACCGTTGTTCCCCCTGCGGTAGGGCTTTGAAGTTTCCCGACCCCTTAGCTGGAGTGCGTCGGGGAGGAACTAAAGGACAATCTCGCAACTTATGAGATGAGGCTCCGCAATACATGCATAGTCCCAAACTCTTCCTTCTCTCTTTCTCTGCTGCTGATAAGGGTCCTCTCACAGTTCCAATTTGCATAGGCTCATCAGAAGTTATAGGTTTGTTTGTTATGGAGGGATAATCAAATTGAGATCGTATGCCTCTAGTCTTCTTCTTTTCAGACGAACGTTCATGTAAGCGGTAATCAATTTGCATGATGAGTGTTATCATGTCTGCTAGATTTGCCGGACGCGGAACCTTAGCTACCTCATCCTTTAGTTCGTCTGACAGCCCTCGTCGGAATAGAATTGAGCAACCCATCGTCTGGCCATCCTAACTCAGAGGAAAGTTGTTTGAAGAGAGTGATATAGGTAAGTAGGTCTTTGTTACCTTGTCTAAGATCTAATAGCCTTTCTTGTGTGGACACTGAGATCTCTTGTCTACTGAACATTGATTTCAAACTGTTGGTGAAAGCAGAACAAGAGTCTAAGATCACATTATTAGAGGTCACCAATGGGGTAGCCCAGGCCAAAGCAGGTCCGGCCAAATGCGAAATCAAAAAGCCAACCTTATCTTTGTCCGTGGGAAAGAAGCGGGATTTGAAAGTAAACTGCACAGTGCAGCTATCAAGAAACTCCTTAAGTTTGTGTGGGTCTCCGTCGAACTTGCCAGAATTCAAACTTACTGGGGGAGAGTCTGAGAAGGCACGAGTAACCTGTTGTCATAATTGAGCATTATCCTGTTTGAGGGCCTGCAACTCTAGGGACATTGATTGCATGGCGGAAATAAGTTGTTGCATTTGCTGTTCCATTGAATCTCAGTCTGCAGTAGCCTTAATGTTTTAGGGCGTCGCTAACTGTTGCAGAATACTCGAGTCTAAGTCAAGGTTCAATGGATCTTTAAGAACCCCCGATAAATAAGTCTGGAGGTCTTACCTGAGCAGACTGATATGTTCAACGGGAAGCAAATGCTGAACTCAAGAATCTCCCCGACCAATGCGTCAACCTCTCAACCGGTAGGGAAACCCAGAGTAAGAGGTACGCACCAGTCAGGGAAACCCTCTGGGGAAGAAAACCCTGGTCGAGCGCCGGATCCGAAGATTGGAGCGTGGTTTGCAGGCTGATGACGCCTATTCGATCGTGGTGTAGCGTATTGGAAGACTGCTTCTGGAGAGGGAAGAAATGAGAAGCGAAGTAAGGAATAGCAGAAGTATAGGAAGAGGATAAAAACAGGAAAGAGACTAATTCCCCTGACCTCTTAACCAGCCGGATTGTAAATACCAGAAGAGAAGCTGAAAATATGAGGAACGGAGAGGGCGACTGGAACACAAGTCTGTCAGAAGAAAGTAAAGGTGAGTAAGCCCGTAAAGGCAATTCCTACAATACCTGAAGACAGATTCAGAAAGGGACTGGGACGGGAGTATTTAATATTACCCAGAATGTAGTGACTCGAGAACTCAAAGGCAGCGTTTCAGAATGAGATGCGAGATGAATCCGGGGGATTTGTGTAAACAAAGAATGCTGAAAGGAGAATCTGGAATATTAAGAGGAGAGGGGTTAGTATTGATCAGAGGTAAGAGATTTATGCTGAAGATTTGAGATTGCCTGGTTGCGAACTCACGGAGCATCCACTAGTACAGTAGCGACGCGAAGAGCTGGAAGTCTCTGTGTCCTATGAAGAGTCACGTGAGCGGTACGCCGTACCTCTGGCGAACGTGAGAGGACTGAAACGGTGATAGCGGAATTGTCCGTGCTGCGATCCACCATCTTGAAGGTACTTTTCCGAATGGAGCCACAGAGCCGGCTTCTAGACCAAAGGGACCAGCGCTTCGTGAGTGTAACACTAATGCCTGCCCAACATGGTCCCGCAATCCGACTGGCTGTGCTCGGCTTGACACATAAATTGTCTTGCTCACCCCACCTCTATTTTTGTCCTTCGATGCATTGCCTTTCTGTTGTTTTCCTTCCCCGTCACTTTTTAACCAACTGTAAAGTGTTCAAATAAGAAATGTGCAATAAGACATGAAACCCCACAGTGCACACGCGGGAGAGGATCTCGGGGTCTTTGGCCCAGGGATCCTCTCTGACGTGAGCACTCCCCTCTGAGTGTTCGTTGGATTTTGTTTGCATTCATGATTTCTATGTCCCCGCTACCGGCATGCGCCACGTTGCTGACAGTGGGGAGCTAGAAATCCGAAGTGCAAGCAAAATCCCGCGAACACAGAGTGGACAGGGCTCACGGATTTTGAGCACTGTCCTGTTTGCTGGATATTGTATACAAATCGCGTTGTAAATTGAAATGACAAATATATAAATACTTATGTGAATCAAAAACAGTATGACAATAACTTTGCTTTCCCTATTTGGAACCAAACACTACTAGTATATAAATGCAAAATGAGGTCAGCCTAAATAAATCTTCTATGCGTTATGCAGCTTTTCAGTCAAGCCATAAAGCCACACAAAAACAAAACTGTGTAGCAATGCTATCTGTAAGTAAACATTATGGGCCTGAACATTATGGGCCTGAACATTATGGGCCTGATTTGAAAGGAAAAAAAATGGGGAACATCAATGTCAATGCTTCAGAATAAAATAACTGCTCGTAGAAGTGCCTTCTTACCGCTTGGGAACTGTCATTTAAACATTTAACCTGCATGAGAAATGCTAAGCAAGCATTTCTGTTGGTTTAGGGCAATTTTTACCTTGCTTGGTGGCTCCCCTTTTCTCAGCAAGCGAGTCTATTGGCTAGGGCGCCTTTTCACCTGTTCTGAAGCGCAAATAACACATTTCACAGATGTAAGGTGTGGCTGGTGAGTATTGCACGTAGGGCAGGACAGCCCCCGCGACATGTTAGCAAGTTACGCTGGATTTCGTGCATCATTGATTAGCCATTTTCTTGATTGAAACATAATAGAGCTTAAATGTTCATCTTCCCCTCGCCACCTGGTGAGCAAGGTGTGCCCCCCGCCCCCAGGTGACTCTGAGAACCCGACAAAGACATGAGGTTGAACTCTTGTGCCTTCACCTGGAGACACAGGAGACTTGAACTCTCCTCCAATACCCTCCACGCGACAGTAGAACAAAATGCCAGTATGTTTGCGGGCTCAGCTCCCGGAAAGTATTTCCGGGTCAACCAAAGTTGGTTACTTGGCCATTTTGTGATGAAGCTAGGCTTTATGCCAGTTACATGCACTAACAAACTGCATTGATTCTTGCGCATCTCCCAATGCCCCCCCTCCCTCCCCAATCTTATTGCCTTGCTTATCCAGCAGTGGTCTCTGGTGTAGCGCTTGCCTGGAATGGACACTCTTAAAGCAGGCGCTACATGAATCTTGTTTTCTCCTTCGCAGGAGAACACTCAGGATCTCAGGGTTGCTTTTGTTCCAGCCAGCAGGCATCGCTGGCCAATCTGGAGGCTTGCCAGCGTTTTAGGCTCATGTCCAACCAACTTAACACCAGGGCAGGAATGCCCCAGACTACCTATGCATCTTCGCTGCTGCTCGAAGGCTGCACCTCGATAAGTGGACATACATAGATTAAGGACAACCAACATTTGGGCATTTTTAAGTGCAGGTAGGCAGTACGGCCAACTGGGCCTAGGTTGTGTCCACGATGGGTGAAGTGCTAGAATGGAGGCAGAGGAAGTGAGGGACATCGGCAGGTTAGAGGCGAGGGAAACATTTTAGCTTTAAAAGCTAGGATAGATGGCTGAGTTGAGCCAATCCTGCTGACTGAGCACAGAATTCACTTTATAGGTCACATATTTCAATCCCATTGAGGTGGAATTAGGATTTTATCCATCTGTGATTGTCCAGAATTGGCACAATCACGTTTCGGATATTTATTTTCTTTTTAGTAGTGCAGAGCTGAAACCTGTTTTTTTTGCAGGCCCAGCGGCAAACACTCTTTTGGTTGCTCGCTTATCTTGCAGCCAAGCAGAGCCCTGAACTGATTACTTGACGTTGCGGGCATTTCCGTTTTTGGTGCATTTTGTTGCATCTCTTCGTATTGTGTGAGTACCGTATGTTGGAGATGACATAAAGCTTGTAGGTTTTGGTTATTTGCCCACCCATTTATTGACCATGTGTATAAAGTATTAGGCATTTCGCAGCCACTGCTATTAGATGCCCACCAAAGCCCAAACTGTTGGCATTGCCAATGCTTGTTTGTTTGTATTTTGGGTTGTTTTTTTAAAGGCAAGAGTTATTAGCGTTTAACAATGTGGGTCTGCTCTGCCCTGTTGAAGTTAATGAGTGCCTAAGTGTATTCCTGTACTCCTTAGTGCTGTATGGGACTAGACCACTTGCACAATGTGTTAGTTATTTTGAGAATTAAAATGTAACCTTGCGTTGGGTTCTCACTGTAAATTTAGATTTTAAATGTACTTATTCATTTTATATTTCATCACCAACTGGAACCTCTGATGGCAGTGTTGCCCATCTTGCAGAAAATTAATACAAGTTTATACCTTTTGAAGTTCTTCCCTAATAAGTGTGATTTATAAATGTGCTTGTGGAGAAAAGTCTTTTTACTAACTTTGTACATTAGTTGTTAGGGAGTTTTGTTTTTACTCTGGTGAGGGATTTAGGAGACCAACCTTACTCTCTGCATTGTTTCCAGCAAGTCAGTCCACATACATTCACACAACAGTAAATGTGGCAGAGCAGTCTGGCTTCACTATTCTATTAACGAGGGGCGGGGACTGGTAGAAGGTGCAAGATATTCACAAACAAACACAAAATAAGGATAGTAAGCCCATGCAGTATGTTTACCAAATAATATGTTATTTATTATAAAGTCATGTTTTTAGGAAATATCCACACAATGTAAGTATTTTAAATTGAGAATTAGAAATATAGAAACAGTAAAGGTTTTAAGACCAAACTAAGAAGTAAAATCAGTGGGAAAATGGTCATGCCGGTAAGATCAGCATTAATTACTTAACAAAGCTTTAAAAGAGTGCATTTTAATGGTGTTACAAACATAAAGGCATAGAAAAAGACATTTAATTAATAGAAATCACAGCAATGCTTTGAAATCTCCAGAACCATATTGTGAACAAGTCTTCTTTTTAGGGAGTTTTGTAAGTTTAGAAAAAAAGAAAATAATTTGTGATTATTGAGACAATGGCGGTATTGTAGTATTTTGTATTTTATTTGTATTTATATAGGGTTTTTACGCCAAAGCACTGTTCATGATTAGAAAGGTACAGCAAATGTCAGCATAGAGAAAAACCAGCAAAGCCTAGGAAGAAAGATGTTCTTTGAGATGAGTTTGTTATAGCGAATAGGAGGAAAGAGAGCAAATAGGCAGTGGTAGTGCCTTCCAATGAAGGGGGGCAAGCAGAGTAAAGAGGCGGACACAGGACTAGGCACAACGGGACGAGGCACAGTTAGGAGAAATGGAGTTTGAGATCGAAGAGATTGAGAAGGACAATGGAAGAAAACAAGTGAAGAAATATAGGGAGGGGTAAGATTATGGAGAGATTTAAAGATGAGGCACAGGAAATTGAACTTGTGTCGAGAGTGGAAGGGCAGCCAGCGCAGAGACGAGAGTGCAGGACTAACAGAGTTATGAGCAGATAGAATGAGACGAATCAAAGAGTTATAGGTAGATTTGAGTGGATATGTTATGGGTACTTGTATAGCGCACCGTCACCAATGGAATTGGTCCCCAGGCACTCTGGAGGATCTGTAAATGAGAAGGTGTGAGGGGTTAGTAAGATGAAGAGGGCGTAGGATAGTGAGAGGAGTGGTGTACTGTTGGCAGCTCCAACTCGGTAGACACTGGGTGCTGAGTTTGGGTGCGAGTATTGGATCAGTGTCAGTCTGCGTGTGCTTTTGGTGCAGCTTATGTGTTGTTGCAGTGTGGTGAAGTGCGTGCAGCTTGTTGTGCGAGAGATGGTTGTGTGAGTTTTTTAAGTATGCAGAGAGTTTGAGTTTATATTTGTTAGTGGGTTATGTGACATTTAACATGCAAGCATTCCCTGTTCTGTCTAAGTGTAGCACTTTCTGACCAACATAATTCACTCTGATTTTGGCACTCACTAATCTTCTCAATATTATCTAGATACCGCACAGGCTGATGTTCACAATTCTATCTAAGTGTGGGACATGCTAACATTCTCAATTCCTTTTAAGTGTTGTTCTTTGTAATCTTCAGAATTCTGTCTAGGTGTGGCACTCGCTAACCTTCACAATATTATCTAGATGCGACGCAGGGTGAAGTTAGGAAATCCGTCTAGGTGTGGCGCACGCTAACATTCACAATCCTACCTAGCACAATTCTGTCTAGATGCGACGCAGGCCAAAGTTAGGAATTACACCTAAATATGGCACATGCTAACATTCACAATCCTGTCTAGATACGGCGCAGGCTAATGTTCTCAATCCTAAGTGTGACACATGCTAACATTCATGGATATAGGCGAGAAGCAGGAAGACCGAAGAGCAAGGACGAGTAGTAGAAAAGTCGAGAGAAGATAAGGGAAGAGATACGTTTAGTGGCAGGAAAGGAAAGGCCTGGCTTTCTGAATATTAAAAAGATGCACTTGGCAAGAACGAGAAAAAGAGGAGATGAGGTTAGAAAAGGAGAGCGAAGAATCCAAGTAAAAGCTAAAATTATGAGCAACAGAAGAAAGTGCCAGAACAGAGGGGAGAAAAGAAATGGGAGGGAGCAAGGGAAGGAGAATAGAAAAAACGGGAAGGAAAGTACCTCTGTTTTTGAAGAATTTAAGACCAGGTTGTGATCGGCCATCCATGATTAAGTGGCCAAAAGACAAGACAAAATAGTAGCATGAATTTCGAGGGGTTTGGGTCCTCCGACGTATTCCATATCTATGACAGTAATCACCACAGCTGTGCTGCTTCGGAAAATCTTTCGGCGTCTGGATGTTATAAGTAGGACGCACGACGCCCGTAGCCTCAGTTCCGTTTTTTCTGCTAACGTGTTCGCTTCGGAGATCTCGGCGCGCCTCGACTCTTTGGAGTTTCTGTTCTTTCTCAGTTCTTCAAACCTGTTTGGTGTTTGTGAAGTATTTCTTCGTGAAGATGTCTACCTCGTCTTCCACATCGCGTCCGGGCTTTAAGAAGTGCAGGGACTGAGGGTCCAAGATGTCGGTGACGGACTTGCACGACGCCTGCCTCTGGTGCCTCGGGGAGGCCCATGACACGGATGACTGTGTCGACTGCCAGTCGCTCAAGTCCAAAGCCTTGCGGGAACGCAAGAAGTAGTTGTCGGTAGATAAGGTGTCCAAGCCCCGGAAGTCGAGGTCTGCGGGGCTTTCGACTGACGATTCGAGGGGCAACTCTCTGCGTCGTCTTTGGAAGTCCAGTGGGTCTTGCTCCGGGAGTCGGTCCTGCTACTCTTCTGCCTCTTCGAGGCATTCCCGGAAGCGCCGGCATCGGTCGCCTTCCCCGTCTTCATCTGAGGACTCCGCCCGCCGGCGGGTCACTTATCCCACCAAGCATGCGACACCGGAGGAATGGCTTCCTTCGGCAAGAAAATGTTAGCGATTCTCGAATCCCAGGGCACCGGTCCGTCCGCGCCTCCGAGTGGGGTCGGTCGTGATCGGTCGAGAGACACCGTTCGTACGCCTTCGGGCTCGGGTGGTCGGCATGATTCGCGGGAGAGGTCCCGCTCGGACAAGGGGAATTGTTCTCGTCATGCCCGTTCCAGATCCCGGCCTCGACGCGCTCGAGACCGCGTGAACCTGTGAAGTCTTCGAAGAAGACATCGACGCCTGTGGCGCCGAGGTTGTCGACGGACTCTCTCGAGGCTCCACCTCCGAGGAAGTCGTCGGCGCCCAGGATGTCAAAGGACACGCTCGGGGCTCTGCCTTCCAGGCCTGTGTCAACGCTGTCGATGCTGTCGGCGCTGCGTCTTTCGTCGACGCCGATTCTCTCGGCGCCCTCGACACCTTTCGAGGCTGTGTCGACAGAGGTACCCCGAAGCTCAGTGGAACCCCCTAGAAAGGCTCTGGCCAAGGTCAAGCATGGCTTTGGTTCAGGTTCTGTGCCTTCTTACCGCCATCTGGAGTTTATTTCAGAGGTGGATGAGGGCCCTGATGATGGCATGGTGCCTGACACAGTGCCAGACGAGATTATCTCGTGCCATAGCCAGTTTGAGGACCTGAGGCAGTCCCTGCATGATGCTAGTGGGCTGGACACCTCTCCGGAGGTGGAGTTTTGTAGGCCTGAGCCTGGCACTGATGTCGATTCTTCGTACCGGCGCCTTATGTCAAGGGCCACCGAGTACTTAGGATGGTCTGCTCCCCTGGGGGAGTTTGTTCAGGATGACCTTACGGATATCCTCGACATTGGTCCACCAACTGACCCGGTACTGTCATTTCATATGGCTCTACAGAGGAGGGTGGCGGCGGCTTGGACTGCTCCGGAGAGTCTCCTGACAGTGGGAAAGTCTTTGCTGTGAAAATACCGCCCAGCCAGTAGTGACCCCTGCTACTTGTCCAAGCACCCTACTCTGGAGAGTTTGGTGGTGCAGGCGGCTACGGCCCCGGCAAAGCAGGCGTCGTACCCTACCATCCCACCTGGTAGAGATGACAAGCGTTTTGACGGCTGGGCGAAGAAAGTGTTTACTGCAGAAGGGAAGGCGCTTCAGGCAGCCAACTCCATATGTGCCTTGTCTCGTTTCACGCACACTCTGTGGAACTGTGTTTCCTTGGCGGCTGAACATATTCCCGAAGGGGATGAACTGGATGGTTTCCTTGCCATGGGTCAGGATGGCAAGGATGCCATGTGTGAGGCCGTTCAGTCGGGTTTGGACATGGCAGATTGCATCAGCCGGTCCATGGTGGCGAGCAACGTGATACGCAGGTTTGCGTGGTTGCGGAAGGCGGGGTTTGCTCCTGATGTGCAGGCCCGGCTCCACAACATGCCCTTTGACGGGGAACATCTTTTTGGCAGCAAGGCTGACGAGAGCCTTGAGAGGTTGCAGACCTCAAAAGCTGCAGCAAAGTCGTTGGGCGCTGCAGTTTGACAACCTCCGCCTTTTCGTCCTAGTGGAATGAGTTATTACTCATCCTTTGGTAAAGCAAGAGGAGCTGCCAGTGAAAGGGGCCACCGTAGGAGTGCCAGAGGTGGAAAACAAGGTACTCGAGGTGCCAAGGCCGCTCGGGCTGTTGCCTCTTTGCCCTCAGGCAACGCCGCAGCCGCTTCAGCTCAGTCATGAGGCCATGTCCCATGTTTCGCTGGTTGGGGGAAGGCTGGCGCAGCATCTTGCAGAGTGGCGCGCCATTACTTCAGAAGTGTGGGTTCTGGAGATCATAACCCACGGCTACTGTCTTCCTTTCCGGCAGAGGCCTCAGGACACCCCACCGGGGAATCTCTCTTTGACGAGTCCGGATCCGCTCCTTGCGCAGGAAATTCAATCCCTGCTGGAGAAAAATGCCATAGAACTGTTGCCTGTAGCGGAGAGGAACAAGGGATGGTATTCCCCTTATTTTTTGATTTCCAAGAAAGACGGGGGATTGAGACCCATCATGGACTTGCGCGGTTTGAACAAACTCCTGAGGAAGGACAAGTTCAAGATGGTTACTCTCTCTCAAGTCCTCCAGGCCCTTCAACTTCAGGACTGGTTGGTGTCTCTCGACCTCAAGGACGCTTATTTTCATGTGCCGATCCATCCAAAGCACAAGAAGTACCTGAGGTTCGCGGTTGGCGACTCGCACTTTCAGTTTCGGGTCCTGCCGTTCGGATTGACCTCCGCCCGAGGGTCTTCACCAAGCTCATGGTAGTGGTGGCAGTGCATCTCAGGAAAGGGGGATTCACGTCTACCCCTACCTGGACGATTGGTTGATCAGGGCACGCGCTCCCGAGCAAGTCCTGGATCATCTGTCAGTCACCTGCCACTCCCTCCACAAGCTGAGCTTCTCCCTCAACTTAAAGAAGTCCCATTTGACACCAACTCAGAGGCTCCAGTACATCGGTGCAGTGCTCGACACGTCCCTGGGGCAGTGTTTTCCTCCCCAGGTGAGGGCTCATCACATTCAGCAGATGCCCAGACTCTCCCAGCGTTCGAGTTCTTGAGACTGCTCGGCCTCATGGCATCCTGCATTCTTCTGGTGCCAGAGGCCAGGTTGCGGATGAGATCTTTGCAATGGGCACTCAAGCTCCAGTGGTCTCAGTCCTCCGGCAGGATGTCGGACCTTGTTCAGGTGCTGTCTTCGGTTGCCCGGGACCTGTGGTGGGCCGGCGAAGGCAATCTGATGAGGGGGGCTCCATTTTGGCTGCCCTGGCCGGAGGTGACGATCGTGACGGACGCATCCCTCACGGGATGGGGAGCTCATGCCAACGAGTTGACAGTCAGCGGTTGTTGGTCTCCGTCAGAGTCCAGACTCCATATCAATCTGTTGGAGCTGAGGGCCATCAGGCTAGCCCTGAAGGCTTTTCTGCCGATAGTGCGAGGAAAGAATGTCCTGATCCTGACTGACAACACGGTGGCCATGCACTACCTCAACAAAAAGGGGGGGGCAGGGTCACTTCCTCGGTGCAGGGAGGCGATGCAGCTCTGGTTCTGGGCAATCCAGCAGGAAGTTTCGATCTCGGCAGTTCATCTGGCAGGAGATGAAAACGAGACGGTGGACGCTATAAGCAGGCAGAGCGCGATCTCTCATGAGTGGGAGTTGGCTCAGGAGATTCTCCTGGAGATCTTCGCCATTTGGGAGACCCATGAGGTGGATCTTTTCGCCTCCAGTGTCAACCGAAAGTCCAAGAGGTTCTGCTCGCAGGAATTTCCTCCAAACGGAGCCTTAGGAGATGCTTTTGTGGTGGAGTGGTCATTCCCACTGCTGTACGCATTTCCTCTAGTCCCCGTCCTCCCGCAAGTACTGCAGAGGTTACGGAGGTTCGGTTCCCGGATGATCCTCATTGCTCCAGCATGGGCCCGGAGGATGTGGTACCTGGACCTTCTCGACTTGTCCATCTGCCCTCCACGTCGTCTTCCCTACCGAGACGATCTGCTCTCACGGGAGGGGGGTCAGGTTCTTCATCCAGAGGTCAGGTCCCTCAACCTTCACGCTTGGTTTCTGAAAGGTTGAGGTATAAGGATTGCGACCTCCCTGAAGACGTAATGCTTTCGGCCAGAAGGCCCGCAACAAAGTCCCTGTACCGTTGCCGTTGGAGAAAGCTCTGCGACTGGTGCAGGGTCAAGATTGTGGATCCTTTTGCATGTGAAATTCCCATGGTTCTGTCTTTTTTGCTTTCTTTGGGCCACAGGGGCCTTCAAGTGGGTACCAGTAAAGGTTACCTGGTGGCGCTGTCCATATTTAAGCGCTCGTCTGAAGAGTGTTCCTATTTTAAAATTCCTTTAATTTCTCAGTTTCTGAAAGGGCTCACTAATGTGTTCCTTCCGTCAACTTTCCAGGTGCCCGGTTGGGATTTGAACTTTGTTCTCAAGTTTCTGATGGGTGCTCCGTTTGAGCCTTTGCATTCATGCCCTTTGAGACTGTTAACTCTTAAAACTGTATTTTTAGTTGCGGTCACTTCCGCTCGCAGAGTGAGTGAGTTACAGGCACTTTCAGTTAAGCCACACTTCACTGTGTTCCATAAGGACAGGGTTGTCCTTAGAGTTCGTCCTTCTTTTCTTCCGAAGGTGGTGTCGGAATTTCATTTAGGACAGAAGGTTGTTCTTCTGGCATTTTATCCTCCTCCACATCCTGGTAAGGAAGAGGAGAGGCTCCATAGGCTTGATCCTAGGAGAGCGTTAAGCTTTTATATTTCACGCATGTCCTGGGTCAGAGTGGACGATCAGCTGTTCATTGGTTACGCTGGAAAGGGTTTGGGACAAGCTGCGACGAAACAGACTTTGTCTCGCTGGATTATTTTAGCTATCTCTGAGTGTTACCGCTTGGTGGGTAAGGACCCACCCGTCGGCTTAAGGGCCCATTCTACTAGGGGTATGGCTGCCTCTACTGCCCTGCAGAGGGGTGTTCCTATTCGTAACATCTGTGATGCAGCCACCTGGGCTTCGGTACATACTTTTGTACGTCACTATTCCCTCGATTCCATCCGGGGCAGGATCTGGCCTTTGGCAAGGCAGTCCTTTACTCCGAAATTTGATTGGGCATTCTAAATTTCTGTTTTTAAATTCTTTTCCCACCTCCTTGCATTGGTACTGCTTTGGGAGTCTGTCATAGATATGGAATACGTCGGAGGACCCAATCCCCTCGATGAACAAGTTACTCTCTTACCTGGTAACGTTCTTTCGATGGCATGGTCTGACGACGTATTCCATATCGCTCCCTCCCTACCTTCCCTGCTACAGAATTTCTTATGCGATTGCAGCTTACGTTTCCGCAAGGCTTTGTGTGTCAGACTGGCAGAAGACTGGTGGCACACATTCTGGGAAAAAAACTACAACTGAGGCTACGGGCGTTGTGCGTCCTACTTATAACATCCAGTGACGTCGGCCGTCGGAGGAGGTCCTCGAGGGCGGTGTATCGACGTCATCGACGCAGGACGCAGACACCGAAAGATTTTTTCCGAAGCAGCACAGCTGTGGTGATTACTGTCATAGATATGGAATACGTCGTCGGACCATCCCATGGAAAGAATGTTACCAGGTAAGAGAGTAACTTGTTCTTCTGATGAAGCAGAAGAGAAAGATAGAAAAAGTGAGTTTCGTCCGCATAGAGGTGGTGAGAAAGACTGAAAGAAATAATGCCAGCAAGAGGACAGGTGTAGAGTGAAAAGAGGAGGGGACCAAGAACAGAGCCTTGGGGAACTCATTGAGAAAGAGGGAAGGAAGGAGAAACATTTCCAGCCCAGGAAACAGAGTAACTGCTTTTAGATAGATAGGATTTAACCCAAGTAAGAACAGGCCCAGAAAACCCAAAGAAGGAAGAGTAGAGAGTGATCGACCGTATCAAACGATGTAGATATATCAAGAAAAATAAGAGGAATAGCGTGCAGAAAGGAGAGAGTCACAGACGATGACTAGATTAGTCTTGGTGGAGTGGTGGGGCGAAGGTCTAATTGGAAGAAGGGTTGTTCGGGATCTTTGTGATAGTTACCCCTATTCTTTCTCGTCTGCGTTTTTTCTACTTCCTGTATGTCATAGAAGTATATGGTATCCAGTAATAGGGTCGCCGAAAAAATTGATGTTTTTACAAAATATTGCGGCAAACAGGCTGTGGTGTGACCTGGTAAAAGGGTTTCCATTATATCACACAAGGGGTGCAAGGGTTGCAGGGGTGTCCCCCGCATCCATTACATGGATTGCGGGGGACACACCACAGCCTTTTTGCTGCAATTGTTTTTAAAACTGCCATTTTCGCTGCAACTTTATTACATAGAACCAAGTATATGGAATAGGAGGTCAGGGGCGGAGAGAGTGAGGGTGAAGGAAAGGTGTAGTGGTTAGGTGAATTCTGCGTTCTCCCACAATAGTCATCACTGGCCCCACAGGGGGCTTCCCCTGCCATGAGATCCACTTGCTGAGTACCTTTCCCGGGGGGACTATCGGGTAGCGGCCTCAGCTCCCTGTCACCTTGGGAAGGTGCACCCCCTATGGAAACTGTGATTACATCATGGGATTCACCTTTAATGGCCCCTTAAACTGGGTTTCTAAAGATTACCACCCTTTCCTCTCTAGTTGCGATTTCTAATGTATGGTGTGCATTTGTATTATTCATGTTACTATCTATTCGAATGATTACAGAGACAATTTTCTGCGTTGGCCTTTGGGTTGTGAATATGACAATGTGAATGTATTATTCTACTGTGTCTAGGGTTCCCATTTATTCCCAACTCTTTGCCTTCTATAGTGCCTACCACCAAATAGTGGGCAACACATGTAGTTCTGGAGAGGTTTGGGTCTTAGCTGACCGTTATCCTTTTCATAATACTCTGTTATTACAATGTTTTATGTTTAACCCAAAGTACTTAACTTAATAAGACTCTGGTCTACTGAAAAATATACACAGAATTATAAAATCAGTGCCCCGACACGCCTGAAATACAGCACATAGCCAACTCGAGCAAAGCCTGTGGGGTGGTCTCCTCGATATATAAAATACTGTTAACGAAATCTCCAGACCAACCCCCTACAGTACGCAGTAAATGGGCTGGTGAGCTTGTCCTTGAGATCTCAGACGGCTTGTGGAAGTGAATGTGCTCCCATAAGCACAGAGTTTCGCTTAACTTCAGGATCTGCTGCATGCAATACAAACTCCTGAACAGATTATACTACACTCCCCATAAAATCACTAGGTTTGCCCGTAACCAGACACACACCTGCCTAAGATGCCGCTCCGAAGGAGCCGATCATATGCACATGTGGGTACTACAGTTGACTCGGATCCAATAGATGTGCTGTTTGGGATTTGGAATAGCGATGACACCAAGAAAATGTCTACATTTTTTAATGTGAGCAACATGGTGGCCAAGAAATGTATATTACAATGTCGAAAGCGCTCCCCCCATCCCCCACCTTTCAAATGTAGGTGAATGCACTCACCGAGACTCAGACCTTTGAGGAGGAATATATTACCTCCCTCCCCCTACACTCTAGGCCTAAAAATGTATGGATTGCATTCTGTAGTTATCTTAACGGACTGGTCAAAGAAGACCCCGGATCTCGCGCCTGCGGCCCATCAGAGCTAACATGGAATGTCTACTCGTGAATCAAGTATATGATACGTAATTAAATCTGTATGCCCTATCTGCCAACGTTAATGTAAACTGCACCCATGTACTTGTATAAGTAATGCTTTACCGTCTGTGTATGCTGCTAACGCTCGCCTATAAATAAAAGTTAAAAAAATATATATATAAAATCAGTGTAATGTATTCTTTGGGGATTGGGTCTGGATAGATGCCATTTCAGGACTCTGGTTCTGATGGAATAGACCCCAAAAAAACCAGGCCCAAAACTATGACGGACACTATTCAAGCAACACACAAAGAGGAGAACAATTCAGCAGCAGCAATGAGGCAGTGCAGGAGTGACACTTTAAGGCAGGTTACAGGTAGTTTAGGTGTAGAAGGAGGACTAGGCCCAAGATGCAGGGTGGTCTCATGATGAGGAGCAGCCTCAGTTATTTGAGGCAAGATGTCCCACAACAGAATTCATTAGTCGGAGCAGCAGCAAACCACTCAGCTTAGAGCCAGGCAGCAGAAGCTCTCAGAGAATGCCACAGAGACACAGTGGCTTCAGGAGGGCACCAGAAGTTTTAGGCTGTTGTGCTCCAAAGCAGGAGGCCAGGAGGAAGGAGCAAACAAGCTTGAGTCTTGATTATCCAGCACGGTAAGACAGTTGCTCAGCAGGAGAGTCAGGAGTACACCTTTTTCCAACAGGAACAGGGTCCTCTGTTGTTCCAACTATCCAGCTTCTTGCTTCTTATATGGTAAGGTTCTGCAAACAAATCTCTAAAATGGACCAGTTTTTCTCTATTTATGTACACGCAATGGCTGGTGGTTAGCCCTGCTCACCAATCCACAGCTGTGAACCTTTCAAAGTTTTGGCAGCCATTTAATCAAGCGCACACACAGGATTGAGGTGTCTGGGAGACACTCATCCAGTTGAAGATGGATAGCAGTCACAGAGATGTATCTTTGTGAGCTTTGTAAAGAGCCTGCATAAGCAGAAAGATCATTTTGACCATTCCGTGTCACCCAATCAAACAAAGAAAGACCACAGATTGAAGTGACCAGAGGGTAAAACTTTCAAAATGCACTTTGCCACTATATAGAGACAGATGACTACTGTGGCGATTCTAGTGATAGCACCACTGCATCTCTGGAGGGAAGCTTCCCTTACGTGGCCAGGGAAGGGCAGAAATTACCTGACACCAACCCTGGGGGTGGCTGTCTGCGGTAGGACCATGTGGGGGAAGGCGAACTACAGAGAGACACGAAAGTGAGGAATAAAAATACCCCTTCAGGTATACCTCTTTGTGATACTCATGTACCTTTATCACATGTCTATCTGGCCTACTATGACATAAATGAAGGATTCCCAAATCTGCTTTACCTCACCGTGCGCTTTTTAGTACTGAGACGAGAAAGAGGGGTGGAACAATGAGGATGCTTAGAAGGGGTAAGCAGACATTGCGCTCTAGACTTTGGAAGGTACTGCAGAATGCAGCAATGTTTAAAAGCCACACAGCTGAACAGAATGAGGACAAGTGACAGAGTCTGCCGTGTAACAGAGCTTGTGTGGGCACTGACTGGAACATCCTAGACAAACACTTTGGTGAAAGCAGCACAGAGGCTGGCGAAAACGGTGCTAAGAGAAACCAACCCAGGAGAAGTGAATCTTGTGAAAGCAGGACAGAGACCAAAGAGAACAGTGAGAGGAAAAGCCGGCACAGGAGAAGTAAACCGCCTGAATGCTACCTCAAGCTGGAGCTACACAGAGCCACAGAGAGGCTGCCCGAAGCAACAGAGAGTGAGGCAGGAGCCAGACGACTAACGGGACGCACTCGCAGTCAAGGGCTCGAGAGGCACGAAGACCGAGGTATGCGAGGAGCGTCTGGGCTGCCTGTGATGAATCTTGCGGAGTCATCACTGATCCCCAGCCTAAAGTCTCCTACCCTTTGGCCGGGGGAAGGCAGCTGCTACCTGATCCTAACCCTGGGTGTGGTATTCTGAGGGAGGATCACATGGGAGGAGATGGCTTTCGGGGAGAGGTTATGGTTCCAACAGGAGAGACGTAGTATTCTTCCCTTTTCTGTGAAGAAGAACCCCTAATTCCAGAGTTTCTAATGGCATGTTGTCATTATTCAGAATCCTTTAAATGTAAGCACTTAAAACATACTTCTGTTAAACATCTCAAACAAAACTTCATTCCTTCTTCATATGTGCATAACACCTCTAAAAACACATTTGACATCTGATGTTTATGATAATTGTTATGTAGACAAAAGTGTTCAACAATGTAGCTTAAAACAATATGTAAATACTTTGGACTCCAATTCCCCAAAAGCCTTAAGTACTTGGACGAAAAAGAGGAGCAAAGAGTCAATATGGAGTGACATTAATACTAAGTAACGTGCAGTCTAGTTGTCAATCGCTCATTCAACTGCACGGGCCATTTAAACACGAAAATCACCTAATGGTGAAAGAAGGTGAAGGAGAAGTTGAAGCAATCTGCAGAGAGTGCGGAGTGGGAAGAGGACTCAAAGGCAGAGGCAGAGTCGCGGAGAAGAGCCGTGCTGGAAAGAATGGATGCTTGCAGGTAGCTGCCTGTGGGTGTAAGGTGCTGGAGAAGAGGAACTTCAGTAAACTCGCAGCAGGAGCCCTGAAGGAACCGCTAGATGAGAAATCCTTAACGTGGGACCGGAGGAGACGCGGCCCTGAGCAGTGGCAGCGGTTCCCTCGGCAAAGCAGTTAAAAGCTGACACGGGAACCGAGAGAGACTTGGCCTGATGTGGAAAGCTTCCCCCACAGAAAACCTCAGCAGCAGCTGCACGTTGAACCAGTGACTCGACCAAGAAGGGTTGGGGGCCCAGGACGGGCCCACAAGTGTTTGAACACTTGAGGACACATGTTGAATACCGACCAAGTAGATTTGGCACACAAGGGCAAAAGTGGTACAACTCTCCTTATATGGGATGTCAATTTGGGTAAACTTGGAAAACCGCATTGCCATAAGCCAAAAGACTTTAAAGAAGAAATAAAAGGGCAAAAGCTGTGCAATTCTGCTTATGTGAAATGCTAATTTGGGAAAACCTGAAAAAAGCATTGCCAAAAGCCAACCTATATTAAGAAGGAAGTTGACAGACAGAACTTGAGCAAACCTCCATATATGGGATGTCAATGTGCGGGGGAAGTTGAAACAAGTTTTAACTAAAGTCAATAAAGTCTAACCAATGAAGAAGTGTAATTGAGTTATACTTTAAGGAGGAAACTGAAAAAAAAAATATTTTTGTTTTTTTATTTACTTGGTTTAATCAGATTAGTGATTTTTACAAGAAAGGACAAGAAGAACAGAAGTGTAAAAAGTAGAATTTAAAATAAAGAAAACGCTTTCTCTGCGTGGGAGACAAGATAATTGAAAGTCCCAAGGATGTGTCTCAGTAGCTGCGCAGTTGCAATCGTCCAGGTTGTTTTTTCTCTGCCAATGAATCTGTCCCACCACACCGGTACTTCTTTTTTTTGTTTTTGTTTGAGATGATTGACTTTATTTATGACAAAGAATGTACATTAGAAGTAAATACAAAGCATACAAAAAGCGAAAGTGAACCAATGTGACTAGAAAAACAACTGGTCTTTGATTGTGGTGTGGCATTCCCTGGAGGAATATAATAAAAATGTGTCTCTCAGAGGGTTGCTGAGACACAAAAATATACAATACAGTTTCCAAACAGTTTCCAAATTAAAAAGTATAAGCGTATATTTTTTTTTTATTTTTTTTTTTTACAAGTTTCAAAACCTTTATTGTTAAATTCGAGGGGGTTGGAAAAACTCCTGTCTGGCCCTATAACTAAGATGAGAGTAATCTCGACCATCAAATAATAAAGAAACAGTCCTAGTCAGTCTTAGTCAAACAATAAAGGCCTATACAAACAGAAAACCTAATGCCTGCCCTCACTCTAATACAAACTAATGTGACATATGGATATGTATTTTTTTTCAAGCTTTCTTTATTAATTTCATATACAACCAAAACACAACTTGACAACCCCTCGCCCCCTAATCCCCGCTCATCCCACCTCTCTCCCTCCCAACAAACGTGTCCTGCAATGTCACAAAGTCTGATTCCAAATATACATAGTAGGTCCAAAGAAAATCAATGCAGTCAATTGGCCAATAGTCCATTGCTTCCCTTAAGTTCATGATTCTGAGGGCTGCAAGGCCCATATCCAGTAGATCAAAACCGCCCAGCCGGCCTCATGCTCTAATGGGTAGACCCAGTGTCCATTTCCACCAGATACTGCCGAAATGGAGGCCAGTAATCAAAAGGGCGGCTTGTAGCCGGCCTGGTTGTAGCATATCTACATTCCCTCCGTTCACACGTTTTCATGCACTCAAGCCAAGCAGTGAAAGTTGGGGGGTTTCTTTTGCCCCATTTCTTGGCCACCAGGTCCTAGCCACTCCCGATGCAATACTTAACAATTTCCGTTCCATGCGGGACCCCCCCTCAATCAAGGCAAACAGCCACACCTCTGATGTGTATACCCTCGGTGTTAATAGCATTGCACTAATTGCCTCTTCGATCTTGCTCCGGAACAGTCTAATGTGTGGGCAGCTCCAAACTACATGAAAAAAATCAGCAGGCTCCCCTCCACATCTCCTACACTTCGGAGATCTATCGGTTTAGATTTCCACGTCATTATTGTAAGCTGCCCCCTATGTCCGTCACTCGTCCCCTGCACGGACATAGAGTGCAGAGTGCTGAGCAACACTTCATCACGCTGACTGCATTATGCACAAAGTTAAGGGACCAGGACCCACCGCATTTAGTACTCATGCTAGTACATTTGCAGAATGATTCATTAACCCCACCCAACCCATGCCCAATTAACTGTAAACGTCCCACCTCCCCCCTTTCCCTCTCCCCCTTCCACCCACGCCAGAAACCACAACCTACCGGCTCCTTGCCCTCCCCCCACAATTCTACCCCAAATCCAACCATACTAGGAGAACTTAACCTCAACTAAACAATTCCGCAAACCTGCGGCTGTCGGGGCTTCTGAGGGCAGCTCTAGCGCTCCTAATGGCAACGGCTGACGCAGTAGACTCCCCCCATCCCTTCCTCCCCATATCCCTTGCATCAACATGTAGGAGCTTCGTCCCAGGCTTCAAACGCCCTCCCTAAAAGGATATCAGCGTTGGTTCAAGAAGATGCCGAGGCGAGCCGCCCCCTTCAGGTAGATTACTGGTGAACTGCTCCGCCGCATCAGGAGCAGTAAAAAAAACTGCTGCCCCCTTATGCTGCACCTGGAGCTTGGCCGGGTACATCATGGAGTATTTCACCCCTTTACTCCGGAGGATACTATTAGCTGCTTGAAAAGTCTTCCTTTGATCCGGGACGGCAGGACTAAAGTCAGGAAACAGTCGTATGATGTGGCCCTCCCATTTTAACTCCTACTTCTCCCTAGCCGCCCGCAGTATGGCATCTCTGTCCCGATAACAAAAAATCCTGGCGATGATAGGGCATTCTGGGGCGCCCGGCGATGGCCTAGGGGCCAAAGAGCGGTGAGCCCGCTCTACCATGTACATGGCAGAAAGAGGCATGTAGGCGTGTTATCCAGCACATCCACCAGAAGCTGCTCTACAAACTTTTCCATGTTGTCTTTATTGGTCGACTCCGGCACGCCCATGATCCTTACGTTGTTCCTCCTTGAGCGCCCCTCCAAATCTTCATTCTTTGCAGCTATTTTCTTGACGGGTTGCTGAAGGGCCGATACCTCACGCTGCAGCGAGGTGACGTAATCCTCAGTGGTTACAATCCTCTGCTCCGCCTCTTCCATGCACCCGCATAGTTTTTTTCTATCTGCACTGCTGAGCCATTCACTTTGTAAGTGAAGGCATCTATTTTGACCCCAAGTGTGTCCGTGCTGCCTTTCAGCGCCAGCAGCGTCTGGTTTAAAGCTGCAATGTCCACCTGTTCCGCAGGTGGTGTCTGCTAGAGCGTAGCCTGGGACCGGCCCTGTTCCGAATGGGCAGACTGTTCCATCCTCGCCTGCCTCTTCTGATTTCCCATAGAGCCGATTGTAAAGGGATACCGAGCCGGGTGTTCCTGCTCCAAGGATGTTAACTGACGCACAGGCTCCCAAACAGTCCAGGGCGAGCCACCCCCCCTGCAGCTCCCGAGTGGTTCCAAAGAATCAGCAGACTAGTGCTGCAGGCCACAGAGGTTCACTTCCACAGTTTAAGTATAATCAGCAGGAGCTACAGCTAGATGTCATGCAGATCCGGGTCCAGGCGAGCAGTGTAGCAGGGGGTACACTCCTTTGAGGCCAACTAGGAAGTCTATGATGCCTGAGGTGCGTATTCGGGGGCACAACTGCAGCCCAAAAACAACGAGTCTGGTTATGCCCTGGTGGACAGGAGCAGCCGCAGTCCCGGCAGCTACGCCCTACAAGCTATGCCAAGGGCTAACAGCTGTGGTGCACCACACATGACTCTCTCAAAAAAAGAAAGTGCCCCCGGAGCCCCAGGATGCAGTTATGAGCGTTTGTTTCTTTCATTTTCCTTTCCTCCATTAAGAGGAAAAAAAAGAAAAAAAAGGGATCAGCTCAACTCCTGTTTCAGCGCGGGGCCTGAGTCCACAGCCACCTAGACAGACTCCAGTAGGGAGCTGCACCTCCGGGGGCAATCACGCCAAGACCGGCCCGGTCAGCTCCGCAAAGCAGAAGCAGCCAGCCCGGCGCGCACAGCCACCCAAGTCAGCCCGCCACGGACCGCCCGCCACGGACCGCCCGCCACGGACCGCACACCCCGGGCCGTGAACGGCAGCCCGGCCGGGCACAAAAGGCACTAGGGTCCGCGTCTCGTTCACCGCGGCAAGATCGCTGGTGCCGCACAGGCACCCACCACACCAGCTGCAGCGGCCAAGCCCCGTTAACGCACCTGGCCATAAATCCGGCCCGCTCCAACAACTCGCCTCGTTCAGCTAGGGTCCCGGGCGCCGATCAAGCGAAACTACTGCCACAAGCACCAGGCAGTCGGCCGCTCCTCGCACCAGGAGTCACCCCTCCCCCACTCTCTTTGGTCCAGCCGCCAGGCCCTCTTGTATATTGCACTGTAGGATGCAATACACGGGCTCACAGGATCATCCGGGGGTGCCCACTATTATGCAGATCCCGCCAGCATCCGTCAGGGACTCGGGGATGGGGAAGCCAGGATAATAAGATGATTTTCTTTCCAGCCGTTACTGGAGCCTCTCAGGCAGCGGCCATCTTGGACTGCTGCGCAACAGCACCCCACCACACCGGTACTTCTTGAGTGTAGGAAGAGGTCAGATGCACCAACAGGTATTTCGATCTTATGATCTTAGTTCCAGGGCAATTGAGAAGCAGGTGCCGTATTGTTCCGATCTGATTGTCTTTTGTGCAAAAACGGCATTTGTTTGAGTTGGCTAAGCCTCTGACTGCCAGGATCTCGTTGGTTTCGAGCAGGTTGAGACACGCTCTCATGAAGGTGTTCCTTACCGACTTGTTTGGTAACTGTTTTAGATAGTTCTGTACACAGTTTAGTTTCCTCGACTGTGGCGGAAGATGGGATGTCGATTTGCACTCTGCAGCGGAGTCCAGGGTCTTTATCCAATCGAGTTCTTCCTTTTTCCTTTTTATTTTCATGGAATTTTGAATCAGCTCAGCCTCATTTGTTTGAATTTCACCCAGATTTGCTTTGCAGCCTTGTTCCCATGCTTTCAACATATTGCATGTGTTTCCTGTTTCTGCTCTGATCATTTTTAGTATGCATGGGCAATTGGGCAGCAGCATTTTTCTGTTGAGCATCATGCTGTTTCCTTCGATGGTAGCTTGGAGGGAGAGGAGGTTTAGTTCCTGTCTGATTAACACCATAGATGAGGATTTAGGGAGACCCAACACAGATCTCCAAAAGTAGCCTTCAAGCCTGATCCATAGCTTTTCGGGTGTTTGAGGTATGGCCTCCATGCCGTAAGTTCGGGATGGCACCACCTTCGATCGATAGAATCTGATTGTGGGAACTAAAGAGAAACAACTGTAATTTTTATCCAGTGCTCTTGTTTGGGCAGACAGCTTTCTCGTTTTATCCAACAAAGTTTGTTGCATTGCTGTGTTTGTTCTGGAAGAATTGAGGGTCGCACCAAGATATTTGAATTTGTGGACCTTTTCGAGTTCTGAACCTTCAAGAAACCATGTCAGCCTTTCATTTCGCTTTTGTGATTTTTCCAAAACCAGGATTTTTGTTTTGCCAACATTGATTTGCAAGTCGTTCAAATGTATGTAGGAGGCCAGGTTGTCAAATTGGCGCTGTAGGCCGATTGGTGGATAGTCCATTAGTATCAAATCATCAGCATACAGCAAGCGCGTGGTTTTTGTCGAGCCCATTGTGGGCGGGAAGGAAAGTGAACATTGCAGGCAAACCTGATAGAAGATGTAGTAGTGAACCTTTTGGTAAAAGATACCTGGCAGGAGAGTATTCCAGGGGATCTGCAAAGTCCACAAGGGAGATATTCCTGACAGGGGAGTAAACCAGGATATCTATGCAGTTGAGGAGTTCCTGTCAGGTGAGTATACCAGGAAATCAATTTTGTGTCAAAGAGAAACTTTGTCATATCAAACCTTTGTTGGATTTGAACATTTTGCTTTGCTATCCTGAAAATGAGAAACTACTCTTTTTTTTTTTGTTGTTAAATTCTAGCCTGTGTTATAGAAAGAATATTTGCTTTACCATCTTGAGGATAACATTAAGTGAGAGAGACATTTCTATTGCCTTTAATAGAGCTTTGGTGAAACGGAACATTTTGAACACTATTCCTGGATCCATTCAGGGGAAGGGAGCCAAACCCTGGGTACAAGGATTGTTTTGCTATGATTATTTATGTGTGTTTTTGCAGATGTTTGTTGAATTGAAAACAGAAATATTTGCCTTGTACCTTTTGATTTTGTATGTTAGTGTGAGGGTCAGATGTATGTTGGACACAAGGTCAACTTGCTTTAGTTTAATTTCATAGGCAGGGACATTCTCTTTTGGATAGGGAAAGATGGGCCTTTATCCAAAACCATTTTCCTTTCATAAACATGGCTAATGTTGAGAACATGAGTCGCATATTGTTAAAAATACGAGGGAATCCAATTAAAATAGTTGGAGAACCAGATACCAATACGAACAATGTGCAGAAAGGTTTGGTAATCCGACATTTGAAAAAGGAGATTGATAACAGATATAAACAGTGCGCAAAAAGGCCCAGAAACCCATTGTTTGGAAAAGGTGATGGACACTAACAGTGTGCAAAAAGGGTTGGTTACCCGATGCTTGAAAAAGGAGGTTGATACGAATACAAATAATGTACAGAAAGGATCGGAGGCCCAGTGTTTGAAAAAGGTGATTGATATGAATACGAACCGTGTGCAAAAAGGGTAGATGACCAAATGGCAATAAAGAGAGATTGATGCACAAATTACCAGTGTTTAAAAAGGGTTGGTGATTCAACATTTAAGTGAAGAGTTGCCAAGAAAGGGGCAGTTGCCCACTAGCTAAGATACTTTGTTGCTTGGATGAGAGATACGTTAACAGTAGAACAGAAAAGCCCTGGCAGGATAGTGAACCAGGCAAATAGTGAGTCTAGGACTAAGAGGAAAGAAACATCCAGGCAGGAGAGTAAACCAGGAGTGGAAATACAAGTAAACATGAATGCATGAAACAGTAACGTGACCTCCTGGCAGCAGAGTAAGCCAGAAGTCGGAGTTTAAGTGTATTTGATATTGTTGAAAAGTGAAGACGTCCATAAAAGGGAAGACACATGCCCCTTTTTGAATGTCAGTAAGCAAATTGAAATACCCTGACAGAGAGTAGACAAGAGACAAGAAACAAAGAAGAACAATAAAAGAAAATGGAAGAACCATACCCCATTAAGGTGAAGTGAAATACAGAGTACAAAAGAACTGTGTGACAAAAGGGGGATCAAGGGAAGGCAGAAGGGGAAAGATGTATTTTCCTTAAACACATAACAAAAGAGGAATCACCAATATTCACTTCTCCCTATTGGCACCTGTTCCTTCCAGAAGAACTACACTAGTCCCTACTAGAATTGTCTACCCCTAGGATAAGCTGGTGCGCCGCTTATATAAAAGTGGATAGAGAACAGAGAACTGTCCCTGTCCTAAGTTACAAAGTGCATTAAAAAACATCCAATAGCTGGAAAGGTAAAGGGCCCAATTGGATTATTCCTTAATCATCTACTCAGTGTGGTGTGTTAAATAAAAATAATAACTGGGACAGTAAGAAAAATTGTTAGTCCCCATTACTAAATCGTGAACATTAATTAAACCAACATAATTAAAAACTGGGCGCCTCTATTGTTGATTATGCATAAAAAATGGCTCTCGTTCCTGCATCATCATCAAGTGTCCTTCTGCTTCACATGCTAATCTTTGGGTATAGATCCTGTTTTTCTTTAGCACGTTAGCACTATAAAAAGTATTTTAACAAAATAAATTGGCAAAAATGTTCCCAGGATCCTCCCTTTGCTTAAGGAATTTTTGAAAAGTATTTTAATGTCAGGAGGCAGGGGTACCTATGCTGGAAAAACTATTATCCAATGTAAGTGACCATTTTATGCTGAGCCACAAATGCAAGTAATCATTAAATAGCAATGTTAGATTTTCTTGTCTGTACCATTAAAAACAAGTGAGTAGACTTTACTGTTATTCCAGAGCTAAAATATCACGTACATTCCCTGTTTGTTTTCCTCTTGGTTAGGTAGAAGGAAAAACATGCAGAATTTTAGACACTGTTTTCAAAAGAATATTTCCTTTGTTGCAGAATTGGAGCTACTTTTTGTAACAGGTGCCTTCTGCTTGTCCTTCAATAACAGATTTGTAAGATGTATGCAACAACAGAACTATAATACTCATTTGTTCTTGACAGGTTACAGCTATGAGAGGTTGGATGGATCTGTGAGAGGAGAAGAAAGGCATCTTGCCATAAATAGCTTCAGCCAGAAACCAGTTTTTGTTTTCCTTCTCAGCACCAAAGCAGGTAATTTAGTGGTTAGACGTTACAACAATATTGCAGTATCCATGTTAAACAAGTTAACTTCAATATGATGTCTTAGGTTATCCATCTTCGAAATAACCAAAGGCTCAGGCATTGCTATTGTACTCTTTGAGGTTTAGTCTTTAATTTACCTCCTTCCCAAAAGGAAAAATACTTCCTACAGTGACTTTTTTTTTTAGGTGGAGTTGGGATGAACCTGACCGCAGCCGATACTGTAATTTTTGTGGACAGTGACTTCAACCCCCAGAATGATTTGCAAGCTGCTGCCAGGGCTCACAGAATTGGCCAAAACAAGTAAGAAAAGTGACTACATGCAGTATTTTTCCATCTCTTGAGTTTTTGCTCACTCATGATCAGGGCCTATGGAATCATGTGACTGTGTAACTGAAGCAAATAGAACATACTTTAAACTTGGCTACGTGCTGTACCATCTCCACAAAAAACATTTATAAAAGGCAGAAGCAGTAATGGATTGCAAAGGGGTGATGAAGTATCGTGCCCGTCTCTGGGGACCTCTAGTAGAGTTATGCTATCTTAAATTTGTAAAGCACCTACTACCATAGGTTACGGTGTCTTGCCTGTCAGAGAGGCAACGGAGGAGGATGATAGAATGCTCACTAGCGTAAGGGAGGAGGTCGGGTAGATATTTCGGATGTTGGTGACCATAGATAGGATGCTCAGGAAGGCATTGGAAGGAAAAAGTGGAGGAGCTATGTTTACAATTGAACTGAATTTATTGTGTGACTCAACTGTATTCTATGGGCCAGGGCGATGAAAGGTAAGACAGCTGGAGAAAGGTGTTATCCATACCAGGGGGCATGCCTGGAATCTACTCATCTCATGGTGAGTTAAGGCATGATGAAGCTATGCCCAAGGGAACACAGACCGCAAAACTCTTCTACTTACTTTCTACTCTTTGCCCCCAAAAACCATTTGGGAGTGGTTGCATGTCAGAAATCCAAATTTGTAAAAGTTTGAAAAAAGCTCCCTGAAAAGCTAGCATAAACCACCTAGAATTTCTTTTTTGTTGGGCTTCCTACATATGGCATGGTTGCCAAAATATTTTTTTATGCCAAAACCCTAGGCTTGTGCTTCTTTGCAAGATAAGGCGCTTAAGGACAAGAAATCCATTTGTTGCTCTGCAGCGGTCAGACTTTGAGCCTTCCACGGTGTCATGTTGAGCCAAGGCATGTAGAAACCATGCCTAAAAACTCAGAGTGAAAAGCCCTTCTGCTTACTCCCCTAAGCCCCAATGGCCCAGGTTCTAAATATGGGAAAGCTGGAGGGAAATATGGGCATATTTAACTGAAGGTGGGTTTTTGACCACAGCTTCCCAGGGAGCAGCAGCTCCGGTCCGGCCTTCCTGTAGGTTCCTGCGTCCTGCTAGGACCTTTATTGGAATGGTTATATTGATGTGAGAGGCAGGAATCTTCCTAGGCTGAAGCTGGGTGCATTTGGTACTTAGCCTTTGACTAGCCTTCTCACCTTGGCCTGAAGTTACTTTGTCCTGTTAATAAAGGACATCATGTGAATGTTAGTTTAAAACGGGTGTGTAGGGTCTAATTAATACAGATGTCCACGTCTGCCTTCCTTTCCCTTTTTTTGCATGTTCAGGGGTGCTACCTGCTGTCTTAGGGCTACTTCAAAGGCTTTTGAAGGTTAGACATTTAAAGAAAAACATAATGGAACCTCACCATAATATAACATTACCTAACCAGCTAGTAAAAAAGGAAACCAACATCATATTCTCCCCCAACTCCTAGAATCAGTGAATGATCACACAAAAATGAATGTGAAAAAAGCAGTAGCAGATTCCAAGATGGCGGTCGTTGGATGAGGATGCAAGAGTGTTAGGCTCCGCTCCTGAAGAGGCCTTCAATGTCAGACAGGGACGCATAACCCATCAGTAAAGGGCATGCAGAATTCCTGAAAAAAATGGAGTATACACCCCCACATCCGCAGAGCAGAGGCCCAGACCCCTGCCTCGCTCCTTGCCACAGAGAGATATGGAGTGGGAGCCGACGAAGGTGGGCACTGTGATCCGGAGAGGGGAAGCGGTCAGGAAAGCGGGCTGGGACCTCATCGCCTAAGCCCAGGGACGGAACCGGGAGAACCGGAGCAGCGGGCTGCACAGCGGGGGCTGCAGCAGAAAGTGGAGAAGCAGCGTGGTGCCTGAGACTACAGTGCAGCCATCGGAGGAGCAAGGCTAGAGCCATAGGGGAGCTGTGCCGGGTTTTGTGGGGCCCCCACACCAGCGGTGGAGTGGCAGGCGCTACACACTGCCCCACCTACAGCAAATCCAGTCCGCTGGAGGAAAGAGGGCTCGCTCCCCGCAAATAAGGGCAGCCCTGAGCCATGGCCACAAAGACCAAAAGAACAGGAACACAGTAGGCCAGAGAGCAGACACCGAGTGGAATCACGGAACCGCCAGCGGGGGGCCGAGAGAAGCACTACTGGAGAACCATCCATAAGGCAAGAGGTCTCACAAGGAGCAGATGGCCCCGGGGGCATTACAGCAGATTTAGCAAGCAGATGAAGCAATCAACAGCGGTGGTGGTCGCGCTAGCCACTGGGGCAGAATTCACTAGGACCCAGAAGGGGTGACATGTTGGAGGAGTAGAGGGGGCAGGAGGAGACTTGACCCTCTTGTGACACCCCGACAGAGGGGGAATCGCGAGGACTGTAGAGACTTACCACATCAAGCACCCCTCCTTGACCAAGGCTCAGGAGACACGAAAGCCCACAGGGGGTGCCCGGGGGGGGCTAGCCTGATGCCGGGCAACAAGGGGAAAGGTACCCCCATCAAGCACTCCCAGGTGCAAATAGAAAAGGAAGGCCCCCCTGCAGTGTTACTGGCCCAGAGGAACAGGCTCTCCCGCCACCCCAAATTCCACACAGGAATCCCTCGGCAGACAGGTGGAAGAGCCAGGCGCCCCCATCCCCTACAATGGCAGCGAACAATGAGGCGTGCTTCCAAGAATTTCTGGAAAAGCTAACCACGACTTTTCAGAAGCAATTTGCTGCATTCACGGGGGAAGTGAAACAGTCACTGCCAGATATGAAGGAGGACATCCCAGCCCTAGAAGAACGGGCTGACACATCGGAACGTGCGCTGCAGCAGGAGGCCATTGAACATCTGGCCAGAATATCCCGAAACGTGGAGCTGCGATGTGAGGACCTCGAAAATAGGATTCTGTGTGTTAAAATCACAGCAAAAATGGGCGTTTACACAAAAAATTGTGGCAAAAAGCCTGTGGTTTTGCTGCCTCAATCCATGTAAAATATGCAGGGGACACCCCTGCAGCACCCGGACCCATTATACCATTTAAGGGGAGCAGGGGACACCTTTACCGGGCCAAACCACAGCATTTTTGCCGCAATGTTTTGTACAGGCGACATTTTTGCTGCGATTTTATCACTGCATACCGAAAATGGGTCCTTCAGGTCGACTATCCGCATCCGGAATCTCTCAGAAAAGGTTAATGATGCAGAGTTTAAAGACACGGTCCTACAGCTATTCACAGACTTTATGGGAGATGACAGGGCATGAGATATCCTGTTGGACAGGATACGTTGAGTGGGGCCCAAACGGCAGGAGCCGGTTGCACGACCAAGAGATGTAGCAATTGCGCTGGCACGATATCCCCAGAAAGAAGCCATCATACGAGCTGCCAGACACGCGGAGCCAATTACTCCTAATGGCTCGGAAATACAGCTGTATCCGGAACCTAGCCCAGGCGACCCTCCAGAAAAGGAGGGAGAACGGTCTGGTGGTGAGGGCGCTACAATCCAAGGGAATCAAATACAAGTGGATGTTCCCGTTTGGCCTCATCTTCCAGTGGGAGGGCCGTCAGCAAAGAATCCAATCACAAGAGGAGGGGCTTCAGCTTCTGCAGCTTTAAAGAGGAAGACGCCGACCCTGATACAAGGAAAATTCATCAGTTCAAAGTCATGGGCTATAGGCCCGGGGACTATGTAGGTACTTTTGCCCGCACCGGGGTGAGGGTTGTGGGGGGGGAGGGGCCTGTTGGAAAGGTGATGTTACACCTGTTAAGGGGAAGTTTAAAGAGGGCAGATTCGGGAAGAGAGGAGGGTGGAGAAGGAGACAGTCTATGGTACAGATCTGGGAGCCACAACCACAGGTTAGTCCCTCATTATAATCCACGGACATATTCCTTTCATTTAACATTAGGGAGTTGAACACCCCACTGAAAAGGAAGAAACTTGAGCGGCTCCTGACACTTCACTGCCCCGGACATAGTGGCATTTTTTTTTTTTATTGCATCAATTAGTTTCCAAAAAAAACTTTAAATGCATCATAAGAAAAAAAACATTACAACAACTATATAGGGAGAAAAAGAATGAAACAAAGAAAGAAGAAAAAAAAGACCTAGTAACTAAATATCCAATTTTGGAAAAAAATTTCTCACAAAGTTTAACGAGGCCAAAGTCGTGGAAACCTTTCCTCCCCATCTTAAGATTGACCACCTCTCCTGCATAGATATGCTTAAATTTTGAAAGTGTGTTCCCAACCATCTTTCTCTGGAACCCGATAGTGGAGCACAGTTCATCACCAAGTGCTGTAGGGTTTCAACTTCCTGTCCACAGCAGCGACACGACAGACGTCGTAGCTCTCCTTTTTTAGTTCTCCCCAAGACTTCTCTTGAATGGAGGAGATTTAAATGGAATTTTAGGAATTGATGCTTTTTTTTGCTTGAGGGAAATTTGTCCAGATACGGAAGCACGGTACCTCTACAGTAATGCTCGTCCATACCCTGGGTTATAGACAGGAAAGCACCAAGCCTATCCAAAGTGACTACCCAGTCCCAGTCCAAGAGTTTCTTCTTTACCCTAAGCGGATTTTGTATAAGGTTATCAGTGTTTAAGGCTATGTTGTTCATAATTTCTGTGCAAGTTGACTGCCATGTGTTTAAAGCCAGGATCTGTTTTCTGGTCAGAGCTTCATTAATTGCCAGAAACCCGCTTCTTTCCTGGGGGTACAGACATTTGCCATAGAGGGTCAGTGATTTCCAGACCATGGAAATGTAGAGTGAAGACAGACCCAATTCTTTCCGCACACTTTCAATCGGGATAGATGTTGGTAGACTCAACACTCTTTTTCCAAAATAGGCCCTCCAACAAATTCCAGACCTCTGGGGCAAGAAAGAAATTTGCCTCAGCGGCATAGGACAAAATAGGCGATACTTTCAATTTATAAAAGTCTATGAGAGGTCGGAGGGAAAAAGAGCAGTAGCATCGCTTGATTAGAAGTGCTTGAGATGCTAAGTTCGTGACTTTACTTCTAAGTCTTTCGACGCACGGACCATCTTGGATACTGTTGTTTAAAGTTATTCCCAAGTAGACCATGGCCGGGACCACAGGTACAGCTTCCACTGACAGGTACCACCTAAGATTCTTGACACTAGTAATTGGACCTAGTCTCAGAATCTTTGATTTCTTCTGATTAATTCGGAGACCATTTTCTTGTATATACAGCTCTAGTGCATTTAATTGTCGTTGGAGACCTACTGCAGTCTGATCTTATAGCAAAAGGTTGTCTGCAAACAGCAGCCTTCCCACGGAGGTCCCTGGGATTTTAGGGGGAAAACATCTCACCGTTCCGAAGGCTTCCTGCATGTCGGATATGAAAAAACAAAATACCGCCGGGGCCAGACGACATCCCTGTTTCAGCCCGTTCTGGGCTTCGACACTGCTTGAAAGGGTACCCTGTCTGTCCAACCTGACTTTGAGAGTTGTACCATTGTGAAGTGCCTCCAAGGGTTCTCTCTAATTATCAGGGCAACCCCATTTCCTCAATTTATGCCACAGGATACTAAGATAGACAGAGTCGAACGCCTGTTCCAAATCTATGGACGCAATATAGATGGTCTTGTATTTTATTCCCTTAACCAGGCATTTTAGTATATTAATGATTAAGACATTCAGGGATGTCCCAATGCCCTTACAAAAACCCGATTGCCAAGGGTCTAGATGGTTTGTCATCCGACTCCAGTCGTTCAGATGTTTCAGGATCACTGCTGCAAATATTTTGCCCACGACGTCCAAGAGGGCGATCGGTCTGTAGTTCGCAGGCGCAGACCTGTCTCCTTTCTTGAACACCGGTACGACTATAGACGTCTTCCAAGATTGTGGTATCCTTTTTAATCTTTTTATGTCATTGAACAGAATCAGCATAAATGAGGCCCATTTCTCCGGGTCTTTCTTGAGGATGTCGTTCGTGAGGCCATCAGGCCCGGCGACCCTGGAAGAGTTTTGGTTGTTGATGAGATCTAGAATGTCCTGCTTTCCAAATTCAATGTCCCAGGACTCATTAGAGGATACAAGTTTTTGTGGGCCACAGACTTCCCCGTAGAATAGAGATTTCGAAAGTGTGCCTCCCAAACTGTTCATGCTATAGGATTTTCAATTTTTGAGTCAGGTGTCGTACTTGTATCGTTAATCAATTTCCAAATGCCAGTGATGTTTTTAGTAGTTATCAGTTTTAACATCTTCTCGCTGTCTTGATGCACTAGCTGGTATTTGTGTTGCAAGAGCCAGTTTCTATAGTTGTTTCTACATTTTTATACAGGAGTAGATCGACTGCTGCATTGGTTTTTACAAAACGCCTCCCAGCTTTTCGTACAACTTTTTTTTTGGCAGCTACTTGATGATCATAGGTGTGCCGAATAATTTGATGACTTCCCTTGGCTGCCACCTTTGTACAGAAGATCAGAAGATCTTTAGTACATCCGTATATTCAATGCGATTCGCACATTGGTCCTGGTCATCAGATTTTGGCCTAATTAAGGGGTCCAAAGCCAGGCCCATCTCTTTTCTCCCCATACGGAGTCTGTTGCCCCCCGGGACTAACTCAAGATTTGGTTTGGTAAATGTTGAGCAGGTATAGTAGGCAACTTGTCCCAGGCCTCACTTTCGAGTTCCAGAATGTTCTGGTCGCTCTGTGTCGTAGGGACCACTTTCAACGATACTAGTTTCCCCATAAGGTTCTCTGTTACGAAAATATAGTCCAACGTGCTAGTTTGATTAGCACGCTTCCAAGTTGAGGCAGCTGGTTGGTCGCCCCGCAGATTTCTATTTACCATGTGAATGTTCCTAGATGTAAGTTCTTTCTCAAGGTTCACTCCTCTTATGTTTTTGGTGGCAGACAGAGTCAAGAACTCTATTTTGCAACGCATTTTATCATAACATTCCATATTAAAATCTCCTCAGGTTAAGATCTCCAGTTTCGGGCACTCAATCCTGGCATCATCTATAACTTTCAAGAGGACTTCCATAAATCTATCTTCTTGACTTGCTGTAGGTCCCCAGTACACGTTACATATGAGCAACTGCCACTCTTGGACATGAGTTGAGGGTTTTATCGAAAATAGAATTGTAGTAAGCTGAATCCAAGGGTTCTTGTTTATTGAAGAGAGCACTTTTAAGCCACTTGTATGCTTTATCCCTAATAAGAGACCTGAGCTGGGTCTCCCTTTCGAACCCTTTATTGCTGAATTTAAGAATAGTTCAAACCCATCCAAAAGTGGAAGATCACACAACCAAGTTTCCTACAGACAAAAAAGATCGTAAGTTATTAGTCTACTGCTGAATTTCCAAGCAGATGTGAATAGCCCCTTGTGTTCCAACTCATGATCTTTATCCCTTTTAACGAGGAACTATGTTGGACACTCCGGGGGGGGCTGATGGCGTTATGATTTGGTTGCTAAAAACCCGGCCAACCAACTCCAATCCTCTAGGCTATTCTCAGAATTCGGCCCAGGTTTATCCAAGTGAGTGCGCACATAATCTCCTCTGCCATCGACCTCTGGAACGTCCCTGGCCATCTTCACCACTTGCACAACCTGGCCCTTTTTGGATACTGTTGTTGACTGTAGGGAAGTTCCTGACAGGTATTTCAAGTCTTCGGGACCTTCGTACTGTGTGCTGTTCCTCTCCTCCAACTCCTTGAGCACAAACCCACATAAATTGAGTTTTGAGCCCAACTCTAGGAGTGAGCGTTTGGTGTTCCGATCCCCTATGTGGAGAATCGTGCTATCATGACGCTGTTCATCATGGAATTCAATCCAATCTATATCCCTTGATTTTAATTGGTCAGGGAATCCAGGGAATGAAGAAGTCTGATAACATTGGCCCTATTCATGGTCAGGTTATCTTCGTAACCTAATGTTCTTTCCAATAGCACTCTATAGTGTGCTAAGGCGTTTTGTACCTCAAGCCCTTTGTCAGCATTTTGATTTATAGGTCCAATGGCTGACTTATTCTCTGTTTTTTCGGCCCATGACACTGTTCTTCGAATTTCTTTTGACAGATCAATAAGGGATCTGTTATTTTTACTTTTTTCTGTAGATTTCTGGACCAGTGAGTTTCTCCTGCTTTCCAGTGTTCCATTGTCCAATGGACTAGGGATGGAAATAACCGTCCTGTCTTGTTTCGGAGAGGTGACCTGATCATCTTGCAAAGAATGCACTCTGGATTTCCACATGTTTTTCTTGACAGAATCCGCTGTCGGCGCGGTCAACTTGACCGATGAGGACTTTTTAGGTACAGCTTGCTGGTCCCCCCAATCTTTAAACTTGCGATTGGCCACCAACCTCTTTTGGTCAGCACATTTGCTCGTGCTAATTGCTTGCCGATCGTCTTCATCAGTACCACTTTCAGTTTCTGATGAATTTGATCCCGACCTCCCATCCCATGAGATGTTCAAATCCAAATAAACAGATAAGTCCATGAGAGAATTATCCACACTATCATTCTCCTTCTCATCGTCCAAAGGGCAGCTGTTCTCATCTGAGTGCACATTTGAAGAGTAGGCGGTGGCTTGACCTGATTTCTTTGAACTTCTGTCATAAATCCGTGATTTAGTAGGTAGTACCAGGTTCCTAGGTAGAGTTAATCCGGTAACTGTTCTGGCTCGGGTTGGTACTTTCCACGGATTTGAGGGCCCCGCGCCTATGGGTTTTTTCAGCAGTGTAGTAGTTTTCCCATAGTTTCTTTCTCCTTTCTTGTTTACTTTAAGTTGTCCTTCGTCTAAAGGAGATGAGCCTGTTTTAGGTTTCCTAAAAATATCAAACAATTTACCGTTGTTATTTGAAGCAGGTATTTCTAAGGAGTCGGGTATAACAAGTGGCGAGGTGTTTGATGCCGTAGAAGTCATTAGACTACCATTTTTGAGTGTGGGACCCCCCTCCTTCACTTTGGGGGCAATCTCCCAGGGAGTGTGATCAGTGTTAGTAGAAGTATCCATATAGTTTAATGGGTCGGTAGCTTCATCTGTACTCTTAGCAGGCAACGAGGCCTGGAGGTTCAAGGTCTTAACCGGACTCACCGAGTCAGTTGTGATACCGACCACTCCCCCTGTCCATAAGCTTAACCTTTCAGATCTCCTTGTTCCTTTTTCTTTTATAATCGGCTCAATGATGCTTTTTAAGATTTGAGCCGTCTGTTCAGCGTTTTTGTCAAGTTTAGACTGAATTGCTGAAACAAAACCTTCTACAAAAATCATTTTAGAATACAGCATAGCAATTGTAGTCGTGTGATCCCGGAGCTGGTCGTTTTGCGTCTCTAGGTCCGAGGGTGTGAAGGATGCCTTCTTAGTCGTTTGCTGGGAAACGGGGCTCGCTGAAGAAAAACTCCTTTATGGGGTCTTTGGAATGGCCCCCCCGTTTGAATTGGGTCTGCAGAAGAGAATGTCCCCCCCCCTTTGTATATGATGATACGCCCTTACGCTCAGGGGCTGTAGTGTAAGACCCCCAGTTGTCCGTTTGATGAGGCATTAGCCGCAACGGGGAGCGATCGAGAGAATCTCCTTGGGGGGGTCTCCTTATTATGCTGGTGCGCCAAACGGGGGTCATAAAGCAATTTACTGTTCAGTAATGAGATCCCAAATGGTTTCCAGCCTTTATTGGGCCTTCGCATGTGTGGCTGGCAAACCTTAGACCCATTATCCGTACACAAGACAAAGAGTTCCGCATCCGAAGAAGTGCTTGTCTTTGGTATACCTGTTAAATCGTCGTGGGCTAAACCAAAGTCCTTTGGCGTGGGTCCAGAAATACTTTGCAAAGGCGATTTTAAGGAAGCCTCCCATGGTGTTTCCCTGGGAGGCTGTCATGTTGACAATTCCTTTCCAGGTCCTGTGACTTTGGTAGCCACCACTCTAATGGGTGACAGAACTATGCCGATTTCTATGGGAACCTCCAGGGGTTGTAGAGGTTGTAAGAGATGCGATTGAAGACCATCTCCTTCCCCTAAACACGTGCCTTCCACCCCCCCTCTGCCCGTACCGCTGTAGATTGCAGAATGTTCTCGTTGGAAACTGTTTTACAAGTGATGGCCACTTGCGGATAGAGTTCACAAACTAACCTGTGAGGAGAAGCTTTTAGAGCCGGAGAACCCACCATTGCAGACAATCGTCCAGGCCAGCAAGACTAGCCGAGATTTCAAACTTTCCCTATTAAAGTAAGCCACAAGTCTTTCGGTGAAAGTGGGGCAAGTAAACCAGTGTCGTGGCCTCAATGCCTGAAATGTCATACAAAGGAATTAACACGCTTTGATGTATTTCGGAAAGTTACCTTCCAACCTTCATGCCTTGCTGCCGTAGACTGCCAGAGACTGCACTTAGCCACACTTCGCGTCGCTTTGCGAAGGAGGCCGGTTTAAGAGCAGTAGAGTCTCTGCAGGAAGGCGCAGCGCCCGCCAACGCCGATTTTCTTAAAGCAACAGAGTGTCTATTACTGGCAATGCGATCCTTGACACGCTGCTTCTCCCAGTAGCCTTTATCACGTTGCAGGAGAGAAGCAGTCTTTAAGTACAGCGTAAGTCCAACAAATAGCACGAGGGAGACTGCCAGAGACTGCACTTACCCACATTAGACAAGCGGATAGACGCAAACTGAAATTACACAAGTACCCACAGATCATGCAGGCAAATGCCTGGGGGAAGGTGGCCGGGGTCTTGGTAGCGGACCAGCAGGGGCTCTGGATTCAGGTGGTAGCCTCTTGGGCGGTCAGGGAAGCGAGATTCCTTTTCCTCACAGTCCAAATACAAGAAGTGACCATAACGATCGTGTTGGGGAGAATTCTCATTCTCTGGCTAATTTCCCTTACCTAGTGAGTCCCCCAGCAGCTTTGCTACATTTCTGGAGTTAGTTTTTTCCACTTAGTAAGAGTGTACCCCTTTTTCCCACTCTTACTTGTGTTTTGCCATGTTTATTTCATCGTTTTTGTGATTGTGGGCTCTGGAGTACACCACTTCAGTGTCCCCCTTCTTTTGTGTGTTACATAGCACCTTCAGTGCAGTAACACAGGGTTGTCTTTCAGACTTCCCACCGACTCCATTTCTGAGGCTGATTACTGTCCCCCAGAAAAGGGTGAAGTTGCCATTAACTTTACTTAGTCATTTAACCACAGATCCAGTACACCCCATCTTACATGGAGTACTGGAAAGGGTTAATCCTTAGCCCTTTTTATCTGTACCTCCTAGAGCATTGTTTCGCTCTTTTAACATTTAGACTTGGCTGGTGGCAGTGGTATCTACCTTAACTTGTCTACCGCAATTATACTATATAAACTTGGTACTGTTGTAGGCTATTATATTAGCCTCGAACTTCAACCCGCTTGACCAAATACTTTTTCTTTTGGCTCCTGGTCGGGTTTATTTGCCATTTCTTTTTGTTAAAGTCCTTTTTGTGTTTTACTTTGCGCGGCAAACCAGGTGTGCCTTCTTTGTTCACTGTCTTTTGCCGGGCTTCTGCCAAGAAGCCCTCCTCTAGGCGCCTGGGTGTCTAAGTGGGCTGAATGTGAGGGAGAGGTGTAGTCACCCCCTGCACAGGGTATCCTAGGAAACCCAAGTCGCACTTTGCCATGATTGGCTCAGGTGGTTGTCCGGGCTGGACAACCCGCCCCCTGCTGCGTGATTGACAGCCAGGCTGTGTGAATGGGGGGTTTTTGCATAAAAGGCAGGTCTCTTGGGCTAGAAGTCAGAGTCGCCACTGGAACTACAAGGAACCGAAGAGAAGCGGAGAAGAAGTTGACTGCTGCAACTATCCTGTCCCGGTGAAGCCCTGCTGCAGTCCTGAGCTATCTACCCTTCGACGACCAGAGAATATCCAGTCCGGAGTCTTCTTCCCTTGAGCTTGGTGGGGGTAACCAGCTCATCTTCTTCAGCCAGAGGATCCTCTTCGTGGTCGAAATCGCTGCACATAGCTGTAGTGGTCCGGATAGCCATCTGAAGAGCCTCTCCTGTTTTTAAGGAGCGCACCTTTTATTCACAGTCGCTGCTGCCGGCTTCAGCCCTGTGAGGTGCAGACCCCTCCAGACGTCCTCCTTCGGATCGAAGCTCCAGGAACCGTGGGTCTGCAGGAAACTACAAGGAACAACTGCTGTGGCACCAGCCTCTTCATTGAATAAGGTACTGTGTTCTGCTCGAGGAATTAGGGTGAATCCCTTTTCTTCGCCTCCCAAGGCTTGCACTTGTCTTCCCTCCTTCTTATAACTTTTGCTTCCTCTGTTGACAATATCTAAGTACTCCTGGCTACATTGAATCGTGAACTATCCGACTGGGTGATCCTTTGACAACCTGAACCCGGTTCCACTTGACACTGGCTCCGGCCTATTGACTCTTGAATTTCTGTCTAAAAGTGTTCTCTGGTTCTGTCTGCCTTGACAAAAGTATTGCCTATGATTTTTTCCCCCAACTCTCTCTGGGTATCTCAGGTGCTAAGTGTGTTTTTGCCCCGGTAACATTTCTTGCAGCGGATACGCGTTTCTTTAGTAAAACCGAACTGTCATTACTGTCAAAAAGTGATCGCAAGTGTATTCCCGGTAACGTCTTTTGTTTCACAACACCGGTCCGCTCAAACACAGGGTACATACCCTGAAGTTATACCGTACAAAGTGAATTGGTTAGTTGTAGTGTATTTTACGTGTGGTTTTTGAATTAATAGAAGTGTTGTGTTGATAACAAATGTTTTAAAAATAAATGTACTTATATTTTTTACCTGAAACCTTGAGTCAGTGTTTGCTTGAGTCACAGTAATTGTGGTCCCTTTGTGTAATCTCTGCTACTGCTCGTATACTCTTGAGATAAGCCTGGCTGCTCCGCTACTGCTACCACTTTAACATAGTAGTGCAGGCTTGTACCAAAGGTAAAACTTGTATTGCCACCTGTAGTCTTAATTGTGTGCAGTGGTCCCTAAGGGCACTGCACTGGATTCTGCCTAACAGATCGCATCAGAATACGCCCCAAATTCAGGCCAGGACGGCCTCCTAAGAACGGTCCTAACGGATCTAGAAATATTTGGCAAGGGGGAAACTGTAGTCATGGGTGACTTGAACTTGCCATGGGATCCTCAAAGGGACAGGAGCAATAGGAGAATTTATGGTCAACCGCCCCCCCCCCCTGGCTGGCCCTCAAAACGGCGGTAGTGCATCTGGCACTACAGGACGTATGGGCAGACCCAGGAAAATTGAGTCAGACCCTAGTAGGAAGTTAGGAAAAGAATATCAGACGGACAGGGGGAAATTAGATCTCCTGCAGACGAAAAAGGCGTTAAAGAATCTGCTCACATTGAAGCAGAAATACTATGTAAAGGCCAATAAGGCGGACAGGCTTCTGGCCAGGCAGCTCATGCAACAGCAGGCTTCCTAAACGATCCAAGGGATCCTCGACCCCGACGGAACCAAGGTGACGACGACCTCAGAGATTTCATACCAATTTGTGGACTTTTACTCCACATCATATAAGTCAGACGTCCCCGAGCAAGCCTCGCAAAAGACATATCTCCATCAGTCCCACTGTCCCACGGGGGTCCCTTGGCGCGGATATAACAATGGAGGAGGTTCTCCAAGCTATTAAAGGGATTCCATTAAATAAAGCCCCAGGGCCAGACGGCTACCCGGCACGGTTTTATAAAATATTCCACACCCTTTTAGCGACCTGATTGACTTTCATATTTAACTCATTTGCTAAGAGTGGCCGTATCTCTCAATCGATGGAGGAGGCTGAGATTATTCTCTTCCAAAACCGGGTATATATTTTAGCCTCAACATTTATAGGCCCATCACCCTTATAAATGTTGAGGCTAAAATATATACAAAAGTGCTGGCCAATCGCTTGGAAACCCTACTACCAAAATTAATTAATCCAGATCAATCTGGGTTTATTAGGCACAGGCAGACCGAAGACAACATCCACCGGGCCTGTCAATTCATTGAGGCGATGGCATGGCAAGAGGAACCGGCCATCCTGCTCTCGTTAAATGCTGAAAAAGCATTTGACTGGGTGGAATGGCCCTTCCTGTTAAATACCATGGAAGCTAAGGGGTTTGGGGCAGGGTTTATGAACAGGGTCTGGGCGAAGTACTGCAGTCCGATCGCCAGACTGCTTATCAATGGCCAGATCTCCCAAACGATCCACCTCGAAAGGGGTACAAAGCAAGGTTGTCCCCTCTTTTGTATGCCATTCATAAGGAACCCTTTTTAGCCGCACTCAGGATGAGTCCAGAGATCAGGGGAATACCATTTGTCATGTAAACGCATATAGTAATGGCGTACACTGATTATATGCTCTTAACATTGTCGGACCTAGGGGCCTCCCTAAAGGGGGTGGTCAGAGAAATAAATAGGTTTGGGGCGAAAGCGGGCTGAAACATTTATATTTTAAAAGTCTGAACTACTTAATCTGTCACTGGAAGGAGAAGAGCTCCGGAGGGCCAAGGGGTTGACACAATTGGAGTGGGTGCAAGGGGGCGTTCGGCTACTGGGGGTCACATTGACGCACACTCTGGAGGGATTGTGTGGGGCAAATTATCTCCCTCTGCTGGCGCACATTAAGCAACAACTACTCATATGGGGTCCCTTGGCAGTTTCGTGGTTAGGGCAGGTCAATACAATTAAGATGGTGATACTACCAAGGGTCCTTTACTATTTCCAGGCCCTGCCGGTGCCGCAACACTTCTTCTTGGCGCTAGATACGCTGATATTACCCTTTAACTGGAACAGCATAACTCCTCCGCCTGGCGCTGTCAACACTAAAGATCCCCACGCAGAAGAGTGGTCTAGGTCTGCCAAACTTCCAGACTTATTATTGGGCGGCCCAACTGTGGGTCATTAAAGAATGGTGTCTGGGAAGCTCTGAGAAGAGATGGGTACACATGGAGGAGGCGGTCGTAGGTGCCCCAATGGGGGAGGTTCTATGGCTGCAAAAGGCTGATCGCCCACCGAACATGCACTTGTCAGTAGTCACAAGACTAGTAGAGGATGTGTGGGACAAGGTCATAGGACTCCACCAAATTACCTCCTTTCCATCCCCGTTTACACCCCTTTTTGGAAACCCTCAGTTCACTCCCAGACTAGAGTGAGACACATTCATGAGGTGGTCACTGGCATGATGCACAAAGTTCAGGGATATGTTCCAGGAGATAGAGATTAAGTCTTTCATTCAAGCCAAAGCTGAATTGGGCCTAGTAGAGAGACAATAGCTTAGATGCTTTCAACTCCGGCATTGGCTGGCTAACCCCATTAACCGGGCGGCAGCAGTCAGACCTCTCACGCCATTTGAGAAATACCTGACCGTGGTTTGAGGGGATAAGCACCTGATCTCAAACATATACAAATTGGTGTTAGATGCTGAGGCTGTAGCTGCGCCAACGTATAAAGCCAAATGGGAACATACGTTGGGCGAACATAGACAGGATGAAGAGTGGGAATTTCTATGGAGGGATATACCCAAATTGGTACAGGCCGTACAGATCAGGGGGTTTTGGTACAAAATGATGACCCATTGGCCCTTTACCCTGGCGCGGCTGCACAACATATTTCCCATGGTTTCACAAAACTGTTGGAGAGAATGTGGGGCGTAGGGGATTGGCTGAATGTCTGGTAAAGTTGCCCGAAGCTGGCGGTGTACTGGAAGGCGATCAACGACAACATACAAACAATATTTGGGACTCAAGGTGCCAGGGGCCCTAAAAAGAGCTTACTGTGTGTGGGAGAAAGAAATGACAGGTCATGGGCGAAACACAAAAAGGAAAGCACACCCATCTTCAGCTTAGCGGTGCTCTTTGTGATTGCGCAGAAGTGGAGGGCTTAGGTCCTGCCCCACGAACACGACTGGCTGATTAAAGTTTGAAACGTTTTCTGGCTGGGATGGCTTACGTACTCTTTACAAGGGAATCAGGCCACATTTACAAGTGAACGGGAGATTGTGCTGGCTTTCTTACAGGATGATTACAAAGCACCCTGCTGTCCACAGAAACTCAGTATTTTAGGTATAAACTGAGATGCTTGACTTTTGGCGCCTTCCTGGATCAAGGGAAGGGAAGGTGGAGAGGTGCAGGGGGTGATAATTTGGGTTGTTTGGGATGTTCAGAACTTGCATTAAGCTTTGTAAAAAAACACATTGATCCCAACAGAACAAGACATTGCACAACATGTTACTGCAGCTTAAAACACATTATGTCGTGGGATTGCAACATACCAAACCTAACTGAGTGTTGCACTTCAAAACAGGGCAGTGCAGGGACATAGCAAAACATGCCATCGCCAAGCGTCTCAAAGAAATAATCAGGTACAAGTGGACCTTCCCATTCGGGCTCTTATTCGAGTGGGCTGCTACACAGAAGCGAATAACTATGCTACAAGAAGGGGCAGACATTCTAAGTGTCGAATTGGGCCAGGAACAGGGGGCGGCCAGACCAGAAAAGTCATCAGAAGCAGGAAGTGGAATGAGATCCAGCCGTGTGAATGGTCAGTTGTGGGTCAGTTGTGGGAGAGGGGGAAAAGGAGGAGACCCGCTCCACGGGGAAGGGAAAGGAAACAGAACCAGCAGCAGAAGGGAGGGCAAAGGCGGAAGAGGATTGACCCGAAGTGAGTACAAGTTATAAGGGGTGGTGGACAGAAAGGTTTTTCAAAGAGGGGAGGAGGGAAGACAAGCAAACATCATGGGATCAGTAAGGGCGAGGAAGCCTGTGGAGTGGGGGGGGTGGGCGGGAAGACCTTGCAATGAGGCCTTCAGGGAAAGGGATGGGGGCACAGGGGGGGGAGGGGGATCCTCCAGGTGCTACCCAGGGAACGAGGTAGGCATTGCAAGCGTGACCGGGAACTCAGAACTGAGAGATCAGTTGATGGAAGAGAGTGGGGGAGACACACAAAGCAGGAGAAGGAGAGAAATCCCCATTCATATGGGTAACCCATAATGTTAGGGGGCTCAACTCCCCATTGAAGAGAAAAAAGCTGGAGCAATTCACGAAGAGGGGGAGACCAGACTTTTTGGGATTACAAGAAACACACTTACTCCATAGAGATCAGGGCCGATTCAAGCTACAGGGGTTCGACCAAGTATTTCAAGCATCGGGGATTACAAAATCGGGAGGGGTGGCACTGGCTATCAGAAATACAATTAACTTCAGGATGGAGGAGACTCTTAAGGACAAAGAGGGCAGATATGTGCTAGTAAGAGGCAAAATAGGAGATGAGATATATGATAGGGGTTATCTATGCACCCAATTCTGGACAAGAATCTTTCATGCGGGACATTTTAGGAAAACTAGAAGTGTACGCAAGGGGCCAAATAATCATAATGGGCGACCTAGACATAGCCTGGGACAGGGCCAAAGACAGATCGGGGAGGATTAAAAGCATTGGAGGAGGAGCAGTGGCCTCTGCAGAGTTGAGGGACAGAATTTCGAGCTTGGGCCTGAGGGACGTCTGGAGAGAACTGAAAGGGAATGCAGAGGGCTACACCTTCCTCTATGAAGTCCATGGGACACAGTCTAGAATAGGCTACATCTGGGTCTCAGCGAACTTGGTGGGCAGGGTCAAGGAGATAAAGGTGGGCCCCATGGGTCTAGCAGATCACAAAATAATATCAATGCAAATGGAGCTGGGAAACAGGAGAAGGGGAAATGGGGATGGAAATACCCGGAGTACTTGATGAGGGACCCCATATTAAGGTAGGAGATGGAGGGGAAGATGAGAGAGTTCTTCGAGAATAATAAAAGGGGGGACACGGAAGAAGATACGAGGTGGGACGCATTCAAAGCCACGATGAGGGGTGAAATCATAGCAGTCAAAGCTCAAAGACACAAACAGCTGCTGGCCCTGGAGACACAACTGGAGGCAGAAGTCGAGGGGCAAGGAATAAGGTTGCGGAGACTCCCAACAGGAACAATCAGAGGGAATACAGGAGGGTGGTGGGCCAGTTGGGGATCTTGCGAACCAAAAAAGCGGAGGGGGCCCTACTCTATCTGAGACAAAAATTTTACTCTAAAGGGAACAAGGCAGACGCCCTACTGGCGCGTCTCCTCCGGGGGGCGACATCGAGAAACACAATCACGGCTTTAAAAACAGACTCAGGCGAGAGGGTCACACGAATAGAAGACATTCAAGAAACCATGGCCACATTCTATGAAACATTATACACATCTCAGAACCCCCCCACCCAGGCACAGGAGGAGTTTTTGGATAAGATAAGGCTCCACGAATTAAGTAGGGAAGCCCAGATGGAGTTACACCAAAAGATAACAGAGGACGAAGTGAGGGGGTGTTATTAGAAAACTCCCCGTTTACAAATCATTTGCAGGGCTGCTGGTGCTGCAACTGACCCACCTCTTCAACTCCTTCAAGGATAGAGGGCAAATAGCCCCTTCCATGAAAGAAGCTAAGATCTCCCCGATCCTGAAATATGGAAAGGACCCCCTAGACAGATCATCCTATAGACCAAAAGCTCTTATTAATGTAGACGATAAGATTTATACAAAAATCCTAGCCAATAGATTGGAGGGGCATCTTCCGGACCTGATACATCAGGACCAGGCAGGTTTTATTAAAGGAAGGCAAACAGCGGATAATATTAGGGGAGTGGCGCACCTACTGGAAAAAGTGGAAAAAACTCACACTCCAGCAGCCCTGTTATCTTTAGACGCTGAAAAAGCGTTCACCCGGGTGGAGTGGCAGTTCCTTTTTAAAGCCGTGGAAAAGTTGGGACTCTGAGGTGTTTTTTCATAGATTGTCAAGGCAAACTATGAGGGTCCCCGAGCGAGGGTGTTAGTGAACGGTACGACATTGCAACCGTTCCACCTTCAAAGAGGAACAAAACATGGCTGCCCCCTATCGCCATTACTTTATGCAATTTACCTAGAACCTCTACTTCAGGCTATCCGAGGGTCGGAGGAAATACAGGGAATACCTTTTGGGGGCAGACAGCATAAATTTGCAGCCTTCGCTGACGATATGCTGCTCACCCTGACCAATCCCTCCGAGTCAAGCATGGAGAGTAGAACACTGCTAGAGGAATTTGGGAAAGCGTTGGTACTACGCATTAACATGAACAAATCTGAGTTAATGGACCTGATGCTGGGGAAAAAGGAGAGAGAAGAGCTAAAAAGCACAACGCCATTTGCATGGTGACCTGGGGGGATCACATACTTGGGGGTGAGGATAACCCCGTCACTCACAGGGTGGTATGCGGCAAACTACCCCGCTCCCCCATCCCTTGGGAAGCATTAAAAAGGACCTCCACAAGTGGCAGAATCTTCGGATCTCCTGGCTCGGGAGGTTGGCAGCATTAAAAATGGTCACACTGCCGCGGATGCTCTACCTATTTCAGGCGGTCCTCCAAGTAGTTCCGGGAAGCCTCTTCAGGGAGCTTCAAGTCGTAACAAACAAGTTCATATGGGAGGGAAAAAGGTCAAGGGTAAGTAGGCATCAACTCATGGCCCCGAGGAAAGAAGGGGGACTAGCCCTACCTAATTTCCGACAATACTATGAGGCAACCAAGCTGAGGGTAATTAGGGAGTGTCTCCATGAGGGGGAAGAAAGACTGCGTTAAAATGGACAGGGCAGTCACAAAGCATGACTTGGGGGAGGTCTTGTGGTTACCTAAGCAACACCAACCAAAGCATATGTATGAGAGCTCTATCACCAAATTAGTAGCGGATAACTGGGACAGGCTGGTTAAACAAAAGGAAATCACTACTTTCCCATCCCCCTTCACACCCTTATTCAACAATAAAGAATTCACTCCAGGCCTGGAGAGGTGGGCATTCCGGAACTGGCAGGAGTGGGGTTGTCAGAGGATGCGAGACATGTTCTTAGGGGGGAATCAGCACTTTTATAGACTGTAAAAGGGACTTTGCATTAGGGGAGGGTGAGAGACTGAGATATTCAACTGCGCCACTGGCTCCTGCACCCCACGAATAAGGAAGCGGCCACCAGATTACCAACCCCTTTCGAGAAATTCTTAATGACTAATGACGGCTCTAAAGGGCTAATCTCACAGCTATACAAGATATTGGACGAAGCCACCCCGAGGCCAGAATGGCCCTACATGGGTAGATGAGAACGTATACTGGGCAGGGATATAGAGAAGAGGGAATGGGAGCAATTATGGAGAAAATTCCCCAAACTAGCGAGAGCCTCACAAACTCAGGAAGCCTGGTACAAAGTACTCTACGGGTGGCACTACACCCCAGCTCGCCTGCACAGAATATACCTTGAGACAACGGGGAATTGCTGGAGAGGATGTGGGCAAGAGGGCACAGCGGAACACATTTAGTGGAGGTGCCCAAAAATAGTCCTGTTTTGAAAGGAAATCCGACAAGCGCAGGAACAGGTTTTTGGAACAGGGGGAAGCACGCCCCCAGAATGGACCCTACTGGGCCTTCAAGCAGACCAGTAGGTGGCAATAGGAGAGCCGAGAGTTAGTGAAAGAGCGCAGGTGATCCTGACTATAGCTGGAATGACCATTATAGCCCAGAGGTGGAAAAGCTCAAACATACCAACTTTCCAAGACTGGCTGCGCAAAGTGTGGGAGATGGTGGCAATGGAATGGGCCACATACACAATGAACAATGCAATGCATAACTTTGCAAGTGACTGGGGGTACGTACTAACCTTTCTCAGAGACGATTTCAGGATCGGATGGCGTCCGCAACGCCTAAGACTTTTGGAACTGCAATGACCCCGGGGAGAGATAACGAGGTCACATGGCACGACGAAACACCTGAGTTGGCACAAGGGAGTGGGGGGAGGGAAGGGGACACTGGGATTGTTTTGTTCTATTTGTTGAAAAATTCAATAAAAGGAAATGTAAAAAAATAACAAGAAAAAAATATAAATCCAACTATATAGAAAGGTATATGCAAAGGTCCATGATCCCAAAACACCAACGAACATCCACAGAACTCAATGAAGAAATAACTATATACAAGATGTGGAGCAAAGTCCATGAACTCCAAAAAAAAGGGAATAAACAAATGAAACCTACTCCTAAAAACTATATACAAAGGCAGCGGGCTAGTCCTACGACTCACCATTTCCCCCAAGAGTTTCGGCCAAGATATCATCGAACTCTGCATCAATCTCCCTGAGGCGGGCCTGTGCTCTCCCCTCGAGGGCCTGCAGAGACTCCATTGTGCTCCTCTCAAACTCCCTGCGTGACTCCTCGAGGAACACGGCCCGCCTCTCCACCCGACGCAATGGTGAGTCGTGCCCCCTGTGCCCGCTGCCGCTCTGCTCCGATCTGCTGGCCTATTCGCTGCAATGATGACAGCCCCCGGCGCTGTCGTGCACATGCCGTGCTCCTTCGTGCTTGCACTTCCTCCATTGCCATTGGTCCTGTTGCTGCGGTGACCACCTCTGCCGATCCTCCTTCAACTCTTGACTGTGGCAGGGATGTGGTCTCCACCAGACTGGCTGCCGGGGTTGGGACAGGTTCACAGGGGGCCCTGGTGATATCTGGGCCAGAAGACGGCAGAGAGGACGACTGGCGCACAGAGGAGGAAGACTAGTAGGGGGTCGCAGGAGTGGTCAGCAAACGTAGGAAATTTGTGACCAGGAACGGAACTAGCCAGTTAATGAGGTGACAGACCTCATCGTGATGATGTGGAAGCCCCCGATTGGAAGCCTGCACATCATCACAAATGCTGGCTGTACGCTTCGCAATACCGGCTGGCAACGGTTCCACCCTGTCGCAAATTGCCTCATCGGCAGGTAGTCGAAGATCCGTTTCCGTCGATACATCCGCCACATGCGGACGGGTATAGCATGGGGCATGCCCGCAGCTGCATACTGCTGCAGTCGCAGTACCAGGGACAGGATTAGGAACAGGCCCCTTCACTGCGACCTGCACTGCCTCCGACCCCTGACCCTGGACTGCAGCAGTCATACCTGCGTCATCACCCCCGCTGTGCCCCATGGGATGGTCTGATGTGGGCTCCTCCTCCACCACCACCACCAACCTGGATGACTCCCCACTGTCTTCCGCATCGGATTGCCCCTGGGTGGCTTCAACTGTCCCTCCCACTGCCGAGGAGCCCACAACCAACTTCACCCTCTTGGGTCTACCCTCAGTAGCTATGGCCGTTGACTCTGATGCAGCACCAGTATCCTCGCGCCCAGAAGATGACACTGCCTAGGAGGATGACTGGGCCTTGCGTCTACGCCTGGTGGAGGCATCCCTGCTGCCGGGCTCCACAGCGCCTTATCCGCCCTTTTCTTCCATCGTTGCTATGGATAGGGAAACATAGAACATATACATCAGGGTACTGGACATGTGTGTTTAGCACAATGCAAAAGTACATAATTGCCACTGTCAAATGTCACAACCATCATCACCGTCCACTACACACAGGGAAGTGCCATTCACACACATGCAAAATCATGTCCGTCATTCACACCAGACATTCACATCCTTGGACAAGGCACTACCAGCACATCCAAATTGTCCATGCACCTCACACGTATCATGGCACATACATATCTCGCTCACACACATCACCTGACAGTCATGAAGCAGGCCATGGATCCATCACGTCAGAGAGCACTTGCAGTGAAATTGCCAGCATGAGGCAATCACACATGCAAACGCGAAGAGTCACAGACATCCTGGAGTGTTTGCCTCTCACACACTCACTTCTCATACACTTGCACATGTAGACCATGCATGTCCATGATGTTGCCAAATGCACACGTGTCACACCTCTGGCATGACACAATCCACACACAGGGATGCATAAATGTGCACGTTATGACATACATGCGCGCTTCAGGCATTTCCACACCGACACCATTGATGTCGCAAATGCATCAATGAACTCACATGCAGCTGTGCCTGGGACATGTACACGGACATCTGTACAGTAGGCATGTCAAACGTAAGAGCAGGGTGCACACACCAACCACACGTCTACATGCACATGCACTATGGTGGACAAGAACACATGGACTCTTACCAGTCGACTCCAGACGGAGCTCCAACTCCAAGACCTGGGTGGGCAGTGCTGCGTCGATGCGCTCCAGGACCCTCTTCATCGGTGGTCAACCGGCCCCGGCTCACACCTCAGATAGCCCCAGGCTTGAGGAGACGCCGGGCCTTGTTGAGGGTCCTGGACCTGTAGTCCTCCCTGCGCTTATGGACATGTTGGTAGTCGCGTGGTGCCAACCCCTCTGCATTGATGGCACCCACGATGTCCACCCAGATCTTCCTCCGTCATTCCTTGTCGACTCATGATGGTCCATGGAAGAGGGCATCATAATGTCCCAGGACTTGCTCCACCAGGATGTCAACTTCTTTGGCACTGAAGCTGACAGCCCTCTGCCTCACTGCCGGGGGTTGCCACTTGCCTCAGATGGTGTGGTGTCAGACATGGCAACCCCTGAGGCAGGTGTGGGTGGGCAAGGTGGTCCTGGGGTGGGCTGTGGAGCAGTGGTATGTAGTCTTCAGGATCGGCAGAGGTGGTCACAACAACAGGATCACTGGCAATGGTTTCAGAGTAGGCACAAAAATGCAGGACACGTGGGCAGCAGGCACACAGAGTGGGCCGGCAGCAGCAGATGGTGGCAGGTAAATGGTCTTGTAGGCATGAGCGTGGGTCTTCTGTGATCTTTCGCGTGGCCAACCGGAAACAGAGTGACGCTGTATGTGCAGAAACAGCACGTTAGTGTGTAATTGGAGGAAAGGCCCTAAGCGCATAAGTTATGTGACGCGCGCTGGACGTTGGGCGTTGCTGTTCAGTATTGGGTTAAAGGTTAAAGGTCTGCGTAGGACAACAGTGCACTGTGCGTTCTTTTCGTGGGGACGGACGCGTGAACTTTACTTCTTTGTGGGTTTGCATGCGAATAGTTCACTAATGTGGCAGTGCGTACTTCTAGTTTTGGCGGGGGAGTTGCCTACGTGCACACGCGTGTGTGTTTTTTTTTCTTTTTACGGAGCAGACGGTCGTACATGCATTTTCCATTCTGTGGTTGCCCCCGTGTGTCGCATAACCCATTTATGGGCTCATAGTAGCCTACGTGTTCCTCGCGTATGCATTTCTTGGTTTGCTGGGTGCCACAGCGTACTGCGGGACATTTTTTCATCACACATGGGTTACCAAGGGGTCGCGTACATGTTGGTTTTTGTTTTTGGGGTGCCTGAGCATTGTGCGACCTCTCCATTTTTCTCCAGGGGTTACACTGAGCCTTGCATGGGACACGCATGTACATTTAACATCACGTACCCTGCCCACTCACTCCAATTGCCCAGGTCAATTGTCTACTGCACCACCCATTGCACCATTCCATTTGTGCCATGACTGGGAGGGAAAAAAGTGGGAAGGGAGGCAAAGGTGACTGAGGTGCTGGAGCTGGCAGAGGTAGCCAAGGGGACCGAGGTGCTGGAGCTGGCAGAGGTGGACGAGGGGACTGAGCTGCTGGGGCTGGCAGAGGTGGATGAGGGGACCGAGGTGCTGGAGCTGGCAGAGGTGGACGAGGGATCCGGGGTTCCCAGGTCCATGCAGGGCAGGACATGCCCCCCTCTCAACAGGGTCCGGTAGCTGCAGGGGCAGCTGCAGCGCCGGCCACCCAGGCTCAGGGTCCTCCTGCCATGCCTGTAGTGGTCCCAGCCCCGGCCCAGGGAGACCAAGGGTCACATGTCCATGTTACCAAGGCCAAGAGGCACACATGCCTGCAGGGCCACCTCCACTCACAGCATCAGTGGCCACTAGAAGAGATAGAAGGTTACTGAGCTGACCTTGGCTGGCTCACCAAGTGATCTGGTAAGGCATACCTACAGGTGAATGCTTTGTGAGAGGTCAGAAATGAGAGGTGGACACAAAGTTGTAAGTTTCTCATTGTCAGACATTTTTATTCAACATAAATGGGTTGAATAAATGCCTCTCTAACCCTAGGCAGAGGTCTTGAGCTGCCAAAACAGGAACTGAGATTTAGGGCACTAGCGACCCCCAGACGCATGGTCATTCTGTTTGAATTACCAGATTCACAGTGTGGGGTACGTTTCCCCACCCAGTAGAATTTCCCTCCATCACCAGTCTGCACTTCAGTTACCAGCAAAATGGCTGTGCTGGGTCTGCGGAGCGCCATTACCTGGCATCAAAACTGCATTTTGCAGCTACAAAAATTATGGCTGAGCTGTCATTGCCAAGCACCTATTGGGCAAGATGGAACAGGGAACACACCGAGAAAGGCTGCCAGTGTGTTCCTTATGTGCACCCAAGAAAAGAATTGAAAAGCAGCGCTGCTCTGCTGCTAGCTCAAAATTTTCCATTGAAAAAGGAAATATTTTACATTTAAAATGACTGTGTTACGCTCACCTGGTATCCACAGGGACGCCACCAAGCTGGGTTACTCGCTGGTATGCTTCTCAGCTTTGCCCTGATATGGTCTGCGGGGAGGGTTCTGCCTTGTGGTAGAATTAGGCATGCTCTCCGTCCTACCTTCTTTGCAGGGGCGCGTTGTCTTTCATGGGCGAGTGCAGTCCAGTTACTTCACTGATGCCGGCCCGTTTGATATTGTTCAGGTAGGTCTTATTGCTGTTCTTTAGTTTTGTTGCTATCCTGCATGCCTTTCTTTGTTTAAAATGTCTCTTTTTTTCTCCCTTAGGTATGCGGAGCTTCAGCGCGGCGAACTGGCTTGGTTGAGCCCCGCTGGCAAATGATGGCGCATTAAGAGCGCTATGATGCGGTAAGTAAGCGATATGCGCAGCGCTGCGAAGTCTTGCCTTTGCTAACCTTTGTTTTTCTTCCTTGTAGGTCGCAGTATTCTTCAGCGCAAGTGGAATGTCCGGAGTGGTGCCAGCCGAGAGGCGACCAGCCAGGTAAGCCTTTTGAGCAGTTCGTAATTTGTAAATGTCTCTACTGCTTTCTTTAATGTTGCCTCTATCTTCCTCTTTCAGGTCGTTCTGTCCGGGAGGCGTGCCGATTCGAGGAAGCTGTTCTCAGTAGCTGCGAGTGTTTAAAGATGAAGACTGCAAGTAAGATGCTGCTGCTAATGATGTTCCTTTTGTCTCCTTGCAGGTTCTGCTTCTCCGAGGTTCGAGGGAATAGCTGGACACGGTGAGCGTCACGTTGCAAGCTGAAAAGTAACACGAAGCATGTTCTGCAGTCAGGATGTGGTTTATATAGCCCAGGTAAAGTAGTACCAGGGAAAGTATTTCCAGGCCTGCCACACCCAAAACACTAGACCGCATAGCTTGGTTCATAGGAACCAAGCTATGTGGATGCCTCCATGTTGGCTGACAATACAATAAAGTAGTTCCGAAGCACATTTTTGTTCAAGGTGTATGAGCCTGGCACCATAGGTGCCAGGACTGGCCCCATGAGGGCTTTTGAAGAGGATGTCAGGCTCTAGAGGCCCGAGTCCTGACTCCACCTGGCCAATGGGTTTGCCAGAAGGGGTTTTGGGCAAGGGTCGCGACAGCCTGCTCCCGGATGCTCTTGTCCACCGTTTTCAACAGTAGACAGTTTTGTTCAATGAGATCCAACTATGTCCATCCATATTCAGGTTGTGCTTCAGGAAGAGGGGACATTTCTCAATGAATGACAGGCTGTGCCAGGCAAGATCTGTGAAATCCCAAAGAAACTTCATTCTCAGCCGTATGGAAAAACGCTTGACTTTTTGCAACAAAATATCTTAAACTCTTCAAAAGAAGCCCTATATCTCAGCGCTTATGTCAGTTTCAGCGGACCTTTTCCTTGAACAGATTTCTGTGTATGAGAAATTGACTAGGGCTGGAAATAATGTTTAGAATCTAGATGTAAGAGAAAACTGCATGGGAAGTGACAGCAAAAGGAAGATTCACCACGAGTAAAAACGGTTGCTTTTTACAAACAAGGAAATATCTGTTTGAAAGTAAATTGTGGAATTAAGGCACTGTCTTTGCACAGAATGTGATGGGGTTTTGTTTTAAAACAAACATATGTAGGATATTTAAGTCCCACAGTTTGTCTCTGGTTCAGAAAAAAAAATAAGTGTGCTGAAGCCACAGAACAGGTTTTCCTGGCCTGGCTACAAAGGACATTTGCTTCCTGTGAATTAGACATGCCACCCTCTTCCCCCATGGGGACCAGCATCTGGAAACTATGAATAGACCAAGGGGGAGAATGTAACACGCTTGTCAGTCTTTCTAGCATTCTACAGCCAAGGGACAAAGGATTTCCACGACACTTAGGAGCGACTTTGTGAACAGCACCACCCCTCAACTTCAACTGTTGAGCCTCAAAGCAAACTCCAGAGCAACCTTGGAGGTTATGCCCTTATTTGGGAGACAATGCTGGCCATTTGGGGCAAAAGACTGTTTTGAATGAATAAACTTTAAGGCTTTATTTCTGCAACCGGACAATGCAGTAATATGAGAGTTTAACAGTTTAAATATGATTTTGGGGGCATTAAAACAAGATATTGTGGCTTTCCTTAGCATGTATGGGACGCAAACGGTAGAATAATGTCATTCATGGGAAAAGTGTTCACAGGATAACTATGAAATTTAATGTATGTTATAATAGGTACACCTGTATAAAATTGCAGAATTGTAAGTGGAATATTTCCCACCGAAAAGTGTGAAAGATTATTAGAGGCACGAAACAATGTCGTACAGACCTGGGAATTGGACTGCCATGCTCTGTATGAAATATGTAATTTGTCTGTGATTTGCAAGAGTGCCACAACTCTAAGAATGTGCAATTTAGGTCAGAACTGATTTTGTAACTGTGGGATGGCTCTGTACCTCATAAAACACACACCATAAAACTGAGTTCCCTCCTTCAGTCCAATTTGCTTCTAGGAAGGAGGCAACATACATAGGGCCTCATCACGAGTTGGGGGGTAAAGCCGGCGCTATTACCGCCGGTGCTATTAGCCCTACCGCCAACCTCCCTGGCGCTATTAGCGCTGGATCACGGGTTTGGCGGAACGGTTAGTGCCCATTCCCCATTGGGCCCATTCGGGAATTCCTCATTCCCCATTGAGCCCAATGGGGAAAATTCTCACGCTATTACCGCCAGCGGATTTTTCCGTCGGCGGTAATAGTGCAGAAACTCAGCAAATTTGCCATGGATTTCCCCCCAACTCATTGCTGGGGGAAATCCACCAAGACCATGATCTGGCGGACCCTTAAATGCAGTGGTAATAGTGCTACCGCTGCATTTAAGGGTTACCGCCAGACTCGTGATGAGGCCCATAGCCTGACCTATCCAGTTGTTAGAGGCATGTCCAGCCAAAGCCTGCCCCAACAATAAATCCTGTGATGTCACCTGCCTTATAAAAGGGGGAAGCTCACAGAGACAAAGGACACAGTCTTCTGAATTTTCCAGCTCCTGCATATCCAGACATTCTATTTTCATCCTGCCAGACTCCAGATTCTATTGCAAGACAGAAGCAAGCATTATGCTTAACTTTCTTTATTGCTACCAGTGCAGCTATTCAAATCTTTAAACATTTAAACCCACATATTTTTTGTTTGAAATAACAAAAGAACTTTCTTTCAGTTTAAATGGTTTAACATCCCTCTTATAGGCTCTCCACTGCCTAAAACTGCAAGTCACACGAGCCTCCATACTTCATGTAGTCCTGAGGCTATCTCTCTGCACCAATTCAGTGCCTGCCTCCTCTATAAGAGTCCCTCACGCAAGGTTCCTTCCTCTTTCTTTTTTCTGCCAGTCAGGTAAGTACCTTATTTTAATTGTTCATGTAATGCTGTCAATAGTGATAACCTGCTCGAATGTCAAATATATTTTATATTGTACCTTAGAGCGCCGCACGCATAACTATTTACATTGATGTAACTATACCCTGATATGTACATTTACCATAGTCCGTATGAATTATCAAGAGGTGGCAGACGCTGGCGTAAGGGAGACACTTGTTGAGCGTCGGTTAGTAGAAGCAGCGATGCCGCTAAGTTTCGCGTGTGTGTGGCGCTGCGGCGGCCACACATGAGGAAATTCCCTCATAGCGAGACATGGAAGCGGGGCTGCGCGGGCGGATCAGCTGGCGTGAGGCAGGCGGCCCCGCTCCACAGCGTATTCCCCCGATCAGGAGGCACGCACTAGGACCCAGGGGAGCGGGAGGAAAGATCCTTCCTGTCATCTCCCAGGCCACTTCCTCCATTTCGCGCAGAGTTTTCATCAGAGAAGAGGCACGGAGAGCGTTGCAGGAGTGCCCGTAAGGAAGAACAAAAAACGCATTTTAAAGAGACAACAGCTACAGTAAGAATCTCACACCTAGCAGCAGAGGCAGAGCCTCGTGCCTTGAGGTGGCCTGTGACCAGCGTTACACCTGATCATTCGGTGAGCCTAAGTCAGCCGACACCAGCAAGTTAGCACTGCTAACACAAGGAGATATGGCTCATTATGGTGAGGAACACTCCACCACTCCGGAGTACAGTGAGGAAGAGTGGGAAGAGTAACTCTGTCAGCAAGAGACTCATCTCTCACTTAGTTTTAAAAAAGTACTGGGAGACTCCCTCTGCCAAGCTGTCGCAGAGGGCGTGCAGCCAATCGCTCATAGACTCAACATGCTAGAAGCATGGATGCAAGACAGGGAGCAAAGTTCCTTCAAGTAAAAGCGGTCTCTTAGCCCTGGCAAAGGCACGTCGACCGGACACCCCCTGGATGGGGTTGAGCAGGGGCGTACAGCTCGGAAGAGCAAAAACTCTTTGCCCCCTCCCCGAGCAAGGAAAGAAGGGTCGACTCTGACCCAAAAGAACAAGAAAACCCAGTCTCAAGGCTGAAAAAAGCTTTTCTGGCTAAGTCAGCAGATCGTCAGCCCAGACCCCCTGCACCAGGGGTGAATAATCAAGGGGACATAGACGAGGGCCCGACGATGAAGGAGGGGAGGAGGATGACCTCACTCGGCACCCTGCAGCAGAATCCCCATTCCTCGAAGGAGAGAAAGATATACATAACCTGTTTGACCCCGAGGCCATCCGGCACCCGAGATCTGCAGAGTGGGCACCTTCACCCAGGGTGGCGCTCTACATGGTGCAACACATTCAAAAGCCATTGGACAAAGATGTCTGCGCCCACATGAGAGCAGAATCCCATCGGCCCAACCTACCCGATAAGCTATCTGAGACTCCAGATCTTGACCCAAAGATGGTCACGTTTGTAACGAAAGCCTCCAGAGACGTCCGCAAAGGCGTAGACAGGGCGTGGAGAGGCTGCCAGGCTGTCAAGTGCTTGACCTGGCCCGGCCCTTTGGCTAAAATCATGGACCTTGCTGAAAAGGGAAAAGATACCGGGATCCCGATTGACCCCATCGCCCTGGCCAATTGGGCTCAGCGCGCAGTTTGCTTGTTGGGAAATGCCAACTGCGCCCTCTCATCCAAGAGGAGGAGGGATTACTTCTGAAAATAGACTCTTAAGTTGAGCGACCTCTCGTCCTACGAAGCAGGACAAGGAGCCAAAGTACTCCTTTTCGGGGAAGCGTTTGCTAAGGAGATGGCACGGTTCGTAGGAACCTATTCGGCCTTCGAGAAAGCTCAGAATTCCATACGGCAAATCTTTCCAGGATGTGTTTTTGCAGGGACCGGACGCCAGCGGGGTCGGGCGTTCGGTCGTGCAGCCTTCCACCGAAGACCCCAAGGGCATCGAGCACAGTACTGGGAAGGGAGGCAGCAGGACGCCCACTTTCCTTCCAGGACAAGATTTCCCAGAGGGCGCAGGCTGAGAGGAGCCTACAGACAGGCCGGAGCCTCTGGTGGTGAGTACTCTCAGTGCACAGGTGGGAGGCAGAACCCTCCAATTTTTGAAGGCATGGTATACCTTATCCAGCGATATATGGGTGCGAGACGCAGTAGAGGGGTTACACATAGACTTCCTAAGCAATCCCGTTCAAGAGCGAGAACTGCAGGCTATTCATATGCCAGCAGCAGAAGCAGCTCTTCTTCAGAGCGAGCTGTCAAAATTGCATCAAAAGAACGCAATAGATTGCGAGACTCAGTCAGGACCAGGATTTATCAGCAACATATTTCTGGTTCACAGAAAAGAAAAGGTCCGCCCGTCATCAGTATGAAGAGCCTAAACGAGTGGTTGAAATACAACCATTTTAAGATGGAAGGAATCCATCTTCTCAGAGACCTACTACGTTCAGGGGACTGGCTAGCTAGCCTGGACCTCAAGGACGCGCATCTGACCATACCGATAGCGAGAGCTCATCGCAGGTTCCTGCGTTTTCGCTGGAACAAAGAGATTTGGCGATTCAAGTGCTTGCCGATCGGTCTCGCCTCAACGCCTTGGGCATTCACCAAACTGATGCGGCCGGTAGCCATAAGGGAGAGAGGGATCCAAATTATAATATATCTAGACGACATCAAGCTGCTGGGATGAGACAAGTCCTCCCTAACAAACGACGTGTGTTGGATTTTCTCCCTACTATCCTCGCTAGGTTTTCTCGTGAATCTGGACAAGTTTCAGTTACAATCGACCTAGAGGATTGAATTTCTAGGATTCACTATAGACACCGTAAAAGCGACTCTAGAGCTACTGGATCACCAGGTGAGAGTGATAAAGGAGCTCAGAGCAGTGTTGGCAAAGGATGTAATTTCCCTTCGGAATCTAGCCAGGATAGTGGGGCTGCTTGCAGCTTCCATCCAAGCTATATTCCCGGGCGTTGCAGTGCCTCAAAATCCATACCATCAACTTGTAAAGTTGGACGACGAAGCCACAACAGAACTCCACTGGTGGCTGCAGAACATGGAAGCCTGGAACGGTCGAGCCATTTTTAGCAATGCTCCAGACTTAGTAATAGAGTCCGACGCGAGCAGAGCAGAGTGGGGAGCACACTGCGATCAGTTAGAGACAGGAGGGAAATGGTCCAGAGACGAATTACAACTTCACATAAACTGTCTTGAGCTGCTTGCAGGCTCCTTTGCCGTGCAAGCTTTCACCAAAGGCAGAGCCAAATGCTGCGTGTTGTTAAAGATGGACAACATCTCAGCAGTCCGCTACATCAACAAGCTCGGTGGTACCAGATCGAAGATGCTGGCAGAGCTTGCAAAGGACTTCTGGCATTACTGCATACAGAATCAGATAGCAATTTCAGTGTCTTCCAGGAGCACTCAACAACATTGCATACTGGAACTCGCGCTACCTAGCAGACACCAGCGACTGGAAACTCCTTCCCCAGATATTCCACCACCTACAAGAGGTGTGGGGACCCCTAGATACAGATCTATTTGCATCCAGACTGAATGCACAGACGAGCAAATATTTCAGCTGGACGATGGACCAGGGTGCAGCTGGCACGGACGCGTTCCTCCAGCCCTGGACCAGAGCTGTCCATTACGTATTTCCGCCGTTCATCTTGATCACGAGAGTTCTAGCGAAAGCTCGCAGAGAGCAGGCAGAACTAGTGTTAGCGGTCCCGTTCTGGAAGTCCCAGCCGTGGTTTCCAGTAGCGATGGAACTTTCCTCGCATTTCCCTGCATCACCCGGACCTCCTCCTCAGCTCAACAGGTCAGAGACACCCCTTGGTAGTAGCGGGCTCACTGCACCTGATGGCCTGCAAAATTCCAGGAGGAGATGGGAGCTGCCAGGCATTTCGCAGCTCGCTGCAGATTGTATCAGACACTCCTGGGCGCCTTCCACCTTCAGGAGCTATAGTTCAGCATGGAGGTCGTGGGCGCAATTGGATCCCGTTTCAGCCTATGTAGTTCACATTCTTAATTTTCTGGCATCTAAATTCCAGGAGGGTAACTCCTATAGAACCCTAGGAGTTTTTCGCTCAGCCTTTTCGGCAGGTCACGACAAGGTAGAAGGTATTCCAGTAGGTGAACACCCAGCAGTCCACAGACTTTTAAGGGGAATAAAGTTGAGAAGACCACCAGAACCAAAATACACCAATCTATGGGACGTACGAGACGTCTTGCAATTATTGATGAGATGGCCAAAGAATGTGTGCCTATCTAGGTCGCAACTCTCAGGCAAGTTAGCACTGTTGCTTTGTCTAATGGCATGTCGAAGAGTCTCAGATGTGAAAGCCCTAGAGAAAGAAAGATTTTCTACCCGGAAGGGGTGTCATTTACCATTATGCAGAGAACGAAGACGGGTGCTAGAGTAATTTCTTACCCTTACTACCCCGAGAATAAGAAATTGTGTGCGGCCCAGTGTATCACAGATTACGAAGCTGAAACTGCGAGCATTAGGCCGACTGGCGTTACGCAGCTGCTTATTGCGCGTAGGAAACCTCACCATGCAGTAGCCACAGCGACAATAGCCCGGTGGGTGAGAGAGGTGATGCAGTGGGCAGGTATAGATTTGACTCTTTTGAGGCGCATTCGGTAAGGGGCGCAATGGCCTCAAGGGCATTCGCAGCAGGAGTGTCTTTACAGGACATAATGAGAGCGGCTGATTGGTCCTCAGAATCCACGTTTAATATGTTTTTCTTTAAGCATGTGTTAGATATGGCTTATAAAGTGGTGGCAAGCTTTGAACATGCATAATGCTTGCCTCCATTACATCGTGCAATAGAATGTAGATAGCGCATACTAGCTGCACTGGTCAATCTTGATTCTATTAAAGGCAAAGAGGCGAGCATTATATCCCACCCAACAAAATGCGAGCAAATTTACAGCAGAGATTCTGCCCGATGCATATTTTGAATTGTGTTAGAGTGTCGCATTCCCACCCTCATGTTGTCTTTCATCTGCCGTAGGGGATGAACAGAAGCCGTCATGAGATGATCATCAGCAGATAGCCGCAATGGTTCTAGTTGTCCCGTTGGACCATATGAGCAGCAAGCCGAAAAATCTGAGTTACCTGGCTGTGAAATTAAAGTAACTGTTTGGTTAATGTTGACATGGAATGGTTGGACAGACAAAGAAAGAGGAAGGAACCTTGCGTGAGGGACTCTTATAGAGGAGGCAGGCACTGGATTGGAGAGAGATAGCCTCAGGACTACATGAAGTGTGGAGGCTCATGGGACTTGTAGTTGTAGGCAGTGGAGAGCTTATAAGAGGGATGTTAAACCATTTAAACTGAAAATATGTGAGTTTAAATGTTTAAAGATTTGAATAGTTGCATTGGTAGCAATAAAGATAGTTAAGCATAATGCTTGTCTCCTTGTCTTTAATAGAATCAAGACTGACCAGTGCAGCTAGCCTGGGCAACCTTCATTCCACTGCCAGGCCAAAGCATAGCTGACCCTATCCAGGCAGGACCATTGATCCAGAAAATCCCATTAACTCAGGGAGAAAGGGGGAAAAGCTGTGGTACCCTTTTTGAGAGTATCCTGTGACCAGACCGGCTTTTTGCCGCACTGCCTGCATGCCGCTGTGCCGTGACCAGACAGGCCCAGCTATTTTCTGCTAGGAGAGCCCTGCTGTGGTGCCATGACCAGATCCTTTGAGTCCAGAAACCCTGTTGGCTATCCCAAACTCCAGCGCTGATTGTGAGTATCTCCCCATCCATTAGCAACACATAGTACACCCCAACTTGATATCGGGTCTTTGTTCCACCTCTTAGTAATCCCATCGATACCCTGATAACTTGTTTAAACTATTCGAATTCTCTGTGCATCCTGTCCTTTATCTCCAAGCGTTAGCTCCATTCTTCCACTCATTTCTATCTTGCGTAAGTCCTTATTTGAATAATTTAATTAATTCCCACATAGAGCTGAACGCGGGGTGAAAAGGTTAACCTTGCAAATTAACCTTGGAGCGTACTGTGTCTTTCTTTAACAATCTAGTCATTAAAATCTAGTTTAAGTGAATTTGTAATTTCTTTCCAAACCTCTCTGTCAACTGCTTTTATTTTTAAAACCGGATGTACTTTCCCTTTGAAAATCTCACCCAGTCATTCTTCTAGAGCCACTCTTTCGCTTCCATATCATCCCTGTGATGTGCATCTATCACCCAGCCTAAAAAACGCATTCCGATTCTGTCTATTTCACCAGTTTTTTAAACCGTTTTTACATTTAAACCTGTAAAAAGAAGAAAATGCAATTTTCCAACGTGTGATTTTGGCTGCACTGTGTTCTTACTTCCAAGTTTATTATTTGGACTGTATCCCCTTTGTTCGTGCCTTGCCTTGTAGTTGCTAGTGTTCTGACATCCCTGATACTGCTATAACTCATATTTACTTCATTCAACCGCATGTGTAATTTAATTATTTACCAATTCCGAGTGTTATTTGTTCAATTGCAAGGGGTTTTAGAATTCGATTTAGAGTCGGATTTTAATTCTGTTTGCTGCCTAGTATACCTGACCCCATGCTGCTTCCTTCTATCCACTCAAAATTCGATTAATAGGGGTTTGAGGGAGCATTGCAGGGGGAAATCTTAACTCGGGTGCTATTTACCCGAAGAGTAAAATTGCTCCCATTCTTTGTGCTTTGGGTATGTTATAGTAGAAGGTCAAACTAAGTGTATTTCATCATTTTGCTTGTAATTATCACCCCATTGGTGATTGCTGCCCAATATTAAATTTGTGTGATTTTCTTGAATTTAAAATAAATAAATATTGTATTATTACCCACTAGCCTGGTTCATGGTCCATTGTGACCCGGGGTATTTGTCAAAGGGGGTGTGAGACGGGTTGGGTGCCAGCTCAATCCGAATTCGTAGGAAATAAATAAAAAGTATTTTAATTAGGCGTTACCTCCTAGGCTAAGTGCAAGAGTCCGGGTCTGGTGTGACACACCCGATTGGAATCCTTAACAATAGAAATCGTGCTCTTAGTCCTTCATGAATTGGGATGGATTAGTAGGTTCTTGGGTCCCTCCCCGCAAGGGGTAGCTGATACACAGGGGAGCTAAGTACAACAAGGTCCGTGATTTGTACCAGGGAGAGCAAAAGGTGATGCCAAGTTATAAGATTACGACGGGGAGGCATGATGGGGGTGCCTTCGTATCTAGGATGAGAAAAGAGTTCCCTCGTTTGCAAGGACTAGACTGACCTCGAAGTTATCTGCTGAGTTCATGTTGACGACCAGATGCACATTACGTCATTAGGAGTGAAGATAGGATGTAGCCTTTTTTTAATAAACTGTATTTATTTAACTGAGACAGTGATAAAAATTCACAGTATACATTCTTACATGTGCAGCTCTTCATTTCAACTATCAGCTTAGTTGCATATGTGCTCATAATTTTTTTTTTTTATAAGTGCCCCCATCCCCTTCTTCCATTTAACATATCAATATAAGATAAGATAGAACACCTTCTGCTGGTACACTTCTGTTGTGCTTATCGGGCTGATCCCCCCCACCCCCCTAACCTGGCGTACTATCAGAGAATAGGGGCCTTGCGACGTATATTTGGCTTAAAATACATTTGTTCCCTGTCCACCATGAACTCATGAAAGGGCATCTGAGTGGCTAGATACTTTTGGTAACATTCATATGACAGCGATGTCACCTTTTCCATGGGCATCACTCACCATAACCTCACCCACCGCATGGCTACCACCGGCCCTTGCCTGTTCATCCATGCCTGTGCCAAATTAATTCTAGCCGCACTCAGCATATGGGTGATGAGGGCGACTCTACATCCTGTGGCAGCATAGATGCCCTTCCCTATTGCTTCCAACAGCACCACTGCTGGTTCTAAAGGTAGTTGCGCCTTAGTCACTTCCTTGATGTCACTTAGAATTTCTGACCAATATGTCTCTGCTACCGTACAAGCCCACCACATGTGAATCAAATCCCGGTCTGCCCACAGCCCCGCCAACGTGTTGAGGGTTAACCCACGTTGATGGAATGCAGGCGTTGTGGTGTCATGTACCACCTCAGACATAATTTATATGCTGTTTCTTTAATAGGGACACACTTGGAGCTTTTCATTGTCTGTCGCCAAATTTGAACCCATGCCTCCCCGGTAATGGGTTCCCCCAAGTCCCGCTCCCATTTCGACATGTATGTTAGGGTTTCTTCCAGGTCTGACCCATCCACCAAACATAGAGCCTCGACAACCCCTTCTCAGGTACCCCCTCCCTTACCGTAAACTCCAGCCCTATTGGGTTTCTATTAGCCTGAAGGGGACCCTGAGGGACCCTTGAATGTGGAAACAAGGCACAGTCACCACACTCGAATAGATACGCCAGACACGCGGTTCGTTCCCAAAATCTAGGGTTTATTGCAATACAAAGAAGTCCCAGTTGGTCAAATGGCCCCACGCCCCGCGACGTGTGTCTAACAGACCCCGGGGGATGCAAGAGAGAGTGAAACGTACATCAGTTACATATATACAAACCGAGCACCTTACAATCAGCAATGACACAGTATGACACATTTGATGCCGCCCCCAATTCATTTCCCTTTGAATTAGAGGCGATGATTGACCAGTGTGACAAATATGACACCTTAGACCACCATATTTAGTAACGGTTTGCAATCTTCAATTTTATAGACACCATTCTTTGCGAGAACACAGTGATTCTGTTTTTCATGGGCAAGCTGCGCGTAGGAAACTGGCACATACCAGGCCTCACTATCTCTTAGTTTCGATTCTCGCTCTAGAGGTCAGCCCGCACTCCGGGGCCTCACTGGACTCAGAAAGGGGGGCCGTAAAGAAGATCATAATTCAACTCTTTAAATGCTAGTTTCGTACATTGCTATTCTTTCAGGAGACTCGCTGGCATTCGTGTACTAATTAAATGCCTTGCTCCCTGTCTTCAAGGATATGTGAGGGAGGGAATCGGGCATTTCTGTCTGGCTCTCCAGTGTAATGTTTCAACATGTCTCTTAGCCTTGGACCATTGAAGCAAAATAATATCTACAGCAAAGCAGTTTTACATGAGGCAAAGTGGCAACGTTAGAGAGAGCAGAGAGAGAAAACAAAATGGCGATTCTGGTCATCTTAAAATGGCCTCACTCTAGTTGAACTAATAGCTACGTAATAACTAATGATTATATATTCTAACACTGTAAATGAGGCGGTTGGTCTTCGGCCAACCAATTATCATTCATTTCCAGACCCTCAAGGGGTGTTTGGTTTTTCTGGACTGACAAACCCTCCTCTTTGCCGTATGACAAACGTCTCATCCATACATTGCATCCTCCTCCGACCAAGTATTTGGATTAGATTCGGAATCTGATTCAAATTCTGACTCATGTACGCTTGTTGTCTCCTCGTTATTATTATCAATGTCAATTGCCATGAATTCTTTAATGGTTTCAGATTTGTTACTATGGTGAGTGCTTGATTTAGTAATGTTTTTTTGCTTCATCATTTGTACACACTCTTCGCTAATTTCAGTACATACTATGGGGAGACAATGCATGCAACAACAACATGTCACGAATATTCCTAGGATTGCTACTAGGATTGCAAAGAGCTTCCATCCCCAGGATCGCAACACTTCCCAGAACCAGGAGCTTATGTTCAATTCCCAGCCACCTTCAGGGGGGTGGAGATCAGAGCTTAACACCTGCAATTTTCTTATCGCCTCAAAAATCGTGGGGGAGGAGTCATTTACAAATACACAACACGCTGATCCCACGATTTTGCAAACACCGCCGCAATCAACTAAGATTATATCAAGGGCCATTCTATTTTGTAGTGACATTAATCTAATTCCTTTTTCTTCAAGAGTCATATTATATAATATATCAGTGGTTCCATTTATTGTTTCTTCCAATATCCTAGACAGTCGTCTTATGTTATAAGAGTTTATGGCCTGGCCCCAAAATGGTATGAATGATTTTGCTATGTCCCCTACAATCAACCCGTCTTCAATATTACGGCGAGGTCGGGACCTGGTCAATTTGGTTATGTCTGATGTTTTTAAAAGAAACACCCCAGGAAACAGAAATCCCAAATAACATGTGCCTCCCCAGTTCCTAGGTAACCAAGGATATGCTTTTTCTCCACATATGAAATACACGACTGACTGCATCTGGTAAATATTCCTACCTGGAAAGAACCCTTTTTCTTTAAACAGAATGGGACATAATGAGGGTTATAATTCACTGTATATGAAGGGGGTTCTGCCTCCTTATTTCCCTGTGGGTTCATGTGGAACGTGATCACAGACGTTTTATAAGGTACAGACAATCTATCCTGTGGCATTATTGCTGGTGTAATTAATCGTCTTTTATGGAACATGGAGCAACCCACCGGTTTCATAATCACTTCCTCGAATTCATTCATATTTGTTTTATCTAATTGACCACACTTTCGTTCCATTTCCCATAATATAGGGCACTCAGAGAAGCATAACATGCAGAAGTTAAGGGCAGGGGCTGTACATACCATCCTATTCCCTGACCACCATGCTGCGGCAGGTGGGCACAAACACAACAATTATTTTTTCTTAGGATTGAGTACGTCATATTCATTATTAACAACAATGTGTTGTTCCCATACCCCTCCCCATATCTTACTTCCATTGGGGACAAGGTACAGGAAATCACATGGACTGGGCTTTCTGTTGTGGAAGTGTGTCATGATGCCTACCCCCGGGCATCCGGATCAAGCCAATCAGCCCCGGGAGCAGGCATCCAGACATTTACAAAAACCCCAGCAGCCCCAGCTAGGGGCTGTCTGGGTTCAGTCCTGACGCCGTAGGCACCAGGCTCATAATAAAAATCAGTCCTGCCGCCATAGGCGCCAGGCTCATAGAGATTACTTACCTCATGCAGACCATGCTGCAAATAAATCCAAGCCAACGTGAGGCCTGGATGGGACTTTTTTACTACAGGGACTATTTTTTTACTCGGGTGTGGTCCTGTGGAACTTCTTTCCTGGGACTACTTTGGAGGCTATTTAAACCACGCCCGAACAGCAGCACATGCTTTGTGTTATTCTGCATCCAGCAGCGTGACTCTCACCGTGCCTGCAGCCAGCATCAGTCTTCTGCCACGCTCGCGTGCCTGCAGCCAGCATCCAGTCTTCTGCCACGCCCGCCTCGAATCTGGAGCTCCTAGAATAAAGAGGAAGAAAAGGACAAGGTTAGAAAACTAACTTATTTCAAATTCCTTACCTGATTCCGGATCCATTTCATCTCCCGACCTGGAAAGTACATCAGTCCTGCACACGTTGCTTCGCCAGCTCCAGCACGGCGCTATATTGACCAGTTCTCACAGCATCTTTTGATCCGGCACTGTCTCCATCATTTCTTCGCCGTACTCCGGCACCTAGGGGCACAAGAATAACAAGGTGAGCCAAGGGAATCAACAAATACCTCTTACCACCATAGACTTACCTGATTTACCACCGGCGGTGGTATTCTCCATATCTTCATATGCCGCATCTGTAAAGAGGGAGAAAAACAACACATTAACGCATGCAATAGTTAACGGACAGCGTTGGGTAACACAGACTCTTACCTGAACGCCAGCAGCAGCTACGAGACCTTCTTCTCACAAACTCAGTTTCAACATAAGGAAGGAAGGGGACAAGAGTGAACATCGGGCACATTGAACTCTTTGAACTTGATACTTCAGAGTCAATGCTTACCGGAACTCTCCCAACACCTTCAAACCAGTGAAGTAACTGGTATCTACGCGCCCCTGCAAGACACGCAGGATGGAGAGCTCATCTTTTACAAACATAAGGTGAGGTTACTAAGGGGATATCGGAGGTGATTAGTGGGGGAGAGCGAGAACAGTTGGGAGGCCATCACTAAAACCCACAGGTGGCTAATCCCTGTCTCCACTTGCAGGAAAATATTTCTTCGGGTCCAGCAGACAAGAGACTAGGCGGGCCAGTCCAGACAGTCATCTCTGCACTACGCATCACGTTGACGGAGACCGCTGCTGTCCGGGTCCGATCGACACCCCTGTGGGGTCCAGGTGAGCGTAACAAAGTGTTCATAATAGGCAAAAGTACTTCAAAAGGGTGCATTTCCTCTAGGTACCATAATACCGATATGGTCAACATTGGGGCTAATATACTCATTATGCACATTACTGTGGTTAGACCCAGCATACAATTCTTTTTACCATGTCCTTTTTCCGCCTTTCTATATACTACGTTTAATTCTCTATCATCATTGGTGCAGGAGGGGGCATTTGTTGGTTCCGACATTTCTTCTCTTCCTCCTTCTTCTTCTGCTGTGCTCGTCGTGAATATCTCTTGTTCCTGTGCTTCCCGGGATGTTGACAGAGTTCAATCAATGTCAACAATCTTTTTATGCCAGTTTGCTATCCGCCTGGATTGCTTTTTCATTTGGCAAGGCCTTCGTGCATTCTCACATTGCCCTATAGTTTCAGAGCAGCTGCCTTTGTACCACTTGCGCCCCACTTGTTCACTCGGGTTCCTGACACATGGATTTAGCGCCAAGGAGTTGCGTTTCGTGAGCTGTCTAATTTGCACAACTCTTACACCACCCTCCTCTAGGCCTCCGGTTCTCACTTCATCCGAAAATAGGAAACAGAGGCAAGAAAATCACCAAGCGATGAAAATGTGATCACTCCTTCTTTCTGCTCCGCAGGTTGTACCGATTTGCTCCTGGTACCGTGTGATCAACAAATAGTGCAGGTGCACTTCCGGTCTCGAGCTTGGAGTCATCCTGGGGCACAACGGCAGATGATGATGGGTGCCCATGTGACAATGCAGGCTGTGGCGCAACAGAAGATGGTAGGCGCCACAGAGGTATGCGCTTGATGTCGGCCAGCAGAGATGCAGAATCTGCTGGACAACGTTGAGGCACTCTTTGCTCTTCCGTTTTTATGGTAATCTCATCAGGCTCTGTTTCACGATCAGGCAACATCTGTGGCAAAGGACTGGCAACAACCTTTTTCGTTTCTGGAACCGCTGCTGACTCCTTCTGGTCTTTGTCCCGATCAGTTGACGTGTCGAATGGCGATGGGACTTTCTTGGCGTGTGTGGCATGAATCCACGCCTTGCGTCTATCCACGCGTATCGCTGTCTGCACGGTCAAAAGTATTTGATACGGGCCACGCCACCTGGGTGCCAGTGAAGTTTTCCTTTCGTAGTTTGATTAGTACCCAGGTTCCTGGCTCCATGGGCCAGTATACCGCACCGGTAATGCCTCCTGCACCTGCTGATGAATCAAACGCAGTTTTTTTACTAACAAATTACAGTAAATGCTGAGTACAGGGTATTCTACCTCTCTCATTCTCCTAGGCTGGGGTGCGCACCACACATTCGCTGGTCTCCCCATTATGATTTCATAGGGGGAGAGCCCAGTTCTGGCCTGCACTGATGTTCGCATACACAGTAACGCTATTGGTAATGCATCTACCCAACTTAGTTTGCTGCCTGCACAGATCTTACTGATTTTGGACTTCAAGATTCCGTTATGCCGTTCAATAAGATCGGCCGAACTCGGATTTCTCGAACAATGGAATCTTTTATCGATCTGCAATCCTGCACAAATCTGCAGTATCACTGCACCTACAAAGTGCGGACCATTGTCCGACCATATGACACGGGACAGACCAAAGTGAGAGAAATACTCTTTTAGCATTACTTTCGTCCTTGCTCATGGCTGTGCAGTCTTTCAATGGATATGCTTCAACCCATTTGCTGAATGCACATATGATCACCAAAACCAAAACATACTTACAATTTTGGCATCTCTCCATTTCTATGAAGTCAAAGTGGATCACTTCGAATGGCATAGAGGGAGGTCCAAAACTTCCTGTTGGAGTCACCGTTCCTTTTCCCACATTGTGATGTAGGCACGTAATGCAGTTTTGTACCAGCCTTTCGACATTCTTTTTTATGAGTGGATTTTCCCAGACTGTGGCTAAATGTTGGACTATTTTCTTCGCACAGATATGTGTGGGACTGTGAGCCATTGTAACCATCGCATTTACATATGCATTTGGCAACATTCAATTCCCGCTTTTCTTGTCCACCCAACAACCCTCCAAATCCAATTCTGCAGAGCCCTTGGCCCATCCCTGTATTTCGTCGGCAGTAGCTTCTGACTGCATTTCTTTAACAGTCACAATTCCATTTTCTATCATGCAGGGCACTTCCTCCGATTGTACTGTCAACATTTTTGTATTCAAATCAGTGGCAGTCTGTTTCGCGATCTTGTCTGCAAATGCGTTTCCTTCTCCCACTTTACATGTCACCTTTTTATGCGCCTCGCATTTCACTATTGCCAGGTGCTTTGGACACGTAAGTACAGACAGTAATCATACAATCAGATGGCCATGTTGAATTCTAGTCCCATGGGATGTTAAGAAACCTCTCTCGGCCCATAATCGGCCACAATTATGAACTACGCCAAAGGCGTACTGGCTGTCAGTATAAATATTTACGCTCAAGTTCTCTGAAATTTCACAAGCTCTTGTTAAGGCAATTATCTCTGCTGCCTGGTCAGAGTTATAAGGAATTCTTTTACTCTCCACGACACTTTTTAATGTTGTAACAGCGTATGCGGCAGTTGATGTGCCGTCAGGTAGTTTAAAACAGGAGCCGTCACAAAACAGTTCCCCTTCTGGTTGTTTTAGTGGTGTGTCACTCAGATCAATTCTGCCTTTTGTTTCTTCCTCAGGAACCATTAGGCCACTGTTTTCCCCGGACATTGGCATTCATTCTGCTGGATTCAAAGCGCTACACCTCATAATTTGGATGTGGGGCGTGTACAATACAATTTCATATCTAGTCAATCTAGCAGAGGTGAGGTGTTGCGTCTGCGTTCTATTGAGTAGAACATCTACGGCATGTGGCACCATCAAAATTAAGGTGTGCCCCAAAACCATACCTTCTGTTTGTTTCACTGACGCAGCAGCCGCTGCAACAGCTTGCAAACATCGTGGTAGTGCACACGCTACAGGGTCCAGCGCAGAAGAAAAATAGCCGCACGGCCTATTTCTTCCACCTTGTTCCTGTGTTAAGACAGACAAAGCGCATCCTTCGTTCTCATGCACAAATAGCCTAAAAACCTTTTCATAATTCGGTGTGCCCAAAACTGGAGCAGAACTCAAAATGTTTTTTAGCGAATCAAATGCTTTCTGACATTCTTCATTCCACTGCAAAGGCATCAAAGCATCCTTTTTTGTCAATTCCACCATTAGTTTCACAATGAAAGCGAAGTTTATAATCCATTGACGGCAATAAGAAGCCAGCCCTATTATCGCTCTCTCACCTTTCTGTGTTGTTGGAATAGGCATACCAGAAATACTCTTTATCATCTCTGGCGTTAATCTTCTCCCTTCCTTTGAAAGTAGGTAACCCAAATAAGCTACTTCTTTCTGACAGTACTGGAATTTCTTTAAGCTCGCTTTATGGCCATGCGTAGCTAGATGAGTCAATAATAGAACAGTACCTTCTTCACATATCTCCTCCGTGTCAGCAGCGATTAGTAAATCGTCAATGTATTGTAGCAACACACACGGCCTAATTACGGGTGGGGCGGTCCGGAATTAACAGTGGCGGTTAACCTGCCGCCACTGGTAATTCCGGACCGCCCGATCCCAAGTCCTACAGGCGGGAGGTGATCTTCCTGCCAGGTCTGACCTGGCGGTTTGAACACCTCCCACTTGCAGGCGGACGTGGAAACACCAGCACCATCACGAGATGGTGCCGGTTTTTCCACTTCCCCATTCCCATTGAGTCCAATAGGACTCAATGGGAATCGGGATTAACACCATTCCGCCTCCGTGACTCCCGGGACACCGGGGCTGTAATGCCCTGGTAATTCCGGGAGTCACGGAGGCGGAATGGTAATATGAGTCCGGCGGTAACCAGGCGGTTTTACCGCCGGACTCGTAATGAGGCCTACAGTCTGCTGGTAATTCTAACATGTCTAGCTGTTCTTTTAATGCTCTACTGTATATACTCTGACTTTCAGTATAGCCTTGTGGAATGCGTGTAAATGTGAATGATCGTCCTCCTAGAGTGAAAGCAAATAAATACCTGCTTTCTTTGTGTACTGGAATGCTGAAGAAAGCGTTTTTTAAATCGATAACACTGAAGTATTCTGCTGACGCAGGGATCATTGTCAAAATTGTAGTGACAACTGGCACTAACGGGAATTGGGGGTCTACCACTTTGTTCAGTGAACGGAGATCAATTATGAAATGATACGGTACCTCATTACCACCTTTCTTGTACACAGGAAGAATGGGACTGTTACATACACTACCTGTAATCTCGTCAATCACTCCCAATTTCACCAAATCAGAAACCATGCTTTTCAATCCTTTTTCTCCTTCTGCTGAAATTTTATACTGTGGAATACGTGGTAGCGTTATTCCTTCTTTTAATGTAATTTTTACTGCCTCTATTTTCAAGCATCCCACATCATTGTCATTCACGGCCCAAATGCAAGTTGGTACCTTACTCAATTCCCCTGATAAAGGTTCTGTCACAAATTCTGAAGTCGGCATAGTCTGGGGAGAAATAGTCAAAAATACCCCATCTGGTGTACAATGAATAACTGCGCTTAGTTTTTTCAATAGATTCAATCCTAAAAGATTTTCCCCACAATGCTCTGTTAAAAGAAATGGACAATGTTCAGTAAAAGGCCCTATTGTCACTGCTACTGATTTGGACTTGGGGTTTATTACTGGGGTACCTGCGAACCCTACTGAAATATTCTGTCGCCCTGACAGAGGTATGTCTGGAACCAAGTGATGATCTATCAAGCACTTTTGTGCCCCCATATCTACGAGGAATCTATGCTCTTCATTCCCGATTTTCATCTCTACGTAGGGTCCTTTCTGATTCATGGGAATTGACACTGGTTCCGACCCCTGTCCTGGGCTGTCCTATTGGGGTAACAACACATCATCCGATGTGTAGTCACCACTGTTATTATAGTATGCATTTGTCTGGTTATCAAAAATGTTCCCCCCTCTCCCTCTACTTCCCGTTTGTACACCCTGCTGATTTTGACTTTGAGTAGTTTGATTCGGAGCCTGGCCTTGATTCTGTGCACCATTCCCATAATTATTTTGGTGCTGCTACATATGATTTCTGTTGTGACCATTTGTTCCCATGTGCCCTCTGTGAGGCCTTCTCCGACTATATCCGCCTCTATTTTGCAAATGCGGACATTGTGCCCGCCAGTGTCCTTCCTCTCTGCAGTATGCACATTGGTTTAATCCCAAAGGCCCTCCATGCATATTCGAATTTCCCCTACTCTGTGCATTTCCCCTTCCCCTGTTGTGTCCTGCTACCTGATGGAGTAACACCCCTACTATCGTCCGCAGAGCTTCTATTCTTATTTGCAAAGGGTACTCATTACATATCTCATTTATCTCCCCTACCGAAGTCCTAGGGCTTGACATCCATCTCATCGTTTCCCGCACACACACCTGCAATCTTTGTCTATCACCTATCTGTCCCGGTGGCAGCAAAGATTTCTGCATATACAGTCCTGATGCTTTCTTCCTGCCTCTCCCAATATTCTTTCTCCTATTCCCCGGTGTGGCGAGTACTTCAGAATACTCTTCATCCAATTCATTCTTTATTTCAGTCGCTTCACATGCTCTTCTATTTCTTCATCTCTCCCTCTACAACGGGCTAATGCATTCAAATCCAACAATCGTTGCGGCGGTAACTTCCCAATTCACTTTTTCCATTGTCCCGACAAATATTCCCACATGCATTCCAACAATACCTGTCTTTCGTTGTTCCTTCTGAAGTCATATAGGGATGCTAGCGTGGATGCCCCATCATTATCGTCTATATACATTTCCGCCTATTCTTTCAGCTCACGCTTTCTCTCCTTACTGATCGCGCTGCGAGTTACTCTCGTACAATAATTCTGCTCAATTCCACTCATGGGAGGGGCGGTCGGAACAGTGGCACCAACTTGATTGGGAAGTGCGGAGGGGGTAGTGAGAGCGGGATACGTCTGCTGGGGCTGTGGTAATTGCGAAACACTCGGGGCTGGCTGGCTAGTGGGCAGTGCAGTTACTGATGTAGCCTGCGGCTGTGCTGGGATTGGGAGGGGCTGAGCAACGGGAGGGGGTTGAGCGGCAGCTACTGACGTAGTCTGTTCAGTTTCACTTTTCGGGCCCTGTTTTGTTTACGATTTTGTTTATTAATTCGTCCGATGAATGTAGCTCTCTTTGTGGATATTTTTTTTTCAATTCATCGCGCCGTCATGTCTTTCTCAAGCTATTACTCCACTCCTCCTCCTCCTTCTCAGCTTTCTCCGCCTTTGACTTATGCCTGCTTGCATGTTTCTCTCTACTTCTAAATCGGAGCATTGCTTCCCTCCTCCAGTCCCTAAGGATATCAAGTGCCCCAGGGCGTGCTCTCTTACTTATCAACACCTTTTCCAGGTTATCTGTACGTTCCATCTCAAAACTCCCATCCCCGGTCACTGAAGATTTTCCTGTTTTCTGGTTTGCTAATGCCAACTTTCACAAAACATTATTGCTCCCATACCATACTTTATGTACATATCATAAGCCGGCGTTCCTCCCGGTGGTGCTTCCTGGCCAGTTTCCAAAGATTGTTCGCTGCAGCGGAAAAATCCCGCTAAGGTGGACAATACCCCAGGCATGTTTTAACCTTACCCTTGGCTAATCAAACTTACTCTGGGTGTTTGATTTTGCAAAATCAACTCTCAACCAATATCAGGATCACTTACGAATCGGGGCACGACTCACCTGATTAGTCAATTTGTCTTTTCAAGACACAATTCGTCCGTATACTGACGCAACCAATGATGTTGTGTCTGCGTATCTCGGCTCTGCCTCGTTTCGGGACCCTCGCCTCCTTGTTCGCTGGCCAGGAACGTCGATCAGGGATCAGCGGTGTGCAGATCTGCAAAGGAGTCTTATCGCTTTTCGCAGGGGCGCCCCGTACACCTCTTGATCCCGGCTCAATTGCTCCCGTCCTCGCTGTTCTTACCGCCTTCTTTATTTTGCAATGTACACGATGGAACCAAGTGGGGCAGGGTCCCTATTCGGGCGCCATCTTGAAGGGGCCCCTGAGGGACCCTTAGATGTGGAAACAAGGCACAGTCACCACATTCGAATAGATACGCCAGACACGAGGTTCAGTTCCCAAAATCTAGGGTTTATTGCAATACAAAGAAGTCCCAGTTGGCCAAATGGTCCCACGCCCCGCCACGTGTGTCTAACAGACCTCGGGGGACGCAAGAGAGAGTGAAACGTACATCAGTTACATATATACAAACCGAGCACCTTACAATCAGCAATGACACAGTATAACACATTTGATGCCGTCCCCAATTAATTTCCCTTTGAATTAGAGGCGATGATTGACCAGTGTGACAAATATGACACCTTAGACCACCATATTTAGTAACGGTTTGCAATCTTCAATTTTACAGACACCATTCTTTGCGAGAACACAGCGTTTGTTTTTCATGGGCAAGCTGCGCGTAGGAGACTGGCACATACCAGACCTCACTATCTCTTAGTTTCGATTCTCGCTCTAGAGGTCAGCCCGCTCTCCGGGGCCTCACTGGGCTCAGAAAGGGGGGCCGTAAAGAAGATCATAATTCAACTCTTCAAATGCTAGTTTCGTACATTGCTATTCTTTCAGGAGACTTGCTAGCATTCGTGTACTGATTAAATGCCTTGCTCCCTGTCTTCAAGGATATGTGAGGGAGGGAATCGGGCATTTCTGTCTGGCTCTCCAGTGTAATGTTTCAACATGTCTCTTAGCCTTGGATCATTGAAGCAAAATAATACCTATAGCAAAGCGGTTTTACATGAGGCAAAGTGCCAAACGTTAGAGAGAGCAGAGAGAGAAAACAAAATGGCGATTCTGGTCATCTTAAAATGGCCTCACTCTAGTTGAACTAATAGCTACGTAATAACTAATGATTATATATTCTTAACATAAATGAGGCGGTTGGTCTTCAGCCAACCAATTATCGTTCATTTCCGGACCCTCAAGGGGTGTTTGGTTGTTCTGCACTGACAAGCCCCTTCCCTTACTCTTGTGTTTGTGATCCAATCTAATTTGGGCGTACCGAAAGCGCTCGCTTCTGGGTATCTGAAACTTGTTTTTACAATCTTCAAATGTCAAGGGGTTCCCTTCCGTATAGAAATCCCCCAAGACCAGGGGCCGCCCATCTCCCCAGTGTAGCCAAAAGTTGGGTTGCATTCCCGGTGTAAAATCTGGGTTGTGAGCCATTGGTGTAAGTGGATCTCTGCCTAAATTTACTTTCTTCCCCCGTAACTCTTTGTCCCAATACCAGAGGGTAGCTTTGTTGTCTCCAGCAGCGTGCCCCCTCTTCCCCTGTGTTTTGGAGGCCGGAAGCCCTACCTCTCCAGGGGTATGTTCATCGCCTCCCTTTCCAAAGTTGCCCACCGGTTCTGATTCTCTCGGGGAGCCCATTGAAGCATTGGTGACACCTGTGCCACCCATAGGTATCTGCGAAAGTCTGGTACTCCAAGCCCCCCAAGTGCTTGCAGGCGGATTAGGACCCTTCTAGGGACCCCAGGCCTCTTCCCTTTCCAAATAAAGGACATGATTTCCCTCTGCAGATTTTTAAATGCTGAGCCTGGGATCTGTATTGGGAGGACGCCTATCACATACAAGAACCTGGGAAGAAGGGACATCTTTTTATTTTTTTAAACCTTTTTATTATTTTCCAACAATAACAAATAACAAACTAATAAACAGAACATGACATTCACTCTGGCACTTCATCATGGGTTCCGCTCTGCATTGTCGTCATGGAGCGGTTTTGCAGTCCTGCTGCCCTGGTCTGTCTTTGTCCGTTTGGCCAGTCCGATTTCCCTTTCACTTGCGCATTTGTTCCCGCAGTGGGGACAGCATACATCTGTCTATTTTCTAATTATTGCCCTTCCTCCCTCCTGGGATCTTCTGCATCACTCACTGCCCCTTGTCAGAATAAATCTTGCATCAGGGAGTTCCATGCCAGTATCTTCTGCCCACTTTCTCCTTCTCCCCTCTGTGCCGCTCTAGTCCATACCACTGTTTCCGCCAGTGCACATCTCTGAAGATCAGACCACCATTATTTTATAGTTGGGCCCACCCTAGAGTTCCATGCCATTGCTATCCCGCGTTTGGCCAGTATGCACACCAAATCTTTCATTTTGGCCAGGTGTGTCCTTTGTCTGCCCCCCACTGGGGAAAAGGCCTAGCAAGTACGACTCGGGATTCCACACCAGCATTTGGATCCCCCCTGGCATTTTCTCCTTGATTCCCCCCCCCTCCCAGAAAGTCTGTATCACTGGACAAGTCCAAAACATGTGCAGCATGTCCGTTTCATCATCAGAACAGCGGGGGCATTTACGATGTTCTCCCGGACTCATCATGGTCATGCTTTTGGGCGTAAGGTATGCCCTGTGCGTAAGATATAACTGTGCTTGTTTGAATCTTGCATTCTTGGACACTGTTTTTGGATATCGCAGCACTCTCTCTAGCCCATTCCTGCTCGCTAAAGGGCCTCTGGAGCTCCCCTTTTCAATGTTCTTTCACTTGTAGTGCCTGTGCGTTGCTGAATTCTAGCAACTGTTCATATTATCTAGAGGCTGTGTGTCCCCCTTCTGAAATGTCGTACCACGCATCCAGCCCTCCCCCTTATCCTCCTCCTCTGGCCATGCTGCCCATCTCTTTTTGATCGTCATCAGCATGCTGGTATGTAAGATAAACTGGCCACCATGTATGTCCTGGTCCTCCACCATGTTCCGGAATTCCGCCCATTGTCTCTCCTTCCTCAAGTCTCCTATCTGTGCTATGCCCTTGGCCTCCTACTGGGATCGATATGTTGCAAGAGTTCCTCCATCCGGGCCTACAAATCCCGCCAGGGGGATCTGTATCGAGCATGGGTCCTTCTTCCCCTGAGTTTTCCACATCCTACTCCATTGGGTCAGTGCGAGTCTGACCATGTTCGGCAGGGCCTTGATCAGGGATTTATCGATCCATGCCAATTCTCTCAGGTAGTACTGTTTCAGCGCCAGCTTTAACAGTATTGTCTATTGTTGTCTCTTCCCCCAGCCATTTGACCACAAATTGCATTTGCCCGGCCAGGTAGTACTTTTCGAAGTCCGGCAGTCGAATGCCTCATGCTTCAATAGCCCCTTTGTAGAGGCGTCATAGTAATCATGCACCTCCCCCCCTGCCCACAGGAACTTTTGTGCTATATTATTGAGTTTTGTGAAGAATGCCCTGGGTATGTTATATGGGATGTTCGTGAAATAATATAACATGCATGGTAGTGTCACCATCTTCAAGAGGGCCGCCCTCCCTATCATGCCCAATGGGAGTGTCCCCCAGAAGTCCATAGCCTTCTGTGGTCTGTCAAGGACTGCATGTGTGTTCTTTTCGTGTGCGTCTGCAGTATCATGGTGTATTTCTATCCCTAAATATCGAAAGGAGCGCAGTGCCCACATAAGGCCGTTGTCCGGGAGCCGATTCGAGGGGACCCATCTCAGGTCTGTCAGGGGGAATAGATAGGACTTTTCCTTATTAATGGCTATCCCTCAGAGTCTGGTGTACGCGTTGATCGCTTCTAGCAGGCAGGACAGGTTCTCTCGTGGGTTCTCAACAAAGAAGAGCATGTCATCCTCGTACAGTGAAATTTGATGCACCACTGAGTCTGTCTATCCCTGTGTCCCCATACTCTGCTCTAGAGAAAACCGCCAGCGGTTCCAGGGCCAGCATATACAACATCGGCGACAGCGGGCAACTCTGCTTGGTTCCCCTATATATCCTCCAAGCCTCTGAAATGTGTCGCCCCGTTTTCACTTTAGCTCTGGGGTCCCTATACAGCAACTTGACCCACCGAATGAATCCTTCCCCTATTCCGAAGTGGGCAAGCACACTCAACAGCCACGTCCAGTTCACAGAGTCGAAGGCCTTGACAGCGTCTAGTGACGTTATGGCACATTCGCCCCGCTTGAGATTTGTCCGGTCTATCACGTGGTGGAGCCTTTGGAGGTTCCACAATGTTTTCCTCCCCGGGACGTAACCCGTCTGATCCAAGTTGATCAGCGTAGGTATCACCCGTCTTAGGCGGTTAGCTAGCACTGCCATAAGGATTTTGGCATCTTGATTAATGAGAGAGATTGGCATATATGATGCGCACTCCAACAGCGACTTCCCAGGTTTAAGGATCAGTATAATTACTGATTCCGATGTGCTGCCAGACAGTTGTCCCTTCTCATATGCCTCTTGGTATGTTTCTAGTAATCCCGGCGCTACAACATTTCCCTGAGATCCCATCGGGTCCTGGGGATTTCCCTGTTGGGAGTTCGGCAATTGCTATCTGTATTTATTCCACTGTGAGGGGATCATCTAGCGACTGGGTCTGTGCTTTCGCCAGTTTCGGTAATCTTATCTCTGCTAGGGCATCTGCTATGTCTCCTGGCTCCTCCTCTGGGTTAGGGGCGTACAATCGCTCATAAAAACGGGAAAATAGTGTGTTAATGCCATCCTGCCTTCTGACCTCTGTCCCCGCTTGTTAGGCAGAAACCTGTGCAGTTCCCTTAGGGACCACTGCAAAAGGCTTAGGACTACAGGTGTTGGCAGTAAACCCAATTGGTAGCAGTCTGTACCAACCAGATTTACCTGGTAGCTGTGGCTGAGCAGCCAGACTTCTCTCAAGAAGAGTTAGACAGTATATAGAGTATACAAAATGGGTACAGAGATACAGTAGCACAAGCAAACACTGACCAGAGCTTGGGTATAAAAGTATATAATTATTTATTTAAAAACACACTTGTAAAATACACTAACACTAATATGGCAATCAGGTTCAAACACAGTCACTATCAATATATATACATCCCTGATTACTTATTGAACAAGTCTTATTTAAAACACCACTTATTTGCAGACAGTGGTGAGCGCTTAACCTAAAATGGCACTCCAATAAGTTAGTTAGAAAGGGAGGGAAAAGGTAGAATTAGGACAGCACAATACCAGCACTTTTTTTTACAAGAACCACAGCAAGTCAAAAAAAGGCAGAGTCTACTGTTAAAGCAAGAAAGTTCATAGGCCAGGCCCACTCTTGGAGCGAGCAAGGCAGAATGTGTCCAAGATCACACAGTTGAATAATACTTTAAAAAGTCTTTGCAGATAGTTCAAAAAGGGTTGGATCAAGTCAGGAAAAGTTACTTAGCAGGTGCCAAGTCACCCCAGGATAGAGAGTCAAGGATTTACGGGACACCTTGAACAGTCTGTTGCAAGGGAGACCAGGCGGGACACAAAGCTCCAGCGGGGGCAGTTGTTCCTGGCAGCGGGTGCAAGTGCTTCATCCAGGGGGGTGGAGGAAAGCTGGAGGTCTTTGCACTGCCAGGGAAGAAACCAGCCGCGGAGTTTCCCGGTTAAAAGGTACTACCCTTTTATTCGCGATAGTGGTGAAGCGTGGCTATCCGGCCGCCGCGGTGCTTGTCACGGGCGGTTCGACCACAAGATGATCCAGGAAGGCGAAAAGAGGGCGAACTGGTTATCCCCACCAGTTCAGAGGAAGACGACTCTCCGGGATGAAGATCTTCTCTGTCGTTGGGAAGTGGTGAGACGGTTCAGCAGGGCTCCACCGGTGGTGTCGTCGTTGCAGGTCGGCTCAGCTTCTCCCTCTTCGGATTCTTTGGTCCTGTGGCGACTTCTCAAGTCCCAGTACCCAAAGCTCTGCTTTTATGCAGAAAACCCCCATTCATCAGTACTAGCTGTCACTCAAACATGCTAAGTGGTGAGCCGGGTGGCTCACCGCTGGGCCAATCGCACAAGAGTGCGACTTGAGTTGCCGAGGCAACTCAGTCCAGGGTGCGTTAAACCCCCCTCCCACACATCCTGTAGACCCGGACAGAGTGGCACCACTTTTGGAGGCTTCTGTGCAGAAGCCCGCCAAAAAGTGGAACAAAGGACTCGACTTGGGTTGGATTTACAGAGGCGAACACAAACGCCATTTTAAAACAGAGTCCTGGCGAAAAGACCCAACCGGGGAATAAATATTAAATAACCCGGCGGTATCTTTAACATTGCACCAAAAAAGTGGTGCGTTTAAAATGAATGGGAAAATCACATAGAAAATATTCCAGTGGAATATTTTGCGTGGTATCCACTGCCACCAGCCAGAAACTCGACGAGGGGGGACTGCACAGTGCCCCCTCGAAAAACAGACCCAGGGGCAATCTAACTACCCCTACCAGTACTTCCACAATATGATGGTTTGTACTGGTTCTGTTCCCAATTTAAGACTAGTAAAGTCAATGGTGATTTTACATGCCCTGGGAGACAGTAGTCAGTCCCAGGGTATGGAGTCTATGTTTGGGGGTCACTATGGCACCCCTGTGTTACTGCACTGAGGGTGCTGTGTAACACACTTACCAAAACCACATGAAACCCTATGGAGTAAAAGACCCCATAGCCCATAAAACACATTACAAAGTCAAAGGATATCTCAAATCATGTCTAAGAGTGGGAGAAAAAGAGTCTCACTCTTAGCAGGAGAAAAAAATAAACCCCTAAAATCCAGCAAAGCTGCTGGGGGACTCACTAGGTTTGGGAAATTAGCCTTAACAGAGAATTCTCCCTAACACTGCTTCATATTTTATTGCATTGATTGGGTCTCTTTTACATTCCTGCTTGGTGAGCCAGGCCAGAGGCATACCAGGTTAGTCCCCCTCTGCGTGCAACCGCTGTATATATTTCCCATAATCCAGTTTTCCCAGTTTCTTCCAGAGTTCCACACATCTCAGCCTCGGCTCTTTTCATTCCCTGGGTTCTTCCCCCGCCATCCCTGCCCGGCGTTCTTCCAATTCCATCTCCCTTTCCAGGTTGCTAAGCTCTGCCAGGGCTTCTCCTCTTAGTCCCCCCGTCTTCCAAATTGCTGCCCCCCTTATCACCACCTTGAACGCGTCCCAGAGCGTGCCATTACCCTCTACACTTCCTACATTGTGCTCAAAATAATCCTCTATCACCTTATACAAATATTCCTCGAACCCCCCCTCCTTCAATGCCTCCGCCCTCTGTCGCCATGTTGGTATCGGAGCCCTTCTGTGGGTATGTACGTATGTTGCTATTAATGGTGCATGTTCGGACAATGTGCGTGCTTTTATGTTTATCCCTGTGAAGTCTTTCAAATATTCGGTACCCGTGAACAAATAGTCTATACGTGTAAAAATCCTATGAGGTACGCCATAATGTGCATATCCTCTCTCGTCACCATGTACCTTTTTCCAGACATCCGTCAGCTGCAGTCAGGTCAGGACCATTTGTAGTACCTTGGCAGGGGGTGCTAGCTTCCTATGTTTGTCATTCAACCTTTCAAGGAGCGGGTCTAGAGTGCAATTGAAGTCACCTGTACTGGGCTAGCTTGGGCACTTGTTTCCTGAAAAATTCTGTTGCATCGTGATTTGAGGCATGTGTTTATTAAGCATATCTCCTTGTTCTCCAGCATTCCGTGCACTAGCACTAGTCTTCCATCCGAGTCGCTTTCTTGCTTTATCAGTTGAAAAGGTACCCCTGGTGCGATCCATACCAGTACTCCCCTTGCATAGTTTGAATATATAGAGCTGTATATCTGACTCCCCAACCCCCATTTCTTATCGACCTTGGTTTGCTTCTCCCGTGTCAGGTGAGTCTCCTGCAACATCACTATCTTGACCTTCATTCTGTTTAGCCAGGCATATCCTCTGAGTCGTTTGATGTAGGCGTTAAGCCCCCTAACTTTCCAAGTTACAATCTTTATCTCATCTGGACCCATATTCGCTGTGACTTTGTCGGCTCTTCCGTCCCATAGCCCACTGTGTGCCCACTGCCCTGTATGTCCATCTCTTGACCCTGGGCTGGTATAATCCTCCTTCTTATGGACCAAATCTCTTAATTCCTTTCCTACTATCATCTTGTATCTCCGTTCCAATGGGTCTTCGGCTGGCCTTCGTGTTCTTCATCATTTCCACCGTTTGTCGCTCCATTCCGTCTAAATCTACATATGCTGCTTCCCCCAGTCAGTGCCGTCTGCCAACCAACCAAACACTTGACTAACTACAACTATAACTATCAAACCAACACCCAGCCACCCTCACCCTGCTCAGGCCCCGCTGCTTCTCTTGCTCTGCCCACCGTGATGGGACTGGCCCGCCGCAGCGCGATGCCTCCCAACTGACATCTTCACTTGTAGAACACTCTGGGGTTGTGTGTCCCACCGGCTCCTGCAGCTGACCCGGAATCCGTTGCTCCGTTATAGAATTCTTTATTGCTGCATTGTTACTTCGTTGCTAAGTGTCTCAGCTAGTGTCCGGCCTCCACTCTTCATCACCGGGTAGGTTCCTACCATCATTGGCATTCCTAAGACTTTGCTGAGGGATACCTTGCTGATCCATCCAAGTGTGAGCTTCCTCCGTTGTTTTGAAGAAGCTCGATCTGCCCTGGTGTATCACCTTGAGTTTAGCCGGATACAGCAGCATGTAGCGTACACCCGCTGCCCTAAGGCGTTCCTTGGTCAGGGCCGAATTGCGCTCTCTGCCTCTGGACCATAACAGTGTAGTCTGGGTATATGGTGATCCTGGAGGAGTTTCTGGTGATCACTCCCCCTTCCCTTGAAAAAGCCAATATCTTTTCTCTGTCCTTGAAGTTCATGATTTTGGCGATCATTGATCTTGGGGGTGGGGGGCGGTTCTGGCCTCCTGGTCAGAGCTCTGTGCGCTCTCCCTACTGCAAAACCCTGGGAGAGTGCACCTGCCACGATCTCCTGGAGCAGCAGATTCTCCACGTAGTTCGTAGGATCTTTGCCTTCTTCGCCCTCTGGCAGTCCAACTATACAGATGTTGGTCCTTCGTGCCCTCCCTTCCGCATCCTCCGGCCTGCGTTCCAGGATCTTCACTCCCTGCATCACTTCCGACATTTGTGTCTGTGTGATGGCGACATCAGTAGCGTTCGTGTGCACCTGTTGTTCTGCTGTCGTCACTCGATCCGTTATGTTTCGTGCATCCTGCCGGAGGAGGCCCACATCCACCATAACTGTGTCTAACTTATTTTCTAAAGACGCCTTCAGGGCACCTATCGCTGTGTCCATTTTATTTTTGAGGGATGCTTTCAGGGTGGCAATTGCTTCCAGTATGGATCCTTCACTTTCACTTCCCCCCGTTGTGTGGCACTCGCTGTGGTCATCACTGCTTTTGACTGGGGAGGTTGTTGGTTTTCTCAAGCGCTCAGATCGGCAGGTCCTTCACTTTTCTCTGGCGGCTGTGTGCCTCGCTGATCCCGCTTGCACTTATAGCGAGTGCCGTGGTGTTCCTGCCACACCGGCTGGGCCCTCTCCCCAGGGGCCCCTTGTGGTGGCTGTCTTAATGCCATGTCCAGAATACAGTGTCACTTGCGTGTGCTGGTACCCTGAGTTGCAGGTTGAGTGTCCCTCTCGCCACTGCCGTGGTCTACCGCTTGGAGGCAGCTATGAGCAGTGTCGGGGCCTCAAGCAGATCCTCTCGCCTAAGTCACTCCTAAAGCAGATGCTTGAGGTAGCTCTGCAGGCACTCAGACCACGCTTATTACTGATTATTCTTATCCTCTGGCCTCTTTCTTGCCTGCATACATTTACTGGGACCTTCCTGAAGCAGCCAGGTGGTTCCTGTGGGCGAATGGACTGTGTGTCATGTGTGGGGTGTACCCACCCGGATGAAATCTACTTGTGCACCAGCTGGCCTCGCTATGAATGGAAGAGGCCTTCCACTTGCCACTGTGTCTCTGCCTCCTCTAAGCCTCTATGGGTTGGGTCAGAGGATATGCCATTGTGCTGCAGTGTATCTAGGTCCTGCTGGGGGTCCCAGACTTGTGTCCCCTGTTGAGCTGTCTGTATGTTGTACAGCCACCTTCTCTCGTCCGGCCCGGGCTGTAGTCTGGGCCTCCCCCTAGGGGCCCTCCGTTCAGCTGTCAGTTCCTCCAATGTTTTTGCAGAGGGCTGCCACAGGCGCTCGCGGAGCGTTCCAAGGGCCTTGATTCACTCTCCCCAGGCTCCTTGGCCCTCTTGTTCTCAGCGGCTGCGGTATTAGTTAAGTTCCATTTCCCATGCGGGGAGATCGTGATGCCCACATTGGGGGGGGCTCCCCAACAGGCCCCCGGATCGATTTGTGGTCTCCTGCCTTTGTATGGTGCAGCGGGTCTCTTACCCGTTTGACTCCGGGGTTCCCGTGTGGTTTTGGGCTTGTTGTGGCCTCCGCTTTGCCAAGGGTTCCCAGGCACCGGGACCCACTGGGTCACTCTGTCGCATCCATCTGCTGGGTGCGGCCCAGCCTCCTTGCGCCATCGGCACGTCCACTGTAGTGCCCTCTGGGCCTCCCGGGTCCAGCAACTGTCTCTGCTGGCCCACAGCTTGTCCGCCTCCTTCGCAACACCTGGAGGTTTAGTACGCCCTGAGTTCTCGCTTCTTGTGGCGGAGGCCTTGTGTGTTATTATATGGCTGATGGTCTGCAAGCACTGGCAGCCAGGCCACCTGTGCCAGTGAGGACGTGGCTCCACAGTTCCGCTCCGGGCGGTCTTCTCAGTGTTCCGCTGAGCTCCAGTCACGGCCGTACCACACCTCAGGGCTGATATGGTGGACCTCCCCCGACTGCTCTTATTCGCCTGCGGGTTTCCTGGGGTCGCCACTCGGCATCCATCCTCTACCAGGTCAAGAGCCGGCTTGCAAAAACCAATTATCACCCAGGCTCTGCATACGACTACACCTTCCATCCATCTGGAGAAAGCACTGAACCCCATATCTGCATCTGGCCTCGTTCCTTCCATCTTCGAATCTCTTCTGCAGTTTTTCCTGTGCTTGCAATCTTTCTGTTTACTTCCCATCTGATTCCAGCTCCTTGCACTCCAGGCTGTTCATATTTTTTTTATTATTTGATTCGGCTGAGTCAATCAACCTTTCAAACTTACATAATTACACAATTATATTTAAGATTTCACTTTTCCCAATTACAATATTGTGTGAAATTAATTTACACTTTAAAACAAAATATGCAACAATTTAAAACAGTTTGCAACTTATTATTGCCTTAATCTTAGAAAATAACTATACTTTAAAATCCAGACTAATGAAGAGAAGTAATTTTTGTATCCCTTACAACCTGGCTTCATCATTGTTCAAATTCAATTCCAACAGGTAGTTTACCATGGCATAACCTAGCGAACTCGAGCGTACATGAAAGATGTGTTGCCACAAGCTATTTGCATGTATATCTATATATTGTTTGAAAAATATCATAAGATACTTGGATTGCAAAAATGTCAACTTGTCACACTCAACCAATATGTGCTTCAATGTTTCAGTTAGACCATGACAATAGCAACATAATTGCTTTTGAGGTTGCAGAGCATGCCATTTGCCTGTCACATCTCTTGTTTTCCATGTCTCAAACGCAGAAGACCTCAACGAAGCAGTGCGTCGGGAGATTGTAGCAAATAAGGTTCTACCAAACCATAACATTTATAGGCAAATTGGTTTTTCTTAAAGGTGCTTTAATTAAGGCATTGTTCTCTTGTTTTGATCCAATCCATTTCCCATATTTTTTTCTTTCCCAATTCTGGATTTTGCAAGAGGACTTCCTCGGTGATACAAGCATCATACATAGTTTCCTGTGCTTTGGATCTCCAACCGATCATAAATACATAATTTGAATTTCTGACATAATTGGCCAATATTGGCCAATATAGACAAGATGTTACACATGTCATCAGCAAGTAGCCATTTTATGTACAGCATGCACACTTTCCATTGATAATTAGCATGTAAAGAAGTCAATCCCATTTCATGTCTGAGCAACACTATCGGAATTGAGAGTGGCAGTTTTAAGATTGTTAAATGGAGGGCAATATTTGCCCTCCATTTTGTTCCAATAACAATTGGATTTCCAAGATTTAGTTTCTGCTCCATATGTCAGAATTGGGATGACATTTTGTTTGTAATATGTTATGGTTGGGCCAACAGAGAATTTACCAGATCTATTTTTAATGAGTTTAGCTTGTGACAATGCTGTATTTAGTTTCATCTTCAGGCTTGTCTCATAAGGCAAGTCCATCCGATGATTATTTACATTCACTCCCAAATACAGATAAGATGGAACTATTTGTATTGTTATTTTATCTAGAGAACAAATATTTTTATGATTCCGTTGTTTTAAATTTCCAAACTGGATCACTTGAGGTTTTTTTTTGTATTTATTGATATCATGTTTGGGTTGCAATTTTTACTAGAGCTTTAAGCATGTTTTGTAGCTCTGTTGGTTTCCTAGATATTAGTAAAAGATTGTCTGCATAGAACAACCACTTCCCTTCCTGGCCTTCAAGTTTCGGTGAATCAGTTATAATGTCTCGATATCCCTGACCCATATCCAAAATAAAGAAGTTAAAGAGGGCTGAAGCAAGGATGCATACTTGCTTCAGCCCTCTTGACGTCAATATTGGTTCAGTCAGGAGTCCTTTTCTACTTAACCTTATTTTAATTGTTATATCGGTATGTAGCTCCATTATCCATTTTAGTGTATTCCATGGGCAGTTATTCTTCATTCGCTTCATAAACAGCAGTTCTCTCGGTACTGCGTCAAATGCTGTTTTGAAGTCAATGAATGCTATATATAATAGTTGTTTCAATTTCCGATATTTAACAATGATGGAGTTTAGAGTTAGTAGGTTTATACTAGTGGCGAGTCCTGATATAAACCCTGTTTGATAGGGGTCTCTCAGCTTCATCTCTGTCAGCCATGTTTTATTTAGCACTATACGTGCAAATATTTTGCGTGGACTATCCAGGAGTGCCATCGGTCTAAATGATATAGGATCTGATCGATCTTCTTTTTTATACAGGGGTAGTATCACTGACTGTTTCCAGGAGGCAGGGACTGCTCCAGTTGCCATAGCTTGAAGAAAAATGTGCTTAAGAATTCTAGCCCAGGTATCCGGGTGCTTCTTCGAGCCTAATTTGGCTATATAGTATTTCAAGTCCTCTTCATCAAAGGTCAAGCGATGATTCCAGCCTATTCCCAATGGCAAAGGGTGAGAAATGGCTAATGGTGTTTGGTATATTCCTTTATAGTACTCATGCCATACTTTTGCCGAAATTGAGTTTGATTGCATTGAATCTTGCGACCTACCAGTTGCTTCAATTAGAAGCCTCCATATCTTGGCTTAGGACTTGGCTGCCATCCGCTTTAGCATTTGTTCACTGTCCTTTTGATATCATAATGCTTTTCGATTCCGCAGCCAATTTTTATGTACCGATTTCAGATGTTTGGTGTGTTTGAATCTTTCTGAAGTTGGTCAATTTTGCACTTGGCGAATGTCAGGTCTCGGGTTCCATTTTCTGATTTTCCATTCCAAATCGAACGCATGCACGTGCCTTTGACCATGGAGGTTATTGTCTCCTTTGATTGTTATATTTTTGCATCAGCGATACATAGCAGCTCCCTCCTCGATTTTCCATTGAGCTTTCAAAATCAGCCTGCGTCTTAGCTGTCCATTTTAGCCGATTTCTTCCATTGTTTGCAAATACTTGGCCTTTATAAAAGTCTCTCCGTTTTGTATTAGGTCCCACATCCACTGGCAAGGATAAGTGCAGTTGACAATGGTCACTTAAATTATTTGGGATTATATATAGAGACTTGATCATGGGCAGTAGTTTCTGATTTGTGAAAATGTAGTGAATTATAGCTTTTGACGAGCCCCTGTGCCATGTATAATGTGCAGGAACATCCGTTTCTATCGTACCATTCAACATGAGATATTGCCTCTCTTTCATCATGTTAATCCATCTTATTTCATCAGGACTTTGCTTTGCTAAGACATTTGTTAATAAGTGAAGATTCCGATCTCCTAGAACCATGACAAAATCTACCTTATCATCCAAGGCAACACTATCAAGGGTCGCTTCTAGATAACTGAAAAAAATCTTCTGATGACAATTGTGCTCTGCTCCAATAAATATTTACTTTGGCCATGGTGTAATCCGCTTTCTCTAATATAACAATTTGTATAAGCGGTGAGGGTGAGGCACATGAGTGTGCATTGACATTTTTTGATTTTTGGACAACCACCAACAATTGGGCCATTGCTCTACCTCTCATCTGTGTCAATGCAGGAGTTGACAATATGTGGTATCCATCCCAGGTAGGAATGTTTGTGAGCCATGTTTCCTGTAATACAACAATGTCTTAATTGTTCAGGTTACTCTCTTTGGAATTAATAAAATGATGATATCCTCTGATGTTCCAATCACGTGTCATTGTTATGTTTGATATGGATCTTCATATTGATCAGTGTTTTGAGACGACGACTGATTTTGGATGGTGGATAATCGCTCAGCTCCATATATTCTCAAGGTTTTTTTCCACTCAATCTCCTTTATTTAAATTCAGTTGGTTGTGCTCTTGCGTTAAGATGAAACCCAGGTCATATAGGGAGTTCCTTTCTCCCCAAATGATATTTACTATTACCGTAGATCGTATTGCCATCCGTGCTCCTGTAAGGTCGATGTCATCAAGGAATTCAATGGCATCAATTTCTGAAAAAATTATGTTTCATAATTTGGGTAGCTCCTTGCATATATTCATGATGCTGGATCGATTAAGATCGAATTTTGCAAACTGATGGGTGCAGCAAGCAATTATCAGATGATGGTGATTCAATTGCATCTGTTGTTTTCTCTGCATAAACCTTTTCTTATTTGCCACTTCCCAGTGAGGTGATGGAATTTCAATTGTTTTTACAATTTGATTGAAACTTGGTTTGATCTGAAGTGGTTCTTGTTGTTTCAGTCCCAGGCTATCAGGGCCTCTCAACGTGGGTTGATAGAAGGGAATTGAAGGCAAACCTGGAATTGATGTTAATGCCGACTGCTCATTATGCTGGCTGGCTATATATAAGGCTACCGACTTTTTTATTTCCTCTCTTATCTGTTCAGGAGATAAACTTCGACTTTCTAATGCATTAGTGGGCACTTCTTTAGCTGTTCTTGCTTCATCTCTGTTGGTCGATGAGACTTGACTTTGCCTATTCGCATATGTATTTTGTATATTAGACATGGCTACTAATTCGTGAAGCGGTTCATAAACCATAATGGTCGGAGGCTTAATAGATGTCTGTTTTAATTGACCATCCTGCAACTTCATTTGTTTTTTTTTTAAACTTTATTTATCGAGTTTTGAATAAGGTTTTACAACTCATTAAAAAAAAAAAAAAAAAGACCCCCCCCTCCCAACCTTGCCCCCTTCCACCGCCCCACCCACCCACCTCCCCCCCAGACAACGAGCTTCCACTGCACCAGTCAATTTAAAGGTAAGATAAAACGTAACACAACTATTGCAGGTCCAACAGTCTCAGGCGCTGCGGGCACCAAATCACCCTAAAGTCATCTTTAAGGAATTCCAACAGCTCGCCCCCAGTCCGCTGCAAAGCTCTGGAGCTTGTTGAGAGAGGTATAAGTCGCCCACTCCAGAGCCACTATTTCCCACATCTTTCGAAGCCAGCCCTGGGGATCTCAGGGCTCTTCCATTTCCGTGCTATTAACATTATCGCCGCCAATACCAGTATCAACTCCCCCCCCCGCCCCTCTAGGCTCACCCACCACTTCTTTTGCCCGGAGGCCCAGTAGGATATGTAGTGGAGGTCTATCATCGCCCGGGCCAAAAACCAAATCTTGCGCTTCCCGTAACTCCCCCCTGAAAGGTGCAATCTTTGGGCATGACCACCAAACGTGCTCGGCGGTGCCCACCATGCCGCACCCCCTCCAGCACCTCTCAGAGACCTCGAGATACATCTTGTGGAGTCGAGCGGGGGTATAATGCCATCCGTACAGTACCTTATACCATGTTTCTTGTAAATGGGAAGCCTTAGCCAACTTAGGAATCTTTCTCCATAAATCCTCCCACTCCGTAGAGCCAATCTCTCTCCCCACCACCCGCTCCCACTCCCTCATAAAGGGCCACCTAGTGTCCGCAGTTACAGTGCACAAGAGTTTATAAATATTAGAGATCAGGCCTTTCGAACCATTATTGGTGAGGAGGAATCTCTCAAAAGCCGTTGTGTCTCGGGTGGCTGCCTTTTTAACCTCCGGGTGCATCACCCAATGCTGAATTTGCGCGTACCGCAATCGCTCACTCTCCTGGATGGCAAATTCCTTCTTACAGTCTTGAAAAGACAGCACTGCCCCCCCTCGGAACATATCTGCCAATTTCCTGCAACCCCCCTCCTGCCACCGCACAAAAGCCCACCTCTCCAAGCCCGGGTGAAGTCCCCATTCCCAAAAATAGGGGTGAAAGGCGATGGGAATGTAGTCAGGCCCCCTGATCGCACCAAACTGTTCCAGGTGTCCACTAGAAGCTTGGTAATGGCACTCTCATAAAGATGCCATGGCCTAAGCGGTTTGGGAAGCCATAAAATTTCTGCTAGGCTACGATGAGCAACGGCCCTGTCCATCCTCACCCAGAGTTTATCCGACAGACTCTCTGCTCCCATCAGCCATTCCCTAATGACACAAAGCTGTGCGGCTTCGTAGTATCGCCGAAAATTCGGCAATGCAAGCCCCCCCTCGTTCTTGGGCGCCGTCAAGAGCTTAAAGGCCACCCTGGCCCTTTTCCCTTCCCAGATGAACCCTTTGGTGAGCAAGTCTAGCTCCCTAAAGAAAGTTGCTGGAACAGGTAGCGGGGCAGCCTGAAATAGATACAGAAGCCTAGGTAACGTGACCATCTTCACTGTGGCTATCCGTCCAACCCAAGAGACCCTGAGATCCCTCCATTTTTGATAGTCCTTTTTTACTGCTTTGAGGAGTGGGGGAAAATTAGCCGCATACCACCCTGCTAGGTTAGCTGTGATTTTCACCCCCAAATATCTGATCCCTCCCGGACTCCACTTTAATTGCAACTCCTCCTTTAGCCTGTCCCGTTCCTCAGCACTTAGTGTCAGGTTTAGCACTTCCGACTTATTCATGTTGATCTTCAAACCCGATGCCACCCCAAAAGCCACCAGCAGGGACACACTCGCTGGAAGTGATTCCTTTGGGGCCGTCAACGCCAGCAGCATGCCGCAACCTTTTGCTGTTCTCCCCCAAAAGGTATGCCATGAATATCCCTCGTCTCCCTGATTGCCTGAAGAAGAGGCTCCAAATAAATCGCGTATAGCATTGGGGAGAGGGGACAGCCTTGCTTCATCCCTCGCCGCAGAATAATTTGCCTAGAGGCCCTCCCATTAACCATCACCCTGATGCTGGGGTCTTGATAGCTAGCTCGCACCATCCTCATGAAATCCCCCCCGAAGCCCATCCTCTCCATCACTCGGAACAGAAAAGACCACTCCACGCGGTCGAAAGCCTTTTCCGCATCTAGTGCCGCCAAGACCGCGGGAGTGTTCGTCTTCTGGGCCTTTTCGACTAAGTGAGCCACTCGCCTGATGTTATCCGATGTTTGCCTACCCCTAATGAACCCCATTTGGTCGGGGTGGATCAAGCTCGGGAGGACTGACTCGAGACGATTCGCTAGAATATTGGTATATAACTTAGCATCGACATTCATCAACGCAATCGGGCGATAAGAGGATCTGTCCTCCGGATTCTTATTTGATTTAAGAAGAAGGGTGACCTTCGCCTCCTCCATAGCAGGAGAGATCCTACCCGTTGGTCTAAAAGAATTAAACAGAGACGTCAAGTGCAGGACCAGCTATGAACTAAACAGTTTATAAAATGCAGCGGTAAAACCATCAGGGCCGGGAGCCTTGTGCACAGGGAGGGCCCTGATTACCCCTGACACTTCCTCAGCCGAGATTTCTTGATCAAGGGCTTCCCGTGTATTCTTGCTAATTTCCCCCAATTCCACCCTTCTTAGGAACTCCTCCTGAGATGCACTCTGAGGTTCCTGGGAGGTGTACAATGCATCATAGTATTCTGCAAAGGCCTCCTGAAGGTCCTCTTGCCTAGTAATCTGAGCCCCAGACTCTGATTTCAGCGCTGAGATTGCATTCCTTGCCCTACTACCCCTTAATAAACGCACTAATAGCGCATTCCGGCTTGTTGGCTTTCATGTAAAATTTTTGTCTCGCAGCCAGGAGGGCGCCCTCAACTTTTTTAGTGCGCAGGAGTTCCAACTGACCCACCACCTTTCTATAATCCCTCATTGCCGCCCGAGAGGGATTTCAACCGCTGCCTGCCTCGCCACCTCCACCTCAGCTTCCAGCTGAGTTTCTAAGGATTTCAATAATTTTGCCCGATGGGCCTCCGCTGCGATCAGTTCCCCCTAATGGTAGCTTTAAAAGCATCCCACCTAATTCCCTACCCTGTATCCTCCTTCCTATTGATATCGAAGAAGATCTTTTTCTCGATATCCCCCCTGACCTCCAGGTCCCTCACTGTGGCTTCAGAAAATGTCCACCCCCACAGGCCCTTTGCCCTCCGACCTAAGTCCAGCACCATAGAGACCGTTCTATGGTCCGCTATTCCCAACGGCCCAGTCTGTACCTCACGAATACTACCCACCAGCCCTGCCGACACCCATATATAATTGATTCTGGACTGCGATCCATGCACCCCTGATAGGAAGGTATAGCCTTCCTCCTCTCCCTTGCATTCCCTCCACACATCACGCAGGCCCAGCCGTACTATCCTGTCCCTTATCCTCACGGACATCACCGCTCCTCCCCCGTAAGCCCGCTGGCGATCCCTGTCCTTCCCCCTATCCCATGCAATATTAAGGTCGCCCAGGAGGATGATCTGACCCCATGCCTCATCCTCCAACACCTGCAAAACTCGATACAAGAATTGTTCCTGACCCGAAGTGGGTCCATACACTACTGCAATCGTGTATTGGGCCTCTTGACACCTCCCCCTCGCTATTAAGTACCTCCCTTCCTTATCCCTAATCACACCATAGACACTAAATTTCACTGTGTTTCGAATGGCCAGGGCTACCCCCCTTGCTTTGGTAGGGCCTGAGGCATGGAGGATCTGATCAAAGCCGCGTAGCTTTAGTCTACGCTGGTCTCTATGGAGCAAGTGTGTTTCCTGGAGCCCCAGAATATCTGGCCTCTCCTTCTGCGTGCAATGCTCTAACTTCTTCCTTTTGAGAGGGGTATTTAACCCTCTCATGTTATGCGTTAACCACTTAAGTGAGCCCCCCACACTGTACGGGCACTGAGCCCGATGACCGCCAACTCCCCTTCCCCTCCGCTGGTTGCTCGTTGCCCTTCCCCCCACAGCCCCCCCCGAATACCCCCCAACCCCGCCCCTGAAGGATAACTCCTTCCCGCACATCCCCCACTCCTACCACAGGCATCTCGCCCTTCTTTTTTCCAACATGGCTGCTCCACCTACAACCCCAATGCTTTTACCCACCTTTTAGAGGCCCACCACCCCTATCTCTGACCACAGCACAGAGGGAGTCGATCACTCGAGAGCCCTCTCATCTCCAAATTTCCCCGGGCCCAACGGGACCTTGTCCTTAGGATCTTTCCTCCGTTTATCCCTTACAGTTGCCCATTCCCAGGGCCTGGGTCTATATCTGTCAGCCATGCTTCTTGGACTCGAGCTTGAGGGTACATCTTCTAATTCCACGCGCAAAAGATCAGCCCCCTCTTGCAGTGATGTAATGCGCCTCTGGGTACCCTCCCATTCGAAAAGCAAATCAAAGGGAAAAGTCCATTTGTAGCGTATCGCTTTCCCGTTCAATATCTTCAGTAGCGGGCTCATCTGCCTCCTCTTCAGGAGCGTACTGCTCGCCAGTTCCTGAAATAGCGCTATCTGTTGATCCTCGAACATGATGGGTTCTTTTAATCGTGCTGCTTTAAGGACTGCTTCCTTCTGAGAGTACCTTGCGAAGGCCGCAGAACTTCCCTCGGCCTTGCTGACTGACCCTTGGGCGGACGCCCCGTCCTGTGCACTCGCTCCAACTCGATCTTTCCAGGCTCGCATCCGCCCAAGATTTCTCAAAAGATGCTTTGGAGCACCCCTTTCAAGTTCTTGTCTTGTACCGACTCCGGCGACATTTTCACTCTAATATTGATTCTGCGGGAACGATTTTCTAAATCTTCCATCTGTGTTTCTAGATTTCTGGTGGAAATGTCCAGCCTTTCAATCGCCTCACTATTCGCTGTAGAGTCCTTGTCCACTTCCTGGAGGCCTCTCTCCAAAGTGTCCGTCCTTTCGCCAAGTTGACGCAGATCTTGTTTCATTTCTCCTAAGGCCTCATTGAGATCTGCTCGCATTAACTGGAATTGCTCCTGAAAGGTTTTGGTTAGGTTGCTCTGCAAGGCTTGCAACTCCCCAAGGAATTCTCTCCTATGCAATATTGCCGTGTCCTCTGTCGCCCCCTGGGGGGTGCCCTCCCCCTCCAACCCGCCGGGGGTTCCGTTTCCATCCTTGGGGGCCTGTGCCTGCCACAGTCCATGGAGGTTGCCATGATTATCACCTGGGGCCGGAGGCGGCCTGTTCCCCTTCCCTTTGGCTTTCACAGACATTCTGCCCACCTCCCCACTCTCCGAGCGCTTGTTGCTGCCTCAGTCTGAGCGCTCCGCGAGCAGCACTCCCCGCGGCGGGAGACCGTCTCACCACCTCCGCCTGCACAACACGCCTGGATCTCTCCTGGAGCCCCCTTGGATCCTTAGCCACTGGTCCAGAACGACAAGCTGCAACAGCCCCCTGTCCTCCTCAGGGGCAAATAGTGTTGCAGCTATACTCCTTTGCCACTTCAATGGCCCTTCAACCCAGTTCGGGTTAGCAAGCCCTGTTCCGGTGCTCCCAACACCCTAAGGGCCAGTCCTCCCCTGAAGAACAGTTCCCAATGCGTGCGTGGCCGTGAGGGAGACCAATGACCTTGCTCCTGCGTCAAATTCACCCCTCCACGGGCCTGCAGGCAGGAGGTCCCCCCTCCTCCTACCTTCACTCGCCGAGCCGCCGATTGCACCTAGCACAGCTGAGGCTCTGTTGTGCAGTGTTCCCGGGTCTCCGATGCTCTCCTCTGCCTGCCGAGGCCCTCCGGTCTTTATTTCCTGAGCCTTCCCGGGTGCCCTCTGGTCAGGCTCCCTCGTCGCTGCAGCCCCACTCCTGCCGGGCCCCGCCCTCTTCAGGACCGCCTGCAGTGCGCGTTCCACACCAGCTACTACGCCCCCGGACGGGCCCTCCTCCGCAGCCCTCAGGGTCAGCCGTCTTCAGCGGGGTGACTCACCGCATCCCCCGGGCGGGCCGCACTCCGCAAGTCTCCCCGCAGTCCTCCGGGGAGGCACCAATCCCTCTGGAACCGATCCACGCACCGCTCACACGGCCACTGCTGCCGAGTTGGGCCCCGCCTACCAGGAGAGGCCGATCTCCGTCGGGTGTCTCTGGTGCCTCGGCCGCCTTCCCGCCTGCCGACTTCTGCTTTCCCGCGGTCTCCACCGCCCGGCCAAGCACCTCCAAATGTAATCACCCGCGGGTCCCTGCGGTCCCGGACAGCCCGTTCCTCGGCTAATGCTGGGGTGGTGGGCATTTGCTGCAAACGGGTCCGGGGAGCGCCGTCGGCACGTCTACTCAGTGCCGGTGGCCATCTTGGAATCCCACTTTATTTGTTTTTGTGCAATCTCCCGATCTTCCATCTCAGATTGTTTTTGTGATTTGTTAAGTATTTTTAAGAATCGTCTTACCTTCGCTTTTTGTGTTCCCTTCTTTTGCTCTAATTCCATTTTCTTTTTCTTCTGAATTACTCTACGATGGTTGGCCTTCGATTTCTGGTCGAGTTTTTGGCATCAAATATCTCAAATGCTTGTAAGCTGGAAGGTTCATTTACTTCACTTGACTGGGCTGGAACAGTAGATGTTTGCACTTTACTCGATACGACTCCTCCACCACAAGAGATAGAGGGACCCTCTGTATGCATCTGATCACAACTTTCCTCTGGAGCAGATCCATCGATTTGTGTTTTCATTTGCTCCCTTTCTGATTCACCTAAATAAATGCACTCTTCTTGAGTATTTGTCTGTCTCATACCACTGTCTGTTTGAGAACCTACTGTAGATAATTGAAAATGTCTGAATATTTCATATGTTTTGCTTGTTGTATTTTTGTTGGAGTTGCCAAAACTTTTATATTCTCGGTTTGCTAATTGTGATAATAAAATGGTTTGATAATTCATTTTTTGATCCATTGCTTCGTAGAGTTTGGCTAAAGTCAATAGAGCCGTGTTCATAGCTGTTAACATATGATTTACTGTTGTATAATTGGTTAAAGGAGCTTCAGGCAAAACTTGATGATTGACTTCTCCATTTGTGTATTTACTCTTGGTCACATGGGTCACCTCCCTTGGTGTCGGCGGAATAAAGGACGAGTGCGATGAAATGCCGGGACCGCACATTCAGCGGCGTCTAAAGATTACAAGTTGTGTTGTGCTCCTATTACTCCAGGCACTGCTGTTATGCTGTCATTTTGTCCCATGGCCGAGTTATCATGTATTTGTTTAATTGGAGACACGTCATTTAATTTCATCAGGTCTCCGGTGTTAGAATGGACAAAGACGGTATCTTCTTCGTTGCATGATGTATTACTTAAATTCATGAAGTCGATTGCCACCTTATCAACTTGCCCAGTTATTTACATGGCTCTGTAGGCCGCTCTTAATTCTCTTTGATTTTCTACGGTACATGTTGTAGGCAGTTCAGCAATGCATTTTGTTATCGCTGGATTCTCACTTGTAGCAACTAGCTCGCAACGATTAGCTTCTGTTGCTGTCGTCATATCATTATTTGCAACAGTACATGTTATAGGCAAATTAGCAGTGTGTTTTATTGCTCCTGTATTATCTCTTGTAGCATCCATTTCGCAACGATTACCTATCGTTGCCATCGCCATATCAGAGAGACAAGTAGCTGGATTGACATTGAGTTGCTTTAATTTATTTTGCCCTAGAATTCTGTCATTTGTTTGGTGGTCATATTGATTATAATAGAATCGTATGTCAATCCCCATCGATCTCCCATTAAAGAAAGTTTTTCTCTTGGTGCCGCCCATTTTTTTTTTGTGCGGTTGTCGCCATGCTACCTTGAGTTATCCCATTAATAAGGGCGTTAGGCGGCATACCTGATTTCAAACTGAATTGAGACATAGACATTGTACTTAACAATTCCTGATTGGGTCTTGCACTATTATGAAAACGCAGCACTAATACTGGACTCTTAAAGAAATGGTACTTAAATGGTACTTGCTGAAATGTGTGGTTACCAATAACTGACCACGCGGCTGGAGGTTACCGATATGAGAATTACCGGTATCCCGTCACACATACAAATAACAAAGCTCACGGTCCACTTAGTGCTATACAACTTCAACACGTTGATAGACAACGCACATATACAAGTGTAGGGTACAATGAGATCGGTGTCTGCTAACACAACAAACGCAGAAACAAGTATTTAGTGCCCTGCTGTCCAAGCCTGCCCAAGACAGCCACATACAGCCCTTGCGAGACAGGGCTTACGAGACAGGGCTTGCGCAATGGCGCGAGCACCTGTGTTGATAAAGGGTTTCTGGATAAAAGAGGTGTGGTTTTGGCACTTAGAAGAGTTTCCAGGCAGGAAAAACACTGTTTTAGGCACTCGGAAAAAGTCAGAGAAAAACACTGTCTTTTCAGCAGCAAAGCGCAGAGTCCACAAAACAGAATCCTGGACACAGCCACCGACAGCGCTTGCGAGACAGGGCTTACGAAACAGGCTGTTCATATCTTATCACATGATTCTTGGTCTGTACTCTTGCTCTCGTCTTTGTATCTTGAAAAGTAATCATCTTCATCAGGAGCTGTCCATTCTGGTGCCCATACCAAAGAGGCTGTTCATCCCATGAATTGACCTCTTGCTCAACAGAGTGCAATGTGTGATAGACAGTATGCAGTCTGAACATCTATTTCAATAGCTATTAATATCTTAGACTTCCCCATGCTATATGGCAGGAGTGCACATACATAGGATTCCTCCTCCGATGTTCGTTTGTATACCTCTTTCATGTGCTGATACCACATGTTATTTCCCAAATGTGCTGTACTGTCTAGATAATCATTCAGGTCATGATCATCTTCCCTTGTATTTCTCTTAGGTCTCTCTTTCTTGCCTTATGAGGTTTTATGATCATCTCATGAAGTATATCACCAGAATTCCTTCTCGCTGGGGGAATCATAGAAACATTTGTTAGTACAACTGGTGTCATTACATGTGATACTGGTGTATAATCAGTCACAAAATGTGTCTTTCTGTTTGCCTTATACAAGGGTAACCAAATATCCTGAAAAACCTGCAATCTTGTCCTTCCTCCATAGGGACCCTTACACTTTTTTATTGCGCGACTAGGCACTTTCTCATGTACCACTGGAGTAGGAACTACCACATAAGGCGTTGGCTGCCTTGTAGTTGCCACATCTATACCCTTCGAGGGGATTGGGTCCTCCGACGTATTCCATATCTATGACATGTAATCACCACAGCTGTGCTGCTTCGGAAACTTTTTTCGGCGTCTGCGTCCTGCGTCGATGACGTCGATGCGCCGTCGTCGAGGACCTCCTCCGACGTCATCCGATGTGATAAGTAGGACGCACGACACCCGTAGCCTCAGTTCTGTTTTTTCCGCGAACGTGTTGCTTCGTGAATCTCGGTTAACGCCTCGACTCTTTGGAGTTCTGTTCTTCTCGGTTCTTCGAACCTGTTCGTTTTTGTGAAAATCCTTCGTGTGAAGATGTCTTCTACTTCGTCTTCGACCCCGCGTCCGGGCTTCAAGAAGTGCGGGGAGTGTGGGTCCAAGATGTCGGTGACGGACTCGCACGACGCCTGCCTCTGGTGCCTCGGGGAGGCCCACGACACGGATGACTGTATCGACTGCCAGTCACTCACGTCCAAAGCCTTACGTGAACGTAAGAAGAAGGGAAGAAAATGCTGGCGATTCTCGAGTTGCAGGGTACTAAGCCATCCACGCCCCCGAGTGGGGTCGGTCGTGAGAGGTCGAGAGACACCGCTCGCAAGAGTGGTCGGCACGAGTCACGGGAGAGGTCCCGTTCGGACAAGGGGACTCGTTCTCGACGTACCCGTTCCAGGTCCCGGTCCTCGACGCGTTTGAGACCGTGTGCACCTGTGATGTCTTCAAGGAAGACATTGACGTCTGAGGCGTTGAGGGCGTCAACAGGCTTTCTCGAGGCTCCGGCTCCGAGGAAGTCATCAAAGCCGTCGACGCTCAGGTCGTCGAAGGACACGCTCGGAGCTCCGGCTCCGAGGACTGTGTCGATGCCGCCGATGCTGGCGGCGCTGCATCTGATGTCGACGCCGATTTACTCGACGCCGATGCCTGTTCTCTCGACGCCGGCGCCGATTCACTCGACGCCTTTCGAGGCCGGGGTGTCGGAGGTACCCAGTGGCACAGGGGAACCCCCTAGGAAGGCTCTGGTTAAGAGCAAGCACTCTCGGGTGCCTTCTTTTCGCCACCTGGAATATATTTCAGAGGCGGATGAGGATTCTGATGGCCTGGTTCCTAGTCAGGTTCCAGATGAAATTGTCTCGGGCCATAGTCAGTTTGACGATTTGAGGCAGTCACTGCATGATGCCAGTGGACTGGACACCTCTCCGGAGGTGGAGTTTTGTAGGCCTGAGCCTGGCGCTCATGCCGATTCTTTGTACCGACGCCTTATGGCTAGGGTTTCTGAGTACTTGGGATGGTCTGCTCCCCCAGGGGAGTTTGTGCAGGATCATCTTACGGACATCCTTGATGTTGGTCCCCCAACTGACCCGGTACTGCTGTTCCATATGGCTTTACAGAGAAGGGTGGCGGCGGCTTGGACTGCTCCGGAGAGTCTCCCGGCGGTGGGCAGGTCCTTGTTGCGAAAATACCGTCCAGCCATTAGCGACCCCTGCTACTTGACCAGGCACCCCACTCCGGAGAGTTTGGTGGTGCAGGCGGCCACGGCCCCGGCAAAGCAGGCGTCGTACCCTACCATCCCTCCTAATAGGTACGACAAACGTTTTGATGGCTGGGCGAAGAAAGTGTTTTCTTCTGGTGGTATGGCGCTTCAGGCGGCCAACTCCATTTGTGCCTTGTCTCGTTTCACACACACTCTGTGGAACTGTGTTGCATTAGCGGCTGAACATATTCCCGAAGGGGACGAACGGGATGGTTTCCTTGCTATGGTCCAGGATGGTAAGGATGCCATGTGTGAGTCCGTTCAGTCGGGTTCAGTCGGGTTTGGACTTGGCTAAATGCGTCAGCAGGTCCATGGCGGCGAGCACCGTGATACGCAGGTTTGCGTGGTTGCGGAAGTCGGGGTTTGCTCCTGATGTGCAGTCCCGGCTCCTCAACATGCCCTTTGATGGTGAACACCTTTTTGGCAGCAAGGCTGACGAGAGCCTTGAGAGGTTGCAGACCTCAAAAGCTGCAGCGAAGTCGTTGGGCGCTGCAGTTCGCCAACCTCTGCCTTTTCGTCCTAGGGGACAGCAATGGAGGGGTGGTTCCTTTCGCTATTTCTCGTCCTTCAGTAAAGCGAGAGGAGCTGGCAGTCAAAGAGGCCAACGCAGGGGTACCAGAGGTGGACGACAGGGTACCCGTGGTGCCAAGGCCGCTCGGACAGTTGCCTCTTTGCCCTCAGGTAACGCCGCAGCCGCTACCACTCAGTCATGAGGCCATGTCCCATGGTTCGCCGGTTGGGGGAAGGCTGGCGCAGCATCTTGTAGAGTGGCGTGCCATTACTTCAGATGTGTGGGTTCTGGAGATCATAATCCACGGCTACTGTCTTCCCTTTCGGCACAGGCCTCGCGACAATCCACCGGGGAACCTCTCTTTGCAGAGTCCAGTTCCGCTCCTTGCGCAGGAAATTCAAGCCCTGCTGGAAAAAGGCGCCATAGAACTGGTGCCTGTAGCGGAGAGCAACAAGGGATGGTATTCCCCTTATTTTTTGATTTCGAAGAAAGACGGGGGATTGAGACCCATCATGGACTTGCGCGGTTTGAACAAACTCCTCAGGAAGGACAAGTTCAAGATGGTTACTCTCTCTCAAGTCCTCCAGGTCCTTCAGCTTCAGGACCGGTTGGTGTCTCTCGACCTCAAGGATGCTTACTTCCATGTGCCGATCCATCCCAAGCACAAGAAGTACCTGAGGTTCGCGGTTGGCGACTCGCACTTTCAGTTTCGGGTCCTGCCGTTCGGATTGACCTCCGCCCCGAGGGTTTTCACCAAGCTCATGGTGGTGGTGGCAGCGCATCTCAGGCAAGGGGGGATTCACGTCTACCCAAACCTGGACAATTGGTTGATCAGGGGGAGCTCTCCCGAGCAAGTCCTGGATCATCTGTCCGTCATCTGCCAATCCCTTCACAGGCTGGGCTTCTCCCTCAATTTAAAGAAGTCCCATTTGACGCCAACGCAGTGGCTCTAGTACATCGGAGCAGTGCTCGACACTTCCCTGGGTAGTGTTTCCCTCCCCAGGTGAGGGCTCTTCACATTCAGCAGATGATGCACAAGTTTCAGCATGCCCAGACGCTCCCAGCGTTCGAGTTCTTGAGGTTGCTCGGCCTCATGGCATCCTGCATTCTTCTGGTGCCAGAGGCTCGCCTGCGGATGAGATCTTTGCAGTGGGCACTCAAGATGCAATGGTCGCAGTGCTCCGGCAGGATGTCGGACCCGGTTCAGGTGCCGTCCTCGGTCACCCGGGACCTTCTGTGGTGGGCCGTCGAAGGCAACTTGATGAAGGGGGCTCCATTTTGGCTTCCCTGGCCGGAGGTGACGATCGTGACGGATGCATCCCTCACGGGATGGGGAGCTCATCCCAACGGGCTGACAGTCAGCGGTCGTTGGTCTCCGTCGGAGTCCAGACTCCATATCAATCTGTTGGAGCTGAGGGCCGTCAGGCTAGCCCTGAAGGCTTTTCTGCCGACTGTGCAAGGAAAGAGTGTCCTGATCCTGACAGACAACACAGTGGCCATGCACTACCTCAACAAAAAGGGGGGGGCAGGGTCACTTCCTCTGTGCAGGGAGGCGATGCAGCTCGAGTTCTGGGCCATCCAGCAGGAAGTTTCGATCTCGGCGGTTCATCTGGCCGGAGACGAAAACGTGACAGCGGACACTCTGACCAGGCAGAGCACGATCTCTCACGAGTGGGAGTTGGCTCAGGAGATTCTCCTGGAGATCTTCGCCCTTTGGGGGACCACTCAAGTGGATCTCTTCGCCTCCAGTGTCAACCGGAAGTGCGAAAGGTTTTGCGGGAATTTCCTCCAAAAGGAGCCTTAGGAGACGCGTTCATGGTGGAGTGGTCATTCCTGCTGCTGTACGCGTTTCCTCCAGTCCCCGTCATCCCGCAAGTGCTGCGGAGGTTACGGAAGTTCGGTTCCCGGATGATCCTCATTGCTCCGGCGTGGGCTCGGAGGACGCGGTACCCGAACCTTCTCAACTTGTCCATCTGCCCTCCACGTCGTCTTCCCTACCGAGACGATCTGCTCTCACGGGAGGGGGGTCAGGTTCTCCATCCAGATGTCAGATCCCTCAACCTTCACGCTTGGCTTCTGAAAGGTTGAGGTATAAGGATTGGGACCTCCCTGAAGACGTGATGGAGGTGTTGCTTTCGGCCTGAAGGCCAGCAACAAAGTCTCTGTACCGTTGCCGTTGGCGTAAGTTCTGCGACTGGTGCAGAGTTCAGAATGTGGATCCTTTTGCATGTGTCATCCCCATGGTTCTGTCCTTTTTGCTTTCTTTGACCCACAGGGGCTTGCAAGTGGGTACCATTAAAGGTTACCTGGCGGCGCTGTCCATCTTTAAGTGCTCGTCTGAAGAGTGTTCTTACTTTAAAATCCCTTTAATTTCGCAGTTTCTGAAAGGGCTCACTAATGTGTTCCCTCCGTCACCTTTCCTGGTGCCCGGTTGGGATTTAAACCTTGTTCTTAAGTTTCTTATGGGTGCTCCGTTTGAGCCTTTACATTCTTGCCCTTTGAGGCTGTTAACTCTGAAAACTGTGTTTTTAGTTGCGGTTACTTCCGCTCGCAGAGTGAGTGAGTTACAGGCACTTTCAGTTAAGCCACCCTTCACTGTATTTCACAAGGACAGGGTTGTCCTTAGAGTTCGTCCTTCTTTTCTTCCGAAGGTAGTGACGGAATTTCATTTGGCCCAGAAGGTTGTTCTTCCGGCATTCTATCCACCTCCGCATCCTGGTAAGGAAGAGGAGAGGCTCCATAGGCTTGATCCTAGGAGAGCTTTAAGCTTTTATGTTTCACGCATGTCCCGGGTCAGAGTGGATGATCAACTCTTTATTGGTTACGCTGGAAAGCGTTTGGGGCAAGCTGTGACGATACAGACTTTGTCTCGCTGGATTATTTTGGCCATCTCGGAGTGTTACCGCTTGGCGGGTAAGGACCCACCGGCTGGCTTACGGGCCCATTCTGCCAGGGGTATGGCTACATCTACTGCCCTGTAGAGGGGTGTTCCTATTCTCAACATCTGTGATGCAGCCACCTGGGCTTCAGTACATACATTTGTACGTCACTATTCCCTCGATTCCATCCGAGGACAGGATCTGGCCTTTGGCAAGGCGGTCCTTTGCTCTGCTATTTGATTGGCAATTCTAAATTTTGATTCTAAATTCTTTCCCTCCTCCTTGCTCTGGTACTGCTTTAGGAGTCTGTCATAGATATTGAATACGTCAGAGGACCCAATCCCCTCAAAGAACAAGTTACTTTCTTACCTGGTAACGTTCTTTCGATGGGATGGTCCGACGACATATTCCATGTCGCTCCCTCCCTGCCTTCCCCGCTGCAGAATTTCTTTTGCGATTGCAGCTTACGTTCCGCAAGGCTTTATGTCTGACTGGCAGTTGGCTAATGTCACACGTTCTGGGGGAAAAAACTACAACTGAGGCTACGGGCGTCGTGCGTCCTACTTATCACATCGGATGACGTCGGACGTCGGAGGAGGTCCTCGACGACGGCGCATCGACGTCATCGACGCAGACGCCGAAAAAAGTTTCCGAAGCAGCACTTCTGTGGTGATTACCTGTCATAGATATGGAATACGTCGTCGGACCATCCCATCGAAAGAACGTTACCAGGTAAGAAAGTAACTTGTTCTTCTGCTGCATAGGAAGCTATACAGGAACTACTGCCTTATTTGTATCTACATAATAGACAGTACGTATTGTGAGAGAAAGTAGAATAACATTAAACATGATGCAGGTATATATAATATACTACCAGTAAGTCCACCGGATACAGCAATAGCCTCTTGCGCGTCATGGTAGTTTCTCGTTGTTTGCCACATTATTATTGCTATCAATATTGCCCATTTTCTACTTTTAAGGAAGGAAAAACCAAATTTTATTAGGGCAGTCTCATAAAGTATTCAGGAAACTTCCACAAGCTCCACGAGCAGCTGGCTGATGGCAGGACGGTTAATAGGGTTCCTGATGAACACAAAAGAGTTGTCCTTTCTCCAAACCAGATGAGGATGCTCCTCTGGTAGATAATAAAAGACTACGACCAGCAAGTTATGAATGTCCTCATTTGTCAACACCATCAAGACACTCAAGGTAATGTCCCAGAAAATAGCTGGACCTGCTAGATGATATCACTTAGCAATTGATTGATTGCAACTTGATCCCTAGGATCTCTCAGAAACAAACGTACTTCAGTTTGTCTTCCAACAAGATGCAGGCATTCTTGAACTAGATAATGAAAGACCATTCCAACTAGTCTGAGCATTGTCATCAGACAGGGGCATCAGTACTTTCCATACAATAATCAGGAAGTTGGATGATTTGCTCAATAATAGCTGTGAGCAGTCTCCTCACGATTGGACCATTTTTAGGATCAGGCAGAAAAACGTTAATGTCAACAGTTCTCCCAACCAATGCAGGGTATGCACGAAGAATGAACAGGAAAACAGCTAAAATTATCCGATGAGCGTTGCCATTAGGCACCACCATGGGCTCTTCTAAAGAGAAACTCAGTGAGAAAGGAATCAGGATACTGCTCCTTCTTCCAATTGATGCCACAGAAGTTCAATATTGGCATTCTTCACTTCTTCCCAAAGTCTCTAATCAGCACTCTTCTGTGGCACAAGAACAATAGCTTTTTCACTCCTTGCTAGGCAGCTACAAAGAGTGTCTCGAGCGAACCACAGTCCAATGAACTCTTTATCTGTCTATTGGACAGTCTCTGCGTCCGTCTTCCTCGTCATCGATCCAGTCTGCACATGCTGAGCTTCTTCTCTGATGCTTGCTTCCGAATGGGGTAGAGGTGCAGGGGCCTCGCCGTTGTAGATTTTGACGTCACCAAGAAATATCCAAGCGTGTCTCCCTTGCACCTTCACTGCCGATGGTGTAACGTCCTCTACTACAAAAGGACCATTAAACTTAGGTTGATGCCATTTGCGAACAAAGTTCCTGATCAAGACTTGATCACCGGGAAACAGCTTAGGCAATAAAAGTTCTTTTGATCTGGTTGCTGTATGGTCTTCATCTGTGTTCTGAGACCTGCACCCCGTCCGCTTGTGTTGTTCTGAAATGACAAAAACACTTGTAGTCATACATTTTAAGTACGCACGTAACTCGTCTCCTAACAATTCTGCTGTTTTCTGGGCATCAGTTCTAGTGAGAGGCGTTCTCATTTGCCTCCCTGTTACTAGTTCATAGGGCGTAAAATGGTGGTCAGAGCCCGATTGATTCATCAATGCATATATTGCAAGAGGCAGGCAATGCAGCCATCCTTTTTTCAACGTTAATTTCAGTTTGGCTATCCTTTCTTTAAGCAGGCCATTGAGCCTCTCACAGATCCCATTGTCACGCTCACCTTAGCTCTGCGGGAGTATCAGGAGTCTCATTTGGTCCCCCTTCTTGCTCACTAGGATGACAGCGTCTGTGGGAGGAATCAAGAAGGCAAGGGGTGGTAAGTATAAGGTCCTTGCGGTAGCTGCAACCCCTTCCCTTCCTACCTGCCCCTGTGTGTGTGTGTGTGCGCGCTCACCTTATGTAATAAGAAGGTTGGCTCTCCATCCTGCTTTAAATCCTTAGCAGGGGTGCAAGTGTTCATTCACCAGTTACTTCACTGATGTGTGGTCCAGCCCAGACCTGCTGTGGCTTTGAAAGTTCTGCTGCGCTTTTGGATTGCTGTCTGTTGGTCAATGTCCTTGTCTGATTGCTGGCTTGCTTCCCTTCTGTTCGTGTTGCTAGGTTTCCTTTTCTAGTTTGCTGGTGCCTGTTGTGTTTGCTGGCAAGCTCGTGCCTTTCTTTCTTTACTGTCTTTGTGCACGCACCGCTAGCTAATTGCCTTACTGGCCACCTTCATGCTTTTCTCTTGCTTTCTTTTCTGTCTTTTCCTTGCACGCACTGTAAAATGTATCTATCTGTTTGATGAATGTCCTTCTTTTTCCCTTTGCTGGTATCGGGAGGAGCAGGGCTCCAGGACGAGAGTAACTAGCTGAGGAAACTGTACACCGTGGAGGGGCCGCGTACCTGGTGGCTGAAACAGCTGTTGACTGCAGGGAGGCCGCGGACCTGGTGGCTGAGGCAGCTGTAGACTGCGGAGGGGCCGTGGACCCGATTGAACTGCAGCAGCTGATTGCGGAGGAGGAGCCGAGACGGGAGCCGCCGGACAAGAAACAGGTAGATGGGTCCGGAGCTCCGCTGCACAAGTGAGGGGCTGCCTTCTCCGTAGCAGTGAGGGGCTGCTTTATTCCAGACGAGTGGCCAGGGTGACTGAAGTGCACGGAGCAGGAATCCTCGTCAGGAAGGCACGGTGAGCGTTCTGCTGCCAGTTGGCAGAAAAACGCAAAGCGTGGATCAATGCCTGGGTGTGGCTTAAATAGCCAGCCACACCCAGGGACTATGCAGAAACTAGACCGTAGCTTCTAGTACCCTGTTGGGTCATTTCCCCTCCATGTTCAATTGGGATTGGATCCAAGAGTGCCATGCTCTGGTCCAACTGGGTTCTCTAGTGCTGGAGAGGTGTTGGGGAAACCCCATAGCCCAATGAGGGGCTCTAAGAACATGTGTATTGGGTTGTGTCCTCAGATGGATGGGAGCAAGTGCACTAGAGGTTGTGACACCCATTCGCTTGCGGGTGATAAGCCGAAGAAAACATATGCTTTATGCTGAGCAATAAGCTAATTTGCTCAAACACTTCATTCACAAAATCTGGGCCATATCTGATCTTAATACCTCACAAATTCCCCATCTAGGAAATACTTCTCAAACTAAAAATGTTGCAGCGCACGTGGAATCTGAATGTGTACACGGACCAGCCTCGATCCACCTTGACAAAAGGGCACACAACCACTATCATATATCTGTAACCGTGACAGAACTGCAGCATGTCAACATAGTCAATATGTAAATGCTGAAATGGACCGTTAGGTTGAGGAATAACACCCCTGACTGTTTGCAGCGTGTGCCCAGCAGTAAACCTTTGACATACAATGCAATTTACTACATAAAATGCAACGTGTTCTAATAAATTTGGTACAAACCATTCCTCAGCAATAGTTGCTGCAAGGCTTTCTCTAGTGACATGCGCGGGGTAGTGTAGCTGTTATAACGCCATCCTTAACGAGGCTACAGGCATCACCAGTTTACCAGTGCTTTCCTGTCGCCACAATGCCTCGGAGGGGCATAAGGAACACCCCCTCCGTGTCCACAGATCTTTCTCACCCTGTGGAGCTTCATCTTGAACTTCCATCAACTGTGTTTTTGACAGATTATTAAAGCTTAATTTACAATCATAATCAGACATCTGTGATGCTAATGTTTGAACTGCACCCTCGTGCTGAAGAAGCCAGAGACTGTGCCAATCTCTAGTGTGCCGCCTTGTCCTGTGCTAAAAACGTGGGGAAGGGAGGCCAACAGCCTGCCATATCATTTCTTGAACACTTCCTTCTTTTACATAACATTGTTTCCCACACTATTTGTATTTCGAGGTAAGGATTGGCAATAGGTGTATTAGTATGTATAGGCCCTTTTATTTTGATAAGACACCACGAGGACTGCATTATTATTATTTGATGGTCATAGCTTGCTCCCATCTTTAGATTTAGGATTAGATGGGCGTTTTTCAAACCCTTTTTGAAGTTCAATAAACATCCTTGAACTGTGGTCACTTGTGTCTGTCTTACTGTTGATATCATGCCTTCCTTGTATACCTCCAAATGATGCTGAGAATGGGTCCCTGACGCACCTTATGGGGGACCTGCACAAGGTAAAGACTGACATGAAAACTGAAGCAAGTGTGCAGGCCGAAGATTGGTTAGACACTTTCTTTTCATGGACACGATCCTGGCTTGTGGTAGCCGTGAAGAAATTGGTTCTGATTGTCGTGCTCCTGCTGGTGGTGTTCGGCACCTGCCAGATGATGCTTTGATGTTGTGCAAAGACAATCCCGACAGTGCAATAATTATGGTTACTATTGTGGTCGGAATGGCTCTCCCAGGTACAAAGGATGGGCAACCCCAAGCAGTGGACCCAAATAAACCACAAATTGTGAGAATTGAAAGGCCTATAGACCCCCCGGCGATATAGACTTTAACCCAACCATACCCAGAGAATTACGTTGAGCACTGGGTCGATTTATCAGGGGATAGAGATCACGTTACCTCACATGTATCCCAGAAAAATATGGCCAAGATGGGGGACGTTTGCGTCATGTGCGTAAAGTATGGGTGTCCAAGGATGATGATTATACAAGGGAATTAGTTGAGTTTTTTAATAAAAGATTGACTAAAGGGGGAATGTAGGGATGCATGTTTAGATCACCGCCCCTCCCAAACGATTTAGATTGCGGAAAATATATTAAACGCAGAGATTCCCTAGAGGGCAGTGTACGGGGTAAGGGGGAACCTTTGGGTGGAAGTAGTCGACGGGAACACATGTATTTTAAGAACTCTCACAGGGGAAGACTAACCATTGGTTTGCGATAGTGTCACTTAGAATACATTGCATGTGTGCGACATACACAACATGAACTAGGGCTGCATTCAAGAATAGGCCTAATTCCTCGCAGGCCCTGTTGAAGACACAGAATAACGAGGTCTCATCTCTTGCTTATCACATTCCAATTCCCAGACGCGGCAAGGAACACACACGTACACCCACATTTAACTGTGTCAAGTTAGCCCTATGAACAATTAGGTAGGAATGCCAGAAGTTGAATGGCAGACGGGCTGCGGCCCAGCACAAAGGCCATACTCATGGGAGCCCGGGCAGAGATCTTGAGCTGCCAAAGCAAGAACTGAGATTTAGGGCACTAGTACCCCCCAGACGAATGGTCATTCTATTTGAACTGCCAGATGTACAAAAATAGTGCTCTTAAATCCTTCATGAATTGGATGGATTAGTAGGACCCTATGTTTGTCCCCCTCGGTGGGTAGCTGATACAGGGGGGAACTGAGTATCACATGATCCGTGATTTCTACCACGGAGAGCAAGTGGTGATGCCAAGTTATAAGATTATGACGGGGAGACATGATGTGGGCGTTTACGTGTCTGGGATGAGAAAAAGTTGCCTTGTTTCCGAGGACCAGACTGACCTTGAAGTTATCTGCTGAGTTCATGTTGACCAGGTGCACATCACTTGGTTAGGAATGAAGATAGGATGTTGCCTTTTGAAGTTTAACCAATTACCTTGCAGTGCTCCGAGGAGAAGAGCTTGTCACCCACGTGTGGAGAAGATGACGACAAAGACGACACAACCAGTTGGCACAGGGGCCATATGTAACCATTTGCATGAAAATAGGCAGCAGTCAATGCAGGTGATTACTACTGTATATCGAATGCGTAATGACTGGCGATGTTTGTGTTTATAAAGTAAACGCCATTTTGATGAGGAGAGAGAGCTCTGTGGCAGTGGACCTATAATACCATTATCGCCATCTTCCTTTTTGTATACAAAATAAAGCTCTTGTTCTTCTCGAAAAATGGAGCACTAGCTTTTTTTCCCTAGCAGGTTGTTTTTTCTATGTCTGGTTGTTGTGGAGTTACCCTACACCGTCAGTGGCTTACTTGGGCTCCTCATTCACAACCGTCCCATTGATAGTGTCAACATGTGTCACGCTGAACTGCCTTCCATGTCAACAGGTATGGCATTATCACAGCTGTCAGGAGCTGCACAAAGGGTTGCCCTGTGTCACCCAGAATAGGGACAGCGCCAGAGAGTAGCCTTTTTTAACGAATGCATCCAAATATAGCATCCTCTCCATATGCCTCAATATGCCTCAATGTTCCGTTCATTCTCCTGGACCCTTTGCCAGTCTTCCCACAGGACGTTTCGGAAAACCAAATTGATTCAGGAGAGCCCTGAAAGGCATGTTTCAGATGAGGTTGAAGAAGAAGAGGTAAGGACTGAGCCCCAGTTGATATTCCATTGCTAGAAACACAGCTTTGTTCGAGGGTGGCAGACCTTCCTCATATGCCACCTGTACATCACACCCAGGCACGCACCAGAATGATCAAGACCTTGGGATGCTGTTCCTCTGCCTAAGAAAGAACGGAGTATTAAGAACATGGGATGAAGTGTACTTTGTTTTAGACATGTAGGATGGATACACCATTCAGGACAGATGATTTTTAAAACATCATCCTTGCAGACAGAGAGCCAGTTGAACACCCCTCTTCCCTGCCACCCCCTAGGGACTTGCTTCCTTTAGAAATATGAGCTTTCCACTCCATTATGGAATGAGCAAGTTTACAGTGGTTGAATAATAAATAGAGAGGTCCTCATAAAGTGACTAAATATTTGTGTGCACTATGCCTCAGCCGGAATCGATGTTGCCTGTGTTTGCCAGAAAGACATCATCAAACCCGTCCTTGCCTTGTGTAGCCCCCCTGGATAAAGATGGCATTTCATTATCACCTATGCTGCAATGACTTTGAAAGCAGGCACTTTTCTAGCGATCCTGGTTAGGTATGACCACAAGCGTTGCTTCCAGTGAGACCCCTTCCTGGACTTTTTGCTGGATGATAAAGTAGAGGAGGTAGTCAAACTTCAGCGGCATCTCATCACGCTATTACAGTAGCGGTGAACATTGGAGGCACTGGTTTCCACCAGTTGGGGAATGGAGTGGCCCTTTGCAAGGAAGGTTGGCCAAAGGCTACCAACAACAGGCCTAATTTAAGTTTGACGGTGAGGACCTGTTTGGTAAGAAGGTGAATAACTTATTGCTGGTTATGTACACTGACATGGAAATTGCCTGGTCTTTGGGCAATCGACTGCAGAGATGACATTTTATTAATTTCTCACCAGGGCAAGATATTCAAGATCAAGGAGATGATCACGATCATTCTAGCGATTTCATTTTTATAGAGTATCTGCTTACTAGACGAGAGACAAGTACAAGACCGACTCCCAAGGCTATCATGGAAATTTCAGGCATATAGGCTCCTGTCAGTCCAAGGTGCAAGGGTCCAAAGAGTCACCCCCATACTTCTGCTCCCAGTTGGGGAGGGTGTGCCTTTTCGATTACATCTCTCAATAGGAAATGCTAACTTCTGCCCAATGAATCGAACTACTGCAAAAACCATCTGCAAGAAAGACGATAATCTGTATATGCTCAAAAAGGGGTGCAAGGCATGTCTGCTCAAGGGAGCGATAGAGCTTGTACTCTTGTCGCAAACAAATCTGGGAGTTTATTAATAATACTTCCTGATTCGGAAAAGGCCAGGAGGCTGGAGGCGCATTCTGGATCACTGGTATCTCATCAAGTTTCTTAAAGATCAGTCCTTTCAAATGATAACATTGTAGAAGATTCAAGCACCGCTTCCAACCAGCAACTTTCTGACCTGCATCCATCACAGGCGTAGGCAGTTTCTTGGGTTTGTAGCGGCTGGGTGCCACTACCAATTTAATGCGCAACCTTTTAGACTAAAATTAGTGGCATAAATTTTCAATCCTCCAGGATGTATTGTGTACCTCTGGGCACTGCTGGTCAAAACTATTTTGGAGGCGTGGCCATCCAATGACAGAATTCAAGATCCACTCTTGAAAACACAGCTTCTTGTGTCAAATGGGGTGGCAGCGCTTCATATGTTCAAATCACCTCTGAGCATGCTTTCTTTCTGCCTCCCTCCTCATTTGAAACTTCCGGGTGCTTATGTGGCCACTCTAAGAGTACCTACATGCCAGATCCCATGAACCTGGGCCGCATGAATCCACTAACTTTCTCCTTTCAAAGGAGTCTTTCATGGTGGCAGAACAAATGCAATCTATTGAGCATAGTTCGATTCACGAAAACGCATTTTGCGGACAACGGGCTACAATATTTTACTTAAAGAAACAAGAGAAAACCAATCCTAGATCTTGAAGGTAGTTGTGCCCGGATACCTTTCGCTCAAATAATACTATTCAAATTCTGATTTCCAGTGGGTTTTGTGTTCTTTATTTGGGTGATATAGGTGGTCAGCCGATACGTGTTTCGACCTCTCAGGGTCTTTATCAAGGCTAAATTGATGGGTTTTGAAAAAGCCGGACGAACCCTAAGGACATTATCAACAGGGCAGAATTTCACTGTCCATCTTGGCCAATGTCTAATTAAGACAGTGGGAACAGAAGTGAACCCACCATCCAGATCCAGAATAGATGGATGCTTAGCTGGAATGATTAGCATCTGAATAAACAACACCAATTCCACTGGAAACCAGAATTTGAATAGTATTATTTGAGCGCAAGGTATCTGGGCTCAACTACCTTTAAGTTAATACACAAGGTGTGGTCAACACCTCCCCCACCCGGGACCTTGCTTCAAAATATAATAGCTTGTCAGAATTATCTCAGTGATGTGCAGGTTCAGTCAAAATTTAGTGCCCAACCCCTCTACTTACAATCCTATATCTTGTTGCCAGAAGCTCAAAGTCTGCGGAAGTAGCATCTCAGTCAAGGAAGGTTCTTAATACAGTTCCAACTGCCTGCCAGGAAGTTAGAAGACCCTGGCCGACTCACCCAGCAGGGATTTTGAGGCATGCAACAAATGGGAGATGAAACATGATCAAGTGGATTAAGTCTTCAAAATATGGCAAACACTCGATAGTCCTCTTCACCACTCCAGACAACACCAAGTGTCAATCGTTCACCAAGCCTTCTCTTTTCCCTGGAGAACATGTTTCTCTATACCTACCTTTTCCCTGCTGCCGCTAATGGATATGTTAAATAAAAAATAACAGCCTCACTGTATGATTCTCATTGCAGCAGCATGGGCATGCCACTACCAGTACTTGGACCTTCTACTTCTCTCTCAGGCTCAGCCTATCATGTGCTGCCAAGCCCCTGATGTCTTATAAAGGCAGTAGGGCAGAATTCTGCCCCTATCCAGTCTCTCTCAACCTTAGAGCACGGCTCCTACATTCACAGAATTTGAAAGCTTGCAATACCTCAAGAATACAGAAACATACCTGCTGCAGCCGCGGCTTGTCATGCTTTCATCTTGTTGTAACTAAGTTAAGCGCCCGGTTGCCCCTGGGCCTGGTGCGCTATAGAAATAAATAAAATACAAAAAAAATACAAAATACAGAGAGAGATCCATTCACCAAGAATTGCTATAGCAAAAACTGAAAAAGATTCTTTTTGTGATATTGCATTCAGTACATTGCTCTTATTAACCGTCAACCTCATCAAATCTGGCTAAGGAAGGCCTAGGTTTTTCTTCTATCAAGGTTCACTTAGTGACTGTATACTGGTGCACCCGTCAACCACATGTTCCTTTTCTACGGTTCCAGAGGATCATTTTAAAGAAGTCATGAAGCGGTTGTCCTATGTTCAGCATCATCGTCCTGCCATTTGTGGACATCAGAATTGTCCCCAGACCCTCCTGTGGACTGACCATTCATCAAGCAGGCCTCTACTGCAACATAAACGGTCCTGTATTGTTGCTTGTGACTCTAAAATTCTTCAGATTATGGCCCAGGAACAGAGTCGCCTGCATCACCTGAAATTCCATCCTGAAGAGGGACCTGCCTGTCTCTTTTCTGCTGCTATTTTGATCACTCTTTCTTGTCTGCTGTGTCATTGAAGTTGCAGTGGTCGCTGTCCCATGTCATCTGACCCGTCCTACTGCAAATCAACTGGAACCATATCTGAACCGGAGATCGGAACTGCCGCCTGGCTGGACCTAAACCCAACACCAACTTCACACACTAAATAATAATTTGGCATTTATATAGCGCTACGAACCCTCAGGTATCTGAGCGCTGCTTATTATTACCCACGGTGTGTGGTGCTCATTTATCGACCTCGGAAGGATGAAACGCTGAGTTTGGCGCTGCCGGGATTCGAACCTGCGTTCGCAGGCTCTGCACTGATGTCAAAGCGAGCGCTCTACTCGCTGTGCCACTTGACCGGCTGCACCCACAACTCATGGGCCTCCACCAACGAGGCGAATGGCGGAAGTAAGTGGTGTCAGCGAGTCTGCATACCACGGGGCTTGTTACTTTTAAAATCAGGATGCAAGGCAAGCAGGGCGCAGAGTCCATTCGTAAGCGCTACTCTTTCCTGGCCATGGGAGGTACAGTTTTGGTGTAGAAATCACCCCTCCACCAGTAACCCTCCATGTGATAGAACTGCGGATATGGGTATACCCCTACATTTGTCATAAATTCAAGTGTGCTTTTCAACTGCATTTTTATCTACCTGTTGGCTGAGGGCAAAACATGTGCAGGGGAACATTGAGACATCCTACCCACTTCCAGGTGCATATCTGTGACTTGAACTCCTTGAGACTTTGCTTTTACTTGCCTCCTAGAAAAGGACTGCTAGTAAAATGCCTACCTTTACAATTGTATGGCTGTGTGTATCATATCAATTTAATTTGAACCCCCTCGTCTTTGCTTGTCTTTGTGTAAATTGTGTTTTACTGTTTTAAATGTAAAGTGTTATGACGTCTCCCTTTGAGATTACTACATGTGTAGATATATTATAGTGCGGAAATCCGAAAATTCGATTGCTAATAACTTTTGACTTGCATGATGGATTTGGCGGATATTTAAATATCAATTTTGTCACGGCTCCCCGGCTCCCAAGACTGGATATTTTGGGAATATAATTTGTGATTAAATGAAAAAGTTATTAAGAAAGCATAAAAACGCTGTTTCCGGCCCTCTCCCATTCCTTTTCCCATAGAGAAAAAGTTCAAATGTTATCACCCCGAAGCGCAAAAGCTGCTGGACGGAATTGGACCAAAAAACCCTTAAACACAAAGCGTTGACTTAATTTCCAGGACAGGTTTGGGGTTATTCCGTCCAGTAGGTTTTAAATATTTGATCGGTAATGGGGTGCACCCTTCTCCCAGAATTATAGTTCTATCTGCCATCTTGCTTTGCAGCAGAGAAACTTTTCAGAAATTAAAATCTGCCATTTATTCTTTTTTCTCGATGAGAGTGATTACCGCAGTAATATTGGGGGAATGCAAAAATAAAAAGTGCAAAAAATGCTATTTGGAGGAGGAGAAAGGTTGAAATAGCATTAGGCTAGAGGTGGGGAGGGGGAAAAGAGATCATCATGTGAAGTTGGGGAGGTGGCGGTGGTCTGGGAAGTCAGTTACAGTTTGGACGTTTTTGCATTATTCAGGAAATTTTGGGTGAATATCGTGAGATTACCGCAGTAATAACAAAAGACTCACTCAGTAACAAAAATGCATCACACCAAGCAAAGAGAGAAAGGAGGTAAAAAATCAACTGAGATGGGTGGTGGGACCAAAGGAAAATGAAGGCGGCACATGGGGATCGCCTGTGAGGACTTTTTAATTTTCAAGCATTATCGCAGTAATTAGCACAAGATGACTGCTATAATTATCTGGGGAATCGAAATTGAAAGGAAAAAATAAATGGGGTCGGGGGGACATCTGTTGTGCTCACATCTACCTTTTGGTGCAACATGTGCACCAATAGACCATGACATATGGGCTTGAAAGAAGCCTTGTGTATTCATCTGCCATGCTCACTGGCCACGGACAAAGGCCATAGCTAGTGGGCCCTAAAGAAACCTATTGGTGCAACATGTAAAGTGGCCACGGGCAAAGGCCATGGGTAATGGCCCTTGAATAAACTGGGTATAACAAAACCCTTGAAATGTATTGAAGAAACTTTAGTTAAGTGACAGTTAAGGTGATCAGATGTAACAAAAAAAAAACCCTTGAAATTCAGTCGATGTGGGAAGTGATGAACTTTTTTTTGTCAAATCTTTTTAATGGGCTTATAACAAACATAGTATACCATATCACAAGTCAACAATTGCTCTGCAGCAAAGTTATAAGCAGTACATGCAACGCAGCTCATCATTTGAACTTCAACAGTCAGTGCCCCCTAATCCTAGCCGAACTCACCCTCCCCCATCACCCTTACCCTACCCAACCCTCCTCCCAGGGGAGTTGCTAGGTCTGGAAAAGACCCGGCGCTAAGCTGATGTCGGAACTGTTGGGACTGGGGGCTAGCTAGTCTTTTGGCTGTAGCTCCTGAGATTCTATCTGGGGCTACAACCAAAAGATCAGGGGCTATAGCCCCCTTAGCCCCCCCCCTAGCAACGCCCCTGCCTCCTCCCATCCATGTACATCACGCCCTCCCGCTGCTTCAGTCTCCAACACCTTCCAATGGCTTTACACAATATGCACATTACGCCAGATTGAGTAGCCCCAGAGCTCTGCACCTCAGGGGACAGGTACAGTCCTTATTCGTTGACTCAATGAACCACAGGAATCCTGGGCTGCTTATTGAGTAGGGCATATGTCACTTTCTCACAGATAAGGACCCTCCACATTCCACTTAATCAATAACCCAAGGACGGCTGCTGGGCAGACTTCCAGGCCGCCGCAATGGCATTCCTGGACACTATTAACATCAGTACAGGCCTTTGGCGTGCATTCGATCATCGATCCTGTTATCTGCTTCATGGTAGCAACTATTTTTTCCCAGTATGTGTGCAGCTTTGGGCAGCTCCACCAGACATGTAAGCAAATGCCGGCCGCACTACAAGCTCCTCCAACAAAGCCCAGAAGTGCCCTTCCCCATGTGTGCCTCCCTGTCCAAGGTTAAATACCATCTCACCAGCATCTTGCAGTTTTGTTCCGCATACTGTGAAATCGCCGTCATTTTCGAAATCCCGTCACAGATCTCTGCCCACTGTTTCTCATCCAATTCCCTGCCCATGTCTTTGTGCCACCTTCTAACATATAAAGGCTGCCCCTCATTGATTGTAGAATTAAGACAGCTGTATAACTGCAATACCAGCCCTGCCGATCCCCCTTGTGAAAATATAAGCTTTTCGAATAGGGTTAGTTGCCTCATAGCGCTTTCTTTGTTTCCCTTTTGCACGACCCAGTGTCTAAGCTGTAGATAAGTGAAACGCTCCCCTTTACTCACCCCAAACTTGGCCTTTCTGGAGTGAAAGGGCCTAATTTCCCCACCATCATACATATGCGAGATGAATTCACACCCTCCTGGCTGCCAAGCCTGAGTGATGATCTTCTTAACTCGTCTTGCCCCGTTGCAACGCCTATGAGCACATAAATAACAGATGGGATTCACAATGACAAGCGCAATTGCTGGTTGGCAAGATAGCTCAGCGGGTTGAGCACTCGCTGCTGTGATCTGTGTGTCATCTGCAGATGGCAGGTTCGAACCTGTCATGGCCAATTCAGCCTTTCATCTTCCGAGGTCGATAAATGAGTACCAACTCCGGTTGGGTGCTATTGTATGTATATGTGTTCTATGTAAAGCACTTAGTAGTAAGCGCTATATAAATATCACCTTTCAATGAATATGTATATAGTTGTTTGCTGTAGTGTGTAGTACTTTTAGTTTTATTTGTGTGTGTGTTTGAGCCTAATAAAAAGGATATTTGTATACTTCTTCATTGAACTCTATTACTTGACTATCTCAGAGTGTGGTTATCTGTACTGTAAGGGGTCAGAAGAAGGCAAACGACACACGTGTAATGTAATAACCACAGTTAGGAGAACCCCATTAACCACCTTGGACACTGAGGTCGACATTCATATTTGTAAAGTGTCTAAGGTGGCCAAAAATACACGACAAAAATATATACACAAATATTTTCTTTACTATATATCCATCCTAAAAATTAGGCACTTTCCTAAAAAACATCAATCTAAAAATAAGCATACATATACATACATTGAAAGCAAACTGTATTCCACGTTGCTGAACAATTAAACAATAATGATGGCTGACGTTCACCTTGTACACTGTTAGAGGAGGTGCCCCCAGTCCGTGGACAATATAAACAATCACAATATGAAAAAAGACAAAAGGAAAATGCAAAAGCTGAATGAATCCATTTTTTTCAAATACTAAATTGCAAACTCTGCCTGAATTTGCGCAGAGTCTATCTTTGAGGACCGTGCAAGAGCTCAATTTTAGAAGACCAACAAAAGATAGGTCTCTTCTAGTAGACTGTGGTTGTTGGGATACTTTCCCCAAGAAAAACAAGATAGGGGGAGGAATATCCAAAGCTTGCTAAATCAAATTCAGGCTAAGGTTTACAATTGACTATGTTTTAGATTGATGTTTTTTAGGGAAGTGGCTAATTTATACGAAGAATATTCAATAAAAAAAAATTGTGTATATATTTTTGTCACATATTTTTTGCCTGCACATTACATGTTACAACAAAAAAAAGACACACAGGCGGTACATTGATTTTGGGTTCAAGACTTTTATTGTTTTTTATAAGGAAGAAAACGGGGTTTGGGAAAGGCCGTACTATCCCTAACCACTAAGAGAGGTTTCCCTGCCTCAACAAAGTAATGCCATGGACTCAGTCATGATGTCTGTCAAACAAAAATGTCTACCGGCCTGTATCTAAGCCTATTTCCGTCCCTTACACTATCAATCTTACTAAAAGAAAAGTGGGTACCTTCTTGGTTGCAGAAGGAGACCTCTCCTGGGCTGGATGCTGCCACCAAAGCGCAGTTCTTCTGCAAAAGGAGTGTATACAATTAAATGTTCATAAACTTGGCCAACTTAAATATACCCAGTTCCCCGCACTCCTGGCAGGAGCCTCTTCCTGGGTTCCTAGTTCCTGTTTTCCACAAAATACAGTTTCTCAAAATCCTCTGGGGAATTCCTCTTCCCCAGTTCGTAGCACAAAAATGATCCTTCCCAGTCTCTTGTCAGACCTGTTTCACTAACCTGCCAGACCTCCCTGTAGACTTTTCCAATAGTTAACAAGTCTGGTTTACTCACCTGCCAGACTTGATTTCCACAACTCTCGCTCTCAAAGTGTTTTATAGTTTGAACTTCAGCCCACAGATTATACATCTTTTTGCTTGGAGGTGGGTCCTCGACCCTTATGTATTCAACAAGTGGGCTTTGCCCGCTTTCATCTGGGTCTCAGGCCCTGTTCCTTTGGCTTGACAGGATCCTTGTCCCTTCGTTACCTAGTGTCCACTTGGACAGACCTGTTATACTCCCCTGCCAGGTACTGTCCCACCTAGGTCCATTCACAATGTTTGCTTCTGCTTGTTTGCCTCTTCTTCTATTCTCGGTTCTATGTCCTTTCATCGACACCCGTTTTTTCAACATGTGTTTTTACGAAACGTTTTTGCAGAAAAAACTCATGGACATTTTTTTACATTTTATTTTTGGGGATTCCTCCCAACCCCCAAATCCCCTTCTCTACCTATTTCTTTTTTTATTCCCAACCCCTACAACCCTTTATATGCCCTTTCCCAACTCCCCAAAAAAATTCGATTTGTTTTGTCGGCAAAAACGTTTCATAAAAAACACCTGTCGGAAAAGCAGGTGTTGATGAGAGGATGTCGTACCCTACTCTTTTGAATCCCTAGGGGTGTTTATCTGCTTCATACAGTTCACAATATACTTCAGATTCTCTTTCTCATGCCCTTGTGCTCTTCCGTATGTTCTTAGTGCTCAGTGTTCTCCTTCTCGTGGCTTCACAGCTCCAGCGTCTGTCTCTCTCGCCTTCATTGCCTGCGTCTCGATTCCTGGTCGCTTTTTACTGGTCTGGCTTCCTGTGTGTCTGCCACCGTTCAGGTTCACCTGGCTAAGACCTCTCAGGCTTGTGGCAGTCCACGTCCCAGCCTTCAGCTTTTGAGTTACTCAGAACGGGACCAGCATCTCCTTACCTGCTCCTTCAGGGCTGGTTGTTCGACCCCGGTATGAGTCCTTCTTTCCTTTTTACCATCAGCTTCCCCTTTTGGCTGCTGTACTGTGTGCGTTGGTTCCACAGTGGGCCTTCGCCTCCTTGCTTCATCCTCCTCCTATAGTACCATTCTGTATCTGGTTTGGTAGAGTCTCCCTCTTCCTTGTTCCAGTCCTTTTAATTGTGTCCTCTATTAAACCATGACAAATAGAGGTGTGGGTGACCAGAGGGACTGGAGCAGGGGTTAAGGAAGGCGGGTACACCAAAGGGAAGGATGAATACTCATTGTCACCAATCCCATGAGATACCCACACGGGCGGTGGGGCCTATTGGGTAGCGGCCTCACCCCCCTGGCCTCATGGAAAGGGGCCTTCACCATGGAAGATGTGACAATACCCCGGGATTCGTCACATTACTTACAAGCGAATCCCCTGTTCGCATAAGCTCAGGTCATGGTACCTTGAGAGAGTTTGGTAAGGCCACATGTGAAAAGCCCCTGCTCAACACTTAGATTGGCCTATCAGAACCCTCACACATGGCTCGTACTGAAAGTTCCTGCCAAAAGTGGAAAAAATGACAGCAGAGAAGTCAAGGATCAGACAGGTGATCCTATCCAGACTGTTTCATAACGTGAGGCTTAGTTCTCCTCCTCCCAGCCATGTAGATATGATGTGCACATTCTTAGTCATCTATTCAACAGCATGTGAATCTACGCACAAACAAATTCTGGCAAACAGTTACTTATCTGTAACTACATTTCTCCAGCATTGGTATCTTCTATAAATTCACATGCAATGTATGAGGCTCCATACTGGGCACTTTCTGTGCATAAAACGACACTGAAGATGGATCAGAGATGGAGCCAATGTGTCTGATTCCTTTTGGCCTGTAGTAAATTATGCTAATTAAGTACTTAAGTAATTACCATTTTGTTTTTTTAAACGTGTTTATTTTAAACAGGCAAGTTATGGCAATACAAAGCTTAATCACTTGCGACATGTAGCATACAGTAATACCATTTGAGGCTCCTCCCACCCCACCCTTCGGTCTCAAGTTCCGTCTTCACGTCCCCGCAGGGGATCTCCATCCTGAATAGTTCTCCTGGCCAGTTGGGGCTTGAAAGTCAGGGCCGGGACCTTTGGTCAAAATCCAATACCGGACCCCAGATGTTGCAAAAGCGATGTAAAGTGCCTGCCCCGGCAGCCGTCACCTTCTCGGCAATCAGGATGTCCCAGACTTTCATCCACCAGAAAGGCATGAGAGGGCCTTCCGTCGTTTTCCAGGTGCGGGCTATCACGTTCCCGCCCGCAAGTAGGCATTGCGATAATAGTTTGGCCTTGGGACCAGACCTTGGGTAGATCCCGGGGATAGGTGCTCCAAGGAGGATAGGTTCGGGGGCCAAGGGCAGTCGCACCTGAGTGATGTCCGCTATCGTCGCTAGGCATTGTTCCCAAAAGGCTTGAGCCTTGGGGCAGGACCACCACATGTGGAAGAAGGAGCCTATTTGGCCGCATTGCCTCCAGCATTGAGGGTTGAGTGTGGAGTTCATGTGGTGAAGTCTTAGGGGAGGGTAGTACCACCGGAGGAGGATCTTGTAGGTGCACTTTCTATTTGTGATGCATGATGAGGAGGTGTGAGCCCGGGACCAGATGTCAACCCACTGTTGGTCTTCAATCGGATGGCCTAGGTCCGCTTCCCATAGGGCCATATACCGGGTCTTGGAGGTTAGGAAATCCGTTTGGAGGCGCTTGTATAGAGTGGAGATTCTTCCTCGAGGCGGGAGCTCATTAAGGATCAATTTGATGGCTGTGGGGGGACGAGTAGCCGCCTGGCGAGTCTGTGGGTGGGTGCAGTGGCGTAGCTGGGTATATGTGAATCTATCTTGTTCCTGGATCCTAAAGAGTTCTTTGCATCGCTCAAAGGTGCAGGGTTGGCCCCCTTCAAAAAGTTGACCGAGGGTCTAATTCCGGGGAGACAGACCAGGAGAGAAGGTCAGGTTCATAAACACCGGGGAGAGGGGGCTGAGCCCCGTCGCGATCCTCTTCTGTTTCAACGCCTTGTCCCACGCCGAAATGGTGTGTTTGGTGGATGCCTGAAGATTCTGCCACGGTCGCTGTTCCGGAGGGGGGACATGTGGGAGAAAGCATAGCGGGAGGGGTAACTGCGCTTGTTCGATGTCCACCCATCTAGGGCGGTTGGTGAGGATTTGCCATGATTGGACACAGGACAGGTGAGCCGCCATTTGGTATTTCTGGAGGTCAGGGACCCCAAGGCCACCCAGTTTCGCGTTGCCCAGCATCATGGATTTAGGGATCCTGGGCTTCCCCCCCCCCCAAATAAACTGCAGCATTTTCTTCTATAGGCGTTGAAGGGCTGGTGCCGGAACCGGCACCGGGAGTGTGGAGCACGCATACAGAAATCTCAGTAGTAAGTTCATTTTACAGGCTGTAATACGGCCCATCAGCAATATCTCTTGTGCCGCCCAGCGTCTCAAATCTGCCTCCAAGTTTGTAAATAATGGAGGAAAATTAGCCCGATAGGTCTCGCTTGGGTTGGCCGGGATCTGAACTCCCAAGTAGCTAATTCCTTTGGTCGTCCATTGTATTGGGCACAGCGAAACTAGGGCCTCTCGGTCTTCTCGGGTCAAACCCACTCCCATGGAGACCGATTTCCGGTAGTTGACTGTGAAGCCTGTGTCCCTGCCATAGCTCGTTATCTCAGCAAGGGCTTGAGGGAGGGAGGAGCAGGGTTTCGTGATAGTCAGGAGGATTCTTCTGCATAGAGGGCCAGTTTGTGGTGTGCCGGGCCTGATTGAAAGCCTTCGACTGCAGGGTTCAACCTGATCCGCTGGGCAAACGGTTGCATAATTAGAGCGAAGAGAAGTGGCAACAGCGGGCATCCATGTCGGGTTCCGCAAGTTAGGTTAATGGGGGAGGAGAGGGTGCCATTAACTCTGAGAAGGGTTTTGGGAGCTTTGTAATTTGCCAGCGTCATGGTGCAGAACTCCGGGCCAAATCCAAAAGCCTCAAGGGTGAGCCTCATGAAAGTCCAATCCACTTTGTCGAACGCCTTGGTCGCATCCTGGGCCAGAAGCACCAATTCCCGGGAATCCCGGAAGGCAAGTTCCACCACATCCAAGGCTCTTCGAATGTTGTCGGCCGTGGAGCGGTGTCTGAGGAAGCCACTCTGATCCGCACTGATTATCTCCGGCAAGAACTGAGACAGACGTGATGCCAGGATTTTAGAGTACATATTAGCATCTATGTTGAGCAGGGCAATGGGTCTATATGATGCAGGGTTCTTCGGATCGCCTCCAGGTTTAGGTAATAAGACCGTAATTGACTCCTGCATGGACGGGGTTACAGTGCCCGTGGTCCTGAACGAGTTAAACAACTGTACCAAAGGTGCTAATAGTTGGGGTTTGAAAATCTTGTAAAACCTGGTTGTATACCCATCAGGGCCAAGGGCTCGGGATTTAAGGGCTTTTATTGCCTCGTCCACTTCTTCGTCAGTAATCGGCGCCTCCAGAGAGTCACAGGCTGTTCTTTTTAGCCGGGGAAGCGCTGCACCCGGCAAGTATTCCTTCTGTTCCTCCATGTCCCGCACTGGAGCGGTCATCACCTGAGTCAGGTGGGTCGCAGCGAGCTGCAGTTTGTCCTGGTCAGCGTAATGGACCTTGCCTTGTTGGTCCCGCAGGCCCACAATTGTATTGTTCCTCTTCGCCTTGGCAAGTTTGGCCACTAGTAGCTTATTTGCTTTGTTGTTTTTAGCATAGTAAAACTGTTTTGCTTTTGCCATTTGGTGGGCAGTGTGTTCGGCATAGTGCGCCTCGATCTTTTTTTGTGCTATCCGGATGGCCCACTGAGTTTTAGGGGTCCAGCTCTTCTCCTTATGGGTCCTTTCTGCATTTCTAAGGTCTTCCTCAAGGCCCTGGCGAGTTTGACGTTTGTGTCTATGATAGGCCGCTCCTTGTGCAATCAGTTCACCCCACACTACTGCCTTCATTGTGTCCCAAGTATTGGTGGTATAGGTGTCCTCACAGGGGTTCTCCTTAAAGAAGTTGGTGATCGTGGTTGCGATCGCGTCTCTGAGTGGCATCTCGTTGAGAATCGGATCATATAGAGTCCATCTGCGCTGTTGGAGGTTAGCTGGTTCCTGCACTCGGATTTCCAGGGTCACCGGAGCCTGATCAGACAAGATTCTGGAGCCAATTGTCACATTGTTGGTGAACGTGAAGATTTGTGGAGACACTAGAAGAAGATCTATCCTGGAGAAGGTTCTGTGGACATAAGAATAAAAGGAAAAGTCTCTTTTGGATGGGTGGAGTACTCTCCATGAATCCACCACCCCCAAAGTTCTAAATAGTTGTAGGAGAGCCAGGGCTATGGTGAGGTCTCCGGCACTGGGTGGGTGTGACTTGTCTTTCATGGGGTCCGGGACCCCATTGAAGTCCCCTCCAATCACTATCTGGCCTTCCAGAAACGGGGAGAGAGTTGTACTCAGGGATTCATAGAACAGCGCCTGGCCTGAGTTGGGTGCGCATACGGAAATTATAGAATAGAGTTGTCCTAGTAGTAGGCATTTCACTGCCATGTACCGCCCCTCCGGGCAGCTTATAGAGTCTAGAATTTGAGGGTTCAGTCCCCTCCCAAATAGGATAGCTGTGCCACCCCTCTTGGAGTTCCCAGATGCGAAAAGTTGCTTTGGAAAGTTTCGGGAGCGTAGGCGGCTATGGTCCGCCGGCAGCAGATGGGTTTCTTGTAGCATAGCCACTGCTGCACCGTCGTTCTGAAGCTTCTGTAGGATGGACCTGTGTTTGGCGGGTGAATTTAGACCCTTGACATTCAGGGAGATGAACCTCGGAGCTTGATGTTCTGGGGCCAGTTCTGGGGAGGTTGACGAGTCCTGGGGGGAGAGGGGGAGATGTAGAGGGATCAGCCATCATGTCACGGAGTCCGTGGCCATTCCTCAACCTGCCTGTGGGGTTTTTTCTCAGGCCGCCAACGGGAGGGCCGAGTTTTAACCGAGGGTGGCTGACTTTTTGCGGGTCTAATGCCTCCCTTGGCCAACGGGGCCATAGAACAGTGTGTAGCCAACATGGCTAACCTTACAGGTAATCTTAGTGGTTTGTTCCAAGGACTCATAGATGGACTGTGCCTTGGAACCGGGCATGGACCGTGGAATAATGCCCGCTGCTTTAAGGATGAAGCTTATCTGTGTTCCTGAGGGTGCTGATCGGATCATGCTGCTGGGCTGCGAGCCGGTATCGAGGTGGAAGCTCCATCATGAAGTCGCGTTCGGCTATTTCCTTTTCCGGAATCTGGGAACCTTCGACCAAGAATCTTGTTTGGGATTAGGGAAGGCCACCAGGTTTGCGTCAGCCGTTGCTTCGGAGGGCAGGAAAGACGAGGGTTTGGAAGCATCTGGGCGCAGGATGTCGGTAGCATCTTCCAGGTGGCTAATTATCCTGAGTGAGCCCTTGTAGGAAAATTGCAAAGCTGTGGGAAAGAGCCATCTGTAGTAGATTTTTTGAGCCTGAAGAAGGGTGGTTAGAGGGCGAAGGGCTCGCCTCTTTTGAAGAGTAAGAGGAGGAAGGTCCTGAAAGATCTGAAGGGAGGTCCCTTGGAATGTAATTTCGTCTTTGGAGCGACTTATTGCCAAGATGGCTTCCTTCGTGGTAAAGAAGTGCCCCTTAGTGATGACGTAGGGGGGGCCATCCGATTCCTCTCCGCATCGGGGGTTCAGCCTGTGGGTGCGATCTAGGAGAAGCTGTGAATCTTCGAGGTCAGGGAGGAGAGATTGGAAAAAGAGGCCCACATATTCAGCCAACCCCTTGTCTGGGATCGAAGTGGGAACCCCCCCGAATACGGAGGTTGTTGCGCCGGGCCCTTTTTTCGAGGTCCTCTTGCTTGTATTCCAGGATGTCGTACTTGTGCTGCAATAGTCCAATTGAGCGTTAAACCTCAGTTAGCGCGGAGGCATGATCTTGGATATGATACTCAACAACTCCCATTCTTTGTTCAACCTCCGAGACTTTTTTATCTGTGCATTCCAGTTTAGTTGTGAGTTCCGCCATACAAGAGCGGAATTCTGATTTGATATCCGCCATGAATTCACGTATATCTTCTTTGGTCGTCAAAGGTCCCTTGTTATCTAGGGATTCCCGTGAGATAGAGGGGCAGGAATCTTGTTTTTTAGCTTTGTCGGAAGCAGTCAGCAGAGTTGCTATGTCCGAAGACTTGGTGGTCTTTTGTTGCTTGGTCATCGCACTGGTTGTCAGCGGCGGGACAATGGCCGCCGGGAGCGATGTAGCGGTGAAAGTAATTACAATTTTTGCTTTTTATAAATGTAAGCTTATTTGTTCCTATACAGAGAATTCTCTGCCCAACCATGGAGAACATTCAAGTGCATATCAATCTATGAAAGATATCAATGTTGGAGAACTGTAGTTGCAGGTAAGTAACGTTTTTATGTCTCATGTACACTGGCTTCCAAGTTACCGTTTTATATGCAGTAATGTGCTCTTTGGAAAATTAGTAATTTTTTTCTGCTGTAAATGTGTAGCTCTTAGAAGCTTTCTAGTTCCTGTGAAGATTTGAACAGATTTGGAGTAGCAAGCAGTAACAACATAAAATAAATGTGTATTATGTTCTATTTTATTGTGCAGACCTGTGAAAATCATTCGCTTATTGGCAAGGGATACAATAGAGGAAATTATCTATAGACGGGCTGTGTCAAAACTTAAATTGACCAATACAGTTATTGAAGGAGGACAGTTTTCTCTGAAAGGAAAATCAGAAGCAGAAGCCGACATGCAGGTAAAATAGTAATATTTGTTCGTATGAACGGTATAATAAAAGGCATTGCAGGGACTACCATTGTTATTTGTAAAGTATTTATACAGTGTTAAGTCCTTTCTGATTACATATATTTTAGGGATGTGGTTTTAGTTAATATACAATAAATGCACGAACTATCATTGAGTAAGCCCAGCAGGTTGCTGGCGTATATGATCATAATAGTAAGCTAGTACTGACGGTTTTCAACATTGTAAAATGGTGCTGTGCCCACAACACGAGGGAACAATCATATTTCATCACATTTGTATTTCAAGTATAATTCTTTTTTTTTTAAACTTGATTATTATGATATACTGGTTTTTAAGGAATTCTCTTCAGTCATTTTGGATTGGAAATTTGAAAATGCTGTACACATTTAACTATGTGATTTTACTCTTACAAGTGTTTGGACTGTCCCTACCTTCCCCCTTTAAGTAACATTTCTATTAACCAAACGATATTACTGCTACACATAAATCACCTTACCATACTCCTACAGTCTTCCGTTCCTATGGAATGATGACATTTAATGTCCAGCAAGGACAGTTAGTTACCTATTTTGCACAACAAAGAAAACATTTTGGAAGCCCTTGAAAATGTTCCACTCTTCCCCAGAATCCCAAAGTGGCTGCTTGATTTCCCTCGGATGAGTTCATATTCCTCTACTTATTGCACAGTGCCTATGGTCAATGTTTTTATTTCATCTTGAGCTCCTAACATTGTCCCCAAACCTAGCTGAAACTCCCTTCATGTACGACCCAAGCCTGTGCTTTTGAGTTATATCTTGACTGCCTGACCCCCCCACCCCCACCACCTCCCAGTCTGTCCACAGCAATAGTGGACACAGGAGAGTGGGACAACACCTGAGGGATGCTACCCTCATGAAAGGGATGCTGTTGTGAACTAGCTCGAACTAAATAAGTCCATGGCCATACATTCCACATGTCTTCATTATCAAGCAGGACAGCATCATTTCGACATTTAAATACTCTCGCAGGGCTAGAAAACATCTGGCATTCTAGAATGTAACTCTCACCCAGTGTTCTACCAAAATATGGGTAGTTTTGGCCCCACGTTTGGCAGCAGTATAGGCCTTGCTAGCAAGCTATGTTCCTTCCACTCTTTCCCCTGGTTCACACGCTCACTACTGGCATTCCACTTCATTGTATTTTGCCTTCCCCGCAACTATCCAGACACCAGTCAGGGCCTGTAGGATGACCACGCACTAGTTCAAAACGGATTAACCCTGTTGATTCTGTGTGGTACGGTACAGTATGAAAGTAGAATGGTAAGAAGCTAATTTTGTAAAGTGTCATCCATTTTGCAAACAAATCTGGACAAGCTCTTTGAGATTTTGATTTAATCTCGCAACTAAACGGCTCCTTTTTGGGAAGTATAAAGTGATTGTGTCGGTAAAGTTACTAGCCCTGGAGAAATTGCATGCCCTTGAACGTAGACTGGACACCATTGTCCGGCACAATCACCTCAGGGAGATGTTCTTAACACTCGTATTGGTAGCTTCCTTCAGTCTACAAGGCTGACTAATTACATGCAATGTTAAGGGAGCACTTGAAATGAGACTGAAATATTAATATTGATGAGTCTTCGTATAACACAATGTAATAGCACTATCTCATTGCAAAAAAGACAGCCATTCCTCATGCTTAGCTTCTTGGACGTCGCCTTGCAAATTGCGTTTAGTTCCCGCCTTCTTTTACTCCCTCAAAGACATCGGGCCTCATTACAAGTACTCCGGTCCGGAATTAACACTGCCGGTAAAACCATACCGGCACCGTTTGCATGTCCGCGCAATCATGACCCGCGGCCCCGGTAATAGCACCACCCTAAACCGCCACCGCGGAAATAGGGTTCCCCTTAATTCCGCCTGCACGGAAACCCCTCCGTTACCGGCAACACGAAACACCGTGAGCATCACAACTAGCGCGGACACGGAAATACCGGGAAAAAAATGGCGGAAATACCGTGATCACGGTGGCGGAACCGCCGCCACCGCGAACATGGCGTTATACACTGCCGGCTGAACTGAATCAGGGCACAGGTGCACCAAATCAGCCCAGCTGGACCTAGCAGGCCACTGGGAGCCAACAAAAGGGCCACACCCAGCCCAACACAACACAGAACCATGCAGGCAGCAGGGCTAGTAGCACTGGGACTGGGCCTACTCAACCAACAGGCAGTACTGCACATGGTGGCAGCAATGGCGCAGAGGAGGAGGCGTAGGCGGAGGAGGCGCAGGCGGCAACCAGCCAACCCTGCAGCTATGGCAAACCCCATTGCCCAGCCAGCCCGACCCCGCCGCCAGCCACCAATACCACGCATCAGGGCCTCACCCTGGAACCTCACCCCAGGACAGATCCACACCCTATACCGGCTGGACCGTGCAACAATCATGCACATCACCGCCATGATTGAGGACAACATCAGCAGCCTAATTGACACCCCCACCGCCATCCCCCCCCCTCTTGAAGGTTGTCTCAGTTCTGCATTTCCTTGGCACTGGCACCTATCAACACACGGTTGGTGAGCTGCACGGCATATCACAACCGTGTTTCTCAAAAGTCCTGGTACAGGTACTGGATGCCATGTTGCGCCATGTGTCGGAACACATAGCCCTACCCCGCACCCTCCCCGGGGTCATTGCCACCAAGTTGGCCTTCCATGCCAGAGCAGGCATGCCAAATTGCATAGGCGCAGTTGACTGCACCCACGTCGAGCTGACAGTACCACATGCAATTGAGGCGGTGTTCCGCAATAGGAAACAGTATCACTCTTTGAATGTCCAGATGGTTTGTGATGCCATGCAACTGATTACACACTGCTGCGCACGTTTCCCAGGCTCATCACATGACTCAATGGTACTGCGGAATTCCACGTTGCCACGGTACATGGAACGCTATGCCGGACAAAGCACGTGGCTATTGGGTGAGTACAGCTGACGATGCTACAACCCTGTCGGAGTGGTGTGTGTGTGTCCAGGCAATGAGCATTGTGAGTGTGCCGCTGTGACCGCACATGCATCACCCCCCTTCCATCTACCAAATACACAGCGGATGCCAAACATCATGAAGGAAGACATGACAGGGCACCACAATGTGCCCGTGCACACACTGCCACAGCCAATCCCGTCACTGTCCCATGAACCCTGTGCCACTGCAGACACCCACCCTCAATTGAAACACTGCCCCAAAAAGCACGAGAGGCGTGTACATGATACGACGAGTATTTACTACTTCCGTACAGTGGAGTCACTCTGCCATGTGTGGACAGCACTGCACCATGACATGCACACAATCAAATGTCACCCGCAGGGCACAGCAAACATGCAAGTTAATGTGTAGGCCCATATGCAGTCAGCGACATTCCTCGTGATGGCCAAAACATACCTCCAGACACTGCATGGTTCATATGCATGAATGAATGATGATACAAGAATGCACAGCAGCAGATGAGGACATGATGCCACAAACACTGACATGTTCCCCCATCTACATCCCATGTAGGTGATGCGGGATATGCACTCACGCCATGGTTGATGACACCTGTACGGAGACCAAGGAACAGGCATGAAGAGGCATACAATAGGGCACATATCCGCACACGTGGAATGATTGAGAGGACATTTGGACTGCTGAAGGCCCGTTTCCGCTGTCTGAGCAGATCTGGCGGATCACTGTTGTACAGCCCAGTGAAGACGGGCAAAATCACGCTGGTATGTGCCATGCTGCACAATATATGCCTGCGCAGGAACATCCCAATGCCACCAGACGCAGATGAGGAAGATGGGGATGGGGATGGGGATGGAGATGGGGATGGGGATGGGGATGGAGATGGGGATGGGGATGGAGATGGAGATGGGGATGGGATGGCACTGCCTCCCCCTGGGGGTGCACATGATGGCCAGAGAGCACGGGATGCCCTGATTCGCATTTACTTTTGAGTCACAGCACATTCACAGTAATGCACAAACATGGTGACGACAATGAATTAATAGTTGCACTGCAAAATAAATGATCAATGTCCACACATGTATGTCTTGATTTGAAATGGTGATGTATTGATGTAATAACAACAGGGAAGAAGGTGCATTGGTTAGGGAAGCTGTACACCCGGGGCCACCCACCACCCAAACGTGCCCACCCAGAGCCCATTGTCCAAACCCCCAAAACTACCTACCCCACCACCCAAACGTGACCACCCCTCTCACACCCTTGTAGTCCACATGTGTCCTGCACTGCCCCACACACATGCCATCACTTCCGTGTGCGCTTCTGTGCAACCTTGCCCAAGGGACCCGTTAGCCTACTCGAGCGCCTCCTTGGACTGGCAGTAGTGGAGCTGGATGGGGTGGTAGTGTTTGATTGGCCAGAATCAGGGATTGAGGGCATCCGTGCCAGATTCGCCTGTTGGCCAACCAACATGGCCTCCACAAGCCTGGAGGTGTGGTCATTGCCCTCCCGCACATGGCGTGCAAGGGTCACTATGGTGCTTGCAAAGCGTCCAATGGACCTCGACAGGCGACGCACTGAGGCGCTGTAGCTCTCCCTCTGCAGCCTGGATTCCTCTAGCTGCCTCTCCACCAGCTGGGTGAGGGTAGCCTGCTGGTCCTCCATCCGCTGCATGCGGGCATTCAGTTCGGCCATGGATGGGGTGGGCGACCTCATGGGACTCCCCAGTGAAGTGGGGCTGAACCCCAGCTCATGGAAGGAGCCCAGGTCTTCCAATGTGGGCATCTCCCCCTGTGGCCCCGTTTCCAAGTGCTCTTGCGGGGCACTGTTATCACTGCAGGCCGCCCCCTCTGCAGTGCTGCTGCCTTCGGTGTTTTGTTGGGTGGCCATGATAGGTTCCTGTGGCACCTGTCTGGACTCAGCCAGTGTGGAGATGGTGGGGATGTTGGTGGTGGTGGTGGTGTGCTGCACATCTGTAGTGGCTGGTAATGTGGCCAGAGGTGCAGAACTGCCGGCAGCATCCTCCTGTGTGGTGGCGGTGGCTAGTGTACTTGCCGATGCTGATTGGCTGGCCTGTTGTGCAGTATCACTGTCACTTGAAACGGCTGTGGGGACACAAAGGGCATGCAATTAGTGTTGTTGTGGTGGCAGATGGGTGCATCACATGCGTCATTAAGATTGTACATTGAATAGTGTTAGTCACATGCATCTGATTGCTGGTGTCTGCATTCAGTGACATTGGTTGCCATACGGATCATAATGGGTCCTTTGGCCCACACATGCACTGCCTGGGGGGGGGTGGGATTGTTAATGGGTCCTTTGGCCCACACATGCACTGCCTGGGGGGGGGGGGGGATTGTTAATGGGTCCTTTGCCCCACACATGCACTGCCTGGGGGGGGGGGGGTTGTTAATGGGTCCTTTGGCCCAGTACTCACAACTGCATATTTACATGTGGCATTCATGTTTGGGCACTTACTGGCATCTGCAGGTGGGCTCACTCCTGCCTCAGCCTGCCCAATCCCATGGATTCCCTCTAGGTGGAGGACGCTGTTGCAACGCTCCTCCCATGCTTGCAGCCTCAGTGGGGAAGGGGGTCCTCCGCCTGTCCCACTGCTGCGTTGGCGGTGCGTGGAAATGAGGTTGCGTACCCTCAGCCTCAGGTCGTCCCAACGCTTGTGGCAGTCCTTCACGCTCCTCACTGCCACGCCCACAGCGGTGCACTTGCGTGCAGCTTCGGCCCACACCTCCTTCCTCCGCTGCTGTGTGGCACGCCGTTGGTCGGCGCTGAACAGCATCTCAGCATTGTCCACAATGTGCTCCACCAAGACGGTTAGCTCCGCCTCGCTGAAGCGCTGTTTGCGCTGCCTCTGAGCAGGAATCCTGGCAGACATGCTGGTGGTCCCTTTTGGCTTCTCAGAGTCAGGATTGTGCTTGTGCTGGCTCTGGATGGCAATGGATAGTGCTTTTATATGATGGCCGCCTCTCTGTTTCCTGTTTTGGCGATCATGGTATTTCCGGTTCCGTGTCCGTGGCGGCGGAGGCGGAAACGGGTTTTGCGCCACTTGTGGCTTCGTTATTTCCATTTCCGTGGGGTATTCCGTGACGGCGGTAACAACGTTTCCGAGTCCGTGTGGTGCGCGCGACCGACAGCGTGTAATCGTGCGGTTTTTCCGCACCCTTGCGGACACGGAAACGTTTTTACCGCCATCACGGATTTTGCACGGTCCCGGACTGGCAGGTTGTAATGAGGCCCATCATCTTTCTACTGAGCCTCCTCCCACACTATACCACCAAGCAAGATTTATTGACCTCCATAACTTCTAAAATCACATTTCGAGTAATCCCACTCACACTGTTTTCCATGGGCAGTCTGTATAAAAAGTCTCCTTCAGCTTTACGCCTACCAGGAATATACTCTACCTGGAAATGATATTGCTGCTGTTAGGCAGAATCCACTGCAGTTCCCTTGGGGAGCACTACAGCAGATTAAGACTACAGGTATATGCAATAAATTCCCTTTGGTATCAGTCTGTACCACAAAGATTTAGTTGATAGCTGTGGCTGAGCAGTCAGACTTCTCTCAAGAGGAAGATGAGCAGTATTCAGGGTTTACACATTAGGACTACAGTACTATGGTACAAGGAAACACTGACCAAAGCTTTGTATTAAAAAGAATATATATATTTATTTTACACACTTCTAGTTCAACACATAAATCACTGTTATCAAAGGAAGTTAAAACAGTCAAGAAAAGTATACACAACTCCCTCCTTAAATTATAGACAAGTTTGTGCCAGAGTGAAAACTGAGCAAAATGGCAAAGGTCAACCAAGCAAAAATGGAACTCTAGTAATTTCTCAAAAGGGAGGGAAAGGACAAGTTATGCAGAGTTAACCTCTTAAACACACGAGCAACACTTCCCAAGTTGATTGTGAACAAGTTAGGCAAGGTAGCACTTTAGCAATAGTCATACATAGGTGAAAACTGAGCAAAATGGCACTTCAGCAATACTTAAGAGGGAAGGAAGAGTGGTTATAAGAGTTTTGGGTGCACCAACACAGTTGAGGATGAAAAGCAATCTAGTGAAGGCAGTTGTAACAGATTTAGCCAAAGTCAATAGGCCTGTGCCAGAGTTAGTGGTACAGGGCAATGTGCCCAGGATCAAACTGCTCTAGTAGCTGCAATCAAGTCTTTGGTTTAACGATTCAAAAGGAGGGTGCAGAAGGTAAAATATAATGTTAGTCGATAGGGGCGGCCAACCCAGGAGGTAGGTAAAGGATTTCAAACACCTTTAGAAGTACCCCTCGAAACGGGAGGCCTGGCGGAACAATGTACCTGAAAAAGTGGAAGCGGCTCCTGCGGTGGCAGTGGTTCCTGGCAGTTCCTGCAGTTCGTGTTGTTCAGCAGCGGAAGAGAGGCTCTCGTCATGGAGGAAGGTTCGAGTTACTGCAGTGCCCAGAGAAGAAGCCAGCCGCGGTGATGCCAAAACGGATTAAAATGTACGCTCCTTTAAATCGCGGTTGTGGTGGATGGGTGCCTGGCTATCTGGTCTCCGAGTGCAGGGCACTGGCGATTCGACCAAGGCAGGTCATGGAAGGCGATTGGCGAACTAGTTGGCCCCACCAGCTCAAGGGAAGAAGACTCTTGCAGAGGAAGATCTTCTGAAGTCGTTGGAGAAAAATGGGGAGGATCTGCAGCAGGGCTTTACCGGTGGATCAGTCGTTGCAGTCGTTGCAGATGTCTTCAGAGTCTCTCCTGTTCGGTTTCTTAGTTCCAGTGGCGACGTCTTGTCCTCCAGTCCTCAGGACCCTGCTTTTATGCAGCAAGACCCTCATTCATTCAGCCTAGCTGTCACTCACACAGTGGGGTGGCTCTCCTGGTGGGAGAACCCCCCAGCCTATCAGGGCAGAGTGCGACTTGGGTTGCGGAGGCAACCCTGTACAGGGTGCCTATTCCCCCTCCGACACATCCTGTCATCCCAGACTCAGTGTCAGCTGCTGGTGGTTGCCTCCTTGATATCTGGGGTAATCAGCCAGTGCTTCAGTTTGTTATATTTGAACCAGTCCATCCCCGTCAAACCCAGCTCTTGTATATAGACCTCAAAAGTTCTAAGGGTCTGTCCCTGATACATATCCCCTATCTTTTGACAGCCTACTCTTTCCCATTTGTTGAATGCCCCCTTTTCCATCCCCGGCCGATATTCCGGATTTCTGAACTTCGGATAGAATAGGGATGGTTTCATCGTGAGGTTCCCTCGTTTGACTGCCAAGTCCCATATTTCCACCCCTGCCCCAATTATCTCACTTATCTCAACATTTGGGTGTCTGTTTTATTGATTTAGCCACGTGAGCCCTGAGAGGGATGATCCCGCTACCGCCCTGTCTTGTCGTGCCCATGTTTTATGTACCCCTTCGGCCAACCATTCCCTCATGACCCGTAGCTGAACTGCCTCGTCGTACCTATGGAAATGTGGGAGGGCTAGGCCCCCCCTCGTTCTTTGGAGCAGTTAGTGTACACATTGCTACTCTGGATTGGGACCCTGACGGGCAGTGCCTGAAAGTAATAGAACAGCTTCAGTAGGAACATCATTTTTACTGTTGTCATTCTCCCCCACCATGATGTTGTGAGGGGGTTCCATTTCATGAGGGCGAGTTTAATGTTGTCTAGCAGGTGTGGGTAATTCGCACCATGCAGTTGCTCTGTTTTTTGTAAGGGTTATGTCTAAATATGCTATGCCCTTTTCCGCGTTTTTCAATTGTATTTTTATTCCCAGCCTGTTCATCACTTTGGAGTCTACCGATAAATTTAACATTTCCGATTTTTGTCTGTTTATTTTTAACCCAGATATCACCCCGTATGTGTCCACTTCCTTCATTATTACCAGCAGTGATTGTTTTGCGTCGGACTTTGCCACCCGCATATTTGTTTGTTTATTACTTGTATGCGCACGAGACCCAAGGGTTTCAGGGCGCATTGCATAAGACAACTTGCTTGGTTACAGAAAGTACAATTACATAGGTATATTTCCATAATACAAGGTATACAATACAGAATAAGGTGATGTTACATAGTCGGGGTACAAATACTATATACAGTTATGGTGACACATGATTATGTACAAGTGTATAGTAGACGTAGAAGGGAGTTGTTTGGGAGAATTCTCTGTTAAGGCTAATTTCCCAAACCTAGTGAGTCCCCCAGCAGCTTTGCTGGATTTTTGGGATTTATTTTTTTTCTCTTTTTCTCCCACTCTTAGACCTGATTTGAGAATGTCCTTTGACTGTGAATGTGTTTTATGGGCTATGGGGTCTTTTACTCCATAGGGCTTCATGTGTTTTTGGGATGTGTGTTACACAGTACCCTCAGTGCAGTAACACAGGGGTGTCCTAGTGACCCCCAAACATAGATTCCATACCCTGGGACTGACTACTGTCTCCCAGGGCATGTAAAGTCACCATTGGCTTTACTAGTCTCAAATTGTGAACAGAACCAGTACAAACCATCATATTGTGTAAGTACTGGTAGGGGTAATTCGATTGCCCCTGGGTTTGTTTTGCAAGGGGGCACTGTCCAGTCCCCCCTTGTCGAGTTTCTGGCTGGTGGCAGTGGATACCACGCGAAATATTCCACCGGAATATTTCTTATGGGATTTTCCCATTGATTTTAAACGCACCACTTTTTGGTGCAATGTTAAAGATACCGCCGGGTTATTTATTTAATATTTATTCCCCGGTTGGGTCTTTTTGCTAGGACTCTGTTTTAAAATGCCGTTTGTGTTCGCCTCTGAAACTCTAACTCAAGTTGAGCCCTTTGTTCCACTTTTTGGCGGGCTTCTGCACAGAAGCCCTCCAAATGGTGCCACTCTGTCTGGGGTCTACAGGATGTGTGGGAGGGGGATTAGGCACCCTGGACTGAGTTGCCTTGGCAACTCAAGTCGCACTCTTGTGTGATTGGCCCAGCGGTGAGCCGCCCGGCTCACCACTTAGCATGTTTGAGTGACGCTAGGCTGTTGAATGGGGGTTTTTCTGCATAAAAGCAGGGCTTTGGGGACTGGAACTTCAGAAGTCGCGACAGGACCTAAAGAATCCGAAGAGGGGAGAAGCTGAGCCATCTACAACGGCGACACCACCGGTGGAGCGCTGCTGTACGAACTCACCACTTCCCCGACGACAGAGGAGATCTTCTTCAAGGAGAGTCTTCTTCCCTTTGAGCTGGTGGGACCAACCGGTTCGCCTTTTTCGCCTTCCAGGACGTCTCCTGGTCGAATCGCCCGTGCCAAGCACCCCGGCGGCCGGATAGCCACGCTTCACCACTGACCGCGACTAAGGGTCGTTCCTTTTAATCGGGAACTCCGCGGCTGGTTTCTTCCCTGGCAGTGCAACGACCTCCAGCTTTCTTCCTCGTCAAGATCATCTCTTTCTCTGGTCGAAGCCACGACTTGCACCCGCTGCCAGGAACAACTGGCCCCGCTGGAACGTTCTCACCATTTAAGGTACTGTGTCCCGCCTGGCCACCCTTGCAACGGACTGTCCAAGGTGTCCCGTAAAACCTTGACTTTCCAACTGGGTTGGCCTCCAAACCTTCTGCCTTTATCTTTCTGAACTGATCCAACCTCTTTTGACATTTTTTGCAAAGACTTTGAGTGCATTTCCACTGTGTGATCTTGGGCACATTCAGCCTTGCTCTCTCTAAGAGTGGGCCTGGCCCATGAACTTTGGCTCTACAGTAGACCCTGCCTTTCTTGACTTGCTGTGGTTCCTTAAAAGTGTTGGTACTGTGTTATTTCCATACTCTGCCTTTTATCTCCCTATTTAACTAATTATTGGAGTGCCATCTAAGGTTACGCGCTCACCTCTGTTTTGCTAATAAGTGGTGTCTTAACCTAGACTTGTCGAATAATTAAAGAGGGAGGTGTATATACTTATAGTGACTGTGTTTGAACTTGCTTGATATATTAGTGCCAGTGTATTTTCATAAGTGTGTTTTAAATAAATAATTATATACTTTTAATACCAAACCTCTGGTCAGTGTTTGCTTGTTCTACTGTATTTTTTTGCCCTATTGTGTATACTCTATATACTGCCTAACTCTTCTTGAGAGAAGTCTGACTGCTCAGCCACAGCTACCGGGTAAATCTGGGTGGTGCAGACTGCTACCAATTGGGTTTACTGCTTACTCCTGTGGTCTTAAACTTTTTGCAGTGGTCCCTAAGGGAACTGCACAGGTTTCTGCCTAACAGGAGTCAAAGGCAGGATTACTTGTCAGAATCTTTGAACCAGCTTATCAGGTTCTGCCGGAATTGTGGGTAAGATTGATCTACATGCAGTGGAGGGGGTAAGGAGTTCCACAGTTGAGCTGCCTTGACCGGGAAACTGCGTCCCCCAACTCTAGAGAGTTTAAATATTGAGACCAAGAGGCAGTTAGTGTTCGATGATCTGGAGGGCCTTATGGTGGTTTTTCTAGTAAGTTTCTCGGTAAGATAGCAAGGAGCCGCGTTGTTAAGGCATTTGTATGTGAGAGAGACCACTTCCAACAGGATTTTATCCTCCGTAGAAAGCCAGTTGTTTAATCTTCTTGTTTCAGAGATATAATCTCTCCTGGAGATTCAGAGTGCGGCTCTACAAGCATTGTTCTCGAGGAGCTGGATTTTCTTGATGGTTTCCTTGTTGGCTCCGATGTAAAGAGAGTTACAGTAGTCCAGCTTCGACAGAACAAGTGCTCTTGCCAGGGTAATGCAACTGTTGTTAGACAGGAAGGGTTTGCCAGCTCTGATTTACCAGTGTATGCTGTGGCAGATGCCATTGAATTAACCTGTTTCTTGAATGATGAAAGGGTCGAGTCCAGGTAGAAACCCAGAGTTTTGACCTCGCTAGCGACCGTGATGGGGATGTTGTCAATGTTGAACGTAGAGTATTTGGGTCCCAATTTTTTTAGGGTTGAGGACGTGCCCAAGATAATGATCTCAGTCTTGTCATCATTCAGGCACAGTCCATGGGTAGCCATCCATGCCTGGATGATGAGATATACCTTGTTCACGAAGGCCAAATCCTTGTCGTAATCACCAGTAAGTGGTAAGAGAATCTGAGTATCATCTACATAGGTTAGTGTAGGTGATACCAAGATAGTCCAGATCATCGAACAGGGGCTTCGTGAAGATGTTGTACAAGGTAGGAGAGACGCATGAACCCTGAGGCACGCTGCAAGAGATGGGGATGGGGTCTGCGGCTGACTCTTAGTCCTATTGTTAAGAAAGGATTTGATCCATACTATAGCTTCTTTAGAAAAGTGAGCCGCCGAGTCCAGATGCCTGCAATGGACCCCATGATCCACAAGGTCGAAAGCAGCAGATAGGTCCAAGAGCAGGAGGAGGGTTGATTTCCCTTTATCTCTGAGCTCGTCAATTTGGGCTTTTAGGTCTATTAAAGCTTTTTCGGTCCCATGCTGGGGCCGAATGCTTGACTGGCGAGCACCCAACAAAGGGTTGGATTCCAGGTGTTTCTGTATTTGTAAATGGGCCATTTTATGTACAATTTTCAGAAGGAAGGGTACTGTTGTGATAGGTCAGTAGTTTGTGGAAATGGCAGGGTCTAAAGTCTGTTTTTTAAGTAGTGGGAGCACCCAAGATTCTTTTAGGTTACTTGGTATGGTGCCGGATGAGAATGAGGCATTGATAAGTTTTGTGATAAAGGGAGCCAGATCTCTGGCTGTGTCCTTTATCAGTTGGGCAGGGCATTGATCTCCCTGACAATTGGAGGGTTTGAGCGATAGGATAATTTTTTCAGTCTCTGTAGTAGAGACTTTGGAGAATTTAAAGGGGGGGGCAAACTGTATCTTAAGGTGGTGTAGTAGGATTTATGGGGGAGGGATTCATGGTTAGTGATGCTTTTTCTTTGGCAATTTTGGCTTGTAAGGTCGAAACTTTGTCAGATAATGCTTGCTGTATGTTAGAGCACCAAAGTTTATCTTTTACGCAGTTGTCAGGTACTGGGATGGGGCTTCTAATTCCTTTACAATTACAAAGAGTTCCTTTATGCTTGAGTTGGCTTGTGCAATTCGGGTATTGTACGTTTTGCGTTTGTCTGCAATTATTTCATTTTTGTATAGGGCAGAAATCGTATGGAGGTTAATTTTATTTTCCTCAGAGGGTAGTAGTCTCCAGGATACCTTGCATTGTCTTTTTTTAGCTTGTAGTGTTTTCAGGTGTGGTGTGTACCATGAGTTAAGGTGGGCTTTAGGCTTGCTTGGTCGCATTTTAAGAGGCGCGATTGACTCTAGTGAAGTAGACTTGATTATATTATATTCATTCACCAGAGCCTCAGGGCCCAAATTTTCCGGAGATAATTAAGGGTGGGAAGGATTAGAGGGAGTAGGTTATCGGGGGTAATGTTCTTTTTGTTTCTAGTTGGTATAGGTGGGGCCACCTGGGTGGTGGTAGGGGTTTTTCATTTAGTTGCTAGCTAGAATGTCACAAGGTGGTGATCTGTCCAGATTTGAAGGGAGATGGACGAGATAGGAGCATTACAATTATAGTCTGCCACCCAATCCAGTGTTCTCTCTTTGATATGGGTGGGTTGGAGCACTCTCTGAGTAAGGCCAAGGCCGGTTAGGATGTTGGCCACACTTGATGCGTGTGGGTCTTTAGGGTCATTGAAGCCCAAGTTGAAATCCCCTAGTAAGATAACTTGGGAAGAATTATTTAGATCATTGGGGAGGATAGTAGAAATACCCTCCTCAAATGTTCCAATAGGACCTGGGGGTCTGTAAATTAAGTGGATAGTGAGAGTCTGGGTCATGTTGATAGATAATTTGGCTGTGAGATTTTCACATGATTTGATATCCACGGAAAGGTGCTAGCCTTATCGAGAGATTAGATTTGGCAACGAGGGCTATACCTCCTCTGCGTTCTTCATTTCTATCAGCTCTTAGGATGGTGTAACCATTGGGAATAGCCATCATGAGGGCGGGGCCTGCGGCAGCATGTAGCCAAGATTCTGTGACAGCCAAGAAGTCATCATTTCTGGATTGGATAAGGTCGGATATCTTAGTGGCGTGGGCAACCAATGATCTGGCATTTATTAGGGTGCCTGTAAGGTTGGGGATCGTGCTGGGAGCTGTGCGGGGTGTTCCTGTGGGCTGGGCCATGAAGGTGGCAGTATGATGACTGGGCCTATTAATGATGGGGTCAGTACTTGTCGTTTTTTGGTTGATGCGGCAGTAGGTTTTCTGATTGACTAGGTGCAGGGATCTAGTAGTAGGTTTATGAAGTTTAGTTAATCTAGAGCGTAGTCTAGCATTCCTAGTAGCTATATTACACGGGTACTTTGAGATTAGGCTTGAAATAAGGATACTTGATTGTACCATATTGGATAAATGGCCTACCTTTATGTAGATTGGATTTTGAAGGCCTCGGGGGTGGGGAGGGCAGAACCAAGCGAGACACACAAGACTAATGAGTGAGAATAGGAGACCAGGGGCGCAAAAGAGATGGGTGGTGGTCAGCATGCGGGAGTAAGTGGGTGTAGTCTATAAGCATGCAGAGCTAATGTAATAGCAATTCTAAATAGCTACGTAGGCTAAACTGACAATAGCATGGCTAAGGAAGATTATTTGGCTAAAATAGTTTAGGTAAAGGCAGTCCCAATAGGGTGCTAATACAAATCACAGGCGAAAATGGTACGAAATCAGTAGGATGCTAATGCAATAACAGATAGGCTAGTCTGACAGAAACTAGGGTAATTCAGTTAACTAAAATGGTATAGGCAAAAAGCAGTATAAAACCAATAGGATGCTAAAGCAGGTAGCGTATAGGCTGGTATGAGCATAATGTGGCGAGGGTGGTTTAGGCTAAGCAGAGTGTCCCGTAGTATGTTATGAGATAGGCAGGTCTGGCATTAGCGTAATGTGACATAGGATAGATTGGTAAGGCAGTAGGTTATAAATGCATTAACAAGCTAGTGCTGGTTTAATATTCACGAGTTTAAGGTGAACCTGAGGACCAGAAGGGTAATTGGTATGAGCAGGCACTGGGGTCGCAGGCAGTAATGGTGCAAGTTTAAACAATTGTGTAACTTCACAAAGGGTGGCCTAATGGCCTAGTTTGATATAGCGCAGTCTGAGTAGGATTGACAATATTCTGGTGAGGTGATCTAGCTTTCATTTCAGATTTAGGCAAACATTTAAACAATGGCAAAACATGAGGGCAGAACGGCAACAGAACATAGTTTAACAATCAATGTATATAAGCTTCTGATACATTGGCTGGAGGCCTACAGGTCATAAGATCTAGATTGATTAAATACTAAATAGTGTGGATGCCAAAAGACATTGCAGGACTGGGACAGGAGCAGTGAGGCAGTTCATGAGGATCAGACAAAGTCAAGATAAGTTAGCTGAGTCAACAGTTGTTATGCTGTAAGGGGGTTTGCCTTCCGCTCATGTAGGCAAATACAGTGCTTCGGCGAGGGGATATCTTAAGGTGAATCGAGTTTCCGGGTAGGGCGAAAGGGGGGTTGGACTCGCTGCGCTACTTGTGCGTAACAGGTGCAGAACAGGCCTTTTCCTCAAGGGCCTTATCCGGTGGAGGGCCGGCTCTTCCGCCTGTCGGCACGGGATTCTGGGTTTTGCACGAAGGTGTTGCCTGGCAACAGGGCCAACAGCCTCGTATTCATGCCGCTAGATGCAGTCGACCATTTTTAAAACAGGCGCACATTGGGAACTAAGGTTTCCAGCTGATCGTGTGCGTTTTCCTATGCCGGGGATGCACTGGATCTTACCTTAGATGCCGGTGAGTGGTGGTGGGGTTTACAAGCTGCATTTAGGTCCTCCGCTTCAGGATGGAGGATGATAAGGACTCCGGTCCACTTGGTGGGTGAGATGGTGTGCAGTGGAGCTGCTGTGGCTGCACCAAGACGGATGAGGCTGGGAAGGGGCTCCAGATGATATCATCTGTGAATGCTATTGCTTTGTGTGTTTCTCCTGCCATAGCTATTCTCCTGAGCCGGTCTGTCTCCCTGATCTTAGATAAGGGGAAGCTTTGTTTAGTTCCCTGTCCCAGTGTTACCCTTCCTGTAACTGCTCCATTAAGGGCAATGCAGATAGCCAGTGAGCTATAGTTAGCATGCACCATTTGAATGTAATTCTCCCTCAAACCCCATATGTTCTAATATGTGGAACAGCGGGGGCCATTCAACCCTGTAAAATACTTTTTCTGTGTCCAATGAAACTAGAATTGCTGGTTGTTGTCACTCCTATCTTCTCTATTAAGTGGCTTATTCTATCAGTCTTATCAAATGTTTGCCTTGATGGAATAAAGCCTGATTGATCTTGTCCTATTCATTTTGGAAGGATGCTTGTTAATCTGTTAGCTAATTTCTTAGTGTAAAGTTTTGCATCCAGGTTTATCAGGGCTATTGGGCGATGTGACCCCGGGAGTATCAGATCTTTGCCCTGTTTGTGAAACAGTACTAGTTTAGCGTCATTCATTGAGGGGGTAATGGCACCTTTGCTCCTAAATGTATTCAACGATTTCGTAAGAATGGGGGCCAGTATATCCTTATATTTTTTTATAAAAGGTTGCTGGGTAGCCATCAGGACCCAGGGCTTTGTTTAATGATAGTTCTGTAATGACCTTTTTTACCTCTTCTTCCCTCAATTCCTCTTCTAGGAGTTCCCTCTCTTCAGCCGATAACTGCAGGATTGGGAGCTTTATAAGGTATTCCTCCTGTTTGTGTTCTGATGGATTGTCTGAAGTGTAGAGCGTTTCATAATATTCCCTGAATATTTCCCCTATATCCTCATTTGCTGTTTTTACATCCCCTTGGTTATTTTGTAATTTTATGATTGTTTGGGTGCGCTTTATATCCCTTAGCTGCCTAGCCAGATGTTTATCCACTTTATTAGCTTTCACGTAGTGCCATTGCTTCAAATATAATAGTCCTTTCTCGGCTCGTTTGGCTCTGAATGCCTCCAATTGCCCCTGGACGTATCTAATGCCTTCCATAGTTTGTTACTTGGATTCTTTGATATTTCCCCCTGAATTTTTCTCAGTTTCCCCTCTAGTTCCTCTACAAATTGGTGTCTCTGTTTATCCCTCCTTGCTTTGAGCGCTATCATTTGGCCCCTCATTACCACCTTAAATGCATCCTATACCATTTCTTGTGGCACTTCCACTGTTTCATTCTCTCTAAAGTATTGCTCTATCTTTTCTCTAATGGATTCTACCTGGATCGGGTTGTGCAGGAGCTCCGTGGGGAACTTACATTTCCATAGGCCCGTTTTCCTGTTGTTCACCGTGATACTCATCCATAGTGGGGCGTGGTTTTACAATGATATGGGTCCCAGATCTACGTCTTTCACTTTCCTCAGTAGCCCTGTGGAGACCCAAATGTAATCTATCCTCGATAAGGAGGAATTACATGAGAGTAATGTGTATAACCCTGTTCTTGTCCCCTCACGACTCTCCAAATACATGAAGGGCTAGTGTATCCTGCTTCCGCTTTAGAACCTTGGATGGGGCCTGTACTCCATGTGTAGTGTTCCTGCTCCTATCCTGGGAGGGAACCCACGCAATGTTGAGGCCCATCGCTAGTATAATGTCCCCGTTAGTGAGGCGCTCTAGCTCGACAGGACCTCTCTCAGAAACCCATCTTGGCCTGTATTTGGAGAGTAGACTGAGGCCAGTGTGACCATGCAGCCTCCCATAGCTACATTCAAGAATAGATACCGCCCCTCTTTGTCCACCATTAAGTCTTGGACCTGTACCACCAACCTATCCTGGAATGCTATGAGCACCCTGCCCTCATTTCTCCCTTGTTTGCCTGATAAATATGGGTTCCCCGATTCTTAGTTTCCTTTTGAAATGTTTGCATATGTGCGTCTCCTGGAACATGAGAATGTCGTACTTTTCCCCCGTAGAAGGTTTTCAACCTTTTTCCTCTTAACTGGGGTATTCAGTCCCCTTACATTGTATGTGAATACCTTAGGATCCTTCCTTTGAATGTTCCCCTTCTGTTCTTCCTTCTTGCTCCCTCCTTCTACCCCTCCCCCCTCTCTCCCCAACTCCTAATAACAAGCTCCAACTTGGTTCCCCCCACCCCACTTCCCTTCCCCTGAGAAGGGCTCAGGTTCCTATGAAAGCTCGGATGGTGGGTCTGCCGCACCTGGCCCTCAGAACGTCCCAGAGAAGCCATTGTGGGGAGTACTAAACCCCACTAAGGATTCCAATTTTCGCTCCCCCCCTCCCCCCTTGGGCTGCATGCTTATGAGTACATGTTAACATCTTACCCCCTTCCCAGGGTGTTGCTTTTATCTGCATTCCCCTCTGTTCTTATCCATCTTTCTTGTTTCTACTTTTTCCTTTCTTTGCCACTGTTTTCCATTCTCACGGTTTTCTGCGTCCTCTGTCTCCTCTTTGTTGTTCCTCGCTGCCCTCTTTGTTTTCTTTTTGTAGGTTTAAGATCTGGATTCCTTCTTCACATGTTGTGATTCTATGTTGTTATCCTTCCCATGTAAAGAGTAGGCTGAACGGAAATGTCCATTTGTATCTCACTTGTTTCGTTGCCAACAATGTCACTGCTGGTCCCATCCTCCTCCTCTTTTGCAGCGTGGATTATGCAAGATCTTGGTATAATTGTACTTCCTCCCCATTTATTCGAACTTGACCCGCTGTCCTCGCCTTTTGTAGAATTTGTTCCTTTTGACTGTAGGAAGCTATGGCCACTAGTACATCTCTTGGACGTGCGCCGAGTCTCCTGCTCTGCGTGGGCTCACTCGATGTACACGATCTACCTCCACCGCTTCTTCCTCTTTGTTTGCCAGAATGTCTGTGAAAAGTTGTTGAGCTGTACTTCTCATGTCTTTATCTTCTACTGTTTCTGCAAGATTTTTTATCCTAATGTTGGATCTCCGTGAGCGATTCTTCTTCACACTGGATCTCCAGATTGTGTGATAGGCACGGTACATGTTCCAGGGCTTCCTCCATATGTTGAACCACCTTTTCTTGTGTGTCCGTCCTTTCTTCCAATTTGGTTACATCGAATCTTCGTTCCTGCACCGACTGTTTCATTTCTTCTTTTAAAGTTTCAAATTGTGTTTGGAAGGAGGCCATAAACTGGTCTTGGAATTCTTTAAACCAGCTTTGCATCTCTTCTATGCATAGTGCCATTGCTCCTTCTGTTCTTGTCCCTGGTATTTGAGAGTTGTGGCTGGTTCCTCCACTCCTTGAGCGTGATGCATTCTCAGAGCTCCAAAATTGTTTGCTACTCGATTCTTGCCTTACTTGGGGGGGGTTTGTTGGATCACCAACGCCACCTCCCCCCTTGTCTTGGACATGTGTGCACCGTTATAGTTTCCCCGGGTGAGCCCCTACTATTTTATCTTGTGTTAGCGTTAGAGTCTCTCCCTGTGGTTACCGCTGGTTACTGTCCTGTTCGCCGTCCTTTTCCAGCTTCTGGGAGGTACTTGCTTTGTTGAAGTGTCGCCTGCCCTTCCAAGTCTTCGACCCGTCACAGTACACACAGTACACTGCTCATCTGAGCCCCCCCTCTTTTCTTCTGGCCACTCCTTGGTTTCTCTGGGCTTTTCCCTTGTGGCCTCGTTCCTTGCTCTGGGTCCACACACTGCTTGTCCTTTCTTCTAGTTGGTGGGCTTTTTTTTGCCTGCCTAGCCTCTGCTGTTGTGGGGCGGGGATCTGTTCTGTGTCCACTGGTCCCCCTGTCTTACTCTCCTCCCGGCCTAGTCTGTGGAGTCACACTCCTAGGCCACCTTTACTTTCTCCTACTCCGCTGCATGCCTCATGCTTGGGGGGGGGTTTGAGAGGGTGGCACTGCCTGGGTTCCCCCTTTTTGTCAGTCCACCGCCTTGCACACCATTCTCCCCAGTGCCTGGTTCGTCATTGTGGGGCGTCCTCGCCTCGTTTTCGGGAGGTGGTCTTCTCTGCTCCTTGGGACTGGGGGGCCTTCTCCTTCTTTCTGCTCGGCTGCGGAGTCCATATTACGGGGCTGGTCTGCCCCACCCTTCTGCAGGAGCCGTGGAGTTCTTCCCTCGGCTGCACTTGCTTGTGCTGAATACCCAGTTTAGGCCCTGTCCACCTTTGTTCCGATACTGAGGGGAATTTGTTGCAGCTTGCTACGTTGCTTCGTTTACTAGCTCATTAATGCGGCCCGGTTGGGAGAGATGCTCACGCATGTCTTCCTCTGCCGGCCGCCATCTTGGAATCCAATGTTATGTTTTTATTCACTATATACTTTTATTTGCTTAAACCATATTGGGTAATGCCTGGCACACACACAAATATGCGGGTTATTTTGTGGAGACAGATTGTAAAATGAGGACAATTACAATTATAGTATGGTAAATGCTTTTCTGCTTCTGTGGATTCTTGATCAGGGACCAATCAGTTTTTTGGGGCTAACCTTTTTGCATCAATGTTAACACTTGTGGCAGGCCAGTACTCCAGCCTTGTCAAGGGAGGACCAAGGCCTCACTGCTTGAGGCTTTCAGAAGCGCAAGAGTAGCAGGGGGTTAATACCCAGGCCAAACCCTTACCCAGACAAAAAATCGAACCCCTTTTCCCCCTGGGCTAGCATGTGTGTGTTTGTGTAGATCCTTTCCTTGCTCCTTTCCTGAAGACTCTTTGCTTTGCTGTTGTGTGGGAGCAACTGGAAACCTGGTGATGAGGACCATACCAGGAACCCTCTGGCTAGACGAGGAAGACAGACAAGAAAGGTGTTGTCACAGCATTTCCTCTTGGTGGCGCCTCGATTGCAGAGGTGACCGGGAAAGTTGGAGGGGATCAAACGCTGAGGCCATGACCAGGCCCGCCCAGCAACAAGACCACCTGCGGCCTGCAACCCAGATGCAAGCATCGGGAGACGCTGACACTTTGTGTGGAGCTGCTATGGCCCTGCATGCTGGCATCCTCAAGTGTGGTGTTACCAGAGGTAGGAAGCGGGTATGCAAATCATTGCAGAAGGACACTGAGTCACCAGGGGCACAATAGTAAGGAGGGACCAGGCATCCCTAGAGAGGGTGGCAGGGCAGGAGCACTGCCCACACCTGATCACGCTCTATGTACCACAGAGAACCTCTGTAGGAAACGGGGGTGGGGCCTTGGCCCCTATTTCATATCCATCCCGAGCTGGAGGGTCATTTTAAGCTGGTCAGGAACAGAGGACAATACCCACAAAGGGAGGCACATTTTTTTTCAATACATTTTATTGGCATTTTAACGTATAACAGTACATCAGATATTTCATAAGGTCCTTGTTACAATACATTGTATGCTAGTTTCTTAGTTTAGTAGTTTGGTGGTCGGGATGGGTGGGCTCTGGGTTATGCTTCCGTTCAGTCCGTGATGAGGTGAGGTGGTGTTTCGTGGGTTCTTAGTTATCCTAGCCAGCGGTTAAGTGGGGGTCTGCGGTAGAGGGATGGTAATTGTTCTGCGAAGTTCATGAATGGGGCCCAGGTGTTCTGAAACTTGCTTGGGTTCCCTGCTCGTAGGGCTGTAATCTTCTCTGTGACTACTGTGTCCCAGCATTTTTCCCACCACAGCGGGATTGATGGGCCTGTAGGGTTCTTCCAGAGTCTGGCTAGTGCGATTTTCGCTGCCTTTAGGAGATGTGTGCACGGATGAGCCAAGTGTCCTTGTCAACAGGGTTCCTTCAGTTTTGCACTCCCTCCAGCAGCCCGGTGGGATGTTCGGGTTGGCTTTATGCTGCTGCACAGGTATGATGTAGTATCTATTGCATATCTTATATCCACATTCTCTGTTGGTAATGCATTGAGAGCTTTTATGGTTCCTCGTCCTTATCTTGCTCCAGGTGCTCTCATCTATAGGTCGCCCCAAGTCTCTTTCCCAATTGGCCATATATTTTTCTATGGTTGCAGCATCGTCCTTGTCCAGGAGCCGGTATAGTGCAGAGATCCTCCCTTTAGGTGGGTCTGTTGTCAGTGTGCTTTCTAGCGGCGTTCGGTCTCTAGAGCCCTTCTCCTTGATGGTTCTTTGTGATAGCCAGTGTCATATCTGGGAGTATCTGAATCTTTCAGCTTCTGGGACCATAAATTTGGCTTTGCACTCCTTGAACGTTAGTGGATTGCCTCCCACTAGGAAGTCTGAAATTGTCTGCAGGCCACCGAGTTGCCATACAGCGAAGCTCAGAGACTGGAGGCCTGGAGAGAAGTCTGGGTTATCCCAGATCGGGGCTAGTGGGCCTATGACTCCTGTGGATCCCCATTTTCGTGCTGCTGCTTTCCAGTTCACTATTGTGTTGTGTCACTTTCAGGGGCCCTGCATTTGGCTGGTTTCTTAGCAACCACATGTGTGGGAGGTTGGGTAGTGGAGCTTTGCACCATGCTCCTCCTATTTGTGCCCAGTAAGGGGGGTCTGTAGTTTGTGACCATGTGAATGCTGGGGCTAATTAAACGGCTCATTTGTATCTGGTGACCTCCGGGACTCCCAGCCCTCCTATGTTGCGGCCTCGGGTCATTATGCATTTCGCTATTCGAGCTTTCTTCCCCCCATATGAATTTCAGTACTGCTTGTTGTAGCCCTTTGAGCTCGCTTTCTGGGACATTGGTCGGAAGTGCCATGCAATGGTAGAGTAGTCTTGGGACCATGTTCATTTTTGTTGCAGCTACTCTACCCATCCATGATATTTCTTGCTTGGTCCAGTGTGTTGGGTCCTTTTTCAGTTCTTTAAATAGTTGTGGGAAGTTGCTCTGATACATCTGGATGTGGTGTTTGGGGATGCCTACTCCCAGGTAATGGATCGTGTCTTCGGCCCATGGAATGGGAAATTTGGGAGAGAGTTCTTCCTTCTCTTTCTTTGCAATATTAATTGTTAGTGCAGCCGATTTATCATAGTTCACTCTGAATCCTGATGCCTTTACAAACGCTTTGATGTCTTCTCATATGGGGTCGAGGTAGGTGATCGGGCGAGTGATTGTTAGGAGGACGTCGTCGGCGTATAATGCTGCTTTGTATTGCCTGTCTCCCACAGAGATGCCATTTATGTCTGGGTTTTGTCTGATTCTTCCGGCGAAGGCCTCCATGGACAGTGCGAACACCATGGGGGAGAGCGGCCATCCCTGCCGAGGTCCCCGGTTGAGTATGTTTTCGGCCCTATGGCCATTTATTCGCAGCTGGGTTGTTGGTTCGCCATTATCCAGGTTGTGAACTTGTGTCCGAATCCCATGTGTTCAAGGGTGTTCTTGATGTACGCCCAGTCCACCAGGTCGAACGCTTTGTGTGCATCTAGGGATATGACCATGAGTTCTTCTTTCTGCCGATTGGCACTCTCTGTTAGGTCTAGTGTTCTCCTGATGTTGTCGAACGTGCTCCTCCCGGGGATGAATCCGGTCTGGTCCCTGTCTATCAAGTGTGGGAGCACTCTCCCTAATCTGGCGGCCAGGACTTTGGAATACATCTTCCCGTCTAGGTTCATGAGGGTTATCGGTCTGTGTGCCGTTACTTGCTTTGGGTCTTTCCCCGTCTTGTGGACCAATATCGTAAGTGATTCTCCCATTGTCTTGGTGACCTTCCGTGATTCTAGGAATTAGTTGAACACTCATTCACTTGGGACAGTTGCGGTGCCAGGACATGCGAGAATGATTTATAAAATGTCGTTGTTAGCCCGTCCGGGCCTGGAGTGGTGTTCTTCAGGGATTTAATGGCTTCTCCGACTTCTTCAGATGTTATCGGAGCTTCGAGGGATTCGAGTTGCTGTTTGTTTTTGGGTGCTATGAATGACTGTAGGTATTGCTTGCCCTGGCGTTGGGTTTCGGGGCTGCTGGGTGGGCCTGTCATTATTGTTTTGTGGTGGGCTGTGATGGCGTTCATTTTACCTTGGTCTGAGTATCGGGTGATCCCGTCTTCCCCAGTGATGCATAATATGTTGTTCTTTTTGTGTATCCGCTGCAGTTTGTGGGCAAGTATTCGGTTGGCCTTGTTGCTTTTACTATAGTAAAACTGCTTAGTATATGCAAGTGCTTTGGCTGATCGATCTGCCCAGTGCATTTCTATTGTGGTCTTTGCTTTTTTCAGCTCTATTTCTAGTTTTCTTGAATGGTGGATTTTAAGTCGCTTCTCTATCTCTGATAGTTTGAGCTCCAGTGCTGTTGCCTGAATCCTAGCGACTTGGTGGTACTCTGCCGCTACACTGATTATGGTGCCCCCGACTACTGGGTTCAATGCTTCCCACACTGTTCCGATGGGCATATCAGTGTCACGACCCTCAGCCCTGATCCCCACGGGCAAGCCCATTGGCCAGGTGGAATCAGGGCTCGGATCACTAATAAGGCCTGGCATCCACTTCTCGGGCCCTCTTGGGGCCAGTCCTGGCGCCTTTGGCGCCAGGCTCATAAGTAAGGAAAGACATCTGCTTGAGGAACTACTTTATTTAGGCTTTCAGCCAACATGGAGGCATCCACATAGCTTGATTCCTAGAACCAAGCTATGCAGTCTAGTGTTTTGGGTGTGGTGGCCTAGGGACTACTTTACCTGGACTACTTTACAGTGGCTATTTAAACCACACCCGAACAAGACAACACGCTTCGCGTTACTTTGCTTCTAGCAACGTGACGCTCACCGTGTCCTGCTTTCTCAGGAGCCTGGTGAATTCCGGACCTGCAGAAAAACCAAGAACATCGTTAGCAGCAGAATCTTACCTGCATTCATCATCCTTCACTGCTCGGATCGAAGGACCTGAGAAAAGGAGAAAGACCTCATTAAATGAAGTAGTGGAGACATTACAACCACAAATCGCTTAAAGACTTACCTGGTTGGTTTCTTTTCAGCCGGCATAGCTCCGGAACTCCTTCTGCGCTGGGAACTCACTGCGACCTACGAAGAGAGAAAAGCACAGGTCAGTGAGGACAAGACATTGCTGCGCTACGCAAAGCGCCTCCTTACTGCATCATAGCTCTATAGCGCGCCATCATCTCCCGGTGAGAACCAGCATATCCAGTCCTCGAAGCGGACACTCCGCGCTCCTAGGGAGATAAAAAAGAGACATTTAGAACAGAGAAAAGGCATGCAAGAATTACGACGCCATCAATCGCAATAAGACCTACCTGAAAGACACTACAAGGGCAGCAGTCAGTGAAGTAATTGGACCGCCCGTGCCCACAAAAGACAACGTGCCCCTGTCCAGAGAGCAGGACGGAGAGCCCACCGATTCCGACAACCAGGTGAGAAGAGAACCTGGAGGGGCTGGAAACACAAGGGAGGTGGGGGAAAACTTACCTTGGTCACCCAGTCCTAATATAGTCTTCATTTCCAGGCGGAATCCCATCGACACCGAGACCACACCAGGGAATCAATGGGAAGGGCACCAATGACCAACTGGCTGGGTGGAGTCCCCGTGGATATCAGGTGAGCGTAACATTCAGGAGTTATGTTTTCCTAGAAGTAGGACATCAGTGAGTCCCTAATCTGCATTTTGATACCGTTGTCCAGGAGGATGGAGTCGTTTAGCTTCCAGTATCTTGGTGGAGGTGCCGGAAGTCCATTTTTGGATAGGTCTGCTGATACTGGTGCGTGGTCTGAGATCATTTGAGTATGGATTTGTATGTTTTCCAGGCATGGGAATAGGGTCCCTGTGATTAGCAGTAGGTCAATTCGGGAGTGTCCTTCATGGACGTTAGAGTAGAAGCTGTAGTCCCTGCTTCCATTGTTCGCCAGTCGCCACAAGTCTATGGTTTCTGTTTCTCGCATTAGTTTTGCTAGGGCTCGGGTGTTGTCCAGGTTGGACGCTGGGAGGGTTTTGTCCATTGTGGGATCTGGGACCATGTTGAAATCCCTGCCTATGATCAGGTGACCCGTGGTGAATGCCGCTAGCTTTCGGATTAGGTTCTGTAGGAAATTGGCTTGGTCTGTGTTCTGACAGTATAACCCCACTATGGTGAAACCCTGTTCCATTAGGTATCCCTTCACCATGAGGCACCAGCCTGCTGGGTCTCTTTTTACTGTGAGGTCTCGAAGCGGGAAGTTCTTGCTCAGTAAGATTGCTACCCCCCGTTTCTTTTTCACCCGAGGTGGCAAAGAGAGCCTGTGTGAATCGTTGGAACCTGAGGCGGTGTTTGTCTGCTGCTAGTAGATGGGTTTCTTGCAGGATTACGATATCTCTGTTTAGATTATTCAACCTGCTCTCTACTGACTTTTGTTTCCTCAGAGAGTTAAGGCCGCCTACATTCCACATAAGGATGCGGACGTTCCCATCTTCCACCTGGACTAATGTGTTCATGCTGTGGCGCCCCTAAGGGCTTGTCCGTTCTGCCTTCCGGGGCCTGTGAGTGAATGTCCCACCTTGGTGAGTTTGTATGTGATGTGTCTGTGTATGTCTGAGGTATATTGTCTATTTCCCTCTGCTCCAACTTTCTCCCCTCCTCACTCTCCCCTCTCTCCATTCCCCTTGCCCCCTTCCCAGTTCCTTGGACCAAGACCAGCCTCGTCCAACAGGGAAGGCTAGCTGGACCATACATTTGGGCTATTTGTGGCCAACTGGGCCTGAGTTTCGCTGATGTATCGGTCGGGGAGCGCAGTGTCAGTGTGGGATCGGACTCCCGTATTGCGTTTTGGAGTGAGTGGGAACAGGGACTATGTGTTTGTGGCGGAACTCTGGGTTGTTGGTGCTTTTCTGCTCGTTTCCGAGTTCCCCTTCGTCATGGTCCCCTAATGATGTTGCGCTGGTGCCGTGTGTGGGTAGGGTATTGTGGTGCAGGGCTAGGATTTGGTTGTGGCCCTTGTTAGGCAGAAACCTGTGCATTTCCCTTAGGGACCACAAAAAACGTTGAGGACTACAGGTGTTAGCAGTAAACCCAATTGGTAGCAGTCTGCACCACCCAGATTTACCTGGTAGCTGTGGCTGTGCAGTCAGACTTCTCGCAAGAAGAGTTAGGCAGTATATAGATTATACACAATAGGGCTAAAAATACAGTAGCACAAGCAAACACTGACCAGAGCTTTGGTATAAAAGTATATCATTATTTATTTAAAAACACACTTGTAAAATACACTGGCACTAATATGTCAAGCAAGTTCGAACACAGTCACTAGAAATATATACACCTCTCTAATTAATTATTTGACAAGTCTAGGTTAGTACACCACTTATTTAGCTAAACAGAGGTGAGCGCGTAACCATAGATGGCACTCCAATAATTATTTAAAAAGGGAGAGACAAGGCAGAAATAGGAAAACACACAATACCAACACTTTTAAAGAACTCCAGCAAGTCAAGAAAGGCAGGGTCTACTGTAGAGCAAAAAGTTCATAGGCCAGGCCCACTCTTGGAGAGAGCAAGGCGGAATGTGCCCAAGATCACACAGTGGAAATGCACTAAAAGTCTTTGCAGGAAAGTCAAGAAGGGTTCGGATCAAGATAGAAAGTTAATGTTAACAGGTCCGAGGTCACCCCAGGATAGAGAGTCAAGGATTTACGGGACACCTTGGACGGTCTGTTGCAAGGGAGACCAGGCGGGACACAGTATCTGAAATGGTGAGAAAGCTCCAGCGGGGGCAGTTGTTCCTGGCAGCGGTTGCAAGTCGGGGCTTAGTCCAGGGGAAGAGAAGATCTCGACGTGGAGGAAAGCTGGAGGTCGTTGCACTGCCGGGGAAGAAACCAGCCGCAGAGTTTCCCGGTTAAAAGGTACTACCCTTTTATTCGCGGTAGTGGTGAAGCATGGCTATCCGGCCGCCTGGGTGCTTGTCACGGGCGATTCGACCACGAGACGATCCAGGAAGGCGAAATAAGGCGAACTGGTTGGTCCCACCAGCTCAAAGGGAAGAAGACTCTCCTAGAAGAAGATCTTCTCTGTCGTCGGGAAAGTGGTGAGTTTCGTACAGCAGGGCGCCACCGGTGGTGTCGTCGTTCAGATACTGTGTCCCGCCTGGTCTCCCTTGCAACAGACCGTCCAAGATGTCCCGTAAATCCTTGACACTCTATCCTGGGGTGACCTCGGACCTGTTAACATTACCTTTCTATCTTGATCCGAACCCTTTTTGACTTTGGTGAGTTTCGTACAGCAGGGCTCCACCGGTGGTGTCGTCGTTGTAGATGGCTCAGGTTCTCCCCTCTTCGGATTCTTTAGGTCCTGTGGCGACTTCTGAAGCTCGAGTCCCCAAAGCCCTGCTTGTATGCAGCAAAACCCCCATTCACCAGCCTACCTGTCAATCAAACATGCTAAGTGGTGAGCCGGGCGGCTTACCACTGGGCCAATCACACAAGAGTGCGACTATGAGTAGCCAAGGCAACTCAGTCCAGGGTGCCTATTCCCCCCTCCCACACATCCTGTAGACCCAGACAGAGTGGCCCCACTTTTGGAGGCTTCTGTGTAGAAGCCCGCCAAAAGTGGAACAAAGGGCTCGACTTGGGTTGGAGTTACAGAGGCAAACACAAACGCCATTTTAAAACCGAGTCCTGGCAAAAAGACCCAACCGGGGAATAAATATTAAATAAATAACCCGGCCGTATCTTTAACATTGCACCAAAAAAGTGGTGCGTTTAAAATGAATGGGAAAATCCCATAGGAAATATTCCGGTGGAATATTTTGCGTGGTAACCACTTGCATAGCCAGAAACTTGACAAGGGGGGACTGGACAGTGCCCCCTTGAAAAACAGACCCAGGCTCAATCGAATTACCCCTACCAGTACATCAACAATATGATGGTTTGTACTGGTTCTGTTCACAATTTAAGACTAGTAAATTCAATGGTGACTTTACATGCCGGGGGCGACAGTAGTCAGTCCCACGGTATAGAGTCTATGTTTGGGGGTCACTATGACACCCCTGTGTTACTGCACTGAGGGGGCTGTGTAACACACTTACCAAAAACACATGAAGCCCTATGGAGTAAAAGACCCCATAGCCCATAAAACACATTACAAAGTCAAAGGACATTCTCAAATCATGCCTAAGAGTGGGAGATAAGAGTCTCACTCTTAGCAGGAGAAAAAAATAAACCCCAAAAATCCAGCAAAGCTGCTGGGGGACTCGCTAGGTTTGGGAATGGGAATGGAGAATTCTCCCTATCAGCCCTCTTGTGTGTCTCAGTCCGGTTCCTTGGTCTTCCGTGGGCTTCTAAGTCTGCGCTTTCTGGTGACTCTGGACCAAGCTCCTTCTGTCTGGGTTTTCAATTTGTCTTGGCCGTGTGTCTCATATTCTGAGGATTCGCTTTCTGGTTCTTTCCCTATGAATTTGTCCGCTTTTTGGGGGTGCGGATATATTTCCTGGCCCCCTCCCATGTAAAATTCCGAGCTGTTGGAAAGCTCCATCTGTACTGCACCTTATGTTCAATCAGCCATGCTGTAAGATTATGGAGTGCTTTCCTTTTCTGTAGGGTCACTGCAGTCAGGTCTTGGTACAGTGAGATGTTTGCTCCCCTGAAGAGGATTTGCTTGGTTGCCCTGGCCTCCCTCATGATCTCTTCTTTTATCTTGAAGAAGTGGATCCGTGCTAGGACATCTGCCACGGAATTGTGAGGCTTGCCGCTGGATTGTGCAGTGGATCCGATGGATCTCCATGGGGGAGCTGTCTGGGAGAATCAAGATGAATCTGAACAGTTCTCTGGTGAAGTTCTCCATTTTAGCGTCGGTGATCGTTGTGGGGATTCCCCGTAGGCGATATTGTTCCTCTGGGATCGATTTTCTGTGTCTTCTTGCTTGAGTTCCAGTAGGTCATATTTCGCTTCTAGGACTACTATTCTGTCTAGATTCCTTTCCAGGTCAAAGGCGTGGTCGCATATGGTATTTTCTAGGTCTCCAGTGCGTTGCTCAACCTCCGCTACCCGTTAATCTAGTGCAGTGATTTTCTTTGTGACCTCTTTGGTTCCTTTTTGTATTTCCTTGGTTATTGCTGATAGTAGATATTTTAGGTTGGATTTAGTTGTGGATTGGGTTGCTTCTGAGCCCCTGGAGGGGTTGGTCGGCTCCGAGGTTGAGTCCAGTGTACGTTCGGCTTTTTTTGGCTTTTCCGCTGCTGAGACACCCATCAAGGCAGTGATATCTGTTTGCTTTGTTATTTTATTGCTTTTTGCCATGGTGGCGCTTTGGGTCTGGGGACGCTCACTGGGTATATGTGGGTTCAGTTGTCGCAAGCCTGCTGATTTTGGATTTTTATGGAACCCCTGGTTCAATGTTCGGGTGGTGCTTTCTCCCCCAGCTGTGTCTATGGGTCCTGGTGAGTGCGGTTGCAGCGCTAGTTCTCCCGCTGATTGCGAGTTTGGCAGACAGGTAGGTATTTGGGCTAGTAATGTGAGCAGAGGAGGGGAGAGGCAGGATAACAGCGAGTACCTTAATGCTTTGGGAGGTCCATGAGTTCTGCTTTCCTAGTGTGGTGGTGGTTCCTCCCCCTTTTGTGGAGAGTTGCGTGGAAGTCTCTGGAATGACTCCCTTAGTGGGTGTTTGCGTGCTTTGGTTGTGATTCTCGTGCCGGGGGCTTGTGAATCCGCACCTCTGTGTGTTTCGCCTTGTTGCTGTTCTACTTGTGTGGTGCTCCTCCGGGGGAGGTTGTGGCGTAGTTGTGGTGTGGGTTCCTCTGGCTGTGACTTATTCAGGTGCTTTCCTGGTGGGGGGACCCCCCACCCCTATGCATGAGATGCTACTCTGTGTGGCCTGGTCAGTGTGTGAGCCGACGTAGTCCCAGAGTTGTGGGTTTGCAGGCTGCTGGGCCCAGGTGGGGTCCCTCTGGGTCCGCCGCGCTGCCGGGACTTCTAGTTGTGGGGCTCCCGACAGGAGTGGGTAATGACTCACTGCTGCTCCGTGTGGTGAGTTCCCAGTCTGGTTCCTCGCTTCGCTGCTTACAGGGGCTCCTCACTGGGGTCCGACGGCTCGACTGCTATCACAGTGGTACAGCTGCTCACGGTTTCCCTCTAATTCACGCCCGGATGGTGCGACGGGCGGGCAGCTCAACTCCTCCCTGGACGCTGCTGGCGCTGGCTTTGGGTCCCGCATCCGAGACCAGGCGCTGGCATTACGGCTTGACTGCTGTCGTGGTATTGCGGCTGCTTGCAATTTCCTTCTAATTCATGCCTGGATGGCCTGCTGGGCGGGCAGCTCGACTTCTCCCCAGGTGCTGCTGGTGCTGGCTTTGGGTCCCGTGTCCGAGGCCGGGCGCTGGCGTTGTGCTATTGTTTGCCCAAGCGTGTTAGTTCATGGGCATGTTGGTCGCACTCACTCCATCAGTGCTGCGCTCCCCAGCAGCAGCGTCTCAGGTGTATTTCCCAGTGGCACTGCTTCTGCTCCTCCGAGTTTCTTGGTCGGTTCCGGGCTCTGGCTGATTGTGGCCGCCATTTTCCTTCCCGCGAATGTACACAGGTGCTGCCTCAATTTGGTGATATCTTCAAGATGGGTGTCTTTCGCTGCAATCTGCGTGGAGCGCCGGATCAGGGACCGCTTTAGCATTGCATATTACTTTTTTGGTGTCAAAATGGAGGAGGATTTGTGGCGTAAATCTGGCCAAATGGTCGGTTCAGCCAGGAGCTCTTAGGGAGCCATGTTGTCCGTGTCAGCGCCAAGCCACACGCCTGGGAGGCACATTTAAGGAGAGGAAGAAAACTGTTAGCGGTGGGTTCCATGGGTGAGGTCAACGGTGGAGTCAGAGGTGGACCGGGAGACCAGGAAAAGAAAGAACTGACAGAGAGAGGAGTAGGCTTGTGGAGCGATCATGGTATTAGTGAAGGAGGGTCTGCAGTGTGAGTATACATGCTTGTGTGGCGAGTGGGTAGGTGGGATAGTGTGAAGGGGCTGTTACAGAGTGGCAGAAGAGTGCTTAGGTAGTAGGAGAGAGTAGTGGTAGTAGCAGGGGAGACCGTAAACAACTTGTTAGTGTATGGAACTAGAATGACACCTACCAAAATAGCCTGTGGAGATGTATTCAGGAAAGCCCCCCGTGTGCTTTCTCCCTATGATGGATGTCAGGGAATGGGGAGCCCAACAGCAGCAAGATGACTCGTATTAATTGAGACCTGTGATGTTAATTGCACCTTAGGGGAAGAGGTGTTGGAATTCCCAAGCGAAGTGTACAGAGTTCCAAAGTTCAAGGGATGATCCAAGACAATCCGTGGGACGAGGCAGTAGTTCATGAACCAAGTAACCAAAAGTATCCAAAGCGCCTAATCCAGGAGGATAATCCAAAAGCCAATCCAAGGTCCGTAAGCAAAAGTCCAGAAATCCAGGAAAACACACCAAAAACCGTAACGCCACTCAGAAGCCGAAAACAACAGCTGAGAAGTGGGGTTCTGCGGTGCCGGCAGCTCTTTATACTGGCTATTTCCTTAATTGGTTGCGTGATCGACCACGTGACGGGTCCGGCGGTCTGTATCAGCCGCAAATGTTGTAGGCTAGCGTTCCCCAGCGCCAGCGTGACCACAGACGCCATGGGTGCCTTTGTCTGTCTCCCCGTTGCTGTTGGGAGGGGACACAGGTATTGGGCGGGACCGAGGAGCTATGCGGGGCGTGAACGGGAACAGGGCTGGAAACTGAAGGGGGGCGTGTGGAAGCTGAGGGACGGGGAAGGGTAGGCGTGACAGAGTCCCCCCCAAGGACCCACGACCACGTGGGCAGGCAGGGTTGAGCCTATGAAACCTAGAAATAAAGAGCGGAGCATGGACATTGGCAGCAGGCTCCCATGATCTCTCCTCCGGACCAAAGCCAACCCAGTCTATGAGATAGTAAAGCACTCCCCTTCTAATGCGGGACCCCAAGACATCATTGACCTCATATTCTATGGCAGAGTCATGAACCAGCGGGGACGGGGGCAATACATCTCTTGTGCCGGGCAAAAAAGATTTTAACAAGGACGTATGGACCACAGGATGTATGCACCACATAGGAGGCAGGGACAGGCGGTAAGCCACAGGATTAATGACTCTGGTAACACGGTAAGGACCCACGAATCGAGGGAGCAATTTACGACAACCAGGAATCTTAAGTGTCCAGTGGATAGCCATACCTTGTCACCGATGTTGTAACATGGGGCAGGAGAACGTTTCTTGTTCGCTGCGGCACACATGGTAGTGTGGGCTTCCCTAAAATGGGCAATAGTCTGAGCATGAATGCTACCTAGATCCCTAAGACAGGCAGCAGCAGCGGGATTCAAGGCATTTTGCCAATCGGGTATGATATGGCATTTGTAACGCGCCTATACACAAGTGTTTCAAGGCGCAACGAGGCAGGGAGGAATACAGACAACGATCCTACTAGGCCAGGTGTCATTCAGACCGCGCAAGTGCAGGGGTAGGGGGAGGGGAAAAAAGTGCAAGGGGGAGGGGGGGGAGTGCAGTACTAATAAGTAGAATAGAAATAAAATAATAAATAAATAGGGCCAGCTGGTGGCAAGTGCAAGGTAAGTGCAGACAAGTGCGGGGGGGGGGGCTGTAGTGATACAGAGACAGTCCCGCAGTGCAGGGGTTGCCAGGGAGGCAGTGCAAGTGAAGAGTGACTGGGCCCAGGACCGAGGTCGGTGAGAGTGGCCCAGTTGCAGAATCAGTGCAGTTTTGGTGAAGAATTTAGCAGGGGAGAGGGAGAGAGAAAGCAGAAGTGAAGAGGAAGGTTTTGAGGTGCTTCCGGAACCGGAGATGGTTCTCCTCAAGTTTCAGGGAGGCAGGAAGGCTGTTCCAGAGGGAGGCCCCTTCCGCGGAGAGAGATCTACCCCCAGCTTGTTGCTTCGAGAAGCGGCTGACCCTGAGGGAGTTGGAGACGGATGAGCGTAGGGCTCGGGAAGGAAGATATTTAGGAAGAGAGAGTTGAAGGTATTTAGGACTCAGGCCCCAGAAGGCCTTGTGGACAATGCAGAGGGTTTTGAACTTAATCCTCGCAGCCACTGGGAGCCAGTGTAGAGATTTCAGTCCTGGAGAGATACGGTCCCTGGGCTTGAGGCCAAGGACAAGTCTCGCAGTTCTGTTCTGGATGAGTTGCAGAGGGCGGAGAGTGGAGGCAGGCAGATTAAGATAGAGGCTGTTACAGTAGTCCAGCTTCGAGAGAACCAGGGCTCGGGAGTCAGTGAGCTTCTGGGGGAAGGAGAGGAAGGGAAGAATACCTCTGAGGAGGTGCAGCTGGTAATGTGACTTCTTAGAGACGTCAGATATATGAGGAGAGAAGGAGATTGTGGAGTCGAAGATGACCCCGAGGTTTTTTGCCTTGCAGGTAGGAGCAGGAAGAGGGCCAAGAGAGGCCGGCCAGAGAGCTGCAGGGAAGGAGGGAGTGGGTGTGCCGATGAGTAGGATCTCAGTCTTACTAGCATTAAGGCAGAGGTCATTGGCAGCACGCCATTCCTGGATAGCAGACAGACAGTCAGAGATGCGGGAGGGAGAGGAGGAGGCCGAGGGTAGCCTGTAAATGAGCTGGGTATCGTCCGCATAGCACTGAAAGTTGGGGCAGAGGGCGGCGATGCGGTGGGCAAGGAGTGCCAGATACTGATTGAACAGCCAGGGAGAGAGATTAGATCCCTGGGGAACGCCACAGGTGGAGAAAAAGATGTCAGAGAGGAAGGACCCAAGTTGGACCTGGGAGGGTCGATTGGAAAGTAAAGAGGTCAGCCACGCCAGAGCCTGACCAGTGATACCCAGGTTATCACGAAGACGGTTGAGCAGGATGGCATGGTTGACAGTGTCAAAGGCAGAAGAGAGATCGAGCAGAATGAGAACACACGGAGTGTTGGAGTCGAGGTTCAAGAGTAGGTCCTCACGGATGTTCAGGAGAGCAGTTTCCGTGCTTCTGGCCGCTCTGAAGCCAGATTGATGGTCATGGAGACTATCAACAGCTTCAGCATGGAGGTTAAGCTGGGAGATGGCCAGTTTCTCCAGGAGCTTGCCCAGGAAGGGAGTGATGGAGATTGGGCGATAGTTAGCCGCACAGGAGGGGTCGGCAGAGGGTTTCTTAAGGAGAGGGTGCACAAGGGAGTGCTTGAGGGGGGATGGGAAGACTCCAGAGGCGAAGGAGTGGTTGCAAAAGTCAGCCAGGGCAGGAGCCAGGGAGTTGATGTGGTCCTTGATAGTTTTGGAGGAACAGGGGTGAATCTGTTTAGACGAGACTTTCATAGATCAGACTTGTCTGGAAACCTCGTCAGCAGAAAAAAGGGGAAAGGCAGAGAAGGAGGGAGGAGGGGTGGCTGCAGAAGGGCCAGAGGAAGAGCAGGGAAGAGAGGGGGGGAGGTGATAGGAGGAGAGTGAGGACAGGATGTCCTGAGTTTTAGAGATGAAGTGGGAGGCCAGTGCAGTGCAGAGGGCCTGGGAGGGGACAGGAGAGGTAGAGACTGCAGCAGGGTTGGCAAGCTCCTTGCAGATTTTAAAGAGTTCAGCCGAGTTGTTAGATGCCGCAGAGATGCGGGCTTGGATAAGGGCTCTCTTCTTGGTGAGAACAGAGAGACGGTATTGCCTTTGGAGCAGGCGGCAGGCCAGTTTGTCAGAGGATGAACATGAAGCATGCCATTTCCTCTCTGCCACCCTGCACTTGCGTTTTAGGGTGACGAGATCCGAATCATACCAGGAGTTACATTTGGCTTTGGGCTTCAGGCGGATTTTCATGACAGGGGCAAGGATATCAAGAGTATGAGATATAGCAGAGTGGAGCAAGGAGAGGGCTGTGTCAGGGTGGGAGTCAGCCGAAGGGGAGGGGGGGCGAGAAGGTGGCAGCGAAAGCCGCAACTGACACGCGCTTCATGGGTGGGATGACCGAGAAGGTGGGTGGCAATGATGAGGGTGGCTTTGCCTGTGGGGTAGGGAGGGTGAGGTGGGAGGATAGGAGAAAGTGATCACTCCAGGAGAGAGGAGTGGAGAGAGGGACAGAGAGGGGAAGGTCAGAAGAGATCAGAGCATCAAGAGTGTGCCCTGCAGAATGAGTAGGCCCAGACGGGAGAATAGAGAGTGAGAGAGAGTCGCAGAGGTCACGAAAGAGTCCAGTGGGGGGACAGGAGGCATCTAGGTGGATGTTGAAGTCACCAAGAAAGAGGAGTTGAGTGGTAGAGGACAGGAGTGAGGAGGAGAGGTCAGCCCACTCAGAGAGGAAGGAGGAAATTTGACCAGGTGGCCGATAGATAGTAGCCACGGTAAGGGAATGGCTAGGAGAGAGAGAGAGTCGGCAGACAAGACATTCAAAAGAGGAGTAGGTCTGCGTAGGAGTGACAGTGGCAGGAATCCACTCAGGGAAGATAAGGGCAACACCCCCCCCTGCACGGTTGGGCCTGGGCACAGAGAGGATCAGGATGTCAGGATTCGGGGGTGTTGACCATAGAGTGCGTAGAATGGGGAAAACCCAGTGGCCGAGTGTGGGGCGTTGTATGTGAATTCTGCTATGTGTAGAACTTGATACCATGTCTGTTGATGTTGTAAGGACAAGCAGCGGAGATACTGCTCGAGGGACTGCTTGACTCGCTCAGTCTGGCCATCAGTTTCAGGGTGGTATAAGGAGGAAAACCGAGCATCAATTCCCAGTAGCTTCGTGAGAGAGCGCCAGAATCGTGAAGTGAACTGGGAGCCTCTTTCGGAAATCATGACAGAAGGTAACCCAAAGAGACAGAAGACAGAACGAAATAACAGCTTGGCTAGAGTAGGAGCTGAAGGAATGCCAACACAAGGGACAAAGCGAGCCATCTTGGTGAACGTGTCTACAACAACCCATGCAGTGTCGTGGCCCTGAATCTTTGGCAAGTCAGTAATAAAGTCCATGTTAACCGTGTGCCAGGGGCGTGGTGGAATGGGTAGAGGTTGAAGCAGACCTAAAGGCCGACCTTTCCTGTTTTTACATTGGGCACATATTGAACAGGTAGACACATAATTGATCACATCTTTACATATGGTAGACCACCAACACCATCTTTGCAATAACTTAAGGGTCCGACCCTGCCCTGGATGGCCATTTATTGGGGTGTCATGAGACCATTTCAACGCTCGCATACGAGTGTCTTGAGTGGGAAGGTATAACATGCTTTGTATGGATGGCAAACCATCATGGAATATTGGAGCCCACTCTTCAGCGTCCTTGGGATGTACAGAGAACCACTGACGTATGCAGTCAAGCAGGTATACTGGCAGGGTGCATAAACAGATAACATGTTTCTTGTCCTATAGTGTCTCTGGGAATACGGGAAGGGAATCCCCCCGGAAGCCGCAATAGGACATCTGCTTTGCCGTGACCTACACCTGGACCATGACATATGATGAAATCGTAGGTGGAAAAGAATAGGTGCCAACGTACTTGACGGTTGTTAAGGCATTTCAGATTGGCTAGATCCTGTAAATTACGGTGATCGGAGTAGACAGTTATCTGATTTCGGGCCCCTAACAGATGGTGTCTCCAAGTTTTGAATGCGGCCTTAACAGCCAGAAGTTCCTTCTCTGTGACAGTATATTGTTGTTCTGTTGGTGTAAACTTGCGGGAATGGAAAGCGATGGGGTGGAGGAGCCCCGTGGCCGGACAAGCCTGGGAAAGAACTTCACCTAAAGCGAAGGAAGAAGCATCGGCCTCTACCACGAAAGGCAGCTCAAAGTTGGGATGTTGCAATATAGGGGCCGATGTGAAGGCCGTTTTTAACGTATTAAACGCCTCATCTTGTTCTGGGGTCCAAACATAGGGCACCTGCGGACTGGTCAGACGGGTTAAGGGGGCTGCTATGGAAGAGGACCCTGCGATAAACCTTCTGTAAAAATTTGCAAATCCGAGGAAGGATTGCAAAGCCTTAACGGTGGTGGGAACCGGCCAATTCAATACAGTGTCTACCTTGACTGAGTTCATAAAGAAGCCTTTAGAGTTGATGTGGTAACCCAAGAAATCCACTTCTGTGGTATGGAAAAAACACTTTTTGGGTTTTGCAAACAGTGCATGGGTTCGGAGTCTGTGAAGTACTTCTCGGACATGACCTGTATGAGATTGAAGATTGGGTGAAAATATCAAGATATCATCTAGATACACAATAACAGATGTATCTATGATGTCATGAAATACATCGTTCATAAATCTCTGGAATGTCACGGGGGCGTTACATAGGCAAAAGGCATCACAGTGTATTCATAAAGACCATGCCTGGTACAGAAAGCGGTCTTCCACTCGTCACCCTGTTTTATACGAACCAGATTGTATGCCCCTCTGAGATCCAGTTTAGTGAAGATAGTGGCATGAGTAAGATTGTGAAGGAGTGCTGTTATCAAAGGAATGGGGTACCTGTTCTTGATTGTTATCTGGTTAAGACGACGGTAATCTACACAGGGATGCAAGTCGCCTTCTCTTTTGGGGACAAAAAAGATTGGGCTAGCAGCCGGGGACTGGGAAGGACGGATGTGACCAATTCTCAAAGCTGTCTGGATATATTCTTTTAGTGCTACATCTTCCGTGGGTGACAAGGAATATATCCGTCCACATGGTATGGAAGTTCCCGGGATTAGGTCAATAGGGCAGTCGTAAGACCTGTGTGGTGGTAAATGTTCAGCACACTTCTTGTCAAAGACGTCAGAGAAGTCACTGTATTCTGCTGGGATGGTTGAAACTGTAACCCCCACAACATGACCTGGTGGATCGCAGTCCATAGTCTGTTCATCACTGATCTGTAGCTGGGTTAAAGCGCCCAGGACTTGTGAAGGGGAAGTGACCTTGCCAGAGAACGTGAGACAATGGTTCTGACAGTGGACAGATTCGAAGAACAAACCTCCATGATACCAATCGATAACAGGATTATGGGGGAGTAACCAAGGGAGCCCCAGGATAAGCCCAAACTGTGGAGTGGAAATCGGATTAAAGGCCAGGGTCTCGCTATGTACCTCCTGAATTATAAGCGTGAGAGGTGCGCTTTGCTGTTTCATAGGACCGGATACAAGAGCTGACCCATCGACGGCCTGGACAGGTTCTGGTCGAAGCTTGTTCTGGAGGTATAGGTTGAGTGATGCTGCCAAGGCTATGTCCACATAGTTCCCCGTTGCCCCTGAATCGATGACTAGTTTTACCTTGTGACTGGTATTGTTCACGGAAACTAGAAGGGCCTGAATGTGCATGGGTCCCATGAAACCCGGTTCCCCTGAGGAGGATAAGTGTGAGCCCGTCCGACACCCCTCGTCTAGGGACGGGCTTTCTGAAAAACCGCTGTCTTGGGCTTTGGGCGCCTGGGGCATTCCCTCACATAATGTCCGTTAAACCCACAATAAAAGTAGGCATTCGAGGAGCGTTGTCGTTCCCTTTCTGTGGCTGTGATTGGACTGTGAACCCCCCCCCCAATTTGCATGGGTTCCCCTGCGGACTCACTGGAAGAGGGGATGGAAGAGAAAGGCACTGATTTTCCTAGTTCCTGTCTCCTCTCCGCCCTTCGGGCATCTACTTGTAAGGCCAGATCAACTAATTCAGGATACTGAGCTGGTAGTGAGGGCACCACTGCCAATGCATCTTTCATGGTATCGTTAAGCCCTCGCTAAAACACCATGGCCTTTTTGTTCTCTGGCCATAATGTTTCTACCGACAGCTGATTGAACCGGGTGATGTACTCAACCAGCGTTGTCTTCCCCTGACTTAATTCCAACAACTCTAAGTCCCGTGTCTGAGCCTTGTGCCTAGTGTCGAATACCCTGGTCATTTCCGTTACGAGCAGGTCGAAGACTTACAAAATGCGATCGTCGTTCTCAAGTAAAGGGTTCGCCCAGGCCGCCGCAATACCCCCCCAAGTGTGACAATGTAAATGCAGCCTTCGCTGTGGAGTCAGGAAAGGCCTGTGGGCGACAAATAAAATGTAGCTTGCATTGATTCAGGAATGTACGAAACTTGCCGGGGTCACCCTGGAATTTTTCGGGAGATGCCAGAGGGAACGGAGTGGGAACAAACACTGGCGCCAGTGTCGTGGCAGGAGCGGGAGGGTTTGCCTGGGGAGGGGCATCTCCAAACTCGGGATCAGCAGGTAGGGCATGGGGCTCACTCTGTATCGTATCTAGCCGCTGATGGATAGCGGCCGTTGCGGCCGACATATCAGCTCTCAACACCGTGATAGCCTGCACCAGAGCAGCAACCGGATCCGCAGCGGCGGTATTCATAGCCAAAGCGGTATAGAGGCTTCTCAGTCTGTCAAAATCTTCAGATGAGGTACTGCGATGACTATGTATACCTCTGTCCCCAAGCACCGGCCAACGAGAGTAAGCAAAGACAATCCCTGGCCAGTTATTGAGGCTACAAGTGCAGATACAGGAACTCAGGTGGTTCAGGTAATCAGGCAGCTGCAAGGGAACAGGCAATCAAGTGAGAATAGGATACAACTATGACAGTAAACAACTTGTTAGTGTAAGGAACTAGAATGACACCTACCAAAATAGCCCGTGGAGATGTATTCAGGAAAGCTCCCCTTGTGCTCTCTCCCTATGATCGATGTCGGGGAACGGGGAGCCCAACAGCAGCAAGATGACTGGTATTAGTTGATACCTATAGAGACCTATGATGTTAATTGCACCTTAGGGGAAGAGGTGTTGGACTTCCCAAGCGAAGTGTACAGAGTTCCAAAGTTCAAGGAATGATCCAAGACAATCCGTGGGACAAGGCAGGAGTTCATGAACCAAGTAACCAAAAGTATCCAAAGCGCCTAATCCAGGAGGATAATCCAAAAGCAATCCAAGGTCCGGAAGCAAAAGTCCAGAAAACCAGGAAAACAGACCAAAAACCGCAACGCCACTCAGAAGCCGAAAAAAACAGCTGAGAAGCGTGGTTCTGCGGTGCCGGAAGCTCTTTATACTGGCTACTTCCTTAATTGGTCACGTGATTGGCCACGTGACAGGTCACGTGATCGTACCTGCAACATCGTGAGTCCATACGAATGACGCTGCTTATGATCATGTGACCGTATGTTCCAACCAGTAATCGCGGCGGTCTGTATCGGCCGTGAATGTTGTAGGCCGGCGTTCCCCAGTGCCAGCGTGACCACAGATGCCATGGGTGCCTTTGTCTGTCTCCCCGCTGCTGTTGGGAGGGGACACAGGTATTGGGCGGGACCGAGGAGCTATGCGGGGTGTGAACGGGAACGGGGCTGAAACTGAAGGGGGGCGTGTGGAAGCTGAGGGACGGGGAAGGGTAGGCGTGACAAGAAGCCTGGGAGTTTAAAACCCGCATTGTTGTGGAAGCTGACAGAAACCGGGAAGTGCTGCGTGCTGAGGCGTCAATCAACTGGTGTGCGAGGGAAGCACAGCGAGAGCTGGAAGCAGGAGAGAGCAAGGGAAGGAAATCCCAAAGAAGAGAACCAGTTGTGAATGGTGGCGTGACCCAGGAGGGGTGGACTATGCAGTCTGATAACTACGCCAAGACTTCTACTGCTCTGGCACAGTGGAGCCTATGCCAAGAAGCTGAGAGAGTCGAAGAGAAGGCAGAAGCTCTCCTGACAGAACAAAGAGAAATCCCCGTCCTGCAAGCAGGCCCGGTGACACCAACCCATCGGAGAGAAGGTAACGGGGAGGGTGGGAGACCCAGCAGGGAACACGAATGTAACAAGTACCAGAATCATACTCGTCCGAGTGACATTGATGTAAGAAAGTCAAGTACAGATCATTACTGGCACAATCATACTCGTCCCAGTGATAATAAGAATTGGAGCTCAGAAGTGAATCATTATTGGCACAATCATACTTGTCTCAGTAAGAGAGACCACTTTGATGAATGGTGTGACAAAATTCACAAGAGTGCTAGGAACAAACATAACGATTCGCCCGCACACCCTACTCGTCCCAATGAGAGACTGATAAGTCAGAGTGTGAATCACTACTGGACACATCCTACTTGTCCCATTAGTACAAGAAGTAACCAAGAGAGTGAGAATCATTACTGGGCACATCATATTCGTCCCAGTAATACAATAAGTAACCAAGAAAGTGAGAATCATGACTGGGCTCAAGAAGTGACCGAGAGAGCGAGAATAATTACTGGGTCTATCATACTCGTCCCAGTGAGAGAACAAGTGAACCAGATATTGAGAATCCTTACGTAGAGCAGCATAGTCGTCCCTGTTAGGGGTCGAATAACCAGAGGAAGACTGTGAGCTTGAACAATAAAAAGATTGGTTCTATTTCCCAGAAGATAACATTGATACAAGAGAAAGAAAGACTTTCAAAAACATTTGAGAAAGGCAAAGTGAAGGAAACTCAAAGGCAAGGAGTGCCGAAAGAAGAGGATCTTAAAAAGCCAAGAGAAAGGGGAATCAGGGAGTTGGAAAAGTCCCCTAAGTGAACTGAAAGAGTTAATGCATTGGATAGCCGAGAACTATCTAAAGATTGTATATTAAGGATGAGAAAGCCACTCCAGGAGAAGGGAGTCATTCTCTTGGACTTAAGTTGTTTTGTTTTAGCCGTAGGGTCAGCACAGCTTAGTTTTGGACAATGGTCAGACTTTTTGCTTTGGACTTCACAATTGACGACAAGCACCCTAGTTACCTTTGTTAGGCATGTAAATTGACAGTTAGGGATAGTGAGGCCTTTTACTTATCATTTCAATAAAAGATCTGTAAGAATGACTAAAAACTGGTCTGTCTTCTCCTTCTGATCTACCTGAAAGGGAAATCCCCTTCTTAACTAATACCCCATTTGGTCATCCTCCATCCTCCATCAGACCACTCACACCACTAACTCCTGATTCCCTCAGCCCTACAGCATATATTCCTTGAGAATCAAAAACAAAAACATTGGACTTGTTGACCTGCAATATTCTGTGAACGCATGAATCAACAATCCTCCACAATATGGCACCTTCTTGCTTATCAGGCTGTCTCTTGTACAAGGCCCCCTTGTGACAAGGTTCCTTAATACGCCATGCTATTCTGCCTGCTAAGAAATAAAATTAGGCCTTCTACTCTGGCACTCTGAATAAAGCTATTCTTTATACCAACATGGGGTTGTCTGAAATATACATCGTTATCACAACTAAACTACATGTATACATATGTTTTTTTTGCAGGGTTGACTACCCACCTCCTAACTAGCCTCAATGAGCTTAATGGTTAAATAAATGCTAATCAAAAAACACATCCCTCTGTGTTTGAGTTATAACATTAGCATGCCTCATCAATCAATGATCGGAAAGTGATATCGCTCTGATCTCCGTGTGTTGGATCCTCTGCAGGAGCCCTGTAGAGACCCAGACATAGTCTATTCTTGACATTGTGTTGTGGACGTGTGTGAAGTGTGTGTGGCCTAGTTGTGGCTCCTAAATATTTAAACTGCAAATTCACCAAACACTTCTCTGCCAGACCCACTAGATCCGCCCATGACCAACCAACTTATGATATCCAGATATAAACTTGAAAAATCTGGGGGTAAGAGCTTTCCAGTCTTAGCTTCCAAATTATGGAATGCTTTACCCACTGATCTCAGAACCGAGACAGCTTAAAAAGTAAAAACATGGCTAATTTCACAAGAATAACTGTTCCCATGAATCAGCTTGCTGCCTTGAGAGGTCTACCTAATGTACCCAGCTCTGTTTACTGCTATATGTCTTGTACCATCCACCTATAATTACTCCGTTATCATGGCATTTTTGAATTATCTTTTAATCCAACTTCTGCTATCCACACTGTAATGAAAGGGTGCCCATTGATGAACTATACCACCGTAGCCTACAACCTCTTGCCCTATGCACTTTGTACACTACTACCAAATTGTATTGGTAAATAGGTACATCTCTCTTATATGCACTTATTAAAGTTAATGTGAACTCTTGTAACTGTCCAAATGTAATGAAAAATACCTGCACGTTACTTGTAACATGTAATCTTGCGCCTAGATACCTTTGTGGTGATGAGTACTAAATAAATAAAACAAACAAACAAACAAACAAACAAAATGGCCCTGCATGACTGAATCTAGTATACCACTGTAATGGGCCAATGGCTTGTGGCCCATGGTGCTCTTATGTGTCAGCATCGCAGTCATCAGTGGGAAAATAAATAAAACTCTTGTGTGTAGTCTGGGTCGCTAGCACTGGTGCGGTGGATATGACCTCTGTCATTGTCATGAAGTAAGGGGCACAGGCATGCAGGGGTCACATGCACAGGAAACCTGGGTGGACACTGTCTTGGCGCCTTTGGCACCAGGCTCATGAACAAAAGTAAACAAGAACATCCATTTAACACCAAAAAGCTTTTATTATGGGCTTTGTGGGATGTACTAACCCACTTATGCTCTGCCCCGCGGCATCACTGTGTTCTGGTGGTGCCAGAATGATCAAAATGGCCGCAAAACCATTGGGTGCGCCAAAACCTATGGAAATCGCGCTTTGTAATACGAAAATATGGCTGACAAATCTACCATGCATGTGGTCAGTGGTGGAACGGAGATATTGCTTCTGAAATATGTCACTGGGCTGCCCAACAAGTAAAAATGGAGCCTGCATGAAAAGCAGTGCTTTGCTGAAAGAAATCCAGAATCTTATTTTTAAATCTTTTTCTTGGTTGCTGAAACTGCAGAAAGCCGGTACAAAACACCATCAAACATCCAATATTCTTGCTGGGTGCTATAAGTCACTTAGTTCAAGAAATCATTATGATCAGACAGTGTTCCGAAAAGCTGAATTTGTCATCAAAACATTCACAGCAAAAATGTGCCTGCCTGTGAAATCTGTCAAAATCTGGGCGCAGTACCCATGGCCGCCTATGACAGCTATCAGTAGATTGCATGATAGAATTTAAACTTGTACAACTGAAATCTAATGTCTGAAAACTAAATGGCCTGTTATTGAGAGTAACCTAGGTTGTAACTGTTAAATCCCACGGTTTAGAAGCTGGAATAAGTGTTCTAGCTGCTTGTTTTGAAATTACAAGTTTGTTTTAAACCAAGAAAAAAAATGCAACAGAAATAACTTTTGGATTTAAGCCTGACTCAAAGCCACCAAACCAGTATAATAGCTTCCCCCACAGAGGCCAAGCCTCTCTCTCCACCAGGATATCACACCTATGTGATGATTATAGGGTGGGGGAAGAATTTGGTCTGCCAGGGGAAGAAGACAATGGACTTCCTCCAGTCAAAGGAAGGCTAAGTGTGAAGAGTCGTAAAATGGCCTGGGCCTCTGGAGGAAATGGGAGGAGACTGCTTCTGAACTGCAGAGAACCAGAAGGAGGTGGAGACAAACAGCCATTTGGGGCTGGACATTCACAAAGAAACATTTTGTTAAATACATATAACTTGCCACTTAAAATTGTTTAAATTACAAAAATTACATATTTGTGTATCTAAATTCTGACCGCACATTTTAAGAGGCAGCAAAACCGTGTGACATGTTCTAGAAGTAAACGGCAGAAAAGGTGGTTTTACACCAAATGTGTTTATGCCAGAAGTATGAAACGTTATACCCTTATGTTCAATACGCACATTTGTACAAATTTTCTTATAAACTGGATATTGTGTTCCGGACAAAAAGGGCAACATTCTGTCAAAAGCAGACACAAGATCCTACAGCGACGAGGTTTGAAGGAGTATCTGCTGCACAAAATATGTAATCTATATATGTTATTGTTATAAAGATTGCACACATGTAAATATGTATTACCAAAAGTAGATTTTATGTTCAAAGGGACAATGGGAGGATTCTCTGACTCATAAACCCACATCATCATGCTGACACCCTGTGTTTTTCGCCAATCAAGGGAGTGAAGAGACTCCAGCCAATCGCCTGCCTAAGAGGCGCGCTTATAATAAACCAGCACACACCCCCTTTATCATAAGCATAAATAGAGACAGCTGAGGACTTAGAAAGACACACAGATTCACCCACTAACTGATTGCTGGCGGAGCACGTTGCGAGAGAACCATCCATATTTCTTGCTCCTGGCTCCAGAAACTTGGCAAGCAGAGAGGCCCATTCCACTAGTTGAACCATTTTCAGGGGAACAAAAGAAACAGCCGGGCTGTGCTGTAACTGCTTTCCTGCTAAAAGAATTCTCATCAGAACCAAAAGATCCAATCCCGTTGTGCTGTGCTGTGACCAGAGAACCATTGCAGACCCGATCCAGTCCTGTGCCGAGCTGTGACCAGAACCGTATATATAAGAAATCCTTTTTTTTGTCATTTTAGAAGTGCATCCTTGTTTTCCATTTCTTGCGCCGATCTGAAAAAACGACCTCAACTAAAACATCCATAACTTCCTCAATTTTTATGCTAGAAATAAATTTAAATTTCAACTTCTGCTTGTAGCTAACATCCTCATTCCATAGAACCTAAAGCCGCATTCCAAATCCATATAGTTGTTGGGCAATCACGATTACCGTGCGCAGAATAGTTTGCTGCAAATTTTGTTTTAGGCAAATTATTACATGTGTAAAACAGCTTTTGATTGCACCCGACCTCAGTTTTAAGATTTCACATTGTTCCTTAGTATCAAATCATTGTTAGTGTTTGTCTGCAACTATCTAAAGCGGCTCCCATAAGAATTTAATCAATTTCAGCAATTTAAAACATATTTAGTGTTTTTACCCATTCCATTCTCAAGATAACTTTAAAATATTTTGACAGTTTGCCAATCAATTCTGTTTCTCTCTTGTGTTTGCTAGGGGGAAATTGGGATTGACATTTTGTTTAAATTCTGCATTCCTGAATACCTGCTCTCTCTCCTTCTATCTCTTTACATTGCCTGTTGGGGGGTTGAGGTGTGTCCAGGGGGAAATAGTAACACTGCTATTTGATTTGAACACACACACACACACAAAAGTATTCTTTCTGTTCTGAATTGTTTTTGCTCACTATTACTCCTTGTGATTAAAGAGATTGTTTAGTGTTACATCACCCCATTGGTGATTATTGTATAACCATTAAACATAGTGTGATTAATTTGTAACTACATAAATAAATATTTTAACTTTGCAAACCAGCTTGATTGATTCCTGGTTCAGTGTGACCGTGGGGGGGTTCCAAGAGAGGGGCGTGATATAAGTGGTACATCGTTCAGAATAAAAGAACTTTTAGACACAAACAAATAAGGATTTCAGTTGTGCATTACACGCTAGGCTTTGACTTAGGGGAAGTGCGGATTGAAATCACTTACAACAGAGCACTTCAGATGAATTAACCTTGAACATTCCGTCCATTAAGCAGGATGCATTAACCTTGAACATTCCATCCGTTAAGCAGCCCCAAGTATATTCTTGGGTGTGGCTGCTAATGGATTGACTTTGCACATGCTCACTCTCTAGGAGTGGCAGGGTGTAGCTGGTAAGCCGGCCCTAATGGGCGTGCCCACGATCTCAGCTATATAAGCTGCCCCGATCCTCAAGACAGACGCTTCGCGTTATTCTGCACTTGCAAGCAGCGTAACGCTCATCGTCGCCTGAGGTCAAACTTACCTTTGAAGATCTTGCTTCCTGGACATCCTGCTTCCTGCCAGCATACCTACCAACTGGGGGGAAGCTGTTCTTACCTGTACATCTCTTCGGAGAACCAAGTATTCATCTTTACACTTTCCGGTTCGCCGATATCTTCATTTTGGCACCGCAGCACAACACGCTCCATCGTTGACAGCAGCGCCTGCAAGGAAAAACAGAAGACAAGGTTAGACATCAAAAAAACAGTCAGTTTAAGGTTGCGCTTCGCCATACTTCGCGTTTTCCTTAAACCATCACTTACCTGCTGTTGAATATTGCGGTAGCATCCATCTTCCATTCGGCCACGTCTCGCGTCTCACAGCTGCATTGAGGCCCCATTTCCATCTAAGTGAAGAAAACAGACGAGAGACATGATTGCAGGCATATATAGGAGCAACATATAAAGACATTAAACAGAATGAACAGCATCACAAGAGCTCACGAAAGACTTATCAATCATAAGGAGAAGCATAGTCACAGCTGGGCTGGACTAATCCTTATCAGGAATCAGTGAAGGAACTAGATTCCATTTGACGCGCCCCTGCCAGAAGTAGCAGGACAGAGAGCTTATCTTCCATAATTCACAGGAGCAGTATCACCACATACCACCGCTCACAGCTTTTCTACTGAGGGAGAGGCCTGAAGGGGGTGATTCAAGTTCAGGGAGGGTTGCAACCGTGCCCCAACGCCTCCGCAGAGACCAGGTGAATGTAACACCTCCTTGATGTCATTGAAATTGGTGAGAATGTTCTCCGTCCACACTATTTATTTATTTTTTTTAAAACGGTTTTTATTATTTTTAAAACAAACAAACAATACAAACCAAACTAGCAGCGTTATTTGCAACAAAACACATGAACATCAATTAATGAAAACCACTGCTCCCCCAGTCCCTCCCCCCTGAAGAGCTTGTTTATCCTTCTCATTCCGTATCTGCTGCGTGTGGCAGGGTATCACCTTCTTCTGAGACTGCAGAATCCGTTATTGTTCCAAACAGTCCTGCTATTAACACTCTCCATGCTAGCAGGGTACTCACTTCTTCTTCCCCACACTTGCTACATGCCTCCTGCCATACCACAGTTTCAGCCTCCGCCCATTTTTGCAAATCCCGCCACCATACCTCGACCCGTGGCTTATGGCACTGCTTCCAGCCCATGGCAATCCTTCGTTTTGCAAGCACATATGCCAAGTCCTTCAATTTCCCAACATGTTTAAGTTTCCGTGGTCTGGGAAACCCTCCCAACAGGCAGGCCCAGGCCGTATCTATAGTGAGCGTGACCCCTTTGTCCGCTAGTTTTTGCGCCACTTCTCCCCAGAAACTCTCAATCACTGGGCAAGACCAAAACATGTGTGTCATATCAGCATCTTCCTTATCGCATTTTGGGCACGCTTGTCGTCCCGCATTTACAAACTTAGATATTCTCATCGGGGTCATGTAAGCTCTGTGCGTTATGTACAACTGTATTTGTTGTAATCTGGCATTTCTGGACACCTTCTTATGGTATCCCATAGCACGCTCCCACATCCCATATTCCATCTGTGCTCCCACCTCTGTTTCCCAATCCAGCCTCAAATGCGTTAATTCCTTCCCTACCCGGGTCATCACCATCTCATACAATCTAGAGATCTCATGCCCTCCTTCTGATATGTCATATATTGTCCCCATGGTGGCGTCTGGCTCCTCTGCCAATACAGTCTCGGGCCAGGTTTTATGAATATTCTGCACCAGCCTTAGATACGTGACATACTGGCCCCTATGCAATCCCGCCTCTTCCCCTAGTCCTTCAAAATCCTTGATGGCCCCCTCTTGCCAGACATCACCCAATGTAACCAGCCCGACCGACTCCCAATAGGTCCTGATTATCATCCTTAGTTTGTCTTCCCCTGCCAAGGCCACCAGCGGCACCTGCGGGGAACACGGGTACGGGTCCTCCATCATTCCACATACTCTACGCCACATCTTCCACCCAAGCAACATCATACCCGGGCGCTCCTTCATTTCAGGCCTAGGCAACCAAATAATTTCCTTCAGGTAAAACGGAGTGCAGTCCTGTCCAAACAGCCTAAATTCGGGTGTTACCTCATCAGAGAGCCATTTGGCCACATATTGCAACTGGCCAGCTACATAATAGGCCTCAAAATTAGGCAGCTTAATACCCCCTTTTTCATAGAAATTCTGCAACTTCCATAGCTTCACTCTATTCCCAGTGCCATGCCATAGGAAGTCTCTGCACATACTATTCAGCTTGGCAAAAAACTTCTTAGTTATCATGTACGCAATATTGCTGAAAAAATGTAAGAGCCTGGGTAGGACCATCATTTTGAGCATCGCCCCCCGTCCCATCATCGCTAGCGGCAACTTCTCCCAAAACTTCATACTTATATGGATTTTTCCCACAGCCACCTTGTGTTATGCAAATGTTCCTCCTCTACCGCATGATACATGTCTATTCCGAGGTAGCGGAAGGAGCCAACCGCCCATGGTATCGACAACACTGGCAACCGCTCCGGATGGCTTCCTCTGTAACTACCCAATGGGAACATGCTCGATTTTTGGGGGTTCACCGCTATGCCAGACAGTTCTGCATACCTTTCCATTACCTCTAGAATATATTGAAGATTTTCCTCCGGATATTTCAGATATAATAGCAAATCGTCAGCATACAGGGATATTAGGTGTTTCTCTCCCCCTACCTCAATGCCTATCATGTCATATTGTTGTCGAAGGTACACTGCTCGGGGCTCCAGGGCCAGAATATATAATATCGGGGACCAGGGGCACCCTTGTCTGGTGCCTCTGCTAAGTTGCCACCTCTGGGATATCACCGCTCCTGTACGTACCCTAGCCAGCGGCTCACTGTACAGCAACTTCGCCCACCTAACATAGCCCGGCCCCATCCCGTATTCCCTCTGGGCCTCCAGCAACAACGGCCACCTCACTGAGTCGAAAGCTTTGACTGCATCTAGGGACACAAACGCCATTTAACCCTCGCTCTTGTTCCCCCCTTCAATCACCCGGTGGAGTCGCCTATGGATGTGGGTTATATTTCTGTTGGGGACATAACCTGTCTGTTCCGGATGTATCAGTTTACTAATAACTCTACGCAACCTATTGGCCAGGACCGCCGTCAATATCTTGCCGTCCTGGTTCAACATTGGCAAGGGCCTATAGGAGCCGCAGCTATGCCCTGGATTGTTGGGCTTAGGGAGCGGTATTATTATAGATTCTCTAAGCGATTCCGGCAGCCGGCCGACCTCAAAAGATTAATTGAGCATTTCTAGCATGGGGGGGGGGGAGTACCTTCTCTCTATATGCTTTATAAAATTCGCTAGGGAGTCCGTCCGCACCCGGGGTCTTACAGGTGGGCAGCTGCTTCACCACCTCTTCCAATTCCTCTAGAGTAATCGGTGCATCCAGCTCCTCCCTTTCTTCGGCACTAATCTTAGGTAATCCCATATCTCTTAAAGTTTCTCTTATCTCCTCTCGATTGCCCCCCCTTTGTCCTCATATAGTGCCCTGTAATAGAATGCCTCATTGACTCCTTCTTGGGTGTCCGCTACCTCCCCATCCTCTTTGGTTATCGTCCTAATCGGTGGCCTAGGGGTTTCGCTCTTGTATAACCACGCCAAGAGATGGCCCGTTTTATCCCCACCTGCATGCTGTCTCTCAACATACTTCTTATAGTTAAGGTTGCAGAGCCTTTCCCAAAGTTCTGCACACCGCTGCTGCAGTTTGAGTACTAGTTCCGCATCCCCTCCTCCCCTATTGATTTCCCGTTCCAGTTCATCTTCAGCTTCCCCTAACTCCATTAGGACCCCAACCTGTAGGCCCTTTGATTTAGCAATGGCAGCACCCCGCAATACCACCTTAAAGGCTTCCCAGAGCGTGCCCACTGAATCCACACTGCCAGCGTTCTCCTCGAAATAATGTGTGATCTCATCCCTGATATCCACTCTAAAGACCGCATCCTTGAGCGCCTCAGCCCGGAGGCGCCACGTCGGTATCCGCGCTCTGGGGCGGCAGTACTGCCAACCAAGAACCAGAGGCGAGTGGTCCGACAGGACCCCCGCTTTGTAGTCTATTTGGGTGGTCTCTATCACCACATCTGGCATGGCAAAAAAATAATCAAGTCTCGTATGCAGTTGTTGCGGGGCTGAGTAATGCGAGTACTGTTTCTCATTAGGATGTTTGACCTCCAAACATCTGCCAGCCCGAAGTCGTCGAGCAGTGTCTGCAATGCCCTGGCCGCTGGGGTGGCCTATCAATCTTATCATCAGATCTGTCTACCCTGGGGTTAAGCACGCAGTTAAAATCCCCTCCCCAAATAACCGCCCCCCCCACACACGCACCCAGGTTGGTACACAGAGTCCTAAAATATGCCGCCGTATTTTGATTGGGGGCATACGTATTTACAATGCACACCTCCCTATTCTCCACCAGTGCCTTCAATATGACTATCCTCCCCTCCGTATCCACCACCTCTAGTGTAAGTTGGAGCGGAACGTGCGGTGCCACCCAGACCAACATTCCCCTAGCGTAGGCAGAATACGGAGAGCCCACTACAGTACCTCTCCACTTCTTCCCCACCAGTTCCAACTTTTGCCGGATCAGATGCGTCTCTTGCAACAGTGCAATATCAATCTTCTGTCTTTTCAAATACATCATGACCTTGTTCCTCTTTTGGTAACTATTGAGTCCCCTGACATTCCACGTTATGATCTTAAGATCCCCCATAGCTCATAAGTATCCTCCCCCCTTCCGTGTAACAAATCCCACCTGCCCACGCGATACAGATACAGCCCTCTGGCTTTTTCCTGTAGCTTCTTGTACAAACTCAAACTCCCCATAACTATACACACCCTAAACTCCCCACTTCCCTCCCCACCCTCTACCCATCCCTTCCCCAACACCACACACCCCAACTGCTGCCCAGCTCCATCCTCGGAACTCAGGCACCCCCACATCTAGCCCTGCAAGCACCAAACAATGCCCAGAGCTCAGTAGGGTGAAGTCGCCCTAATGGCCACTTAACTAAAGTTACTAAGTGGGGTAAAGAGATCCGTTCTGCAAGGCTCCCCTAAATACAGCAATAGTCACAGTGCTCATAATATCTTGTGCAACAGTCTGACCTTCTCTTCCTAAGGCCGCGCAAATGACTATAGTCAAGTCCCATAGATCTATTCCGTGCCATCTTGTAGCACCCTCCTCGTGCACTACTTATCTCCTCCATCTCCTCTTGCCGTCCGAACGTCAGGCTCCTGGGGACATCCCTGCACGTCGAGCCATCCCATGGCGTCCTCCGGAGTCTCAAAAAACAAAGTTTTGTGTTTATGAAAAACTTTCAATTTCGCCGGATACAGCAACATGCATTTATAGCCCGCCTCTCTCAATCTCCGCTTTACTGTCCCAAAGTTCATGCGGCTACGCTGCACAGTCAGGGTATAGTTCGGGTAGGCCGTTATGTTTGCCGCTCCTCGTGTAATTGTTCCTCCCTTGCAGAAGTGTTCCAGTATCCTCTCCCGGTCCCGGTAATTAAGGATTTTGGCTATTACTGGCCTAGGCGGGTTTCCCGGCGGCGGCCTCCTTGTTAAAGCTCTATGCACACGTTCCACCGCGAATCCTTGAGCTAAGGCTCCTCCGGGTATCTCCTGCAACAGCATAGATTCAATGAACTCCGTAGGATTGTGGCCCTCCGATCCTTCTGGCAGGCCCACGATGCAAATGTTGTTCCGTCGGGCATGTCCTTCTGCCTCCTCCGCCCTGCTCTCCAAGTTGCCCACTCTCTGCACCAGGGCATGCAATTCGGCCTTATGGGAGGCACAATCCGTGGTATTCGGGCTCACCTCTTTCTCGAGGGTCTCAGTGCGCTCCGCCAAGGACCTGACGTCCTGCCGGAGTAGATTCACTTCTCCAGCATGGGGTCTGGCATGGATTCACATGGTCATGAATATTCCCCGACGTCAGGCTGGGAATCCTCGGTAAAGAAAAAATCAGTATCAGTTTCGTTTCTGATCTGTCTTTCGTAGTAGTAACCAATCACTGATCTCTGCGTCATACTGACCACAGCCAATGACTGCCCTCTACCTAAGCCCCGCCTCTGGCAGCCATCTTCAGATTTTTACAGCACGTTCAAGTGTTGGGAGTCCTCGTGCTTAGCTCTCGAGCTTTTACTGCGTGTTTCGCGCTTTTTCAGGTGAATTTTCACATTTTTTTGGTTAATCGAGCCTCAAGCTCCACCGTTTCTACTCCCGTTAACGGCTACCCATTGCGGGATTTTCCTACGCCCCTCAAGGGTGAAGATTTCGTCGAATCAACTTCTTGGAGGATTCCAGAAGATTTGCGGCCTACTTCGAGATGGCCCAGGATGCGAGTTTGTCGCCCGGACCCAAGCTGTTTCGCAGCTGCCCTGGATGCGGGCTGCAGAATGTGTTTAAGGAAGACGAACATTCGCGATGCCTCTACTGTCTTCATGGGGAAAAGACTCATGTAGAGAAGGACTGCCAGTTCTGCAAGAACTTGTCGGAGCGGACCATGAGGGACCGTCGATCCCGTCTCGCAAGCTGGTAGGAGAAGGGCTCAACGGGTGAGAAGAAGAAGAAAGGGTCCGAGCGGGCTTCAAAGTCCTGTGCGGGCGCCCCAGCGACGGGGGCCCAACACCAGGCCAAACGCCGCGAGTCCGCTGGCTCCGGGAGCGCCGTAAGGTCGGGCTCTTCGGTCGCCAGGCAGGGCGCACCTTCCCCGGCACCGTCAACCATGAGCCAACGCTCCGGGTCGGGGAAGAGAAAGTCCGAGACCCCGGGTAAGCTTTGGGAGAAGCCCCGTCTGATCTCGGAAGAGGGGGAGCGAGGCGTCGCCCCTCCCCCGAAGGAGAAGGCCCGGGACGCACCTAAGGTGGTCAAGGCCCCTACCCAGCAGGCGAAGGCCTCTATCGAGGCTATCGCGGCGACTCTGGCCAAGCCGGCAGAGACACCGCCAGCGGAGACTGTCTCCGGGACTAGAGTTTCCCTGCCGCCAAGGAGGGAATCCTCTCTTCAGCCCATCGTCGTGGCCGCCATGATGGAAGAAGCGAGGGGGGGCACGGTGCCCTCCTCGAGCTCGGAGTCCGCCTCGGAGGAGGAACTGACCGAGGCCGTGAGGAACCTCAAAGTCCAATTCGAGAAGGTTCGATCCCGTCAGGAAGATCCTCGGGAGATAACCGAGGAAGACGACGATGGTGAGGAAGAGCGGCCTTCCCTTCCGGCGCAGCCGGATCCTAGGCCTCAGGATGGCTCGGCGGCCATTTTGTCTGCCATCCAGTCCTTATGCTCTGAGATAAGGACGAGATTCCCGTGGCCCAGGCCGGATGACCCGCAACCTGGCCCATCGGGAAGTCCTCAGAACAAACGACGGAGGACCCAACCCTCTCCTCCGCTCGCCCCCGTAAGGCCTACAGTTCCCTCCTCATCCTCCCACGAGTTGGGAGATGACTGTGCGTTGGGCTCGACGACGGGTTCTGAGGGCGACGGCGACGACGACGGAACGGGTCTCCCGTCGCACGGGCCTCGCCGCCCGACGAGATTGGCTCATTCCACGCCATGATCGCCAGGGCGTCCGAATTGTTCCAGCTCTGCCCTGAGGAGCAGAAAAAGGAAGGTTTCCTCTATCAGCGCCGGGAGGCCAAGAGGAAGACGGTCATCGCGGTGCCCCTAATCGATGACATCTGGGAGGAGGGCCTGTCGGTTCTCAAGAACCCCTCCACGGCACCAGCCAAACGGGACCGGTACGAGAAGAAGTACCGGGTCCCCGAAACCACTCACCTGTGCCTCAGGGCCCAGCCAACGCCAGACTCGTTCGTCTCGGCGGCGGCGAAGAAGAAAGCGGCGGGGTCAGGAGCCTCGACGTCGAATTCCCCGCCGGACGGTGAGGGAAAGAAGTTGGACGCCATGGGGCGGCGGGTCATTTCGTCGGCGGCGACGACGATCAAAGCGGCCAACGCCCTGGCGATCGTGGCCCGTTACGACAGGGAGCTCTGGTTTAAGCTGGCCCCCATATTGGACTTCCTGCCGGACGACAAGAGGTCCGAGGCTCTGGGAATACTGCAAGAGGGCGAGGTGGCGTCGGACCACGCCATAACGGTGGCAACCGATATTGCCGATACCGGGTTCCGCCAGCTGGGCAACGGTGTTTGCCTACGACGACGGGGTTGGCTCCGGGCGACCGACTTCCGTCAGGACGTCCAGACCAGGGTATTGGACATGCCGTTCGACGGCAGCAACTTGTTCGGGAAGGCGGTGGACGAATCCCTCCAAGACATAAAAACGGACACGGAGACGGCTCGCGCCCTAGGAACCCTTCAGCAACGACGGCCCTTTCGGAGCTCCGGAGGCAGACAGGGTGCCTCCAAGGGATCCAGCGGTGGCTCGTCGTCCTACCGCCAGGCGGCACGCTCCTCGTCTCAGGAGGCCTAAAGGGGTCGCGGCAAGCAGGGAGCGCCTCGCCGCCGTCGGCAAGGTGGCCAGGGCGGCAAGGCCACCACCTCCAAGCAGGACTGAACCGGCCGTGGTCTCGGGCCCCCACCGAAGCACCCCGGTGGGAGGCCGGCTGACGAACTTCGTCGGCGTGTGGAAGTCCATCTCCACCGACCGTTGGGTGCTGGATACCCTGGCAAGAGGACACTCTATCGAATTCCTGAAGAAGTGCCCTCACGTTCCACCTGTGGCCAGGAAGGAAAATCATGTCCCGCAACTGCTGTTGGAAGTACGGGCGATGCTCAGGAAAGGCGCCATCGAGCTTGTCCCGAAGAGGCTCCGGGGTATACTCAAGGTACTTCCTCGTCAGGAAGAAGACAGGCGGCTGGCGCCCCATCCTGGACCTTCGTCGTTTGAACAAATACATCAGATCACAAAAGTTCAGGATGGTCACCCTCCAGCACGTACTGGGACAGCTGGAGGAAGGCGACTTTCTATCGTCGTTGGACCTGGAGGATGCATACTTCCACGTTCCCATCCTCAAAAGTCACCGAAAGTTCCTCAGGTTCGTCGTCCAGGGACGCCACTACCAATTCAGAGCACTGCCGTTCGGATGGCAGTCGGCCCCCAGGGTCTTCAAGTGCCTAGCACCAGTGGCTGCGCGGCTGCGCCTGCAGGGGATTCATGTCTACCCCTACCTGGACGACTGGCTCATCCGCTCAAGGACGAGGGAACTCGCCGTTGAACACACTGCGAGGACCGTCCAGCTACTCACAGACCTGGGATTCGCCATAAACTACCCAAAGTCCCACCTGGTGCCGTCGCAGGTGGCCCTGTTTCTGGGAGCGAAGCTCGATACAGTGAGGCGCCTGGCGGCCCCGTCGGAAGAACGGACGAAGGCCATTCTAGGCAAAGTGCAGCGCCTGCTTGCCACGGACGTGGCCATGGTGAGGTCCATCAAGTCCCTCCTGGGGATGATGTCCTCTTGCATCTACCTGGTGCGCCTCTGCAGACTACGGATGCGCCCTCTTCAAGAATTTCTCGACGCCCGTTGGATGCAGGCGACGGGCACCTTCGAAGACAGGGTCCCCCTCAACGAGGTGTTCCGGCGGGCGATTCAGTGGTGGGGCGTTCGAGCGCACCTCACGGCGGGCAAGGACTTTCAGACGCCGGCGTACCAGGAGACGGTGACGACGGACGCCTCCCTGGAAGGTTGGGGCGCCCACACCTGAGATCTCCACGCAAGAGGCCTCTGGCTCCCGGAGGAGAAGCTCCTTCACATCAACGTCCTGGAACTCCGAGCCGTGTTCTGGGCTCTCAAATCGTTCCTCCCGTCGCTCAAGGGCAAGGTGGTGCGGATCTTCACGGACAACACCACGACAATGTTTTACATACGGAAGCAGGGAGGCACCAGATCCCCAGCCCTATCCAAGGAGGCACAGGATCTGTGGCACTGGGCGGTCGCCCAGGGGATGTTCCTGGTTCCCTTCCACCTGGCAGGAGAAAGCAACACCATCGCCGACTCGCTCAGCAGGGAGCTACGCGCGTGTCACGAGTGGGAACTGCGCCAGGATCAGGTGGATCTACTCTTCCGACGATGGGGCGAACCCCAAATCGACCTGTTCGCAACAGCGACGAACTCGAAGTGCAAGAGGTTCGCCAGCAGGTTTCCCCAGCCGAGAAGCATGGGCGATGCGTTCTCGTTCCCCTGGGACGGCCTATACCTGTATGTGTTCCCGCCGTTGCCGTTGCTGCTTCGACTCATCAGCCAGCTCAAGAGGTCCCGGTGCAGGATGATCCTCGTCGCACCGGCGTGGCCGAGGCAGATCTGGTTCCCGGACCTTCTGGACTTGTCAACGTCCCCTCCCATCAAGCTGTCGGCGGACGCGGACCTTCTCTCCAGAGAAGGAGGCGCCATCTTCCACCACGACCCGGCGTCGCTGAACCTGCAGGCCTGGCTCCTGCAGCGCTAGAGTTTGGAGGCTAAGATATACCGGCCGATTGCAGAGAGGTTCTTGCAAAGGCCAGGGCGTCCTCGACTCTCAAATGCTACGGTCATAAGTGGAAGAGGTTCTCTATCTGGTGCCGAGCACAGAAGATCAACCCCCTACGGATTACGGCCCCTCAAGTGCTACCGTACCTGCTATCGCTGGCAAAGGCGGGGCTAGCCCATGCCTCCATTAAGATTCATCTGGCGGCGATCTCCAGATATACCAGAACCACAGGACGGACGTCCCTGTGGTCCCATCGACTGGTAAAAGAGTTTATGAAAGGACTGTTCCGGTCGTTCCCGCCAGTGAAGGCCCCGGCCCCTGCATGGGAACTTAACGTGGTGCTGACCAGGCTCATGGGGCCCCCATTCGAGCCGATGCACTCCGCACCTATGAAATTTGTGTCGTGGAAGACTGCGTTCCTGGTGGCCATTACCTCCGCACGACGAGTGGGAGAGATCCATGCCCTATCCTGCAAAGCACCGTACTTGACTTTCCATGCCTCGAGGGTGGTGCTTAGGACGCACCCCTCCTTTATGCCCAAGGTGCCGTCAGACTTCCATCTTAACGAGCCCTTGGTGTTACCTGTTTTCTTCCCGTCTCCTTCGTCGCCGGCCGAGAGGACTTTGCACTCACTGGATGTGGCTAGAGCGCTGAAGTTCTACGTGGACCGCACAAAGAGTTTCCGGAGGACATCACAGCTGTTCGTGAACTTTGGACCTGTGAATCAAAGGAAGGCTCTCTCGAAGTCTTCTATTTCCAGATGGCTCTCCGGCTGCACTGTCACCGGTTGGCTAACCGACCGCTGCCAGGCCGTCCGAGAGCCCATTCGACCAGAGCGATCGCTGCTACTACGGCGTTCTTATCTGGTGTGCCCCTGCTGGACATCTGCAGGGCTGCTACGTGGAGGTCGACGCACACCTTCACGAGATTCTACTGCATCGATCGGGATTCCAGGGAGGAGTCCAGGGTCGACCAAGCAGTGCTGCGCAACCTGTTCGCTTAAGGTGAGCCTGGTGAGGAGGTAAGAGATGCTTAATGTTGAGTTTTTTGTATTGCTTAATGTTGAGCCTTTTGCCACCCCCCGTGGTTGTGCATGCGTGTACTGCTATCTATTCTTATATTCATGAGCATGTGAATCCATGCCAGACCCCATGCTGGAGAAGGAACAAGTTACTTACCTGTAACTGTTGTTCTCCAGCATGGGTCTGGCATGGATTCACATGCGAACCCTCCCGCCTACCCCTCTGCGGCTCTTCACTTGGTCATACTGCCACTTCACGTGCTACCAAATCTGAAGATGGCTGCCAGAGGCGGGGCTTAGGTAGAGGGCAGTCATTGGCTGTGGTCAGTATGACGCAGAGATCAGTGATTGGTTACTACTACGAAAGACAGATCAGAAACGAAACTGATACTGATTTTTTCTTTACCGAGGATTCCCAGCCTGACGACGGGGAATATTCATGAGCATGTGAATCCATGCCAGACCCATGCTGGAGAACAACAGTTACAGGTAAGTAACTTGTTCCTTCCTCCTGCACCTCACCGACCTTAAGGTCCAATGCCGTTTTCAGCTCAGTTATGGCCAGTTCAAGTTTAGCTTCCCAGGTCGCCTTCAAGTCCGCAATCGCAGCCAGGACCTCTTGGTTAGTACCCGTCACAGGCATGCCGGCTGTAGGCGACTTATCCTTACTCTTGGAATTTTCCGGACCAGGGGACGTGTTAGCGAAGTCGTCCAAGGTGGGCTGCTTCGCCTTCGGTCTCACTGTTCTATTAGACATGACCCAGAGGACCTGCGTTCTGCACAAGTTACAAATGCGCACACAGTACGCCTCTATCGCTCGACCTCCGTGTGGCCTGCTCCTTCCTTTGTTCCGGTCGTTGGTCATCCATTTTGTTTCGTCTTTCGTCTCCGGCGCTCCTTACCTTTTTCGCACAAAACTCCACCGCCGTTCCTCCCACGCCTTCCAAAAGTTCACCAAGCACGGTCCGACCGTTCACACACCGGCATGTGTGTGTTCAGCAGTCATAGGCACGTTGTTATGCACTATTCCGCCAGGATCATTTCAGGATCTCGGGAGCTCCTCCAGATCGCGTCCTCCTACATGGCCCTCGTAGCCACGCCCCCACGTCCACACTATTTTGTTGTTGTCCTTTTGGGCTTCCTTGAGGCTCTGTAGAAGGGGCCTTGTGTATGCTGCATAGTCAGGTATCCATGCCTTACAGTAATTGTGCAGCCCCAAGAATGTTTGCATTTCCTTCACTGTTTAAGGCTGTGGAGTGGCATGTACAAAGGCAGCGCGATCGGGAATTATGCTTTAGAAATCAATTGACCCAAATGGAGTACCTTCTGGAGTCAGTAGTGCAATTTTGCCTTATCAACCTTGTGTCCCTTGCGGGCCAAGAGCTGTAGAAGTGTTATAGAGTCCTTCCTGCAATGATGCTCGCTGGTATTGCACACCAGTAAATCATCAAAATATTGGATAATGGTACTGGGCACCTGGATATTGCCTAGAATGTTATTCAAACCAGGGCCACTCCTTTTAAGAGCCCAACGTTGTGGGCATTTGTTGTCCAGAGCCTCTCAGGGACCTCAGTGAAGGGGGGCAGGGCTATGAGAGCCATCGAAGGACATTGCATTTTTCGATACTGCACCATGATCTCACAAGGAATAGAAATTGCTAACACAATCTCGCCATCATATGGTCGATCCTCAAACAAGTCTGCATCTGTCACTTCTTTGAGAGGCATTGCAGGGTCAATACACAACAGCGTGTGCCACTAACACCCCTCTGAGTCAGTCCCAATCACAACAATACATTTAGCTGACACTACCAGGCCCTGTAAATCTAGGGACATTGGAAGATGAAGTCAGATGACACTCTCCAAGAGGCCTTACCAATTTGGGGCACTGCTTCGAGAAGCACTCTTATGCCATACTCAAACATATCAGGGTTCACAGGAGTACCGCAGACCACTGCCTCCCTTCCCCTTATATTGTATTATGATTATTGCTCTTATGGCACACATGCCCGGAGTGACACACACTATCCCCTGGTCTGTGAAGGAGATGGTCACGTTCAGTTTGCCTAAGAGGTCTTGCCCTATCAAAGTTATCAGAGAACGTTCAGAATATAACAGGGGTGCACACACCACCTTTCCTCCAATTTTGATATCAAGTTCTTTTGTGTAGGGAACTGGCGACAGCCCCAGAGAAGCCCTTCATGTCAAGAGTTTCACCTGATAGTGGGAAGCTTCCTGTCACTGATGCATGATTTAGTGGCACATGTGTCAACCATGAAGATGAATTGCTTGTTACCTATTTCAGTGCCCACCAAGGGTTTGTCGTCAGGGTGGACTGTACTGGGCACACAAGAGTTCTCTGTGGGCTGTCCTAGTCAGGGTATGTGCTAGTGCTAGGGAACGTTAAAGGATTGTTCCCCACCATGCTTACCCCCCTGTAGGATACAACAGTGGCGTTCAGCACTGTGTCGTTCATTGGCAGGCTACTTCAATACATGGTGTTTTGTTGCGGCATCAGTGGTTGTCTTACCTGAGAATTCTGCACTTGTACACCTCGGGGTCATGGTGTTTGGTGTAGGCCTGATGTATCTCAGAGGGTATGGAGGTTGGCCTTGGGAATTGTACCTGTGGTTGGGCTGAGGCGGTGGGCAATAGTTGCTATATGGGTTGCATCCCGACCCCCGTCTGCTCCTACACTACCTTGCAAAATGTCTGCACTTCCCAGAACACAGAACCCATACCTGTTCCTGAGGTCCTATGCCCCCAAATCCTCCTCTTCCCCCTCTGAATCTGCCCCTCACGCAATGCTGACCTACCTGCTGCCACTGAGGTCCACCTACCCACTGTCCTTGTCCTCCTCCTGCCAAAACGCTGCAATTCTCACATCTGGAGGTGCTGAGGCCTGAAGCCGTTGAGCTGTTTCCTTTTCTCTGTCCTTTATTCTCTTACAATGCCCACTATTTTGTCAAGCGCTTTCTGCACTTCCTTGGTTAATCAGGAGGCTGAATTACAACTCTGCAGGCATGGCAGACATAAGGTAAGCCCTGTTGGGCTGTGAAGCAATATTTTCATTTGTTCGAAGCAGAGAAGAGCGCTGCTTTTTGCTCCACTTGCCTTAACTGGGTGCTCCCCCAGCCCCTCCACCTCACTTGACGGCACTTTTTATTCAATTTGTGCTACCTTGACACAAGGTGCTTTGCTTTGTGCACCTTCCAAAATGGCCTCCTTCTTCTCCGAGCACTGAAGTGCTGAATTGGCTGCCTTACTTGCCGTCTGATTGGTCCCCCTAGTTCCCATCAGGGTTAATAGGTGCCGGTAGGCGTTAACCAGCCCTCTGAATGAAGGCCCATGGCAAAGGCCCCTGTCTGTCCCTGTACTGACCGAGGAGGGACTCGGAGGGGCCTCACCTTTCTTTTTTCCCACCTCTTCAAACTATGAAGCAGTCTCCTGATTTACAGCCTGTTACCCCACAAACTTGGGTCCCTGCACCTCCGCGCACTCCTCAGATCTTCCAGTGAGTGATGGCTGAACATTGACACTACTTGTTCCACTAACAACTTTGAACCAAGCTGTGCCTACATCACTCTGCTCTCCCTACCCTACCTACTTTACTTCTTGTTTCATTGCATTTATGTTGCTTTTTGGAAATTTGAATCCTGGTGTGTGTTTTTAACATCTTTGCACCCCTTTTGGATTGCATTTTGTGTCCTTTAGCAACTGCTAGGCCACCTGGTGAGTTTGTGCTAGAACTGTGCTGTGTAGCGTAAGGAACTCATGCATGATCGCAACAGTAAAGGGAGGAAAGCTCAGCGGCAACGTGCTCGCCTTGGAAGTAAGACGACACGAAGCAACACAGGTTCGATCCCCGGGTCAGCGCTTAGAAACCTCTGGGTATTTAAGCGTGTTATAAATACGCCACTAAGAAGAAAAAAAAACAATTATGCAACTAAAAAACTAACAATTCCATTCTTGTAACAGCGCCTCGATGCCCGCGGGCTGTGTGAGTGCTTTAAAAATACAAAAAATAAATAATAAAGACAGACACAAGTGATCAAAGTTCAAGGGTGTTTATTAAACTGTAAATTCAGGGTGGAGAAACACCTATTCTAAACCTAAATCTAAGATGGGAGCAAGCGTCGACCATCACATGAAAAATAAGGCAATCCTTGTGGCTTTGTGTAAAAAATAAAAGGGCCTGTACTAAGAAAAACCTATTGCCAATTCCTTACAACTAATTACTAAAAGAGTATGGCATAAGGGTTCCATAAAGAAAGAAGTGTTCACAAATAATAAGTCAGGATGTGATTTCCAGTGGTCTCACTGCCCCACGTTTTCAGCACGGGACAAGGTGGGACCTTGGAGCACAGCATACACTCGAGCCTTCTAAGAAAAACCTATTGCCTATTCTTTAGAACTGATTGCTAAAAGCGTGTGGGATAAAGGTTCAATAAAGATAGAAGTGTTCACAAATAATAAGTCAGGGTGTGATTTCCAGTGGTTTCACGTCCCCACATTTTCAGCACGGGAGGTTGGAGCACAGCACACACCACTCGAGCCTTTTCAGCACGAGCTAACAGTTCCGTTTCTGCTATCATGTTCTTCGACAGTTAAGTCTCCTTTCAATAAAAGTCTCTTGCCTTTGTGGGCCTGATGCATTCAACAAACAAACACAAAGTTCTGTTCCATATATACTTTGGGTGACGGCTTGAGCCCTGGGTCCCCTTCTTTCCGGCCGTATGCCCTTCACCAAATCATATTCAACCAATTGATTAAACACTTCCTTTTCAATGCACTTCCGGTGATAACTTACCACCCTGGATCTCCCTCTTTAGGACTCGTACCCCTTTTTGACGTTTGCCTACCTCCTTCGGGTTCACTGTGGCTTCTCTTGCATTCATAGGTTTCAATGTCTTTTTAAACAGTTCATAGGGCCTTGCCCTTGGTTGTCGGCTTCCCTCTGCAGGGGTCGATCTCGCCACCTTTTACCAAACAGTTCACTATGGGACTTTAGACTTCGCCCCTTCTCGTTAGCATCCATCCACCGGGTTCACTCTTGCCAACTTTACGAAACACAGTTCATTGGGCTTTGCCCTTGGTTGTCAGCTTCCCTCTGCCGGGTTCACTCTCGCCGACCTTTACCAATGAATTCCTCACGGGACATTTAGACTTCGCCCCTTTTCATTAGCATCCCTCCACCGGGTTCACTATTGCTAATCTTTACCATGCGGGATTCACTTCCCCTTCTTCCCCTTCTTCACGATCACCTGTCGGTCAAAAGACTTTCGACGGTACAGAGGATTTTACAAGACCCCTCCATGACCACTTTGACCTATCTTTGCCTCTTCTCAAGGCCCTCTGGTTATGGTAGTCTTGACCTTCGGGTAATCGCCCAGAATTTTCTGCGTGAGCACCCACGTTCGGTTTCTTATCGACTCCCCTCCATCTCACCGGCTGTGATGAACTGCTTGGCTTTCTTTCTTCGAGTCAAGGTTGGTACCATGGAGACCAGCATCTCTCCTTTGCTTGGCTATCAGTGGAGGAAGGTCTTGTGTACCATAGACAACTGCTGCAACACACGCTGGTCTTTGTTCAAGGTCTGCTTCTGTCTGCAGAGGTTTCACAGACCTTGATAGGAAAGGGCAAGGTTACTTCTCCCCTTGTCACTCTCTCGGTATTTGCCGTCTTTTGCCTCCTTTTGAACTGCCGCGCTGAGTTTGCTCTCACATCGTGCGGTCTACCTAGCTCCTCGTGTGCTCCCATGCTCCACCTTTTATCCCTGTGGGGAAAGGAAAGGACCATCAGGTATGTGTGATTTTCGTCAATTGTTTGACTTTGCCTGACCCTTGGGTTGGGACATCTCAGGTAAACAGGTTTTGCATTAATCTGTTGACTGTCGGAAAGGGGAAAGGTTCTATAGGGAATTAGAACCTTTGTATCAGGGGGTTTGTGAGACAAACGGGAATCACTGGGATTTTTTTCATAAAATAAACGAGGGGTTTTGTGGTGACGGTAGTGTTTTATCTGAGCCGGTTGGGAATGCAGGAAATAATAATCAGAAGGAAAGGAATGAGAATAACTGGAAGTATTCGAGTAGGATTTGTGGAATGAGTAAGAGGGTTTGTGGGAACTGTAGTTGTTGGTAACATTTGACTGGGAGATCGGAAAGTGATAATCAGAGGGACGTGAAGTAGAATGATTGGGAATATCTGAGTAGAAGACAGGGTTCTGGGAGTTGTGGTTTTGAATGGGTTTACCACACGCAGGGGGGTCATTGGTTTCGGATAAGGAAGATTCTTTAGGTGGAAGGGAGGTTGAGTTGGTGCAACCTATGAAAGCTTCAAGAAGCTCACCTTCCTAGTCCCAGTCCCTTTCTTAGGTATAATACTGCGTCTCACCTGGGGCATTTCCCGAGCTAAACCCCAGGTTCCCCTACCCAGGTGATCCTCCCTTGCTCGTCCACCCCCAGAGTTGGGATCTGAGAGCACTAGCCCTTCCCTGGCCACCTGAATAAGGGATTCTCGATGTCTACTTGGGAGAATACCCTCAGGTTTCTCACAGTAGCCACTCCTCTTTCCTTCAACTGTCCTCTGCCGCCCCTATAGCACTCAACATCTCCCCTATCTTCTTTAACTGCTACACTATCATCTATCCTCCCCCTCTCACAATGTCTGGAAGAAAAAAGCATAAAAAAGACATCCTGACCACAAACCCTGCCCTACCCATTGCAGACACCTATGTCAGGGCAACCTCCAGACAGGTCTTCACTGATATCCTCTTCTCTGTACCCTCCCCAGATCTATGGACTCCTCATCTCATCTCTACACTCTCTCCTTACACATCCTCTCCCATTAATGGCAGCACCAAGTCGGAAGTCCTGTTGCCGTGCTTCGCATAATCCAGGTGTATCATTGTCTATCACACTGGCACTCTCTTGGTTCAGGGTCTTCAACCCAACCTCCTTCTCTTTGACCGGCGCCTGCCGTCCCTCATCAATGTCCTTCCCACACCTGCTACTCCCTCCTCCACTCTCTCTGTCCCCCCTCCTCTGACTAGTTTACCACGCCCCTGCACCTCTCTCGGAAAACCTTCAAAGGTGGAGACCTCTTGCATCTAGCCACACTTAATGCTCACTCGGCCATCAAACACTCTGCCTCCATCTGCCTCCTTCTTGAAGACATTGACCTCGATAACCTTGCCCTTACTGAGATGTGGTTCGATGCCAGCTCAGTCCGTGCTTTTGACTCCCTTCTCTCTTATCGCTATAAGATAATCTCCAAGCCTCACCCTTACTGTGCTGGTGGTGGAGTTGCTCTGAGTGGGTCCTTCTTCCCTGACACTTACCCAGTCCTACTCTTCCTTTGAGAGCCTGGTCTGCAAGCTGGTCATCTCTCCTTCCTCCTCTCTGACCATTGCCACTATCTACAGCCCTCCTGGCTCTACCACCCTGTTCCTCTCTGAATGGGCTGATTTCTCCTCCTCTCTCTTCGCAACCACCTCTAAACTCCTTCTTTTGGGCGATTTCAACATCCACCTTGACTACTCAATCATGGCATCCACACTCTTCAGTGACCTTTGCACCTTGCTCTCCCTCTCCATCCTCTCTTCTGTTCCTACCCACTCGGCTGGACACACTCGTGATGCCCTCATCCACACTGATCTTTCACTCTCCTCACCACTGACCATCCCACTTTCCTGATCAGACCACTCTCTCTTCTCCTCTCACCTGGGTCCTCTCGGCCCTCTGACTGCCCCTCTGCCAGCCCTGCCAACCTTGTTCTTGAACATGTCCGATGAAACGAGGATCAGCTGCTGCCTTCGCATCTACCTTTATCCCCCTTTTCCCACCACTATTGACTCAACTTCTGACTCAGCTCTCAGCAACCTCCACCTTGCCATTACCAACACCCTCAACTCTCTTGCCCCAGTCATGGGGATCCGCCTGAAACATGCCTCCAAGCGCAACACCTGTTACGACTCCGAAATTGTAGCCTATAAGTGCAAATACAGAGCTGCGGTACGAAAGTGGCGGAACTCAGGCTCACCCTCTGACAAACTGGCCTCTCGCCTGCTCCAAAGACAATACATACTTTCCATCCGCACCATGAAAAGAGCCCACATCCAGGTTTATGTCTCTGGTGCATCCAACAACACAGCTGAACTCATTAAAATCTACAGGGAACTAGCCAACCCTTCCACAGTCTCCTCCTCACCTCTTCCCTCCAGGCCCTCTACAATGCACTGGCCACACACTTCACCGCAAACACTAAGGACATCCTGAGCTCCCTTTCTTCCCTCTTCCTCTCCTCTTCTACCACCCCCTGTCTCCTATGACACCCCCCTTCCACTCTCTGCCTTTCTCTATTCCTTCTCTCCTATCACAACTGATGAGGTCACCAGATTTGTCCGCTCCATGAAGGTCTCCTCCAAACAGGTTTTCCCCTGCTCTTCCGGAACCATTAAGGACAATATTGTCTCTCTTGCCCCTGCACTTGCTGATCTCTGCAACCACTATTTTGCTACTGGATCTTTCCCTTCCTCACTCAAGCACTCGCTTGTGCGTCCCTCCTGAAAAAACCTTCTGCAGGCTTGTCTTGTCCAGCCAACAACTGCCCCATATCTATCACCCCCATTCCTTGGGAAACTCTTGGAGAAGCTGGTCTTCCCACAACTGACCCAGCACACTGAACTTGTTCATTTCCTCCATGACTATCAATCTGGATTCCGAACATCTAGAGGCACGGAAACGTCTCTTCTGAACACCTGTGAGGAACTGCTTGCATCTCTTGATTCCAGTTCTCCAGCTGTCCTCATTCTACTCGCTCTCTCCTCTGACTTTTTTATACGGTCAATCACTCCATCCTCGGTACCTTAGGTATCTTGGAGCAGGCAGTGGGCTGGCTGTCCTCCTTCCTCAGTGACCGTCTTTCCCAGGTCATTATGGGCTCTTTCTCCTCCCACACCTCTATCTCCACCTGCAGCGTACCCCAGGGCTCCAACCTTTCCCCTTGGCACTTTAACAACTATCTTACCTCGCTTGCACACCTCATCTCCACCTTCTCCCCAAACTTCAGTGTTATGTAAATGACACACAACTCTTCTCCAATTTCCCTCTGATTCTCTTCTCACTTCATCCATCTTTCCTGACTATCTATCTGCCATCCGGTCCTGGTGTACTTCCAAAAATCTCTGCCTCAACGCCAGCAAGACTGAGATCCTTCCTATTGGGACTCCTGCTCCCTCTTTCTCGCCCTCATTCTGGCCATCTTCTATGGGCTCTCCCCCATCTCCTTCATCTGAAGCCAGAAACCTTTGAGTCATCTTCGACTCCTCTCTGTCTCTCTCCTTCCTTCCTCACATTCAGGACCTTGCCAAGAAGTCCCACTTTCAACTCCACCTCCACAAAGGAATCCTTCCTTTCCTCATTTTCCCCAAGAAGCTCAATTTCTGTAGAGCTCTGATCCTCTCTAGGATAGATTACTGCAACAGTCTTCTCCTTAATCTTCCCTCTTCCTCTCTATGACCCCTCCAGCTAATCCAGAATAGGGCTGCAAGACCTACCTTTGGCCTCAAGTCCTGGGACTGCATCCCTCCAGCGCTAAAAACTCACCACTGGCTCCCGGTTGCTGCAAGGATCAAATTCAAATCCCTCTGCATCATCCACAAAGCTGTCTTGGGCAGGGGAACACGCTGTCTGCAACTTGCGCTCACTAAATACTCTCCCTCCAGATCTTTACATTCCTCCGGCACCAAATCCCTGTGTGTTAAACGCTTCGCTAAACAGCAAGATGGTGACCATTCTCTTTCCTCAGCAGGCTCCCTCCTATGGAACAGCCTCTCCCTTTCTCTTCGACTGGAGCCCAAACTCCTCAAATTCCAGAAGCTCCTCAAGACTTTCTTTTTCACCCCCTCCTTCCCTTCCTCCCTCCTCTGCTAAACCACACAGCTGCTATGATTGGTGACCTTGGCCCTTATGGGTCCTGTGAGAAACCTGAAGGTCTCTCACCAGCAAGTCCCCGGGGATCTGTCATCCAGGTGGCCAGGACATGGCCATCGCTATTGGAACCTGTTCCTGGCGGCGGACCAGTGTGGGAGGATCACCTGGATTTGGGGTCATCGGGTAGTGGAAGTGGGACACCGAAGGGTGAGACACGGTATCTCCTTCCCTGTAACACTTTTTCCCCATCCTGCCAGTTAGGATACCTAGAAGCTCAACACCCCCCTCTTCCCCAACACAAACACTTTATCACGGACAAGTTCATCCTGAGCGACAACGGACTAACACCAGAGCCGTTTACCTGAAATGTCCCAACACCATGGTCAGGCAATTACTGATCATTACACACACCTGACTCCCATCACACTTCCCCACATGGATAAAAGGCGGAGCACAAATGCACACAAGGAAGTAGCAGTTCCAAGATGGCAGTTTAACACAAAAAGAAGGCGGCGAGACCAGAGAGGGTTGCAAGGAGAGAAGTACCCTTGACCTCTAAAAAACGTTTTTTCACGAGCCTTGGAAAGTGAGAAGCCTAAAACCGGGAACTGAAGTTGAACAATCCTACACTGTGCATCAAAGGTGTCCAGGGTGCTCATGTGTCGATAACCCAGGCCGGGAGGAGCGATTGCCTCTGTGTTACTGTCCTTGGCTCCTGCAAGAAAGCAGCCCCAGTAAAACCGGCACAGACCATGAGTCGGCAAAACTGAAACAAAATCAGTTTGTTTTTGAACCAAGGTTGCAAGCGGCAACATTGTATGAAGAAATCCACAAAGGACAGCGTTTTAAGCGCATGTAATGAGAGGCGCGAACAAGTGGAAACTAAAGGAGTGAGTGTACTTTGAAAAAGCCAAATAAGATACCGTGTATCTGTCTTACTTCGATACCACGCCTTCCTTACAGTCCTTGTGGGTCCTGGCCTCCCACACCAATTGCCTACAGCCTGTGCCACTCCCAGCGCTTTGCCTTGGCACCCACTGGCTGTGCCATCACAGGCTTGCACTTACCTATTTATTGGTGGTTAGTCATGCCACCTAGGTACTTAAAGCTGCTCACTCCCTAGCACTTCCCACTTGATACACCGCGCACTTACCCCCATAATCCCCCACCCCTTCTCTCTCTCTCTGCACTGGCATGTTCTGAATGCTCACAAGGCCTAGTAGGTCCGCCTCTATTTTACAGTGTTATATCTAATTTTACTCCCATGTTCCCTCCCTGTTGCCCTTTGGGCGCTTTGAAAGACAATTTACTTGTTGTATAAGCGCCGTACAATTGCAAATAAATAAATAAACCCCTTTTAATAATTAAAAAGAGGAATTAACTCGTCCCACTGATCCCCTGTCTCTGCCTGCCACATCTCCTGAACATTAATAATGTACTGTGCTGGGTCCTTGTCGTCCCCTATGGTATACTTCATGATAGACTGCAGGTCTGGCGTATTCGGGTACGTTTGCCGCAGCATGTCCCACACCTGTGTCCTGATATTTTTTTTTTATTTTTTTTTTTATTGTTTTATCAAAATATGATTTTACAATTTTACACTTTTTGTAGTTGACTACAAAGGATGATCAGAGAGAGACATGTCTTTGTTTTCTGTTTTGCAGACTTATATTTTGCTATTCATTGTTCGCATTTAGTAACTTTGCATCGATGTGTTCTAGCATTTTTGCAGTTGCTATTTGCCATGTTGTTTTGTCTCCCCCAATGAGTCTGCACCACCACAGTTGCTCTTCTGGCAGTGCGCTGAAACCTGATATCATTGGCAGATAGCACTGTCTGAGTGCTGCGGTCGCTGTGCATGTCATGAGTAAGTGTCTTATTGTCTCCGTTGGGGGTTGTGTGTCGTTGGAGCAGAATCTGCAGATGTTTGACTGTGTTTGTCCTCGTATGTGTCTTATTTCGTTTGTTTTGAATAGGTTGAGCCTAGCGCGTAGGATTAAGATCTGAGCTTGCCTGTTTGGAAATTGCTTTATATAGTTTTGTAGTTCATTTCTTTTTGCAGTGAAACTTGGTAGGTGAGCGATGAGTTTTAACGTCGAGGTGTCATCGATCCTTTTGGCCCAGTCCAAGTCTTTTATCTTCTTCAGCACTTTGCATGGATTTGTGATAAGTTCATCTTCATCTGAGTTGATTGTCTCTAATACTTTTTGATTTTGCCTTTGCCAGTTGGTTATCATGTTGCACGTGTTGTCATTCATTTCTTGTTTAATGATGCTGAAGATTTTGTTTTTGCTGTCCATTCTGCATTTGCGGTATAGCATGACTCCATTACAGGTAGCAGCGCATTCTAGGGATTGTAAACTAAGTTCGCGTCGTATTGCTGTCCCTGGAGTCGAATTCGGTAGATTGAGAACTTTGCGCCAAAAATGAGCTTCTAGTTTACACCAGACTTTCTGTGGAATCATTGGCATGGCTTCACTGCCGTATATGATGGTTGGTACGACTTTCATCTTGTAAAAGTTTATTATTGGTTTCAGGGAGAATTTTCCAAATTTGCTGTTGATTTTTTTTGCTTGCGCTGTTAGTTTGTTCATTTTTGTGTGTAATTCCTGCTGCATTGTGGTCTCATGGTGAGAACTGTCCATGTGGACTCCTAGGTATTTATAGTTTGAGACCACTTCGATTTTGGTTTTACCCAAATGCCATTGAAAGTTTTCCTTTCTTGGATGGGATTGGAAAATCATGATTTTTGTTTTATTAATATTGATTTCCAGGTGATTGCTATTGGCGTAGATTAGAAGGGCATCAAGTTTACGCTGCAGGCCAATTTGGGTTTGGTCAAAAATCGTTAGGTCATCAGCGTAGAGTAGGTGTCCAATTTGTGTTTTACCTAATGTTGGTGGGAAGACTCGTGTTGGACTTTTCATATTTTGAATGTCACCTATATAGGTGATAAAGAGTGCTGATGCTAATGGGCAACCTTGTTTGACTCCTCGCGTGGTGTTTATTTCGGATGATAGGTCACCTTCACGGCTGAGTCTGACTCTTATGGATGTTTCCTGGTGCAGAGCTTGGATTGGCTCTAACAGAGCGTGGGGACATTTCCATGCTTCAAGTTTGTTCCACAGGAGAGATCTTTCAACTCTGTCAAACGCTTGTGAAAAGTCAATATAAGCAGCAAATAGACGGTGCTTCTTTTCTAGGGTTTTTGCTTTTAATATACTGCACACTAGTATGTTGCATGTTGTACCTGTGTGTTTCTTGAACCCCGTTTGCATTTCGTCATTACATTCTGCAGAGGCCGCCCATCTTTGGAATCTCGTCAAGAGTAGTGAGGCGTATACTTTCCCCATGACATCTAGTAGAGCGATAGGTCGGAAGTTTGTTGGATCCGTGAGACTACCTTTTTTGTAGATTGGTACCACAATTGCTTTGGACCAGGATTGTGGTAGTGATCTCGTTTCGTTGCATCGCTTAAAGATGACGCTTAGCAAGGTGGCCCATTCCTCTGGATGGTTTTTTAGTTCTGCATTACTGATGCCATCTGGGCCTGGCGCACGAGAGTTTTTCAATTTGTTGATGATGTCGATGATGTCTTCTTTTTTGTCTAAGTTCAACCATTGTTCACCTGTTGGTTGTTGTGCCTGTGGTTTTGCGTTTAGATCGGATTTGAAGACTTTGCTGAAATGACTTTCCCATGTGTATTGACTGATATTATTTAGAATTTGATTATTCTGGGATTGTTCAACGTTGTGTATTAAGGACCAGAAGTTCCTGCTATTGTTGTTGATGAGCGCTTTTGTTATTTGTTCGGCGTCCTCTTGGTACAAATTGTGTCTATATGATCTTACCCAGGCTTTGTATTTTGTTTTGATATTTTCCATCTCTGATATGCCATTTGTGGGCGTTTGCTTGGAGGCTGTTCGAAGGAGTCTTCTGTATTCGCGTCTTTTATCAATTAGAACTTTGTTGTATACGTGCCTTGGATTTTTGTTTGTTGCATTTCTTTTTCTTTTTGTTGATTGTATGTACGGCAGCAGTAGGGGTTGGTAGTCGATACTGAGGCATGTCGCTGATGTGGTAATGGCCTTGTATTTTGCTGTGATTTTGAGAATTTCAGCACTGCTTAATTTAATTCTGGTGCCTTTCGCGTTTGCCTCAATTTGTATGTTCATTTGACAGTTTTTGTTTGTTTTGAGGTTCCATGCAGTTTCTAGCAAGTTGTGGTCACTTGTTGGAGTGTGCCGTACTTTGAAAAATTGTAGGCGTTGCAACATGGATTTAGATACATAGATATAATCGATCGTGGAGGCTGAGGATGCTCTCTGCCAGGTTGCTATTCTATCTATTTCTACGAACACTTCATCCAAGTTGTGTAGCTCATTCGAATCGGTGAACTTTCGCCAGATTGTGCCACGGTATACAGACGCCTTTTGTGATTCCGTTGCGTTCGTGTTAATTTTTTGGGTGACATTTAGATCTCCGCATATCAGGATGTTTTCTATGTCGTGCTCGGTTCTTATTGCGTCAATTGTTGTTTCGCAAAGGTTTATGAATTTTTTTGTAGTGATTGCAGCTGGGTTCCAATAAAGGTTTATTATAGCCAGTTTTGAAAAGTCTGTCTTATGATTTGCGTTGCTTTGCCAGGCAATTTCTACTGCCAAGATTGATTGATTTGCAATCATCGTTTGTACAATGGAGGCTCCATAACCGTTTCGGCAGGCTATTAGTAGACCTGAAGTTGGACGTCCTTTGGATCCTCTTGCAGCAGGGGATAGAATGATTTGATAACCTTCTAGTGTAGGAGTTTGCTGCAACCAAGTTTCCTGTAGACAAATTATGTGGAATTCTCCAAGATTGGGGCCTCCCGGAGCAGTCAGATGTGCATGACCTTGTGTGTTCCATGAACATAACTTGATGTCGTTGTTGATTTCTGTTGGTTCGTTGCATGTGACTGCTTCTGCTGTCTTGAGTGGCTATTGTTTACGATGTAGGTTTAAAGCTCGTGGTAACCAGGCCCAGATTCCTGTTTTGTTGCTTGTGTTTGGACTTTGTTTGTGTTGAGCAGTGGGTGTTGAGCCGACTCTTTGCGTACAAGTTATTTTTGTGGTACCATCTATAGTTAATTTCTGTTGTTGCGTTGCCGTATTTTCTTTCTTCGTTGTTTTGTTGTGTACTGAGTCATTCTTGGTTTTGTAGTGCTCATTTTTGCTCTTATCATGATGTGATCTCTGATGTGTTTTTGATGTTTCGAATTCCATTATTACGTTGTGGTCTTTCTGAGGGTAATCCTCTGTGTCTTTTGTGACATGCTTCTCATGTTTCGTGGTTAAGGGTTTGCTTTCTGTGGCATCGGTCTCTCTGATCTTAATTGATTCAATGCGTTCTTCGTGTCTGTGAGTTGTGAGATCTTCCACGTGGTAACCAGAATTGTAGATATCTCTTTTGTTGTTTAGAATTTTTTTGAATGTTGTTAACGACGTTAAATGCAGTATTGTAGCTGCCCCATGTTGCGTGTGCCATGGTTCGACAATTTTCAAGTTGTCTGTGTGAAGTCTCTGCAAGCCTTTAACTTGACGTAATATTTTTAAGACCGTTCTCTGATTTAAAATGATCTCTTCTTTTATGCAACTTCGTTGGGTCAGTCTGATGAAATATCTTGAGACATTTTTCGTGGAGTATAACTCGTCGTTTTCTTCAGTTTCTGTATTTCTTGTTTTTGAAGCATGAGATGCTCGTTTATTTGTCTCGTTCTGTTGTTTAGTTCTTGAGCTTGGATTGTATTTGGTGTTATTGTTAGATCTTCTTACTTCGTAATCTCGTTTCTTGGGTGTTTCTTCGTACACCTTTGACTTTCGTTTTTTGTCCACTTGAAGTTCTTGTGTTTTGTTTTGTACTTGTGAAGTGGTTATTGGCTCTCTGTCCATTTTCTTATTCTTTTTTGTCGACAGTTCTTCTGATTTGTTTCTGATGTGAGTTGTTTTATCGGTGTTCTTGCTTTTGTTGGTTTCTGTATGTTTGATTGTAGTATGTATTTGCTTGTGCTCTTTTTTGTTCTCACGGGATGCTGCATACTTTGTTAAACGATTTCGTTTTTGTTCTAAAGTTTCAAAGTCACATTCTTGCAGCATTTTCGCGTGATTTTCTTCTGTAGTTGTTGTAGTTTTTTGTTTCAGTGATTGTGTTTGTTCTGCCTTTTGCTTGACTGTGGTTGGTGTTATTGGTGAATCACTGATTTCATCCGAGTATGTGCTCAGATTCGTTAGGGGATCTGTTAAATTCAGTTTATCCTTGAAATTCTGGTTTTTAATTTGTTTACTTTTGTTGTTTGTTGCGCTTTCTGAGTTACTGTTTTCCCCTGTTGTGGTGGGCGTTGAGCTACTCGTGTTCCGTTTTGATGCTGCGACTGGTGCTATTGTTTCAAAACTTGGGTTCGATTCTTTTTCTATGTTCTGATTATTGGCGGTGGCTTTTAAGACATCCTTGTTGGTGCAGGTTGAGATTGTTTTTGGACCGTTATTTGGTTTGTCTTTTCGGCCAGTTGTTTCAAAGATGCCAAATGAGGGTGTTACAAGTCTGGTCTCGCATTTGTCATTAGCGTTTGCTTGATTTAGTACCAACATTACCGATGGCGTTTGTTGTTTCGTGGTCACATTATTTTTAATGTTTGTGATCTCGTTATTGTTTACTGAGTTTTGCTGTGTTTTTTCTTTATCAGTTGCTTTTCTGTCAACTGTTAAGTCGATGATGGTCTCTGTTTGTGTTCCTACTTGATATGTGTTGATAGACTTGCTTGGTTGATTAGACAGTGTTTCATTTATCGTTTCTGTGCGGTTGATGATCGTGTCATTACTACTTGACTCTATTGTACCTTTGTTGTTTGTGTGATTTTCCTTTGCTGTGATGTAACCTTCCAAGTATACTATTTTTGTCAGCAACATTGCTAGGATAACTTGTTGATCTTTTACTGCGTCATTCATGGTCTCATATAATTTGCAGAAGGGATTGAGTGCAATAGTTATGACAGACATAATTCCTTGTAGGTCCGTTTTTTTTGAGGATGCTTCTTGTACTGCGTTTGGCGTTTGTGGGCATGAGGTTCTGCCTGACTGATGTTCAAATTCGCTATGGCTTCTCCTAGGTGTTCGTGGATGATAAGAACCTCTTGCTTCCGTTTGTATTATTTTTTCTGTCGGAAAGATCCATTGAGGTCGATCTTTTATTTTATCCCCTTGCATGTCCAGTTCCGCTGTCTTTAAATGTTTATTTAGTTCTTTTGTTTCTGTCGCGTGATGACTGGTTGAGCGTGGGCTGAGACTTTGACTGGATGCAGCTCGTAATGGGGATACTTCTGACACAGAGGTCTGAGGTAGGTTTTCTTGTTCTTGTGTTTTTGCTATGACCGCAATGGCCTTTTGAGGCTCTTTAAGTTCGTTATTGCTTCGAGTCGGTTGTTCATCGCTTGTCACGCTCTCTTGGTCTGTGTTAAACGATGTTGAGTACACACCTTCTGTGGTGTCTTGATAAGGTGCGTTTTTTCTATTAGGTGTGTCTTCGTCTATATTCATAGAGGGGCTGATTTTTGCCATTTGACCTGTTGCATTCTCGTTATTTGCGTTTGTTTTTTTATCGTCCTTGACAGTTGAGTCTGTTGATGTACTTCTTTGAACTGCGGTTTTGTCTGCTTGTGGCGATCCAGCTTCAGGTGTGAGGTCCATTCTTCGTTGTTTTGCGTGTGGTATATTTTCGCTTATGGCTGTTAACATTTCTGCATCAGAAATTTCCATGAAGTTTCGTGATTTCTTCAGTAGCTGGAGTTCAAAAAAGTCAGTCAGCATTCGCATAGTATTTGTTTTTTTTGATTTCGCGATGCTTGCGCTTTTGCTCATCCGCTCTTTCGTAGTGAGTGATGCGTTCTTAATTGATCGATTCACTTTGGATCTAGCATGCATATTTGATTTGGTATTCTTTTGATTGGTTAGTTTGTGCAAACTTGATTGTCCGAATGTGGTTTCGCAACTGTCTCTGTTTCTTTTTTTCATGTTTCGCTCTGATGTTGGTGCGCTTTCTACGCCATTCGTTTCTGGTGGAGCGTGTTCCGTACCGTTTATACTTTCCTGGAGGTTTTCTTCGTTGTTTGCAGCGTGCACTAGGACTCTTACTTGTTGATGGGTCTTCGTTGATAATTGGTCATGAGTCTGTTTTTCAGATTTCTTCTCTTTCTGTCTATACGGTTCACAGCTCTCTATTTCGATTACGGGTTGTGTGTTCTTCATGTGCGCACGATCTTCATCCTCTGACGGCAGATCAAAGGTGACTGTAGACAATCCAGAGTTGGTAGAGCTTGATTGTGGCGTTTCTTCGACGTCTTTATTTTGAGGGCGTTCGTCTGTTCCCTCACTTTGCTCCAGGCTCTCTTCATGCATACACTCCGACCCCCCTCCGGGGGTTGGCGGTGTAGTTTGCTTGGGAGTGCCGAGTTGTGGGGATGCAGACTTTTTGCCGTCCTTGCCTTCTTTGCTCTCTTCGGTTTCCAAATGTTTGTGATTTTTGACGCTGGTTATTGTTTCCTCGTTCATCGTAATTTCAACGATTGTAATGGGGGTCTGCGCAGACTTGTGGTTTCTTTCTAGATTGACTGTCCGCGGGCCGGTGTGCTCGCAACTCGTTTGTATGAGGGATATTAACGATGCATCGGTGACTTCAGAGGGAGCGTCGTTCTTCTTTGTCGATCTATTTATCTCGTCTCTTTCAATGGCTGCACCGGTTCTGGGCCCTCCTGCTCCTTTCCTCGAGCTGCGAAGACGACGCCCGTCATCTTCTTCCATTTCTGGGATTAACAGATTTTATACGCTGGGAGCTTGGGTGCGTGTGATGAGTTAGCAAGCTTCAATGCTAGTGATTTTAAGTGGGATAGGTGTAGAAATTGAAGCTAGTGGGCTGGATGCAAGAAAAGAAAGCTTAAGAGCTTGGAAGGGCTTACCGTGTGAGCTTCTGGGACAGGGCTACCGCGGCCCTCCGCCTGACCACGCCAGACCACTTAGACACCACTTCGCACCGCGCGCGCTCCGCGCCGCGGATGGTGTTTTGTAGTTGCTGCAGCTCCTCCTTCAAAATCGTGGCAATGGATGACAGACTCCGACCACGCCAGACCACTTAGACACCACTTCGTGTCCTGATATTGTTAAAGGGTGTGCCATTGTGTGCGTCATCGTACAATTTTACTACCGGATACCCTGCCCTGACCCACACTTCTCTAGCTTGGTCAACCACAATCGCAACAAGCAGGCTTTTCATATCCCCCACAGCCAAGGGAATCCCTGCTGTCTGCTTTTCAAAGGCATAGATCCATGTTCCGACTCCGGTTGTAAGGGGCGGGAGCCGCTTAATCAAATTATTCGTATCCATTTGTGCCCAGGGCGCATAGTGCGTCCTGTCTAGGCCTTTATGCATCAACAGCATTTCCTCGCTACTGTCACCTGGCCAAAGCTATTCCTTACCCGCGGTCCCCACAAACTTTCCACCCGTGGCGTTACCTCCGGTGCCTGCAGCACATCTCCTTCATCGTCCTCAATCTCATCCATAGTATCCCTTTCGTCTTCCCTTAGCTCTCGGTCTGCATCCCTGTCAGACCTCACTGTCCCGTATCCCGTGCTCCCTTCTTGCCCGTCACCACCCCCTCTTTTTCAATATGTACAACTTTTGTTGCTGTACTGTCTAGCCTGAACAAAATGTCTCCTGCCCTCCTTTCATCCAACCCATTCCCCTTTTTTCCTTCCCCTTCCTCTGTCGCCCTTAATCAAGCCAATTCTACCCGTGTAGCCTCCAATCCCTCTTCTTATTCTTTCTGTACCTTACTGTCCTGGGGCGGTATAGCACTCAGTGTTGGTATGTAGGGAGGTGGGGCAGTAGCCGCAGTGGTCACATATGTCAGGTTTGTATATCTCGTGGCTGGGCGAGTAGTGAGTGGGTAAAGCCCTGTATGTGTGTGCACAGCTTTGTTCTCATGTGTTGTCCCAGAAATTACATTTATGGTGGCTCCCTCTGTGGTTGGAGCCCCCCTGCCCCCTTCATCAGGGTACTCCACATCCTCTATAATTTTCCACAGATCTAGTATCTTTCTCTTTTGAAGTTGTGTACCCTTATACTTAGTGGCTAAGAACGTGCTCATGTGATCTAATATCCCTCTATTGTGGGTGCCCTGCTCTGGCCAAGAGTGGGGCATCCCCCCCTTCTCTCTACCACCCATGGCTTGTGATACTTCTCAATTTTGTCTCTGTACAATGGCAATGGATTATACATGTACTCCAATGGTAAAAACCCCATCTTTTATAATTATACGCTGTGCACACTTTTATCACAAAAAAACTACCAGTCCACCATCCCCGCTTCCCCATCACCGCCCTTTCAACACCTCTACCTCGTCCCTTTCCATATGTATACACACACACACTATTACACTGCACACTTTCAAAACTAGTTATCAACACCGGTCCACCTCAGGCCTCCACGTTTTGCACAAAAATCGTAATACACTAAAACAACAAGCTAAAGCAACAACCACTACTTCCACCAAGCCCACTAATTATAAGGTGCTCCTCATCACAAAACAAATTGCGCAAATATCTTCCCTCACTCGGAAAGGCTCCCACACTCCTGTTTTTCCTCTGTTCAATCCTCTTAAATTATCCAAAAAATTATGATTAAAAACAGAATCGCACCACGTGGCCTTACCACACTCCTCCTTCACTCATACACACCAATCTCCCCCACACACCCTACCCCTTGTTGTTTTCCCTTACAACGGTTGTACTTGCGTCTGCATGTTCACCCAAGCGCCTCCATCACAGGGTCCCAGTGACAGCCTGCACTCTCCCAGGAACCACGCCCTGCTCCAAAGAGCAGACGGGGATTCGGTGAAAACGGCTCCTGCACACCTCTGCGGGTTGCATACTTGGGACTGGTCGCTGCAGGTGGCCGTGGCCCTTTCAGAGAGGCAGTCTGGAAGCCTCCATCGCCGCGAGGGTCGCGGACATAACATTGCGGTCACCAAATGTAGGAAAGCCCCTAGATGCTCACACCTGAAAATATACAACCCACTACGGACAAAGGCCCAATACACCTCTTGCAAGGATAACAAGGTTCATTTCCACACAAAATTGGAAGCGCCAACGAAGAACTCTGCTGCCGCAAAACATTCAGACAAAATCTGCACAAGCAGCACATTAAGAAGGTACATAGCGTCATCAGTGACATCATCACATACAGTAAAAACATGTGCCGCTTGTTGGTGAGACCCTACACATAGGTCACCTGCTCCATAGGGGATTCCAGGCCATTGGTCCCAGCCCCGTCGGTAAATCTTCTTCCACGTGTGCAATGCTGCATTCATCATTGGTCACAGGGCGAATAATTGGCAATTATGTACAAACTAAACAACACATCTCTATCTATGTAGCAGTGCACCTGGTACAAGCAGACAGGGGCTCAGGGGACAAGCCAAGGTCATACTAACTCACACACTTCACTCGTTCCCAGACAGGCCAGCACCTCTTCAAGGTCTTCCACCCTCGTTCTGGGTGATCATTTCATCCCTCCATGCACCTCGCAGCACAAATCGTGTGAACCAGAAGTGAAGGTTTATGATCCGTGGTCTGGGGCTGGCTGGTACCCTGGTATTCAGAGGTTTTAAGGCTGGGGCATTTGGGTGCTATAATTAGGATTGGGACTGGTGGGAAGTCGGAGGCCCGTGCCCTCCTTCTCATGGGATTGTATCATACAAAGACGGTCAGCCCTCCTCCCATGGCCTTGCAGGGCACATTCTTCCAAGAGCATGAAGATTGGCAACTATTTAGACAATAAAGGCTTTATGGATCTGTGTAGCTCTCACCTTTCTCATTAGTGCCCGGGATACAACCTATTTGTTTGCTCATGTTCGCAGCCTAGACCTGGGATGCTGGTTACTGCGCTGCGTTTAAGCCATGTGTTTTAATATGGCTGCTAAGAAAGTAAGATGGCTGCTATTCCCGCATGTGCACTACATCTATGAAGCATGCATTAATGTAATTGTGTAGAAGCCTTTAAGGACAACACACTCCCGCCTCGTCTCTTAAATTACCTGCCCCACCCTTCACCTTATTCTGAACTACTTGGGGTTGTGGGAAGATCGTGTCCCCTTCCCAACATTGTGAATGAACTATCACCCCAATAAAACATTATTGGTGTAGCTTTTTTCCCCTGCTCTTCAACTAGAGCTTTGTAATGCTATAAATGTCCCTATTCACCTACTAAATACTAACTTTGTGTGAGGGACAGTCTAGAAAGATAAGGCCACAGACCAATTGCTTTCCTTAAGCACTTTTTTCTTTGGCATAATCTTTGGAGGACATATGGGATCCCTGCCCAGTGACATCATTCTGAAGGAAAGGGTAACAAGGCTGCACTAAAGTGACTTCCTCTACTTACCAGTGCTGATGCTTTCCTTCTAATGAACATGAAGGCTCAGAATATATTGTTTTTTTCCCACGATCGCAAGGTGCTTCTTACCGCAGTTAAGAAAAATGCACCCACCCATCCCGGCACTATCATATCACTTGTGCGTAATATGCAACGCCAATCAATATGTTTTGTAAAAAACTAAAGTTGAGGCCTGGTGGGTATTGCAGTTCTGCTTAGATTTACTATTACATTTGAGTATTCATGTTTTTACCGATATCTTTAATGAAAGATGCATTACTTTTACCTAACCACTGACATGTTCCAAATCAAACTTGTCAACGTCCTACTCAAGGGGTCCCTGTAATACCATACACTGGCAGGGATATCAAGCGAATCGACACTAGTTGAATGTATGGGTGACCTTATATACCTCATTCATAAAAATAACTTCAATACTTGTCCTGCATGTTCAGATGTTACAAACGCCTACTAGAAATGTCTAGTTGCTCATCTACTGTTTTCTTGCGTATGCTTTTGGCAGAAAACTAAAGTGATCTCAATGAATTCATTTTTTATTTCATTGATAAAGTGCCCATAATTTGCATATACATAAATACACTGTTTCCATATCTTTCATACAAGACATTGCTCTACTAGCAACATATACTGTACATATAAAACCAATACATGTAATATTGACTCATTCTTTACAAAAGTTAAAAGTGCACGGATGCTATATGATTTGATTGGGCTCTCAAGAGTAGTTCCTAAAAGATACTGGACATTCTTGGTTGCTTGTGCTCATATAATGTGAAAAATCCCCCTCGCATGCACGGCTCTGGAGATTGCAATATTAGCAAATGCATCCATTCTAAGGAGAATGGATGATACCTATTAGTATTGAAACTAATGTTTGTACATATATTCCAATTTGTCCTGAGTGTTATAAAGTGATGAGTGCCTATATTAAGTATAAGGTACTCACTAGGTAAAGGCATTCTAATATAGCTGACTGCGTTCAGTTAGAGCTAATCTTTTAATCTGAGCGTGTGCTAGTTTCGACCAAAACTTCGTCTTCATCAGGGCATGACTTCCTTTATCCTGTTAACTGCAGTCTCTTCTCGGGTCCTGAAGGAACAAATGGCTTCTAGGCTCTGCTTAGACGGACTGGGAGGATCAATTCCGTGCTCAGTCTGGTTACGACCATATGGTACCGTATGTTGGCTTGCTGATAGGTGCTCGGATGATGGTGCTCGTAGTGTCATGATTCCTGCCCCTCATGTCCCCAGCCCTCCAAGATGTCAGGCTGGAGCCAGGCCGCGATCACCTACATAGCCCTCAAGGGCCTCTCCATCCCTCCAAAGACCCACTTGGAGTCAGACTTGGCGCTTGTGGCACCAGACTCACTCACTCCCATAGGATAACATTGGGGATTGGACTTGTAGTGCTTTGATGGGGACAAGATGGATGCCCCCACATATTTTGGTTCCCAGAACTGCATGTGCAGTCTAGTCTTTTAGGTGTGGTTCAGCCCAGAGACACCTGGGATATCCAGAGACTATTTAAGCCACGTCCAGACTGAGAAACATGCTTTGTGTTTTCTGCACCTGCAGCGTGACACTCACCGTGTTCGGATCGGTCTCCAGTAGGCCTGCATCTTTCTTCTGCGCTCAGCTCCTGCAAGAACAAGAACACCGTTAGGAACAGCCTTACCTTGCTTCTTCTGTTCTGCGGACATCTTCGGCGGTGTCTTTCCGATCCCAGCACGCCGCTTCCTAAGGAGAAGGGAAAAGAACAGAAAAAAGGCATTAGTAAGCATTCAGCAAATCTTCGCTTATTTTTAAAGACTGTACGAGCTTCAAATGCTTACCTGAATCCCAGCCGCTCTGAGGGAACTCTGTCTCCGGAACTTTCATCCATCTGCAAGAGGGAAAAGACACTCCAGGTTAGCGTGGAAACACTTAGAGGCGCTGCATACCGCGCTTGCTCACCGCATTTCTTCTTCATAACCGGCATCCACGCTGAAAACGTTGCGGCACCTAAAAGACACAGAAAAAAAACTCAGTTCAATACAAATACGAAAGGGTCGCATCGCGCTCTCACTCATCTTCAGCGCTACTCATCTCAGCAGCACGTCGCCATCCCCGGACGCCGGACATCATCTAAGGAAGGAAAGGAACGAAGTTAGAGAACTGTTCAAAAGACTCATTATACTTACCTGTCGGACTCTTGCCAGTGATGTAACTAGGCAGCAACGATCCTGCATCAATCAACGTGCTCCTGAGGTGAAAGCATGACGGAGATCACACTTTCCAAGAAAACAAGGTGAGCTGTGGATCAAAGGGAAGGGTTGGACCCCGGGGAAGAAGGGGTTCAAGCACACAGAGACAATAGGGTGTTAAACTCTAGCAATCCTGTGTTTCAGGCCCAGTCTCCAGTCGAGTAGACTCCAGGGAAGGGTTCAAGGTCGTAAGAGGTCAGAACAGGCTGAGTGACGTCCCCGTGGATACCAGGTGAGCGTTACAGAACACAAAGCCTCACATCAAAATCCACCTGGGCGTCATGGAAACGTCAGAAACCGACCAGTTAGCCAACATGTTGGGGCAGCTACCTTCCGAAGTACATGCAGGCAGGCAGGAGACCAACACCCTGAGGAGAGAGCTGATAGTAGCCAAAGAACGCACTGATGATTTAAGCCGGCAACTTCTCCAGTCACAAGCAGGTCATGCACCATTGCCGGGAAGCGTGCCCTCGATGCCAGCACCATCAGCCAATCCCGTTCAGATAACCCTTCCTGGGGCAGTTCCCTTGGCCATGCCCGAACGATTTACGGGGGATCCCAAGAGGTTTGCAACGTTCATGAACCAGTGCCGCCTGCACTTCCTTTGTAGACCAGGGGCCTTTCCGAATGACCAATCACGGGTCGCTTTTTATGCTATCCTACCTGAGTGGTAGCGCCGCGGACTGGTCTGTACCCTTTGTGGCCTAAGACGATCCTTTGCTGCATGACTTCAGGGGCTTTCAGCAGGAGATGGAAAAGCTGTTCGCCCGTCGTACTCATGGGCAGGCATTAGACAACGAACTTCTGTCCCTACGCCAAGGGAATCAAGACCTATTAACATACATAGCCACGTTCAATAGACTCGTAGTTGAAGCAGAATGGCCAGTGGAGAAGAGAACCACGTTATTTCATCAGGGGTTGCGGGGGGAGCTCAAGGATGTTCTTGCACAAGTAGTGAACCCCCAGAAAGACTGCTCAGAATTCATTGACCTTGTTGTTCAACTGGATCATAGGTTGCAGGACCGAAGAGCAGATCAAACCAGACCGGACCCTCGCCCTATGTATGTGCGTTCAAAGGACAATATTGCTTGCACAACGGAAGGTTCAGGAGAACCAATGCAAATTGGGGGGGTCAGATCCCCCTTGACTAAAGCGGAAAGGGATAAAAGGAGACAGCAGCAGTTATGTCTGTACTGTGGAAGGACAGGTCATTTCCTTAAAGAGTGCCCTGTGAAGCCACCGAGGAGGACGGTAGGGGCCATGGACAAGGAAGATACCATCAAGGAATCAGAAAACTCCCCAGCCCGGCAAGTGTAGGGGTCCACTTGTCGAGCAAAGAAAGTGAACTACAGACCTCCCATTGTGCACTATCTGTGGTCTTGATCAATCACCAACAACCATCTCGGATGCACGCACTAAGAGAGTACATTGACAGTTGAGCCGTTGGGAATTACATCGACCAGGATCTTGCGGCAAAGATGGGGCTTCCGTTATGCCCTAAATCAACCACCGACACTGTTACCACTGTTGACGGCACGGAAATAGCTTCTGGTCCAGTATCCCAATGCACTGCAGCTTTAACCCTTCTGTGTCAGGATGGACATCAAGAATCTATCGTTTTCGACCTCATTAAGGTACCACAGTTCCGGTTGATTTTGGGGAATGCCATGGTTGGTAGCTCACAATCCTCGAATCGATTGGCGAGCAAAAGAATTGGCCTTTCCCTAGACTTGCGCCCACACATGTTATCGGTGTAACGCTCACCTGATTCCCGTAGAGGCGCCGGTCTTGACTGGGCGTATACCGTATCTTCAAAGGTGATGTGTAATACACGGCTGGCTCTTTGGGCTGGACCTCTGTGCACTGTATGTCTGACTCGAAGGGTAAGATGTCTGCAGATAGAAAATATGGGATTAAGGAACTGGGTTATTGAATGTCTCTCTCTTCTTCCCTTTCTCTTCTCCTGTAGAACCCCAAAGGTTAACGCTCTCACCTTAGGTAAGTGAACGCTGTGCTCTCCATCTGCCTCGGGGCAGGGTGCTGTAACCAGTTTCTTCACTGGATAAGGGGAGCAGGCCTCTTGACTTCAGAGGACTGCTGTCCGTCGTTTACTGCACGAACGGTAAGTTTCGAGTAATTCTAATGTCTTTAAAGTCTTTAGTAATGATGTCTCTTGTTTTGCAGGGTTCCGGCGATGGCGGATGACGGGCAGAAGTGAGTTGAAGATGGAGCCCGTGTGATGAATAGAAGCGCCTGGAAGCACGTAAGTAAGCGCTTGTTGCCTGCTTCACAATGCGCTCTAACTGTCTTTTTATTTTGCAGGTACAAGTTCGGAGCGGCTGCAGGGTGCCGGAATACCCACTGGGTTAGATGTGGAAAGGAGTAATGACACGTGAGTATTAAAGTTCCCCAATGTCTTTAAACGCACCTTGTTTTGTCTTTCAGATGCGGGATGCAGCGCCGAAGGCCTCCGGAGCGTGCGAAGAGTTGGTAAGCTTTTGTCTTTCAGATGCCGGAATGCAGTGTGAAGACCTCCGGAGCGCACGAAGAGTAGGTAAGCCTTTGTCTTTCAGATGCCGGAATGCAGCACGAGGCGTTGGTGACAGCCGATGGACCAGGTAAGTGAAGAGCTGTCACTGAAGACCGTAATGCTAACCTGTTCTTTCTTGTCTTTATAGGTGTTGCTGAAGACTGGATTCAGGATGGTAAGCCTTATTCCTTAGGCCCAGGATCAGATGCAGAAGACACGATGAGCGTTCTGCTGCAGAGGATGCAGAATAACGCAAAGCAAGATTCATCCATCGGGTGTGGTTTAAATAGCCTCCTGTAGTGCTTAGGTGTCTCCTTCCACAGCCACGCCTAGGTAAGAAAAGAGTTCCTGCCTTTCAGAAGAGTTCCAGTGTTCTGAATCTAGGGAGTGGCTCCTGCCCCACCCAACAGGAAAAGTAGTTCCAAACAGAAGAGGATCAGAGGCTCAACTGGCAGGCAAGTAAGCAGCATGGTCTGCTGCAGGTAAGTCCACCCAAGCATTATGAGCCCGGCGCTTCCAGCGCTGGGACTGGGCATATTTATGAGCCTGGTGCCACTGGCGCCAGGACTGGGTCCAAAAGGTCCCAATTGGGACTGGTTGGCACTCGGAACCTGGGTTATGGATCTGCTTCCAAGGGAGTTGGGAAAACCCTGACCTTTTGGAAGCAGAGATCATGACAATCGGCAAGAGAAACAACCAATAGACACCAGAACCTCCACCCTTGCGACTGTGGCAATCGGCACCCTACCAAGTGAATACCAGGACTTTCAAGATGTCTTTCAGATAGAACAGGCTAATACCCTGCCACTGCATAGACCATACGATTGCCAAATCGACCTGATACCCGGCGCACAGATCCCTTGTGGGCGAATTTACGCACTCGCAGGACCAGAAAACCAGCACCTGAAGGCCTATCTTGACCAATACCTGGCCAACGGGTTCATCCGTCCCTCGAGGTCTCCAGCAGCCAGTCCTCTATTCTTCGTACCGAAAAAGGAGGGGGACTTGAGAACGTGCATCGACTATCGCGCACTAAACCAGATTACCGGAAAAATGCCCTAGTGTACATCGACGATATTCTAGAATATTCTGCATCAAAGCAGAACCATGTTAAACACGTCCGATCCATATTGGAGAAACTCCGTCAACACCAGCTCTACACTGAGCTCGAAAAGTGCTCATTCCACGTCTCCGAGGTGGAATTCCTGGGCTTTATTCTCAGCCCGAATGGAATCCGAATGGATGTACACAAGGTAGATGCTATCCTGAACTGGCCATCCCCAAATTCATTCAAGGGGGTTCAAAGTGTGCTGGGTTTTGCAAACTTCTACTGCCGGTTCATCCCAGGATTTTCACAAATCGTGCATCCCATCACGTCTTTGCTAAGGAAAAGCAACAAAAAGTTCCAGTGGACAACAGAAGCTGAGGAAGCTTTCCAGGAACTCAAAGCAAGATTCACATCTGCCCCAATCTTACGCCACCCTCGCCCTGATTTCCCATACCTGGTGGAAACGGACGCCTCAAGCATGGCTATGGGAGCTGTCCTCTCACAAAAGGACCCCGAAACGGGCCATTTACACCCTGTTGCCTTCTGGTTGCGTAAATTCACACCCCCTGAACTCAATTACGATATCACAGACAAAGAACTCCTGGCCCTTAAGTCAGCCTTTAAGGCATGGCGGCACTACCTCTTGGGCGCCAGACACACAATCACCGTAATAACTGACCACCAGAACCTCCAGTACCTAAAAACGGCAAAGGCCCAATCCTCACGACAACTACGTTGGGCTCTTTTCTTTGCTGAATATGACTACGTGATTACATTTCAACCAGGGGTGAAAAATGGGAAGGCCGATGCCCTTTTCCGTATGGGGGTGGAAGAGCAAGGGTATCAGACCCCTGACCCAATAGCAATCATCCTGAGTGACAAGCTCCTAGGAATCACAGCAACCATAACTCAGAAAGAATTACATGAAGAAATCCAAAACCTGATGAGTCCGGAGCAATTAAAAGCGTGGAGTGCACAAGGAGAACATTACATGATAAAAGATCAGTTGCCCTACTTCAGGAATCATTTATTCTTACCAAACCAAGAACTACGAGAACAAGTCATGTCCGCTTATCATCATTCCTTGATCGAGGGCCACCCCGGAATCACTAAAACCCTAGCCAAGGTAAAACAAAATTATTGGTGGTCCACGTGGCGTAAAGACATTATCCAATTCATCCTATCTTGTGGAGTGTGTGGCCAAAACAAGTCATCCATGCAGAAACCGGCTGGGCTATTATAACCATTGGAAATCCCACCAGCACCCTGGCTCAGGTTGTCCCTCGATTTTATTACTGACTTACCTCCCAGTCAAGGGTTTAACACTATTCTTGTGGTCGTGGACCTATTTTCAAAAATGGCACATTTCATTCCTCTTAAGGGGCTCCCAAATGCTTCCACTCTGGCAAAGGTATTTCTTGAAGGCATCGTACGGCAAATTAACAAGGGGGGTCCTGGGAGTCCCTGTGCCAGACATTAGTCCTGGTTACGAGAGACTTACCCACAGTCTTTAGCTCACTATCTTTCACAGAGAAGAAATATCCCAAACATATCAGTCTTTGTCCTGCCCTGGGGCAGTCCAGCACCGAAACGCTAGGCAATTCTTCTCTGAACAAGAGTACCAACAGCATCCCCAGACACGTGTTTCGGTCTGGTTGGACCTCATCAGTAGGAAGGAGCTCCCAGGACCCCCCTTGTTAATTTGCATATTTAAGTAACTTTGGGTCTCACCCTAAGTTACTAGGGGAATCCAGATGTGGACCCCTTGCTCACTATTCTTAGAGAGGCACAGATCCACCCTACTGATGAGGTCCAACCAGACCGAAACACGTGTCTGGGGTTTCTGTTGGTACTCTTGTTCAGAGGAGAATTGCCTAGCATTTCGGTGCTGGACTGCCCCAGGGCAGGACAAAGACTGATATGTTTGGGATATTTCTTCTCTGTGAAAGATAATGAGCTAAAGACCCTGGGTAAGTCTCTCGTAACCAGGACTAATGTCTGGCAGAGGGACTCCCAGGACCCCCCTTGTTAATAGGCATCATACGGCTCCATGAGTTTCCTTTAGTTTTAGTCTCAGACCGAGGTACTCAATTTGTATCTAACTTCTGGAGAAAATGCTGCTCTATGGCCCAGATCGACATCCGGCTATCCACCAGTCACCATCCCCAAACGGATGCTCAAACTGAGAGGACAAATCAGACGCTCGAGCAGTATCTGCGTTGCATGTCACACCAAGCTGAAGGAAGCTGGTTTGACCTATTATGGATAGCTGAATATGCTTATAATAATTCCCTACACACCAGCACTGGGCAGACACCCTTTTATACCATGTATGGCAGGCACCCACGCACTTCTTAGTTGGACGTTCCTACAATCCTGGAAATGCCAGCAGTCAAAACTTTGCACACAACCATTTCTCAAACCTTTAAAAGGGCGGCTGAACATCTACTTCAAGCTAAGAATCGCCAAAAGAAGTTTGCTGATCAACACCGAGCAAAGGCCCCCAACTACCAAGTGGGAGACAAAGTCTGGCTGCCGTCTCAACACGTGTCCATTAAAGGAACCCAAACTTTCCGTCCAAGATACCTGGGTCCATTCACCGTCACCTCCGTGATAATTCCTGTGGCGGTCAGACTAGCTTTGCCCTCAAACATGCAGATTCATCCCGTGTTCCACGTGTCTCTCCTTAAACCTGTTCAACCTGGGACCCGGGTAGCAACTCCACCGCAGCCAGTGGTAGTCGCCGTGCAGCCAGAATTCGAAGTCAAGGACATCCTGGATTCAAAGTACGTCAGATCCAAATTATACTACTTAGTAGACTGGAAGGGGTATGGTCCACAAGACAGGACATGGGAGCCTTGTGAGTACATCCATGCACCTCGCTTGCTTAAACAATTTCATCAAAACCATCCAAAACAAACCAGGACCAGACAGAAGAGCCACCTTGAGAGGGGACTTGGGGGAGTGCTGTCATGATTCCTGCCCCTCATGACCACAGCCCTCCAAGATGTCAGGCTGGAGCCAGGCCACGATCACCTACATGGCCCTCAAGGGCCTATCCATCCCTCCAAAGACCCACTTGAAGTCAGACTTGGCGCTTGTGGCACCAGACTCACTCCCATAGGATAACATTGGGGATTGGACTTGTAGTTCTTTGATGGGGACAAGATGGATGCCCCCACATATTTCGGTTCACAGAACTGCATGTGCAGCCTAGTCTTTTAGGTGTGGTTAAGCCCAGAGACACCTGGGATATCCAGAGACTATTTAAGCCACACCCAGGCTGAGAAACATGCTTTGTGTTTTTTGCACCTGCAGCGTGACACTCACCGTGTTCGGATCGGTCTCCAGGAGGCCTGCATCTTTCTTCTGCGCTCAGCTCCTGCAAGAACACCGTTAGGAGCAGACTTACCTTGTGGCGATTCTGCCCATCATTCATCGCTTCTTCTGTTCTGCAGGCGTCTTCGGCGGTGTCGTTCCTATCCCGGCACGCCGCTTCCTAAGGAAAAGGGAAAAGAACAGAAAAAAGGCATTAGTAAGCATTCATCAAATCTTTGCTTATTTTTAAAGACTGTACGAGCTTCAAATGCTTACCTGAATCCCAGCCGCTCTGAGGGAACTCTGTCTCCGGAACTTCTCATCCATCTGCAAGAGTGAAAAGGCACTCCAGGTTAGCGTGGAAACATCTAGAGGCGCCGCATACCGCGCTTACTCACCGCATTTCTTCTTTATAACTGGCATCCACGCTGAAAACTTTGCGGCACCTAAAAGACACAGAAAAAGGACTCAGTTCAACACAAATATGAAAGGGTCGCATTGCGCTCTCACTCACCTTCAGCACTACTCATCTCAGCAGCACGTCGCAATCCCTGGACGCCGGCCATCATCTAAGGAAGGAAGTTAGAGAACTGTTCAAAAGACTCATTATACTTACCTGTCGGACTCTTGCCAGTGAAGTAACTAGGCAGCAACAAGCCTGCATCAATCAACGCGCCCCTGCGCTGAAAGCAGGACAGAGAGCACACTTTCCAAGAAAACAAGGTGAGCTGTGGATCAAAGGGAAGTGTTGGACCCCGGGGAAGAAGGGGTTCAAGCACACAGAGACAATAGGGAGTTAAACTCTACCAATCCTGTGTTTCAGGTCCAGTCTCCAGTCGTGTAGACTCCAGGGAAGGGTTTGAGGTCGTAAGAGGTCAGAACAGGCTGAGTGACGTCCCTGTGGATACCAGGTGAGTGTTACAGAAGTGGATAAATCCTGCTGGTCTTGTGCCGCTATATTTACTGGAATGTTGGCAGTAGTGCTAGGGCTAATTATGGAGGCTATGCGTCTTTTTCTTGTTTTCTTCATTATTTCCATGGGCGCAACATCTAGCGCTCACGTGGTGCTTATGCTTCAGGCAATGTTTGCAATGTCAGGCTCTTGTGCGGCGGAGCCGCTGCACAGGGAACAAGGGGGCCCAAGGCCCGCAGGGGATAACTGCCAGTGAAGTTGTGGAGGCGGAGACCCAGGGGTCTTCTGGAACGGTGGGGCACAAGCGCCCATTGACGGTGGGTGGTGCCCACTGTGATGTGCTGAACTGCATGCGCTGAATGCTGCTGAGCATGTGGTTGCTGGCGGCTGGGGGCCCCGGAGGCCCGGGCTCGGTGGTTTACTGAGATAATCAGGACGGCGAGGCGAAACCGGAGAGGAGGTCTCAGTGGTTGCCCAAGGCACCCCCACAGCAGCCTGCTGATCACAGGACGAGCCCCAGGTGGTGGAAGAGGACTGAGGGGCATGTAAGCGTGTGTGAGGAGGCACCTGTTGGCATGTACTGGTGTGTTGAGGCCCACTGGCTGGGTTCCTCAGCGGAGCGGTGCAAGACTCAACTGGCTATGATATAGAAGGTGACAGACTTGGCGCACCAGACTCTGACTCTGGTGGAGGCGCCCGCCATGGGCAAAACGGACAGGACACAGCGGACACTGCCCTTTGAAGTTTAGGCAGCGGCTAAGAGACCCAAGACCCCGTAGAATGCCTCAGATCCTGGTGCGGACCTGGTGGGGACTGCAGGGGCCACTGAGGACCAAGATATGGATGTCAAGGAACTCCTCCTTCAACCTAAAGCTGCCATTGAGGAGCTGGATGCCCAAGGTCGATATGCTGCAGCTAAGGCTGGATAGGCACGGCAAGCGGCTTGATGAGGCAGAGAATAGAATATCAGAGCTGGAAGATGCATCAAATGCAATGGGGTCCAAGGTTCAAGCCCTGGAGGCAGCTGTAAAATTGGTAGCAGCCAAAAATGAAGACCTGGAAGGAAGGGCCCAGCGCAATAACATCAGGCTAGTGGGCATCCAGGAGCAGAGCGGGACGACCCGGTTGGAGGAGTTTGGAGAGAATATATGTAGGTCGGTGCTGGGTGACACTGAGTTCTCCTCTGTTTCTTGTTGAAAGGACCCGCAGGATCCCAGCCTCTAAGCCGGTGCCGACCCCCCTGCGCCCTATCATAGCACGTTTAATGAACTACCGGGACCGTGATACAATCATGTGCCTGGCCAGGCAGAAAGGGGACCTGTCCTTTGATGGCGATTGGTTCCAGATCTTTCCAGACTTCTCAGCTGGGGTCAAGGAGGTCTTTTGCTGGGTTGAAACGCAGGCTGCGGGACAACAACATTAAATACTCCATGTTATTTCCAACCAACTTGCACATCCTATACGACGTAAAAGTACAGTTCCTCACAAGCCTAGAAGATTCCAGTGCCTTTCTATACAAGATCGACAAAACCGCTCCTAGTAGAGGTTGCAGGCCCTGCAATGGTGAGTGGAATGGCGAGCATGGCAGCCTCTTGAGTATTTGCTCAGCGTTGCTCCACTTTACTGGGTAACACCCATCCCGTTTTGGCCCCAGAAACTACTATGTTTGTCTCTGATGACCATGATACCTTGTTTGCTGGATAAGGGAACTGGGTTTTGGGTGTGCACTGGCACACCGTAACTGTTTGAATGGGGGACATTTCTGGGAATATTGGGGTAGCTGGAGATGGTGGGGTTACCGTGTTACGGGGTTGTGGGGATTGTTGTGTTTGTTTGGAGCACCTGGAACATGTGGGTGACAATTGTATGGGGTCTCTGTTGATCATGCAAAATTCCCCAGGTTCGTGGGTTAAAATGCTGATCAGGGTGGTCGAGACGAGATTCGTCCTTGATCTTCTGGGCAATAACATGGTATATTAGAGGAGGTAATCTGCCCTTTAGGATGTGGAAGATTCTCCTGAACATGCAGCAGCATAGCATTGACCTTGTTTTCCTGCAGGAGACACATCTTACGCAGGCCAGAGAAGGCAGATCGGCCTACGCAATGGGGCTGCCATAGGTACTATTCATCATACTATGCATACTCTAGTGGCATAGAAATTCTCATTCATCACTCACTTAAATTCCGCCGGTATGGAGCGGATACAAGGGGTCCTGATAAATACATATGGCCCTAATATTGATGACCCATGGTTCGTTGACTGGGTGTTTGTGAAAATAGTGGACTGTAAGGGGGCTACCATGATTTGGAGTGGGGGACCTTAATACAGTGCTGAATACGACCATAGACTGGTCCAACAAATGTACACAGCCACAGTCTAAAGTGAACTTGAGGGTGATTGAAATTTGAAATACATACGGGGTGGTCAATGCCTGGCGGGCAAAACAGATGGAAGAGCGAGGCTACACTATTCACTCATGGGTGCACAGCATGGCTACGCGCATAGACTACTTATTCATCACAGCGGCCGGGGAAATTTCAATAGGACAGTGTGAAATCTTCCCCAGAACCATTGCGGACCACTCCCCTGTCACCCTGGAGTGCTCCGTTACTGATAGGCGTGAGACCCAGGAGATTTAAGTCAGAAGCCATTTAGGACAAGGTGTTCCATAAGGAGATTCGGTAGGAGATCACCGACTTCATTGGCCGTAATGTGGGCTCTGATTTATCGCACAGGACGGTATGGGAGAGCCTTAAGTGCTACATACAGGTAATATGTATGACCAAGGAGGCGGGCATACTGAGACTGATTAGGGGGAGCTGGAGGCTAGTGAACGTATTCTGAAAAGGCTGGAACCAGAATTTGTGACCTGTCGGGATACTAGTATCCTCGCCACTATCATACTTGGGCTAGATAGTTTAAATAGGAATGCACTCTGGGAGGTTAAATACCTCAACAGGGGGTGCCTGGTAAGGCAATACGGGGAGGGTCAGAAACCAGGAGCCCTGCTGACGAGGATGTTAGCGACAGACCGGAAACCACAACATATGGAGGTGATAAAGAACTCTCAGGGGAAATACCAGCATGAATCGCAGCATCCTTCTGGGAGTTCTATAGCAATTTATATGCCTCACGGTCCACGAAGGAGGCTGCTGTCACGACTCGCTCCCTTCGCTCCCGTTCCCACCACTTGGGGGCTTGATTTGGGGTTTATTCCCTGCTGGACATTTCCTCCGAACCTAATGCCACAGTGCTGTAATGAATTGGGAGCGCTAAAACCCTATTTTCCAAACTACTTCCCTTCCGGATCCATTCCAGGTTTTTGGCAGCCAGCATGCTTCTTTAACCAAATGACTGTGCTTCCCAGAATGCCTGGCCCACTGCTCCACCTCCACCCTTGCAGGACAAGGTTGGGTGGAGGATAGGCAACACCTGTGGCTGCAGGTGCAGCAGTCAGCACACCTGAGGCGTGTGCTCGTTAAACAGCTTTAAAAGCCTCAGTCTCACTTCAGTCCAGCGCTGGTCATCGTTTGCAGTGTTCCTGTTTTTGACTAGTCCCTGGTTCCTGGTTCCTTGCCTTTGTACCTACTTCCTTGTTCCTGTTTTCTTGTTTCCTCCGCCCTGAATTTCGGATTCATGCGCTAATTGATTTCTGCTCCCTTGATTTCCCTTTTTGTCTTCCCCTGTTTGCAGGCAGCAATTCTCAGTGCTTTCCCCTTTTAGATGCAGCCCAGTTTGTCTGTGTTCTATATTTCCTTGACTCTGTCCTTTGCTGCTGTTACCCATTTGCCTTAGCCTTCCTCTTCGTTTAGTTTCCTGTCTTTTCCTTGGAGGGGTAGGGAGAAGTTTGCATAGGTTATTTCGTTTTTCCCTGCTCCTGATCCTTACCTTCTAGAGGATCCATTCCATGTTTTCCATTGCACTTCTGCATCCATTTCCCATTTGATCATTAGGTGTGGTGTGTGGTGGTAGCTAGCTCCTGTGTGAATGCTTATGTTTTTCCCACTAATTTGTAATCCCTATTCCAACTTAGGTATTTAGTTTTCTGCAGCGGATCACGCTCCACTGCCTTCCAGTCTCCGCCCTTGCCCTGCCGGGCTCTCCACATTGCAGCGGATCTCGCTCTGCTGCCTTCCAGTCTCCGCCCTTGACCTGTCGGGCTCTCCACATTGCAGCGGATCTCGCTCTGCTGCCTTCCAGCCTCCGCCCTTGCCCTGCGGGCTCTCCACATAGCAGCGGATCTCGCTCTGCTGATTCCCAGCCTCAGCCCTTGTCCTCTGGACCTCCCTACTTCTCCCATTGCTGTTATAACCTTTCTGGGTCCCAGATTCATCAACAGGATTCGTGGGCTAGCTGACATTCAAGAGGTGTATTTCGTCCTCGTGAGTACAGTTCCTAAGTTCCCTTATGTAATACCATCAAGAGTGTTAGTACACAGATCCTGTCATTGCTGGCCCTCCACGTGGGTTTAGCGCTGTCAGTACCTGTAACAGCAATTGGGGGTAAGGTGCTTGCCGACTTTCCTCGCGGTCAGGTGCTTACCCCACATCCCTTTTCATATATTGGTTTTGATGTCACACTCTATTTTGCACTCCTGGGTTCTAGCATACCTGAGTCGTTGTTCCTGGGTGCACATTTCCCTTGCCATATTCGCTGCCTTAGTACTCGCCTGACTAATCCTGACAGCTGCCTCCATGCAACATTATTTGGAGGACATTGAACTCTACTGGTTGGACTCCTCCCAGCGGGAGGCGCTTCATAGGGAAGTGACCCTGGAGGAAGTACTCTTGGTCATTAGGGACCTCCCAGGGTCCAGGGCATCCTGATTTTAGTTTATTTTGGTATTACCCAAATTGATCGGGGAGAATTGACCGTTTGGAGACTTGACCAAATTTCAATGCTCCTAATTGACCTTTTGCACAATTGTACTTTTATATAAATATATCTATAAATATATATTGGGTTGTTTTTTGTTAATTAAATTATGTAAAGTGAATGGGTGGGAGGGTTCTGGTTTGGTTGGGGGGTTGCGTGTGGTGGCCCCCCGCATATATGTTTAAATTGACCTTTGAAATTCGGTCAATTCTCCCGTGAGCAATTCTCCCACAAGCAATTCTCATTCGGTAAATTTGTATACAACCGGCCAGAGGGCTTATCGTGCACATTATGTGAAGCTTATGCAGTCATACGAACTCCACTTCTCCTGCAGATGTTTACGGAATGCTTGTCACTTGGTTCCTTCCCCCTACCCTTCGGGAAGCGACAATTACACTCTTACACAAGAAAGAAAAGCCCCCAGATGACTGTGCGTCATATCGGCCGATCTCCCTCATCAACGCTGACAACAAAATATTTGACACGGTGCTGGCCAATCGGATTCTCACGTTTATACCAGGACTGGTCCTGGCAGATCAATCAGGTTTTGTGCCAGGGAGGAACACTTCCTACGTGCTACAGAGATTCTTTGCGGTTCTTGCGTCATTGGACCCCGGTTTAGAGACCAGCGAAGTGAGGGGGGGCCACCTGCTCGGCGAGGTGGGGATGGGGAGAGGGATCGGGCAGGGCTACCCTCTCCTCCAGCTGCTTTTGGCGCTAGCAATGGAGCCCCTGACGGCCACACTCCTTGAAAGGTACATAAAGGCATTCAACTTGGGCTTCATTGGCCGATAATCTCCCTCTACACCGATGACGTGGTCTTATACCTGAGGGAACCTACTGAAAACTTGATGCGGGTAATGCGGCAGGTGATCAGATTCAGGTATTTTTTCGGTTCTACGAATCAACCAAGGCAAGTCAGTGGTGTTCCCCTCATGGAGAATACTAAGACCTTTCCTGATGAATTGGGCCTACGATGGGAGCAGGAGTGCATCAGATATCTGGGTATAGAGGTCTTGTGGGACCCGGATATCCTTTTCTGAGACAATTATGGCAAGGCAGTTAACTGCCTTAAGGAGCAGACCCAGAGGTGGACCGGTCTTCCGTTGTCTCTGATGGACCGGATCTCTGTGATAATGATGGTCATATTACCTAGGTTTTTATACCTGTTTACAAATGTCCTGATGTACATTCTCCCAATTTATTAGGGGTATCATTTCTGGGTTCTTATGGGCGGGGAGGCTTCCCCAGGGTATCCTGGTCCACACTGACTATACTATACCATAGGAGCGATTTGGCCCTGCCTGACTTTGAGCGATATTACTGGGCGGCACAGGCACACTATTTGTCCTTTTTGGTATGCTACACACTTCATTATCCATGTCCAGGTTGAGAGGGTTCTGGTAGCACCAGACCTATTGAGGACGGCGATCCTACATAAATGTAAACCCAGGATCGGTAACATAGTGCGGAACACATGCGCCATATGGCATAGGATAGCCAAAAAGATGACTGTGGGAGTCCTATACTCACCATTAATACCGGCTAGACACATAATGGGAATGGGGATCGCAAAGCAGCATGTGTATATACATTGGGTCTCCAAGTTGGGGTGGATCATTTTGGTGATTTTTACCCTGAGGGAAAATTCATATCCCTAGAACAGCAAAAGAGGAGAGGGGGTTCCACTTCTCTGGATGTGTTTATTATGTCCGGATAAGGAATGAAATCAAGGATAGATTCCCTACTTTCCCTGACCCTCCGCCTACTTTCTCTCTGCTACAGGAATTCATTCAGGCCCAGAGCAGCGGTCGCCTGGTCTCCCGGCTATACAGTTGCCTGCTGTTATGTATCCCATGGGATGAGGATGCTGCCAATTACAGATGGGAGAGCAGTCTGGGTGCAGGATCTGCGATGAGGACTGGAAATGCATCTTGCTCCAAACTAAAAAAGTCTCAACTAAACACTAGATTTAAACTGGCATACTCCAACTTTATACATCAAGCATACCACACCCCAGCCAAACTGCATAAATACTACCCGGAAAAGCCGGACGAATGTGCACACTGTAAACCAAGCCCGGCTGACTTTGTACACCAAGCATGGAACTGCCCAGTAGTTGCCAAGTTTTGTAGGGAAGAGCTTGACAAGACTTCTCGCATGCTGGGGGAGATGGTGGCGAGATACCCGCTGGTGGGATTTCTGGGTTGCACCAGAGCCTTGCCTAAACACACACGCAGGTTGGCAGAACTCCTCCTGGTGCTGGCTCGCAGGTGGGTAGCTATGGCCTGGTGGAAGATCCCCCCCCCTCCCAGGGCCGCAGCGTGGCTGGAGGATGTGGCCAACTGCTATGACCTCGAAGTGGCATTTATACAAACTATGCCTTTGCACACCCGGCCTCCAGATGTGTGGGGACCATTCATCTAATAGCTGATGTCAAATCCGGACTGGACCCCTGACGGGGCATGTTGATGTTTTCTGGCAGTGCTGTGCCTGGCTTGATGACTACTTTTGTGTTTCAATGATGTGCAAATGTGCCGTTCTCTGGATGCTCTGCAGTTGTTATTGTTGTATTATGCTTGATAAAAAACAAATACATTAATAATGAGGGAGGATCACATGGGAGGAGCCGGCTTTCGGGGGGGGAAAGGTTTTAACCCCATTAAGAGAGATGCAGTGTTCTTCCCCCTCTAGAGAAGAGGGCCTAACAATTCCTAAATCCTTGATGGCTTGTTGTCATTAAACACATCCTTCCCGTTGTAAAACCCAAAAGCCCCTTCTTACAAATTATTCTAGGCAAGATACCATTCATACCTCATACACACATAAAGTACATCTAACATCTCCTGTCTGTAATGATTTTCAAAACGAAAGTTCTAAACAACATCACATTAGAAGTCGCCGACATTCCATGGACTCCCTCTCCCATAAAGCCGAGATGAGGAAGGAGGAGTTAATGTGGATTGAAAGGAACACAAATTGGAACATGTGAACAAGTTGTTTTGACGAAGCACAGCTGCGCCGGACATTTAAAAATGGTGCCTGCATTCCAGAGGAAAGAGTCGGAGAAGTAAGAGGCAGAACCGGAGAAGAAAGCCACTGAGTCGGGAAATCCAACAGTGCAGAGAAGGGCCATGCTGGAGAAGGCAGGCACTTCCAAGCAGCCGTTCGCAAGAGTTACCTACCGGTGTGGAGCAAGGCTGAAAGAGACGGAGCAGACAACGTGGAAGGACCATCAGAGGCCAGCAGCAGCAGAGCTACTGGGCTCACAGTCATGTTGAGAAGCAGCATTCTTGTCGGAAGGTGAACGCAAAGGTGCCAGAAATGCTGGAGGAAACCGTGCAGTGTGATAGAGACCATCCCAGAAGTTTTACTGCTGCAGTGTGCCACAGGTCAGGATGCTGCAAGACACCAGTGAGTTTTCCCAGACCCATTGGGGACCCGGGGACATACCGACGGGTATGTAAGCAGATAAGAATATTTGAATACCTTCCAAGTACAATACAAAAACAAACAGAACTTGAACAGGTCCCCATGTAGTAGGTATCAATGTGTGGAAAGTTGGAGCAAGTGTTACCCCATGCAAATGAATACTAATAAAGGTATTAATAGGCAGAACTTGAACAAGTCCCCATATATGAGATATCGATGTGTGGAAAGTTGGAACATGTAGTACCTCTAGCCAATGAAGTATAAGCACAGTGAAGTAATACAACTGTACTGTACTAAAAGAAAGTAAACCTGAAAAGAAGTCCTGGTGAGGGGAGTACATCGGGCAGTGAACATTTGGTGGGAGATACGTGGCAGAGAAGCATACCAATGGACCTGCAATACCCCAGAAAGGGGATTCCTGGCAGGGTAGTACACCAGGCAATCCACTCTAATTAAGAACTTTAAAATTGTAAGAAGATTCCTGGAAGGGGAGTATACCAGAAAATCTAAGAAAGTGATGAAAGGAAGCCCTGGCAATCAAAATACCAGCCAAGTTTAAGTGAAATAAAAACTTTAAGATTGTGGGAAGATACTTGGCAGGAGAGTATTCCAGGAGATCTGAAGAGCCTACTAAAGGATTCCTGGTAGGGGAGTATACCAGGAGAAGTAAACTTACTTGCTTTGCAAAACACATGGTAAAACAAGTACACCAGAGACTTTAGGAAACCAGGAATTTGAAGTTGTTACGTTGAAAAAATACCTTTTTCCTGTCGAAATCAAAATACATTGCAGAAAGATACACGCAGAGACATGTTTGCCAATCTTAAGAAACTGTTACTTGAAATAGACACTTTTGGCATCCTTAAACTGTTTTTTGAAAAAGACACTTTTGCCATCTTACCTAAATAATCCAGGGCAAGGGAACCACCCTCTGGATCCAAGGATTTCTCATTGGGAAAAACTATTTCTGTTGGATTCACCTACTTCCTTTAATTTTAAACACGTTTTGCCAAACATAAATCAGAGACATTTCCTTGAACCCTTAGTTGTTCATGTTTAGTGTGAGGGTCAGAGTAGTATGTTTCGGACACAAGGTCAGTTTATATGTTTTGACGACGAGACACCGACTGATTTGTAGTTTCCTAGGTAGGGAAACTCTTTAGGATAGCGACAGAGAGGCCTTCATCCAACCCTTTAATTTTAATAAAGATGTCTGATGTTGAAAATATTACAACTTTGTGTCCGCCTCTCATTTCTGACCCCTCACAGTAAAACACATATGACCACATCACATTGGGTATACCAAAACACAAAGGAGCTAAATGTCTTTCAGTAAAGTCATGTCAAACATTTAAAATAATATCTGCTATTGAAATGTGCCAAAACCCTGGCGACGGCTTTAGGATTCTGGAATCATGAGTCTAACTATTGTTTCCAATTGGACACCTTCAATGTCTGTATCCCTGATATGTGTTAGATCTCTTTAGAATCATCCCCAGATTTCGGTGTTAGGTAAGTTGTTCTACAGTCCAGTTGGTATTGGACTCTACAAGATTTATCCCTTGGTGTGAAGGTCCCAACTTCCTATATAGGCATGTACTACCCAAGGTTGGTAGAATGGCAGAGCAGCCAGGCTTAACTTAGGAGGAGGAATGTGAGCTGTAAAGCAGTACAAAGAAATCAGAACATACATGAGTCTAAGGAAACAATCACACACTTGCAGTAATATCAAAAACAGTGGTTTATTCTTTATATAATTAACAGATTACAGATATATTTAATTAAATGGCGCTGTAAAACAAGTAATTCAATTTTAATATTCTAATTTTTTAGAAAAACACATAATAGCTTAAAAAAGCGGTGGGTACGTCCCCATTCACTTGACATAAAACAATTGTACGTTGTTTAAAAATACAAACAGTTTTTGTTGTGACACTTATGGTGGACCATGGGGAAGTAGTCACTTCCAACTATGGCAGGGCTTTGGTTCAGTGATCAGTCTGGGGAGCAGTTGCTGTCTCCGACTATTCACGGCACCTTAGTTCAGGTTGTTAAATCATCATGCTAGTGTAAATTCTAGATAGTTAAACTCGACATGTTTCAGTTCTTACAATATTTTATAGAACTTTCTTCAGGAGTAGTGTTATATTATAAAAAAACAACAATTCAGACAACAAACTAGGAGCGTGCTATAAATGCGCATCTCTTAGGTGATGAAATTCAGTTGCCAGTGTTTAGTTTTGAACTTGAGTGTTCTTGCTGTAGCTGTTGATTACAAGAGAAAATGAAAAAATATAAGCTTTTATTGCGCGTGATTCTTTTTTGATAAAATTAATTTATCTAACAAGGCTAAGTAGAGTAATTACCTAGTCTCGTTGGGGGCGAGTGATTCTTAGAGGGATTCCTGTTGTATGCAGGCTTTAGTCCTCTGGGTCCTTAGAACGTGCTTCTATAGGTCTAATAGGACCTGCAAATTAAATTTGTATTGATTAGAGCTGCTGTCAGTATAGAGTACCCTTTGCTCCCACAGTGAATACAGTGCAAACATAAGTGCTTACCTTCAATGAAGGGGCAAATCGTCACAATGGTAAGGATTTAAAGATCCAGGATCTGGGATATTGAGTTCTTAAAAAGTAGCTTGAGTCGTTTAATAAAGACCAATTGGTCCCTCAACCTGTAAAAAATCTATTTACTGTTAGGACCTGCGGGCTATATTTACTAGAAAATGATAAGGGTAATGGTGAAACCATATATAGATGAGCTCACCTTGTTGGCATGTATATAGTGGCTCCGCTGACTGCATACTGATAGTTGCTTTCCTAGATAAAGTTATCTTTAGTCTATTGGTCCGATTGTTCCGCCGTACTTGGGTTTCTAGAGTAGGGACGGCAAGTATAATGACCGTTAGTCATTTTCTATGGTTGATTGACGTATATCTATATTATTAGCATTAGTGCATGGTAACGTTTAGGGAGTCTCTAGTTGTAACTAAAATTGTTTAGGAAGAGTAATAGTAAGTAAATTACCTTTGTTAGTTAGAATCCGTGTTAGAGACTGCGTTTGATCGTTCCCCGCACCTCGCAACGCTGCTACGGTATGGCTGATGGTCGGCATCTTGTGTGTAGTGGTTTATATGGATTCTATAGTCCTTTTTTTGTTTTCATATTGGACGCAGTTGATATAACGCCAGTCTTTTAATCCCATATGTAAACATTGTCTATGGGATAGTATTGAGTTTGTTTATAATATCCGAGGAGATTATGAATACAAAGTGTCGATACTAGATCAGGTGTGGGCAAAGCTGACTTTTCTCTTGTTAAATAGAGTCCGCGATGGAGTCGCGAAAAGAAAAGGGCTAAAGGCGTGTCTACTAAACTGTTATGCAAACAACAGCGCAAATAAAACAATAAGGCTGTTCTGAAGTGTTTTCTAACGTTTAGTCTTACATTTTAAACTTTTAGTCAATTAAAGCTCCTCCATTTAATGGGAAACGGACATATCCGTACCGATGTGGGGAGTAATGCGGAATAGGACCTCATGATCATATTAGAATATGGTGGATGTAAGGTAAATGCTATTATTAAAGAGTAAGATAAGAAGGGTTATATTTTGTGCCATTCAATTGATTCGTTAAGCCCTATTTTGTCACTTTTAGTTTGAAAGATAAGTCTTTGTTCTTTTTCAAAAAGTAGTTTTTTCTTAATCAGTGGGTCTTTGCCCTTTATCATGAGTAAATTTGTCCATTTAAAGTCTTCACTTGAGTGATTTTTTTCAAGATAGTGTTTCACCATTGGAGCTAGTAAAGTTTTATTTCGGATACAACTTCTATGTTCTATCATTCTTGTTTTTACTTTTCGGATAGTTTTACCTATGTAGTTTTTGCCACATGGGCAGGTAATCATATATATAACATAGTCCGAATTACAATTTGCCATTTGCATCTGTTTCCAAGGGGTAGCTAAACCAATTTGTATTTCTTTAGATTTCTTTGTGTATTTACATATTGAACATTGCCCACATGGATAGTGGCCCGTAATAGGACTCAGACCCCATATATTAGTTAGATTGTCTGGTGTCGATGGATTACTTCTGAATTTACTGATACTTACCTTATTTCCTATAGTGGTGGATTTTTTGTAGGCAAATAAAGGACAGGGCAATTTATTAGTAGATTGATTGAAAATCTTCCATTGTTTGCGCATGATATTAGTAATGGAAATTGGTGAAGGTGTTAACACAAACTAGTCTTTCTTCTGAAGGTTTGGATGTTTTATCTTCTGGTAAAGATTCCCTGTTGTTGTTATACGCTCTTTTAGCTGCTTTTCGTATTAGTTTATTTGGGTATTCTCTATTCCTCAATTTTTGGCAGAGGATAGTGGCCTCTTCTTCATAAGCTTCTTTGGTACTACTGTTTCTTTTAAGTCGCAGAAATTGACCATAAGGGAGGTTATTTTTCAAATGTTTAACATGGCGACTCTGGTAATGCAGAAGAGAATTTCTATCTGTACTCTTATGGTACGGTCGTACTAATAGAGTTCCTGATTGGTGAAAGATAGTTAAATCAAGGAAGTTGATTTCTTCTCTTTCAATTGTTATAGTGAATTGTAGGTGGCGATTCTGTTGGTTGAGCCAAGATACAAAGTCATTAGCTTCTTCTTTGGTTCCTTTCCATATGACGATAATATTGTCAATGGTTGAGCCAAGATACAAAGTCATTAGCTTCTTCTTTGGTTCCTTTCCATATGATGATAATATCGTCAATGTTATCAGCGTTGCGGGGAACGATCGAACGCAGTCTCTCACACGGATTCTAACTAACAAAGGTAATTTACTTACTATTACTCTTCCTAAACAATTTTAGCTACAACTAGAGACTCCCTAAACGTTACCATGCTACTAATGCTAATAATATAGATATACGTCAATCAACCATAGAAAATGGTCATTATTCTTGCCGTCCCTACTCTAGAAACCCAAGTACGGTGGAACAATCGGACCAATAGACTGAAGATAACTTTATCTAGGAAAGCAACTATCAGTATGCAGTCAGCGGAGCCACTATATACATGCCAACAAGGTGAGCTCATCTATATATGGTTTGACCATTACCCTTATCATTTTCTAGTAAATATAGCCCGTAGGTCCTAACAGTAAATACATTTTTTACAGGTTGAGGGACCAATTGGTCTTTATTATAACGACTCAAGCTACTTTTTAAGAACTCAATATCCCAGATCTTCCATCTTTAAACCCTTAACATCGTGACGATTTGCCCCTTCATTGAAGGTAAGCACTTACTGTTTGCACTGTATTCACTGTGGGAGCAAAGGCTAGTCTATACTGACAGCAGCTCTAATCAATACAAATTTAATTTGCAGGTCCTATTAGACCTATAGAAGCATGTTCTAAGGACCCAGAGGACTAAAGCCTGCATACAACAGGAATCCCTCTGACTAAGAATCACTCGCCCCCAACGAGACTAGGTAATTACTCTACTTAGCCTTGTTAGATAAATTAATTTTATCAAAAAAGAATCACGAGCAATAAAATATTATATCTTTTCATTTTCTCTTGTAATCAACAGCTACAGCAAGAACACTCAAGTTCAAAACTAAACACTGGCAACTGAATTTCATCACCTAAGAGATGCGCATTTATAGCACGCTCCTAGTTTGTTGTCTGAATTGTTGTTTTTATAATATGACACTACTCCTGAAGAAAGTTCTATAAAATATTGTAAGAACTGAAACATGTCGAGTTTAACCATCTAGAATTTACACTAGCATGATGATTTAACATCCTGAACTAAGGTGCTGTGAATAGTCTGAGACAGCAACTGCTCCCCAGACTGATCATTGAACCAAAGCCCTGCCATAGTTGGAAGTGACTACTTCCCCATGGCCCAACTTAAAAACTGTTTGTATTTTTAAACAACGTACAATTGTTTTATGTCAAGTGAATGGGATGTACCCACTGCTTTTTTAAGCTATTATGTGTTTTTCTAAAAAATTAGAATATTAAAATTGAATGAATTACTTGTTTTACAGCGCCATTTAATGAAATATGTCTGTAATCTGTTGATAGTAACTATCTACCTCTCATGTCTAATAAGATTGCATCCCCGATATAAGGTAGAGTTTCTACTCTTGTAGTAAAATTGGGATTCCCTCCTTATAGTATATTATTCTTTATATTCACATGGCAATTATAAACTCAAAGAAATATCATACAAACTAGCAACATCAAACTTTCATTTAGAATAGTAAGGGAATAAAGCAGGTTAGCCATTTGTTATATACTTTTCTGATCCACACATGGAGTGAATTCAGTTAAGGTCAGAAAAAGTACTTATGTTAAATCAACTCTGCAGTTATTCAAGTTGAGGTAAGTTCAAGAACGGTTTAAGAACAACAATCAAAGGTAAGCAATACTAGTAGCAACTCTTATAAGGTTTTGTCAGTCTTTTCCTTAACAAATAAATAGGTATTCAGTTCAGGTTTTTGGAAGGAAACGAGCAATGCCCACGCAAAGAAGTTCAGAGGATTTACTGTTAGGAAACCAGCAATGCCCAAGTCAATAGGAATGCAACAGTTCTGATGCATATCATCTTAGCACAAGTAACAAGTTAGTTAGTCTTGAAATACGTTCAGGAGCTTAGGAAAATCCTTCCTGCAGGGACACATGCTGTTAGGCCTTGGTGGCTGCAAATGTGTGAACACCCAAACAGTGAAAAACAGTGCTCGAAAACAAAGGAGCAACACAAACGGCTTCAGGTAAGTTACCCTTAAGCCTTACAGTACCTTGAAAGTGAAGAAGCTGATGAAGCTGGACACCTTCTGGATGCACGGCTGCAAACCTGCTCTCTAGTCCTTGTTTGTGGTGACAAAAGGGGGGACCCTGGATGGGCTCCTGCAGCAGTAGTCGAGAGAGGGACTTGCCAGCACAGAGATATTCATACTCCCGTGTCGGTTCGTGATTTTGGTGCCTTTTTCACAGCACCAGTAGCTAATGATCACTGCTGGTTAGATTCTTCTTGGTTTCTCGGTCCTGCACTCTGGTGAGGGGACTCTGAGGAGAGGATTCGTGCTTCTAGAGGTCCACACGGATGCTACCAACGTTCCAGCAAGATTCGTCAACGGCAAGGCAGTGCACTTCAAGGTGGTTGAGGTACCCCAGTTATTGAGATTCTACGGGCTAGGAATGTCGCAGAATGTTGGGGCAATGGCTTAAATTGAACAGTGTCTTGAGGCGGGTTATGCTCACTGGATCAGAAGAGGCAGTCGTCGTTGGCAGAGCTTCCCTGTCAATTAGAAAATGTGGTCTGGAGCACAGCGGTACTTCACCGTTGCTTCTGCGGTTGCTGGAGGTGCTACAGCCGTCTATGGTAGTCTTCTTCTTCGGACCTTCAGTTCCAGTGGTAGACTTTGCCTTCAGTCCCAAAAGCTTTGCCTTTCATGCAGGAACGTATTCATTCAGTCCTGTGGACCTGCCAATCTCCTGAGGGTGGCTGTTCTTGCAGGACAGCCAGCCGCCCAGTTCAGACTGGTTCCAGTCAGGCATACCCTAAGGCAAAGGCCAGAGAGGCTTCAGGCTCCTCCCTCGCTTCCTGCCTCAACAGATTCTCTGGAGCCTAGGCGGGCTTCCCAAAGGAATTCTGCCAAAGGCAAAACTCAAAGAGGACCCACCCCCACCTGGATTGGTAGAAGAAGGGCCAACAATGGACATACAACCCGAAAATGGTGATGAAAGAAGACTTTGGGAAAATGGTCACCCATGGGTTCTTTACTGCAGCTATGGAAAACAGCCTGCAAGTAACTAAAACGAAAATGGTAAAAAGGTATCCACTGCCACCAGCCATTTGGGTTTGTTTGTCACTGTAACTATAAAGTTACAGGAGCAGTGGGAAAGGGGGTACTAGGCAGCCCCTCAGCACTCCAAGTAAGGTGGGTTGTGCTGATCCCATAAAAAGAAAGGTAATTAAGATACCAGTACCTCACTATCTTTGAGAGCAGTAGTTACAAGGAAAATGTAATTAAGAATAAGGAGGGCCCAAGGGACTGCACAGCACCACTGCACATAGGGTGATGTGTGTTGCAATAATGTATTACAGACGCTTGTACTGAAATACATTGAGAAAAGCATGACTCCATTAAAAGTAAAAAGAGTATAGTAGCAGACAAACTAGGGTTCCCAGCTCAGAGCAAATTAATGATTGAGTGGTAAAAAGTCCCCCTCACTCAGGAGAGTAAAGCAACACATCCCAGAAGTCCAGCAGAAGTGCTGGGAGTCTCTCGGGTTGAGGGGATTTGGCACAATAAATGAAATTGTTCCCTAACAGTAGGCTATTTAAAATATTTAAATCAAATCAAATAAGTTAACAGTATCACTTCCTGAGAGCAAAGACTTGTTTTTAAAAGCAATTATTCAACTAATCAATTCCTATCTCACCCATACTATGCTTGTTTACTGCAATTCTCTACTCAAAATCTGTTTTCTATTTTGTCCGAAATCTGGTTGCTTTGATCACGGTTGTACTAATGCTACACTCATGACACCCCAATCTATCTATTCCATAAGAATGATTCTATTCTGTTCCTAAAAAGGAATACTTTCCTATTTTTTTTAAACTGAAGTCTACCTCCTCCTCTTGGCTGCCACTCAGTCCACACATTATCATTATAGGGTTCGTTTCTAAAAACACTTGTGTTGCTTTCCTAACCCTTTGCTTTACTTCTACCCTGCAAATCTATTCAACAAAACAGAGCTACAACTGTTCCTGCAAACAATTTAATAAACTCTTTATTATTTAGAGTCCTGCCTTCCCTCGTCTACATGGTTATTTTTTTATTTCTCTGCACTTACCTCTAGTTTGTTGCTTGCCTTCCTGTTTACATTGTGTGACTTACTTTTCAGTTTTCCTTATATTTATTTGTTTTTGATTAACTTTACTCCTAGTTCAACTCCTCTTTTTACTCTGTGCTTCGTGTCATTATTGGTCTTCTTTCTGTACACTTGAATAACTTGAATAAACATCTTGATTAAAATAAATGTGTGCTTAGTTTAGCGGATCCCATAGTATTGCATAAACATCTTGATTAAAATAAATGTGTGCTTAGTGTAGCGGATCCCATAGTATATGTGTGATGTTATTACAAGCTACCCAGGAGGCCAACATTAAATTGCAACTATCGTCTTCTGTAGTTTTATCCTGTCTAGATTTCACTCCACTAATTTCACATAATTGTTTTGTGAAGTATTTGTTCACGTTTCACTGTTTCTGATTTCTCAAAGTTAAGTGAGATCCTGAAATTTGGTTTGGACACACTACTATCAACTGATGAGAGCACCATTCAAGAGGTGGATTTGATAAATATACTTGGGAAGACACAAAACGGGAAATGGATGGATATGCCACTCCCAGCAGAAGAGACAGAAAATATGGACTCAGAAAGTAAGTATGAGTTTTTAAATTAACAATGCCTTTTGCTTGGGGATATTAGTCAAAATGCCCTCTGTCAGCATAGTGTAGTTTGCCTTCATTTGAAGCATGTAGTGCCGTCCCATTGAGAGGAGGAGGGAAGACGCAACGGTGAGCAGAGCAGATACATCCACATCATGCCTGTGGAGGCCCATTACAGTAGCAAAGGAGAGGTGGCTTTCCAGGGTTGTGCTGTAGCAACCCAAGCGTGGATGAAGATGGCGTGGGAGCCAAAACAAAGTCATCCCTTCTGGGGCAATAATGAGAGTACTGTGGCGAGGAGCGTGGAGACATATCTGCAGATACAGAGAGAAGAATTTGAGGGTGCTATGCACTTGTGACCCTTTTGGAAGGCGTGTTACTCCACCATGAGAAGCCGCAGAGAGCTTAAGATTGGGGGTGAAATAGCACCTGTGGCAGTGATTGTAACTGAGCTGGTAGTGGGTCTGTCCATGTTTAAGTTCAAGTTTGTGTGAAGAGCAGAGACTATGGGCGGAGGGGGGGGCTGGTGTATCTTTGGGAGAAGACGGCCTTGAACGGCAGTGTGGGAATCATGTGCTGAGAGAGTATGCCATACATTTAAGGTGCTCAAATCTCATTTCAAAGCCTAATTATGAACCAGCTTTGATAATTGGGAAAGGTGCCAATGAGCATTTCAGATTGAGGAACCATACAGCTAATGATTAAAAATGCCCAAGCCTGTCACATGGTGAAGAGACCACTGAATATCTGAGGGGGGTGAAACCGTGTTGCTATGAAATAAGGGGCAGAACCATTAAGGGAAAATGAACAGAAAAACACCACATAAACTAACAATACAATACCACTTATGTCATATTCCATTTTTTAAAACATAACTCAAAACAGGGACATGCATACAATTATGTTGATATGCACCCCAAAGCCTCGAGGACCCGTATAACCTGGACCGTTAGGCAGACTTTCTCCCCTGCTATTAACCTATCCCAAAACATCTCTGATTGCTCTCTCTCTTCTCCTTCAACATGACACCGAAAGAACTGCAACCTCACATCCCAAGACCCTCTGCATTCTGACAAAATGTGCCTTAAGGACTGAATGAAGCTTCTTTCCAAAGCTGGCATACATTCACCACTGGACTCGTCTTTTTGCAATGAGAAAGGACCTCCCCCGTGGGAACCAGGTTGAGAGGTACGCTTAAAAACTCGTATCTGATTTTTTTAACTCGGAAACTGTCTCGGGTACCTGGGGATACATCTTATTTTTTTTATCAATTGGAAGAAAAGATTTTGCCTGTATCAACTTACGCATGCTATCTATAATGCAAATCCATTCCATGAACACCATTCCATGCACACTCTTAACTCTCAGGGAGTTGGTAATTAGGGTATCAACCTCACTGTCACAGTCTGACAGGACCCTGGTTACAAAGTGTTTTAATTTCAGCAGGAGAGGGGAGCACCTCTGCGCTGCTAGGATGGCTATATCCTCATATAGGGAATCGGGATGGGGAACCAATATGTGCCTATATAGTTGGATTAACCGCCAATCCACATGCATCTTCAATGAACTCAACACCAATTTGAATCTCAAACTGCCCTTAGGAAGACTCAATGGAAGACCCAGAGCATTTTTCCACAATCGCTCTCCAACCTCACCCAGTTCGTATGCCATATAAGTAGTTTAGTGTCTATTCCATATAGCCGGTCAGGGAGGACCTTTGCCACATAGAATCTGACCGGGGGACCAATGACAAATTACAGTATGTTGAGATTAGTGTTTTCATCTGGTTTGCCAAATGGGAAGCTTTTCCCGACAAGCCCAACTCAAGTTGATGCAGGGTAGGAAAAGAATACAATTTAAAACCAAAATAAACCGCTGTCTTATCAACCAAGGACCCATTTTAAACTACAGAGCTTTCTCCCTGGCCTTTTAAAGATCATTTTCTTGGATTTGTTTGTGGTACTTGTTAAATCATGTTCCACTGGGGATCTGCCCGGAGCATTTAAGAGGCGTTGTAGGCCAATTGCTGAGTGGTCCAGGAGAACAATACCGTTGGCATAGGCCAGCCAGCTGATGGCAGAACCGCTGATCTTTGGGCTAGCCAATGCTGAGGAAAGGAGGGCCTTCTCCAAAGTCTGCTAAATATACATTAAAGAGGAGGGGGGCTAATAGACAGCCCTGCATTACCCCTCTTTCTACCCCCACTGGAACTGACAGATGGCCTAAAGCATTTAATCTAACCCTCAAAAATACATCTTCATGAAGACTCAAAATAATTGCCAGCAGCTGTCCCGCAATCCCCCAGGCATCGAGTTTAGTCCAAAGGCGCCTCCTATTAACCGTATCAAACGCCTTCAAAAGGTCAATCCAGGTGCCATATAGTACCGGACCACCCTTTACCCAAGATCTTTGCAAACTAAATTCAGCGTCATTCCATTCAGGGAGGTGGACTGGCCTCTCCTGAACCCAGTCTGCCGCTTTGACAGGATCCTGTTGCGCGTTTCAAAGGACTTCAACTCTCTGAGAAGCAACCTCTTAAAAATGTTGCTCTCTGCATCAAGGAGGGCGACAATTCCCTGGGTCATCTCGAGCGTCCCCTTAAAAATAGGACTGCTTATTGATGATTTCCACAAGTCGGGAAAACACCTTTCCTTGAGGATTTCCCCAAAGAGAGCCGACAAAACTCTAGACCATATATGGTGCTATTCCCTTTGAGGACAAGATTCGTCAAACCATTTGGGCCTGCAGCCCTAGATGGAGAAGATTTGGTGATTAGCCCTATAATCAAATCTTCTGAGACTTCCACCAACCATGGTGTACCGCAATCCTTCGCAAATCTGTCTTGCAAAGATTTTCTATATACTGAAGTAAAGTGGTTACACCAATCTCTTTCGAATGGATTGTGTCCTCCCACGTATTCCTCAGCGGAGGGCGCTGTGCGTCGATGCGGTTGACTAGATGTCCCACGAGGGCCTCTCTCTCGAGGATGATGTCATTGAATGCATATATAGCACTTGCAGCACCTGTTGGCTACAGTTCAGTTTTTCCACGTAAGCTATCGCTTTGAGAAATACACAGCGCTTCATTTGTTACTCCTCGAGATGTCTTCTTCGTCGACACCAACTACCCCGAAGACCGCGTTCAGGAAGTGTCAATATTGTGACTTGAAAATGTCTTTAACCGACCCACAACGTATATGTCTATGGTGTCTCTGGGTGGAGCATAAGACCTTGTCCTGCTCCAAGTGCCAGTCTCTGACCGGAAAGGGGGAATTGGCGGTAGGTAGAAACCCCAAAAAACCTCCATCTACCCCGACCAAAAAACCTTCAACTGACAAGTCGAGAGGCGACTCTCCTTGGAGGAAGAAAGTTAAAAGATCAAGAAGTGGCTCCCACCACTCCTCATTGTCGTTGAGGAAGTAAAAAAAGAGGCACCATATGTCGCCTTCTACGACTTCATGGTCAGACACCTCCCCAGAAAGGGTATCTTGCCCCACTAAAAGCTCCACACCTGCCGAATGGGAAGCATTTAGAGCAGAAATGCTGAAAATATTTCGACAACAAAATCCCACGGCAAGCCAGGCTCCTACTGGCTCCTACCGCGCCTTTTAAAGAAGCCGGTAAGGAAAGGGCTCGAGCCAAATCCCTCGAGCCTGGGACAAAGGCCTGATCCTCATCGAGAGCCTTCGAGGCCTCGAAGCGATTGCAAGTCATCGAAGGATTCTTCGAGCTGAATAACATAAGCGTAAATTGAGGTTGTGGACACCATTGATGCCATCAACGCCTTCTGCACCCTCGACGCCAGCCAAGATCTCAACATCAGTGTCACCTTCGACGTCGGCTGCACCATCGACACCAGCAGCGCCACCAATGCCAGCTGCGCCCTCAACGCCTGCAGAGCCATCTACGCCAGCTGCGCCCTCAACGCAAGCTGTAGCGTCGACGCTGACTGTACCAAATACAGTTTATCAAACCATTGATGCCTATACCTGAGAAAACGTATGTTCCTTTGCTAAGGAAAGAATATTTTAAGTCTCTCACCTCAATATATGAGGATAATGAACTTTCAGACAATGATGTAAGCTTTGATCTCCGAATTTGGTACACCAAATGTGCCTGAAAGCTTTATTTCTGAAGAATCAAGGTTTATGATAATTTACAGATGGCAAGTGGGGTAGGCACCTCACTTGAGCTAGATTTTGGAAAACCAGAGGACGGGGAGCACGCTGATGCTTCATATAGTTAGCTAATGTCCAAGGTGGTAGACTATGTGGGCCTCCTTTACCATTTGAACAGGATGATCTGCCGGACATCCTGGATAAGGGTCCACAGATGGATCCTATACTGCCTTTTCATATCGTTCTCCAAAAAAGGGTAGCAGCCAATTGAGAGACGCCAGAAACTAATCGGCAGTGAACAAAAATCTCACCAAAAATACCGCCCTTCCAGTAGTGACCCCGTCTAACTGTCTAAACAACCCACTCCAGAGAGTCTGGTGGTGCAGGCAGCTACCGCAACTTCCAGGACGGCAGCTTATCCTACTATCCCTCCAGATAGGGATGACAAAAGAGTAGATGGATGGGCATGAAAAGTATTTTATGCAGGGAGTATGGCGCTCAAATCAGCCAACTCCACTTGTGTCCTTGCAAAATTCTCATTCACAATATGGGACTGCTTTTCCATGGCGGCAGAGCACATTTCAGAGGGGGAGGAAAGAGACAGATTCTTGGCTATTGTTAGAGAGGGCAAAGAAGCCATGTGTGAGTCTCTTCAGTCGGGTCTGGATTCTGCTGACAGCATCAGCAGAGCCATGTCTACCAGCACCCTAATACGCAGATTTGCGTGGTTGCAGAAGTCAGGTTTTGCACCGGATGTGCATTCCAGACTCCTCAACATGCCCTTGACGGGTCTCACCTTTTTGGCAACAAGGCTGATGAGAGCCTTGAGAAGTTGCAGACCTCAAAGGCGGCAGCCAAATCTTAAGGTGCCACAATTAGGCAGCCTCAGCCCTTTCGCCCCAGTGAACAGCCTTGGAGGGGTGGATCTTTTTGCTACTACTCCTAAATTGGAAGAGCGAGAGGCATGGCTGGTCAAAGAGGATAAAGAAGGTTCACTCGTCCTGGACAAGGGAGAGGTGCAAAGCCCGCTCAAGCAGGGGCATCTTTACCAACAGCCACTGCATCAGCCACCTCAAAACCTCTCTGAGGTCTTAAACCACAGTTCACCAGTGAGGGCAGACTGACTCAGCATCTGGAAGAATGGCGAGACATTACTTTGAATGCTTGGGTATTGGAAACCATAAGCCATGGATACTGCTTTCCTTTCATCCACAGACCTCAGAGCAATCCACGGGGGAGCCACTCTTTGAGGATTCCAGATCCACTCCTTGTGCAGGAAATTTTAACCCTGCTAGAGAAAGACACTATAGAACCACTGCCTGTAGCGGAGAGGAACCAAGGGATGGTATTCTCCATATTGCCTAATACCCAAGAAGGACGGAGGACTGAGACCCATCTTGGACTTGAGATGTTTGAACAAGTTCCTCAGGAAGGACAAGTTCAAGATGGTCACACTTTCTCAGATCCTTCAAGCCCTCCAACTCCAGGATTGGATGGTGTCATTGGACCTTTAGGATGCTTATTTTCATGTGCCAATACATCTCAAGGACAGAAAATACCTGAGGTTCACCATTGGCGGTTCTCATTATCAGTTTCAAGTTGTGCTATTCGGACTAACCTCCGCCTGAGGGTTTTCACCAAACTGATGGCGGTGGTGGCAGCGAGTCTCACGAGAGGGGGATTCACGTCTACCTCTACCTGGACGATTGGTTGAATAGGGCACGTTCTCCAGAACAAGTCCTGCATCATCTCTGCGTGACCTGCCACTCTCTTCACATACTTTGCTTTTCCCACAATTACAAGAAGTCCCATATGACACCTGTTCAAAGGCTCCAGTTCATTGGGGCTGTACTGGATACATCCTTAGGAAAGAGCTCACCACCCGAGGTGAGGGCTCTAGACATTTTGCAGATGGTCACCAAGTTTCAGAGTGCCCAGCTTATCCCGGCCTTTGATTTTTTTGAGGTTGCTCGACCTCATGGCATCCTGCATTTTTCTGGTGCCAGAGGCCCGCCTGAGAATGAGATCCCTTCAATGGGCCTTCAGAACACAATGGTCCCAGTTCTCAGGAAAGATATCGGACCTACTTCAGGTTCCAAGCAGGGTCACACAGGATCTTGTTTGGTGGACCTGCGAGGACAACACTCTGAATGGAGAACCCTTTTGGCAACCATGGCCGGAGATAACAGTAGTGACGGATGCCTCACTCACAGGGTGGGGAGCCCATACCAACAATCGGGCAGTCAGCGGTCGTTGGCCTCCATCAGAGTCCAAACTACATATCAATCTTTTGGAGCTGAAGGCAATCAGACTAGCGCTGAAGGCCTTTCTGTCCTCTGTGAGGGGAAAGAATGTCCTGATAATGACGGACAACACAGTGGCCATGTACTACCTCAACAAGCGAGGAGGTGTAGGGTCACTACCACTGTGCAGAGAGGGAATGCAGCTCTGGTATTGGGCAATTCAAGAAGGAATCTCTATCAGCGGTTCACCTAGCTGGAGGAGAGAACACAGCGGTGGACGCTCTTGAGCAGGCAGAGCACAGTCTCCCACGAGTGGGAACTAGCTCAGGAAGTCCTTCTAGAGATCTTCACCCTTTGGCTAACTCCTCAAGTGAATCTGTTTGTGACCAGTGTCAACCGGAAGTGCAAAATGTATTGCTCTAGGGAAATTCCCCGAAGAGGAGTTCTAGGAGATGCGTTCGTAGTAGACTGGAAGTTTCCACTCCTGTATGCATTTCCTCCAGTCCCCGTCATTCCTCACGTGATCAGGAGGTTGAGAAAGTAGGGGAAAAGCAAGATCCTAATAGCCCTCGATTGGGCCAGGAGGATGTGGTACCCGGATCTTCTGGACCTGTTCATCTGCCCTCAAATACGTCTTCTAATAAGAGAGGACCTTCTCTCGAGGGATGAAGGTCGGGTTCTCCATCCAGAGGTTTTTAGGGAGAATTCTCTGTAAAGGCTAATTTCCCAAACCTAGTGAGTCCCCCAGCAGCTTTCCTGGATTTTTTGGGGTTTATTTGTTTCTCCTGCTAAGAGTGAGACTCTTTTTCTCCCACTCTTAGGCATGATTTGAGAATGTCCTTTGACTTGGTAATGTGTTTTATGGGCTATGGGGTCTTTTACTCCATAGGGCTTCATGTGTTTTTGGTATATGTGTTACACAGCACCCTCAGTGCAGTAACAGAGGGGTGTCATAGTGACCCCCAAACATAGACTCCATACCCTGGGACTGACTACTGTCTCCCAGGGCATGTAAAGTCACCATTGGCTTTACTAGTCTTGAATTGTGAACAGAACCAGTACAAACCATCATATTGTAGAAGTACTGGTAGGGGTAATTCGATTGCCCCTGGGTCTGTTTTCCAAGGGGGCACTGTCCAGTCCCCCTTTGTCGAGTTTCTGGCTGGTGGCAGTGGATACCACGCGAAATATTCCACCGGAATATTTCCTATGGGATTTTCCCATTGATTTTAAACGCACCACTTTTTGGTGCAATGTTAAAGATACCACAGGGTTATTTATTTAATATTTATTCCCCGGTTGGGTCTTTTTGCCAGGACTCGGTTTTAAAATGGCGTTTGTGTTCGCCTCTGAAACTCCAACCCAAGTCGAGCCCTTTGTTCCACTTTTGGCAGGCTTCTGCACAGAAGCCCCCAAAAGTGGTGCCACTCTGTCTGGGTCTACAGGATGTGTGGGAGGGGGGAATAGGCACCCTGGACTGAGTTGCCTTGGCAACTCAAGTCACACTCTTGTATGATTGGCCCAGTGGTGAGCTGCCCGGCTCACCATTTAGCATGTTTGATTGACAGCTAGGCTGATGAATGGGGGTTTTCTGCATAAAAGCAGGGCTTTGGGGACTGGAACTTCAGAAGTCGCCACAGGACCTAAAGAATCCAAAGAGGGGAGAAGCTGAGCCATCTACAACGACAACACCACCGGTGGAGCCTTGCTGTACGAAACTCACCACTTTCCCGACAACAGAGAAGATCTTTTTCCAGCAGAGTCTTCTTCTCTTTGAGCTGGTGGGACCAACCAGTTCGCCTTTTTTCACCCCCTGGATCGTCTCGTGGTTGAATCGCCCGTGCCAAGCACCCCGGCGGCCGGATAGCCACGCTTCACCACTACCGCGAATAAAAGGGTAGTACCTCCAGCTTCCCTCCACGTCGAGATCTTCTCTTCCCCTGGACGAAGCCCCGACTTGCACCCGCTGCCAGGAACAACTGCCCCCGCTGGAGCTTTCTCACCATTTCAGGTACTGTGTCCCACCTGGTCTCCCTTGCAACAGACTGTCCAAGGTGTCCCGTAAATCCTTGGCTCTCTATCCTGGGGTGACCACGGACCTTTTAACATTACCTTCCTAACTTGATCCAACCCCTTTTTCACTTTCCTGCAAAGACTTTGAGTGCATTTCCACTGTGTGATCTTGGGCACATTCCGCCTTGCTCTCTCCAAGAGTGGGCCTGGCCTATGAACTTTTTGCTCTACACTAGACCCTGCCTTTCTTGACTTGCTGTGGTTTCTTAAAAGTGTTGGTACTGTGTGGTTTTCCTATTCTGCCTTTTCTCTCCCTTTTTAACAAATTATTAGAGTGATATCTATGGTTACGCGCTCACCTCTGTTTTGCTAAATAAGTGGTGTCTTAACCTAGACTTGTCAAATAATTAATTAGGGAGGTGTATATATTTACAGTGACTGTGTTTGCACTTGCTTGACATATTAGTGCCAGTCTATTTTTACAAGTGTGTTTTTAAATAAATAATTATATACTTTTATGCCAAAGCTCTGGTCAGTGTTTGCTTGTGCTACTGTATTTTTAGCCCTATTGTGTATACTCTATATATTGCCTAACTCTTCTTGAGAGAAGTCTGACTGCTCAGCCACAGCTACCAGGTAAATCTGGGTGGTGCAGACTGCTACCAATTGGGTTTACTGCTAACACCTGTAATCTTAAACTTTTTGCAGTGGTCCTTAAGGGAACTGCACAGGTTTCTGCCTAACGGAGGTCAAGAAATTCAGCCTTCACGCATGGTTTCTGAAAGACTGAGATACAAGGATTGGGACCTCCTGGATGACTTAATGGAGATTTTGCTTTCGGCTAGAAGGCCAGCAACAAAGTCCTTGTACCGTTGTCGTTGGAACAAATTATGCAACTGGTGCAAAAACAAAAATGTAGACCATTTTCTGTGCAAAACACCGGATGTGTTATCATTTCTACTATCCTTACCCAATCAGGGGCTCCAGGTTGGACCTATTAAAGGCTATTTAGCGGCGCTATGCATCTTTAAGCGCTCGTCAGAAGAATGTTCATAGTTCAAAATTCAACTGGTGACACAATTGCTAAAGGGGCTTACCAATGTGTTCCCCCATCTCCCTCCTAGGTGCCAGTTTGGGACCTTAATCTGGTACTAACATTTCTAATGTTTGCACCTTTTGAACCTTTACACTCATGTCCATTAAGGTTGTTAACTTTTTTTAACTGTGTTTATTTTTTAAACAGAGCAGAGTGAATACATTACAGTTAGCAGTATCGCATGGCAATCAGCTTCTTAATTTTCCCCCGTCCCTCCACCCAGATGCCCCCCCCGGCCTGGGTCTCTGGGTCTCTGGATTCACTATGGTTCTACTTCCGCTCGGGTAGTTTCCATCCTCTCCAGAATTCTTGCGGCGTTCCGGGGTAAGTAGGTTAGGGCTGGGAACTTTCTGTTGTAATCTAGGAAGGGGGCCCAGATGTCCTGGGCGTGATGTAGGACACCGATTCTGGCCGCTGTTATCTTTTCCGCAATCAGGATGTCCCACATTTTCCCACACCACAGCGTCACCAGCGGACCTTCGGTAGATTTCCAAGTGCGTGCCACCACGATTTGCGCAGCCTGCAAGCATTGGGTTAAGAGTTTTGCTTTTCTCCCCGATCTAGGGTAGCACCCCGGGACCGGGGCCCCCAGGAGGATAGGCTCAGGTTCAAGTGGGATCATCGTCTGGGTAATATCTGTGAATATGGTTACACACTCTGACCAGAAGAGTTGAACCTTTGGGCACGACCACCACATGTGATAGAAGGAGACCGGCTGTTCACAAAGTCTTCAAAAGGCAGGGCTCAGGGCCTGGTTTATATGGTGGAACCTTAGGGGTGGGTAGTACCAGCGCAGTAAGAGTTTGTACGTGCATTATCTGTTTGTGATGCAAGCGGAAGAGAAATGGGTTTGCGACCATATGTCCACCCAATTCTGGTCAGATAGTGCGTGCCTTAGGTCCGCCTCTCACTGGGCCATCACCTGGGTTTTGGAAGTAAGGAAGTCTTCCATAAAGCGTTTGTATAAGGCTGAGATTGTTCCTCGAGTCGGGAGTTCTTGCAAGGTTAATTCAAGCGGGGAGGAGGAGCGTGTTGCTGCTTGCCGGGTCTGCGGGTTGGTGCACCAAATTCGGAGCTGAATGTAAGTGAATCTGCCTGCTTCCGTCAGCTGGAACGTTTCTTTGCATTGTTCAAAAGGTCTAGGGCGATCTTCCACAAAAAGTTGGCCCAATGACTCCAGACCTCCCCTGATCCAATTCTTGAAGTTGTGAGGGTTGGTTTCGGGGGTGAAGGAGGGGTTCATGAAGACCGGGGAAAAGGGGCCTAGGCCTTTCGGGATCTTTTTGCGACATCGGGCCCAGTCCCATGCGTTTAGCGTGTGTTTTGTGGAAGTTAGCAGCTCATACTCACTCTGTCGGAGGTGAGGTGGGATATGCGGGAGGAAACGCAGAGGAAGGGGGAGCCGGGATTGTTCTATCTCTACCCCTCTGGGGCACCCCAAAGTCATTAGCCAGGCGTGGATGTCAGCTAACTGCGCCACAATTTGGTAGTTCTGCAGGTCGGGGACTCCCAGACCTCCCAAGCGTGCGTTTCCCAGCATCGTTCTCAGGGGGATCCTCGCCTTTTTTGCCCTTCCAAATAAATTGAAGCAGTTTCTTCTGGAGCCCCTGAAGGGCGGCCGGCAGAATTGTTACAGGAAGGGTGGAACATGCATATAGGAATCTGATGCAGAAGGCTTCAAGAGTTTGACCCATAAAGGCCCACTCCACCCTATCAAATGCTTTAGTGGCAGCCAGGGCCACCAGCGCTAGTTTTTGTGAGTTCCGGGCCGAGAGTTCGACCAGGTCCAGGGCTCTGAGATCGTTGTCTCCCATGGATCTATTGGTGATAAAGCCTGATTGGCCTGGGTGTATTATTTCGGGTAGAATGGCCGAGAGGCGGTTGGCCAGGATTTTTGAGTAGATGTTGGTATCAATGTTCAGTAAGGCGATGGGTCTGTACGAGGCTGGGTTTTAGGGGTCTTTTCCTGGCTTGGGTAGTAAGATTGTGATGGATTCCGCCATGGAAGGAGTGATAGTGCCCAAGTCCCTGAATGAGTTGAAGAGGACTACCATGGGAGCCACCAGTTGTGGCCGGAAAAGTTTGTAGAATCTCAGCGAGAACCCGTCGGGCCCCGGGGCCCGTGATTTGAGGGACTTGATGACCTCTTCGACTTCTTCACCTGTGATGGGCGCATCTAGGTTTTCTCGGGCTGCGTCCTTCAGGTGGGGAAGATATTCCCTTAGTTTGCTTCGGTCTCTAGGGGGTGTGGTCATTACCTGCGCAGGTGGGGTCTGCAGCCAGTTGTTGTTTCTTCCGCTCAGCATATTGGACCCTGCCCTGGCGATCCTGTAGCCCAATAATTGTGTTGTTCTGCCTTGCCTTGGCTAGTTAGTTTACCAATAATTTGTTTGCTTTGTTATTTTTGGCATAGTAGAACTGTTTTGTTTTGGCCAGGAGATGAGCTGTATGTTCAGCATAATGCGCCTCAATTTTGTTGCGGGCGGTGCGGATTGCCGTTGCGTCTTCAGGGACCAGCCCTTCAGTTTATGTGTTAAGGTTGTTAACTTTTAAAACCATTATCTTGGTAGCTTTAACTTCAGCCCATAGAGTGAGTGAATTGCAGGCACTTTCATCCAAGCCACCCTTTACTATCTTTCATAAGAATAGGGTTGTTCTAAGGGTTAAACCTTCATTTTTACCCAAAATCATTTCTGACTTTCACGTAAGACAGAAAATTGTTTTACCTTCTTTCTATCCTCTGCCTCATCCTGGCAAAGAGAGGGATATATTAAATAGGTTGGACCCACGCAGAGCTCTGACCTTTTACATATCTAGGCTATCAAAACCTTGCATTGATGATCAGCTTTTCATTGGCTATACGGGCCACAAACTGGGTCAGGCTGTTTCTAAACAGACCTCATACAGGTGGATCATTCTGGCAATTTCGGAATGTTACAGACTGGCAGGCAAGGATCCTCCTGGAGGAATAAGGGCACATTCCACCAATGGCATGGCTACCTCTACAGCCCTGCAAAGGGGTGTACCGATTAAAAATGTGTGAGGCAGCAACGTGGTCTTCAATTCACACGTGCACAAAACATTGCTGTTTTACCTCGGTCAGGATGAAAGCTTTGGGAAAGCTGTCCTGCATTCAGTTCAGGAAAACCACTACAAACTAAATTATTTCTCCCTCCACCAAATCAAACACTGCTTTGGGAGTCTATCAAAGATGAGGAATACAGAAGACTTAAAAGCGGCTAAAGCGCCCAGGCCAGACTGGCTGCCAACGGATGATCTGTATAAAAAAATGTAGTACTGAATTAGCCCCCAAAATGTTAGCAATGTGGGAGGAATCCCTAGATGTCGGCATTCTCCCGAGCTCCATGAGAGAAGCCATGATTTCAGTGCTCCTTAAACCTCAGAAACCGCTGCACGACCTGCTATATATCAGCCGCTGTCCCAAATAAATTCAGATACTAAAATATTCACAAAGCAATCGCCAACCGGCTACTCCCACACATGAATACATTAGTCCATCCAGACCAGTCCGGTTTTGTCCTCACACACTCCACAGCTCTAAATTTGCGCAGATTCTTTGCCATCACATCACAACTAGACCCGAAAACCAAAACAATTGCTGTTGCCCTTGACGCCGAAAAGGCTTTTGATTCCGTCTCCTGGGGGTACATGTATGCCATCCTGCGGAAGATGGGGTTTGGGCCAGGTTTCCTAAGATTTATCCAAGTATTATATAGGGACCCGAAGGCTAGAGTTGGAACAAATAAAAAAATATTGCCTTAATTCTCATTGCACAGAGGCACGCGCCAAGGCTGCCCCTCGTCTCCTCTAATATTTGTTCTTACTATTGAAGGAAAGGGCAGCATGCTTGCGTCACAGGCACTCCTGGCAGGGTATTCGCATTAGGGGCCCCCCTCAGCTCATTCAATTATATGCTGACGATATCATGTTATACCTAAGAGACCCAGAACGTAACCTCCCTCCGGTGATGCAGGAAATCCAGACATTTGCAAAGTTCTCGGGATATAAAATGAATCGCTCCAATTCCAAGATCACCCTTACATCGGGAGTGGTAAAAATCAGATGCCACTGCACAGTTTCGATGGTCCCCGAACTCAGACCCAAATACTTAGGCGTTATAATGGCTACGGATAGGCAAACCCTATACAACACAAACTATGCACCCTATTTGACACTTCTTGAGACTAAATTGAGGGTCTGGGATAAGGTACCGATTTCATAATATGGCTGTATAGCCTTGCTGAAAATGGTGGTATAACCCAAACTGTTGTACTTTTTCTGCAACATCCCAATATGACCGGGGCGCCCCTTTTTTTTCAATATACTTCAGAAACTCGCTTCCACATTTATATGGGGGGGTATGGTTAGACTCAGCTGGCCTAAGCTATGCAAACGTTACAATACAGGAGGCCTAGCCGCCCCGGACTTCCTATTGTACTACTATGCGGCACAAGCGCACTTTACTAAATATTGGTTCCCCAACTCAGAGAAGTACACCCATATTCAAGCAGAAAACTTTGCTACGGCCCCTATGAACTTGCAGAACATGATATTCGCCAAGTATAAACAACACAAGGTTGAAGTAGAGCCAGACTATTGTACGATGCCGGCTTGGATGGCTTTGTTTGGGATAGTCTGTTGTACAGAACCATACTGGCCTCATGCCCCCCTGTGGCATCATCCGGGCCTGACACCCACGTTGGATACAACATTACAGAAGGGGTGAGATCCAGGAAGGGAAATGCGGGTAGGTGATCTGTTCCCAGAAGGGAGGTTTGTACGGCTGAAAGAGGTTCAGGAGAAGGTAGGAGCCAATCTCACCATTACAGTGTAATATCGTCTGAAGGCGGCATGCAGGCGTTATTGGGCATCTTTCCCAGCTGCCCCGACCATACACCGTTTCTTTCAACCTTAATGAAACCGGATGAATTCAGGGGCGGCATATCTACACTATATAATGTAACCCAACTACACGCTCCTTCTCAAATACAATGAAGCCCCAGTGGGGGAAAAAACTTGAATATGGTAATAGAGGATACGCAATGGGCAAAATACTGTTACTTCACCAAAGCAATCTCCCTGTGTGCCAATCTCAGGCTAATACAGTTCAAAATTTTGAATCACTTACATATAATGCCCAGCAAGCTGGCTAAATATGGACAAGCCAGTCAGACTTGCTGTCCCAAATTCAAAGCCCCGGAAGCTAATTTGTTTCATATGTTTGGGAGTGTCCCCCAATCAGAAAGTTTTGGGATGAAGTGGCCGGCATGCTCACGGATATACTTTTTTTTTTTTTTTAATATTTTTATTTTATTTTGAAGTCAAACAAACACACTACAACTGTTTCAAAGCATAGAACGCATCATAGTCCAGCACATTTTCATTAGAACTCCCCAATTCCCCCCCCTTAAACTAGAGCCGGTTCTCACATGTCATTTACAGGAGCATCATTGGGTTGCACAGTACTTAGGCAGTCATCATCCGGGTCCTCTGTTCCGTTGTTACCCTGATGAGAGTCTGCCATAGAGGCCACCAATTGCCGCCAGGCCAGCAAGGGACCTACTCTTCCTCCTTGCCCCCCCTGGTGACCGCTTCAAACCAGACTACAGATTCAGCTTCCGCCCACCTCAAGAGGTCCGCCCACCATAGCTCCATCCTAGGTCTGTGGGCCGCCTTCCAGCCCATGGCAATCCTGCGCTTGGCCAAAGCACAAGCCAGGTCCTTCATCTTGCTTATGTGTTTTGAATGCCGGGGTCTAGGAAAAAGCCCAAGCATGCATGACCAGGCCGATTTCACATCTAGCACCCCCCCCCCCACCAGCCAGTTTCGTCTTAACCTCGTCCCAAAATCTGTGCACTTCCGGGCAAGCCCAAAACATGTGTAGCAGTCCCGCATTCACCTCCCCACACCTGGGGCATTACTGCGTAGCTGGTCCCCCAAACTTTGCAATTTTCCCGGGAGTTAAATAAGCCCTGTGGGTAACGTACAATTGAAGCTGTTGGAATCTAGCGTTTTGGGACACCTTTTTATGGTACCTCTGGGCCCATTCCCATTGCCCGTCTATCATGGGTCTTCCCACCTCCTCCTCCCAATCTTGTCTCAGTTGAAGCCACTCCTTCCCTGCCCTTACTCGCAGGAGCTCGTATATCCACGATATTTCGTGCCCGCCCTCCGATACATCATACATGGTTTCCAGGGAGGTGTCAGGGTCTTCCGCTAACACTGTCTCAGGCCATCTTTCTCTAGTCTTTTTCACAAGCCTATTGTAGGTTATATATTGACCACCATGTACCCCCGTCTCTTCCTGCAACCTCTGAAAGTTCAATGCCTCCCCTTCTTGCCATATGTCCCCAAGGGTGGCCAGGCCTACCTGTTCCCAGTATCTACGGACCGATTCAAGTAGTTGAGAGTCGCTCCCGCACAGCGCCGCCAAAGGGGCCTGCTGAGAGTACGGCTCCGAGTCCCCCCCAATCTTCCATATCCTGTGCCAGATCTCCCAGCCCAGCCTCAGTAGCCGCCCCCTGCCCACCAGTTTGTCTCTGCACAACCACACCACTTCCATCAGAAAGTATGGGGATGAATCTCCACGCAGAAGCCTAGCTTCTGCCCAGTCTTCAACTGAAAGCCACCTGGCCACGTACTGCAGCTGCCCCGCCAGGTAATAGAGTTCAAAATTAGGCAGGCCTATCCCCCCCTGTCACATGGGTTCTGGAGCTTCCACAGAGCAACCCTATTCCTAGAGCTGCCCCACACGAAACCCCTACACACGCTATGGAGTTTCGCGAATAGGCTCCTAGGTATCAAAAACGGGACATTCACGAAAAAGTGCAAGAGTCTAGGCAGGACCACCATCTTGAGCAAGGCCGCCCTCCCCATCATGGTCAGGGGCAATCTAGACCAGAATACCATGCTGTTCTTGATCCCCTCTATCTCCTTTTCCGTGTTATGCTTGTGTTCTGCCTCGACCTTGTGGTAAATATTTATTCCCAAATACCTAAATGTCACGGGCTGCCATGGTATTGGCAGGACAGGCAGCCTCTGTACCCGGACATTCCTGTATCTGCCCAAAGGAAACAGACTAGACTTTCTAGGGTTCACCGATATGCCCGAGAGGGTGGCGTTCTGTTCTATTACCTCCAGCACATACTGCAGGTTTTCTTCTGGATAACGCAAATAAAGGAGCATATCATTCGCATATAGTGATATCAGGTGCCCTCCACTGACAGTGCTTATGCCCACCTCCCCATATTGTTGTCGCAGGCATATTGCCAGCGGCTCTAATGCCAGTATATATAGCATGGGTGACCAGGGGCATCCCTGTCTGGTCCCCCTGCAAAGTTGCCAGGTATCTGAGACTGTGGACCCTGTTTTGACTCTCGCCATCGGGGTGCTGTAAAACAACTGGACCCATCTGAGGTATCCAGGTCCCATTCCGTACCCCTTCAAGACCGCTTTCAGCCAGGTCCATCGTACCGAGTCGAAGGCCTTGACCGCGTCTAATGACACTATAGCCAACTCGCCCGTGTCCTCCTCAGTTTGGTCAATGATATGGTGTAGCCTCCTGTGGTTATCGGTGATGTTCCTGCCTGGAACATAGCCCGTCTGATCTGGGTGTATCTGTTTCCCAATCACCTTCTTCAGTCGATTAGCCAGCACAGCCGTAAGTATTTTGCTGTCCTGGTTAAGCATGGACAACGGTTTCAAGAGTGTGATGATCACAGCCTCGCGGAGGGACAATGGGAGTTCCCCCTGCTCATAGGCCTTGTTGAAAGTGGCAAGCAGTGGCTGAAGCAGCTCTTGCTTGTATGTTTTGTAGAACTCGCTGGGCAGCCCATCCGAACCAGGCGCCTTGCAAGTGGGCAAATTCTGAATCACTACCTCCAGCTCATCCGAGGTGACGGGTGCGTCTAACTCCGCGCGTTCTAGGTCATCCAGGGTGGGCAGTTCTATGTCCTCCAATGTGTCCAGTATGTCTTGACACATATCCTCCCCCGTGTCCTCATACAAGTGTCTGTAAAACTTAAGGAACTCCTCATTTACCTCTTTCTGGGTGTTGCATATGCAACCACTCTCATCCTTAATCTCACTGATCACCGAGCGGGGGGTCTCACTCTTATACACTCTTATACAGCCAGGCCAGCAGTCTGCCCGGCTTGTCGCCCCCTGCGTGTATCCTCTCCGTATATTTCCTGTAATTGAGTCTGCATAGTCTATCCCAGAGTGCGCTGCAGGACAACTGTAGCTCCTTTACTTTGGTTCTATTATCATGAGCGGTGCTCTCGCAACGCGTGAGATCCTCTAGCTCTCTTTCCACCTCTTGGAGTTCCCTTTCGACACATCCCTGTAGCCCCTTAGCTTTGGAAATGGCTACCCCGCGCACCACCACCTTAAACGCTTCCCACAGTGTGCCCACAGAGCTTACGCTTCCCGTATTTATATCAAAGTATTCTTCGATGGCATCCCTCAGGCCCTCCCGAAACCCCTCGTCCTGCAGAGCCTCGGTCCTGAGTCTCCATGTAGGGATCCGCGGTCTTGGGGGCTGGTGTCTCCAGTCTACCACCAAGGGCGAGTGGTCAGATAGTACTCGGGCCTTGTAGTCCGCTCCTTCTATGTCTCTCACTATCTCGGCTGTTACAAACATGTAATATAACCTTGTGTGCAAATCATGAGGCACTGTGTAGTGTGAATACTGCCTATCCATGGGATGCAGCCTTCTCCACGCATCTTCTAGGCCTAGGTCTTTCAGTAAGGTACCCAGCGCTTTGGCCGCCGGTGCCGTTTTCCCTACACTGTCCTTGGACCTGTCCATTCTGGGGTTCACGGTACAGTTAAAGTCCCCCCCCCACACTACCGTACCCCCTGCCAGGGGGCCAAGTTTACTGTAGAGGGTCCTAAATTAAGCCGCTGTGTCGTTATTGGGGGCGTACAAATTTATGATATGCACTTCCCTGTTTTCCAGGAGACCCGTTACCACCACCATTCTACCCTCTGAATCAAGCACCCGAAACGGCACATGAGGCGCCACCCAAGTAATGACCCCTCTAGCATACGCCGAGTACGCCGCCCCCACAACATTGCCCTTCCATTTTCTCCTGACCACCTCCAGCCTTTCCCTAGTGAGGTGGGTCTCCTGCAGCAGGGCTATGTCTACACGCATCCTCTTTAAGTACAACATCACTTTGTTACGTTTCAGGTAGCTGTTAAGGCCCCGTACATTCCAGGTCACAATTCTGAGATTACCCGATGCCATCCGGTCAGACTATCCCCATCCCATCCCTTCCCATAATGCTCCCCATGCTAGTTTGTTTCCTGGCTCTCTCCCTTCTATTCACAAACAGTACCCCCCCCCCCCAACTTCACACCACTACACACAACTCCCATCCTCCACCCTCCCCGCCAACCCCCAACAATAGCCCAGCTCCATCCCTGGATCTCAGGCCTACCCACTTCTGGACCCGTCTCGTGTCCGAGGACAAGGACCCCGCGGGGTGTCACCTATCTAACAGTGACCTAACTAAGTGTACTACTATTGGGTGCAGAGGGTGCTCCCCAGGAGCTCCCAGTCATCTATTTAGGAGAAGTGCATTCAACGGGACCCGCCGGCAGATACCATGACTTCCTCCCCACAAGCACAATATCGTACTATATTCCAGTCCCAATGTCGTAACTATGGCCTCACGGGTGCCTCTGCAACGTGCTACTTATCTCCAGCCGCTTCTGTCTTGGCATTCGATTCCTGAGGTCGACCCTGCATATCCAGCCACTCCATCGCTTCGGTCGGCGTCTCAAAGAAGAGGGATCTATACTTATAAAACACCTTTAACCTAGCGAGGTAGAGCAACATGTAGCGATGGCCTGCTTCTCTAAGCCTCCTTTTCACCGTTCCAAAGTTCATTGGACTACGCTGTACGAGCAGCGTATAGTCCAGATACGCCATAATTTTTGCTGACCCCCTTTCTATCGTACCTCCTTTCCGGAAGAATTTGAGGATCTTTTCGCGGTCGCGATAGTTCAAGATCTTCGCGATCAACGGCCGCGGGGGGGCTTCTGGGGCCGGTCTCCTGGTCAGGGCCCTATGCGCCCTTTCAACACCAATCCCCTGCGTCAGCTCCCTGCCTGTAATCTCCTGCAAGAGCATGGTTTCAACGTAATCCGTGGGGTTTGATCCTTCCATTCCCTCCGGAACACCCACTATGCGAATGTTGTTGCGCCTGGCGCGCCCCTCTGCCTGCTCTGCTCTGTCCTCCAGATTGCAAAATCGTTGCACGAGGGCATGAAGCTCCTTAGCATGTGCATTGCACGCCTCCGTGGCCGGGGCCAACTCCTTCTCCAGTTCCCCAGTGCGCTCCGCGATCGTTCGCACGTCCTGACGCAACAGGTTCACCTCTTCTCGGACCGCTCCGATCTTAAGGTCTAGGCCCTCCTGCAGCTCTTTCATGGCCAGGCCCAACTTCGTCTCCCAAGCCACCTTCAAGTCGGCAATTGCTGCCAGCACCTCCTGGATAGTACCCAGTGGGTCCGTCGCCGCCGCAGGGACTTCTTTGCTTTTGCCCCCTTCCGCGCCCGGGGGCGACCTAGCGTAGGCCTCCATCGTGGGCTGTTTGATCCGGGGTAACACCACCTTGGAGGACATCCTGCTGCATCGGTTGGGCACACGCGCCCAGCTGTGTCTCCGGCGCTGCGGGGCGCCTTGCGGGGTTCGCTCGTCGACCCCTTCACAGCAAGGTTCCGCTGAACTCGGGTTCGCTCTGCTTGCACGCCACAATCCAGGGCCTCCTCAGTGGGGGCTCGCACTTATGTTCTTGTCACCAGCCAGAGACGCATGCGACGCTTCTCTCTATTTGGGCTCGCCCCTGCTCCGGCCAGCTGTGTCTTCCTCAGCTCCACGGACCATTTATAGCCCTTTGTCCACGGGCGGCCATCTTGGGTGCTGCCCTTCCACTGCGTGACTGCCACCTTCTTCGAAGTCTAGTTCTGTGGATATGCAGTCTCGCTGGTGGAGAGGGCACTCACCATGTGCCCAACACTTTCATGCATCCTTGGATGCACCATGGGCTCGAAAGTCCGCCGAAAACCATCACTTCTTACCAGGATCAAGATCGGATCATCGGGAGCTCCTCCAAGGAACGTCCTCTCACGCAGCCATCAAGCAACGCCCCTTGCTCACGGATATACTTGATAGCCACATACCAGCCACTCTGCTGAAATATCTACTGGGAGATATAGGGAAATTTCTGACTAAAACCCGAAGACTTTTTTTCTGTAGTGGGGGCAATTGCCAAGCGAAATATTCTTAAATGCTGGAACGCTAAGAAGGCCCCTACAATTCAGATGTGGATCAGAGACTTGGTATATACATATGAAAGTGAAGAAAGCTATATAATGGGTGTTGCCGCTATATGTAGGCGGAAGGACATTTGGGCGCCTTTACGGCGATACTTCGCTGAGAGAAGCGACGAGGAGGGGGAAGATGGTGAATAGCGCTTTCCGGAATGGCCTAATAAATAACTCAGGTTGTAATTCTTATCGAATATGGTATTACTATGTATCACGCTGTAATGTGTATAGATGATATTTGCATGTGACTGTCAGATGAAAAATAAAGTAAACAAAAAAAAAAAGATGAGGAATACATGGGGGATACATGGCGGGACACAATCCATTCGACGAACAAGTTACTTGCCCCTGGTAACGTTCTTTCTACTGGATTTTCCTCCCTTGTATTCCTCATCACTCTCCCAACCTACCTCACAGTAGAATTTCCCATGCTATTACAGCTTTTGCTCCTTCAACGTTGAGTACGGTCAAACCTGTAGTTATGCGGGCACTGTAAGAAGCTGAAGCTGGATATCAAATATCAAAGATGAGGAATACGTGGGAGGAACATCCAGTCGAAAGAACGTTAGCAGGGCTAAGTAACTTGTTCTTCTGCCACCACATTGCTTTGCATCCTGGGTTGGGAAATCTCTGAGCGATTTATTAAGCCCCAGAAGTTATGGGCATTTCCCTTTCCCATGGCTCATTCACCAGGCACCTTTTCCTGTTGCTGTAATCCGCAACATTCAGAGGTCTAGATCTTAATTCTCTGAGCGCTTTTCTGAGTAAGTTATTTTTGGCCGAGACTTCCTCATCAAGCAAATGAGGGCACTTTACTCGCTTTTGCAGGGCTGATCCCCTCAGTGTTTCAACTGCCCAGAGGAACACCAGAAAGTTTGAAGGGCTACATTCATACGCCAACTCCTCATCTGACATACTCTTATGTCCCGTCCCCTTTCCACCATACTGCATGGGCTTCCCTTCCAAGGGAACCTTTTTCACCAGAAAAAACCTTCTTTCCCTTTAAATTACGAGGCGTGAGGTGGTGTGGCCCTGGGAGCATGCGTTGCCCTGACTCCGCCCTCCGATGCCACACCCCAGTCACCTTTTCTGCTTCGACGGGAACGGGCCAAATGCACCAGCGCTCCTGGGTATGGCTTTGGCCATGTAATTCCATGCGCAGATACCTCTGTCTTTTTTTGTCTTTTTATCATTCAGGTACTTGGTCCTCAGGCGTCCCACTCCTCCCCGGCGCATGTCGACTTCCACAGGGTTCAGCAGGTGTCCATCCTGCGACAGGCTCTTTCCAACTTCAGACCCCGATGCCCTCTGCCTAAGCTGCCTTGGCCCAGACCACGGCTGGCAAGCTTGTACCGCGTGCAACGCACTTTCCTCAAGGTCTCTGAAGAACAGACTAGCCAGGTGGAGGGAGCTCTTCCAGAGATCCCCTCCGGAGGACCTTAAGGACTTTGTCTACCATCGATCCAGGCCCAAGGTAGGGGCCTCTCTTCTCCATCGCACCCTGCAAGGGAGACTCCTTCCCAAGGACTTGCCCGTGTGGGAGGGACGGCTCAGGTTCTTGTACCAGCACGTGCACCGAGGCTACCGGCCTACATGCCTTGGGGTCAGTGGATCCTCCTGGTGTCAGTGTTGAGGAACCGGAAGGTTCTCTTACCGGGTCTTCACCTAAGGGGCCACGCCCTAGTACTGGCAATATGCCAGAGGGGGCGCCTATACGCAGCTCTACCGGCCTCTTGGCTGAGGGTGTAATCCCTACCAGGCCTCTGTCTGAGGAGCAGGGTAGGCCTCCTGATCCACACTCAAGAGTCCTGGGGGAGGCTGGGCCCAGTGAGCCGTGCAATACGACGCAGTCATGTGGAAGACAGCTCGACAAGATGGCCACCGTGCCAGACATTAGCACCCGTCCGATGCCGCACTAGAAAAGGGAGCAGGTTGAGGAATGAGTGTCAAGGTGGAACTGGTGTCAACCAGGTATGTGGCCTACAGCCTATCCTTCATTTGCACAGGGCATGTTCCTGATGTGTCCATATGGGCAGGGTATACTGCGGCTCCAGCAGCCTCCCGCTACCCAGTCGATATTACCAACCACCCCTACAGCCTGTGAGGACAGGTTCTTTGAAAGGTTCATTGGGCTCATGAAATCTCCTCGGATGGGGGTCATCCTCAAGGACGCCATACGTGACATGCTCCCTCCAATGCTTCCGGCACCGCATGTCCCACCGCCGGTGCCTCAGGCCCCAGCGCAGCCTCTGCCACCTGCTCCGGCCCCTCAACCGATTGTGCTGGTGGTTCCGTACCAGCCTCCGCCACAGCCTTTGGCTGCGGTCCCCATACCTCAGCCTCTGGCACCCAACACTCCTCCACTGGTACCGGATCCTACGGACCCCCAGGTGGTCACGGACGAGGACGAAGACCTCGACAAACCATCATCAGCCAAGGCCGTCAACGAACGTCTTGCAGCAACCAGCAGAGGGGGTCCTCGCAGAAGTCCTGACGCAACGCCCCTCTGTCAAGACAGGAATCCTGATGCAGAAGGACGTGGCCGCCTTGGCCAAGAAGGGTTGGCTCAAGCCCCACTCGGCCCAGCCGGTCAATCGACAAGGACAGGCAGATGGAGGGGGATACACTCTTGCTATCGGCCCATCCTCAGCCGCACTCCTTGGTGATTGCCGCGGCATCACTATACTCCAAACCTCAGTCGTCCTCGGCTTCTTCCTCTGCAGCGCTGCTAGGCATGGAGGAGAAGATGTTGGAGGCCTACAGGAAGAAGCTGTATTCCAACACGTCCTTCCATCTTTGTCAAGCCAACGCAGATGCCTTGCTGGCAGCCGTTAACCAAAGGCTGTGGCGGGAAATTGCTGATTTCCTCCCAGAGCTTCCTATGCAGAGCCAATCACGTTTCAACGCGGGACTGGCTGAGGCCAAAATGGTGGCACAGGACATCATGGAATCCACCGTGGCCCACATTGATACCTCTGGCCGGGCCATCTGCATCGCCATGGACATGAGAAGAACAGCCTGGCTCTGTGCTACTAAGTTCAACCCGGATGTCCAGGAATGCATATTGGACTTGCCGTTCGAGGGGGGTGACCTCTTCCACTCCACCACGGACGAGGAGCTGGATAAAAAGAAAAACAGCTCATAAATGGCCAAGTCTTTATCCATCCTTACAAAAACCACCCCCAAATTGTACACCAAGTCACAGTAGCGCTCCGACAATGGGGAATACATACGGAGGGTTCCAAGGCTTCCAAGAACAGAGATCCATGCAGCCGGACCGCTCCCCAACTCAACATCGGCGCAAGGAACAAAAAGGGGTGAATGGGGGGTATAAGGGCTTTTTCCAGTCCCCCTCCTCTGCAACAGCCTGAGGGAAAGAAGGCATGACGCGCCCCTCTGGGTCCACATGTCTCCAGTGGGGGACAGGCTTGCTCTCCCTGCACATTTCTGGCACCAGAATTTCACGTACCCTGTATCCTTTCCGGTGTTATCCACAGGGTACCACCTACCCATCCCAGCCTCTCCTCCCTCCTCCCCTCCACTCCCACAGGTTGGGACAGAAACTCTTTTGGCAGAGATCCGATCGCTCGTCGAGAGCCAGGCAGTGGAGGAAGTCCCAGCCTCCCAGCGAGGCCTGAGAGTTGTGCTGGACCTTACCACCCTCAACCTCTCCCTACCGCTACAAAAATTCAAGATGATTATGCCAGCTTTTATAGCGGAGACATTGTGTAAGGGAGACTGGATGTGCTCTCTGGATCTGAAGGATGCATACTTAAACGTCCCGATTTGGCAGCCCCATCGTTCTTTTCGACGATTCAGGATCATGGGCTACCATTTCCAATACAAGGTGCTTCCTTTTGGCCTCAACTCGGCCCCCAGGGTCTTTACCAGGCTGATAAATACGGTGGCGGCCCTTCTCAGGGCCCAGGGCCTCCACATCTACCCGTACCTCGACGACTGGCTCGTCGGGGCTACATCTCAGGAAGCGGTGCATCACACTTCCCATGCACTTATGAGCACACTGCACAATCTGGGCTTTTCGCTCAATCTCAAGAAGTTGCAGCTGCAACTTACGCAGACACTGACGTTCTTGGGCCTCATATGGGACACAGCTTAGAGAACATTTTTCCGTCGGAGGACAACATCACAGCCATCAAGAGGGCCTGACTCAGTTCCTCAGCAGATTGGTGACATCGGCCTGGTGGTACTAGCACCTCCTGGGTCTCCTTGTAGCGGTCCTATTGGCCATCCCCCACACAAGATTCAGGATGAAGAGGATACAGCTGCACTTCGCGGCATCATGGAACCAGGAGCAGGGCTCTCGCGCTGAGATGATCAACGTTCCTCCTCCATCTGTCCACCCGGACCTCTCATGGTGGTCCACGGACTGCAACCTACGGACGGGCAAGCCCTTCCGACCTACCACCCCGCAGGTCACCATCCCCACGGACTCCTCTCTCTCGGGATGGGGGGGCCAGCTTGGACAATTACTCCTTCCATGGCACCTGGACCTGGCAGGAGCAGGAGTACCACATCAATTGGTTGGAGCTGAATGCCATCTGGCTAGCGTTCAGAGCATTCCTTCCACTTATCAGGGGCAAGGTTGTCCTCATCCAGACAGACAACTCGACCAGCATGTACTATGTCAACAAGCAGGGAGGTACTAGATCCCCTCCACTGTGCCGACTGGCAATCAACATGTGGGAGTGGGCCCTGGACAACATCATCTACCTCACGGCAAACCACCTTTCGGTAGAATCCAACCTGCAGGCGGACAGGCTCAGCAGGTTGGAAGTGGACAATTAAACGACCTTGTGCTGCAGGAGATCTTCAGCAGATGGGGACACCCCGAGGTGGACCTCTTTGCCACCCGGCACAACAAGAAGTGCCAACAGTTCGCCTCCTGTCATGACGCATTTCTTTTTTTTAAGTTTGTTTTTTATTAAGCATTTCAACATACAATAGATCTGCCAGTCCACACCCGGCAAGCAACATTAGCTACAAACATTAACAAAACAATGCATACCACGTTTCCCCCTATCCCCCCAACCCCCCTCCACCTCACCCCACCCACATGCTTACCAGGCTTCACCAGGCTTCACTAGGCAATAGGTTCAAAAGGCATAGGGTTAGAACAAGACTCTGATAAAGACAGTTCAGGGTGGCAACAATAGTGAGGACCCACAGCACCTTGAGAGATGCGGCAACAAAAAGGGCTACAAGTAACCCCCACAAGACTGTAGAGACTTTAGCGGTCCGGTGAATTCACAATTTCATAGCATAACAGTCCAAAAGAACCACAGACCAATCCTGCAATAAAGAAGGCATAGTATCATTGGTGATGGCAGACAACTTCTCGTAAGTAAAAAATAGTTAATAACTTATTAAGCCATTCCGCCTTAGAGGGGGCTGAGGAACTCTTCCATTTTTGGGCTAGGGCCCATCTCCCTGCTCTCAACATAGCCCCCGTCACCTTGGAGAAGGTAAAAGACTTGTTATCAGGCACGGGTGTGCCCAAGAGGATCCCCAAGGGAAGAAGCGAAGGGCTCGTTCCTACTATGTCCTTTATCCAGCTGAGCAATTCGGACCAATAGACCTGGATGACCGGACACTCGCACCACATATGGTACCAGGTTCCCCAGTGTCAGCACAACCTAGGGCATATCGGAGACACTTTCGTGAACATTTTGGATAGGGTGACCGGGGGCCGATGCCAAGAGTGGAGAATCTTAAAACTATGCTTCATGGCTGAAGTGTACAACCTCCCCGAAAAAATTGACTTGAAGACTGATTTCCATGTAGAGTCGTCAAGGGCAAGGCCCATTCTTTCCTCCCAGATTTGCTTGAATGGCTGTCTACCCTCTAGATTAGCGGTGACCAGTACATTAAGAAATCTTAGAAAGGGAGCCCCTTCTGGTCTTGGCTACCACAAAGATCTTTTCAAAGGGAGTCAAGGGGTGAGTCATATCAGCCAGCCAGCCAGCCGGCTTGAGTGAGGATCCCTTTGAGATGCAGATATTCAAAGATGGGGAGAGGCTTATTCCTCAACACATCCGACAGCTGGTCAAAATCAATGAAGACACCCTGGTGAAAGAGTTGGGCAGCCCTTTCCAACCCCTGGTCAGACCACGATTGTGTCTCACGGAAACACCTAGACCCATGGTTGAACGGGGGCCACATAGAGAAGATAAGGGGGAAGGCCAGGAAGAGAGCCGCTTGTTATCTTTGTTAGGCTCCCAGGATGCCCACAGGGCCGCCAGTGTTGGATGAGATCTAATAGGCGATGGAATGGATCTTGGGGGAGCCCATAAAAGATCCCTAACTTTTTTAGGATGGGCCTGGACGTCTTCCACGTAAGTCCAATAAGTCTATAGGTCGTCTCTCAGGTGCTCTAGCATCACCTGCAACTGTGCGGCCTTATAGTAAAATCTAAAATCAGGGAGGCCAAAGCCACCGAAAGATTTTGGAAGAGTCAGTGTGGAATATTTCACTCTAGTCCTCTTGCCATTCCAAATGATGTGAAGAACCCGGGACTGTAATAGTTCGAAAAACTAATCGGGGACTATGCAAGGAAGGGACGAGAAGAGATAAAGGAGACGAGGCAGTATGTTCATTTTGACCGTGGCCATATGCCCAAACCACGAGAGAGTAAGGGGAGCCCATCTTACCAGGTCGCTCCGAATCTTTGCTAAAAGAGGGGGGAAATTTAGTGCAAACACTTTGCCCAGATCTCTGGCCTTCGCTCTGCCATTTATTTCGTGGTCCAATCCACCCATTGGCATTATGCAGGATTTGGTCACATTGACCTTCAGCCCAGAGAAGGAACCAAAGTGGTGAATTAGGCCCAACAAATGAGGGAGGGAATCCTGGAGATTAGTCAGGTAAGCCAAAATACCTGTCCGCAAACAGAGATAGTTTGAATTCACAATCCCCACATTGAACCCCCGAGATCCCGCTGTTAGCCCTGACTGCAATGGGAAGGGGTTCCATCGCCAAGGCATATAAGAGGGGGGGACAAGGGGCACCCCTGACGGGTACCTCTAGCAAGCGACAAACATGCTGAAGTACAGTTATTAACCAGAACCCTTGCAACGGGTCCATTGTACAGGGCCAAGACCCACCCACAAAATGTGTCCCCTAGGCCCATTCTCCGAAGCACCTTGCCCATATAAGGCCATTCGACACGGTCGAAGGCCTTTTCAGAGTCGAAGGAGAGGAGGTAGGCTTCCAACTCCCGCTTCGTAATCTCATGCATGACATCCACAGGGTTTTCCTCACGTTGTCTGACCCTTGGCGACCAGGAATAAAACCGACCTGGCCTCCGTGCACCAGGGGAGGGAGGAGTTTCGCCAATCTATTCGCTAGGAGTTTAGCCAGAACTTTGACATCTATATGGAGAAGGGAGATGGGCTGATAGGACTGACAGAGGGAGGGGTCTTTTCCTTCTTTGGGGAGAACCACAATAAGAGCAGACATCATGGAATGAGGGAGGGAGCCTGTGTCACGGGCAGAGTTGAACAACCTAGCTAGGAATGGGGCCAACGTGGAGCGGAACGTCTTATAAAAGCGGACTGAGAAACCGTCGTCCCCTGGCACGGTACCGCTCTTTAGGTAAGAGATGGTATCAATTATTTCCTGGGGCAATATGGGAAGCTCTAAGGAATCCGCGTTCTCAAGGGAGAGATGAGGAATGGGACGTGCTTCTAAGAAACGGTCCACATCAGCACCGTCACCTGTATACTCAGATGTATGAAGGCATTCGTAATACATCCTAAACTGTTCAGCTATCAGGCCGTCTTGCAGGATTTTCTCACCCTCCCGGGAAGAGATGGAATTCACTCTTCTACTGTTTCGGAGCTCCCTAAGCCTCCAAGCTAGAATCCTGTCTGCCTTTTCCCCCCTCTCCATGTACCTCTGTTTTTAAAAAGCAAGCTTTCTCTCCGTCTGGTCCACCAGGAGGGCGTACAATTTCGCTATGAGTTTTTGGAGCTCCTCCCACTTGCCCGGGAGCATTTGGGACTTCAGCTTTCCCCCCCTAGCTGAATGGCAGTGATTTGTTCTCTCAACTTTAGCTCCTCCCGGGCCCTAACCCTCTTCTTCCTTGTACCCATCTCCATAAGGGAGTCTCTGATTGTGGCTTTAAATGCTTCCCGGACTCCCTTGACATCCACCTCCCCAGTATCATTGAGGGCAAAATATTCCTTGATAGCAACTAGAAGGGACTGCCTCAACTCCTTATCTTGCAGCAAAGTGTCATTGCATGCCCACCGAGACCTAGGACGGGCAGAAGGGGGGACCCCCAAATTGACTCTAACCAAGTCGTGGTCGGACCACGGGACGGCTTCTACCCGAAATTCTGAGACATAATCCCGAATCGCAGAATCTACCAGAATGTAATCGATCTCGAGAAAGCCAAATGCACTTTAGAGTAAAAAGTGAAGAATGGATTGTGGACGCGACCAGGGAGTGAGAGTCCATTAAACCCAATTCTCCATTAATCCGATGGAAAGAGTCCGGCAACTTCACCTGGGCCCTTAGGTCGGGGCACTGGTTAGGGGATTTCCTATCTTTAGCAGGACAGAGAGCCATATTGAAGTCCCCGTCCACTATGAGAGACCCCTCAGCGAATCCCCTGATTGTTTCCCCCATCCCCTACCAGAAAGCGTCTTGTGCCTCGTTCGGGGCATAGACGCCCACCAGAGTAAACGACCTGTCTCTCACCACCCCCTTGACCATAATAAAGCGTCCTTCCGGGTCGGATCTGTGTGCCTTGGGGGAGAAGTGGGCGTTGTGGGTGATCAGGAGAGCAACCCCACATTTCTTCGTGGAATAAGAGGACTTAAACACGTACTGTATGGCCCTAGACCTGAAATTCGGTTCCTTCCCCTTGACCCAATGGGATTCCTGACCAAAAAGAAAGTGAAGTTTGAGCCTAGAGAATTCCCTCGTCACCAACAATCTCTTAGTAGGAGAGTTTAATCCCCGCAAATTCAAGGACCCCACAGACAAAGACTGAAAAGAATCACCCATTGAACAGATGGAAACATTTCTCTGACTCCTCTAGGGAGCCTGTTATGTCAGTCCCAACCCCCCGCCTCTGTGCACAAGAGTAAACCACAAAGAACCTTGTAGAACCCCTATCCCCCGGAAGCCCCGGCAGCCTGAGAAAGCCAGCCCCAACGGAAGAAGGAAACGCCCTCCCCCCCACCCACCCAACCCCTGAATGCCTGGACCCCTAGCTCCAACAGCTTGAGGTTAGACCAGGCCACCAGTGACTCCTCCCCTCAGGCGAATGAGCTCAACATGTACGACAAGAGCCCCCCCAAAACACACTAAAGACTAAGCGAAAAAAAATAACTTTAGAGTGACCCGCCCAGGTAATACATAAACCCCCTGCCCAGAAGCAAGGAAAGGAAGACTACCCCGTAGGCTGGTAGTTAGCCGTAAACCCACTAAACTGTCAAGACCCAAAAACCAACAATTGAAATGCAACAGAGGCCCCGGACTGGGACCCCAACCATAACAGTAGACCGGGCCACCAGCAGGCGGCAAGCCCCCACAAAGGAAGACCCACCCCGCAGCAGGAACGGGCCGTCACCCATTGGTTGAGCCCGGGGGAGCCAAGGCCACTCTCCGAAACTTTCTGTGGCCTCGAACTTTGCGCCTCTCGGAATTTGATGCAGGCTTAAGAAACCCCTTCGGGACCCTATTGCGTTCAGTATCTGTGGAAGCAGCCCTGGGGTCCCCAAGAAGTTCCTGCAACACCCTATAAATGTCATCTTCAGAGACTAAAGCGTACTTGTAGCCCTCCATTTCGAAAGAAAGCGAGAAGGGATACCCCGCACCTGTAACGCACTCCCTTCGATTGGAGCATCTTCGTCAGAGGGGCACATAGCCGTCGCCTCGCTAGGGTAAAGGCCGATAAGTCTTGGTAAATAGAAATTTGAGTTCACCCAAGAAATCTGGACCTTCCTTCGTGCCAACTCGAGGATCCTGCTGTAACGCTCACCTGGCTCCCACGGAGGCGCTGGTCTGGTCTGGGTTGCTGTGGCCTCTTCAAGCGTGATGCACAGAATTCGGACCACCGAATGAACAGGACCCCCAAATCTTGCTTGTCTGGCCCGTAGGAATATTCTTCTGCAGATGAGAAAGGGGATTAACTGTCTGCTGAATAGTGTGCTTGCTCCCCCCCTTTCCCCCTTCGTACTTCTCTGACTTCCTCCAAAACCCCCGGTTTAAACTCACCTTATGGTTTGGAAGGATGAACTCTCCATCCTGCTTCTGGTGCAGGGGCGCGCGTTCGTCCAGTTACTTCACTGGTTTTCAGAATGGCGCTGGCAAATCCACTTGACTTTTCTGAGCGATACGCCGTAAGTATGAAGATGCAAAACTTCAAGTGTGAGCCTCCTTTTATGTTGTTTTTTTTCTGTCCTTTATTTCAGGTGCAGAACGAAGGCGATGCGTTGAGGGGTTAAATTGCCGGTGGTAAAATCAGGTGAGTTAGTGATGAGGGCGACCCCTCTAAATGTCTTTATAATTCCCCAGTAATGTCTTTTGTCCTTTCCACATAGGGGCCGGGGTGCGGTACCTGCCAAAGATGCGGCGCCGACCCGAGATGTGGAATGGTTCACCAAGAAAAGCCGGTAAGTAATATGGCTGAAAATTCCCCTAGGTGCAGAGATGTGGCGACCGGTGCTGAGAGCCGCGATGGAGCCGGGCGGCGTCTCGGGAACAGGTGAGTGAAGCGCGGCGCTGCAGCGAGCAACGCAGTGCTTTTAAATGGAAGTCTTCCTTCAGGAATGCTGGCGTGAAGATTCCGGATGCAGGTAAGAAGGTTGAATAAGTTCTTGGTTTTCACCTTTCTCTTCTCCTATTCCCTTACAGGTGTTCCAGGTTTGAGGCGGGCGTGGCTGGAGTCCAGGTGCATGAGCAGACACGGTGAGCGTTCAGCTGCTGGGATGCAGAACAACGCGAAGCACGTGTGGCTGTCCGAGCGTGGCTTAAATAGCCTTGGAAGAAGTTCCAGGTGAGTATTCTTCCACAGCCCCACCCAAGTAACAAAATAGTTCCTTCAGAAAAATAGTCCCTCCTAAGCCTCATTTGGCTTGGTTCTTCATGCAGCATGGTCTGCATCAGGTGAGTGTGCAGCATGGTCTGCTTCAGGTAAGTGCACCAAACACTTCCCCTTATGATCCTGGCGCCTATGGCGCCAGGACTGATGTCCAACATGAGCCTGGCGCCAACGGCGCCAGGATAGAGTAGAGCCCCTATAAAGGGCCGCTGGGCTTTTACCCGGGGGCGTGATGCCTGCTCCCGGGGGTGCTGGGCCTGGCCTGGTGCTCTGGGGGTAGGCATCATGACAGCACTCCCCCCCCCCAAGGCCCCTCTCAAGGTCGTTTCCCCAGGAGGTTTCGGTTTGTTCGGGAAATACCTTGGATTAAAAGTCCGAGGTCCCTTGAGCAATAAGTGTTTGGTAGCCAACCATACTTGATCCCCTATTTGGTATGGAGGCGCCTCCTTTCGATGCAGATCCGCATTCTTTTTGTATTTCCCTTTCGCATGTTGTAAGTGTGCAGTAGCATCCTTGAAGGCTTGAGTAATCGTAGAATGCAAATGGTCCACTGCGGGCATTTCGGGGCTCAAAGGTGAGTCCAAGTCTGAAGTACGAGGGTGATGTCCATATAGGGTATAAAAGGGGCTCTGACCAGTTCCAGAGTGTATCGAGTTATTGTATGCATATTCAGCCACCCATAAAATATCCTTCCAATTACCCTCCGATTGGTGCAACATACATCGTAGATATTGTTCAAGGGTCTGGTTCGTTCTCTCCGTCTGACCATCGGTCTGTGGGTGGTGGCTGGTTGAGAGTCTTACGTCGATTTGTGCCAGTTGACAACACTTTTTCCAAAAATGAGAAATAAACTGGCTTCCCCGATCGGAGATTAGTATGGACGGGAATCCATGCAGACGGATGATATTTTCGAGGAATTCCTTGGCAAGAACAAAAGCTGAAGGTAATCCTTTCAACAGAATAAAATGGGCCATCTTGGAAAATAAATCCACCACAACCAGAATAGTATTGTATCCATTACAAGAGGGCAGGTCCGTGATAAAATCTAGTGACAAGGTGTGCCAAGGTGCTGGTGGAATGTCTAAGGGTTGAAGAAGACAGGCAGGTTTTTTTTTTTTTTTTACCTTTGTTTTGGGCGCAAACTCCACAGGACATCACAAAAGATTTAATATCCTTTCGCCAGGACGGTCACCAGAATTGTCGTTTCATTTTTTCCTCTGTTTTGGCAATGCCAGGATGCCCTTCCATCAGAGTATCGTGATGACGGGAAATAACCAGTTCTTGCAATTCCTTTTCTGGCAAAAATAAACGTCCTTGGAAGTAAGGTAAGCCATCGTTGATTGAAAAGGCAGACCCCCTTTTGATCCAATCCTGCAAGGCTGAAGAGTCCAGGAATAGTTTTACCCGTGCTTGAATGTCTTCAAGGGTTTGTAAAGTGGTTATCCCCAAGATTCTTTGTTCAGGAATTATCGGCACAGGTTCTGAGTTTGTGTCCATTTCTCCCATTCCAATTCGAGATAGCGCGTCCGCTTTGCCATTCTTACAGCCGGGACGGTAAGTGATTACAAAATCGAACTCAGCAAAGAATAAAGCCCATCGGAGCTGTCGTGAAGACTGAGCCTTGGTAGTTTTTAAATATTGTAAATTTCGGTGATCAGTGATCACGGTGATGGTATGCCTGGCGCCAAGAAGATAATGCCGCCAAGCCTTAAAGGCGGACTTAATGGCTAATAATTCCTTATCAGTGATTGCATAATTTATCTCCAGCGGCGAGAACTTTCTGGACCAAAATGCTATGGGGTGCAGTTGGTTGGTTTTGGGGTCTCTCTGAGACAGGACAGCTCCCATGGCTAAGCTGGATGCGTCGGTTTCGACTATATATGGGAGATCAGGACGCGGGTGTTTCAAAATAGGTGCGGATGTAAATTTAGCTTTTCATTCCTGAAAGGCCTGTTCAGCTTCCTCGGTCCATTCAAAACGTTAATTCTTCCGCAAGAGTGCAGTGATGGGTTGCACCACCCGTGAAAATTCCGGGATAAACCTGCGATAAAAATTGGCAAAACCAAGCATGCTTTGGACACCTTTCACCGAATTAGGTGATGGCCATTTGAGGATGGCATCCACTTTCCGTGAGTCCATTCGGACCCCTTTAGGTGTCAGGATGAATCCAAGAAACTCAACCTCGGTGGTATGGAAAACGCATTTTTCCAGCTTTGCAAACAGTTTGTGCTGGCGCAATTTCTCAAGGACGGCCCTGACATGTTTTCTGTGATCTGATTCCGAAGAGGAGTACACCAGAATGTCATCGATATACACGACAACACAGACATCGATGAGTTCCCGAAGGACACCGTTCATTAAGAATTGGAAGGCAGCAGGCGCGTTGCACAACCCGAAAGGCATCACCTGGTATTCGAATAGTCCATATTTTGTACGGAAGGCCGTTTTCCATTCGTCGCCTTCTTTTACTCGTACCAGATGATAAGCCCCCCGTAGATCTAACTTGGTGTATATGCAAGCGTCCCTCACCTGGTCAAGGAGTTCAGGGATCAAAGGCAGAGGGTAACGATTTTTAACAGTTATCTGGTTCAATGCGCGGTAATCGATACAAGTTCTAAGGTTGCCTTCTTTTTTGGGCACGAAGAACAAAGCCGAGGATGCCGGAGACTTTGACGGGCGAATGAAACCATTGGCTAGGTATTGATCTAAATATTGTCTCAAATGCAGATTCTCCGGCTCAGTAAGGGCATAAATCCTGCTACAAGGGGGTTGTGCACCGGGCACCAGATCTATTTGGCAATCGTACGATCTGTGAGGAGGTAACGTGTTGGCCTGTTCCTTTTGGAAGACGTCCTGAAAGTCTTGGTATTCCGGAGGTAGTTGCATGGAGACAGAGGTTACTGATGCTAGACTGATCTTCAGATTTTCTGGGTAGCAGGTTCGTGCACACTCCGGAAAGGTTATTCTCTTCGCTCGCCAATCAATTCGAGGATTATGTGTCTCTAACGAAGGGATTCCGAGAATAACCTGAAACTGTGGAGCCTTGATTACATCAAACACAACTGCCTTCCCGATGGCCGTCCGGACCTACAAGTGTCACCTCAGCTGTGGAATGTGTTACCGGTCCCGAGGCAATTTCGGTTCCATCAACTGTGGTGATGACATCTTTGCTGGTTTTAGGACGCAGGGGGAGGTTAATCCTGGAGACCAATTCACGATCCACGTAGTTTCCTATAGCCCCACTATCGATGTATGCCTTTATTGCATGCAACCGCTTAGGCTGTTCCGGATCTACGAGGACCATTGGCACAGTGAAATGCGAGGTCTGAGAGTTCGTTTTTTTTTGTTTTTTTTTTATAACTCTGTTTATTGAGTTTTAAAGCATAACAACATAACAAGAAACATGAATCATCGGCATTCAACAAATGAGAAAGGCATAGCGTAGCAGCAACAAAGACAATATCAAAGGCAAGAGGGGCACCACAGGGGCAGGGGCCAAGGACAGTTGCATGTCAAGGCAGGCAGGTAAAGTTAATCAAGATGTTGAGCTGTATCGACCGGCGGGGCTTACTGCGCATCGAGCCATTTGCCCCATATTTTCCTGAATTTGCGGGGGCAACCCCGTGCATTGTAGATCCGGCGTTCCGAAGCCGCACACCTGTCCATGTCATTCCTCCATCGGTTCAGGCACAGTGGGTCAGCGGTACCCCATTTAGCCGCGATAAGTCTCTTGCCAGCCCCAAACGCTATTGACAGGAACATTTTCCCATGTTTTGTCAGGTCTACTTCCCCCCAGATGCCCAGAAGTACCATTTTGGGGTCCCTAGGGATTGGTGTTCCCATGGCGGCCGAGATCATATTAATACAGTCCCCCCAGAAGAGCTGTAACACTGGGCATTCCCATATCATATGGTAGAAGGTGGCAGGCTCAATTTTGCATCTAATAAATGTCCCATCATCTAGTCCCCCCCATCTGGCCATCGCAGCCCGTGAGTGATTCGAGCGGTGGAGAATTCTCAATTGTATTAGTCTGAGTTTATTTTCTATCCCAATTTCCCTGGGGGACATCAACGCATCTACCCAGTCCTCCGGCTCCAGTTGACCCACATCCCTTTCCCACTTCGCCTTGAGCCCATCAAGCTGCGTAGTCCCAAAAGAATTGAGGGCCTGGTAGAGAGTGGAGGTGACCTTTGAAGGGATGCCTTGGGGGAGGATATTGGTCTCAATGGGAGAGCATGGGGGTATGTCTGTCGTGTCTGGGAATTGGGCGTGGATGGCGTGGGCCAGCTGCGCATGTCGAAACCGGTCCATGGGCGTCAGACCAAACTGCACTTGCATAGTCTCGAAGTCTAGGAGGCGCCCCCCCTGTATTACATGTGCCAGTGTGTGTATCTCTTTTGCGTGCCAGAGAGCGAAAGCACCCATTTTCACTACTTCTGGGAGGAGTGCGTTGTGCCATATAGGTTGGGACAGTGTTGGGATTCCCTTCCAGCCGACCAGTTTGTGTGCCTCCCGCCAAGCTCGGCGGACGTGGTGAATCATCTTGGGAAGCCTCGGGAGACGGTTGTGGGTGGCATACAATGTCTGGAGTGGGGATAGCGGGGCCATAGTCTCCAGCTCGATACGGATGTGCGGTAGTGTGGGGTCTGCATGCATCCAATCGTTTACCACACCGATCTGTGTTGCAAGGTAGTATGTACGTATGCAGGGCAAGCCGATACCCCCCTCCTAGACCGATCTTTGGAGCGTATCAAGGGCAATTCTGGATTGCTTCCCTCCCCATAATAGTGTGCGGAGATTCCTATTGATAAGTGCAAAGATTTCCTTGGAGATGGTGAATGGGGCGTTCTGGAGGACGTGGAGGAGTCTGGGGAGGGTCATCATCTTAAATAGTGCGGCTCTACCCAACAGCCACAGGGGGAGTGATTGCCAGTGGGAAGTGTCTCTGTTGAACCGCTCAAGCACAGGTTGTAGGTTCAGTTGGGGAAACCTTTCAAGTGTCGGGTCGAGTCGTATGCCTAAATATGTAAATTCCCTGATAGAGATGTGGTATGGGCAGGACACAGGGATCGCGGAATCACCACCCTGGACTGGGAAATAAATAGTTTTGGTTTCATTCACTTTCAGACCGCAAAGTTCTGATATTCCCTAAGGATGTGGGAAACAATAGGGCATGAGATGCATGGGTTACTAAGATAGACGAGGAAGTCGTCCGCATATAGCGAAAGGCGGTCTTCACCTCCCCCGGCCAGGCGAACCCAGACCAGTTGGTGTTAGCTCTGAGCTCAATAGCAAGTGGTTTGATCGCCAGGAGGAAGAGAAGCGGAGACAGTGGGCACCCCTGTCTCGTACCCCTACCCAGTGGGAATGATTTAGAGGATCTGCCGTTTACCCTTACCGTGGCCTCCGGGAATGCATAGAGCAGCCTGACCCATGATATGAATGCGTGTCCCAGGTTCATCCGGTCCATGATCCCCCACAGAGCGTCCCACCCCACCGAGGCAAATGCCTTTTCAAAGTCCACCGCCAGGAGGGCTAGTGGGACCGGTATCTCTTTGGCTCTGCACAGCGCCAGCTGGACCCTGCGTAGGTTCATACGAGTGGACTTGTTGGGCATAAATCCACACTGGTCCGGATGAATAAGGGTCTCTATTACTTTCAGGAGCCTGTTGGCGAGTGCTCTGGCGAGGACCTTGGCTTCTCCATTAATTAATGAGATGGGGCGATAGGAGGCACATTATCCGGAGGTTTCCCAGGTTTATGTATAATTATGATGCATGCCTTCCTGAGGTCCGGGGGGAGCGCCCTGAGTTCTTTGCTACGTAGGAACATGCGGTGCATATGGGTCGATAGCCCACCTGCGAGGTATTTCCATGTTTCTGTGGGGAAGCCGTTGGGGCCCGGGGTTTTCCCGGGTTGGAGCTGTGTTAGCGCCTCTTGCACCTCGGTCTCTGTGAGTTCCGCGTTCAGGAGTTCCGACTGGCGTCGTGAGAGTTTCGGGACCTCGATCCGGTCGAGGTAGTGGGAGGGTGCGGCCGGCGAGCTCTCGGCGGGTGGGATATAGAGTTTCTCATAGTAGGCGGCAAATGCTTCCACAATGTCAGGGTCGTCCGTGAGAAGTGTGCCATCCGGTGACTTGATGGCGCGCACATGTCCCCTGTTTTGTTGCCGCCTCTCCAGCCAGGCCAGTGTCTTATTTGCTTTATCGCCGCGTTCATAAATTTGGCTCCGGACGAGCTGGTGGGCAGTTCGTGCTGTGTCCAGAGCTAGGTTGCTGAGGGCATCTTGTGCCGTGGTCAGGGCATCCTTCGTCTCTCGGTCGTTGCGCTCCAGGGTCTGTCTTTCACACTCCAGAACATATGCCTCTGCCTCTCTGATCTTCTGGGCTTGTCTTCTTTGGTGGGCAGAAACCGCCGAGATAGCCTCTCCCCGAAGAACTGTCTTATATGCCTCCCACATCGCGATCGGGCAGTCCACTGAGCCCTCATTGAGGTCGAAAAACTCTGTTGTCTTTTTTTCCAGTTCCTCCGCTATCTCGGGGAGCCGCAGATGGTATGTGTTCAGACGCCAGTTGCGATCCGGACCTGGGCAGGCGCTCTTTAGGGTCAAGAGGAGTGGAGAGTGGTCCGAAACGCCCCTTGCGAGGAACTCAGCCGCCAGGAGTCTGTGGTTTATGCTACTGGGAATGAAGGCATAATCGATCCTGGAGAACGATTTGTGCGCGCCAGAGAAGAATGAAAAACCGGCCTCGTCGCCATGGAGTGAACGCCATGTGTCCGTCATTCCCAGGGCTTCGGCAAACAAGGCGAGTGGCGTAGAGGCGGGGCGGCCTCCGGATCTCCTATGAGATCTATCAAGATCAGTGTCCATGACCTCGTTAAAGTCCCCTCCTATCACCCACAGATCGGCCTCTTCCTCCAGGAGGACATGTCGCAGTTCAGATAGTAGTTCCTTCGTGAGCGTGGGAGGGGCATAAATTGCTGCGAGGCCCCATTTTTCGCCCCAGACATCGGCGAGCAGCAACACATAGCGGCCCCGGGGGTCAGCTCTGACCTTCCTAACCTGTAGGGGGACGCGTTTGTGAACGAGGATCATCGTGCCCCTGGCGCCTTTCGTGAATCCGGCCTGGTAGGTGTGTGGGTAGTTGGACCTTTTGAAAAAATTGAAGTTCGTACCGATCAGGTGTGTTTCGTTTAAAAGAGCTATGTCCGGCGAGTAGCGATTAAGATATTGGAGCACCAGCCTTCGCTTTATGCAGGAGCCCAGTCCATTAACATTCCAGGATAGTAAGGAAATCTTGTTGGAGGTCATCCTATCTGCGTGGGTGCTGTGGCTCGTCATCTGGACGGATCAATGGCAGGTGCATAATGTTCAAGGGGGCGCAGGGGTGCTCCCGCAGAGGAGACGCCAGTGGGTCGCTCCATGACGACCCGCCAGTCGCTTGGAGAGCAGTAGTGTTATTAGCCGTTTCGCCCGGAGGCCGTGCGCGCCCCCCTCGCCAGTGCTCGTCGGTGTCATGCCTTCTCGATACATAAATCGGATTCCTTATATGCCTAAAACGCCCCCCTCCCTGTACTTCCCCCCCAACTGGGAGCACCTGTCGCCCAAACATCAAACTTATAACTTATTGAACTTCTTCGGGGTCGCCCGGACTGCGATAGCGCTTGCAACGCACTCGGTGTGGCGGCCGCTAAGTGAGCGTTCCCATATTAACGTGTTGCAGAATCGTCCCCACATTGCGTAGAGTTTATCCCTTCTCTGTAGGGTTTCCAGCCGTGCCGTCGCCTGCATTAGTCGGGGATCGAGGGGGCGAGGGCCGCTCGGGCCGGGGTTTCTGTATGGGCGGGCCCAGTGGTGTGCGCCTCGCTCCAGGGCCCGAGAGGATTTGAGTTTCAAGCCAGTCCCATGCCTCCCTGGGATTGTGGAAGAGGTAGGTGGTGCCCTCGTAGTAGACTTTGAGTAGTGCCGGGAAGAACAGGGCGTATTTGACTGATAATGACTGGAGTTTCTTCTTACCCGAGTCGAACGACTGGCGGGCCTTTTGGACTTCCTTGGTGTAATCGGGATAGAATCCAACCTTATATCCATTGTAGGTGATCGGGCCGGAGGCCCTGGCCATTTGCAGGATCGTATCGCGGTCCCGGTAATTGAGCAGCCTTGCGATCATTGTTCTGGGTGGGGCTCCAGGGGTAGGTGGGCCGGTGGGCACCCTGTGTGCTCTTTCTATGGAGAAAAATTTGGATAGCTTTTTAGGAGCAAAGACGTGGGTCAGCCAGTCCTCCAGGAACAGTTCGGCACAGGGGCCCTCCTCTTTCTCCGATATTCCGAGGATCCTCAGGTTATTGCGCCGCGCTCTCCCCTCATTGTCCTCAGCGCGGTATTCCAGTTGGGAGACTTTCTGAGCAATTGCGGCGAGGTGTTGTTCCAGGCGATGGACGGTGTCTTCTGTGACAGACACCCTTTGTTCCGTCTCGCCCACCCTGGTGGAGAGGTTGCGTAGATCCTGTCGGATAAGGGAGACCTCTGAGGACAGGCCGCCAATTTTGAGTTCCAGCGACGTTCTCGAGTCCCCAATCGCCTTCATGAGATCGGAGAGAGAAATTGGGGGTGAGAGTTCGTTTTCAAGCTCGGCAAGCGGACCCCTACGCTTGTCGGGCGGGGTCGTTTCTCGATACAGAGGTTTCATGGATTTTATCAGCGGCTCATACCACCTTCCTGGGCGGCCTTGCCGGGCAATCTCGTAGAAAGTGTCCAGAGGATCCACAATAAAGACATAAGTGCATCTGCCGTCTTCTTTCACGTTCCTTTTGAGTTAAAGGTCCTTTAACTCCTCCGATTTGCATTGGCTCAGAGGTTTCAGCCCCCTTGAGGTTAGCGTGGGTCTTGACTAACACCCGGGTCTCAAACTTGGACCGATCTGCTTTTCTGTTTTGCAGTCTGTGATCCAATCGGACCACTAAGTCTATATATTCTGAGCATTCTTGGGGCGGATTTACAACTTGGGCCAGGACATCTTTAAGTTCTCCGGGTAGACCTCGATAAAATAACGTGATTCTTTAATCCTCTGGCCACCCAGTTTCCACAATTAGTCTATTAAAGGTTGCAATGTAGGAAAGGAGGTCTTGATTGCCCTGTCGCAGAGATAGAAGTTTGTCATCTAGAGCCTGCCCCTGGGAGTGACGAGCAAATAACCTTTCCATGCTTGCTTGAAATCCTTGAAAATCACGAAGAATCTGGTCATCTTGAGTTACCAGTGGAGCTGACCAATCGGCAGCACTGCCGCTGGGATATGACAATATAAAGGCTACCTTGGTCTGGTCATTAGGGAAGGCCCCAGGTCTGCACAGGAAATGCACACAACACTGATTCATGAATACGGCGAATCGTTTGGGGTCCCCAGCAAAGCGTTCGGGTGGGGCCAGCGGCATGTTTCCAGGTAGATTAATCTGCACCGGGTTACTGGAAAGCACAGGAGCGGGGTTCCCTCCGGAACCGGGTAAAGGAGTTTGTCCAGCTTGACCTTGCAAAAGCTGTCTAGCCAGGTCATCAGCTCTTTCCTTTGCTACAATCACTTCCCTCCTGAGAGCATTAGTCTCTTGACGAGCGGCGTGTACTTCGGCCCGTAATTCCCCCAGTAGTTGGGCCAACTGGTCAGTCTCAGAAGTTTCCATAGCACCTGGGTGGGAATTTGTAGGAAGTCTTCGCGTTCTGTAACGCTCACCTGGCTCCCACGGAGGCGCTGGTCTGGTCTGGGTTGCTGTGGCCTCTTCAAGCGTGATGCGCAGAATTCGGACCACCGATTGAACAGGACCCCCAAATCTTGCTTGTCTGGCCCGTAGGAATATTCTTCTGCAGATGAGAAAGGGGATTAACTGTCTGCTGAATAGTGTGCTTGCTCCCCCCTTTCCCCCTTCGTTCTTCTCTGACTTCCTCCAAAACCCCCGGTTTAAGCTCACCTTATGGTTTGGAAGGATGAACTCTCCATCCTGCTTCTGGTGCAGGGGCGCGCGTTCGTCCAGTTACTTCACTGGTTTTCAGAATGGCGCTGGCAAATCCACTTGACTTTTCTGAGCGATACGCCGTAAGTATGAAGATGCAAAAGTTCAAGTGTGAGCCTCCTTTTATGTTGTTTTTTTTCTGTCCTTTATTTCAGGTGCAGAACGAAGGCGATGCGTTGAGGGGTTAAATTGCCGGTGGTAAAATCAGGTGAGTTAGTGATGAGGGCGACCCCTCTAAATGTCTTTATAATTCCCCAGTAATGTCTTTTGTCCTTTCCCCATAGGGGCCGGGGTGCGGTACCCGCCAAAGATGCGGCGCCGACCCGAGATGTGGAATGGTTCACCAAGAAAAGCCGGTAAGTAATATGGCTGAAAATTCGGCTTTCCTCTTGTGTTCCCTTGCTCACCTTTTGTCTCTTCTTCTCTCCCCTAGGTGCAGAGATGTGGCGACCGGTGCTGAGAGCCGCGATGGAGCCGGGCGGCGTCTCGGGAACAGGTGAGTGAAGCGCGGCGCTGCAGCGAGCAACGCGGTGCTTTTAAATGGAAGTCTTCCTTCAGGAATGCTGGCGTGAAGATTCCGGATGCAGGTAAGAAGGTTGAATAAGTTCTTGGTTTTCACCTTTCTCTTCTCTTATTCCCTTACAGGTGTTCCAGGTTCGAGGCGGGCGTGGCTGGAGTCCAGGTGCAGGAGCAGACACGGTGAGCGTTCAGCTGCTGGGATGCAGAACAACGCGAAGCATGTGTGGCTGTCCGGGCGTGGCTTAAACAGCCTTGGAAGAAGTTCCAGGTGAGTATTCTTCCACAGCCCCACCCAAGTAACAAAATAGTTCCTTCAGAAAAATAGTCCCTCCTAAGCCTCATTTGGCTTGGTTCTTCATGCAGCATGGTCTGCATCAGGTGAGTGTGCAGCATGGTCTGCTTCAGGTAAGTGCACCAAACACTTCCCCTTATGAGCCTGGCGCCTATGGCGCCAGGACTGATGTCCAACATGAGCCTGGCGCCAACGGCGCCAGGACAGAGGCCAAAGAGCCCCTATAAAGGGCCGCTGGGCTTTTACCTGGGGGCGTGATGCCTGCTCCCGGGGGTGCTGGGCCTGGCCTGGTGCTCCGGGGGTAGGCATCATGACACCTGCTTTTCTCAGAAAAATAATGAAATTTCACTAGAACAGATCTGGGGCCTCTGCTGGAAGCGCTCACCCTGTGCGCTCTGTCGATGGTTGGCTCATTAGTGTTGGCATCATCGAAGAGAGAACCAACCACCGCTTTGACTGCTTTAAAGATGTTTGATTGCGTCTTGCCTTAACGTTCCGGAAAGCCCAAAAATCAGAGATTGCAGCGCCGCTCCCTGTTCTCCAAATCGTCCAGCTTCAAAGCACATTTCTCCTCTTTTCTCTATAGTTCCGCCAGGCGCTTATCGAATTGGGTTTTGAGCAGATCGATTGACGCCGTATTACCTTCCCAGGGCCTGGACTCTGTCATCAGTGGTATCCACCCTCTTGTCGAGAGAATCCAATCTCGCTGCAATGTCCCCTCTGAAGCCATGTATCTCCTCCAATAGGGCGGCCATGCCCTTGGTGATAGAGTTTGCATGAGCTGATTCCAATAGTACAGGTGCTGCCATACCGGGAGATGGCGGAGATCCAGCTGGTGTATGGCGAAACCTCTGAAGGGATTCTGACCAACCCATGAGAGCCTCGGGACACCAGGGGCGCTGAACTAGTTTTCTGCTCAGCGAAGACGGACAAGAGAGAGGCCCGGAGTGGCGTACTGGAGAGCCCCGGGCTGGCCAGACAGTCGAAGACCGGAACTCTCTAACTTGAGGGGTCTCACACAGCTAGTAGGAGCGGCCAACAGGGGATTACTTTAAGGAGTTGCGACCTAGCTAGGCGTTTCGATGCCAGGTGAGACAGGTACAGGAACGAAGATTAGGGGGCGGCTCCCCACACTGCAGTGTCCAAATGTCACAAAACAAGCCTCACGCTGACCAAGAGGCGTGATCCAAGAGCATGTTTTCTGTGGCAGGTTGGGTAACCACATAGATCACGGCCCAGCACATCCTGCAGGGGGCCGGGGGCGCACCATGGATTCGAGATGGCGGGGAGGGGCGGGACACCCACCCCGGCGGGACACCCACCCCCAAGCAGGTCAAGCTCCACTGCTCCTCATCTCAGCGCCAACCCCTTCACGCCGTCATGAGCCCCCCCCGGCTCACGGGGGTGAGGGTGCCTCCCGTGGTTCGCGGAAAGTGAAGGGGTGGACGGTCGTCCCCTCAGCCGTCAGGGCGCAGGTCCTCCTCAAACGCGGGGACAGGGCGGCTCAGCTTCACCGCCTCCCGGGCCCGAACAGCGCTGCTCCACTCCAGTGGGCTGGCGCAGGCGACAACAATCCCAGCAGTATAGGCGTGGAGTTTGCTGACACGCTGCTATCCCCGCAGCACCAGCCTCAGGCCCCTCCCCCTCTGAGGCAAAAGCGGGGAGGCCGCAGAACTCCAAGCGGGCGCCGAAGAGCGGTAAGCTTTGGTGCAGACAGGGACGCGAGATCTCCGGCCTCACACAACCCGCAGAGAACGGGAAACTCTCCAGCTGACACACCAGGGGATCACACAGCCCCCGGTGGGGGGTACAAGACGTCGCTCACAGGGGATCCAGGGGGGGCTCAAGTCCCTTATATCATGCCCATTGGGAGAGTGAATCAGAGATGCTTAGAACATCTTGGCGCCCCGTGGTGGTCTCCGGTGATGCATTTTTAGATTCAGTGGAACGGCATGTCAGCGTATGCCTTCCCGCCTACACAGCTGATTCACAGAGTGATTTGCAAGATCAAGGAATCTCACCAGCTCAGCATCATTCTAATAGCTCCATGGTGGCCAGCCAGGCCATGGTTCTCGGAGCTGCTTAGCCTCTCGTAGGGACCAACCATTCATCTCCTGACAGGACCAGCACATCTTCTGGCGCAGCAGGAGGGCAGGTTCATCCACCCCGCGCCACAGACACTAGCCCTCACAGCGTAGTTCCTGAGCAGGTAAGGCTAAGGCACCTCAGCCTCCCCCAGGCTAATCTAGAAATCATACAGGGCGTAAGGAGCAAGGCTACCAGGGCCCAGTATAAGAGTAAGTGGACCAGGTTCTGCCATTGGGCAGACTCTAAAAATATTGACCCCTTTGCATGTACGTTGGACAACGTGCTCTCCTTCTCGGCGCACCTCGCCCACTCTGGCATGCAGGTGGGCACTTGCCGCACTTACCTCGCAGCCATCGGGGCTTACAGGAACTCAGAGAAAGGGGTCTTCTCCTCCTCCAATCCTATTGTCAAGAAGCATTTGACGGGACTCGCAAGACTCTACCCGCCCATCAAGAGGCCACATCCTGTATGCGACCTGAACATAGTCTTGGGTGCCCTGGCACACAAACAATTCAAGCCAATGGCATCCGCGAACATCAGGCTGGTCACTATTAAGACGGCCTTACTAGTCGGCCTCACCATGGCGCTCAGAGTCAGCGAAGTCCAGGCGTTGGTCGCCTCAGAATCTTATACTACCTCACTCACAGGGATAAATTGGTACTGCGAGCACACCCAGCATTCCTGCCTAAGATGCCATCTGCTTTCCATCTAAACTAGGAAATAGTGCTTGCTACATTTTTTGCCGAGCCTAAGGACGAGGCTCAGAGAGTTCTGCACTGCCTTGATGTCAGACGTGCCCTGAAATTCTAATTGGACAGGACCAAGGGCTTCCGCAAGTCATGCGCCCTATTTGTCACTTTTGGAGGCTCATGCATCCAAGGCCTCCATATCCTGGTGGATGGACTCGGCCATCATAGAAGCTTACGAGGGTCAGCATAAGCCACTCCCGGCCAACATCATGGCCACGCAGTCAGGGCCAAGGCAATGGCCATCGCATTCCAGAGGCATGTCCCTTGGCAAATCATAAGCAGGGCGGCCACCTGTGCCACCCCTTCGGCTTTCTGCAAGCACTACTGTTTGGATGCCGGCTCTAGATCAGACGCGGCTTTCGGACAGGTGGTTCTTAGGAACCTGTTTGCTTAAGGAGGCTCTCCTCTCCACCTTAGGGCTACATTCAGTTGTATTCGCCCATGCAGTATGGAGGAAAGGGGACGGGACGTAAGAGTAATTATAAGTTACTCACCGTAGTGACTAACATACTCTTAGTCCTTAGTCCCCTTTCCTCCATGTGTCACACCATCCTCCCCCTAATAAAACTGGTGTCATTAGGCAATGTTATTCTATTGTCGACGCGTCTATTGGGACTGATGTGTGGCGCCGGAGGGCGGAGTCAGGGCAGTGCATGCTCCCAAGGCCGCACCCCCGCGTGCCTCTAAATTTAAAGGGGAAGAAGTTTTTTCCTGGTGAAAAAGGTTCAGTCTCCCGTTCTTTGGAAGGGACGACCATGCAGTATAGAGGAAAGGGGACTAAGGACTAAGAGTACGGTAGTCACTACAGTGAGTAACTTATAATTTTCTGCACAATCACCCTCTGCTCCGCCTACCCCCTCTACTCCCTGCTCTTCCTCTGGCCCTTCTTCGGCCACCTCTCCTCCTACCTTCTCTGCCTTTCCCTTGTTCCCTTGTTCTCCACAGACAAGGTTTCTAGACAAGTTCGATCTATGAATGTCTTTTCAAAACAGGTTCACCCCTGTTCCTCCAAAACCATCAAGGACCACATTGACACCTTGATCCCTGCTCTAGCTGACTTCTGCAACCACTCCTTCGCCACTGGTGTATTCCCTTCCCCCTTTAAGCACTCCCTTGTGCACCATCTTCTTAAGAAACCCACAGTCGCCCCCCCCCCCCGCCCGGCTAACTATCGCCCCCAATCTCCATCACTCCTTTCCTGGGCAAACTCCTGGAAAAGCTGGCCATCTCCCAGCTTAATCTTCACACTGAATCTGTTGGTTGTCTCCATGACCATCAGTCTAGCTTCAGAGCTGCCAGAAGCACGGAAACTGCTCTCTTGAACATCCGTGAAGACCTGCTCTCCAACCTCGATTCCAACACCCTCTGTGTCCTCATCTTACTTGATCTCTCTTCTGCCTTTGACACAGTCAACCATGCCATCCTGCTCAACCGTCTCCGTGATAACCTGGGTATCACTGATCAGGCCCTGGCTTGGCTGACTTCTTTCCTCTCTGATCAACCCTCCCAGGTCCAACTTGGTTACTTCCTCTCCTCTATCTCTATCTGTGGCGTTCCCCAGGGGTCTAACCTCTCTCCCTGGCTGTTCAACCAATACTTGGCACTTCTTGCCCATTTCATTGCCGCTCTCTGCCCCAAATGTCAGTGCTATGTGGACGGCACTCAACTCATTTTCAGGCTCCCTTGCGCCACTTCTTCTCCTTAGCTCATCTCTGACTGTCCGCTATCCAGGATCGGTGTGCTGCCAATGATCTCTGGCTTAATGCCAGTAAGGCTGAGAGTCTCCTCATCTGCACACCTGCTCCTTCCTTTCCTGTCACTCTCTGGCTGGCCTCTCTTGGCCCTCTTCCTGCTCCCACCTGTGAAGCTAAAAACCTCAGGGTCATCTTCGACTCCACACTTTCCTTCTCTCCTCACATCTCTTACGTCTCTAAGAAGTCACACTAACCTCTGCACCTCCTCAGAGGTATTCTTCCTTTCCTCTCCTTCCCCCAGAAGCTCACTGTCTCCAGAGCTCTGGTTCTCTCTAAACTGGACTACTGCAACAGCCTCTTTCTAAATCTGCCTGCTTCTGCTCTCCGCCCTCTGCAACTCATCCAGAACAGGACTGCGAGACTTGTCCTTGGCCTCAAGCCCTGGGATCCTATCTCTCCAGGACTGAAATCTCTGCACTGGCTCTGAGTGGCTATGAGGATTATTTTCAAAACTCTCTGCATTGTTCACAAGGCCTTCTGGGGCCGGGGGCCTCAATACCTTCAACTATTTCTTCTTAAATATCTTCCTTCTCGAGCTCTTCGCTCATCTGCCTCCAACTCCCTCAGGGCCAGTTGCTTCTCCAAGCAGCGAGTTGTTGGTAGATCTTTCTTCGGCTCGGGCCTCCCTCTGGAACAGCCTCCCTGCCCCCTAAATCCCCCCCCCCACCGAAACATGAGGAGAACCATCTCTGGTTCCGGAAGCACCTCAAAACCTTCCTCTTTGCTTCTGCTTTCTCTCCTCCTCTGCCCTGCTGAACTCCTGGCTGAAACTGCACTGGTCACCTGGCCACCTGCTGATCTCGGGCCCATGTCCGCTACCCCACCAGTTGCACCCTGCACCTTCTCCCTCCCTAGCATCCCCCGCACTTTAAAACTGTTTTCTGTATCCCTACAGCCCCCTGCAAGCACTTGACACCTTTATGTCTGCACTTGCACTTGCCACTCCCGGGCCGCACTTTCACTCTTTGCTTTATTTATTCTATTTTATTTTTAACTGTCCGCTCCCATGTACTGCACTGCCCCCTCCCCCGCACTTTCCCCTTCCCCCTTTCCCTGCATTGCGCAATCTCAATGTCACCTGACCTAGTAAGATCTATGTATTCCCGCTGTTCCCCCTCCCCCTGTCTCGTTGCGGCTTGAAACACTTGTGTAGGCGCGTAATAAATGCCATATCATGTCATCCCTGGATAAGCTCTTATTTAGGTCTGCCCCCCGCCTCACATATTAATCCTTACGAGTCTATTCCCGCCATTGTTTACCACCACCAGCCCTACTGGCGCCATGTGGGACAAACGCAGCAGGGAACATTTGATTAAATTGTGGTCACTATTCCCCCACTCACAGACTTGAAGACTGACAAAACTTTCACAAAGGTCAAGGAAAACATATTCAATTGTTGAGCTACCAGTTCCATGCCTCCATGTAGTGGCGAGCGGTACATCCCCTCTAATAGAGTCATTGGCCATTAGCATGTTCCAATCAGACATACAAGCTATCCACTGTTGCTGATTTACAGGCACTCTTTTCTGCTCTCTTTTATTCTGAGGATATTATGATGTAATACATCGAGGATTGAGGTCACCTCCCAAGATGATCCCAGCCGACCCAAATTGAGTTTTTATTTATTTATGTATTTATTTTTTGGGCATTTTGATTAATAACAAACATGAAATCGCCCCATCCCTCCCACGCCCCCGACCCAACTTTCCCCGTCGTACATGGTTCGAATAGCATTGTTTAAGGATCATGCAATACCGAGAATTCAAAGTTTCTGAGGGCAATGGGGAATATTGTAGTCATTGTGCAGAAAGTTCAGTACCATGTCCCAGTCATTGGTGCATTTGGATTGTTCCCCTTGTATGAAGTGCCTAATCCATTCAAGTGCCACAGAATTCTAAAACTTAGAGAACCATTCAGTGATATGTAGCGGATCCTGCGATCTCCACCTTTGAGCAATCACCAATAGAGCCGCTAGCTGCAAGATGACAAAGGCTTTGCACATTTGTTTAGAACTTTGTCGCAGGTCTTCTTCTATAAAGGATAGAAGACAGGATCTGAGAGTCCTGGACCCTTGTAGACCAAATATCTGTGCTGTGTAGTTATTTATTCTTCCCAATATTTTATGAACCCGGGCAACTCCACGAGATATGCACCCAATCCCCAATCGCACCACATTCTCGCCAGCACCTATCTGAGATAGACGGTCTCATTTTGTGTAACCAGGCTGGTGTGTAATGCCACTGAGTCAGTAGCTTATACCAGAATTCCCTAACTTGGATGGACCTAGTGAGTTTGGGTATTTCCTGCCATAAGTGATCGCATTCAACTTCTGATAGCGCCAGCAACGTGTGTATCTCAAAGGAATTTTGGGGGTGATGTCAGCCATGATTTTATATGAATTTGAGATAAGGGCTTTGTTGCCTGGATTAAAGGTTACACATTTTTTCGAATGGAGTCAGATCTCTAACTGCCGCTTTTTTGTTTGGGGGAGCCAATATCCAGTGCCTAACCTGATAATATTGGAATCGGGAAGATTCCTGAAGCTCCAGTTCTAGTTTACATTGCATAAAAGATTTAGATCCTTACCCTGAAACATGTCTCGTAGTCTGATACAGCAAGCCTGTTTCCATTTAACAAATGCGTGGGGTTCAAGGCCTGGGGTGAATTGCAGTATCTAAAACAATGGTGTGAGAGGGGAAGGTCATCAGTTGGTATGTATCCCACATATCCTCGACCAAGCTCGAGATCAAACTCATATGTATGTAAGGGGGCCGATCTTGTTTAGACAGCCACGACTTGTCCCCAAGCTGCGACCCACCCAGTGCCTTCTCCATCTAGACCACTCTTTTCCCAGAGTTTTCCGTGCACCAGTGTTTCAGGACCCGGATTTGTGTAGCATGATAATATTCCAAGAGGTTTGGAAGACCTAAGCCACCCTAGCCGCAGGGATCATTAACATGCTCAGAGCTAACCATGGGGATTTATTATTCCATATAAATGAAGAGATCGCCACATGCAGTTTTTGAAAGAAGGAGGCGCGACCCGGATAGGTAGTGCCTGGAACATATAAAAGGCCATAGGCAGAGTGAACATTTTTACAGAATTAATTTTGCCTAGCCAAGAGACAGAGAGCGGGCACAACAATTGGCCTGTCATTTCATTTAACAACGTGGGATAATTGGCCTTGTATAGCCTATCTAATGTGCGGTTTATGGTTACTCCAAGCAGCTTAATCCCTTCCTGATCCCACCCAAATTGCTTATGTAATCATAGAAGCTGCAAATCATCGGAGGGGAGGGATAGGTTTAGGATTTCTGATTTGGTAATGTTTATTTTTAAGCCTGCCACCAACCCAAACTTTACCATTTCTTGTATCGTTGCTTGCAAAGAAAGCAAGGGATTCGAAGCTAAGAGCAACATATCTTCTGCTTATGCCATCATTTTATGTGGGACGCCTCCAACCTCTATCCCATGAATGGTGTCCGTCTGTCTGATCTTGGCTCAAAGTGGTTCTGAATGCAGTGCGTATAAAAGAGGGGATAGTGGACACCCATGTTTGGTCCCGCATTGTAGAGCAATGGGGTAAGATAATTGACTGTTGATAATTAGTCTGGCACTAGGTTGAATGTAGTTAGCCTGTATTTTATGTATACATTTTTGCCCGAACCCCATCTTTGCCAAGGTCTGAAAAAGAAACTACCATTCAACCCTGTGTAAAGTTTTCTCTGCGTCTAGAGTTAAGAGAACCGCTGGGATGCTTTTCTTTTCCACTTTCTCTAGAATATGACACGTTCTCCTAATGTTGTTGTGGGTCTGACTTTTATAAAAACCAGTTTGGTCCGGGTTTATTAATGAGGGGAGAAGATCCTCCATCTTATTGGCTAATACTTTAGTATACATTTTTGCGTCCAGATTTATGAAAGCATTTGGGCAGTATGACCCACAGCTGCTCGGGTCTTTGCCGTGCTTTGGAAATAATAAAATGTTTGCTTCCTCCATAGTGGGGGAGATGCAAACAGAGTGTGCAAAAAAATTATATAGATGGGTCATTTAGGCACTAATATATTCCGGAATGTCTTATAGAATAGGGCTAGATATCCATCAGGACCTGGCGATTTATTCAACAGAAGGTTACATATAACCTTGAGATTTTCGTCTTTAGTAATGTCCACTTCGAGCTGGTCCCTAGCACCTTGCGCCAACTGGGGAAGAGTGACTGCGTATAAATATGCTTTTTGGCTTAATGGATCCGGAGATTCCAACTGATACAGATTTGAGTAGAATATGTGGAATTGTGAAATAATATGGGGAGTCTCAGTTGCTATCTCGCCTGAAGGGAGCCGGATCGATTCTATGGTCTGAGATGCCATTTTCTGCCAGAGTTGTCTAGCTAAGAGACAGTCTGTCTTATTGGATTTTATGTCATATTTTTGTTTGAGGTACAGCAGGGATTTTTCTGCTTTTTTTTGTTTCAAATAGATTTAACCTACCGCCATTCTAAAGGGTTTTTGTGCAGATGTCCCTGTATTTGTTTCCATGCCATTCATTGCCGGTCTTAAGTCTTCCACTAACTCTATTTCAAATGCCCTTTCTGTTTAAATCTAATAGCCCTTTCAGCTATCAGGACCCCATGAAGTTGCCTTGAAGGCATCCCATGTCACATTTATCATGGACTGCCCGACTGGGTTGAGGTCAAAGAACTCTCCTATCCTTTATTTGATATTCTCTCTAACAACCTGGTCCCCAAGTAACTTTTACCGGAAATCTCCAGACCCATAAGCTTTAATTCCTTTGTGGGATATCCAGGTCTATGGAAATTGAAGCATGATCATACAGCGTTATTGTGTGGCATGTGATTTGTGTGATGTTGCCCAAAAGTGAGATTGAGGCCCAAGCATAATCTATGCGTGAGAATTAGCAATGAACATGTGAGTAGAATGTGTATCCTCTTTCTAATCCTCTAAGCGTTGGCCAGACCTCCACCAGGTACATGTGTGTGAATGACTGCTTTAATGTATTAGGGGGGGGGGGTTGGGCGTCTCGTGTGAGCGTGCTCCAATCCCGAATAGGATCCCAGCCATATTAAAATCTCCAAGAAGAATTGTTTCGCCCTCCATGAAAGCTTCTAGATGTGCAAGGGTCTCGTTTTTATTTTTAATAGTAAATCTGACAATCCTTCCAAGAAGAACTCTTAAGTCAGACCCGGCCAGATTCCAGTAAATATTTACCCCTTCTATTGACATCTGTGGGTCCATTGCCTGTAAATTAAACTTAATAGCCTGAATTGCCAAACCTCCAGACGGTCTTCCACATTTTTGGTGGGTAGCTGGCAGATGGAATGTGGTAAATCGTTCTATCTGAAAAATATTCACCAGCCAAATTTCTTGGAGGAAAATTAGGTAATTATTGCCAAAGATGATGTTTTTCATGGTCGTTTTCTGGAAAGAGTTTGGCCCACGAGAATTCCAGCTCAAAAACCGCCATTCCCCAAAGACTAGAGAGACTGCTCCACCACTCCCAATTTCTGGAATATCTGTTTTAGGATTTCTGGGAGCATGGCCAAGACCATTGTCTTTGTCGCACCCGCTGGAAGGCAATCATTAGATGTTGTTTCTGGCCGAATTGAATTTGCTGTTTTTTTTTTTTAAATATATTTTTATTTTATCTCAACCAAACAACATTACAACGAAACATAAATAAAACACCTCAAACAAATAAAACCAAACAAACAAAAAATAAGGCACTGCAATCCCCATCCCTCCCCCCTATGAGCCTGTAGAGTGTCCGCCATCAGTGTCCGTTCCATGCGGTGGGGCCTTATCGTTCTCAAGTCCAGCCGAGGCCGACCCCATACCAAACAGCTCAGCTAACAGTAACTTCCATGCCGTGAGAGAGCCTGTTTCTTCCTCCTCCCCTGTCATACTGCCATCCTGCCACGCTGCCGTTTCGGCATCAGCCCATTTCTGGAGATCTCGCCACCAGACCTCCACTCGCGGCTTATGACATTTTTTCCACCCCATGGCTATCCTACGTTTGGCAAGCACATAGGCCAGATCTTTAAGTTTCTCAACATGTCGAAGCTTACGCGCCCTGGGATACCCTCCCAGCAGACAGGCCCAAGCCGAATCCCCCTCAAGTGTGACACCCCTCCCTGCCAGCCTCCGCGCCACTTCACCCCAGTAGGTTGCAATCACTGGGCACGCCCAGAACATGTGTATCATGTCCGCATTCTCTTCGTTACACTTGGGGCACGCCTGGCGCCCATTATCCAGAAATTTGGAAATTCTGAGGGGGGTCATATATGCCCTGTGCGTAATATAGAGCTGTATCTGCTTAAACCTGGCGTTCCTCGATACCTTTTTGTGGTACCCCAGGGCGCGCTCCCACATCCCATCCGCCATCGGGGCCCCCATCTCCGCTTCCCATTCCAGTCTCAGGTGCCCCAAATCCTTCCCAACCTTTGTCATCAACATCTCGTACAACCTAGAGACCTCGTGCCCACCCTCTGATGCGTCATACATTATTTCCAGCGTGGCATCCGGTTCACCGGCCAAGGTAGTTTCGGGCCACGTGCTCCGGACCTCCCGGACCACCCTATGATATGTCACATATTGACCCCTGTGTAGCCCCGACCCTGCCTCCAGTTCATCGAACTCCATCAGGGTCCCATCCTGCCAGATGTCGCCCATAGTGATCAACCCCACTGACTCCCAGTATGTCCGGAGAATAGCCCTCAGCTGCCCGTCTTCTTTCGCTAGGGCAACCAGAGGTAACTGCGGCATACACGGCAAGGGGTCACCCATCATCCGACAGGCCCGCCGCCATATGTTCCTGCCAAGGGCTAGCATTCCAGGACGCTCCCTCATCCATGAACCGGTCACCCAGATCACCTCCCGCAGATAGAAGGGGGAACAGTCTTTCCCTAGCAGCCTGTGTTCGGAGGTCTCTTCATCCGAGAGCCACCTGGCCACATATTGCAGTTGCGCCGCCATATAATAGGCCTCAAAGTTTGGCAGCTTCACGGCACCTTTCTCATAAGAGTTCTGCAATTTCCACAATGCGACCCTGTTGCGCGTGCCGTGCCATAGGAAATTCCTACATACACTATGTAACCTAGCAAAAAACTTCCTAGGTATCATATACGGGATGTTATTAAAGTAATGCAGGAGCCTGGGCAGCACCACCATTTTAAGCATAGCTCCCCGACCCATCATCGCTAAAGGCAATCTTTCCCAGAACCTCATACACTTCTCAATCTTTCCCACAGCTAGTTCGGTATTATGCCTGTGTTCTTCCTCGGTAGTGTGATACACGTCAATGCCCAGGTACCGGAAGGAGCTCGCCGCCCACGGGATCCGCAGCACTGGCAGCCTCTCCACCGGTATCCCCACATAACTGCCTAGCGGGAATAGTGCGGATTTCTGAGGGTTGACCGCTATGCCGGACAGCCAGGCGTACCTCTCCAATATCTCCAAGATATACTGCAAATTCTCTTCCGGATGTTTCAGGTATAACGGCATGTCGTCTGCATACAGGGATATAAGATGGCACTCCCCTCCCACCTCTATGCCCACCGGATCATACTGCTGCCGGAGGTAAATTGCCAAGGGTTCGAGGGCCAGTATGTACAACATTGGGGACCAAGGACACCCCTGCCTAGTGCCTCTGCCTAACTGCCATCTGTCTGACACCACTGCGCCCGTACGGACCCTAGCCAGGGGCGCACTATATAATAGCTCGGCCCACCTCATGTAGCCTGGTCCCAGTCCAAACCGCCCCAAAGCCGCCAGCAGCCACGGCCATCGAGTCGAACGCTTTAACCGCGTCCAACGCCACTATCGCCATTTCGCTGTCCTCATTGCACCCCCATTCAACCACCCTGTGAAGGCGTCTATGATTCTGAGTAATATTCCGATTCGGGACATAGCCCGTCTGGTCAGGATGGATCAGTTTGCCTATCACCCTCCGCATTCTGGCCGCCAGGACAGCTGTTAGGATCTTGCTATCCTGGTTCAGCATCGATAGGGGCCGGTAGGAGCCACAATCATGTCCTGGTTTATTGGGTTTGGGGAGCGGTACTATAATCGCCTCCCTGAGCGATTCCGGAAGCCGCCCCACCTCGAACGCTTCATTAAGCATCTCCAGCATGGGCGGGAGCACCTCCTCTCCATACGCTTTATAAAATTCACTGGGGAACCCATCCGCTCCTGGGGCCTTGCAAGTGGGCAGCTGCCGCACAATCTCCTGCAGCTCCTCCAGAGTGATCGGAGCATCCATCTCCTCTCGCTCTTCGTCACTTATCCTGGGCAGGCCTATGTCTTCAAGTACTACCTCTATCTCCTCCCGGCTTCCCCCTTCTCGATCCTCATATAGTGCTTGATAATAATCCGCGAATGCCCCGTTCACCCCTTCCTGGGTGTCCTCCTCCACGCCCTTTTCAGTGATAACTGATCGGATCGGGGATCTCGGGGTCTCGCTCTTATACAGCCAAGCAAGAAGCCTGCCCGTCTTGTCCCCGCCCGCATGCAACCTCTCAATGTACTTCCTGTAATTCAAGTTACAGAGCCTGTCCCAGTGTTCTGCGCACCTCTGCTGCAGATTAGTGACCGCCTCCGTATCAATCCCACCCTCCCCCAGCTCTTTCTCCAACTCAATCTCGGCCTTACGCAGATCAGCCAGGGCTCCACCCATTAATCCCTTGGACTTCGCAATGGCAACCCCCCTCATTACAACCTTAAAGGCCTCCCACAAAGTACCAGCCGACTTGACACTACCTGTATTCGCCTCAAAGTAAGCAACTATCTCCTCCCTCATGTCCTCCCTGAAGACTGGATCCTTGAGCGCTTCCGCCCTAAGGCGCCATGTTGGAATTTGCGCACGTGGGGGACAAAGCTGCCATCGCATGACCAGGGGCGAGTGGTCCAAAAGGACTCTCGCCCTGTAGTCTATCTGGTCGCACTCCGCGACAACGTCCGGAGTGGCAAAAAAGTAATCCAGCCTTGTGTGTAGCTGGTGCGGGGCCGAATAATGCGAATATTGCCTCACGCCAGGGTCTCGTCCTGCACACGTCTGCCAGGCCAAGGTCTACCAGCAGCGTCTGCAGTACCCTAGCCGCCGGGCTGGGCCTGACCACCCTGTCATCCGACCTGTCCTCCCTGGGGTTTAGTACACAATTAAAGTCCCCACCCCAAATCACCGGACCCCCCCATCCCTTCACCAAGTCTAGTGATCAGCGTCCTAAAGTACGTCGCCGTGTCCTGGTTGGGAGCATAAGTATTTATAATACACACTACTTTATTTTCCACAAGCCCCCTTACCATGACCAGCCTCCCATCAGACTCCACAACCTCCCTGAGTAGCTTAAACGGGACATGTGGTGCAATCCAAACCAGCACACCTCTAGCATAGGCCGAAAATGTAGATCCGACTACTGTCCCTCTCCACTTCCTCCCCACCAGTTCCAGTTTATCCCTTGTCAGATGCGTCTCCTGTAACAAGGCGACATCTATCTTTTGCCTTTTTAGGTACAACATGACCTTGTTACGCTTAAGGTAGCTGTTAAGCCCTCTAACGTTCCACGTTAGTATCCTAAGGTCCCCCATGATGTATCAGTAGCTCCCTCCTCCCTCCCAGGTCTGCTCGCCTCCCCCCCACCTCAAAGACCCCTATTTCCAGTTTCTCTCCTAGGCTCATACAAAAACTAACACACCCCACCCCCCTAACCCAACCAGCTGCCCAGCTCCATCCCTGGATCTCAGGCATCCCCGTGTTCGGTTCTCTCTGGAGCCCAAGTAGAGAACCCGACAGGGTGTCACCCCACACACAGTGACTAACCTAAATTCAAACTGGGGTACAAAGAACAGCCCCTGGAGGCTCCTCTCCCTCGTATCCGTATCCGCGCACACGGACCGTGTTCCAAACTCCCAACGCATACACTTCCACAACAAAGTCACAAAGACTATATTCCAGTCTCAATGTTCATAGCCCAACCGGGCCCGCAGCGTCACTTATCTCTTCCCGTTCCGTCCGCCGTCCGCTCATCTGGCTCCTGAGGACAGTTTTGTGCATCGAGCCACTCCATGGCCTCCTCCGGAGTGTCAAAGAACAGCATCTTAGTCTTGAAGAAAACCTTCAGTCTGGCCGGGTAGAGCAACATATACTTGTACCCAGCTGCCCGCAATCGCCTCTTAACCGCCCCAAAGTTCATGCGACTGCGCTGCACTTGCAAGGTGTAATCGGGGTAAGCAGTAATGGTCGCCTCTCCTCGCCGTATGGTGCCCCCCTTACGAAAGTGTTCAAGGATCCTTTCCCGATCCCGATAATTGAGGATCTTGGCAATCACAGGCCTAGGCGGGTTCCCCGGCGGTGGTCTCCTGATCAAGGCCCTGTGCGCCCTCTCCACCGCAAACCCCTGCGACAGGGCTCCCCCAGTGATCTCCTGCAGCAGCAAGTTCTCAATAAACTCCGTGGGATTCTGGCCTTCAGCCCCCTCCGGCAGGCCCACGATGCGAACGTTGTTTCTCCGGGCACGCCCTTCCGCCTCTTCAGCCCTACTTTCCAAGTTGCCCACCCGCTGCACCAGGGCATGGATATCGCGCTTATGTGCAGTGCAGTCCGCCACAGTAGGGCCCATCTCCTTTTCCAGAGATTCCGTGCGCTCAGCCAGGGCTCGCACATCCTGCCTCGGGAGGTTCACGTCCTCCTGCACCGCCCCAACCTGTAGTTCCATCGCAGTTTTCAATTCGGCCACAGCAAGTTGGAGCTTGGTCTCCCACGTCGCCTTCAGGTCCGCGATCGCCGCGAGGACCTCCTGGTTCGCACCACCAGCGGCCATCTCCTTGGTCTGAGCCTTATCCTTGCTCTTGGCTCCTTCCGGGCCGGGCGGTGTCTTGGCGTATTCGTCGAGCGTGGGCTGTTTATTCTTCGCTCTCAAAGGCTTGTTCGACATATCTCCAGTCAGGAGCGTCCTTCTGGCCGCGCTCAGGTCCAAGGCAGGGAGGCACTATGCCCATACACCACAACTCAGTTTGAAAGTCACAGCTCGCCCAAAATCTCAGGCACCGCTGTTGTCCGGCGCTCCCCCCAGATGGGCCGGGTCGCGCTGCCCCCTTCGTAACGCCGAGAGAGCGCACGTCTGCTGTGTTCCCGGTCCACCGCTCCTTTGTCCCCTCGTCAAGCGGCGGCGGCCATTTTGTCGTCCGTCGAGGTCTCGCCACCAGCGCTTCACTCGGCTCCTAAGTACACGTACGCAATGCGAGCCCGTGTAAAAATGTATCCTCGCGTGCAGCCGAACTTCATGTACACAGTCATCCCAATCTTCGCCAAATCGCAGCGGTCCTTGCGCGGTATCAGTCGGATAATGTACGGATCAGCGGGAGCCCCCGTACAGGCACGTCCTTTCACATGGCTTCCAAGCCACGCCCCCCGCTTGAATTTGCTGTTAATGCACATTTCCCGGTTTGCGCTCTTCGTCCCTGCCAGGTCTACCCTGGCTGAACTTTGCGTCTCTTACCAATCTCCTTGCTGATACCTCAGACCCCAATCCTCTCAATTCATGGCTCACTGCCAGAATTGCATTGAAGGCCAGTTTAGTTTTTAGACCCATTTCAGCTATCGAGACCACGTCTGTGTGTGGGAAGCGGACTAGTTCAATGTCAGCACTTGAAAACAAATATAGCGAAACAGTTTATCGCCAATGTGCTATTCATACATGAGCTATACACACAAACAGAAGATCTCCTTTGGGCATACACCTATTGATTACCAACTCGGGCAGGCCTCGGACTCGATCGTTAGAAGTGATTCTGGGGACTTGTGCCACTCTAGATGACGGAGGGTTACGACTTTGAGCAAAAATGTATCTATGAGTTAAAAATGGATATAACAAAAACTTTGAAGGAAGCAGTAGCTACTATATGAAAGGACTTAAAAGGAGCAACCGCTATCATTAGGATTGACATTGAGGCTTTGGGCGCGGGTGAACACCATAGAAAATATTTCATGGATCTGTGCCACATCATGGATGGGGAAGCTGCAAGCTTAAGTGAGTGGTGTGACGAATCTAGGGAATTTGTCCCTTCTCCCGTAGGGGGAGCCTCCCCCTTTGAGGCTAGAGAGGTGAGCCAGCTCCGCAATACCCTCCCCAGAGGTGTGGGCATGTGGGACCTCACTGGGAAAGACTTCCCCTTTGGGGATAAGGACTCATGTTCCACCGAGGAACTCCATAAGCCATTGCCTGTGGTGTCATGCATGACAAGAACCGATGTACAAAACACAACTGCCTTTGATAGATTGGCGGAAGATGAACATAAAGTATGCCATTCTCCTCGAGAAAGAATCTGTCACTTTAAGAAAAAAACTCCAATTGACTGCGACAAGGAGGTTGAAAGTAGAGGCCATGCAGAACAAGGAAGAACGAGAGAGGAGCGTACGCCAGCAGAGGAGGCACGCTGGAAAAGCAACACCTGACTGAGGCGGAGCAGAGTCGCAAAGCCTGTGAAGTTCAGAACTACTTTGCGCTAGAGGGAGAGAGACGCGGAAGCACCAGCATATCCAGGCAGAGAGAAGCTGAGGGGAAGAGAACCCAGATGGTGGCGCGACCACTGACCCTTCGTGGTGGGCATGCCGCTAAATCAAACGGCGCCATCACCACCTATCTGAGAGTGCAGCAACCTGTCTGGGTATCAGAAGCGATACCGGGAGGCAGAGCGAAGCGAGAAATGTACTCCTCCGAGATTGAGCCTGCAAAGAAGGAGGAAAGGAATGGTCCTGAGTGACTGCAGGCCCCGGAGATGTTCCTCTGTAAGGTCAGAGGTAACATGGAGGAACGGGAGGCACAGGAGATTCGTTCTAATTCAAAAGGAACTTGTCCCAGTGAAATTGATGAAAGTTTGAATATAACATTGAAAGAAATCCGTCCCAGTGAAATTGATGAAACTCAAACTATAGAATTGATAAATTTAAACTATAATAATCTGCGAAAGAGAATCCTGAATGGTCCTAAGAAAGAGGTCATTAAAAAAACCTGGGATAAAGATACCATGTTATGCAAGAAAGTCTGAGTATAGCTTATGTGTGTGAAAAGACTGCAAAGTAAAGGCAAGAGAAGCCTATGAGATACAAGAAGAAACAGAAAAGGTACACCGCCTAGGAGAGTATAACTTACCAAAATTTAGTAGGCCAAATAGCCTGGAACCAAGAACAGATCAAAGTCCAAAAAAGAATGTATGGAGGACAGTACATGAAGGAAAAACCAAATATATTCTGAGAGAATTAAAAGAGTTGGCACGGAAGGTGACCAGAGACTATTTAAAGATTGGGTATTAAAAGGAATTCTGAATTGTAAAGAAGACCATTACTCCATCAGTAATGTTAGTTTATTAGATTAGTGGTAGGGTCAGTTACGGCTAGGGTTAGAGTTTGGACGGCGGACTTTATTTTGGACATTTCCTGACTACTGTTGAGCACCTTGATTATTCATATAGGTAGGGAATACCCACTATTGTTGGGGAAAGATCGACCTTATTTATGTAATTTATCAAAAATATATTGGAAAAATCATCACAGTGTCTGCGTCCTTCTTCTGATCCACCACAGTGGCTTAACAGGTCACCTGTCAGGGCCACCCTTATTCTAAGGCCAGAGTTTGGACTTGTTGATTCCCATTTATAGAGTTCACTGAGCTGAAGCATTGCAGAGGGAACCAAGAGCAAAGCCAAGAGGCATTCTTGTTAAGGTGCTTCAGTCTTCAGAAAAAGAGGCCATCATTAAAGCAGCACGGCTAATGCAAACCCTCTCTTATCTGGATAGAATGGTCTCTCGTTTCCAAGATTTAGCTCAAGCTACCACAACTACTTCAAAGGTGGGCATTCAAGCGCTTAATTGGGGATCTAATAGAGTAGAATATAAGGTAGAGGTGGCTATTCCTAACCAAACTTGAATTTAGAATGTACATCGTGGAGCATGATGTTGCCACATCAGAAGAAGGTCGTAGCGTACTGTACCTGAGGATGGATGTTAGTGAAGATGGCCTGCAGTGGAGGAAGGTGGAACAGACCTCATTAATGGAGGGAAGGAGTAGTGCCAGGCCATGGCAAAGGTTATCCACTTCTGAACCCCTTGCTTGTATAGTATGATACTTGTTCTTCGTATGGCGCATAATGGTCATCTTACTCACTTTTACTGTAGATGATTACTAGGATATATTTAATGTTAATGTTCGGTTGGAAACGGGGGTTGGGAGGTGCAGATGTTTTTGACAGCCTATATTTTGCTCTTTTGGGTTTTCCAGTAAATGGTGTTCAAATGGGGGAGGTGAGCCATTGTCTTTAGGTAAAATTAAGCAATTCTGAGTCTTGATGTGGGTAGAACAAATGGGATGTTGGGAAATGGAACAGGGAATGGTGGAAGAGGTGTGTAACCACTAGGGTATGACCAATACTTTAATTTTGGACAAGGGATTAAAAACACTGGTCAAAAGAGCTCGCTGTTGCAGAGAACTTTTTAGAAAAGGGACGGTCATAATGTGTTTACAGGAGACACACCTTCAGGGGGGCGGGGCAAAGAGGGCCTTATGCACTCCATGCAATATCCGTCGTTGTTTCATGCGGGGAGGGTAGAGAAAAATGAAGAAAGCTGAAGTAGTAGTGCTGATAAAAAAGGGACCTGAAGTTTCAGTGTTGGAAGGGAAAATTGGCAGGTAGGGGAGGTATGTAATGATAGTGGGGAAGCTACGGGGCCAATTGTGTTGGATTGTTGTGTATGCTCCAAATCAAGGTCAACAGATTTATTTTATTCAGGGACTGAGTGTGTTGGAAGATTTTGGTAGGAGGCACACAATATTGGTTGGTGATTGCCATTGTGTGATTGATTCCGAAATTGATAGATCAAATAATACCCTTGTATCATTGCATGGTAAGATGAGGTCTGTAGTGTGTACAAAGCTTGTGGATATGGGTATCTCTTACGGATGGTGGCATCTCAATACTGTGGAAAGGGATTATACTCTTTATATGTTTGTATCACACCCATACTCTAGGCTAGATTATATCTTTATGTCAAGGGGTAGGTTCTATAGCACTGTCCGATCGCAGCCCATTGTCAGTATGGTAGGGAATGCTGTATGATTGGATGCGGTCAGGCAGGTGGAGGCTGCAGGGGTACATATTGAGAAACTGGGTTTATAGAGAGTGTAAAGTTGAGGTGATACAATACTCCTTTGATGGGGCATATGAGTAATACGTGGGAGACCATTGGAAGTCCTTGAAAGAGGCTGTTGGAGCTAAATTGATTGGTTTATCTGAAATGAGCGAAAAGATGGATGCTGAGCGAGAGACAGATCTGTATATGAGTTTAGAAAGGGCAGAAAAGAAATGCAAGGACACCGGCCTGATGCAGGTTTAAAGAGCATTGATGGAACTATGAGGGCATCTTAATATAATAGGGAGCAGAGAGCAAACTGTTAGCCCTACACCAAAGGTTTTACAACAAGTACAACAGATTCGCTACATTGCTAGCAAGACAACCTGGGGACAAGCAGAATAGAATACATACTAACAACTAAGGGGTGCAATGATAGTGATAATACTATGGAAAAGGAGGGAAGATCAGAATTTCACACATTTTCCATGGTGTTGTGGAGGTGAACCTAGATTTGGGGAGACAAGAAACATCACAGAGGCCCACATCAGGACCCTCACTCAAGATCTGAGGGATTTCATGTAAATGGGAATTACTAAAGAGGGAGGTAGAAGCTGCAATAAATTGCCCAAAACTGCCAGAGCCCAGGTGGCTTCACAGCAATATTTTCTAAAACCTATAGTGAGCTATTGCTGCCATTTCTGGCGAAATTACCTACCTATATGGGGCAACACTTAGGAATAACAAGCTCTATGGAGAACACCACTGTATCGCAGATTTAACGTGATAGGAGTAGCAGGTCATATAGATGTATTGGGTGGATCAATGTAGATGAGAAAATGTACACATGGGTATTGGCATCAAGACTAGAGGTGGTAATGCACTATCGTTTGAATGAAGATCGGGGATAGCAATGTGTTTGATAATGTGAGGAAGATCCTTCAAATAATAGGTAAGATTAAGATACATAGGAATCAGATGCCTTCTCTGCTCTTACATTTGGATGAGGAGAAGGCGTTCAAAAGAATATACTGGTCCTATATGTTTCAGATACTGGATAGAATAGGTTCAGCCCAAACATGCTGCAGCATATTAAAGCCAGTTATGTGTTGGTGGTGATGAGGGTTGGGATAAATGGGATCCTTGGAGATACTGTGGTGCCTGAACAAGGCACCAAGCAGAGGTTCCACCTTTCGCCCCGACTAGTTTCCCTTAGCATAGACTCCTTCATGGAATATGTGAGGAGAATTAAGAATATTGCCAGGATCAGAACTACAAAATAACATTATTCGCTGGCAATGTATTTTTTACGTTGGGTGATCCCATGCTCTCTCTACCTCACATGCAAGAGGAAATTGCACGATTTTCAGAGGTGTCTGGTTTTAAGGTAAACATAGGAAAATCTGAAATGCTCAATCTGACTCTATCCCCACAAGATTGTATGCAAATAAAGTGAGCAACCACATATGTATGGGTTATTAAATCTTTACAGTACCTGTGGGATAAAATTACACTACAAATCCTATCCCTCTAAGCAGGCAATCATCCTAAATTGCTGGAGGACATACAGCAATACTTGGGGAATTAGTGCTACCATTGTTGAAATTAATATTCTGCTTTGGTTACTCTTACTGTTTCAGGCTCTTTTGACACTGGTCACTAGAGATCAGTTTGTTATAGGGCATCCAGCACATGGTGATGAACTTGATCTAGGGTGAGGGCATGTATTCCTAGAAAGATCCTGTAGTTACACAGGGCAACTTGGAAAGTGGGCTGTCCCAGTATCTTGAAATATCTGCTCAATTGTGGGTCTAGCTTTTCCTCTGTTCTTCATGCTAGTTTGCACACTTAGATACTGAGAAGTTGCAGCGCATTGCTTTTTAGGGATTACGATATGAAAATGGGTTTCACTCCCTTATTTGGGAAGTCTGCTTTCCCCCTAGGAAAGGACTATCATGACTTTAGAAATTGGTATGAGAACAAGAAAATTAAATTATGAGCCCTTTTAGGAGTGTAAGGTATAATTCTTGCAAGAAAGTGCGAGGGGTCAGAAATGTAAGGCAGACAACTTAGTGAAGTTTTCTCAACAAATGCCATTTTATTAGATTAGAAGGTTGGATAAGCGCCTCACTATCCCTACCCTGATGAGGATTTCCCTGCCTAAAACAAACTAAAGGAAAAACACTAACAAAGGATATCTGTCCCTCACACTTATTTATACATATAATAAATAAATGAGGAAACAATCTCTCTGTGTAAACTGGGTGAATCCCCCTTCTCCAGATTTCAGCAGGATTCTGCTTCACAGTTCAGGAAAAGAAAATAAGGAAATCCTGGTTTGCAACAAAGTTCCAACACAGTTCTTTGCAATTTCAACTTGTCAACAGAAAGTTCCAACACTCCCGTGATTCAACAAGAGAATAGAAGGTTCTTCTTCTTCCTTGAACAAGTGTACTATGTATCCTCCTTAGATACAGGATAATTTCCCAGTTCAACAATAGTAACAATAATTGTCTTCGTCAGGATGATTTGTCACAACTAATATGTTCTGAAGAAAACAAGCCACATATATTGTCTCTGTCAGGACCATTTTATAGCACTTTATCAACTTCTACCTGGTTTATTTCCAGGTCAAGCCTACTACTTCAGTTACCTCTGGTTTACTCCCATGCCAGGCTGACTTATCCACATTATTGCCATCCGGGTATACTCCCTTGCCCGAACAGCGTTTCAGAACAGCAGTTTCACGACAACTAGTGTTTTGTAGTTAAGATCAACTGACAAGAGGTTCCCAATAACTTCACAGTATTCAACAGTTTGCAGTTTCAAAACATTTAACAACTCTTCAGGGAAAACAAGATCCACATTGATGCTCTTTATAATGCTCCTCTCCTTCTGAATATCCTTTCTTCCGAAGGGCAGCCTTTTTGGCACTCTTGTTTCCCCACTGCACAAGTAACCAAATACTGACAGGGATATGGTCTTATTCTGTTTCTCCCCTTGCTTTGGCTAAGTGAGTATATAGCAGCTTTTACCACATGTTGTTTTTTTAAAAAACATTTTTTATTGATTTTATTTCAACAACCAACACAAACCAAACTTACATTGCATATAATAATGTTAATACACATCCCTTTATCTATGTCCACTGTATCTCACCCCTTCCCACCCACCCTTCCAAGCCTACTCTCCTTCCTGTTCTGTTCCTTCGTCCTGCAATAGGGATTCCTTATCAGTGGTTTCTGTTGGATCCTGGTCACTTGCCCCGTCATGTGTGGGCTCAAATAACTCAGCAATTAATTGTTTCCAAGCTATCAGAGTTCCTGCCTCCTCCCCCCCCCCAACATTGCTCGCCTCTTGCCATACTACAGTTTCCGCCTCTGCCCATTTTTGTAGATCCTTCCACCGCGCTTCTATTCTTGGTCTATGACATGCTTTCCACCCCATTGCAATTTTCCTCTTTGCTAGTTCATACGCCAGATCTTTCAGTTTACTCACGTGCTGTAGCTTATGTAGTCTAGGAAACCCTCCCAGCAGGCAAGCCCACACTGTATCTACCTCTATTTTGATCCCTTTGTCTTCCATCCTATGCGCTAATTCTCCCCAAAAGCTTCCTATTATTGGGCATGACCAAAACATGTGTACCATTCCGGCATTTTCTTTGTCACATTTGGGGCATGATTGTCCTGCATATTTTTATTTGGCTATGCTTTGGGGCGTCATATACGCCCTGTGGGTGATATATAGTTGTATCTGTTGTAATCTAGCATTTCTCGACACTTTTTTGTGATATCCCTGGGCGCGCTCCCACATCCCATCACTCATTGGGGCCCCCACTTCCTCTTCCCAGTCTTGTCTAAATTGTACCACTTCCTTCCCCACTTTGGTCATCATCAGCTCATATATTCTTGATATTTCGTGCCCCCCCTCTGCTATGTCATATATTGTATCTATGGCGGCATCCGGTTCATCTGCTAGTATTTCTTCAGGCCATGTCTCTTTAATCCGCTGCACCACCCTATGATATGTGATATACTGTCCCGCATGTAACCCCGTTTCTTCCACCAGCCCCTCAGAATCCCTTATACTCTCTTCTTGCCACATATCGCCCATCGGTGCTATCCCCACAGGCTCCCAGTGCTTCCTAATCATAAGTCTTAGTTGCCTTTCTCTTCCCGCCAGAGCGACCAATGGTACCTGCGGGGAGCACGGGGACGGGCTATCCATTATCTGACACGCTCTCCGCCATATCTCCCACCCAAGTGCCATCATTCTTGGGCGCCCTTCCATATCCGATTTAGGCAGCTACATCATTTCTCTCAGGGAAAATGGGGCGCAATCCAGTTGGAACAGCCTGAATTCAGAGGTCGGCTCCTCAGAAAGCCATTTAGCTACATACTGAAGTTGGCTTGCTATGTAATAAATTTCATAGTTTGGTAACTTTATGCTCCCTTTCTCGTGTGGGTTTTGCAGCTTCCAAAGGGCCACCCTGTTCCTTGTCCCCTGCCATATGCTGCTCAACCTAGCAAAGAATTGACTAGGTATCAAGTATGGGATGTTCCCAAAGTAGTGCAACAGTCTTGGCAGGACCACCATTTTAAGCATTGCCTCTCTTGCCATCATCGCCAAGGGAAGCTTCACCAAGAACCTCCTACTATTTTCAATATTCCAGACAGCTTTCTCAGTGTTGTATTGGTGCTCTGCTTCCACTGTATGGTATATATCTATCCCTAGATATCGAAACGTACTGACCTCCCATGGTATCTCGAGGATCGGTAATTGCTCTAGCGGGATCCCTTTATACCGACCCAGTGGCAATACACAAGACCTTTTGGGGTTCACAGCTATGCCTGAAAGCCTTGCAAATCGCTCCATCACTTCCAGGACTTACTGGAGGTTTTCTTCCGGGTAGCGCAGATACAACAGCATATCATCAGCATACAAGGAAATTAAATGCGGTTCCCCCTTTATGATGATGCCTATTGTATTATACTGCTGCCTCAGGTACATTGCCAAAGGCTCTAAGGCCAGAATGTACAACATGGGGGACCACAGGCATCACTGTCTGGTGCCTCTATTAAGTTGCCACCACTCTGATATAACTGCCCCTGTCTTCACCCTGGCCAGCGGTGCACTATATAGTAATTTGGCCCATTTAAGATACCCCAACCCTATTCCATAATTTGTCCGAGTAGCAATCAGCCATGGCCATTTGACCGAGTCAAAGGCCTTTATTGCGTCCAACGACACTATTGCCATCTCACCCTTCTCCCCGTTGGCATGTTCAATGACTTGGTGGAGACGCCTAAGATTGTTGGATATATTCCTATTGGGGACATAACCAGTTTGGTCGGGGTGTATTAGTTTACCAATGACTCTCCTCATTCTATTTGCCAGGACCGCCGTCAGTATTTTACTATCCTGGTTCAGCATCGACAGGGGTCTGTAGGAGCTGCACTCACAGCCAGGCTTGTTAGGTTTGGGGAGCGGTACGATGATCGCCTCTCTCAGGGACTCTGGTAGCCTTCCGACTTCATATGCTTCGTTGAGCATCTCTAAGAGCGGGGGGAGTACCTCATTTTTATACATCTTATAAATTCACTGGGGAATCCATCAGACCCCGGGGTTTTACTACTGGGTAGCTGCCTCACCACTTCTTCCAATTTCTCTAGAGTGATTGGTGCGTCTAGCTCCTCTCGCTCTTCAGCGCTAATCTGCGGCAATCCTATATCCTCCAGAGTTTCACTTATTTCCTTGCTGTCACTTTCTCCATACAGGATGCGGTAATAGTCTGCGAATTCTTGATTCACTCCCTCCTGGGTGTCTGCTATACTTCCATCCTCTTTCGCTATCTTCCTGATTATTGGTCTGGGAGTGTCGCTTTTGTATAGCCATGCCAGAACTCTCCCTGGTTTATCCCCCCCGGCATGCTGTCTCTCTATATATTTTTTGTAGTTGAGATCCCAGTAACCCGCGCATTTCTGCTGCAGCCTAAGTATTACTTCATTATCGTCTTTAGTGCTACCTCCCCTTTTCAATGCCATTTCTAGCTCCATTTCCGCTTCTTGTAGTTCTGCCAGAATCCCACCTTGTAACCCCTTGGACTTGGCTATAGCTATCCCCCTCACTACTACTTTAAAGGCTTCCCAGAGCACACCCGCCGTCCCACACTGCCTGTATTGGTCTCAAAATAGCTTATTATTTCCTCTCTCATACTCTCTCTAACGATGTTATCTTTCAGCGCCTCTGCTCTGAGGTGCCATGTCGGTATTTTCGCCCTCGGGGGTCGGTATTGCCATACTAATATCAGCGGCGAATGGTCCGAAAAGACCCTCGCTTTGTATTCTGTCTGCACTATTTCTACCATCAGTTCATGCGTGACAAACACATAATCCAATCTGGTGTGTAGATTCTGGGGGGCTGAATAATGCGAATATTGTTGGTCTTGTGGATAGTGTGATCGCCATGCATCCTCTAACCCGAAATCTGCTAGCAGGGACTGCAAGATCCTGGCCGCTGGGGTTGGTCTGTCTATTTTGGTGTCCGATCTATCCATTTTCGGGTTTAGTACACAATTGAAGTCTCCTCCCCAGATCACCGCCCCTCTCAGGCTCACGCTGAGTTTGCTATATAGGGTTCTGAAGTATGCCGCCATATCCTGATCGGGGCGTATGTATTTATAATACATATTTCCTTGTTTTCCACCAACCCCTTTATTATTACCATCCTCCCATCTGGTTCGACTGTAGAGTGCAGTAGCTGAAACGGTACATGCGGTGCAACCCAGGTAATCACCCCTCTAGCATAAGCTGAGTATGTTGCGCCCACGACAGTCCCTCTCCACTTCTTCCGGACCACCTCCAGTTTTTCTTGCGTTTGGCGAGTCTCTTGCAGCAAGGCTATGTCTATTTTCTGCCTGTGCAAATACATCATAACCTTATTTCTTTTTAAATAGCTATTGAGCCCTCTAACATTCCAGGTAACTACTTTAAGGTCTCCCATAACATATCCGGGTCCCACTCCACCCTCCACAAATACCGGCCAGGTCTCAGTTCTTCCTTTTTTTCATGTAGGCTTGTTCCCCAATACAAACTTCCCCAAACTATTAACTCTTCCCCAATACCCCACACTCTCCCACCCTCCTCCCTTCCCAACCCCATCACACTCCCCAACTCTTCCCCAACTCCCACTCTTCCCCCTCCCTTCCTTGCCCCAACTTACCCCGCCTCCCCAACTGTTGCCCAGCTCCATCCCTGGATCTCAGGCACCCCCGCATCTAGCCCTTTTCTGGCAGTTGCCTTACTTGCGGCTCAGCAGGGAGATGTCACCCTAGTGGCGTTCCTCCTATTCTGACTCCCGGGGGTAGGTTGTCTCCATCCCGTTGCTCCTTATTTAAAAATCAAGCTAATCGCACCTTCCACTATTCTTATTAAATTACACGTTCTATATTCCAGTCTGACATGTTCAAGTGTCTCATATTGCAGTTACCCATTACCCTGCGCCCTTCTATTAAAATGCATAGCTGTTTGATCACTTATCGTATCCCTCTCGACCCTGCTCCTCATCTCTCTCCGGGCAGCCATGTGCGTCCACCCATGTCGCCGCATCTTCCGGGGAATCAAAAAAGTGTGTTTTGTCTTTGTGGAGAATCTTGAGTTTTGCAGGGTACAGCAACATATATTTAAATCCAGCTGTGCGCAGTCTCCTCTTGATTGCCACGTAGCTATAGCGCTGTCTCTGAACTAGTATAGTGTAATCAGGGTATGCAGTGATGGTCGCAGACGCTCTTTTTATTGTCCCTCCTTTCCTGAAGAACTCCAAGATCTTTTCCCTGTCCCTGTAGTTCAGGATCTTCGCTATAATTGCTCTCGGAGGGGCTCCAGGTTGCAGCTTCCTCATCAAGGCCCTGTGCGCACGTTGGACCGCAAACCCCTGGGAGAGCTTATTTGCAACTCTCTCTTGTATGATCATGTTTTCCACATACTTCGTGGGGTCTTGGCCTTGTTCCCCTTCCGGCAGACCGACCACGCGTATGTTATTGCGTCTCGCTCTTCCTTCGGCCTTCTCTGCTCGGTTCTCCAGGTTGGCTACCTGCTGCTTCAATATGTGGACTGTCTTGGCATTGTCCGTGCTAGTATCTGTGTTGATTTTCACCGCACTCTCCAGGCCACTTGTCCTCTCCGCCAGTGCTATCACATCTTGCCTCAATAGATTGACCTCCACTCCAAGTGCATCTATTTTCGTTTCTAGTGCCGTCCTCAACTCTGCCATCGACGTCCCCCACAAAGCTTTCAGTTCCGTTATGGCTGTTAAGATCATATGGTTTTCACTTGGCGTTGCCGCCCCTGCGGATGCGGTAGCCACATTTTGCGTTGGAGTGGTGGGGGACTGTTGGGGTTTTGCAAAAATGTCCATTGTGGGCTGCTTGCCCTTGGCCTTGCCTCCCCTCACAGACATTTCCGTCTTGTTATTAACTCTCGAGTCTGATGCACCAGCAGTGATAAGGTCTGTGCTCCTCCGCAGTCCTTCACCTGGCTGAGGGTTTTGTGCGATGTGGCTTGTCGCGATTTCCTTGTTGTCTCAGTGTGCGCATGGAAAATGCTTCCGGCGCGCCTTCTTTGTCTAGGGGCACCCTTAGTCTTCCTGTCGTCAAGTTCGCACCCCGACCCACAGCTGGTACTCTGCTTCACTGGCTCATAAGCTGCTCCGGGCCGCGAGCGCTTTGACACCTCCTTGCCTCTTGTCGAGGAATATCCTCTCTTTTCTCCACCCCAACTGTGGCCTCAGTGTCGTCTGTTAGCTATGAGGGATCTTCCTCTACGTGACGCCTCAGGCGCTGTGGGTGTGTCTTCCTCAGCAGTGTGACTCTCTTTCTCTCTGGGGGTCACCTCCACACCGTGCTTGCTTGCCTGTGCCCAGCACTACTATTTACATTGGTAGCTTCATGCCATTGTGCGCCTGGGGCGGTGCCACTTCTCCTGAGGTCCCAATACTGTTGCCATCATCCTGCGGGCCACTTCCCAGTCCTTATCGTTGCACTGTGTCGCCTCTTTGCCACGGGGGGTAGGGTACTACCCATGCACGGGTGGCCCGAGCTACAGTGTTGATGCCTACAACTTCCGGCACTGTGGCTGTTTTAGGCAACAGAGATTTTGTTCACTTGCCTATTGTTTGCTGCTGTCCATCTTGCCTGTAATCAACTTTTCTTCAATGCTCCACACCCAGGCCCCATTGAGTCTGGGCGTACTTTGCTGGACTTTCTGCATTTACATGTGTATACAGCCCAGAGAGCGCTCACTTGATCCGGCCCCCCGCTTCCAACGTGCACCTCATGTCCGCCAGACTGTCCACGCTATACTGCCTGCACACGGCAGCTTTAGTTTCCAGCTCCGTGGGCCTGCCCAGTACCTTGGTGTTTTGCGACGGGCTGACTCCTCTGCCTCCGCTAACGAAGGCGTCCCTGAGCTTCTCCTCGTCCTGCTACTGTTGCCAGCTTACGCCACCGACAGCGGTCCCAGATTTCAGAATGTTGCAACAAACTTGCTCCGGCATTCCAGTGTGTTGCAATGGTAATGACAGGCCCCGCGCACCCTCTCAGTCTCTTTTGCTCACCAGCTCGTTCCGTATCCCTCGCGCTACAAATTACAGGCCATCGGGTGCATCGAAGGTTCCCTTTGTCCTCCGCCATCTTGTCCTCGTCTGCATCGAGCCAGGTCCAGGGATGTCATTTCACCAAAATGCCAGGGGTAGCGGAAGTGACATCACACAACCCTTGACCCACTGATGACATCAAAGGAAGTGATGTCATTTGACCCCACCCCGAAGTGATATCGCAGGATGCGATGGAACGCGACCTTTCACCCGTTGACAAAACAGGAAGTGCTATCACATAGCATTGTACACTACAAAAAATATGGTTACAATATCACTATAATGTGATGTACATTTCATACAAGAATGAATCGCCATATGTATCGTTAAGATCAGTGTATATAGGCCCATATTACCAAATTACTCTGAATGCAAGCAGACGTCCATGACCAAATAATAATGATGTGTTATTGTATAGCACTTACGCTTAAGCGCTTTATATAGAAAAAATATACACCCAATATCACCCAACCTGTGTTGGTACTCATTTATCGACCTCAGAAGGATGAAAGGCTGAGTTGAGGCATTTAAGAACAGACTAAATCAGTGACTCACCCCCTGAAGTGTGCCTGAAATAAACCTTTAATGAGTTTAGCAATTATTGTATAGAATTCCAGAAAGACACATTATTAGGTATTCATAATCTTTCTTATTTAGGGTCAGTGTTGAAAGTGTTAAACATGTGTCACTCCTTTTCTTCCTTTTTTTAAGGGGCTTTAACAAGAAAGCCAACCACTCTCGAACTAAATAGCCACATGGTGCTGGCCACAGCCCATGAGCTTGCATTCCAAAAAAGAAAAACACTTTCTTTTCCTATTTTTCTTTCTAGAGGTCGCAAGGGAGACCTCAGAGGTCGCAGTAGCGACCTCTGGCAACCCCTAAATGACGGCCCTGGCCAGGTCTCTGCACTTCGGGAGCCCTATTCCTGGACTTGTTTGTCCAATGCAGTCAGTTGTACACGTGTTCAACGGGCCTTATGTTCAGACAGCTGCATGTCTCTTTTCTGGTGATTCCGTGTTCATTTTCTGGTTTTGTGCTTCAGGATCTTCGTCGGATGTTTAGGAGCTCACGGGAAGAGCTGCCTACTCCATGGCTGCTAAGCCACGCCCCCCAGCTTTTACCACATGTTGTACAAAATATGGGCAGCAGGTTTCATACCTTAAGAACCTTTCATTAGCCCCCTTCTGCCGTTGGCAATATCTGCTGGATTGTATTTGCCTTGATTTTAGTCTCTCTTTGCTTGGACAATGCTTGTAAGTATTAGTTCTTAACAACTTCGCCCCATCGGGTTGCTGTGCATTTCTCAACCTCATATGTTTAAAGTTACAGTCATTTGGTTCTGATACATGGATTGTTGCGTTTCAATAGTTTCGTATTCAGATTTACTTTCAAAACCACTTTCACTCCTACACGAGTGCTGATTCTGCTGCTTTTCACTCATATGTGAGTGGTGCTTATGGTGTCTTTCATTTGTTCAGTATTCAAAATTATATTCAGAGCTACTTTCTCTTATGCGTGAGTGCTAATTACTTGCTGAACGCCTGCCTTGCACACGCAAGTGGGTACAGAGCACTCCAGGGTCACTACCAGCCTGTGAACTCACCAGCTAAATTGTGCGCTTCCGATTCCCTCGCCGCTTGCAGGACTTCTGCTTCTGTGGCGCCTCGCGACCCGGCAAACTGCTTCTCATAGCCCGCCGTCGCCTCCGCCATCTGCAACTGGAGCTCCTCTTGCTCCGGAGTCCTTCTGGTGCACGCCAGCCACCGGAGATAGCCTTAAGGCCCTCGGGTGCATGCCAGCCACCTGTGAAGGGAACCTTCCCTTGCTTTTGCTTCCTGCTGCCAGCCTCTGCAGAACAGGTCTCCACAGGGCAAGCTTCCTCTTGCACGCTTCCCGCTGCGAAACCTCTGCACTTCAGGATTCGGGAGACTCAGACCCTCTTAGGACCAGCAGTTGATATCTGCCGAACAGTAGTCCCCAGCGTTCTCTCTCTCCTCCAGCTTCAGCCTGGGCTGCCTCTGCTTCTTGCACTAACTGCCCTTCTCTTTCTCTGTGGTCTGCACCTGAGGGGACTTTTTAAGCCTCTCTCTCCCTCAGATGAGGGTCATCTGAATGAAGGATCTGACCACTCCTGAAACATTGTACCTTTGTAACCCTCTTCTTAGTCCCAGTACTTGGGGAATTATGGAACTTTGACAAAGTGAGTTTTTCGGGTTTGATTCTTACTCTTAAACCCAAGTCTGTTTCTTTTTTTTTTTTTAAATATGTTTATTTTAAACCAAGGCAGGACAAATTATCAAAGACATTGCATGAAAACACACCCATAACGTTTCACTTGTGAACCATACCCCACCTCCCCCCTCCCTATCCTGGAGCCCCCCCCGACCTCCAGCAACTCTTCCGCAGTCCCTGTGTTCCTCGGGGACGGTTGAGGCCCCTGCCGCTTAGGTAGGTTCCCCATCTTTCAGGGTCCATTGTGTGTTAAGCGGTTTAAATGTCAAAGCGGGGAAGCACCGATCATAGTCCAACACCGGGGACCAGACATTCTGGAAGCGGTGTAGCACCCCTGCTCTTGCCGCGGTCACTTTTTCCACGATTAGGATGTCCCATAGTTTGCCCCACCAGTGGGCTATGCATGGGCCGTCCGGGGTCTTCCAGAAGCGGGCCAGGACAGATTTACCTGCCAGGAGGCATTGCGTTATCAGTTTCTCTCTGTTCCCTGAGCGGGGATAGGATCCTGGGGTTGGGACCCCCAAGAGGACCGTTTCGGGCTCCAGGGGGAGAGACCGCCCTGTAATTTGCTCAATCCTCTCCAAGCATCGTTCCCAGACTTGCCAGATCTTTGGGCACGACCACCACATGTGAAAAAAGGAGCCCTGCTGAGAGCATCCCCTCCAGCAGGTGGCACTCAGCCGCGGATTCATGTGGTGTAGTCTAAGGGGGTCGAAGTACCAGCGCAGCATGAGCTTAAATGCACATTCTTTATTGGTGATGCAGGTCGAACCGGAGTGGGTGCGTGTCCAGATATCCACCCAGGTCTGGTCGTCAATCGGGTGGCCCAGATCGGCCTCCCATTGGGCCATGCACAGGGTTTTAGGGATTAAGAAGTCTCTTAGGAAGGGTCTATACAGTGAGGAGATCCTGCCGCGGGCTGGGAGATCCTTAAGCGTTAGTTCTAAGGCGGTGAGCGGCCGCGTGGAAGCCTGGAGGGTCTGAGGTTGTGAGCACCAGTGGCGGAGCTGGCAATAGGTAAACCTGTCCTCTTCCTGGAGCCGGAACTCGGCTTTGCATTGTTCAAAGGTGCGGGGTGTGTTCCCCACATATAGTTGCTCCAGGGTTTTGAGGCCGCTTTCTATCCAGTTCCGGAAGTTGCGTGGATGCATCCCTGGTGTAAAATTCGGGTTGAGTAAGATCGGGGAGAGAGGGCTTTGGCCTCTCGGGATTCCCTTTTGTTTAAGAGCCCAGTCCCAGGAGGTTAGGGTGTGCTTTGTGGTCAGTAGGAGGTTGGCCCAGTGCTCTCTCCGGGCGGGCTGAACATGTGGCAGGAATCTGAGGGGGGAGCGGATTCTGCGCTTGCTCCAGTTCTACCCATCTAGGGCTGTCTGAGAGTATCTGCCAGGCCCGAACGTGAGCCAACTGTGCTGCTGCCCTGTAGGCCCGCAGGTCGGGGACCCCCATTCTCCCCAGCCTGGAGCATCCATTAAGCGTTTTAAGGGGAATTCTGGCTTTCTTGCCTTTCCATATAAACGTCAACATTTTCTTCTGGAGATCCTGGAGTGCTGCGTTGGGATCGCCACTGCAAGGGAGGAACACGCATAGAGGAGTCTTGGGAGTAGGTTCATCTTGGTGGCCGTAATCCGCCCATTAGCAAGATTTCTTGAGTGGCCCAGCGCTTTAGGATCCCCCTCCAGTTCCCGGAACAAGCTGGGGAAGTTGCCCTGGTAAGTGTCTCGCGGGGCCGCCGTGATGTGGCTTCCCAAATAGGGAATAGATTGTTTCTTCCAGGTGATTGGGCATAGCCTCGAGAGGGCTTCTCACTCTTCGCGCTGGAGGCCGACGCCCAGGGCCACCGATTTGGCGAAGTTAACTATGAAGCCGGTAACCTTCCCAAAATTAGCCAATTCGCCCAGGGCTTGTTATACCGAAATGATGGGATCTGAGAGCGACAGAAGCACGTCGTCAGCGTACAACGCAATCTTGTGCTGCGATGACCCTACTTGAGGGCCTCTAATGAGCTCGTTCTGCCTGATTCTCTGGGTGAAGGGTTCCATATTCAGTGCAAAGAAAATGGGGTGACAGAGAGCAGCCCTGCCTCGTCCCGCAGGTCATAGAGATTGGAGCGGATAGGGCACCATTGATCCTCAGGAGGGTTTTGGGAGATTTATAGTTGGCCATTATCATAGCTCGGATGGTTGGGCCAAAGCCAAAGGCCGCCAAGGTGAGTTTCATAAATGTCCAATCGACTCTGTCAAAAGCTTTAGTGGCATCCAGGGCCATCAATGCCAGGCCCTGGGAGCTCCGGTGGGCTATTTCGACCAGGTTCAGGGTACGCCTGATGTTGTCCCCCGCTGCTCTGTTTCGGATGAAGCCCGTTTGATCAGGGTGGATTATGGTCGGGAGGATGTGTGATAGGCGATTGGCCAGGATCTTCGAGTAGAGGTTGGCATCTATGTTCATCAGGGCGATTGGTCTGTATGAGGCTGGGTCTCTCGAGTCTTTTCCTGGCTTGGGGAGGAGAATTGTCGTAGATTCCTGCATGGATGGGGGTCACCGTGCCTGTTTCTTTGAACAAGTTGAAGAGAGACACCATGGTGGGTGTTAGGCAGAAACCTGTGCAGTTCCCTTGGGGAACACTGCAAAAGATTTAAGACTACAGGTATAGCAGTAAACCCACTTGGTAGCAGTCTGCACCACCCAGATTTACCTGGTAGCTGTGGCTGAGCAGTCAGACTTCCCTCAAGAAGAGTTAGGCAGTATGCAAAGTATACACAATATGTACTCAGACACAATAGCACAAGCAAACACTGACCAGAGCTGGGTTTCAAAAGTATATAGTTATTTATTTTCAGGAACACATAAGTTGAAGACACTCTAGCAAAGTATAGTAAAAACACTTCAAACACAGTTATAATGAAAGCAGTTTCCACCCTTACTCCTATCTAGCCAACTCTAAGTTAACACCACATAATTAAAACAGAGGTGAGTGCTTAACGTTAGATGACACTCTAGTAGGTTCAAGGAAGGGATAAAAAGGAACAAAAATAGGTTAAACACACCGCTCTAAGGTCCAGAACACTTGCAATAGGCTCAAAGAAGTACAAAGTCACAGGTGAGCAAAAGTCACTAGGCAGGGCCCACTCTTAGAGTAGCCGGAGCGAAAATGTGCCCAAGATCACACTGTTAGTAGGGATTCAGAGTCTTGCAAAGAGTTAGAAAGAGTTTAGAGTGGCTTAGAAAGTTTAGCCAGGGTGTCCCAGGCACTCCCAGGTTCGAAAGCCGGGGGCTAAATCTACCCCGTACAGTCGGTGGCAAGGGAAGCCAGGCGGAACACGGTACCTTAAGCGGAAAGGGTCCTCCAGCGGTGGCAGTTGTTCCAGGCAGTGGCAGCAAGGCTCGACGTCGGTCAGGGGAGAAGAAGTTCTCGCTGAAGAGCAGATGAAGAAGGTCGTAGCACTGCCCGGGAAGAAACCAGCCGCGGAGTCCTCCCGTTAAAGGGTTGTACCGACTTTCGCGGTTGGGGTAAAAGTGGTGGGGTTCCGGTTGCCGGGGTGCTTGGCACTGGCAAGGCGGCCACGAGATACCTCGAGAAGCGAAAAGAAGGCGAAAACTGGTTGTCCCCACCAGTCAAGGGAAGGAGCCACTCCGTTAAGAGTTCTCCTCGGTCGTCGGGAAAAAAGTGGTGCAACGGTTCAGCAGGGCTCCACCGGGTGGTGTCGTCGAAGCAGGTCGGCGCAGCTCTTCCCTCGTCGGATTCTTGGTCCTGTGGCGACTTCTGAAGTTCCAGTCCCCAAAGCCCTGCTTTTATGCAGCAAACCCCCATTCACCCAGCCTAGCTGTCACTCAAACATGCTAAGTGGTGAGCCGGCCGGCTCACCACTTGGGCCAATCAGGAGGGAGTGCGACTTGAGTTACCAAGGTAACTCAGTCCAGGGTGCCTAAACCCCCCTCCACCCCTCCTAAGTACCCCAGACAGAGTGGCACCACTTTGGAGGGCTTCTGTGGAGAAGCCCGCCAAAAGTGGAACAAAGGGCTCCACTTTGGGTCAGAGTTACAGAGGCGAACGCCAACGCCATTTTAGAATCAAGTTTTGGCAAAAAGTCCCAACCGGAGTTATAATAATAAATATATAAACCGGCGGTATGTTTAAGGCTACCGTAAATAAATAATTAAATGTGTTAGCCTAAAACAATGGGAAATCCCATAGGAAAATATTCGCGGTCGAATATAAAACGTAGTTTCCACTGCCACCAGCCAAAACTCGATCAGGGGGGACAGAGACGTGCCCCCTCGACTAACAGACCCTGGGGCAATCGAATTGCCCCAGCCAGTACGTCCACAATATGATGGTTTGTACTGGTTCTGTTCAGGATTCAAGACTAGCAAAGTCTTTGGTGACTTTACATGCCCTGGGAGACAGTAGTCAGTCCCAGGGTATGGAGTCTATGTTGGGGAGTCCCTAGGACACCCCTGGGTCACGGCACAGAGGGTGCTGTGTAACCCACATCACAAAAATACATGAGGCCCTATGGAGTAAAAGACCCCATAGCCCATTCAACACAAGGTTTAACCAAGAAAACACACTTCAACATGTCCAAGAGTGAGGGTAAAAGAGTCTCACTCTTGGCAGGAGAAAAAAAAGAAACCCCAGAAATCCAGCAAAGCTGCTGGGGGACTCACTAGGTAGGGAAATTCAGCCTAAACAGAGAATTCTCCCTAACACTCGCCCCCCCAGACTAAGGGACAGGAGGATTTAATCCACTCCTGGATGAACCTCATACCTCTAGTCGATGATATACATCCTAGAGAGTCCATCAGCATTTTGATGGTGACACCCTGACCTGTGCTCAATGGTGAAATCAAACCCTTGCAGGCAGATTGACCATCTCAATAGTTTTGGATTTTCCCCTTTCATTTGCATTAACCATCTCAAGGGTTGGTGGTCAGTCTGAATAATAAAAGTAGAACCATACAAGTATGGCCTAAACTTCTTCAGCGCCCACACAATAGCAAAGCATTCTCTTTCGATAGTTGCCCACCTTGTCTCAGGATCCTTCAGTTTCCTACTGATGAAGCAAATGGGGTGCTCCCTACCCTTCTCATCCAGTTGGCTTAGAACTGCACCTATACCTACATTGGAAGCATCAGTTTGTACAATGAAAGGTTGGTGGTAGTCAGGAGCTCTCAATACTGGAGCTTGGCAAAGAGCTCTCTTCAGTTTTTCAAAGGCCTGATTGCACTCCTCAGTCCATTTTACCTTTTTAGGGAATTTGGGAGAGGAGATTACATTCAGTGGAGAAGCTATGGTCCCATAGTTCTCAATGAAATTCCTGTAATATCCAGTGAGGCCTAGAAAAGCTCTCACTTGGGTTTGAGTAGTTGGTGTTGTCCAATTTTGCACAGCTTCAATCTTGCTGGGCAAAGGCCTTATTTCTCCACCTCCTACCTCATGTCCAAGGTAGACCACTTTACTTTGACCAATCTGGCACTTACTGGCTTTGATTGTCAAATGGGCCTGTTCCAGAGCCTGCAACACATGTCCTAGGTGGTTCACATGTTCTTCCCAGGAGTGGCTGAAGACTGCAATGTCATCCAAGTAAGCCATGCAGAAATCTTCCATCCCAGCCAGAACTTGGTTCACCATCCTTTGGAATGTGGCAGGTGCATTTTTTAGTCCAAAAGGCATGACCTTAAACTGGTACAAGCCAACTGGGGTTGAAAATGCAGTTTTCTCCTTGGCATGGTCTGTCAGGGCTATTTGCCAATAGCCTGATGTCAGGTCAAAGGTGCTGAGGTACTTGGCTGCACCAAGTTTATCCACCAACTCATCTGTCCTGGGTAAAGGGTGGGCATCAGTCTTGGTGACTGCATTTAGAGCTCTATAGTTCACACAGAATCTCAAGTCTTTGGATCCTGCCTTTGGTACTAACACAACTGGGCTAGACCATGGACTAGTAGAGGGCTCTATTACCCCGAGATCAAGCATCTTCTTGACCTCTCCTTTGATGTGGGTTCTGACATGTTCTGACATTCTGTATCCTCTGCTTTTGACTGGCAGACAGTCACCAGTGAGTATCTCATGCTGACCCCAAGGGGTCAAGCCTGGTGACAGTGAGAACAGGGAGGCAAACTGATTTAACATAGATTTGCACTCCTCTTGTTGCTCAGGTGTCAGGTCTGAAGAGAGATTGACTCCTTCAACTTTTTCATCTAAAGGCACACTTCTGAGGAGATCAGGGAGAGATTCACTCTCTTCTTCCTCTGCAGCTGAAGCTAGAAGCAAGGCCCCTACATCAGGTCTGGAGATGTATGCTTTTAGTCGGTTGGTGTGGAAGACTCTAGGAGCTTCCCTGGGTCTGCCCAGATCCACCAGATAGTTGACCTCTCCAAGTTTTCCCACAATCTTGAAGGGTCCCATCCATTTGTCTTGCAAGGCCCTCTGCCTTGTTGGGAGCATAACTAGAACTAGCTGGTCTTGAGTAAACTCAACCATGTTAGCCTTCTGGTCGTGCCAATGTTTGACCAGAGCTTGACCAGCTTTCAAGTTGTCACTTGCTTCTGCCATCATGTGTGACATTCTCCTCCGGAGACCTATCACATAGTCAGTCACTCTGACTGGCTTGAGGGGAGGAGCACCTTCCAATCCCTCCTTAATCAGGGCCAATGGACCTCTGACTGGATGGCCATAGAGAAGCTCAAAGGGAGAATAACCTACTCCCTCCTGAGGGACTTCTCTATAAGCAAAGAGAAGGCATGGCAGTAGAAGGTCCCACTTTTTCTTAAGGGGTTCTTCTAAAGCACCTATCATGCTCTTCATGGTTCTGTTAAACCTTTCAACCAACCCGTTTGTCTGAGGGTGGTATGCGGTTGAGAACTTGTAGGTAACTCCACAGGTTTTCCACATGGCTTTCATGTAGTGGGACATAAAGTTTGACCCCCTGTCAGAGATTACCTCCTTAGGAAACCCAACCCTGGTAAAAATACCAAGGAGGGCCTTAGCCACAGCCGGAGCTGTAACAGTCCTCATAGGAATTGCCTCAGGGTACCTAGTAGCATGGTCTACTACAACAAGGATAAACCTGTTGCCTGAGGAGGTTGGGGGATCAAGGGGACCAACAATGTCAATCCCTACCCTCTCAAATGGGACTCCCACAACTGGGAGAGGCACTAAAGGTGCCACATTCTTGGAACCAACCTTACCAGAAGTCTGGCAGGTGTGGCAGCTCTTACAATATCTGTCTACTTCAGCCCCCATCTTTGGCCAATAAAAGTAGAGAGAGAGCCTTTCCTTGGTCTTCTTGAAACTCAAGTGACCAGCCAAAGGTATCTCATGGGCTAGTTGTAAGAACTGTTGTCTGTTCTCTTGTGGGACTACAAGGCGTTTGTAGTCTCCAGGTTCAGACTCAGTTGGTTCACTGTAGAAGAGGCCATCTTCCCAGTGTAACCTATACTTCCCAGGCTCTTGCCCATCAGCCTGAGAAGCTGCCTGGTGGCGGAGACCTTCCAGAGTTGGACATTCTCTTTGCCCCTTACGAAAAGCTGCCCTGCTAGGCCCACCTTCTGCCAGTAAAGACTGCAGCTCAGGATGGTCCTCAGGGTCCAAATCTCCAATAAGGTTGGGGCCTCCTTCTAGCTCTTCCTCAGAGTCTAGCTCAACCACACAGGGTTGTACCTCCCTCTCAGCCTCAGCTGGAGGTGGGGTTACAGGTGTAACTTTGGACAACCTAGGGGAAGTCCTTGTTGGAAGCACTGGAGTGCTTGCTGCTGGCTTTTTCCTAGGAGTCTTGGGTTGCCCCTTTGCTCCTGATCTGGTAGTTACTGCAGTAAGTTGCTCCAGTGGGAGAGGAGTGATTTCTGTCATCATCTCCTGAGATAACCCTCTCAGGGTTTTCTCTCTTGCAGGTTTTGTGAGTTCCTGTAACCTTTTGCTAGGGGGTCTGGGGGTATGAGATACAACTCCAAGAGCTTTGAGGTCATTACCCAACAGAACCCTACCTGGCACTTCACATTGTACACTGACAGGTATTTTTACAGCCATATCATTACATTGGATGAGAACTGGTAACTGAGGACACATCTGCACATGCCCACCAGCTAACTTGGTGAGGCATTTGGGTGCCTTAGCAACATCCTCTGCCTTGAAAAATGATTCATCCACCACAGTTATGCTGGCTCCAGTGTCCCTAATGGCAGGAGTCTCCTGACCATTCACCTGGACACTGTCCTTATAATACTCTTTAGTATTATCTGGGATAGAGTTATAGACATCTAAATTCTGTTGTTCCCACAACCCCAGAGAGACTAAAGAAACTCTAGCTGAGACTCCAGTGGGTTCATCAGCTAGTAAGAGAAAGTTTCCACTTGCCATATGTACTTCCTCTTCTGGAGCGAAGGCTAAGGAGGCAAGCTGGACCCCTGAAGGTTTACCCTTACATCTGGGATCTCCTTTCACATGGTCAGTAGCCTTACAAACAAAGCATGAGCCAAAGGCTCGCTGGAATGGAGGCTTGTTCTGACCTCCTTCTGGTCTGGGACCAGGAGGCATACTAGCCTGATTTGGTTTCCCTTGTGGCTTACCCTTATAGTTTTGTTTGGGGCCCTCTTTGGAATTTGTAGTATTAGAATTCTCTTTGGAGTCCTTTTTAGGCTGTTTCTCCCCATCCTTCTTCTGAGTGACCCCAGAATCCTTGTGAGTGGCCCTGTTGGCAACCCACAAGTCAGCAGCCTTAGCTAGTTTCCGGGAATCTAATTCCCTGGAATCAGCCAAGTGTTGTCTGAGCTCAGGAGAGCAGGCATCATAAATAGTCTCCAACATAAACAAATTCTTCATACCTTCATAAGTGTTCACCTTGTAACCCTTAATCCACCCCTCTAAGTTTTTCAAACATTCATTCACCCAGGTAGCCCAAGGGGTACCATCATGCTTTTTGAGGCTCCTAAACCTCTTAAGATACTGGGAAGGGGTCTTCCCAAACCTAGCTATCAAAGCGAATTTCACACATTCATAGTCCTTCCTATCCTCCTCCCCCATCTCCATTACCACATCAGTTGCAACAGGGGGAAGCCTAGAGAACAACCAGGTGAGTAAGTCATTTCCTGTGATGTTCTGGAGCCCATGATTATATTCAAACAGAGACAACCAATCCAACACATCCAACTTACGCTCATACATACCAACCAATTCTTTAGGCATCCGGGGTCTTTTAGGACTGGAACTTCTAGAGGAGCCAGAGAGAGAAGCATTCTCAACAGATAATTTCTTCATTTCTAAGTCATACTTGAGCTCCATTTCCCTTAGCCTTAGTTCTTTGTCAGTTTGAGCATTAAGTTTCTTATACTCCAATTCTAGTTTCATTTTCTCCAGTTCAAAGTACTGAGGACTAAATGTGGGACCTGGTAAAGGTCCAGTAGGTACAGCAGGTAGAGCAGGCAGAGGCCTAGGGGGGACAGTCATAACAGCCTCACCCTCCTCTTCTGACTCTTCCTCAGAATCATCAACATTTTGCTCCATGTTAACTTCAATACTGTCATCTACAGTTGCTGGAGTGGTAGGTTCCTCTGAACCATCACCCAGACTTTGGTTAGCTAACAATCTTTCAATCAGCTCCATTTTCTTGCCCTTAGTCAGGAGATCCTTATGTTTACAGAGCACTCTTAGACAATCAGCAGTTTTGGCTGCAAGGGACTCTTGACTATAGCTTTCTATAACTGACATGTTAGAGGATTACTTTTACAGTGCTAAGCTTTGTGGTTAGTTGCACTAAGGTATCTAAAGCACAATAAAATGTATACTCAATACAAATCCCACCGCTGTACACCAGTGTTAGGCAGAAACCTGTGCAGTTCCCTTGGGGAACACTGCAAAAGATTTAAGACTACAGGTATAGCAGTAAACCCACTTGGTAGCAGTCTGCACCACCCAGATTTACCTGGTAGCTGTGGCTGAGCAGTCAGACTTCCCTCAAGAAGAGTTAGGCAGTATGCAAAGTATACACAATATGTACTCAGACACAATAGCACAAGCAAACACTGACCAGAGCTGGGTTTCAAAAGTATACAGTTATTTATTTTCAGGAACACATAAGTTGAAGACACTCTAGCAAAGTATAGTAAAAACACTTCAAACACAGTTATAATGAAAGCAGTTTCCACCCTTACTCCTATCTAGCCAACTCTAAGTTAACACCACATAATTAAAACAGAGGTGAGTGCTTAACGTTAGATGACACTCTAGTAGGTTCAAGGAAGGGATAAAAAGGAACAAAAATAGGTTAAACACACCGCTCTAAGGTCCAGAACACTTGCAATAGGCTCAAAGAAGTACAAAGTCACAGGTGAGCAAAAGTCACTAGGCAGGGCCCACTCTTAGAGTAGCCGGAGCGAAAATGTGCCCAAGATCACACTGTTAGTAGGGATTCAGAGTCTTGCAAAGAGTTAGAAAGAGTTTAGAGTGGCTTAGAAAGTTTAGCCAGGGTGTCCCAGGCACTCCCAGGTTCGAAAGCCGGGGGCTAAATCTACCCCGTACAGTCGGTGGCAAGGGAAGCCAGGCGGAACACGGTACCTTAAGCGGAAAGGGTCCTCCAGCGGTGGCAGTTGTTCCAGGCAGTGGCAGCAAGGCTCGACGTCGGTCAGGGGAGAAGAAGTTCTCGCTGAAGAGCAGATGAAGAAGGTCGTAGCACTGCCCGGGAAGAAACCAGCCGCGGAGTCCTCCGGTTAAAGGGTTGTACCGACTTTCGCGGTTGGGGTAAAAGTGGTGGGGTTCCGGTTGCCGGGGTGCTTGGCACTGGCAAGGCGGCCACGAGATACCTCGAGAAGCGAAAAGAAGGCGAAAACTGGTTGTCCCCACCAGTCAAGGGAAGGAGCCACTCCGTTAAGAGTTCTCCTCGGTCGTCGGGAAAAAAGTGGTGCAACGGTTCAGCAGGGCTCCACCGGGTGGTGTCGTCGAAGCAGGTCGGCGCAGCTCTTCCCTCGTCGGATTCTTGGTCCTGTGGCGACTTCTGAAGTTCCAGTCCCCAAAGCCCTGCTTTTATGCAGCAAACCCCCATTCACCCAGCCTAGCTGTCACTCAAACATGCTAAGTGGTGAGCCGGCCGGCTCACCACTTGGGCCAATCAGGACGGAGTGCGACTTGAGTTACCAAGGTAACTCAGTCCAGGGTGCCTAAACCCCCCTCCACCCCTCCTAAGTACCCCAGACAGAGTGGCACCACTTTGGAGGGCTTCTGTGGAGAAGCCCGCCAAAAGTGGAACAAAGGGCTCCACTTTGGGTCAGAGTTACAGAGGCGAACGCCAACGCCATTTTAGAATCAAGTTTTGGCAAAAAGTCCCAACCGGAGTTATAATAATAAATATATAAACCGGCGGTATGTTTAAGGCTACCGTAAATAAATAATTAAATGTGTTAGCCTAAAACAATGGGAAATCCCATAGGAAAATATTCGCGGTCGAATATAAAACGTAGTTTCCACTGCCACCAGCCAAAACTCGATCAGGGGGGACGGAGACGTGCCCCCTCGACTAACAGACCCTGGGGCAATCGAATTGCCCCAGCCAGTACGTCCACAATATGATGGTTTGTACTGGTTCTGTTCAGGATTCAAGACTAGCAAAGTCTTTGGTGACTTTACATGCCCTGGGAGACAGTAGTCAGTCCCAGGGTATGGAGTCTATGTTGGGGAGTCCCTAGGACACCCCTGGGTCACGGCACAGAGGGTGCTGTGTAACCCACATCACAAAAATACATGAGGCCCTATGGAGTAAAAGACCCCATAGCCCATTCAACACAAGGTTTAACCAAGAAAACACACTTCAACATGTCCAAGAGTGAGGGTAAAAGAGTCTCACTCTTGGCAGGAGAAAAAAAAGAAACCCCAGAAATCCAGCAAAGCTGCTGGGGGACTCACTAGGTAGGGAAATTCAGCCTAAACAGAGAATTCTCCCTAACAGTGGGGATTAAGTGGGGTTTGAAGATCTTGTAAAATTTTGGGGAGAAGAACCTTCAGAGACTTGATAGCTTCATCGACCTCCTCGGCGGTGATTGGGGCCTCTAGGCTCTCTCTCATTGCAGCAGGCAGCTGAGGCAGGGTCGCTCCCGCAGGTACTCCCGCTGTGCAGCCCGGTCTCGTGGGGCGCGGTCATTACTTGGGTGATGTGATCCGTGGCCAGCTGTTGTTTCTCCTGTTCAGAGTAGTGCATCCTTCCTTGTAGATCGCGTAGTTCTGCGATCGTATTGGAGCGCCTTGCTTGGGCCAGTTTGGCTACGAGAAATTAGTTAGCTTAATTGTTTTTGGTGTAGTACAGTTGTCGGGTCTTGGCCATTAGTTGCCCGGTGTGCTCCGCGTAGTGGGCTTCAAGTTTTTTGCTAGCTGTGCGGATTGCCCGCTGTGTTTTGGGAGACCACCCCTTCCTCTTCTGCGTCTCCTCAGCTTCATGCAATTCCTCCTCGAGGGCCAGCCGGGTTTGTCAGCGGTTCCGATGGAAGGTCGCCCCTTGCGCTATTAGGGCCCCCCTGATCACAGCCTTCATGGCATCCCAGTTGTTGGCGGGGGAGGTGTCCGTGACTGGGTTTTCCTCCAGGAAGTTTCTGTCCCTGACCAGCATGTCGTTAAGAATCGGATCGTAGAGTTACCATCTGCGTGCGGGGTTGGCTCTGGGGTTTTGGGTGTGTGTTACGCTCACCTGGCTCCCACAGAGGCGTCGGTCTGGACTGCTGCGGTCTCCACCAATGTGACACGTAGGGCCGAGATGACGGACTGGACTGGCCCACCTAGCTTCCTTCGCTTGGCCCGTAGGAATATTCTTCTGCAAGTGGAGAAAGGGAATTAACCACCCGTGGAGTTGAGCGTAAATCCCCCGACCCCGCTGTTCTCCCCACTGATCACCTTGGATGTTCCCTGTTATAGTCTCACCTGATGATTTGAAAAGATGAGCTCTCCATCCTGCATTGAGCGCAGGGGCGCGTAGATAACCAGTTGCTTCACTGGCTCGAAGGAATTGGTGAGTTCCAGGACAATATTGCCTCCGATATTCCCGGCAAGACGCCGTAAGTATGTAGTTCGTAAGAGTTCAAATGCCTGACTTTCACTCTTGTCCGATTCCTTGCAGGTTGCAGCTTGACCCTACTGAAGAGTTCCTCGTGGCAACCGGTAATGTTCTGGTAAGGATTTGTATTATCCAACACAGTTCGATAAAATAATGTCCATATGTAACCTTTTGCTTTCTCCCTTATTCAGGCTCTGAGAGAAAGTATGACGTCTCGGGGAATAATGCCTCCGGCGGTAAAATTAGGTAAGTCTGTTGTGGTGAGGAGGGTTCCCCTTGTTAGTCCCTTGTTTCACCTTGCTGTCCTTTTGTTTCCCCTTAGGGGCCGGGGTTCGGCTAGGATGCAGTGGAAGCTGCGCCGACCCGTGAAGAAGAATAGTACCCCCGGTGGTAAAATCAGGTAAGTCTATGGGGGGTATCCCTCTGTGTATTCCCTTGGCTCACCTTGCTGTTCTTGTCTTCTCCTTAGGTGCCGGAGTGCGGCGGTAACATGCAGGAGGATGCAGTGAAATGTGAAGATGCTGCGAAGGCTGGTGAGTTCAGCGTGGCGCTGCAGCAGGCGAGGCGATGCGCATAAAATAACTTCTTTCTTCCAGCTCGAAGGCGCGATGGATCGGGAATTCAGGTAAGGATCAAAGGTATTGCTCTTGTTCTAACCTTTTCTCCTTCTTTCTCCCTTTTTCTAGGAGCTCCAAACTCGAGGCGGGCGTGGCAGAAGACTGGATGCAGACTTGCAGGCACGGTGAGCATTACGCTGCTGGATGCAGAATAACGCGAAGCATGTGCTGCTCTTCGGGCGTGGTTTGAATAGCCTCAAAAGTAGTCCCAGGTAAGTATTCCTCCCAGCCCCACCCGAGTAAAAAAATAGTCCCTAGCTAAAATAGTCCCTTCCAAGCCTCGTTTGGCTTGGAGCTCTTGCAGCATGGTCTGCATCAGGTAAGTTTTAATCTATGAGCCTGGCGCCTATGGCGCCAGGACTCACTCTCCATATGAGCCTGGCGCCATAGGCGCAAGGACTGCACCCAAATAGCCCCTAGCGGGGGTTGTTGGGTTTGCTTGGGTTAACTTGATGCCTGCTTCCGGGGTTGCTGGACTTGGTCTGGGTCCCCGGGGGTAGGCATCATGACAGTGTGATGTTCCATGTTTATTGGTGCATGGTCTGACAGAATTCTCAGGCCGATGGAGACCTCATTAGCATATGCGAGAGTCTGGGGCGAGGTTAAGAGGAGGTCAATCCTTGAGAACATACGGTGAACGTCGGAGAAAAAGGAAAAATCTCTTTGTCGGGTGAAGCACCCGCATGCATATATCACATCTAGAGTTCTAAACAGACGTAGAAGGCTGAGGGCCAGTGTGAAATCTCCCGTAGTAGGGGGATGGGATTTGTCTTTGGTGGCATCCCATTGAAGTCTCCCCCAACACTGTTTGGCCCTCTGTGAACCCTGTGAGGGAGGCGCCCAGAGCATCGTAGAAGTCTGCTTGGCCCGAGCTGGGGGCGTAGGCCGAGACAAAGGTGAAGAGGTCCCCCATCAGGAAGCATTTGACCGCTACGAAGTGGCCTTCCGGGCATGAGATTGAGTCCAAGATCAGAGGGTTTAAGTCTTTCCTAAATAGAATTGCTGTGCCCCCCCTCTTGGTTCCCCCTGAGGTAAAGAATTGGTGAGGAAATAGACGTGGGCGGAGGCGCCCAAAGTCTTCCGGGAGGAGGTGGGTCTCCTGGAGCAAGGCCACTCCGGCCCCATCGTCTTGTAGCTTTTGTAGAATCAACTTGCGTTTCGGGGGGCATTCAGCCCATTGACGTCCGGTGCTCAGGAGCCTGTGTCCCCTCCGAGGAATGGGCCGGCGGGAGGGGACAGGGGGTCAGGCTAACATCCGTCGCCATAGGTGAGGGCTAAAAGTGGGTTGTCCTGCTCTTGGGGTTTTAACAAGGGCCCCCAACGGGGGGCCAATTTTATAACTGGCGGGGTAGGCAGCATTGTGTGGCAGCCAGACCCATGGCCAACAGGGCCAATCGATTTGATCGAATAACTTGGGTTTCCAAGGACATGGAGATGGTACAAACCTTGGAATGGGCATGAACCGTGGGTGCGGCCCGCCGTGTTGAGAAGCGAGGTTGGCGACTAAATCAGGCATGATAAGTTGGTGATACAGACGTTGGGCACTTGGACCATGGGGGCCTCCCCGGGTCCCGTGGGCGATCCCCGGGGGGTGTCTATCGCCTCTTGTTGCTGCAGGTGGCTCTTGACCCCGAGGCACGTCCCGGGCCGCGGGGCCGCCGGGGCATACGGAGTCCCGCCCAGGTCCGAACTCGCTGAGGCGGCCTCCTCAGGGCTGGTCGGGCACATGATCCTGCTGGCGTCTTCCAGGTGGCTAATCCTTCGTAGAGTGCCATTATACGAGAATTGCAAGGCTGTCGGGAAGAGCCACCTGGAATCGAACCTGTCACTCTTGGAGGAAGGTGGCCAGGGGTCAGAGTGCTTTTCTCCTCTGGAGAGTTAGGAGCGAGAGGTCTTGATAGATCTGGAGCGACTCGCCCTGGAAGGAGATCTCGTCCTGGGAGCGACTGATGGCAGAGATGGCCTCTTTCGTGGAGAAGAAGTGGACCCTGGTGATAACATCTGGGGGGGGTCTGAGGCAACCCCCCAACGTGGGCGCAGCCTGTGGGTGGGTCAAGGAGTAGTAAGGATTTGTCCATCTCTGGAAGGAGGGCTTGGAAGAAGTCCCCTACATATTCCGCTAGCTTTTTGTCCGGGACTGAAGATGGGATTCCCCGGATTCGGAGGTTGTTGCGGCGGGCCCTATTTTCCAAGTCCTCCAGTTTATACTCAAAGACGTTGCACTTATCCTGCAGGGCTCTCACTGCTTGTTGGATCTCCCCCAGTGTGGATGCCTGATCCTGGGAGCGGTCTTTGATCTCCCCCAGCCTCTGCTTCACCTCCGTTACTCTGTGGTTGGTTTGCTCCATTTTGGAGGAGAGTTCAGACATGCAGGATCTAAATTCAGCTTTAATATCCGCCATAAAAGCTAGCAAGTCCTTCCTGGTGGCTGGGGGGGGTCCCCTCCCTCTTGGTGGGTCTGTGCCGGGGGGCTGCAGAGGTCAGATTTCTTTCCTTTATCTGAGGCGGTAAGCATGGTGGCTATGTCCCCGTGTTTGCTAGTCTTTGTTTGCTTAGACATGGTGGTTGGGCTCTGGGCTGTAGATGAGGTGGGGAGGCCTCTAGGTGCGCCTTCACCCAGATGGCACCTAGGGTTCTGGGACGAAGGGTCCGAGGACTGCTGGTGCGGCGCCTCCGGAGAAGAGGAATCAGGCTTGGGCGGTGCGGTGGGCCGGGGTGCCCCAGGAATGAGAGGGTCGGGGGACGAGATATCCCCAGATTGGGGGCGAGCCTGGATGTGGAATGCAGGCTCCTCCGCCTGAACGCAGGTCTTCTCGAGGGTCCGACAGGTCAGAGTGCAGCAAATGTGATGTGGTGGCCAGGGCCCGCTGAATTGTTGGAGTAGGTTGCTGGCAAAGGGCAGGATAGGGCCTTCGTGTTATAGGTGTGTCAAGGGAGAGGCAAGGCCTCTGCTCCGCTGTCCGGGGAGCACGAGATCAGTTGGGTGCGCACCCCAGGAGGCGGAGGGGGCAGGCCGCGTGGATCAGCGAGCCCCCTCCGGGCTGGATCCGGTGGTGTTGAGGGTCCGGGGAGCAGGTAGTGCTAGATGAGGCTAGGAGGTCCTTTGAGTGGTGGTGATGGCCCAGGCCGGCCCCCGCTTTTTAACTGCAGCGGAGGGAGGCAGGGCCCTTGCCGTGTAGCCTGGGAGCAGGTGCTGGATAATCCCCACTCGAGTCCGGGGAGAGGAGAGAGAGAGTGTCCAAGGCGAGGGAAGCCTCCATGGACGCCCAGGGGGAACAGGGGGGTGGCCAAGGTGTGCACCACACTATCACCTAGCCAAGAGAGTCACACCCCCCCCCCCCTGGAATCCCCCCAGCCGGCCTCACCTGTTAGCGCAGGAAGCGCCATGTCTTCGTTGATGCTGCCAGTGCTCCCCCTCGTCCTGAGGGCCTCGCCGCGAGGCGATGAGACGGCCGCCTCGGAGGAGCCGCTCCACACGGTGCTGGTGTTGGGGCCGGCGTTGGGGCTCCTCCCCCACGGCTCGGGGCCCCCGCCTGGGTGCTCGCTGTCAGTGTGCCCCGGCCCCCGCCGTCCAGAGCGCGCTGCACACAGCCGGCCACACGGGGTCCGCAGGGGGCTAGCAGGGTTCCCCACATTGGCTCCGGGGATTCCCCTCCCCCGCCGAAAGAGCGTCTGCCATCTTGGGCGCCAGGATCGGGCCGGGGACTCGCCGCCTCAAGGTGGATTACCCGGCCCAGCGGGAGTATTAAGCTCCCAGAGTCGAGCTGCAGGCGCCCAAGATGTTCCGATAGCGCCAGGAGTCGGGATGGCCCCGCTCAACGAATTTAAGCCGAATATTTGTACAAAACACGGCGGGCCTCGCACGGGTGGCCTCAAGAGAGCAGCCGCATCGGTGGCGCTCCAAGCCACGCCCCCCCAAGTCTGTTTCTTATAATATTCTTTAAAGAATATCACAAGGATTAGTCACCAGAATTTATTGAAAAGGGTAAGGCAGTTCCTTTATGCCATTATTATTCACAGATTTCCTTTCGCTGTACCTTTGTGTGTTAGGGCAGCCTTTAGCTTTTCAACCCTATTTATATTTGTATCTTCTGGAACAAAAGGATTATTGTTACAACAAGCCATTACATACGTTGGCATTGAGCAGACATCCTCCCTAGAGGAAGACAAATACTGTGTTTCATCCCACGAAGTCCTCTCATTCCCCTGGGCTTTTTCTCCTCCTAGGTAATCCTCCCACAAAACACCACCGCCAAGGCCAGGATCGGAAATTGTCTGTGTTTCCCTGGCCACCTTGGAGGAGACTGTAGGCAGGGATTTAGTGAGGTGTCCGTAGGATTCATCACAAAAGAGAAAGGTTACAGTAAATGTCAGTTAAAACGCTGTGCGATATTCACGAGTGTAAAGGAAGTGGGTGCGAGAGATTCCACAAATTCTGAGTGTTTCTTACAGATGATAGCGCAGACTAGGTGCTTAATAACTGGTCTATATAAATTGCAAACTCTGACGGTCTTTTCCCCTCAACCACATCAGCGAAAGATGGGTTAAGGCTAATTAATGGGATATTTATTATGTTCATTGTGTGAAAAAGTGGGAGAGTGTTTGTAGCCATTATAGAATTGTCAATGTAATGGATGTGCAAAACAAAATTATAATGCAATTACTCTACAACCCAGTGAGGCTGAATACTTACGATCCATCAAAGTTTTTCCGGTGTTGGAGGCAGTGTGGGATGGTGGGATCCTCCATTCATCTTTAGTGCAACTGTCCACAACTCATAGATTTCTTTTTTGAGTGTGCTTGGGGATTAGCCAGATGTTGGGGGTGAACCTACTGAAGGAACATGCTTTATTTATTTCGGGGGTGGATGTGGAAAATGGAGAAAGATTGGTGCCAAATGCCGGAAAATAGCAACATACATTAGGAATAGCATTCTTACAGGAAACTCACTTCACTTCAGACATTGAATCCAGGTTTGGGAAAACATGGGGCTGTCACAGTTACTTCTCCTCTTACTCGTCATATGCAAGGGGGGTGTGCACCCTAATACACAGCAATGTGGGGTTCCATCAAACCACACTGGTGAAAGATGGGGGTGGAGGGCTAGGGGCCTCATCGTTCAAGTCACTCACTATCCAGTGGGAGTTGTATACGTTAATGAACTACTATGGCACGAACCTTGACACGGTGGACACACTAGAAGGGGCGGATCGACAACTTGGAGAGTTACCGCCAGGGAAGATCATTTGGGCTGGTGATTTTCATGCAGTGATGCAACCAGCACTAGACCGGACAGGGGGATCTCAGGGATCTGGGAATAGGGGGACTAACTGGTTACAGGGCATGACCATCTCATGGGACGTCGTAGATGTGTGGAGAGTTCGCAATCATGCGGCAAGACCGTACACGTGCCACTCAAACCCTCACAACTCAGCATCAAGGATATCTTTTTTTCTGGTATCACACTCAATAATGGATCGGGTGGTGGAGGTCGGATACACGCCCGTACACTATCTGATCATCCCACCGTCATGCTAGAAGTGGAATTATCGGGAAGGGTAAAGGGAAGACCCCCCCCCTGGCACTTTAAGCGCGAAGGACTCACTGATACAGTCTTTCGAGAACGTATAACTACGGCAATAGATGCCTTCTTTGAAGAGAATGTGGGATCAGTGCAGTTAGCAGGGATCCTGTGGGAAAGTTTTAAATGCGTGTTGAGTGGAGAATGAATTTCCAAGGAGATAGGGATTCTAAGACCGATCGGGCGAGAACTCGAACTCAAAGAAAACAGCATACATATGTTGCAGACGGCGTCCCCGAATCCTACGGACCAGGAACAAGCCGAGATCCAGTCCCATTTACAAGAATTTCAAGACTTAGCCCTACGGGAAGTGAAGTATATCAGCAATCAGACTAACGTACACCAATATGGGGAAGGGCATAAACCCGGTCGGACTTTAGCCAAGGCAACCAAAATGGACAGGATGAACGGCAGGATCCAGGCCATTACTGACGACCAGGGGAAGGACCGATTTGAAGACACCGAAATAGTACAGCAGTTCTTCAATTTTTATAGTCATTTATATTCATCCCAGATACATGCTTCTCAATACGACATAGAGTAATACCTAGAGCAGGTGGCCTTACACTGGTGCTCCGACGACCAAAGTGAACTACTGAACTGCCCGCTGGCGTTATCTGAAGTACTGGACGCCATTAAATGGGAAGTCGCCGGGACCCGATAGGCTCACTGCAGAATTTTACAAACATTACGCAGAAAGTCTAGGTCCCCATCTGTTGGGAATGTATCAACAGAGTTTAGAGAGTGGCTCCCTTCCGGACACACTGAGGGAGGCGGTGGTTGTAGTGCTGTTAAAGCCGGACAAACTCAGCAATGATTGCTCGTCCTATCGACCAATCTCGTTAACCAACTTGGATAATAACATTCTGGCAAAGATGTTGGCATCTAGGTTGTCACCACTGATGCCGGCAATGGTTCGGGCGGACCAGGCAGGCTTCATCCCGGGACGATCTACCTCCTACAGTCTCTGGAGGATTTTTGGGATGATGGCGGCGGTTTCAACCGAAGACTCGGTGGTGGCGGGCTTACTAGACGCCACTAAGGCGTTCCATTCGGTCGAATGGCCGTTCCTGTTCGCTGTACTGCGACGAATGGGACTGGGAGCAAGATTCCTTGATATGATCACGCTGTTATATAAACTACCGGTGGCCAGGGTGAGGGTGAACGGGCAGATGACACCACAAATGGCCCTGGAGAGGGGAACCCAACAGGAATGCCCGCTCCCACCGCTACCTTTCGCTTTAGCGATCAAACCATTCGCTGAACGGATACGAGAGGTGCACATACATCCAGGGGTTAGGCTACACTCATAGGATAGTCATTTCACTATACACGGATGATATCGTGCTGTTCATCAAGGACCCTAAAATCAATTTAGATCCAATAATGAGGGATGTCAAGAGATTTGGGGAAATATCTGGTCTGAAAGTGAACGCCTCTTAAGTCGATACTTTTCCCACTGATGGATGCAGTCGAGCAATATCAGGATGGCTGGGGATTTCAGTGGCACATGACTCAGACTCGCTATTTGGGTATCAATGTTGCTAGGGATGAAACTGTAGTGTACCATAGCAATTATCTGAGAGTTCTGAATCAAGCCCGGCAGTGACACAATGGAAGAATCTCCCCTTAAATCTGTATGGTCAGGTGTCCCTAGTTAAAATGACACTGTTCCCCAGGTTCATTTGTGCGTTTCTGAACGCTCTGATTGGGGTACCCAGGGAATATTTTAGAAATGCGAAGTCGGTCATTTCACAGTTCTTGTGGGCAGGGAAACCTGCCAGGGTATCCTGGGATTTGCTGGCGGCGCCAATCTCAGCAGGGGGTCGGGTATTGCCTGACCTTGAAATATACTGCTATGTAGCACAGGCGGGATATCTTAAACACTGGTATGAACTAAAGGGCCAAAGGAGACATGTGGAGGTGGAAAGAGCGGCGGCAGTGCCGGACCTTCTCAGATCAGTCATTCTCACAGCACCAAGCAGAACACACTCAGCACGAAACCTATTGGAAGTGACTTGCAGAGCATGGGTGTGCCTTGAACATAAAAAGAGGGGAGAGATTCTCTACTCCCCCAGACTTCCAGGGATGCATGTGTCTGGGATTCTGATCACTGCTGAACCAGGCTTTGTGACTCTGATGAAAAGGCTGGTGATATCGAATTTTGGGGAGCTCTTCCCTGAAGGGAAATCGGAACTCTGGAGGAGTTGAAAGGGAAAGGGGCAATGTCAGCTCTGGGCATAATTATGTACTTTCGTTTACGGGTGAGTCTGACCCAGGTATTCGCTACGCTCCCGTAACAACTCCAGGCCTCCCCCATGCTAGACAAACTGCTGCAAGGCATGGCTAGTAGCAAAGTGACATCCGGATTATACGCTGTGTACATGTTTGTTTGTTTATTAATTTGATAATGCGCACCAAGCCCTTGGGCAGCTGGGTGCAGCAGTAGAAGAATTCTCAAAGCTTAGTTACATTGCCTGGACACTAAGAGCAATGTCCGAACTTCACCAAGGGCAAAGTGGGAAAAGTCCTTGGGGAGGGAAATCCCGGAAGAGGTGTGGACATTTTGCTGCATGGGGATCAGAAAGGAAGCCATTAACGCACGATTCAAACTAATTCACTTCAAATACATTCACCAGTTTTAGTACACCCCGGCTAAGCCAAAGGAATACTTCCTTCATGGATCTTGGAATTGCCCAGCTATACAAAGACACTGGAAGGAGGTATTCGATACAGTAAGGAGCATAACAGGCCAAACAATACGTTTAAATCCACTAATAGGTCTACTGGGTTACACCAAACACACCAGGAAACTGGTTAGTCTACTACTTATACTGGCCAAACGGCGGGTAGCGATGCAGTGGGAGGGGGGAGGGCGAGAAGCCCAAAACACTCTCAATGGAAATTAGACATAACATATTGTCTTGATATGGAAAATGGCTGAGGGTCTTTGAATCACAGTCGAGGTAATGTCAGTAATATGTGGAATGCAAATACACACTTTCTGATCCGACAATCTGATGACACTGAAGAAGTTTCGCCTACGCTAGAAGCTGTCTGGCAAATGGAATAAGCAAAGTGTTGCACTGTAGAAGTAATATCTGAGGCGTGATAGTACAACGGTGCTCCCACTATTATACAGGCACAAGAACGGCGTGGCCCAGCGCATGGGACATTAATGTATTAGGACTTATGAACAGCAAAATATTGTTCAAACGATGGGGGTGTCCGGATGGGGGGCAGGGGAGGGCGGACAAAGGGGAATGCCAGCACGCAGTGCTGATGGTTTGTTTCTGTGTTAATTAAATGCCAATAAAAGTAGTTAACAAAAATAAGAAATTATTTTTAACTTGGGTAGGGGGAAGCTGTGAGAAAGCCAAAGAGCTGGAAGAAGTTCAGAACTTTACATTTTAACATCCTTACATGTTGTATAGATTTATTTGTGAGGGCAAGTATAGTGTTTTGGACACAGACAGAATTTTCATTTAAACTCACTCACTATCCTTAGTTTTCTTTAGGTAGGGAAACGCCACCTTAGCATAGGGCAGGTTAGGCCTTACTCCAACCTGTGTGAAGGCATCATGAAGAAAGACAACAGATTAAAATCTCAAATATACACTTTTTATTAATTGAAATTTCAGGATGGAAAACGCCAAACTTGCCCTAATCTAAGTTGGGATTTCTCTATCTAAGTAACGTCTGAGTCAAAGAGTTCCAGTGAAGAATCTGTCTGTGTCCAAAACCTATACTTGCCCTCACAACTAACTCTATACAATGTGTAGGGTTATCGACAACCAAAGAGAACATTGTTTGACCCACAGTTCTGGCCCTTGCCCAAGTGTAAAGTAGTTTCGTAACACAGTTTAAAATGATCCTTCATAAACAACAGTGAAAATAGTTTGCATCAGGACACAGGGTTCCTTTCCCCAGGTTAAAGGCAGTTCACAACAGAAGCACCGGGGTTCCCTTCCCCAAGTTCAAAATAATTCACAGTAGAAGTGATGGGGTTCCCATCCCCAAGTTCAAAATAATTCACAGTAGAAGTGGGTAAACTTTGAGAGGTGCACTATCTGGTGGACTTAGGCAATCCTAAGGAGGCTCCCAGAGTCTTTCACACGAACCATTTAAAGGCTTACCTGACATAGGAGCTTTGCTTCTAGCTTCAGCTCAGGAGGAGGAGGAGAGTGAACCTCTGCTTGACCTCCTCAGAGGCTTACCTTTAGATGAGCAAGTGGAAGGAGTTAATCTCTCTTCCAGCCTCACATCTGACCAGCAGGATGAGTGCAAGTGTTAAATCAGTTTGCCTCCCTGTTCTCACTTTCACCAGGCTTGACCCCTTGGGGCCAGCATGACATACACACGGGTGACTGTCTGCCTGTCAAAAGCAGGGGGTACAGAATGTCAGACAATGTCAGATCCCACATAAGGAATGAGGTCAACAAGATGCTTGAACTCGGGGTAATAGAACCCTTCACTAGCCCATGGTCTAGCCCAGTTGTGCTTGTCCCAAAGTCAGGATCCAAGGAGTTGAGATTCTGCGTGGACTATAGAGCTCTAAATGCAGTCACCACGACTGATGCATATCCTTTGCCTAGGACAGATGAGCTGGTGGACAAACTTGGTGCAGCCAAGTACCTCGGCACATTTGACCTAACGTCAGGGTATTGGCAAATAGCCCTGACAGACCATGCCAAGGAGAAAACTGCATTCTCCACCCCAGCTGGCCTCTACCAATTCAAGGTAATGCCTTTTGAATTAAAGAATGCACCTGCTACATTTCAGAGGATGGTCAATCAAGTTCTGAATGGGATGGAAGTCTTCTGCATGGCATACTTGGATGACATTGCAGTGTTCAGCCATACATGGAAAGAACATGTTGAACACCTAGGTTATGTATTGCAGGCTCTTGAACAGGTCCATCTGACCATAAAGGCAAGCAAATGTTAAATTGGTCAGAGTTCAGTGGTCTACCTTGAACATGAGGTAGGAGGAGGTGAAATAAGGCCACTGCCTAGCAAAGTACAAGCTGTACAAAACTGGGCCACCCCTACTACTCAAACCCAAGTGAGAGCCTTCCTAGGTCTCACTGGGTATTATAGGAACTTCATAGAGAACTATGGGACCATAGCTTCTCCCTTGAATGTCATCTCCTCTCCCAAATTTCCTAAAAAGATCAGGTGGAATAAGGAGTGCAATCACGCCTTTAAAGGCCTAAAGAAAGCCCTTTGTCAAGCTCCAGTCCTAAGAGGAGCTGGCTATCACCAACCCTTCATTGTACAAACTGATGCTTCTAATGTAGGTATAGGTGCAGTCCTTAGTCAACTAGATGAGAAAGGTAGGAAACACCCCATTTGTTTCATCAGCAGGAAGTTAAAGGATCCTGAGACAAGGTGGGCAACAATAGAAAGAGAATGCTTTGCTATTGTGTGGGCACTGAAGAGGTTTAGACCATACTTGTATGGATCTACCTTCACTATTCAGACTGACCACCAACCCTTGAGATGGCTGATGCAAATGAAAGGGGAAAACCCAAAGTTACTCAGATGGTCAATCTGCCTGCAAGGATTTGATTTTTCCATTGAGCACAGAGCAGGAAGTTACCACCAAAATGCTGATGGTCTCTCTAGGATGTTTGTAACCGACTAGAGGTATGAGGTCCATCCAGGAGTGGATTAAATCCTCCTGTCCCTTAGTCTGGGAGGGGGGGGTGTTAGGGAGAATTCTCATTTATGGCTAATTTCCCTCACCTAGTGAGTCCCCCAGCAGCTTTGCTGGTCTTCTGGAATGTATTTTTTTCCACCTGGTAAGAGTGAGAGCTTTTCCCCCACTCTTACCTGTGTTTTGCTATGTGTTTCCATCTGTTTTTGTGATTATGGACTCTGAAATACACCACTTCAGTAGCCCCCTTCTTTGTGTGCGTCACACAGCAGCTCCAGTGCCGTGGCACAGGGTGACTTTCCTCTACTCCATTTCTGAGGCGACTACTGTCCCCCAGAAAAGGGTAAAGTTACCATTAACATTACTTAGTCAATCTACCACAGATCCAGTACACCCCATCTTCCATGGAGTACTGGAAAAGGGTTAACTCGTATCCCTTTTTTATCTGTACCTCCTAGAGCATTGTTTCGCTCTTTTAACATTTAGACTTGGCTGGTGGCAGTGGTATTTACCCTAACTTTTCTACTGCGATTATATTAGATAAACGTGGTACTGTTCTTGGCTATTATTTTAGCCCCGAACATAAACCCGCTTGACCAAATCATCTTTCTTTTGGCTCCGGTTGGGTTTATTCGCCATTTCTTTTTGTTAAAGTCCTTCTTGTGTTTTACTTTGTGCGGCAAACTAGGTTTGCCTTCTTTGTTCACTGTCTTTTGGCGGGCTTCTGCCCAGAAACCCTCCTCAAGGCGCCTGGGTGTCTAGGTGGGCTGAATGTGAGGGAGGGGTGTAGTCACCCCCTGCACAGGGTATCCTAGGAAACCCAAGTCGCACTTTGTCATGATTGGACAGGGTAGTTGTCCGGGCTGGACAACCCCCCTGCTGCGTGATTGCATAAAAGGCAGTTCTCTCGGGCTAGAAGTCAGTGAGTCGCCACTGGAACTACAAGGAACCGAAGAGAAGCAGAGAGAACGACGGCTGCTGCAACTACCCCGTCCTGGTGAAGCCCTGCTGCAGTCCTGAGCCATCTGCCCTTCAACGACTCAAAGAAGATCCAGTAAGGAGTCTTCTTCCCTTGAGCTTGGTGGGGATAACCAGCTCATCTTCTACAGCCAGAGGATCCTCTTCCGTGGTCGAAATCACTGCACACTGCTATAGTGGTCCGGATAGCCACCTGAAGAGCCTCTCCTGTTTTTAAGGAGCGCACCTTTTATTCCGTGTCGATGCTGCCGGCCTCATCCCTGTGTGGTGCAGACCCCCTTCAGACGTCCTCCTTCTCTTCGAAGCTCCAGGAATCGTGGGTCTGCGGGAAACCAACAGGAACAACTGCAAGGGCACCAGCTGCACCATTGGAACAAGGTACTGTGTTCTGTTGAGGAAACTGGGTGAATCCCTTTTTCTTCATTTCCAAGGCCTGACTTTGTCTTCCCTCCTTCTTATAACTTTTGCTTCCAAACATTGACAATATCCAAGTACTTTTGGCTCCGTTGAATCGTGAACTGTTAGACCGTGTGATCTTCTGCAACTGGCCCCGGTGTCTTCGACCCTGGCTCCGGCCCTTTGACTTTTGAACTCCTGTCTCTGAGCGTTTCTTGATTCTGCCTGCCTAACCAAAATATTGCCTGTGATTTTTGCCTCCAACTCCCTCTGGGTATCTCAGATGCTAAGTGTGTTTTTGCCCCGGTAGCATTTCATGTCATGGATACGCGTTTGTTTAGTAGACCGAACTGTCAAAAAGTGATCGCATTCGTATTCGCAGTAACGTGTTTTTGTGCCTAATACTGGTTCATTCCAACACAGGGTACTTTCTTGAGACTTACTGTACAAAGTGAAATGGTTAGTTGTAGTATATTTAACATGTGATTTTTGTTGAAGTTTAATAAGTGTTGTGTTTATAATAAATGTACTTATATTTTTCTACCTGAAACCTTAAGTCAGTGTTTGCTTGAGTCACAGTAATTGTGGTCCCTGTGTGTAATCTCTGCTACTGCTCATATACTCTTGAGATAAGCCTGGCTGCTCCGCCACTGCTACCACTATGACATAGTAGTACAGGCTTGTATCAAAGGTAAAACTTGTATCAGCACCTGTAGTCTTAATTGTGTGTAGTGGTCCCTAAGGGCACTGCATGTGATTCTGCCTAACACTGATTTGGATCCCGCATCGGAAATATCTGCGGTTCTCTGAGCACCACACACCGTGGGTAATAATAAGTAGCGCTCAGATACCTGAGGGTTTGGAGCGCTACATAAATGAAAAATTATTATTCTCCTTGGGAGAGGAGCACTACCAGTTTTGAGTGCTCCCTTTTGGTCTCAGCTCGGCGCTGCGTGTCTTCACGAAGATGTCGTCAGTCATCAAGACTTTTTTAAAGCTACAGGGTATTCATGTTTATCCATATTTGAATGACTGGCTTCTGCGCAGTCCTTGTCCGGTGAAAGCCTCGGGCAATCTTCAGTCTCTCCTTCAGCTCCTGTTCAGTCTAGGGCTGTCGGTGAACTGGTGGAAATCCTCCATGACGATCTCTCAGGACCTGATATTCCTGGGTTTCCGTTGGAACACGATCGACTGTAGAGTGTACTTGAAGGTGGGCAGGATGGCGGATCTGTTAACCATGTGTCAAGTCTTCATTCAGTCGGAAAGCATGTCCGCCTGGTGGTTCCAGAGCCTTCTGGGCCTCATGGCCTCGTGCGTGTTTGCTCTTCCCCTTGCGCGTCTCAAGATGCGATTTACGCAGTTGGCTCTTCGAGCTCCTGGCTTCAGGCAGTGAACCCTGACACCAAAATAGTTCCGGTTCCACCCTGCATGATGACAGATCTCCTATGGTGGTCTTCTTCCAGCAATCTGTCGTCGAGTGTGACTTTTCAGGGGCCCTCCCCTCAGGTGACCATTACAACATACTCCTCCCTTAGCGGGTGTAGTGCGACGATGGATCATCTTCAGGTTTTCGACCTGTGGTTGCTGGAGGACAGACAATTTCACATAAATTATCTGGAGCTCCTGGCAATTTTCATGGCACTGAAAAGTTTCAAGCCAGGGATTGTAAACAAAGTGGTCCGCATCCGCACGGACAATGCAGTAACCATGTTTTACATCAACAAGCAGGGGGTTACCAGGTTACCTCCCCTTGTAGATCTAGCCATTCAGATTTTGGAATGGGCCATTCAGCACAGTGTTTGGCTGTTGGCGGTACACATTCCGAGCTAGCTGAATGTAACGCTAGACTCTCTCAGCTGGCGATCGGTGGTCAGCTACGAGTGGGAGCTGAACACGGAGATCCTCTCTGACCTTTTTCGCCATTGGGGCACTCCAGTAGTGGACCTCTTTGCGACCTCATCGAACAGGAAACTTCCTCTTTATGCTTCCAGGAACGGGCTCAGAGCTTCTTCCCTGGGGGATGCTCTCCGGATTCTGTGGCACAATATGAGGGCCTACGCCTTCCCGCCTCTTCCTCTGACTCACCGGATGCTATGGAAGCTCAGGAACACGTCGAATTGCACTCTCCTGTTCATAGCCCGATGGTGGCCAGCCAGATTCTGGTTTTCGGAGCTTCAGCATCTGTCATTCTGCTCACCGATCAGGCTTCTGCTGATTCCCGACCTGCTTCACCAGAATGATCAGCAGATGTGGCACCCCTCCCCACAATCATTCAGCTTGTTGGCCTGATGCCTGAGTTCAAATCTTTAGAAAGCTTCAATTTGTCCGTGGATAATATGCGTATCATCCAGGCAGCTAGAGAGCCTTCGACAAGGTCTCAGTTTAGGAGCAAATGGCTCCTTTCTGTTACTGGTGTTTAGCAAAAAAGCTGGACCCCAGAGAAGCTGCCATCGATATGGTCCTGTCTTTCATTTCACATCTGGCAGCTTCGGGCATGCATGTCTTGTCTTGCAGGACTTATTTGTCGGCTATTGTCGCTTACCTGTCCACGGACTCTTGCTCTTTTTCTTTGACAAACCCTGTCATTAAAAGCCACTTGCAGGTCTATTGCATCTGTATCCACCTGTGCGCAACCCACATCCTAAGTGGGATCTGAATGTGGTCCTTACTGCTTTATGCTATAAACCCTTTGAGCACATGGCTATGGTGGATTTGAAATTCCTTTAATGGAAAATGGCTTTTCTGATTGCGGTGACCAGGAGTTAAGGTAGTCACTACGGTGAGTAATAACCTTGAGTGTTAAGTGTTTGGGTGCCTTTCGGCGTCTGCATGATGTGGATTCCCAAATATCTGAAAGAGTGCACCTCCCAAGGAAGGCCCAGATCTGGTAATGAGGTCTCACGCACCCTTCGGAGGCCAGCCAGGATTTTCACCTGTTGTAGACTATTCCAGACAGTTCTGCAAAGTTGTCCAGTACGTCCAGTACCATAGGGAGGATGTGTTGTGGTTCGCAGATATACAGTAGGCATCATCGGCATACAATATCATCAAATGTCGGGTTTCCCCATCAGGATGTCCACACTCAAGTATTCTTGCCGCAAATATACCGTGAAAGGTTCATGTGCTAATATTTATAGCATGGGTGACGGCGGGCACCCCTGGCGGGTCCCACGACATATGTCCCATACTGTGGAAATCTGTCTACCTGATTTTACCCTTGCACTTGGTGAGATATATAACAGCCTAACCCAGCGAATTAAGCTCTCCCCCAACCCGAAGCCCCACAGTAATGCGAGCAGCCATTTCCAATAGATCGAGTCAAAGGCTGCAATTGCGTCTAGTGACACCACTACACAGCTCTCAGCGCAGTGATTGGTCTGGTCAATGATGTGCTGTAGGAGAATTAGGGCAGTGCTGTGTCCTGGGACAAACCTGGTTTGGTCCGAATGTATCGGGGAGGCAATTACTTTGTGCGGGCGAGCTGCTACCATAGTGGTAAGGATTTTAACGTCGTAATTCAACATAGCCAGGGGTGGTATGAGTCGCACTTGTCCATAGGTTTGACGAGTTTGGGGATAGACACAAGCAGGGTCTCTCTCATGCTATCCGGGAGTATGCCTTTAAGCCTCAACAAACACCTTATGGAGGGACATTAAGGGAGTTTATAGTCATTTGGTCGAAAACAAAAATGTCGAAAGGCATAATGTAGAAAAAAAAAAGTTGAAAAAAAAAGTCGCATTTTTTTTTCAATACTTTTTTTTTTAAATGGGGGGGTTCCCCCCCTCCAACCCCCCCTTTTTTATTTCTTTTTTATTTTACCCATTTTTTATACTTACCAAACCCAAAAAATCCATATAAATAAAAAAATAATAGATTTGACATTTTTTTTTCGACATTTTTTTTTTCAACATTTTTGTCATTCGACTTTTTATTTTCGACATTATGACTGCACACCCCTTAAGGGAGCCAAAGTGGCGCTGTAGATCTTATAAAATTCCGGGGGGAGTCCGTCACTCCCCGGGGTCTTGCTGGTGGAGAGGGAGGTTATTGCATCAGTGAGTTCTTTCACAGTAATGGGCTGGTCCAGTAGGGCCCATTGTTTCTGTGTGAGCTTTGGGAGCGGAATTAGCTAAAGTGCTTCAGTGATATTTTCGTGGTGTATCTGCTTATCATGACTGTACAGCTTATTGTAGTATGCAGTGAAGATGTTGTTTATTGCAAATTGTGATGTTCACGAGGCCCCACATTCGTCATTGAGTAAGGTGGTCAAGGGTCGCTGATGTTCTCTCTTACAGAGCCACTCTAATAGTCTTCTGGTTTGTCCCCTCAGCATATGATTGAGCTGTGCGTGTGCATGGAGAGCCTTTCCCACGCTTCAAGACAGCAGCCCTGGGTCTCTGCTAATATCCGCTCAGTAGTCCGCAAGTCTGTGTGTCGGGCCTCCTGATTTCTGAGTTCCTCCGCCATAGTTTCTTAGTCTTCTCGAAGTTTCTGGTGTATGCTGCCAGCACCTGCTGTCACCACGCCCCTAGTCACCACCTTAATTTTTTCCCCAAATGAATGCCCCATTCTTTAACACTCCCAATATTACATCGCAAGAAATCAATCAGAAAGTCTTGGAGCGTCTTTCTAAAGGGCCAGTCAGTTAGAGCACTGTTAGGCGATCCTCTGCACACCGACCCACTGCACACCAGAACACTACTCACATTTCCCCAACAACTTCCTCGGGTTCCCACACGACTCCCTCCAGGGTTCGAGGCTCATGTGATTCGGTTTACCCAAAGGACCGAAAGCTCCGTACCAGGTACGATTTACAGGCTCGATTGCAGCCCTTCCTGCACTGGCAGTTGCCATGGAGAGCATACAGCAGAAGGGGCGGCGGAACACCTCCACGCCGATCGTTCAATTGCTCACGTGATTCAGAGCGGCGTTTCCCACGTGACCTTGGTAGACGTCACATAACCCCGAAGCGCACAGTATATAAGGCTTGATGCACGGAACACTCATTGATTCTCAGCTGTCTTCAGACTCTGTTTGGCGCTACGTCTTGTTTACACTACTGGTTTATCTTGATCTTGGAACTCTCATTTGGACTCCTTCGGATTACCCTTTTGTACCTTTGCTTGGAACTGCTTACCTACTGCTGGATTTCTGGATCGACCCTCATTTGTCTTCGGATCATCCCTTGGTACTTTGTTGAACTTCTACGCCATTTCCCTTCTGGGATTCAAGCTTCGCCTTCAGCTCTACAGGTGGCTTATCCTGTATCCACGCTTGCCTGCGGTCCTCTTTTCCAGGGACTGCCTCATCTGAGTCTAGAACCTCCCTCCTAGGTTTCCTGGGTTTTCCAAACACCGGATAGGTAAGACTATTCAGATCCTTTGGTTCTTGTGAGATATTGTAATTGCCTGGTACTTAACCTCGTTCTTTTTGCAGCAGCATCGGTGTTCCTGAGGTTCCGTGGATCCGGGAAGTAACATCTCCCACCTGTGGCCCCAAAGGTCGCACAGCGGGTTTCTTTTGGTTCCCCTGTGCGTCACTTGGGGACGGAGGTCTCAACGGTCTACACGACACTCAAGTCAGAACAGACTGAGAAGCCATATAGTCGTGTTAGATGATGCAGGGGTCCACGGAAGAACCCATAGCTGCTTTAGTTCAGGCAATAACAGTATTAAGGGCAGATATGGCCGCCGCTAATACGGTGATTCACCAAAGGCTAGATTCCATACAGAGTGTTCAGCATTCCCTTCCTGCAGACCCTGATTTCGGGGATGCTTCCACTTCAAGTACACCTCCTCTGTTGGCAAGTTCCCCAGCTCCAACTCCGGTGGTCCTCCCAACCCCTTCCACTTTGGCTGCTCCTCAACGTTATCAAGGTGACCCCAAGAAGTCCAGGACTTTCATCAATCAGTGCAAGTTACATTTCCTGTGTAGACCTCTGGCCTTTCCTAATTCCACTGCTAAAGCGGCCTTTGCCCTTTCCCACCTGGCCGGGACAGCTGCCGCTTGGGCTAACCCTTTACTGGAGAATAATAGCCAAGTTCTCTATGATTTTGATTTGCTAGTTCTTGAGATGTCTCGAGTCTTTGATACCCGACACAAGGCACAGTCTAGGGATTTGGAGTTATTAGAGCTAACCCAGGGTAGAGGGACCTTGATAGATTACATCACCCGTTTCAACCAATTGGTCGCTGAGACATCATGGCCAGAAAGTAAACGGGCGGTCATATTCTGTAGGGGGTTGAACAACGCAATGAAAGATGCATTAGCAGTGATTCCTTCCGTGCCCACTCAGTATCAGCAACTAGTGGACCTTGCTCTGCAGGTAGATGCACGTAGATCAGAGCGCAGAGCTGAGTTGGGTCTTTCTTCTCATCCTACGGTTGTTAGTACCCCTGCTTCTAGCACTGAGGAACCTATGCAAGTGGGAGGTTTACGTAGTCCTATCACGACATCCGAGAGAGAACGTAGGAGGGTGGATAATGCATGCTTTTATTGTGGCACCACGGGACATTATGTGAAGGAATGCCCTCGACGTCCCAAAAAGTCTCAGGTTTTTCAGACAGCTCGACCTTAGATCCGGAGACCAGGTCGAGTTTCCAGTCTTCATCTCCGGGTACCACTCTTGCTTTTGCTCGTGTCCAGCCCATCTTTGTACAGGCCACTCTTTGTCCCTCTACGGGTATCTCTCATGCAGTCACGATCATCATTGACTCTGGTGCCACTGGGAACTATATAGACATTGCTTTAGCCCATTCTCTCAATCTACCTTTAGTGGTAAAAACTCGACCTGAACCGGTTCAGGCTGTAGATGGCACTGCACTAGTCTCTGGCCCCGTTAGACACCAAACGGCTCCTCTATTATTGACCATACAAGACATTCACACAGAGACGCTAAGTTTTGGCTTGATCACCACACCTCAATTCGGTATCATATTAGGAATACCATGGTTACGTGAACACAATCCTCTGATTAATTGGCAAACAGGCACGCTGCTCTTTGAGTCTGATATCTGTCAGAACTATTGTCTCCCAACCCATCAAGTAACAGATACTCCTTCACGGGCCTTGGGGGCTCTTGCTCAACTCACACTGAATGATGATGGATCAGAGGTTGTGAACTCCCATACAGTCGGAGGGGTAGTTACCGGGATTCCATCTGAGTATAAAGCATTCGAATCAGTTTTCGATCGCGGTTCTTCCTCCACACAGACCATATGACTGCCCGATTGAACTAATCCCGGATTCTACCATTCCTTCGGGCAGGATTTATTCTCTGTCCCCCTCGGAAGAACAAGCATTGAAACAGTATGTACAGAACGCCCTACGACTAGGACATATCCGCCCCTCTACTTCACCAGCTGCAAGTCCCATTTTCTTTGTACCTAAGAAAGAGGGGGACTTACGTCCCTGTGTGGATTACCGGCGTCTTAACGCCATCACAAAAAAGGATAGGTATCCAATTCCTTTGATCACACCTCTCTTGGACCACTTATCCCATGCCTCCGTTTTCACCAAGCTAGATCTTCGCGGCGCATATAATTTAGTACGCGTCTGCGAGGGCGATGAGTGGAAAACTGCCTTCTGCACCCGTTACGGCTTGTATGAACATTTAGTCATGCCTTTCGGCCTATGCAACGCCCTGGCAACATTCCAGCGTTTTATGTATGACATAGTCAGGGACATTCTTGACATATACATGGTTGTTTATTTGGACAACATCTTGATCTTTTCACGGACTCTTGATGATCATGTAAAGCATGTCCGGGAGGTCTTATCCTGTCTGAGAGAACATTCCCTATTTGCCAAACCCGAGAAATGTCAGTTTCATAAAACGTCTGTTGAGTTTCTGGGCTTCCACATTACCCCTGGGGCACTATCCATGAACGAATCCAAGGTTAAGGCAGTCCTAGATTGGCCAGTTCCTCAGACACTCAAGGCCTTGCAGGCCTTTTTGGGCTTCGCCAATATTTACAGGCGCTTTATTTCATCCTTTTCCACAATTGTTGCCCCACTCACGGCCCTGACCAGCCCTCAGGTACCCTATCGGTGGCAAAAGGAACATCAGGAATCTTTTGAGGCTTTGAAAACTGCTTTCACCACTGCACCGATTCTCCAGCACCCCAATCCTCCATTCATAGTTGAGGCGGATGCCTCTTCTTTTGCCCTCGGTGCGGTGTTGTCTCAGACATGTCCTACGACAGGCAAGTTGCACCCGGTGGCATACCACTCCCGCAAGTTTTCCAATACTGAGACCCATTATACTGTAACGGAGAAGGAACTTTTGGCTGTCATGGATGCCTTTCGTGTCTGGCGCCATCATCTCCTGGGGGCTAAGCATCCAATCACTGTATACTCAGATCATCGTAATCTACAGGATCTGGCCTCCTTAAAGTGCATCAATAGCAGACAGGTCCGGTGGCATCTCTTCTTTTCCGCCTTTGATTTTCACATTACTCATCGTCCTGGAAGCACTCATGGAAAAGCGGACGCCTTGTCACGCTCTCTGGGGGGAGTCGAGTTGCCAACCTTCCCCGATACTGTTCTTGGTAAGAGTCATGTGATTTGTCTCTGCACTCCCTCTCTGTCACTGTTGGATTCCGTGCGAGCATGGACGAGCAATCATTCTGACCAACTGCGGGATTGGGATCCCGTATATTGTGATGGTTTGCCTTTCGTGCATGAACGTTTGTTCCTTCCCACGCCTGACACCCGTAACCTGGCCCTTGAATGGTCTCATGATGCTCCTTTTAATGCCCATCCCGGCCAGGAGCGCACTATGGATCTCCTAAAGCGCTGGTGCTGGTGGCCCTCTATGAGGCGCGACGTGGAATGCTATGTCAACTCTTGCGCTGTTTGCGCTCAGGCTAAACATCGAAGAGGTCGTCCAGTTGGACTGCTGCTTCCGCTACCTCCAAGACCTTGGCATACACTGACGATGGATTTCGTGACCGATCTCCCCAAGGTACGGGGTTTTGACACCATCTGGGTGGTGGTTGACACATTCACAAAAATGGCTCGCTTTGTTCCTTGTAAAGGGATCCCTTCGGCCCCGGTCTTGGCGGAGTTGTTTTTTGACTCTGTGTTCATGTTGTTTGGGCTTCCTTCTGTCGTTATTTCCAATCGTGGGTCACAGTTCACCTCTTGTTTTTTGGAGATCTTTGACTAAACTACTTGGCATCGATACCAGGTATTCTTCGGCCTATCACCCTGAGAATGATGGGCAGACTGAAAGGACGAATCAATCTATGGAGCAGTATCTTTGATGTCTTATCTTGCAGCAGCAGGCCTCCTGGTTGAGTGCTTTACGGCTTGCCGAGTTCGCATACAATAACGCGGCTCACTCTGCTACAGGTTTTTCTTCTTTCTACGCCCTCTATGGCCAAAACCCCAAGGTCTTGCCTGTCCCTGACGCCTCTGTCTCTTTGAATCCTGCAACCACGGCCTGTCTTAGGGATCTGTCTGCTGTTCATGCTGGTACTTTGGTCCATCTTACTGAAGTAAAGGCCTCTATGAAGTCCCGTGTTGACGGCAAGCGCTTGGCTGCTCCTCCCCTTGCGGTGGGTTCCAGGGTGTGGTTGTCTTCTCGCCACCTTCGCCTGGTGGGTTGTCGGAAACTTCTGCCTCGCTTCGTCGGCCCGTTTGTGATCTCTCAGGTTGTGAATCCAGTGGCTTTTCGTCTGGTTCTCCCAAGTTCTTGGCGAATCCATCCTGTTTTTCATGTCTCTCTCCTCAAGCCTTGTCCTGATTCTTCCTGCCTTCGGGCCCCAGCAGCCCCGGTGTCCCTGGCCTCCCCTGATGTTTTTGAAGTGTCAGCCATTTTGAGTTCCCGTTGGTTTAGGGGTAGGCTCCAGTATTTAGTGGATTGGAAGGGTTACGAACCGGAGGAGCGTTCTTGGGTTTCCGCTTTGGATCTTGACGCCCCTCGTTTGGTAGCCCGGTTCCATAAGGATCACCCGTCCTGCCCACGGGGTCGTGGGCCGTTGGGGGGGGCTATGTTAGGCGATCCTCTGCACACCGACCCACTGCACACCAGAACACTGCTCACATTTCCCCAACACCTTCCTCGGGTTCCCACACGACTCCCTCCGGGGTTCGAGGCTCATGTGATTCGGTTTACCCAAAGGACCGAAAGCTCTGTACCAGGTACGATTTACGGGCTCGATTGCAGCCCTTCCTGCACTGGCAGTTGCCAAGGAGAGCATACAGCAGAAGGGGCGGCGGAACACCTCCACGCCGATCGTTCAATTGCTCACGTGATTCAGAGCGGCGTTTCCCACGTGACCTTGGTGGACGTCACATGACCCCGAAGCGCACAGTATATAAGGCTTGATGCATGGAACACTCATTTCTTCTCAGCTGTCTTCAGACCATGTTTGGAGCTACGTCTTCTTTACACTACTGGTTTATCTTGATCTTGGAACTCTCATTTGGACTCCTTCGGATTACCCTTTTGTACCTTTGCTTGGAACTGCTTACCTGTTGCTGGATTTCTGGATCGACCCTCATTTGTCTTCGGATCATCCCTTGGTACTTTGTTGAACTTCTATGCCATTTCCCTTCTGGGATTCAAGCTTCGCCTTCAGCTCTGCAGGTGGCTTATCCTGTATCCACGCTTGCCTGCTGTCCTCTTTTCCAGGGACTGCCTCATCTGAGTCTCGAACCTCCCTCCTAGGTTTCCTGGGTTTTCCAAACACCGGATAGGTAAGAATATTCAGATCCTTTGGTTCTTGTGAGATATTGTAATTGCCTGGTACTTAACCTCGTTCTTTTTGCAGCAGCATCGGTGTTCCTGAGGTTCCGTGGATCCGGGAAGTAACATCTCCCACCTGTGGCCCCAAAGGTCGCACAGCGGGTTTCTTTTGGTTCCCCTGTGCGTCACTTGGGGATGGAGGTCTCAACGGTCTACACGACACTCAAGTCAGAACAAGCACCCACCGGCATGTGCCAAGTCTGGATAGGGGATCTTGGGCTTGTGGCATTCCATTCAATCACCAAAGGTTAGTGGTCGGACTGTCCCAGGTATTCCGCGTTGCATATCTCTGTTATCTGTTCCGACCCTGCAAAGAAGTAATCGATTCTAGTATGGAGGTCAGTAATAGGAATGAGTAATAGGAATAGTCTCCAGTGGCAGGATGCAATTCCCTCCAGACATCTATCAGGTCTAGGTCAATTATTGCTGCATTTAAAGGTATAGTGGCTGGGGTGGTCCCCCATCGGGGGGGAAGGATCTGTCCACTGCTGTGTCCCTTACAAAGTTAAAGTCTCTGCCCCATAAGAAGAAGTCCTTGCGTCTTGACGCAGCAGTGCTGCTTATGGCGTGTACATGAGCTGGGATGTTATGGTTCGGGAAATGCAAATTCCCTATGCAAATTTCCCTTTCTTCTAGGTAGCTTTGCAAGATTACGTTCTGTCCTTCTTTGCCCCTCTCCATGTCTAGTAGTTGGAATGGTAGTGAAATGTCTATCCAGATGTGCACCCCCAGCCCCCAAGCAAATGTGGAATATTGGGCCCCATATCCTGTTCCACCGCAGCAATTCAGAATAGTTTCCTCATCATCTGCTAGCAGATGTGTCTCCTGAATCAGTGCTTTGGATATTCTGTTACGTTTCAGAAAGGATTTCACTCTATTTCTACAGAGATAAGTCCCCATCCCTCTCACATTCCAGGTTATTATTGTAATTGGGGCCATAGATGAGAAACCACACCAGCTAGGATGCCACCGCCACCATGCCAGAGCATCGCAGCCATCTTGTACCAAAGAGGAACCGGCAATGCTTGCTCGTCAGCGGCGTGGCAAGCTGCACATGCCACGTGAGGGGGGCAGACTTTGCATACCCCTTCCAAGTCCCCACGCCCCATTTGTCGCAACACTTTAAGAGCCATAGTGCAAGGAGTTACCAGAAGAAAGATAAGAGAAACAACAGAATGGTGAAACATTTCCCACAGAGGTATATTGCTTGGGTATACCGGAACTACCAAGGCCAAATTCGGCCATCGGGTAGTCGGGAGCCAGCAACGGGCCATTTCCCATTATCAACTTGAGGTGGGCAGATAGGAATGGCATAAGACTGAGTTCTTCGCTCCTGCTGAACAAAAGGATACTGTTGAAGCGATTTCAGCTACAATTGCAGCTGAGAGTATGATGGGTCTGTGAGTTGTGTGGCGACCAAACTCCGGACACTCCAAAGTGGTATCTTAAACCCTACCAGGACATTAAGCTTTAGCAGGGCATCAAAGTGACAACGGGCTTAGAGAAAGTAGTTGGGTCCAGGTATTGGTTCAGGTATCATTGTCGATCTTGCTAGCCAAGTTGTTATGTTCCAACCACATAGTGGTTGCCGCAGGACTTTAAGGAAATGCGACCTATTGTTGTAGATGATCTTCAGTCTGGCGGGGTACATAAGCATATATTTAATACCCAGTTGTCAGAGCCTTGCTTTTATCGGCACAAAGTAGTTCCTGGTCCTCTGGACTGTAGGTGTATAGTCAGGGTATATCGCGATGCTGGAACTGTCTCTTTGTATGTCGCTGCCCTCTCTGGAGAATGTAAGGATAATTTCCCTGTCAAGGAAATTCAAAATCCTGGCAATGTTCGGCCTCGGGTGGGATCCAGGCAGAGGCCTTTTTTTAAGTGAGCGGTGAGCGCATTCAATGGTGAAGCCTTGTGAGAGGTTGCCAGGTCCAATTTCTTGCAGCAACATATTCTCAATGTAGGTCGTTGGATCCGGACCCTCTGCTCCCAAGGCTCAGCACGGCGGGATCTGCCCTCGGCATCTTCAGCCCGTGACTCTGATGCGCGGTTCGCATTTCAAGCTCCTTAGCACGTGCCACCAGGTCTTTGGTGGTGTCAGTCGACTCTTTCAGCCCCAGTTCGACGGTTGTGACCCTCTCAGCCAATTGCCTGACATCTTGACGGAGAAGCTGGATGTCAACCTTTATCTCGTCAATTGTGGTTTCGAGAGATGATCTAAGAGCAGCAATTGCGGCCCGAACTTGGTCCTCATGGGGGTTTTCTACCTGGGTAGGTGGCTCAACATGCACGCCATCTTCAGTCTGGGTGGCTTTGCGTTGTTTCCTTTGTCTGGCAAATGAGTCCATGATCGATAGTTTTCCCTGTGTAAGGGTAATATGTGCCTGTAAACGCTAGATTCCAATGGCTGGTTTGGATGTTTACTCCTGTGTCTGTACAGTTTTTGTTGCCAGCTAGGCTGGAGGGGCTTTGCTTCTGTGTTGTCCGCGCTTCAGAGCTGGACCCACAGTGCCCCCACTTTGGTGAAATTGGTGTATAGGTACAGATGAGCAAGTAGGCACTTGGAGGGAGATAGCCAGGTGTGTCCCCCCCCCCCTCGGTGAAGAGGCCCAGAGAGGCCCGGCGGCAGCCCCTATTTTTACTTAAAGGTGCAGGCTGCTAAGTAGGGAGAGCCACCTGTGTCATCCGAAAGTAAGTGAACGGTGTTGACAAGAGAGCGCGGCTGGAGAGGATCACAATCTCGTGGGGGGTGACCAGACAGTACTTGTAGGTAATATGCGTGGGCAGCCACTCCAAGGCGTGTAGCACCATGAGGCAAGTGGTTGTTTAGTGTTGGAGCGAGTGGAAGCAGCACAGTACTATTCCAGTGTGCTCAGCGTGGTACCAGCCCGCCACTTGCATGTGTAGGTGTCGCAATCATTTCCTTTATAAACCCAGGTGTCCCAATGAGGGAAGGACAGTGGCCCCAGGTGGTTCATCCAGTTCCAGGTGGAGGTTGAGTGGGTGCCCCCCTGACCAGTCCTGGCACTGCCGCAACTGGGTGAACTCACACGACGGGGAAGGCAGTAAGAATCAGTGGGATCCTGCGGTGAGCAGCCAAGGCCAGACTGCGCCCGCTGCTAAAATTATGTGGGCAGTCCGTTCCACTGAGTACTGCTCCATGGGGCTGCAGATCTATGTATTCGATAGTGCCTCTCAAGTGGGGACAGGAATGTTTGAACCGGCGGTTCAGTCTTGGCAGGGGCCCCAGTTCGCAGATGTGTAGAAAGGCTTGGGTGAGGGTCGATTGAGCCACCGCTCCGCGGGTATGTGCAGAAAATCCCACAGTTTCAAATGCTCATAACGTGGGGGTGGGGACTTCCCCGCTCCTGCTCACCTAAGATCCCTGTGGGTAGGTGTGTGACGTTTGTTCTGCTCCTCTATCCGGGTTGCTCTGCTGCATCAGGGGACTGTAGGCCCGTCTAGCGAGCTGCTAAGACCCAGCGCCTCAAGGGTCTCCTGGGGTCGCCATTTTGCGAAACAGAGGCTGGCGGTCGCTCGTCAGAGTTCTGTGGATTGCCGGTCCGATTATTGTCAGTTAAGTGCCGGTTAGGTGGGCGCCACATTCCCCTTTCAGTAAGTGCAGTCTGCAGCAAAAATAAAGCATTTTATGTTGCTGCATCAAGGATCGATCAGGATCTCAGCAGGAGCAACTGGAAGACCAGACCTCACTGCATTTACTCAGGCCACACCCTGACGTCTACTATCAAAGCGGCAAAAGCACTGGTGATCCTGGCCAGGTATGACCAGGAGCGGTGGTACAAGCCGGGCCCGATTCTGGAGTTCCTCCCAGACAATAACAGGATGGAGACAATCTCTCTTTTCCAAAAGGGGAAAGTTGTGTCTGATCACGCCCTTACAGTAGTGTTGGACGTCGCCGACACAGGGTTCCGGCAGATGGGGAACGGTGTCTGCCTTCGTCGACAAGGCTGGATGAAGGCCACAAATTTCCGGCAGGAAGTCCACGCAAAGGTGTTGGACATGCCCTTCGACAGGGAGAATTTATTTGGGAAGGTCTTTAATGAGTCCCTCTGGCCATAAAGGCGGATACGGAGACGGCCCGTTCCTTGGGCATTCTGCAACAGCAGTGCTCTTCTTTTTGCTCCTTCAGGGCAAAGCTGGGAAGGTCTTATAAAGGTTTCTCCTCTTTGTCCCGCCAGCCTTCCAGATCCATGGCCCAGGAAGGTTACAGAGGCCGTTCCCAGGCCTACGGTAGCAGAGGACATCGTCTCCCGCAGGGCAGGGCAGGACGCCGGCTTTGAAACAGACCTTTACTGGTCAGGACGTCGGTCCCCCATACATGCAACCCGGTGGGCGGCCGGCTAACGAGGTTCGTCAGCGAGTGGAAGAAGATCACCGCCGACAAGTGGGTGCTGGACGCTCTCACCCAAGGACACACTCTGGAGTTTCAAAGCAGGTGTCCACGGATCCCTCTGGTGTCCAGGAGCAGCACATGCTGTGAAAAGGAGCGATAGAGCTAGTTCTCCAACGGCTCAGGGGCTCCGGAGTCTATTCCAGATACTTTCTGGTCAGAAAGAAGACGGGGGGGCTGGAGGCCCAACCTAGAACTGCAACGTCTCAACAAATATTTAAAGTCCCAAAGGTTCAGGATGGTCACGTTGAAGCACATGCTCGGCCAACTGGAGGAAGGAGATTTCTTGACGTTGCTGGACTTGGAGGACACCTATTTCCACATCCCCATTCACAAGAAACATCGAAAGTTTCTGTGTTTCATAGTGCAGGGCCAGCACTACCAGTTCAAGGCCCTACCTTTTGTACTGAAGTCGGTCGCCATCATATTCACAAAATGCCTGGCACCGGTGGCAGCCCATCTACGTCTGCGGGGTCTACACGTATACCCATACCTTGACGACTGGCTCATGCGGGCCCGCTTACGGGAGCTGGCCATCGTACACACCGAGATGACAGTCCAGCTACTGACGGATCTGGGATTCTCCATCAACTATCCGAAGTCCTGTTTGACACCATCACAGAACGCACTGTTCCTAGGAGCCAGACTCAATACAGTGCCCTGCCAGGCATCCCCTTTCGGAGGAGAGGGTAGCAGCCATCCAAGGGAAGGTGCAGCGGCTGTTCTCGATGAAGACGGCGACGGTGCAAACCATCAAGTTGTTGCTAGGCATGATGTTGTCCTGCATCTACCTCATACTGCGCTGCAGGTTGCAAATGTGAGCTTTTCAGGAGTTCCTGGACGCTCACTGGGTACAGGTGTCCTGAAGCTTCGTGGACAAGATCCTGCTCAACGAGGCGTTCTGTTGGGCGACACAGTGGTGGGGCGTCTGCTCCAACATTGCCTGGGGTTTCAAAACCCTCCATACCAGGAGACAGTCACCACAGACACTTCTCTGGAAGGCTGGGTAGCCCACACTGGACGTCTGCACGCCAGAGAACTGTGGCTGCCGGAGGAGAAGGATCTCCATATCAACATTCTAGAGCTACGGGGAGTGTTCTGGGCCCTCAAGTCGTTCCTTCTGTCTCTTTATTTATTTTATTTTATTCGAATTTGTAGAGCGCGCAGCAGCCCTAAGACATCGTAGCGCTTGTTACAGAGAGTGGCAATCTTTGTTACAGAGTTAAACACTAATACTTTACAGACAATGGCCTCATTACGACCCTGCCAGTCCTGAAAGAACGGTGGTGGTAAAACCGCCACCACCATTCTTTCCGGACCGGCTGATTAAGAGTCCTGCAGGCGGGAGGTGTATGGGGCTCCATGGGAATGGGGACTTACACAATTCCGCCTCCATGAATCACAGAGGCGGAATGGTAATTGGAGTCTGGCGGCAACCTTCGGTTTTTCCGGCTTGGTTATTGCCGGACTCGTAATGAGGCCCACTGTAATATTTACATACAGTATATATATAATTGCAGTTGAGGTGATTAGGAGAAGAAAGAAAGTGTAAGGATAGAGAGAAAGGTTAGTTAGCACAGGACATTTTGAGGTTTTTGCGGAAAGCAGGGAGGGAGGTTTCAGCGCTGAGTGTGGTGGCTAGCCAGTTCCATAGTTTCGGGGCTATGTAGGAGAATCTAATCCCTCCTGCTTTGGCTCTGCGGACGTGAGGGATATGGAGTTGATTTAGGTACTGCATTCTTGTGGGACGCATGAAGATGTTCTGGATATGGATTCTGTTAGGTATGATGGTGCTGTGTGGTTGATGCATTTGTCAGTGATGGTGAGGATTTCGAGTATGATGCGGTATTTGATAGGGAGCTACTGTGCTGTTTGTCTGGCTTGAGAGATGCGGACTCGTCTAGGGATGCTTAGTGCTCTTCTGAGGGCATTGTTTTGTGTAGTGTGGAGTCTGCTTAGGTTTTTCGTGGATCTGCCTGCTAGGAGGGCATTACAATAATCTAATTTTGAGCCTATAGTTGTTCTAGCTATTGCGAGGCAGTTAGATTTAGAGAGGTAGGGTTTTATGGCATTTATGAGTTTGGTGCTGTATGCTGAGGCAGATGTGATGGCACTGACTTGTTTGTTCATTGATAGCGTAGCATCAATGCACACGCCTAGTGTCTTGACAGATGACCAGACTGGGATGATTGAGTTGTCAATGTTGAAATTGGAGTATTGGAGGTCAAGTTTGGCTAGGGTGGCTTTTAATCCGAGGATAAGAATTTCTGTCTTATCCTCATTTAGGCATAAGCCATTGGCTGCCATCCAAGCTTGGATTGTGGAGTAAATTTTATGTAATGTGGTGGAATCTTGCTCGTAAAACCCAGACAGTGGTAAGAGTACTTGTGTATCGTCAGCCTAATTAGTATATGCTATACCCAGTGAATCAAGTAGGTCGAAGAGGGGCTTGGTAAAAAGGATGTATAGAGTCGGGGCTGTGCAAGAGTCTTGAGGGACTCGATGGTGGTGGGGTCCACATTAGCTATGTTGGAGAATACCTTCATTGCTCTGCCCTCAAGGAGGGAGGTGATCCAGGTGGTTGCTTTTTTGGAGAAATGGGCTGAGGGGCAAGGTCTCTGAAGGGCAAGGTGGTGAGGATCATCACGGACAACACCACCACCATGTTCTACATCAGGAAACCGGGTGCACTCGATCCCCAGTGCTCTCCAAGGAGGCACAGGACTTGTGGCACTGGGACGCCAGACGAGAGCTGTTCCTTGTCCCTCTTCACCTAGCGGCACTCAAGAACACCATTGCAGACTCCCTCAGCAGGGAATTGCGCTCCTGCCATGAGTGGGAACTTCGGCAGGACCAGGTGGACCGCATCTTCGCCAAGTGGGGCATGCCCCAGATTAATCTGTTTGTGACAACTGCGAACTCCAAATGCCAGAGGTTTGCCAGCAGATTCCACGAACCAAGGAGCCTGGGCGACGCGTTCTCCTTCCTGTGGGAAGGGATGTCTCTGTACGTGTTCCCTCTATTGCCTCTCCTGCTACGAGTCATCAACACACTCAAACAGTGCCAATGCAGGATGTTGCTCATCGCCTCGCGAGGCAGATTTGGTATCAGGACCTACTTGGACCTATCAGCGTCGCCACCGGTCAAGCTGCTGGTGGTTCTGGATCTTCTCACCAGAGAAGGAGGCGCAATCCTTCATCACGACCCAGGATCGCTGAACCTGAGGGCTTGGCTCCTGCAGCCCTAAAGTTTGGAGGATATGATTTACCTGCAGACTGCAGAGAGGTCCTCGCCAAGGCCAGGGCATCAACGACTTAGAAGTCCTACGGTCACAAGTGGAAGCGTTTCGCTACGTGGTGCCGGTCTCAGAAGATTGCCCCTCTGAGGGTCACGGCCCTGTAGATCCTTCCGTACTTGCTATCCTTTGACAAGGCTGGACTGGCACACACCTCTATCAAAGTACATCTGGCGGCGATATCCCGCTACACCAGGTCTCCAGGAAGATCTGCATTTTGGTCCCACCGACTCGTCAAGGAATTTCTCAAGGGACTTTTTCGATCTTTCCCACCGGTGAAGGCTCAATGTGGTTTTGACAAGGCTCATAGGGGCCCCTTTTGAGCCTATGCATAAGGCCAAACTCAAGTTCCTCTCGTGTAAAACGGCTTTCCTTGTGGCCATCACCTCTGCCAGGAGGGTAGAGGAGATCCAGGCCCTATCCTGCAAGCAACCATACCTGACTTTCCACGATTCGAGGGTGGTTCTGTGGACGCACCTCTCTTTTAAGCTGAAGGTTCAGTCGGAATTCCACCCCAACGAGCCTTTGGTGTTACCTGTTTTTTATCTGAAGCCTTCGTCACCAGCTGAAAGAGCCTTGCACCCGCTGGATGTTGCTTGTGCCCTGAAGTTCTACGCAGAACTCATGAAGAGTTTTCAGAAGACTTCACAACTGTTTTTGAACTTTGGTCCTGTGAACATGGGATGGTCTTGTCCAAGGCTTCCATCTGAAGGTGGCAATCTGGCTGCATCATGCACTGTCATCGGTCGGTGAACTGACCGCTGCCTGGCCGTCTGAGAGCCCACTCCACCAGAGCGATCAATAGGACGACGGTGTTCCTGTCTGGTGTGCCCCTGCCGGACATCTGCCGGGCAGCTACGTGGAGGTCCACGCACACCTTTGCAAAGTTCTACTGCGTCGACAGGGATTCCTGGGAGGAATCCAGAGTCGGCCAAGCAGTACTGGACAACTTGTTCGCTTGAGGTGAGTCTGTTCCAGAGGTAAGAGTTAATTGCTTCTGTTGAGCCTTGCCACCTTCTGTGGTTGTGTAATGTGGTACTGCTATGTATTCGTTATTCATGAGCATGCAAATCCATGCCGGACCCCATGCTGGTGAAGGAACAAGTTACTTACCTGTAACTATTGTTCTCCAGCATGGGTCTGCCATGTATTCACATGCGAACCCTCCCTCCGACCCTTCTGCGGCGGCTTTTGGTCATAATGCCGCTTTACGTGCTTACCAAATCCAAAGATGGCTGCCAGAGGAGGGGCTTAGGGAGAGGACTTTCATTGGGTGGGGGCAGTATGACCCAGAGGAGAGTGATTGGTTTAAAGGAGAAATACAGTTTATAAGTGAAAGTGAAACAGTTTTTCTTTTACAAAGGATTCACAGCCTGACGACAGGGAATATTCATGAGCATGTGAATCAATGCCAGACCCATGCTGGAGAACAATAGTTACAGTTAAGTAACTTGTTCCTTATCATGCTTGCTTTAACACAGATAAAGGAAACATGATAAGTGTTATGTACAGAAAGTATCTGGCAGCAATCAGGGCATACCACTTGATTTATTCATTTTTGCATTTATCTCAAATAATGACATGCTAGTGTCCTTTGACGATCCATTAATCAATCAGCTCTTCAGGGGACTTGTCCATGTGTTCCCCCAACATGCCATCCTATTGTGAACTGGGATGTGAATATAGTCTTTTCAGCTCTGACTCTCAAACCTTTGAGCCAATGGAGTCATTTGACTTACGTCTGGTTACATAGAAAACAGCTTTCCTGGTGGCAATTACATCAGCCCATCTTATCAGCGAACTACAGGCTGTCCATGTGTTCCCCCAACATGACATCCTATTGTGAACTGGGATCTGAATATAGTCTTTACAGCTCTCACGGACAAGCCCTTTGAGCCAAAGGAGTCATTTCTCATGCATATCAAGTACAGGGCAGGATTCCTCCTCAAAGCCGGCATACACACATGACAAGAGCAGAGAGCATGTCAGTGGCCTTCCAATGTCATGTGCACTGGGAGACCATATGCAAAGCAGCAACATAGGTCTTGCCTTCAGCTTTCTAGAAACATTCTGTGCTGGACTCCTGCTCCAGTGCGGATGCCAAATTCGGACAAGCTGTCTTAAGGAATATCTTTGCAACAATGTACATTCCATCCTCCCTGAAATAGAATAGTGCTTTCTACTCTTCCATTATTAAAGAGCAACAGGGGCGGGATGTAGGAGTAAGGAAAAACTACTAACTGTAGTAGCTATTGTGTTCCTAGTTCAATATCCCCTTTCCGCCTCACGCCCACCCTCCATCCCCCTAAAACTAGTTATGTCGTCCTGGTCCTCTCTGTGGTTCAGGGAGTTGCCCGGGAGGTGATAAATAGGATGTGGTCACGCTACGCACATGTGGCCCAGATCTGCTCTCTGAATACTTATATGGGAAGTCCTCTTGTGCTTGCTATGGCTCTGGTCCCATCCTGCTCTGATGGAACTCCCATGAGTATGGAGGAAAGGCGACATAAGACTAGAAGTACAGTAGTCACTACAGTGAGTAACATTTCCAAACTTTAATATTAATTTGTTGCTAAATGCACTTGCAGCTGGGATTCTTGAAAAGGGCATCCAACCCTCTTCACAAAACCTGGATGGCATTTTTAAATTAAAAAAATTCTCATGACCGGGAGACAGGAGCCAATTCTGTGACATTCCCGTAAAAACCAGGACGTACGGTCACCTTACAGAAAGGCCAGGAAGACTCTGCCCTCTGAGGCACCAAAGGACACTCCCTGTGGCTCGGCGGACTGCCAGAAAACCAGGTCCTCGTAGAGGCTGAAATATCATTGCAGGAGCTGGACATCTTCCGGTTGAGCAATTCCAGATCTTCTCCCTCCTTGAGACTGAACAGTCAGGCCTGAACTATGTGCACCGCATTCATGCAAGCCCCACGAACCCTGCAAAACTAGCAACTGCCAGTTAATGGCAGAGGTTTTTGCTTTGCTTGGACATTACCTTTGATACACCATACCACTCACACTCTAAGAGACATTATGAAATTTGTGTTTCCTTATATTTTAGTTACAATTCACCAGGGCATCCTGCAATTTTTGAATAACTGTCTTTCCCTGTTTGTTATTTTGGCCCAGCACTGTACTTTGTGTAAATAAACTACATTAAACTTTAAGGTAAGTGAATTTGGTCTGTTAATCCCTGTCACCTACGGACACTATCAATTTCCTGTTCAATTATTGGGGCAATTAGTGGCCCTTGTTGGTAGTCACTATGACTTATTGGCCAAAGAGTTGAGCCATCGCATTGTTCTTGAATTTTTCACTCCCTGCTCTGCTTCTGAGCAACATGATGTGGTTTCGATTAGTCCATTGCTTTACTCTTTGTGTGAGCAGTTTCTCATGCTTCTTTGTGTTTTTCTGATATTTCTGCCATAGAAAGAACATCTATCCCTCTGCCTTCCGTGTGTGGAACTTGTTTAATTTGTATTTGTCACTATTTACCTTATCTAAGGCATATTTCATCCCATGTTTCTTATGTTGAGTTTCTTTTGTCTTCTACTAATTTGTCTTCTTTATTTTCATTTTTGTTACATGACCTATAATTTATCCCCTGACACATTCCTTTCGCGCTTGCCAGGTGATCGGCCCTTCTTTAATAGTATTCACATTTATCAGCCCAAATTCTCTTCAGTTGCAAGTTTTCAGCAGAAGTCTTTGTGTTAAGTAATTTCATGTCCCTTCTCCTTGATAGTCTTCTCACTTATACATACTACAGACAACAATAATCTATCTCAGAGCACCTCCTAGTCTTCCCTACATCCCCCTTATTGCTCCACCCAGCTTGTGCCACTCATCAGATACACATCACCCCCCCTGGCAGACAGGGAGAAATCCCTCCGCAGACCTGAGCTGCAAATCTAACCACTTGCAGCCAAGTCATACTCACCCTATGCAGTTCTTTATAGAATGTTTACTTTATTTTTCAATTCTTGTAAAGTGTTCAATTACCCGTAGAGTTGTGTGTGGTAAGTAAAATCATATAATAAAATAGATCTACCTATGCAATTGCATCAATTATATTCAGTTTTATCTTCTACTCTCTGCAGATCACATGTATTTATTTGAAGGTAAAGACTATTCTAAGGAACCAAGTACTAGAGACAAAGACGCATTTGATCAACTGCTAGATCTTCAAAAGGTACTTCTGGAAGACACAGACAAAAAGGGAAGAGCCCTTCGATCAAAGGTAAAATGGTGTTTCTCTTTTGAAAAATATGGTTATGAAAATCTTTTGATCTTCGTCCATGCAGTAAGACTGAGTTTTACAAACAGTTACGTTAAACAATAAAGTACTCCCTAGAGACAGGTTCACCAGTATTTCCTGTCCTGATAGCACATGGATTATCTTCTGTACCACATATCTGGCAAGTTTTGGGAGCATCAGCATGTATTGTCTGCAAAGACCTCCTAATGTGATAGGAAACTTAAATGTAAAGGTTTATAGCGATAATGTATCATCATCTGTTTGATGAGCCGTGGGACGGTATGGCAACGTACCAGTCAGTGGAGTATTTGGATCTTTATTGCCTGGAGTTCTCATGCACGTAGTCATGAGGACTACCTCTTGAATTGATACAAGACCATCCTTCCTCCCCACCAGCTGTATTTACGTGATCAATCGACTTTCGGACAGCCAGAGCAATTAGGAAATCGTAAAGGTACGCTCTGAAGTGAGTTCCTTAACCTGAAGTACAATAATTTTGCCATTGATGGTAGCTCCCCCCAATTAACTGAAATGTTCTAAAGTCTTGAAGGAACCATCCCAGAGGATCTCACTAAATATGATATCAACTACCTAACAGATGATTTCTAAATACCTTCTCAGACACAAGGAGAATCTTAGCAATCTTCAGTGTGACATATGGGCAACATAGCCCAGAATTAGCAGCAAGCATTTTCAAGCCTCACTAGCACACAGAACAATGGCAATCTCTATGGGGTTCACTGAGTTACCCAAAACATATGAGAGGTAGGGAGTCAACTAAATAAATATGTATTTATTCATTGTCAATGTTTGAATGTTCAGGTTTGTTAAAAATTGATGGTAATTTACCAGGTGGTACCTCTCAATATCTGGGAGGCCAAGACTACAGTTGTCAAGTGGGGGCATTTCTCCTAATCCTCACCTGACCTCAAGCCTGTTTCCCGGGTATTAACTTGCCTTCTGTTACCAGTCATTGCCCGGCTCTCATCCAACCTGCAAAGTACCATCTGTCAACAAAAATGGTTCCCACTTGCTCCATTTTTGTACTAATTCATAGCATTGTCCAAATTCCTTAAACTCTAATTCAGCCTGGGTTTTCAGCTGCCATTTTAGCAAAGAATATTATGTAGTTTGCAAATGGTGGCAAAATCACGCCATGCAATTATCTGCACTCCTGTATCTGGATGTGTCTGAAAAAAACAAGAATGGGGTTCAACAGATACATCAAACACTAAGGTAAACAGCAGCCATCCCTGCATGGTCCCTATGAGCAGCTAAAACTTTTGGGAGGCCTCTCTGTTGGTTATAATCCTTGCCACCAGCTGTGAATAAAGCATTGTTGCCATGGATATTGTGCCAGGGTCTGTAAACTCATCCTCTCATGAGGGGATGAGGACCGCCTCTCAGCCTGTGACCACACCCAGTCCTACTGCGGAGGGGAAGGTGGCTGTTAAGAGGGTCCCAATCCCTGCCCCATTTTATAGTGCTAGTATGCTTGTGCACAGTGTCAATGTCAATCACCCCATATAGACATTAGACTCACCTGTGACAGAAACGTAGAACATCTGTAGAGGAGGCAGAATAATGGTGTTGCGGAGAGGGGAGAGTAATAGTGAGTAAGATCTGTGGCTAGAAGTAAGCAGTGAAGAGAGGGATCGAGGAAAATCAGGAGGACAGGAAAGGTAGTGCAAGGGTAGATGGCAGAGATGGTGGGCGAAGTAGGAGGGAGGAGGGTAGGGGGGAGTTAAGGGAATATTATAGTGATCAATATAAAAATAAAAAAAACATCAACTGTCTCTGGGGGTTGGTCTGTTATTGTGGCCATATAAAATAAGCACCCATTCACACTTTGTGTGACCTTGAATTCACTAATCAATGCCCTAAATACACGAAGTGCTTTTGTGATTTAAACCAACTTTATTGGATAAACAGTTTTATTACCTAAGTCAAGTAAAACATCCAATCTTAAAAAAAACAATCTTAAATTCTTTGTAACGTACATCCTGAGCAAGTCTGTAGTTATTTAAGGAGGGCTGATAGAATAAACAGGAACATATTTTGAAACAGAGGATGATCAGAAGGGAGAAAGAACCTGCAATATAGAGTATAGGGGGAAGACATTTAGTAATGACACTTACTACTAAATATGTACGCAATACGTTCACCACTATACAGTTGTTGAGCAGAAAGTCCTGTTTTCTCACTTATATTAGCCCACCTGAATTTATGTTAACTTTTTGTATGTTTTGATTAATTATTGACACCATTTGAGCTCTTTTAATAAGCAGCTAATTCCTAGTTTTGTTGGGATGATCACATCCCTATGTGCTTAGCTGTTTCTCCAAGTTCCCTTTCCTTACCTGGTAAAGCAAAGTGACAAGCACTGTGGGAAGTAATTCTCACAAAGGGCTCAAGCTACAGAGGAGTAATATACTTCTATTATTAGGGATCCTGTAACTTTCTAGTATATAACCCATACTTTAACCTTGTGCATTGGATAAATCCAAGGAGGAATATTCTGTTTTGTCTTGGCAACATCCCAAGATTCCAGTGGCTTTCATCCCTAACCTCACATTCTTGCAAATAAACTGACCTTTCAATGGATTTCATTCTCCTTCATATTACTCATCAGATGGATATCTTTCTAGCGTCAGCTGCTGAGAATTTTTTTTTGACAGGGGCCGTAGTACAACTCGACATCAACTGACGACTCCTCTTGACTCGACCGTGCCACTTCTTGATTCCGTACGTAACGTCAGCCCTATATATATATATATATATATATATATATATATTTATTATGTCTCTATGCCCCTGTACCTCAGTTCCATTTTTCTGTGCGCTCAGCATGCTGCTTTTCTGTACGTTCTCGTGAGAGAAATTTTAATTTGAAGTTCATTGAAATGTCAAGCCCTAAGGCTTTGGGTTTGAAATGTTGTCAGGAATGCAACTCCAAAATGTTGATCACCAACCTGCATAGCATCTGCCTGTCATATGGGGGAAGATCACAAAATCGAGGAGTGCGGTTCCTGTCAGCAAATGAACCCAAAGTCCCTTAGAGAGCAATCAGCGATATTGGTGCTTGCGTGGCCTCTATCGAAGTCCCCGGCGCGCTCGACCTTCAGGTCGTCTGCTAAGACTTCAAAGCCCCCCGAAAAAAGAACAGGCAGTGTAAGAAGGTGAAGAAACGTTCACCCTATCAAAGCCATTTGTCATCCTCATCCTTCCACAAATAAGAGACGCGATTGACGCATACACGACTCAGATTGGTTGGAGGAATGCAGTAAGATAGGCCCGGAACCCGATCACATTGAGGGAAGAGTGGGAGGCGTTTATGGAGCAAATTCTCCAGGTTTTCCAAAAAGCTGCTCTGATAAATCCAGCAATGTCATCACTTCTTCTTTATTGAAACACTCTTCCCATGTGGTCACCTGCTACCTGATCCCAACCTTGGGAGTGGCTGTCCGAGGGATGACCACATGGGAGGAGAGGACCCTCATGGGAGGGAAGTAGACTCTATTCTATTTGATTTTTGTAAAGCGCTAACTCGCCCGCAGTCCTCGGAGCACTGACTGACAATACGGAACAGATAAAACAGTGAGCATATAATATTAAAGTGGATCAAGATGCTGTTAGATCCATGTTTCCAGTGGGCGGGTCAGGGAGGGTGATGCAAACACCTCCACCATCAAAGAATCTGGTTTTGATGGACTTTCTAAATTGAACATATGACGGCAGTTGCCTGAGAGAAAAAGAGAGGTCCTTCTAGACCTTTGGGCCCCATGCATTGAACCTGAGTTACCTATACGTTTTTAATTTAAGTTAATACAATCTTGTAGGTACAGAGGTGCAGTACAACAAGGCACGTATAGACGAGGCAGTAGGCCTTAAACAGAATTCTTTGAGCAACAGGGAGACAATGAAGCTTCCTCCGGACGTTAGTCACATGGTCTCTTCGACCTACACCCAAACAGCCCTAAATGCTCCATTTTTGATAGTTTGCAGTTTCTTTATGTTCGTAGTTGTGGTACCTTTCAATAATCCATTAGAATAATCCAGCTTCTAATTGATAGTCGCAGTGGCTATTAAGGCTTGATTTGCTTCTGAGAGATGGGGTCTAATCTGCCATAGCAGATGAATAGTAAAGGTGCAGCTGGAGCTTATGCGCGCGACATCATGTTTGTCAAAAATAAGTTTGTGGTCAAAGACTACTCCTAAGGTCTTGACATGGCTAGAGACCTGGACAGTGGCCCCTCCAACTTGAAAGGCTCCAAATGGAGGGTCAAGAGACTTAAGCTGAGCCACCCTGCCCACAATCAGAATGTTGTCTTTTTGCCGTAAAGTGCAATGAAGTCATCTGTCATCCAGGTCTTAATGGCATCAAAGACTCTGGAGACCAACAGGGAGTCTGCCTCATAGGAACCTGTGAGTTCCAGGACATTCTGCGTGTCATCAGCATAGTTTGCATAATTAACTCCCATACTGTCCCAAGAGATTGAAGAAAAGCTTGGAATAGATGTTATAAAGTAGTGGAGACATGCTAGAGCCCTGAGGCACTCCACAGTCAAGGACCGCCTCCTCTGACTTAAACTCTCCATGGACTACCCTGGGCCCCATGGGTCCCAAAAAGGATCTAAACCAATCAATGGCTGGTTTGGAGCATCTGCCCACCTCAATGAGCCTGTCCGCCAACCTCCCATGATCAACAAGATCAAATGTGCAGACCGGTCCAACAACAGCAGCATAGCTACTCTACCTGGGTCTACTATCCCAGATAACATTGATTTAATGTCTATAAGTGCAGTCTCTGTGCCATGATTTTTCCGTAAGACGGATTGTCTACTAGACAGGATACCTTTCTCCTCATTGAAAATGTTGTATTGTGAACAGGCAATTTTGTCTATAATCTTTAGAATAAATGGCACATTCGTTATGGGGTTGTAATTTATGGGATCCTGCGGATCTAACCCTTCCTTTTTTAAAAGGGGGGTGTTCCAGACTTCTTTAGTACCTTCAGGAACTACCCCTTCGCGGAAGGAGCGATTTATGATAGATGTAACAGGAGTAGCTATACTTGAAAAGTATTTTATAAACATAGTTGCTAGGAATATATCACCCTTCAACAATTAACAATGTTTCCTCTACTGTAACCTGCCTAAAGGAAAAAACCTCATCTTTATGTATCTCCTTGCTTCTAACGATCAGGATTTCTGCAGCAGAGGCAGTACAAATCTCAGGGTGATCAGAGAAATTTGACGCTATCATCCCTTGATGTTGTTTGACCTTAAGCGTGAGACAGTCGTGAATTTTTTGACACCATTTATCATTCACCTGCAGTGGAGGTTCCTGGGTTTTCCCCTTTAACGATGCTAAAATATTGAAGAGCTCTCTGGCGCATGATCTAGCTCCCAAAATACAGTCCTCCAATGTTACTTTTTTAGCTCCCAAAATAACATTCTTGTACTGTTTGGCTGCCTCTTTATAGAGGGCCAAAGTATTTTTGTTGGGAAAAAGCAGCCTCTTTCGGCAGCTCGTTTAGTTTGTCAAGCTGCTAGGACATCAGAAGAAAACCAGTGACTTGCACTTGAGTGTATATCCTTTCTTTCGTAACTGGCTTTGAGTGGCACTAACTTGCCAAGGCCTGATTAAGGGTATTGCACAGTTGAGTATAGGAGTCTAGTGAGCTAATTTCCTCAATTGCTGGGAGTAAAGGTATACATACACGAGTAAATGCCTCATGGGTGACATTGCTGGTACATCTACGCATGGTAGATTTGGTACGTGCACAAACATTCTTTACCATAAAATCTGGTGTAAAAAGTGAAAATAAAATGGTAATCCGACCAGCAGCAGCTTTTAACCTCTATAGGTGAAATGAACTGGTTTCTGGACAGTATCCAATTTAACGTATTCCCACCTTGATGAGTGGCAGTAGTAACACATTGTTTAAAGTTCAAGTTAGCCATGAGATTCAAAATCGTGCCTGTCTCCAAATCAGTGGCATTATTAGCCTTTAAATTGAAATCTGCTGCCACTATGAATGGGGTTAGAGGTTTAATAAGAGGGCCTAAAAAAGCCAGAGGTTGCTCCCGAAAGTCTCGCAAGGCAACTGGTTGACGTTAGAAAATTAAGAGGCTGAGGGTATATGATATGATATGGCATTTATAACGCGCCTATACACAAGTGTTTCAAGGCGCGACGAGGCAAGGGAGGGGGAACAGAGGGAAGACAGACAACGATCTTACTAGGCCAGGTGTCATTCAGATTGCGCAAGTGCATGGGAAGGGGGAAGGGGAAACGTGCGTAGGGGGAAGGGGGAGGGGAAAGTGCAGTACATGGGATAATAGAATAAATAGGATAAATAAACAATATGACCAGCTGGTGGCAAGTACAAGGTAAGTGCAGACATAAGTGCTGGTATGGGGACTGTAGGGATACAGAAAACAGTCCCCAGGTGTGGGGGTTGCCAGGGAGGCAGTGCCGGTGTGCAACTGGCGGGGCCTGGGCCCCGAGATCGGAAGGGTGGCCAGGTAACCAGTGCAGTTTCATTTTCAGCCAGGAATTCAGCAGGGTAGAGGGGGAGAGAAAGCAGAAGCAAAGAGGAAGTTTTTAAGGTGCTTCAGGAACCGGAGATGGTTCTCCTCAAGTTTCAGGGAGGGCAGGGAGGTTGTTCCAGAGGGAGGCCCCAGGCGAAGAAAGAGATCTACCACCAACTTGTGCTTGGAGAAGCGACTGAAGCTAAGGGAGTTTGAGACGGATGAGCGAAGAGCTCGAGAAGGAAGATATTTAGGAAGAGACAGTTGAAGGTATTGAGGCCCCAGAAGGCCTTGTGGACAATGCAGAGGGTTTTGAACTTAATCCTCGCAGCCACTGGGAGCCAGTGCAGAGATATCAGTCCTGGAGAGATACGATCCCTGGGTTTGGGTCTAAGGACAAATCTCGCAGTTCTGTTCTGGATGAGTTGCAGAGGGTGGAGAGTAGAAGCAGGCAGATATAAAAAGAGGCTGTTACAATAATCCAGCCTAGAGAGAACCAGAGCTCTGGAGACCGTGAGCTTTTGGGGGAAGGAGAGGAAAGGAAGAATACCTCTGAGGAGGTGGAGCTGGTAGTGTGACTTCTTAGAGACGTCAGAGATGCGAGGAGAGAAGGAGAGTGTGTAGTCGAAGATAACCCCAAGGTTTTTAGCCTTGCAGGTGGGAGCAGGAAGAGGGCCAAGAGAGGCCGGCCAGAGAGTGGCAGGAAAAGAGGGAGCGAGTGTACCGATTAGGAGAATATCAGTCTTACTGGCATTAAGGCACATATCATTGGCGGCACACCACTCCTGAATTGCAGACAGACAGTCAGAGATGAGTGAAGGAGAGGAGGTGGCTGAAGGTAGCCTAAAAATGAGCTGCATGTCATCCGCATAGCACTGGAGGTTGGGGCAGAGATCGGCAATGCGGTGGGCAAGAAGTGCCAGGTATTGGTTGAACAGCCAGGGAGAGAGAGGTTAGACCCCTTGGAAACACCACAGGTAGAGATAGAGGAAGGACCCAAGTTGGACCTGGGAGGGTCGATCAGAGAAGATAGAAGTCTGCCACACCAGGGCCTGACTGGCGATACCCAGGTTATCACGGAGACGGTTGAGCAGGATGGCATGGTTGAAGAGAGATCAATCAAGATGAGGACACAGGGGGTGTTCATCAGGTCTTCACGGATGTTCAGGAGAGCCGTTTCCGTGCTTCTGGTAGCTCTGAAGCCAGACTGATGATCATGAAGACAACCAACCGATTCAGTGCTGAGCTTGAGCTGGGAGATGGCCAGCTTTTTCAGGAGTTTGCCCAGGAAAGGAGTGAGGGAGATTGGGTGATAGCTGGGCAGGACGGTTCGGCAGAGGGTTTCTTAAGAAGAGGGTGCACAAGGGAGTGCTTCAGGGGGGACGGAAAGACTCCAGTGGCGAAAGAGTGGCTGTAGAAGTCAGCCAGAGCAGGAGCCAGGGAGTCGATGTGGTCCTTGATAGCTTTGGAGGAACAGGGATGAACCTGTTTTGACGACACTTTCATAGATCAGACTTTTCTAGAAACCTTGTCTGGGGAGAACAGGGGAAATGCAAAGGAGGAGGGAGGAGAGGTGGCGGAAGAAGGGCCAGAGGAAGAGCAGGGAATCGATGGAGGAGGGGAAGAGCAAGCGAGAGAACAGGACAGAATGTCCTGAGCTTTAGAGATGAAATGAGATGCCAAAGCCGTGCAGAGGGGCTGGGAAGGGACAGGAGAGGTAGAGACTGCAGCAAGGATTGTCCAGTTCCTTGCAGATTTTAACGAGTTTGGCTGAGTTGTTAGATGCCGCAGAGACACAGGCTTGGATGTGAGCTCTCTTCTTGATGCGGACAGAGAGCTGCTATTGCCTTTGGAGCAGGCGGCATGCCAGTTTGTCATAGGATGTACCAGAAGCACGCCATTTCCTCTCCACCATCCTGCACTTGCATTTGAGGGTGACGAGGTCTGAGTCGTACCAGGAGTTGCACTTGACATTGGACTTCAAGCGGATCCTCATGACAGGGGCAAGTACGTTGAGAGTATCAGATATAGCAGAGTGGAACATGGAAAGGGCTGTGTCAGGGTGTGAGTCAGCCAGATGGGGAGGGGGGGGGGGTGAGAAAGTGGCGGCAAAAGCCTCAACTAACACGCGCTTCATGGGTCTGATGACCGAGAAGGTCGGTGGCAGCGCTGGAGTTAGCCTGGCCTGAGGGGTAGAGAGGATGAGCTGGGAGGAGAGGAGAAAGTGATCACTCCAGGAGAGAGGAGTGGTGAGAGGGATAGAAAGGGGAAGGTCTGAAGAGATCAGAACATCCAGAGTGTGCCCTGCAGAGTGCGTCGGGCTGGAGGGGAAAATAGAGAGTGAGAGAGAGTTGCAGAGGTCCCAAAAGAGTCTGGAGTAAGGACAAGAAGTATCCAGGTGGATTTTCAAGACTCCAAGAAGGAGGAGTTGAGTGGTCGAGACCAGGAGGGAAGAGGAGAGGTCCGCCCATTCAGAGAGGAAGGAGGAGATCTGACCAGGTGGCCGATAGATAGTAGCCACAGTAAGTGAATGGCTAGGAGAGAGATAGAGCCTGCAGACGAGGCATTCAAAAGAGGAGTTGGCCTGCGTAGGGATGACAGAGGCAGGAATTCACTCTGGGAAGATCAGTGCTACTCCCCCTCCGGAACGGTTGGATCTGGGCACGGATAGAATTTTGTAGCCGTCAGGGAGGAGAGTGTCATAGCTTGTGACGGAGCTGGCCGTGAACCATGTTTCGGTGAGACTGAGGAAATAGAGGTCAAGTTCCTACGGGAGGCGGCAGTTGTCAGAGTAGTGTCTGACAGCAGAGCAAGAGTTAAGAGTGGCAATATGGAGAAGGTTGCCACCCTTGAAAGACTTCCGGGGAGGAGTCCGAATCAGAGGTACACCCTGTGGAGGTGTAGAAGAGGCCCTAGGGGGGGCAGAAGAGGAAGGAGAAAAGGGCAAGATAGCCAATGAAGACACAGTAGGGGAGGCAAGGAAGCCATGGCTGGAAGAGAGGGAACAGCAGGAGAAGGAAGGAAATTGATGAGGCGCGGGAAGCGACTATCACAGAGGAGAAGAGTCGCCTGAGGGCCTTGGACCAAGACGGTACCATTCAAGTAAACATTAATGATGACTTTGGAGGAGTGGATGGGGCCAGGAGAGCCTCCCACCGGGTGCCACCATTAATGGGAGAAGAAGAGAGAGGAGAAAGCACAGAGACCATATGAATAGTCCTTAGGTCTGGCGAAGGAACGAAAAAGAGGATGTCGGTGAGGGTTTGCCTAGAGGAGGCAATGGTATAGGTGTCAGCGATGGGGAGGCCTGGGTTGGAGACCAGGATGTCCTTTTTAAAGTTCTTCCTACCAGATTTAGTGAGGAGAGCAGGATAGTCGATAGAGAAGCAGTTAGAAAAGTAGTAGGATTGAAATAAAGTTTAACTAACAGACTCTCACAGGCGTTTAATGTCGGTATACTTGATATGAAGAAATTAAGTGTATCTTTAAAAATTATGGCAACACCCCCTCCCTTCTGTCCATTGCGATCCATGTTTAAGGCTCTATAACCCGCAGGAGTGGCAAGTTGAAGAGAATGTAGATTGGCCTCACACAACCAAGTTTCAGTGAGGAGTATTATATCTACCTCCGCTGACACAATATAGTGTGCTATCTCAGTTGCATGCCCTGCTAAGGAGCAGGTGTTTAGCAGCACTGTTTTAAGAGATGCACTAGCCTGAGGATAACATTTAGTATTTTCAGAACTAAATGGTGTAATAATGGTAACCTCCTCTGTCTCTCTGCCAGCAGGCTCACTCAAGCTTGTCCTGAGCCAAGTAGATTCCCCTGCTGGCATACCACTGTAAAGAGTTTCAGTGTTGGACGGAACAACTGCTGGAGAGTCTTGCGCTTCCGCATGCAACCTAAGTAGCCGGTTGTGCTGGATACACCTAATGAGATCGCTACGTGACATTATTAGCTTGCACACCAAGATGTAAAAACAGGGTTATAAGAGCGTAATAATAAACAACCCACCTTATCTTGAGGAGCAGGGCGTATCGCCTCCTGGCCTCCCTTACAACTCCCTTAAACAAACCAGACTTAACCGGCAAGTTCGCGCCTGCGTTTAGAATTTAAATTACAGGAAGTCTGGGAATTGTAGTTCCAAAGACTTGCGACCGTGCGTGCAGAAACTAAAGTTTCTGCTTTAAATTGCACAGGAGCAGATTAAAAAAGTAATAGGATTATGCACACCAGAACACAATAAGATCAACAGCAGTGTAAAACAATTCAAGAAGATTAGAATGAATAAAAAACACAGCGATCGAAAAAGGATAAAAACAGGTCAGTAAAAGCACAGGGTAAAAGTGGCAAGTGGAGGTGGAGAATGAAATGAAACAAAAGCTATCAGTTGGGAGACGGGGCTGGTTCTATATATAGGCACGAACCGGCCCATTAGCGCCAGGCGTGTTCATTCCTGCGTTTAGAATTTAAACTACAGGAAGTCTGTATTGTAGTTTCCTAGACTTCCGACCGTGCGTGCAGAAACTAAAGTTCTCTAGCATGGGGTCTGGCATGGATTCACATGCTCATGAATATTCCCCGTCGTCAGGCTGGGAATCCTCGGTAAAGAAAAAATCAGTTTCAGTTTTGTTTCTGAACTAGCTTCCTACAGCGTTCCTGTCTGGTGTGCCCCTGCTGGACATTGGCGACGCACACCTTTACGAGATTCTACTGCGTCAACCAGGATTCCAGGGAGGAGTAGAGTCGGCCAAGCAGTGCTGCGCAACCTGTTCGCTTGAAGGTGAGCCTGGTGAGGAGGTAAGAGATGCTTAATGTTGAGCCTTGCCACCTCCCTTGGTTGTGCATGTGTGTACTGCTATGTATTCTTTATCATGAGCATGTGAATCCATGACAGATCCCATGCTGGAGAAGGAACAAGTTACTTACCTGTAACTGTTGTTCTCCAGCATGGGTCTGGCATGGATTCAAATGCAAACCCTCCCGCCTACCCCTCTGAGGCTCTTCTCTTGGTCCTACTGCCACTTTATGTGCTACCAAATCTGAAGATGGCTGCCAGGGGAGGGGCTTAGGTAGAGGGTAGTCATTGCCTGGGGGGCAGTATGACCCAGAGACCAGTGATTGGTTATTAGTAGAAAGACAGTTCAGAAACGAAACTGAAACTGATTTTTTCTTTACCGAGGATGCCAAGCCTGCCGATGGGGAATATTTATGAGCATGTGAATGCATGCCAGACCCATGCTGGAGAACAAGTAACTTGTTCCTTTCTGCTTTTTGTTTTTTTTATTCAGTTTATTACAACCGTTTCAAATACATCTAATTTCATCTCTCCTATTATTTTAAAGAATTTTATTAAATTTATACAAACCAACAAAAAAAAATACAACCAAACACGCAGTGCAATTCTCAACCAATACATGAACATCAATCAGTCTTTGACCACTGCCCCCGCAATCCCACCCCCCATTACGAGCCTGTTTGTCCTCCACACTCCGTATCCGCTGCAAGAGGCAGGGTATCGCTTTCCTCGGATTCCGCTGGATCCAATGTTGTTCCAAATAGTTCAGCTATTAATGATTTCCATGCCATCAGGGTACCCACTTCTTCCTCCCCATACATGCTACTTGCCTCCTGCCATACCACAGTTTCAGCCTCCGCCCATTTTGCAATTCCCTCCACCACACCTCCATCCGTGGTCCGTGACACTTTTTCCATCCCATAGCAATCCTCCACTTTGCAAGCACATATGCCAAGTCTTTCAATTTCCCAACATGTTTAAGCTTCCGTGACCTGGGAAACCCTCCCAGCAGGCAGGCCCAGACTGTGTCTATGATGAGCGTGACCCCTTTTCCAGCTAGTTTTTGTGCCACTCCTCTCCAGAAACACTCGATTACTGGGCATGACCAAAACCTATGTGTCATGTCAGCGTTCTCCACGTCGCACTTAGGGCATGCCTGTCTCCCAGCATTTCTAAACTTAGATATCCTCAGAGGGGTCATATATGCTCTATGCGTTACATACAGTTGAATTTGCTTCAATCGGGCATTCCTTGATACTTTCTTATGGTATCCTAGGGCACGCTCCCACATCCCATCATCCATCTGGGTTCCCACCTCCGCTTCCCAATCCAATCTCAAATGCGTCAATTCTTTCCCAACCTTAGTCATTACCATTTCATACAATCTCGAAATCTCATGCCCTCCCTCCGCTATGTCATATATCGTTCCCATAATGGTGTCTGGTTCTTCCGCCAATACTGTTTCAGGCCACATTTTCCGAATTTTCTGCACCAACCTGTGATATGTAACATATTGGCCCCCATGCAATCCCGCCTCTTCCCCTAGTCCTTCAAAATCCTTGATGGTCCCCTCTTGCCAGATATCCCCTAACGTTACCAGCCCGACCGACTCCCAGTAGGATCTGACAATCACCCTTAGTTGCTTGTCACCCCCTGCCAAAGCAACCAGCGGTACTTGCGGGGAACACGGAAGCGGGTCCCCCATCATCCGGCATGCTCGGCGCCACATTTTCCACCCTAGCATCATCATCCCCGGTGTTACGCTCACCTGGTTCCCACGGGGACATCAATCTGACCAGCCTGGTGCCACGTTGAGCCGAGATGACTGACTGGACACCCCCACTTACTTAGTTTGTCGGCTCCTATGAATATCTTTCTGCAAAGGAGAAAGGGAATTAACCTCCCGTAATTCGAGCGTTAACCCACCTTCCACTCCCGTTGTCTGCCCACTGACCACTCCCGATGTTCCCTCTTGTTCTCACCTGATGGTTTAGAAAGGTGGGCTCTCCATCCTGCATCGAGCGCAGGGGCGCGTAGACGACCAGTTACTTCACTGGCGTGGAGGAGTTGGTGAGTTCCAGTATTGACTCTAGGATCCAATAGTTTGTAAGAGTTCAAATGTCTGATCTTCACTCTTTCCAATTCCTTGTAGGTTGCCGACTTAACCACCACGAAGAGTCCAAAGGGCAGTTGGTGAGAGTCAGGTAAGTCTATAGTGGTTTTCCCCTTAGGGGCCGGGGTACGGCTATGATGCAGAGTTAACTGCGCCGACCCGATATGAGGTGAGTACCCCCTGCGGTAAATCAGGTAAGTCTTTGGGGGGTTGCTTGTAATGTCCAGTGGTTTCCCCTTAGGGGCCGGGGTGCGGCATTGATGCAGAGTTAACTGCGCCGACCCGAGATGAGGTGAGGTGACACATTTATTTGTTTTTCGCTTTTTTGTTGGGCGCAATCAGGGTTTTAAACACCCTGCCATCATTTGTTAACAGCTTGTTCACTTGATCCAGATAGAAAGTCAGTGCAAAGGTTCGTTTTTTGTTTGTTCCATCTGAAAACACTGACCACCACTTTTCACCACACATGGAAGGTCTTTCTGATATGTACATTCGCAAATGCTTTGTTCTCAATGCTCTGAGTGCCGGGTAAAATACAGTTAGATGCTTCAGAGTTTCCTTGGCACCATTGCAGAATCTGCACCTAAGATCTAAAGGTATGTTGTTTTTCCTCAAGCACTGCATCTCTTTGGTATCAAATAAATTTAACCGAAATTTCATAAATACTGCTCTCTGGTATTTGCTTGGGAACTTCCCCAAGTAACTTGGTAGCTTTTTTAAGACTTTAGTCTCTAAAGCAACATTTTGCATTCATTTTTGTCGTGATCTCTGTTCTACAGTATCCACCCAATCTTGAAGCCACAATTATTTTTAAAACAAATTTGGGTTCCTTGTAGAGTGTTGTTATCGCTGTCGAGCTCACCTAGAATGTTTTCACATCGGTCAGCCCATTGCCACAGAATTGTTTCCTTCTTGCTGCCTCTTGGATTATGTAATATATTGAATTGTGGTGGCCGATCTTCAACAATAATTTTTCGGTAACGCGACAGCATGTTCCAGGCCACTCTCGCATTTATAGATATGAGACCCAGCTCGGAACACCTTTCGGTAGCCACAACACTTTTCGCCAAAAGGTGTTTTCATAACATGCCCATAATGAATGAGAACTGCCCAATGCACACTCTGCTCCATGAATCAAGGGCGGGTCAACCTTTTGCCTGTAGAAGTCAACTGTTGGCTTTAACGAAAATTTGCCATTTCTTTTATTTATTACAACACCTTGGGCAGTTAATTGTTTGCATTTCTTCGCTTTTGCCTTTTCCACCCAAGGAGCATCATGGATGTTACTGTTAATCCACATACCTAGATATTGAATGTGGTTCACACATTTTAGAATTTCTTACCCCAGATGCCATAGTGGCTTCTTTTTGGACAATCCTTTTCTTCCTCTAAGGTTTTGGAGGATTAGAATTTCGGATTTCGCAGGGTTTATTTTAAGTCCATTTGCGTCGACATACTTTTCCAGCGCAGACAGTTTCCTTTGGAGAACGATGGGGTGACATCTAGAAGAGCCAGGTAGTCTGCGTATAGCATGCAGCCAAGAGGTTTCCCATTGATTTTAGGTGGGAATGCAGACACACTTCCCAAAGTTGCCCCAATATCTGATATGAACAAGTTGAACAAAATGGATGCCAACGAGCACCTCTGTTTGACACCTCTGAAGGTCTTAATGGGAGCAGACAGGGTTCGAGCACGAGCAAGGCGAATTCTTTTTTTTAACCATTTTTATTTATTCAACGAAGGCTATACATGGTATAAATATATAAGGCAAAGCAAACGCATTCCTCCCCGACTCGTGTGTGGATAAGTTGGCTTACCCGTTGGTACACGTGAAATAGGTGCCTTCGAAGGTTTTAACAATTAACTCGCACTGTTCCCACCCCCCCTCCTTTCCCTTCCGGATCCCCAACGCCACAGTCCCCGGTTTTGCATCCCTTTTGGCATCCCTTTTGGCTCTGTGTCAATCTGACTATGACCCTTGTAGTCCTTTAACATACTTGAATGTTTTTAAGGATTTGCGGCCTGTAAAAGTATGTTTCTCTTTCTTCTACAAAGTCTTGGAAGGGTTCCCATATCGATAGAAATTTCAAGTATTTCCCCACCTTTAGGGCACTTATCTTCTCCATGGCCATCACCCCCCATACCTTAACCCCACCACCAAGGCGCCGTTGGGCCTTCTTTAGTCTTCCATCTCTGGGCGAGTGTCATTCCTGCTGCTGACAGTAGGTGTGTGATCAAGGCGCCTTTATTCCCGGAGGCCGGGTAAATACCCTCTACAACTGCTCCCAGTAAAATTACTTTGGGTGACATTGGTAGTTCTGTTCCTGTTATCTCCTTTATATGTCCCAATATTTCTTTCCAGTATGCTACTGCCTTTGGGCATGTCCACCACATGTGGTAAAGGTCCCCCCTCTCGCCACATTGCCTCCAGCTGTCCGGGGAGTATTTTCCATTGATATTGTGTAGCTGGATGGGGGACATATACCATCTAAAGGCTAAATTTGTTTGTTGACTCTTTAATTGCTGTGCACTTGTATGACTTCTGTACTCTCAGCAATATTCGGCTCCATTCCTCTTCTGTGAGTACTTCTCCTATCTCCTTCTCCCAATTGTCCTTGTATGAGAGTTTGTCTTCTATTTGTGCGTTGTTCAACAGTCTGTATAGTCTTGTTATCCCTTCAAACTGGAACCCTGCTGCATGGTTATTCTAACCCTGTCAGTGGTCTGGATCCAGCTCTTTTCACCAATGGGTGGGAGATCCAGTGCCTTACTTGTGTATACTTGTATCATTCATTTTCCCCTAGACCACATTTTTCCTTACATTAAATGAAAGATAAGGGGGCTCCCTCTCGGTACATGTCTTTTAAAGTCAGCGTGTCCCCTCCAGTCCACCCATCCCTGAATTTCTGCTGTAGTCCTGGGGTGAAATCTGTGTTGTATGCCAGTGAGAATGGACCCAGTCCCCTGCGCGTGTTCTTCATGCCCAGGGCTTTATCCCAGCTACGTAATGCCACTCTGGTGGCTTCCAATGAATTGCCACCTCTTTTCCGGGCTGCCCTGGAGAGGGATTGTAGTGCTATCAGTGGGATTGTTGTGGCCGCTTGTTCCAGTCCACCCCAACCAGTCAAGGTGTCCACTCCCGCCCCATTTGAGCATCAGAGCTAATTGGGCTGCCAAAATGTATCTCCCGATGTCCGGAACCCCCAAGCCCCCAAGAATGGGTGGACGAGTCAGGATCCTTCTTTGGATCCTGGGTCTCTTCTTTTGCCAAATGAAGGTGTATATAGCTTTTTGTAATTCCTGAATTGCGTTAGGTGGTATCTCAGTTGAGACCGCCCCTGCCACATAAAATAAGCAGGGGAGTAGGGTCATCTTCACTGCCGCGATTCTCGCAAACCATGACAGTTCCTGGGTCTCCTGTCTGTTCAAATCCTCTTGTAATTGCTTCCAGAGGGGTACAATATTAGCTCTGTACAGGCTCCCCATTTCTTTTGTTAGTTTTATACCCAGATATTCTAATGTATCTTTTTCCCATACTAGGGGGTATGAATTATTTAGGGCTATGATCACCTCTCTTCCTTCTGTTATATTTAATGCTTTAGACTTGGAGTAATTTATGGTAAACCCGGAGATGCTGGCAAACTCCTGGAGTTTCCAGATTACTCTGGGCATTGTGGTTGCGATGTCCTTCATAAAGAGCATTATATCGTCTGCGTATAAGGCTATTTTGTGCGTCGTATCCCCTCCTTTCACTCCCCTTATTCCCGGGTCCCTCCTGACTTCCACTGCAAAGGACTCCATTGCCATAGCAAAAATAAGCAGAGATAGAGGGCATCCCTTTCGTGTCCCCCTCCTTATGTTAACCTGTGTTGAGCTTTGACCGTTTACTATAACAATTTGTTGAGGGGAGCTGGAAGTACACCAGCACCATCTTGACAAAAGCTGATCCACATCCGAAACCCCTCCAAGACTAGCTTTAGATATTCCAAATCTAGGCTATCAAAGGCCGTTCTGGCTTCCAGCGCCGCTATTGAGAACCGCTGGTTCGTTCTCGTCCCCATCTCGATGACGTTGATCGCGCGCCTTATATTATCTTGTGTGTGCCTACCTCTAACAAAACCTGCCTGGTCTTCGTGTATAATCTCGGGGAGAACCTTCGTCAGCCTGGTCGCCAATATTTTAGTGTATAATTTTGTGTCTGTGTTTAAAAGCACTACAGGGCGGTAGCTGGAGCATTCAGGGGGATCTTTGCCCGGTTTCAACAGTAGTATGGTTGTTGATTTCCCCATATCAGACAAGACCGACCCTTTCTCCCTAAAGGTGTAAAAGAGAAGTGTGAGAGGTGTTAGCAGTTGTGTGCGGAATGTATTATAATAACCGCCGCCTAGCCCATCCGGGCCTGGAGTTTTGTTTGTTGGTAGTGCCTGTATTGCATTGCTTATCTCCTGTGCAGTTATTTCTCCCCCCAGTATCTCCCTGTGCTGTTCTGTGATCTGAGGAAGTTTCATAGCTGCCAAGTAGGCCTTTTGGTTTGCGTGTTCAAGGGGCTCTGGTTTTAACAGATCCTCGTGGAATTGGACCATTGTTTCTAGTTTCTAGCTTCTCCCTTTCTGCAGTATGGGTTTCCCCTTTCCTATCCTTGAGTCGAGCGATGGAATTACGAGTTTTTTGTTTCTCCAGTTTAGCCGCAAGCAATTTGTTTGCCTTTCCCCCATATATATATTATGATTGTTTGGGGCTCAGTAGAGACTGGGCCACCCTATCTGCGGTGTGGTTTTCCAATTGCGCTCTTATTTTCCTCATCTCCAGTAACGTCCTTTGTGTTTGGCGAGATTGATGTTAGTTCCCCGCCTCTTTTAGTAACCCCTCTAGCTTCTGTGTGACGAGGGCCCTCCCTGTAATATGCAGCCGCTTGCGAGATAAATTCACAGCGGATTACTGCTTTCCCCGCATCCCAGATTACCCTCCAGTCTGTCTCCCCAGTATCATTTTCCTTAAAGTAGTTGTTTATGGCCCCTCCATATGTGCTCTAAGTGCTATATCCCTTAAGATCACCTCCTTTATTCTCCAGTGTGGGCGATGCCTGCCTCCCTCTCTGGTTTTTCTCAATGCTCACCAACACTGGCGCGTGGTCAGAGAGATATTGCGGGCCTATCTCGACCATAGTGACCTTGGGAATCAGGGAAGCCGAGATCAGGAGCATATTGATCCTGGAATAGCCTCTGTGTACTGCCGAGTAGTGTGTATATTCCCTGATTTCCTCCTGAAAAAAAACAGGTTTCAGTTACCCCCAAGTCCCTAAAGAGTTTCCTGAGTGCTTTCCTATTTCTCTGCTCTGTGTTTGTGGGTGGGAGCGTTTTGTCAAGGGACGGGTCCATACACAGTTGAAGTCGCCCCCTATGATTACCTGCCCCTCACACCATCCCTCGAGTATTTGTCATATTCCAGTTATGTATGTGTCTTGCTTCTCATTGGGAACATATATTACTACTATCATGAAGAGTTGTCCCTTGATCCTGCCTTTGACTCCCAGATACCTCTCTTTGGGATCTCTTAATAATTGTAGTTTTTGAAACTCTAAATCACGGTGAAGCAGAACGGCCACTTCCTTGAACTTTTTGCTGCTTGAGGCAAATCATTGCAGAGAGAATTACCTATGTGCCATCCTTTTCTCATCGACCGGGAGAAGATATGTCTCCTGTAGAATCCCTGTAGTCGTTTGCATAGCTACCATTCTGCTCAGGATGGCGCATCGTTTTGCTGGCGAGTTCAGTCCCTGCACATTAAAGGACATTATTGTTGTTTCTCCCACTGCGAATTGGCTCACTGTTCCTGTCCCCTCCTTTGTTCTGTTTCCCTCTGCGGGCTTCCAAGTCTTCTTGTCCTCCCCTACGCATCTACAGTGGCCCCAGAGCCAAAAGTCTTACCCCTGTTTCCCACTCCCCCTTTTCCCTCCCCCAACCCCTTCCAGTCCCGCCCCCCCATTTCACCCTCCCCCTGAGCTACTATGTGGCAGGGATCGTATTGATCCCCCCTGGTAATATCCCTGGGCTTTAGTTCACCAATATCTCAACAAAGTTCTTGTACCAGGACATTCCCATATCCTGAGTTAGATTCATTGATGGCAACTCCTCCTACCTCTGTGCGGGTCCATTTCTATCGAGTCTCTCTGCTTATGAGCGAGTAATTTAGAATGCTGCATTTAGCTTTCCACAGTTTTCTGGCCTTTGCAGGAGTCTGTGTTCCACCTTCTTACTCAATCTTGGTGCTTGTAGGGGCCCATTAGTTTTGACTCTCGGTTTGTTCTCCTTCTCCTTTGCGTAGACCATTCCCATGGGTTGTCCTGATTATTGGAGGTGTTCTGAGTTGGCCTGCCTCCTGCCTGGTTCTGGTCCTCATCCATGTGCAACAGTGCCAGGCCCTCCTCGCAGATGCCGATTCTCCTTGCTTTGCCTTCCCAGGTGAAAGACAGCCCAAATGGGTAGGCCCATCTGTATGTTATGTGTTTGGCTTGCAGGGCTTTCGTGACTTTGTTTGTGAAGCGTCGTTAGGGCCAAGTCTTGGTAAAGATGTATGTGGCTTCCAGTAATCGTCAGGTCTGTATGAGATCTTGCAGCCCTCAGGATTTCCTCTTTCAGGCCGTAGGAGGTCATGGCTACCAACACATCCCTGGGTCTTGCCACGGGACATTTCTTTTGGGCCCCACCCTGTGGTTCCTGTCGAATTCAATCTTATAGGGTTGAGTATCGTTTAGTGGTTGCTGAAGCATTGTTGCATGGTAGCCCTTAGGTCACCGTCCGTTCCCGATTCCAGCAGGCCTTTGATCCTGATGTTGGACCTGCGTGACCTGTTTTGGAGATCTTCGGCTTGGAGTTCTAGATTGTTTGTGGCTCTAGCGACTTGGTCCAGCAGGATACTGTTTTGATTTGCGTCTTCCGCCATTCTTGATAAGCCGCTTTCGGCTGTGCCCACTCTGTCCCCCAGCTCATTTACCTCCTTTCGCATCTCTTGGAGGGTGGATTTTAGTTCCTCCTTCATTTGTCCCATTTGGATTTGAAAGGTGCTTGTAAGCCTGGCTTCCATTCCTTTTAAACAGTTAAAGAGTTCCTCCTTATCCGTGGCCATTGTGGGAGAGTTTGTGGCATCTGTTGCGGTGGTCGTACTCTGTGCTGGTGTGGCTGGCAAGTCATCCGTCTGTTGCCTGAGATTCTAGCACTTTTCTAATTGACCTTCTTGGCGCCCAACTAGGGTCCTAGCTCTAGGTGGGGCAGTTTTTGATCTTGCTCCAAAACCAACAGGAACCGTCCCAACAGGAAAGTGATCCTTAATTGTTGCAGTGGGATAATTTTACTGCACCCTATCTCGCTCCAAAATAATTAGAACGGGATCACTACTAACTGGGTGCGACTAGTCACTATCTCTGGTAGTGTCGTCTTGTCAGCTATTTACTCAACAAAATATCTCATACATGCAAGATTCAATCTTGCATACTGTTTTACCATTCTGGAAATTTTTGTCAACTGTAATCACATACAAGCACTCCATATTACACATAGAGCTTATTCATAGAAAAGGTCACCGTTTATTACAGAAATTGTCCTGATTCCACAAAAGTAAAATGTTATACTTTACATAAAACAATCATGATTCCACAAGATTTAATATTAACATTTAACATAAAGAGAAAAAAGAAAAAACAAGCATGAAAAATCCCTAAAGATCAAATTAATCATACATGGGAATAAATGCCCAATTGTTTTTACAAATCCTTTCAAGACTCAAAAAATCATCAAATTATATCAATTAGTAATCTGTTCATTTGAGAACAATGTCTCACTAATCTTTCAACATTACTCGGGGTCTATGGACGTATATTGCCTATTTGATTCTACAAATGGCTTCCCATTCTAGCATAATTGAAACTCAAAATGCAGGGATAAAGTACGTTTCGGCATTGTGGATGAAATGAGCGCCTTCCTCAGGACCAGAAGTCAGATTTGCAAGGGCAGGACCCCTGGGTAAAAGAAAAAACAATAAAATAGAAATGTGTAAAATTGAAAATGTGAAGTGCTAACAAGTACACCACCATCCCCATATGTCACCCATAAACACTTAATATATTGAAAAGGTCAACCAGGTGACTGATGGAGCTGGATACAGAAATGAAAAAAAAAGGAAAAGAAAGACAGGCTTAATATTTGTAAAAACTATTTATAAAGAGAACTGCTTCCTAATATGTGCCTGTCCACACAAGAGCATCTCAGCTCATCGGTAAGGTTCTAATAGTAATGGATACTGGCAAAGAATGTCAGCCGATGTGAGGCCAACATTAGCAGAAAAATGTTAAAATCCGAACAATGTAGGCCTAATTTAAAAAAAAATGATGTACTACTTATTCCAAAAACTATTCATGGTAAAACCCATGGTCTACAGAAGAGTCTTAAAACCGAAACCAAAAATTAAATAAAGAGATACATGGAAACACACACTTACACACAGCTTGTTGGTGCTGTGAATCTCGAACAGGTTGAAACTCCTCCTTACTTCCCATAAAGGAGGCTCAGGCGCAGACCCAATAGGGACATTGGGCCAGCTCTTGGTTGTGTTGAGTGTTCTGATAAGTGTCCAACACTAGCGGGTGAAGACCAACAGTTGTCATAAATCACCTAATGGTTTCAATAGACCTCTATATGCACGGGTAGTGTATGGAAATAGAAAAAATACCTCCAATGCACCAAAAAGATCCTGTAGCCAACTCTCACGGCCAGCAGTGATTCGTGAAATATCAATAGATGAAACAAAGAAATGTACATGCTGCTGCGTTAGCAATTACGAAAAGTCGCTGGATGCACTTAGGCCAACCACGTTCATAATGTTGATCAATTGTCAAACCCCATCTAGCAGGGAACTGCAGGATTTAAAACAAGACACAGCGATTTTATAGATCTAATGCCCTTCGTCCTAATCGATAAGTCAGACACATACAGAGATACAAATATTGGGATTTACCCTTTATGACAGATGTAATGTGTCTTCCTCTTATACCGAACGTTGAATAGTATACGCGTTCGATTGGCGGCGGTCTCCAAAACTCAAATCCGCTGCAACGTAAAACCAAAGATACATGTAAGAGAAAGAGGCTACGCCAAACCAGCCTAGATGCATCTAGCTACAGGTAACCCTTTACCTTGTGGTCTGCAGGTTTTTTTTTTAAACAGTTTATATTATTTTTATTAACAACACTCCAAACATTACAAACATTGAGGACATTCGCATTTGAGCTTCACATCATCATATTCACATGTTGTGCGTCACAGTCCTCCCCCCTCCCGCCCCCTTAACTCGAGTCCCTACTTCGATGCCACCTGCTTGCATATCTCCGGGCTTGTCTTCTACATTAATTTCCTTAAAAACATCTTCGCTAAATTCGGCCTGGGAGGGTCCCACCATCGTGGCCACCAGTTGTCTCCATGCTATCAGGGGTCCCGCTTCTTCCTCCCCTCCCCTACTGATTGCTTCATACCAAGCTGCCGTTTCTGCATTTGCCAATTTCAGGAGGTCAGCCCACCACGTCTCTATTCTGGGTTGTTGGGCTGCCTTCCAGCCCATTGTGATTCTCCGTTTGGCCAGGTTGTAGTCCAGGTCTTTCATCTTACTAATGTGCTTTAGGTTACGTGGTCTGGCAAAACATCCCAGCATGCATGCCCAAAATGACTCCACCTCCAGTATGATCCCTTTTTCGGCTAGGCATAGCTCAACCTCTGTCCAGAATCTACCCAACTCCGGGCAAGCCCAAAACATGCGTATCATCCCAGCTTCCGCCGTCCCGCACCTAGGGCATTCTGTGTCATATATGCCCTATGAGTAACATATAACTGGATCTGCTGTAGCCTCGCGTTTCGGGACACCTTCTTGTGGTACCTTTGAGCCCTATCCCATTGTCCATCCAGCATAGGTTCTCCCACCTCCTCCTCCCAGTCCCGCCTCAGTTGGAGCAACTCCTTGCCCACCCTAGTCATCAATAGTTCGTATATGTGGGATATTTCGTACCCACCCTCCGAGATATCGTACATCGTCTCAATGACCGCATCGGGTTGCTCCGCTAGCACTGCCTCAGGCCACCTTTCTCGCACCCATCTGATTATTCTTGTATAGGTAATATATTGGCCTTTGTGCACCCTGGTGTCCTCCATTAATCTTTGGAAGTCTAGTGTCTCCCCCTCCTGCCATACATCTCCGAGGGTCACAAGGCCCATCGGTTCCCAGTATCTGCAGATCCCTTTTTATCATTTGCAAGTCCTCCCCAAATAGCACCACTAGCGGCACCTGCAGGGAGCATGGGGTCGGGTTTCCCACCAATTGCCATGCTTTGCTCCATATTTCCCAGCCCCGTACCAACAGTCTAGCCCTTCCTTGCAACTTTGATTTAGGCAACCACACCACCTCTCTTAGAAAAAAGGGGGCGGTGTTCTTGTACAATAGCCTGGCTTCTGCCGTCTCTTCTTCGGACAACCACCTGGCCACATACTGGAGCTGTCCCGCCAGGTAGTATAACTCGAAGTTCGGTAGGTTTATACCCCCCCATCACACGAGTTTTGTAACTTCCAAAGGGCCACCCTATTCCTGGAGTTATGCCATAAAAAGCCCCTGCATAAGCTGTGGAGTTTCTCAAAAAAACATTTGGGGAGCATATACGGGATGTTCGTAAAGAAATGTAGCAATCTCGGCAGGACCACCATCTTGATCAAAGCCACCCTACCCACCATGGCCAGGGGTAGCCTGGACCAAAACCCCATGCTATTCTTAATGCCCTCCACTGCCCTTTCCGTGTTGTATTTGTGTTCCTCCTCGGCCGTGTGATATATGTCGATTCCCAAATATCGGAATGTCCTGGTCTGCCAGGGTATCGGCAAGACCGGTAGGTTTCTATGCAGGGCCCACCTGTATCTCCCCAAAGGGAACATGCTTGATTTCTTGGGGTTTACCGCTATGCCCGAGAGGGTGGCATAACATTCCATCATCTCCAGGACATATTGTAGGTTTTCTTCTGGGAAGCACAAGTATAGCAATATGTCATCAGCGTACAATGATATCAGGTGCGATCCTCCCTTCGTGAGGATCCCTATCTCCCCATACTGTTGTCTGAGGCAGATTGCCAGTAGTTCCAGGGCAAGTATGTACAGCATGGGTGACCAGGGGCAGCCCTGTCTAGTGCCCCTACTAAGTTGCCATTTGTCTGAGATTATTGCGCCAGTCTTAACCCTGGTGATTGGGGAGCTATACATCATTTTGACCCACCTCAGGTACCCCGGCTCCATCCCATATTCTTTCAGAGCCGCTAGCAACCACGGCCACCTCACAGAGTCGAAGGCCTTAATGGCATCCAACTAGACTATTACCCTGTCGCCAGGGTCCTTCTCTGTCTGTTCAATAATGTGGTGGAGTCTCATATGATTGTCGGTTATATTCCTGCCCGGTACGTAGCCTGTTGGATCGGGGTGTACCAGTTTGCCAATAACACGTTTGAGCCTGTTTGCCAGCGTAGCTGTGAGGATTTTGCTGTCTTGGTTGAGCATCAATATGGGTCTGTATGACCCACAATCCATGCTTGGCTTGCCCGGTTTAAGGAGCGGAATGACCACCGCCTCCCTCAGGGACTCTGGCAGCCTCCCTTGTTGAAACGCCTCATTCAGCATGGCAAGCAGCGGGGTGAGTACCTCCTGCTTGTATGTCTTATAAAATTCACTTGGGAGCCAGTCTGACCCGGGGGCCTTACACGTGGATAGGTGCTGAATCACTGTCTCTAATTCTTCTAATGTGATTGGGGCATCCAGGTCCTCCTGTTCCCGATCGATTCATTTGGGCAATCCTATGTCTTCCAGTGTTTCCTGAATCTCTCAACCCATCTCCTCCCCTGTGTCCTCATAAAGGCGTTTATAGAATCTGAGGAACCCCTCATTGACTCCCTCCTGGGTATCCCAGGTCTGGCCTTCCTCCCCCTTTATCTCCTTGACCAGTGATCGCGGTGTTTCATTTTTGCACAACCATGCCAGCAGCCTACCCGGTTTGTCTCCCCCTGCATGTTGCCTTTCAATATATTTTTTATAGTTCAGTTTACATAATCTGTCCCAGTGCTCCCTGCTAGTTTGTTGTAACAGCTTCACCCGTTCGGCATTATCCTGTGAGGTGCTCCCCCTCCGCATTATTTCTTCCAGCTCCTTCTCTGTCTCCTGTAGCTCCCGCTCTATGCCCCCTTGAACCCCTCTAGATTTGGATATGGCTGCACCCCGTACTACTAGTTTAAACGCCTCCCATAAGGTTCCATCTGACTGCACACTCCCTCTATTAATATCAAAGTACTCAATAATCGCTTCCCTTAAGTCCTCACGGAATCCCGAGTCCTGCAGGGCCTCGGATCTGAGCTTCCATGCCGGGATTCTCACTCTAGGGGGCTGGTGCCTCCACTCCAAGACCATGGGGGAGTGGTCCGAAAGCACTCTGGCCTTATATTCCGAGCCTATCATTTCTCCTACCAACTCAAAGGCAACAAACATATAATCCAGTCTCGTGTGCAGATTGTGTGGGGCCGCATAATGTGAATACTGCCTGTCTTCCGGGTGTAGCTATCTTCAGATATCTTCTGGTCCAAATTCTCTCAGCAGGGCCTGTAATGCTTTTGCAGCCGGGTGGGTCTATCTAGTTTACTGTCTGACCTATCCATTTTGGGGTGTACTGTACAGTTAAAATCCCCTCCCCATATAATCGCGCCGCCCAGTAGGGGGCTAATTTTACCGTATAGGGCCCTAAAATAGGCCGCTGTGTCTTGGTTGGGGGTGTATGAGTTTATAATGCTCACTTCCCTGTTTTCCAGCTTCCCCCGCACCACTATCATTCTACCATCTGGGTCTACTGTGGACTGAAGCAATTGAAATGGTACATGAGGTGCCAACCACGTGACCACCCCCCTTGCATAAGCAGAGTATGTGGCTCCTGTGGTGGTCCCTCTCCACTTTCTCTTAACCACCTCCAGTTTCTCATTAGTAAGGTGGGTTTCCTGTAATAGTGCTATGTCAACTTTCAGCCTTCTCAAGTACATCATTACTTTATTCCTCTTCAGATAACTGTTGAGGCCTCTCACGTTCCAGGTTACAAGTCTAAGGCTACCCATTGCCATGCGTGGTTTGTTCCTCCTCCTCTCCTCCCGGGTTTCCTCTCCAGTCTAGTTTGACATGAAATTGGGCTCGTACCCCTCCCTCTTCCAACATAAACTCTGTGGTTTGTCCCCTCTCCCACCTCCTTTGTTCCTCTCTCCTGTCTCTTTTGGCATGAATATGGGCTTGGTCCCCTCCCAATTGCAACAATAACTCCCCAACTAGCCCCCCATTTCCCAAAACTATGTTCACTGCACACCTTCCCTCCCCTCCCCCCTCCCTCCCCGTCCCCAACTGGTGCCCAGCTCCATCCCTGTATCTCAGGCTCCCCCACATTTGGTCCTATCCCGGGATGCTGAAATCAGGAACCCAGCAGGGTGTTACCGAGCTATCGGTATTCTAACTAGTCTATTCGCAGAGGTGTGAGAGCGGGGTTCCATGAGGCTCCTACAGTTTGCACTATACCACCGTGCTGAAGCATTTAAGTTTACATGGCCCATGTAGCACATGTCCCAGCTGATTTGGCCCTGTCATATATTCTAGCCCCAGTGTCTGTGCCTGAAGCACTGTGGGTGCCGCAGCCCCGTTTTGCTTATCTGCGCTGTCTTCCTTCTTGGTGCCAGTTTCCGATGGGCAGTTCTGTATGTCAAGTGAGGCAATAGACTAGATGGGAAACCTAGTCACACAACCGCTCTCCGTTTGTACCCGATCTGGGTAATGTTGTTCGAAAAAACGGTTCCAAACAGTGCTGGTTTTATTCCTCCTAATCTAGGAATTGTTCATAAATCCAAAATAACTTTAAAGACTTCACTTGGGTAATGTATATATTTCTTTATCAAAGAAATCTAAAAAATGATCACTAATCAAATCTTAGTGAGGACGCAGCTGACATATTTCATTATTCGAGTAGACTTAAGATGCCAATGCACATCGGAGTGTTAAACTCCTTCATCAGGGCAAGTCTGTACTGTTGGAGGAAGGTAACATCAACAAAATCATAAGAAAATGTATAGAGAAAGAGCAATGCACAATGAAATGTAATGGTGACATAATAATCATACAGCACATAAAAGAAAAATAATGATCTCTGTGTAGCTGTCTAAGCCTGTCTGTGCACCATGAGTGGCTGGATCAGCATTTATAAGTTAAATGTAGCCGTGTCTTATAATTTGTAACACCATTGTGCTGACCACCCTTCACAAGATGACTGTTACGCTCACCTGGTTCCACGAGGGCGCCACCCAGCAGTTGGGGTTCAGATGTCCCTCCTTGCGATGCCCAGATGCGACCAGCGGAAGAGTTCTGCCTTGTTTTAGATGTTTGCGGGTTCTCTGTCCTACTGTCTTGGCAGGGGCGCGTTGAGCTTGGTGGGCAATGGCGATCGAGTTGCTTCACTGATGCCGGCCCGTCTTGAGTCTTTCAGGTAGGTCTTATTGCTGTGAATATTGCGGTTATTGCATGCCTTTTACACAATTTCTTTTTCTTCCTAGATACGCGGAAGTCCAATATGTGGCAAGGCGGAATCTGTGTTTCGCCGGTAAGTATGTGCGTTTTTGGAGCGCCTTGATGCGGTGAGTAGGCGCTATGCACTGCGCTTAAGATGCCTTGCCTTTGCTAACCTGTTATCTTTTCCTCTCCACAGGTCGCGGTACTCGGCCGGAGTATGGGATTTCCGTAGTGATGCTGATTGAGGAACGGCTGGCGAGGTAAGCCTTTCGGCACAGTTCGTTAATTGTACAATGTCTAATGCCTTGTTTCTTCTCTTTTACAGGTCCGTCGATCCGAAGGAGCGCTGGTTCCAGGATGATGGTCGGAAGAGCTGCGGACCGCTGGCGATGAAGTTCAGGTAAACTGCTGCCTTTTTCTCACAATGTCTTCTTCTATCCTTTGCAGGTGCTGTTCTTATGAGATTCGTGGCTGAAGCTGAACACGGTGAGCGTTGCGTTGCAGTAATGCAAACTAACGCGAAGCGTGTCAGTCTATTCGGGTGTGGTTTAAATAGCTTCAAGAAAGAAGTCCAGGTAAAATAGTCCCCATGGTACCACACCCAAAAATACTACACTGCAAGCCTGGTTTGAAGGAGCCAGGTTATGAGGATGCCTCCACATGACTGGCATTAATGAAAAGTAGTTCCCAAGCACAAATCCATATTCAAACATGAGCCTGGCGCCAAAGGGGTGTCTGGGGACTGGAATCAAGACTCTCCCTGGCCCATAGGTTGGCTAGGTGGTCTTCAGAGTGTGAGTCGTGACAGCACTCCCCCCCGCCCCCCCAAGGCCCCTCTCAAGGTGTTCCTTCTGTCCGGCCCAGGCTTAGTTGGGAAGTTTCAATGCTAGCTTTTGATCAGACGCGGTGCGTGAACATTTTCACAGGGTTTCCAGGATCTGTCTTGGGGTCCAAAACCTTTCCAATCTATTAGATAGTATAGTCTCCCCCTTGAGTACTTAGAATCCAGTATGCCTTTAACTTCAAATTCAAGTTCTCCGTCGACAAGAATGGGTTTCGGAGCTGCTTCAATCCGTGTACCAGGTTGCATTGGTTTTAAAAGGGACACATGAAATACCGGATGGATGCGTAGATTGGATGGTAAATCTAACTTGACGGCCGCTGGACTGATAATCGTCTTGATGGTGTTGGGGTCCCAAATACCTGGGTTGAAAGGTCCGGGTTCCTTTGATGGGTGTAAACTTGGTGGCTAGCCAAATCTTGTCTCCTACTTGATAATCGGGGGCCTTCGTCCTGTGTTGGTCGGCGAATTGTTTTTGCTTGGTTTTGGCGTGAGTCAGATGTTCTCTGGCCTTTTTGAAAGCCTGAGTGATGCTGGTGTGAAGGGTTTTAACCGCAGGCATTTTCAATTTGGTTGGGAGATCCAATTCTGAGGTACGCGGGCGTCTACCATATAAGGTATAAAAAGGTGTTTGCCCAGTACTGGAATGTAAGGAGTTGTTATATGCGTACTCAGCTATCAATAGTAAGTCCTACCAGTCTCTCAGCTCGTGATGTAACATACACTGTAGGTATTGCTCAAGGCTCTGGTTGGTCCTTTCGGTCTGACCGTCCGTTTGGGGGTGGTGGCTAGTGGATAACCGGACATCAATTTGCGCCATTGCACAACACTTTCTCCAAAAGTTGGAAATTAACTGACTACCTCGATCAGAGATCAGGACTGATGGGAATACATGTAATTTAACAATATTGTCCAGAAATACCTTGGCAAGAGTAGATGCATCTAGAAGGCCTTTGAGTGGAATAAAGTGGGCCATCTTCGAGAATAGGTCTACGACTACAAGAATGGTGTTAAACCCTTGACTGGTAGGCAGATCCGTGATGATGTTGAGGGAAAGGGTGTGCCATGGCCCTGAAGGAATGTCCAAAGGACTCAAAAGACCGAATGGTTTATGTTTTTGCGATTTGTTTTGTGCGCAGACTCCACAAGATTGAATGTATTGGATTATATCTCTCCGCCAGTTAGGCCACCAAAAGTTCTGTTTAACCTTGGCTAAGGTCTTGGTGATTCCAGGGTGCCCTTCGATTAGGGAATCGTGGTAACCTGAAATGACCTTCTGTTGTAGGTTCTTGGTGGGTATGTATAGGTGGCCCTTAAAAAGGGGTAAGCGGTCTTGGATGGAATATTGTTCTCCTTGTGCTTGCCATGCAAGGAGGGTATCCGGATTCATGATTTGTTGAATTTCCTTTTTCAGTTCCATGTGTGTTAAGGCTATAGTCAGGCCTAAGAGTTTGTCTTCAGGTATGATGGGGACTGGATCTGGGGCTGTAAAAACCAAGTCATCTGTTAAAGTACGAGAAAGTGCGTCAGCCTTTCCATTCTTTTTTTTTTTAACTTGTTTATTTATAGTTCACACAGGAGAACAGAGCATTAACGATGCTTACATCTCACAGGGCATATCACACCATAGTGTCCCGTCGCCTACCCCCAAATTCCCGGAAGGCAGTGATACGTGTCTCATTCGGCCTGGGCAGGTGGCGAGTCCTCCCCCAACGTGTGGAGGGCTCTCGCGATCAAGCGTGGTTTGAAGGTCAGAGCCGGGTTGTTCTGGTCATAGTCCAGGACCGGGGCCCAAATGTCATTAAATCGGTAGAGCAGACCTGCTTTGGCTGCCGTGACCTTTTCTGCTATCAATATGTCCCATAATTTAAGCCATCATAGGGTCATCAGTGGTCCGTCCGTGGACTTTACGGTGACCCGCACCTGGATTTTGGCAGCCAACAGGAGTTGGGATATCAGCGCCGCCCTCCTCCCCGTTCTCAGGTATACGCCCGGGAGTGGGATTCCCAGGAGGACCTGAGGGGATTACGACCTGGGTGATGTCCCGAATGGTGGCCAGACACTGGGTCCAAAATTCCTTCACTCTAGGGCAAGTCCATCACATGTGGAAGTAGGAGCATGGGGTGCCGCAGAGGCGCCAGCAGTGGGAGTCCAAAACGCTCTGAAAGTATTGGAGGCGTAGGGGAGGGTAATACCAACTCAACAGGAGTTTGTGGGCGCATTCCCGGTTGGTGACGCAGCGGGATGCCGTGCGTGTCAGCCTTTCCATTCTTGACACTTGGTCGAAAAGTTATGACAAAATCGTATTCAGCGAAGAAGAGAGCCCATCGCAGCTCGCGTGAAGATTGGGCCTTTGCTGTTTTAAGATACTGCAGGTTTCGGTGGTCAGTAATAACTGTAATGGTGTGTCTGGCTCCCAGAAGGTAGTGTCGCCAGGCTTTGAAGGCGGAATTTGATTGCCAAGAGTTCTTTGTCGGTGATGGCGTAGTTAATTTCTGGAGGTGAAAACTTCTTTGACCAGAAGGCCACTGGATGTAGCTGGCCAGTTTCGGGATCTCTTTGTGAGAGGACAGCTCCCATTGCTATACTGGAAGCGTCCGTCTCTACGATATATGGGAGGTCGGGACGTGGATTTCGTAAGATCGGTGCTGAGGTGAATCTTTTCTTTAGCTCCTGAAAGGCTTTTTCTGCATCTTCGGTACAGGTGAATTTCTTGTTATTTTTTCGTAACAACACAGTGATTGGGTGTACGATTTGGGAGAAGTCTGGTATGAACCGACGATAAAAGTTCGCAAAGCCTAACATACTTTGTCCTCCCTTTATTGACGTCGGTGATGGCCATTGCAGAACGGCGTCCACCTTGTGCAGGTCCATCCTGATGCCTCCGGTAGTAAGGATGAAGCCTAGGAACTCCACTTCGGTTACATGAAAAAAGCACTTTTCTAGCTTGGCAAATAAACAATGTTCACAGAGCTTGGCGAGGACTGAATGGACGTGCTTGATATGATCTTGTTTAGAAGTTGAGTAGACCAGGATATCATCTATGTACACTAGGGCGCAGACATCAATTAACTCTCTCAGGACGTTATTCATGAAGTATTGGAATGCTGCCGGTGCGTTGCATAACCCAAAGTGCATGACTTGATATTCGAATAACCCATATTTAGTACGAAAAGCGGTTTTCCATTTGTCGGCGCTTCTGACCCGAACCAGGTGATACGCTCCCCGATGATCCAATTTGGTGTAAATTTGAGCATCCTTGACCTGGTCCAGCATTTCCGGAATTAGTGGCAAAGGGTAACGGTTCTTCACCGTGATCTGGTTTAATGCGCGGTAATCAATACAGGTCCTTAAGTCCCCTTTTTTTTTCGGCACGAAGAACAAAGGACTGGCTGTCGGGGACTTCGATGGACGGATGAATCCGTTTGCGAGGTACTGGTCTAGATAGGAATTCAGGTGAAAATGTTCAGGTTCAGTCAGAGCATAGATCCTCCCACAGGGGACTTGGGCACCAGGAACAAGGTCGATTTGACAGTCGTAGGGCCTGTGGGGCGGCAGGGTATTGGCTTGGTCCTTCTGGAATACATCCTGGAAATGTACTGGTTACACCTAAGATAGATGTCGTGGTTCCGGGAGTCGTAGAATTACTGAAAGCAGTCTTCTGTTCTTGATAGTAACAGGCTGGAGAGCAGTCACTGGGGAAGGTTAATTTGCTGGCTCGCCAGTTAATCGAAGGATTATGAGCGACTAACCATGGCATCCCTAGAATAAGCCGAAATTGAGGTGCCTTGATGAGGTCGAACAAAAGGATTTCCCTATGCCCGTCCTGACACAGCATTGTTATCTCAGCTGTGCATTGGGTTACGGGTCTGGAAGCGATTTCAGTCCCATCCACGGTAGTCACCTTATCTGTAATCGGCTTGGAACATAAGGAAAGTGCCATCTCTGCAGCCAGATCTTGATCAATACAATTCCCGACTGCCCCACTGTCGATGTAAGCTTCTATGGCATGCATTCTGGATGACCGTTGGTTATTGATCAAGATCACTGGTATTGCAAAGTGTGAGGTCGGTGGCTCCTTTCCCTCACTCGACAAACTGACCTCTACTTTTGCCGAGCTGGGTAGTTTTCCGATTGATATACTTTCTCTTGGTCTTTTTCCGTGGCCCCAACGACCTTCCAAGGGGGTTTCACCGGGCAGTCCTTCAGGAAGTGCCCACATTTTCCACAATACAGACACAGTTGTTGTTGCCTTCTTTTATCTCGCTCTTGTTTTGTTAATGGGGGTCGCACTCCTCCAATTTGCATGGGCTCAGCAGGGTTTTCTTGTGCATGAGTTACATTGTCTCTACACCGAATATACACCGCCCGTGGATCCATTTTGGAGCGAACTGCTTTTCGGTCTTGCAGCCGGTGGTCTAATTGTACAACCAAATTTATGAACTTCGAACAGTCTCGAGGAGGGTCCACTACTTGAGCTAGAACCTCTTTTAATTCGCCTTGTAAACCCCGATGAAAAAACGTGGTTCTTTTGTTTTCAGGCCACCTAGCTTCAGCGACCAATCTGTTGAAAGTAGCAATGTACGTTAACAGGTCCTGATTTCCCTGTCGGAGGGAAAGGAGTTCATTGTCCACTGCTTGTTCTCGGGTATGACGAGCAAAAAGTTTCTCCATTTCCCTCTGAAATCCCCCAAAGTCCTGTAACAGAGGATCATCATGTGTCACCAATGGAACTGACCAGTCTGTTGCGCTACCGCTCAGGTATGACAAGACAAAGGCCACCCGAGCCTTATCGTTTGGAAATGCTCCAGGCCTGCAAAGAAAGTGAAGGCTGCATTGATTAATGAATGTGGCGTATTTCCGTGGATCACACGTAAATCGCTCCGGTGGGGCCAAAGGAACTGTTCCTGGTAGCACGACTTGCACCGGAGTAGAAGAAGTGGATGGTAGGGTAGGATTCTGCATCGTTGGGTTGCTTCCCGGTAGGAGGGTCTGGCCCGCTTGTGATTGCAAGTATTGTCTGCTAATGTCTTCAGTGCGCTCCTTAGTCACTATTAAATCTCTTCGGAGAGCATTAGTCTCCTGACGGGCAGAATGAACCTCGGCGCGCAGTTCTCCTATTAGTTGGGCCCATTGGTCTAATTCTGAGGTTTCCATGGCGCCCAGGTGGATTTAGTTTTGGTGGCTTTGCGTTCTGTTACGCTCACCTGGTTCCACGCGGCACCACCCAGAAGTTGGGGTTCAGATATCCCTCCTTGCGATGCCCAGATGCGACAGCGGAAGAGTTCTGCCTTGTTTTAGATTTTGGCGGGTTCTCTGTCCTGCTGTCTTGGCAGGGGCGCGTTGAGCTTGGTGGGCAATGGCGATTGAGTTTCCTTTTAAACAATTTCTTTTTCTTCCTAGATATGCGGAAGTCCAATATGTGGCAAGGCGGAATCTGTGTTTCGCCGGTAAGTATGGGCCTTTTTGGAGCGCCTTGATGCGGTGAGTAGGCGCTATGCGCTGCGCTTAAGATGCCTTGCCTTTGCTAACCTGTTATCTTTTCCTCTCCACAGGTCGCGGTACTCGGCCAGAGTATGAAATTTCCGTAGTGATGCTAATTGTGGAACAGCTGGCGAGGTAAGCCTTTCGGCACAGTTCGTTAATTGTACAATGTCTAATGCCTTTTTTTCTTCTCTTTTACAGGTCCGTTGTTCCGAAGGAGCGCTGGTTCCAAGATGATGGTCGAAGAGCTGCGGACCACTGGCGATGAAGTTCAGGTAAGCTGCTGCCTTTTTCTCACAATGTCTTCTTCTTTCCTTTGCAGGTGCTGTTCTTACGAGATTCGTGGCTGAAGCTGAACACGGTGAGCGTTATGTTGCAATAATGCAAACTAACGCAAAGCGTGTAAGTCTATTCGGGGGTGGTTTAAATAGCTTCAAGAAAGAAGTCCAGGTAAAATAGTCCCCATGGTACCACACCCAAAACACTACACTGCAAGCCTGGTTTCAAGGAGCCAGGTTATGAGGATGCCTCCACATGACTGGCATTAATGAAAAGTAGTTCCCAAGCACAAGTCCATATTCAAACATGAGCCTGGCGCCAAAGGCGCCAGGACCTGCCCTAAGAAGGCTTAGGCTGCAATTTCTTGGGTTTAGTGGGGACTGGAATCAAGACTCTCCCTGGCCCACAGGTTGGTCAGAGGGTCTTCAGAGTGCTGGTTGTGACAATGACGTGGTGGAGCTCGTTGTAGGTTGGGTTGGGGGCGTGTTCCTGCGCTTCTTTGTCTCCCATTGTGGCACTGTATCTAGTGTTTCTTGGGCGTTTCAGCATGTTATCAGCTGTCTGTTAGCAGCTACGGTGCTTGTTTCTCTCCTTCTATCGCCTCAATAAAGGAGACAAACGCTCACGGCGTTGTCTCCCTTTGAGCGATCCGCTCAGTGCACAGTGCACAGGGCAGCTCCCCGCGTCTCTGTATATGCGCGTCCCAGCTGACTGTACCATCAATTCACTCATTCCTGCTTCCCGGTGTGTACGATTCGGGCCATCTGTGTGGCGACGGAGAATCCCAAGCGCTTTCTTCTGAGGCTGAGTGTTTTTATTCGTCTCTGTGCGCTCTAGACACACCGCCAACCCCCACACTGGTTCCGAGTTTCTTGTTGGTCTCCTTGTGTCCCCCAGGCCGCCATGCTGTTTCCCGGGGCGTACGATTCGGGCCATCTGTGTGGCGACGGAGAATCCCAAGCGCTTTCTTCTGAGGCTGAGCGTTTTTATTCGTCTCTGTGCGCTCTGGACACGCCGGCAAGCGGCAACCCCCACACTGGTTCCGAGTTTCTTGTTAGTCTCCTTGTGTCCCCCGGGCCGCCGTGCTGTTTCTTCTGCCGCCGGGCCGCTACACTTTACTGGATGCACACGACTATCTGTGCCAGTCAGCTCAGAACCATGGGTGTGTATCAGTCTGCGCACACTATTTTGTCCGTCGTAAGCAATATTTACATGACTTCCATCTGAGTCTGAGCGTTCTTGGTCATCCGGCGCGCACTTGACTTGCCTGGAGGCGGCAACCCCCACACGGGTTCCGAGTGTCACATCAGTCTCTTTGTCCCCCGCGGGCCGCCATTTTGTTTCCTTTGCCACCGAGCTGCTGCACTTTTCTTTTAGCTGGATGCACATGAATCACTGTGCCAATCCATTTAGAATGCCGCTCCAGTCATGCCATGGGTATTCATCAGTTTGCACACGCAATTTCAGTCGTCGTGGACAGTTTCTGCATGGCTTTTATCCGGATCGATTCAGGATCAGCAGGAGCCCCTCGGTGGACAAGTCCTCTTACATGGCCTTGTAGGCACGCCCCCCGTGGTCTGCGAGTTGCTGTCCGACAGAGTGTCTCCTTCCTGTTTGTATCAGGTCACCAAGGAGACCATGTTGAAGCCCTGCAGCTAAATATACCTATTACCGCCATCTATCTCTAGTGGCCAAAGCATGAACGGCTAGCAGGATCCTCTCACACCATGTACACCTACAATGACACCAATTTGGAGGATAAGAGGGCTACATTGAGGGGACAACATGGAAATATACATATAGAAACGTCTAACTGTATGAAGAAAGAATATATGGATTGCAGATTTAAAAAAGGGAATATGAATGTAGGTAGGCCTTAGCAATTCAAGCATAGTCCACAAGGAGGGAACTAGCAGGCCCCCACCCCTTTATGGGGGCTCAAACAATGAAATATATAGAATATAATCTATGGGGGCAGTTGGTAGAGTGGAGTTTCTTCATTAAGCTTTCTTAGATTTTCCAAAGTTCGCAAACGATCGATCCATCTCGATTCCGTAATGTTCAAAGCTTGCCGTATATTTGAGCTATTTTTAACAAATTCAATAATCCACCAATTAATGTCATCAGGTGAGTGTACAAAAGCTACAAAGTGGGAGACGATTGGTGCTAGATGGTTTTTGCATCTAATCCTTGAGCGACGCTCATTGATTCTTGTGTGGACTGGTCTAGTTTCTCCCATGTCCTGTCTTCAATCTGGAACCCAGTCGTTTTCTTAGTGAATTGGCAGGCTTGGGAATTCCCACATGGAAAATGGTCCACCAGTGGGCGAAGGACCCTATCACTGGTGTTGGATTTAGCCTGGCTAGATGAGTGTACCAGCTTGTCTTTCAGGTTTCTCGACCTTTTAAAAGCAAAAACAGGTTTTCCTTTGTCAGGGTGGCAAGTATTTACCATGGGCCAATATTTTAATAGCGCTTTCTTAATGGCAAATGATTGAGTGCTATACTTGGTAACGCACGTTATTCTTTCCTGGGTTGGTCTTTTCAAGCTCGGCTCAAAGAGGTTTTCCCTAGGCATAAATCTAGCTCTTTTATGAGCATGCAACACCAGTTTCTTTGGGTAACCTCGTTCTCTCAGATCGCTGGCTAGTTTATTCGCATGTACATAGTAGTCTGAAATTGCTGTACAGTTCCTCCTGAGCCTGAGGAATTGACTGTATGGTAGATTCTCCTTTAGTGGCCTCTGTTTGAAGCTTGTAAAGTGCAAAATGTTATTCCTATCCGTTGTTTTCTTGTATAAAGTACAGGTAATGTGTCCCAACTCCACTTCAATACGAAGGTCCAAAAAAATGTATCTACATCTTGTCATATTCCATTGTGAATTTGATGGTTGCATGTTGATTATTAAGGTACAAGAGAAAATCATTCAAAGACTCCATGTTACCTCGTCAAATGAAGATGAAATCGTCTATGAATCTAAACCATTTTCTGATGTGAGGTTTATAGACGTTGCTTTCTGAGAGTACAAATTGTTCCTCAATTGCTGCCATAAAAAGGATTGCCAGGCTGGACGCAAATGCAGCTCCCATCGCTGTGCCCCTTGTTTGTAGATAGAATTGTCCCGAATACATAAAGGCTCCAAAATGGAGCCACACCCGACACTATCGGTCTCCCTGGGGGGTGATTCTGATGTTTGTGGATTTTGGGGAGGGAATCCTCTTCTCCGAATGGTTTAAATAATCCAGCTCCTCCTGTGTAATCCATGACCGATCCGCTGCAAATTGTGTAACCTCCCTGATTTCCTTCTCAATATCAGAGGAGGGATCTTTGCGTAGGGGATGATAACTTTTGAGTAGCTTCCAAAAGGTCCATCACCATGCGGTTGTATTGTGTCAAGGGGAAAAGGACAATCCCTCCCCCCTTATCCGCTGGTTTAATCACCAAGTAAGCATTCGATGTTAATTCCTCCAATGCCCGCTTTTCCCCCTTCGAGAGGTTGTTCCTAATGTTATGGGTTTGATTTTGGAGTCTTTTCAGATCATTCATAACACTTCTCGAACAGAATTATTTCATGTGACACCTGGTTGTCGCCAGGAGTGAAAGCAGAAGGAACCCTCAGGCCAGAATCCTGTATGTTGTCACGCTCCTCTTGCTCCCAGAAGAAATTACTGAGTCTTAATTTCCTGAAGAATTGTTTTATCTCTATTTCTGTAGAGAACCAGTCCATTTTGTTTGTAGGCACAAATGAAAGTCCCTTTTCTAGAAGCTGGATTTGTATAGCAGGCAACTCTATTTCAGAGAGATTGAAGACTGGAATCGTTTTTCCTTTTAGGTTTGTTAGTTGGAGGGTAGGAGTATTCTCTATTGGTTGTAATCTCTCTTGCGTGGTCGTTGCCACCTCCTGCCTCCCCGTGGGTCCCATTCTGGATTGTAAAAATCCCCCCGGTAGCCTCTGAATTGGCCTCTTCTTAAAAAAGTCCTCTGGCCTCTTGGTCTTTGGCCCGGCTGAAATTAATCTTCCCTAGCCGAGTCACTGCTCGTTTCCGAAAAGGTTACCCACCTCTGTGGTCCTCTACTGTTATGAACTGTATATTGGGATCTTTCCTGATTTTTCTGTTGTATGTAGTCCACACTAAGATAAGGGTAAATCTTCTCCATCTTAAATTCTTGGATATCTTTTCCAAGTTTTAAATTCCTCAAAAAGCTTTTCGATCCCTCTTAACTAATCTTCTGGGCTAGTAATTAGTAGATTAGATTTGAATTTCAATTTGTCTACCTCAATCACTGCTGCAATACAATGGGCCTCATTACGAGTTGGCCGGAAAATCCAGCTCAATTACCGGCATGGCGGGAAGTGCGTGCCCGTGCACTCAAGAACCCGCTAACAGCGGCCGATCACGAGTGCGCGAGCACGCGCGTCCCCCCATGCCGGTAGTGGAAAAACCGCCATCCCGGTAACGGCCCAGCAACCCCCCTATACCGGCATTGTGGCTTGCGTCCACTCCGTAACCGCCTCCAATGAACCACTAAAAACCGGCATGGTAACTCCGGCACGGAATCACCGTGTTCGCAAAACCGGACCCGGAAATTACGTCATCGCGCAGGAACGGGAAATGGGCCGGCAGCCATCTTTAAAAACACAATCCATTGCAATCCTCCACAACCACCACTCCTCCCGTGTCGTCGTGTGACAGAATAGTATCATCATGTCCAAGGCCAGCAGGAAATCCACACAGAGGAAGAGGAAGCAGCGTTTCTCGGACGCTGAGCTCACCATGCTCGCCAACACCCTGGAAGAGCATGCTGACATAATCCGCAGCACAGACCTAAAGGATGCGGCCCAAACCCGCAAAAAAGAGGTCTGGCTTGAGGTCGCTCAGAGGGTGTCAGCAGTGGGGAGCGCCCCAAGGAGTGTGCGTGACTGCCGGAAGCGCTGGGACGACCTCCGCCTCCGTGTCCGGAGGATCCTGTCGGAGAACCGGAATGCCGCAATGGCGACAGGCGGTGGCCCACACTCCCCAGTCAAATTGATGCCATGGGAGGAGACGGCAAGTGGTTTCATCGACCCTGAATCCATTGAGGGGATCGGAGATCAGGAGGCCGGCGCAGCAATCACCACAGAGGAAGGTGAGTGTACCATCACAACCACGTATTACGACACATGATGTGGCCCAACTGATGGGGAAGTTAGAGTGGGCAAGGTGATGCATCAACATATCCATAGAATAATCATTGTCACTCCCTGCACCACATGGACGCTGAGTGACGACCCCAATCCCAACAGATGTGCCACATGACCCAACCATGCCCATGCACCCACCACACAGAGACCAAACTAATGCTACCCCACCAGCCCCCACATACCTAAAGCAACAACCCAGAAATGAAATGATGGCTGAATGCATGAACATATCCCACCGCAATTCATCATAGCTTCCATTTGACAACATCACTGATGACCTGCATCTCTTCTATCCCCCAGGCACCGATGATGAAGGTGGACCACTGGACAGGGGTGCAAGCACGTCCAATGCACGCAAGGGGACTAGGGCCACCACAACCCACCAGGCCAAGGAAATGACATCTGCCAAAGCCAGTGTGCCACGCAAGGCACCAACCCTGCAGGGGACACCTGCACCCACTGTACAACAACAGAGAACCACAACAGTGGGAGCCGTGCCGCCAGCCACCAGGGACGTTGTGTCCACAGAGGTGGAAGATGATGCAGATTTGACGTCTGGCACACCCACCGCAAGCCACATTGCCAGCCCCCAACCTCTTGCGGAGTCTGAGTGCCTCAATGATCCCTGTCTACATGACTCCGACCTCGGGGAATCAGACTATGCGCTGTTTGAGGACAGTGCCCTGGACGAGGGCTCCGCGCAGGCGCCTTCCACCACCCTGCCAGCCACCACCCTGCCAGCCACCACCCTGCCAGCCGCCACCTTGCCAGCCGCCACCTTGCCAGCCACAACTCTGCAAGCCACCACTCTGCCTTCCTCCACCCTGCCAGCCACCACCCTGCCAGCCACCACTCTGCAAGCCACCACTCTGCATTCCTCCACCCGGCCAGCAACCAGCACACCTGTGGACGACACCTCGTTGGAGTCCCGCCTGACAAGGGTAGAGGCCCGGCAGGAGTCCATGCTCCAAATCATGCACCAGCAGGTAGAAGCAGGGAAAGAGGCCATGAGTGCCATTGTAACGGCTATTGCAGCCAATACTGCTGCAGTGGAGGCACATACGCGTGCCTTCAGGGAGTGCATGGGGTCTCTGACAGAGGCCCTTCTTGCAGGTAACGCTCAGATGCAGCGGCCACACCTTGCCACAGACAGTGGATTGACAATAGATACTTCTGCAACAACTACCCCTACCACCTCGTCGCAATCCAGTCCAGTGCGTCTGATGAGGAGGAGCGCACGACGGTCGGCCATGGCACCCCCCGAACCAAAGCTTCCAAAGAAGTGAATGCACGGACAATGACATTGTGGAGAACCACATTGGGGAAGGGAGCACTGTTCGTTGCACATATGGGGACACTTTGCATCTGTGGGGTGGGAGAGGGAGTTCACAGGGGTGTTTTGAGGGTTTGTGGGGTGGGAGAGGGAGTTCACAGGGGTGTTTTGAGGGTTTGTGGGGTGGGAGAGGGAGTTCACAGGGGTGTTTTGAGGGTATTATGTCCGCCACATCACGTTTGATTGAAATACACCGTAGTGTGCAAGCATATCCTTGTTTGGACTTCATTCTTTTCAGACATGTGCATTCATTTTGTTTGGTGTACAGTGGGCCAATTGGTAACATCAAGGTGTGCATGTCCTGATTCAGTGTGTCGTAGACACATTACTCACATCGTCCATGCGTTCTATGGATTGTGTATATTTTGCATTGGCGTACAGCATGTCTATCCCGTGCAGCACGTACTGGCAGGGGGACTCCTTCGCCTCTGTCTCCATCCCCTTCATCCTCACCCAGGCCATGCCTGTGAATGTGAAGTGGCAGTGTTACATTCCTTCAGACCCACATATTGTGCAGCATGACACAGGCCATGGTGATCTGTGCCACCTTCTCCGGCCTATATAGGAGTGCCCCACCAGACCTGCTGAGGCAGCGGAACCGCCCCTTCAACAGGCCAAAGGTCTGCTCAATCACAACACGGGTACGGGTGTGCACACGATCGTACTCCTCCTCATGGATGTTCTGCGGGTTACGCACAGGGGTGAGTAGCCACGGCCTCAAGGGATATCCTCCATCACCTGCAAGCAGATTCAAATAGGTGTGTGTCACTCTCAACTGCCACATTCAGGCAGCACAGTCATGGCGGCAGCTATTTGGTGTGGCCATGCACATGTCCCTGTAAGCATGAAAAAATGTTATCTAGGTGCAATCTATACTGTCATGAGGTGTGGTAGTCTGGATGGCGTTCAATAGATGATGCAGGGTGTAATCATGCATGCTGAGGCAGATATGCTGTGGTAGTGCAACAATGTTTTGACTCCAATTCATGCTGTTCATTATTTACTATGCATGGTCACACTGCCCACATTGCCACACTTGCCATCCTGTTCATTCATTTCATGCATTGCTTGCCATCACCAGGGTGGCCTGGTTGTGCCTCTTACTTGTTCTCATCGATATGCATTATTTGTGATATGTGGCCCAGTGAAGTGTCATGTACCGTTTGGCTGGGTCAGGTGAGGAGTGTTTAGCTCTGCATTAATTCTCCACTCACTGGCTATTGCCACCCAGGTGTACTATTAACCCCCCCTTTCCCACCCTGGTGAAGCATCCCCCCCTTTCCCACCCTGGTGAAGTATACCCTCCCTTTCCCACCCGGGTGCAGTAGCCCCCCCCCTTCTGCATCCGCACACATGAGTACCCCACAGCATGGCCATGGGCCTGTTGTGCAACTCACCGACAGCCAGGCACGTGGTCCGGCATGTTGCTCCATGTGACGGGGTAGCGTGGAGTTGCGCAGTACCATGGCATCATGTGTGGATCCAGGAAATCGGGCGCAGCAATGGGTGATGATCTTGGTGGAGTCACATACCATTTGCACATTGATGGAGTGGTATTGCTTGCGATTGCGGTACACCGCCTCTATGGCATGGGGGACTACCAATTCCACATTGGTGCAGTCGATGGCACCAACACAATTGGGCATGCCTGCCAGTGCATGGAAGCCTACTTTGGTTTCAGCTATCTCCTGGGCAGTCCGTGGTAGGGATATGTGGGTGCTTGCGTGCTTCAGGAAGGCATCCAGCACTTGGTTCAGCATGCGTGAGAATAGTGGTTGTGAAATGCCATGCAGCTGGCCCACTGTGTGTTGGTAGGTGCCTGTGGCCAGGAAGTGTAGCACAGACACCACCTTTAGTAGTGGGGGGATGGAAGTGCGTATTTGTATGTGGCTGGCAATGTCCTTCTGTATCATGTCCACTATGGTGGTGATGGTGTCACGGTCCAACCGGTACAGGGTGTGAATCTGCTCAGCGGTTAGGTTGAATGGGCTAAGTCTGGTGCGAGGGATTGGTGGCTGCCTACGAGGCGCTGGTGGCTGCGCTGGTGGTTATTGCTGGCCCTGTCTCACCCTCCTTCTCCTCCTGCGTCTCCTCTGTGCTGCCTGTTCTTGCTGCTGTAGTTGTTGTTGTTGCTGTAGCAGTATAGGCATGTCCTCCTGCGCCATGATTGCAAATGCTAGTGGTAGCATTTTAGTGTAGGAAGGGGTGTGGTGTGTAGGTGTGCTCCTTTTGTACTGGGCCACTCTACATTGCCTACACCTGTGGGGGGGTTGTGGTGTGTGGGTGTGCTCAGTTCATACTGGCACAGCCTCCTTTGACTCCACCTGTGGGGATTGTGTGCACCTGTGGCAGCTGCCTTGTATCTTGGTTGCTGTTTGCGGGTAGTCCGCAATGCCTGTTTTGCCGGCATCATGCAGCCCATTATTACCGGGTTCGCGATGCCGGTATTTGCATGTTTGCGTGGGTTGTAATTGGCACCTATTACCGGCATGCCGGTATTTCCTGCCTGAAGAGGCGCGTGTACGCGCCTATGCCGCTATTTGCGGCACAGTAAATACCGGTGCCGTTATTACCGGGTTTGTGGGTCAGAATGCTACGGAACGTTAAATGATGCCGGTATTTACATACCGGCATCATTTCTCCCTTACCGGCATACCTCGTAATGAGGCCCAATGGCTTATCTTTGAGCTGTATAGGTTGTTAGTGCCATGAGGTCTATGCTGCATTTTGTTGCAATTTTACTAAATTCTGTCTTGTATTCCTCATCTTCCAGGAATAACCCTGGTTCGTTACGTATAACCAGACCGGCCGGTATGATGTTGGCTCTAAGGTACTCTCTTAGATAATGGCCATGTTATTCCGTTCTAAATCTGTTTTTCTTTAATTTCAATAGCTCATCTGTATTACCATGTGTAGAGGCAGTACCTACATTGTTCCCTTGGTCAAAAAATGATGGACCTCTAATGATGTTCAGTATTTGTTCTTCACTGAAACTTAACGTGGCATTCTCTGCCATATCCTACCTGTTATGTGGATGTAAAAAATTGATTTAAACAGAAAGATATAGGGAGAAGACAAAGGAAAGTGTGAGACAGGTAATACTAATTAGTGACTAAAGACAACACAAGAAAAAGAAAATCAAAATCGTGTTGAACTAAAAAGTTTTACAAGAAAACCCAAAAGTGATATGAACACAGATACCCCTAATGTGTCCTGGTATATTGTGCTTTGTCTATACCCTAAAACCAGCCTAGGCTGACGCAAAGTTTCTTGATCTTGCTCCAGGCATCGAGGTAAATGCTCCCCCCTCTCCCGATGACCACGAGTAATGGGTGATTCACAGCTTATATCCACGTGGGCTGTTGTGCTGCAAACTGTCCTGGGATGCCGGGCCCATGTGGGCCTTCTTATCTCTCGGACCTCCTGCCTCACCTTGTTGCTGTGTATCTGCCCTGTGTCGGAACCTGTCCTTCCTTCGCTTTATTGGGTACGAGGCTGGGGCTTCACCCCTTCACTTTGTACACCACGTCTGCCTGTGTGCCGGCCCGGTGTCAATGCGTTGTTCATAGGTTGGTGCTGGGCAGGTCTTCTCCTTCTGGCTGTTCCTTCCTGAGCTCCTGATAATTACTCTCCTCCGCGGGCACGTGTGTAGTTGGTTGGCCCAGTTATCGCTCTATGGCGCACCCTTCCTCGAGGGTTTTTCCTTGTGATCGCCCACCAGTCTCCAGATTTCCCACCGGGACTTGGTACCCCAGTAAAGTCTTGCTTCTCTGTGCAGTGGGTAAAAGATAGGTATCCTCGCAGAATGGTCGCTTTGTAGTGTGAGACGGTGGAGCAGGTTATCGTGCCCTATTGTGCTACAACTTGCATCAGTGGGTCGGCTCACCCGTTACCCACCACCGTATAGCCACGTGGTTGCTTTCTGTTTGATGTTTCAGGCCCCCCAGGAGACGGTTGGGAGCCTTACAGGCCCTTGCCTCTTTCCTTCAGCTGTGAACGAGAGTCAGAGCGGAGCAGCCTCCTCTGCTCCAGCGGTGCCCCGCTATGGTGTAGATTCTGCGGCTTGCAGCCCGGCCCCTGTGGACCCTCTGCGCATCAGTCTCCCCTGGCTTGAGTTGCCCGGGATTTACATCTAGGGCCTTTGTGGCACTGTTGACTCCTTTCTTCGTGGCCCCCTCTGTTGCTGTGTGCGCGCTGGAATTCTTCTCCGCTGGGCTCCCAGTCGATCGAGTCCTGTAGCCTTTCCCCTGTTCCGGGACCCAAGTCCAGGGAGGAGGCCGGCGTTCTGCTGCCTGTCCCCCCAACTAGGTGGGCCCAGTTGTCTGTTATGGCTGCGGGGGGCGGAACTCCTCACCTTAATGTGCCTAGCAAGCCTCCCAGGCGTGCTGCTGGGCCTGGGCCGCCTCCCGATCCGTTCCTTTGCTGGGTTTGGAGAGGGTCTTTACTTGAGCGTTCTTCCGTGCCCACCAGGCTTGCTGAGTGTCCGGATGTATACGGAGCATGGACGCTCCGTGGGCACTTCTGTACCTCTGAGGTGCGGCCACTCTGCCATCCCGGCTTGAGTGTTCACGGGTCTCTGGTTCTCCGGGTCGTTGCTGGGATTCGGCACTGGGGCGGCTCCTCTTACTTGTTGGTAGGGGGGCGCATCTTCGTGTCTCCCCGCAATGTGTGGGTAAGTCGGAGTGCTCCGGGTCCCGGCCTCTGTTCCGGCACTCACTTACTCTGGGCCCCTGTGATCCGGATCGCCTTTCGTCTCTGCGGTGCTCTGCCCCCGGGTGTTCGAGTCGGGGCGTCCGCTCGTATGTCGGCTGCCGAAAATGCCTATAGCTCATGCGTTTACGCTCCTTTGCTTTCCCCTGCACTCTGCATAAGAATCCGCTTTGTGCGTTCTTCCTTTGTGTCTGTAATTCAATGTTTTTTTTTTTTTTTTAATATATTTTTATTGTTTTTTCCAAGAAAACATACAACCAGTATCATCAACACGACAATCAATTAAATATCCACAATAATTTCCCATTCCCTCCCTCCCCAAGTGAACCCGGACCGGGGTTGCGCAGTCTGCTGCTGGCATTAGGGTGAGCCCGGGCTGTCCGGGTCCTCGCCTGAGGTGCTGGCTTCCTTAGGACTGAACAGGGCCGTCGTGAGGGCAATCCACTGCAGGAGGTCCTCCGAGTCATTTATTTTTTGCTGTCTTTGCGCCAGCTCCCAGGCCCCGGTTTCAGCCACAGTCCATCTGCGAAGGTCCTCCCACCATGTTACAAGTTTAGGGGCCCTGGGACACTTCCAGGCCATTGCGATGCGCCTTTTTGCGAGGATGTACATCAAGTCTTTGAGCCTGTTGAGAGGTTTGTTTTTTTTCCCTCGTGGGTACGAGCCCAATAGACATGCCTTGGGGGATTGCACGTCTAGCGTTATGTCCTCCTCTGCTACCTTGGTCTGAATTTGTGACCAGAAGGTTCGTATGTTCGGGCAGGCCCAAAACATGTGGGTCAGGGAGGCCGCAGGTTCTTGGCACTTGGGGCACCGCACCACACCAGCGCCATTGAATCTCGAGATGACAGCTGGGGTAAGGTAGGCCCTATGGATGATGTAAAATTGGATAAGCTGGAATCGGGCATTCCTAGAAACCTTTTTGTGATAGTGTGTTATTGTTTCCCATTCCGTGTCGCCGAATAGTGTGTTCAGCTCGGCCTCCCATTTGCTCTTGCATGTGAGTTCGCTATGTGTGGTGCTGTCAATTAGGATCTCATAAAGCCTAGAGGTTTCGTGTCCCCCTTCTGCCACACCTATCAGGTTCTCTATGGCCTCGTGTCCGGCGCATTGGGATTCTGCATCCGGCCATCGCCTCCTAAGTCTGTCCAGCACCGCCCCGTATAGAAGGAACTGACCCAGTGGGACCCCAGTCAATTCGTGCAGCTCGGGAAATGTGTGGATGCCCTGGTCGTCCACCAGATCGCCCAGAGTGGCGACGCCGGAGGGTTCCCATATGTTCCGGATCGCCTTCCGGTCTTCCGGCCTAGTGGACATGATGGCGGCTATAGGGATCTGTGGGGAGTAGGGGTCGGACAGCTTGACCAACTTGCAGGCCCGACTCCAAATTTGAGTGCCTAGGCGGATGAGGTGTGCGTCCAGCGTTTTGGGCATTGGTCCGATCCAGAGGAGGTCCCTGAGCAGCCATGGTACGCCTGGGGGCTGCAATAGGCGTGTATCCGTCATGGCATCATCAGCCATCCACTGGATCACGTGCTTGAGCTGGGCCGCTATGTAGTAGAGCTCAAAGTTAGGGGTGTTCCGGCCTCCCCTCTCGTACGGTCTTTGAGTAATGTCTAGGGCGACCCTGTGCCTCCCCTCCCGCCATAAGAGTTTCCTACATAGCATGGCCAGGTCTTTGAAAAAACGCTGGGGGATGTTGTAGGGGACGTTGGTGAAGAAATGTAGGAGACGGGGGAGTGCTACCATTTTAAGGAGTCCCGCCCTACCAGCCATCGAAAGGGGCAATTTGCACCATAGGTCGATTGATTTAGCCAGTCCCTCCTTAACCCTGCCCGTGTTCAGAACATGTTCGGTCTCAGGGTCCCGGTGGATCACGACGCCCAGATATTTGAACGTAGTGGGTTCCCATTTAAGGGCCAGAGGGGGGAGGTGTTCTTCCTTGGTTCCACTAAGTGCAGCCAGGGGGAATAAGCAAGACTTGCTGTGGTTAATCTGGACCCCTGTGCATCTGTGGAACCCGTCTAGGGTTTCCAGGATGTAGGGGAGAAGGTGTTCGGGATCCCTCAGGTAGAGGAGCATGTCATCCGCATACATGGAGACAAGGTGGTTCACACCATTTATCGTTATTCCCCCGTCACCGTATTCCTGCCTAAGGTATGCTGCCACTGGTTCAATCGCTAAGATGTAAAGTAGAGGGGATAGGGGGCACCCTTGCCGAGTGCCCCTGGCCAGGCTCCATTTTTCAGAAAAGGTGTTGTTGGTACGCACTCTGGCGGTGGGGTTGGTGTAAATGAGTTTGACCCAGTTCAAGAAAGCCGTTCCGATCCCCATCTTTGCTAAGGTGGCATAAAGCCATGTCCATCGGACCGAATCAAAGGCCTTAGAGGCGTCGAGGGACACAACTGCATATTTACCGGGCATGCCGTTTGTGCTGTGTATCACGTGGTGCAGCCTTCTCAGGTTCTCGGACATAGAGCGACCCTGCATGTAGCCCTTCTGATCCTGGTGTATGAGGTACGGGACGGCTGCACGAAGCCTTCTGGCCAGTATCTGTAATTCAATGTTATGGTCTGCTATGAACTCCTTTCGAGTTGCGCCCACACAGAGGATCATGAGGTGCGCATCCTCACGGTCCAGCGGCCATCTTGGAATCCTACAAATTCTTATTTCCGTTCCCGAATGCAGTTCTTTCAGCGCTCCGATCAGGCTTACTGCACATTTCCATTGTTTCAATTTTGTCCACAAAAGATCCCTGTCCAGACTGTCAAAGGCATGAGCCAGATCGATGAACGCAAGATGAATCTTCGTCCCTTGCCGATTTGCCTCCATTTTCAAAACAGGTTAATCAATAGTAGGTTTAGCCCACATCCCACAAGTTAACAAACCCAGTTTGCCTTGCATCGTATTTAAAGGTGATTTTCATCCATGTTGTTAAGTGCTGTTGAATTTGGGTGTCAAAAATCTTGCCTATGACGTTGAGGAGGGCAATCGGGCAATAGCTTTTTGGCTCTGAACTTAGGCCTTTTTCAAAGACGGGCACCACGATTGCACGCTTCCACGACTCCAGAATTGCACACTCGTTCATTATTGTAATAAACAATAAAGTGCAAAAATTAGCCCACTCCTCTGGATTTTCCTTTAACATTTGGTTTGGGACCAGGGGCTCTGCAAGAGCTGATTTGGGAGATGTTCTTCAAGATGTATTCTTTCTCCATACGGAAATCCCACCAATTTAGAAGTGGGAGTCCTGGATCTTCTAAGGAGCCTTTCTTTGCAGACAGCTAGTTATGATGTATCCACTGAATCTCTGAAACTATATTGCTCATAATGGCTTCTTTTGGGGCATTTATTCCATTTAGGAGCTTCCAGAAGTCCCTTGATTTTTTGTATGATAAAATATTCATCATGATCTCTGCGTCGCACTGTTCCAGTATTTGTCTATGTGAGATTAACCCGTTTTTATACTTTTGTTTGGCTTTATTTTTCTCAGATTGTCGATTCTCATCACCTGACATTATGATGGATCTAATTTTTTTCCAGAGCTCTCTTTTCTTTATTAGAATCTCCATATCATGAATGTTTTCTAAACATCGTGTTTCGTGAACCTTGAGTGCTCTCAGAGTATTGTTCTAACAGAGCGCATTACTCAATTGTATCCCGGTTCTTCTCATTCAAATCATTTTGCAGTTCTCTTGTGATGTTATCCACTTTATTAGCATCCATCCGCAGTCTATATATGCTAGGCGCGACAGTTATTGATGGATTCTAAGTAGCAGAGCAGGTCTTCAGCGATTCATGGAGTGTTATTGCTACAAGAATGTGATCACTCTGGTCCATGGTGATGACATGTAGAGTAGCGATTCTCTGGGCAATATTGGTAAGAAACCAAGAAGTAGTCAAATATTTATTCTTGCAAGTTCCTCTTCCGCGTGGCTTGTGGAGGAATGTCACCCGCGATGTTTCCATTTAATAAGGAAAAATCTCTTGCCTCCATTTCTTCCATCCATCGGATTGCTACTTAATTGTGACATTTGACCTTTCTGCTTTATATCGCACGGGAGCAGATAAAAAAAAAGTAATAGGATTATGCACACCGGAACACAATAAGATCAACAACAGCAGTGTGAAACAATTCAAGAAGATAAGAATGAATAAAAGACACAATAAAAGACACAGCGATCGAAAAAGGATAAAAACAGGTCAGTAAAAGCACGGGCTAAAAGTGGCAAGTGGAGGTGGAGAATCAAATGAAACAACAGCTATGGTAGACTGGTAGTAACATGGTATCCCCCTTTCCACTCAGGGTATGACATTCCACTAAGTTCACAAACCTTCATGGCCTATTGTAGTTTATATCCAGTATAGCCCATCTACACTGAGGACAGGGCTCCTTTTCACAACATCTGTTGACCCTGTTGTTTGGTGTCAGGAGTACTTCACGTGGAGTTAACCTTGCTATCTTTCTCGATTGACTGAGTAGTTTGTTGGGGTAGCCCCTTCATTTTAATCTGTTGGACAGGTTCCCTGCATGCAATTGATAATCGTTGAGGGATGTACAGTTGCGACGTACCCTCAGGAATTAGCCAAGATTTTGTTTAAGGGTAAGCGGTTGATAGCTTTTGTACTGCAACAATGTGTTCCTAACAGTAGGTTTCTTAAACAGTGTACATTTCAGCTTGCCATTGTTATTGCTAATGCTGAGGTCCAAAAAGTGTATCTCATGGTCACTCGCGTTCATCGTGAACTTAATGTGAGAATCCCGATCTTTGAACCAAATTGAGAATTTTCCCAAGAGCTCTCTGTAGCCTCTATAAATGAAGATGATGTCTTCTATAAAGTGCTTCCATTTGTAAATGTTTTGTATGTAGGGGTTGGTCGCAGAGAAAATAAATCTCTCCTCAAAGCAGGCTATATAGATTATGGCAAGGCTGGGGGCAAATGTTGCCCTCATTGCTGTCCTGTTAACCTGCTGATAGAATTTGTTAACAAATTTGAAAAAAATTGTCATTAAGTGCTGTGAGTAAGAGATCTATTATAAACTGTCACGCTCACCTGATTCCCACGGAGGCGCAGGTCTGGCTTCGAGTGCTGATGCTTCTTCAATGGTGAAGCGCAGGACCCTGAAGATGGACAGGTAGGGCCCCTCTACTCTGGCTTCTCTGGCTCGCAGGAATAGTCCCCTGTGCGTGAAAAGGGAGTATTACCTACTGACGGAATAATGCTCAAGCCTCCCACTGCCTTCCAACCCTCCACGATACCCTTCCACGATTCCCCGTGAAGTCTCACCTTAGGGTCTGGAAGGATGAGTTCTCCATCCTGCTTCTGATGCAGGGGCGCGTTGAAACCCAGTTACTTCACTGGATTGAGGTTTGATGGGAGTTCAAATAAGCTTGACTATTCAGGTAAGGCGCTGTAAGAGTTCTGTAGCAAGTTCAAAAGTTCAAGCTTAATAATAATGTTCATTGTCTTATTGCAGCAAGCGCTAAGGCTTATGTCTTTTTCCCTTTAGGGGCCGGGGTTCGGAATGCCGGAGATATGGCGCCGACCCGAAGTGAAACGTGCAGTTCCAGTAAATGACAGGTAAGTTCTGGATGAGCGTTCGGGTAATGTCTTTGCATTCGCTCATTCAATGTCTTTGTCTTTTTTCCACATAGGGGCCGGGGTCCGGAATGCCAGGAAGCGGCAGGACCCGAAATGAAATGGGAATGACCCAACAGGTAAGTCTTAGAAGGAAACTGAGCTTTTCCTATTCCCTTCCTTCTCTCACCTTGTGTTCTAGTCTTTTTCTCTCTAGGCTCTGGGAAGTGACTGTGCATCCGGATGATCGCTGCTGAAGATGGAGGTGCCCAGGAAAGGTGAGTGAAATGCAGCGCTGCAGCGATCGAAGCGAAATGCTTTTAAAAATGATGTCTTCCCTTTCAGGATCGTCGGTGTGATGTCTCTGTGATGCAGCTTTAGCAGGTAAGGTCTTCTTTCTCTCCAATTCTCTCTTAGCAGGTGACCCAGGATGCTGACAGGCGTGGCTGAAGTCCAGATGCAGGAGCTGACACGGTGAGCGTCCAGCTGCGAGGAGCAGAACAACGCGAAGCGTGAGTTGCTGATCGGGCGTGGTTTAAATAGCTTTGGAAGAAGTTCCAGGTATGTATCCTTCCACCGATCAGGTATGTGTCCTTCCCCGACCACACCCAGGTGGAAAGTAGTCCCACAGGTAAAGTAGTTCCATTCAGGCCTCAAGAGGGCCTGGATGTAGCAGCATGGTCTGCATCAGGTAAGTGCACATTAAAACACTTGAACACATGTCTAGCTTTATGAGCCTGGCGCCTATGGCGCCAGGACAGGGGTCCAACATGAGCCTGGCGCCTAAGGCGCCAGGACTGTGTCCAAAGGGCCCCAGCTTGGGCCCGCTGGCACTTCCCTGGGGGGAATGATGCCTGCCTCTGGGGTTGCTGGGTCGGACCTGGCTCCTTGGAGGTAGGCATCATGACAGTACCCCCCCTCAAGGCCCCTCCCAAGGTTGTTCCCTCCGGGGGTTTTGGCTTGTTCGGAAATCTCCGGTGGAACCTTTGTATTAATCGAGGTGCGTGAACATGGTTACTAGGCTCCCACGATCTCTCCTGAGGTCCATATCCCTTCCAGTCAACAAGATAGAAGAGTTTTGACTTTAACACCTTGGAGTCTAAAATGTCTTTAACTTCGAATTCTAATTCCCCTTCAAATTGAACTGGGTCTGGAGCCTTGGACAGTCGGGTCCCTGGTTGTACTGGCTTCAAAAGTGATGCAAGAAAAACTGGATGAATACGCATGTTAGACGGTAAATCCAGTTTAAAGGCCACGGGATTGATTATAGCCTTGATGGGATAAGGTCCTATGAATCTGGGATTGAAGGTTCGCGGGCCCTTGAGGGGTAAATGTTTCGTTGCTAGCCATACCTGGTCTCCTACTTGGTAAGGAGGAGTTTTACTTCGGTGCAAATCAGCGTTTTCTTTATACTTTTTCTTGGCTTGCTGTAAATGAGTTGCAGCTTCTTTGAAGGCTCGGGTTATTGTGGAATGCAGATGATTTACTGCGGGCATTTCCAGGGTCAGAGGTGGATCTAGATCAGAGGTCCGAGGATGGTGACCATACAAAGTATAAAAAGGAGTTTGTTCGGTTCCAGAATGCACTGAATTGTTGTATGCATATTCTGCGATCCAAAGGATGTCTTTCCAATTTAACTCGGATTGGTGTAACATGCACCGAAGATATTGCTTGAGAGTCTGATTGGTTCTCTCGGTTTGTCCGTCGGTCTGGGGTGGTGGCTGGTGGATAACCGCACATCTATTTGTGCTAGTTGGCAACACTTCTTCCAAAAATGGGAGATAAATTGACTTCCACGATCCGAGACTAATATGGAAGGGAAACCATGTATGCGAACTATATTCTCCAGAAATTCCTTGGCCAAGGTGGAAGCTGAAGGCAAACCTTTTAAAGGGATAAAGTGGGCCATTTTGGAGAATAGATCCACAATTACAAGGATAGTGTTGTAACCAGCACAAGGAGGCAGGTCAGTTATAAAGTCCATTGACAAGGTGTGCCATGGTGCCGGTGGAATATCCAAGGGTTGAAGTAGGCCGGCTGGCCTTTTCTTTTGACCCTTGTTTTGGGCGCAAATTCCGCAAGACAATACAAAAGACTTTATGTCTTTTCTCCAAGAAGGCCACCAGAAGTGGCGTTTGATTTTTTCCTCCGTTTTAGCGATACCAGGGTGTCCTTCCATTAATGATTCATGATGATGGGCAATAACAAGTTCTTGCAATTCTTTACTTGGCAGAAACAACCGCTCCTGGAATTAGGGTAAATCATCCTTAACGGTGTAATGAGGACCCTTTTGACTCCATTCCAGTAAGGCTGAAGAGTCTAGAAGTTGTTTTACTTGCGTTTGGATGTCCTCAATAGTTTGCAATGAAGTTAGGCCTAAGATTCTTTGTTCAGGTATGATTGGCACAGGTTCTAAACTCGAATTGGGTTCTTCCATGCCAATCCGGGATAAGGCGTCCGCTTTACCATTCTTGCAGCCAGGGCGATAGGTAATGACAAAATCAAATTCCGCAAAGAATAGAGCCCATCGGAGTTGTTGTGAAGATTGAGCTTTGGCCGTCTTTAAATACTGTAAATTTCTGTGGTCCGTAATTACGGTGATGGTGTGTCTTGCCCCGAGAAGGTAGTGACGCCAAGCCTTGAAAGCAGATTTAATAGCCAGTAACTCTTTGTCGGTAATTGCGTAGTTGATTTCAGGAGAAGAAAATTTCCTGGACCAAAAGGCGACAGGGTGTAGTTGGTTAGTTTCTGGGTCTCTTTGCGACAGGACAGCTCCCATGGCCGAATTGGATGCGTCGGTTTCCACAATGTAAGGGAGATCTGGGTGCAGGTGCTTCAATATAGGTGCAGAGGTGAATTTGGTTTTCAGGTCCTGAAAGGCTTGTTCGGCCTCAAGAGTCCATTCAAAGCGTTTGTTTTTCTTTAGGAGAGCTGTGATGGGTTGGACTGTTCGGGAAAATTCCGGGATGAATCTTCGATAGAAATTGGCAAAGCCGAGCATGCTCTGAACTCCCTTCACCGAGCTAGGAGATGGCCATTTGAGGATGGCGTCCACCTTTCGCGAGTCCATTCGGACTCCTTGAGGTGTCAGGATGAATCCGAGAAACTCAACTTCTGTGGTATGAAAAACGCATTTTTCGAGCTTTGCAAATAGTCTGTGCTGGCGCAATTTCTCAAGAACTGCCCTAACATGTTTTCTGTGATCGGATTCTGAAGAAGAGTACACCAGGATGTCGTCAATATAAACAATGACACAGACATCGATAAGTTCCCGAAGAACATAATTCATAAAGTACTGAAAGGCGGCAGGTGCATTGCACAAACCGAAGGGCATCACCTGATATTCGAAGAGCCCAAATTTGGTGCGGAATGCAGTCTTCCATTCGTCGCCTTCTTTTATACGCACCAGGTGATAAGCTTCTCGGAGATCTAACTTGGTGTACACACAAGCGTCTTTCACCTGGTCGATAAGCTCAGGGATCAGGGGCAGAGGATAACGATTCTTAATCGTTATTTGATTTAGGGCGCGATAGTCTATACATGTTCTAAGGTCGCCCTCTTTTTTCGGCACGAAGAACAGAGCTCAGGAGACTTGGACGGGCGAATAAAACCATTGGCTAGGTACTGATCTAAATACTGACGCAAATGCAGGTTCTCAGGTTCCGTAAGAGCATAAATCCTACTACAAGGTAGTTGAGCATTGGGTACCAGATCGATTTGGCAATCATAAGACCGATGGGGAGGTAACGTGTTAGCCTGTTCCTTCTGAAAAACGTCTTGGAATTCTCGGTATTCTGATGGTAGCTGTACAGGGGTGGAAGTTGCTGAGGCTAGACCCATAACTGGATTTCTTGGATAACAAGTTGGTTCACAATCAGGAAAACATATCTTCTTTGCTCGCCAGTCGATTCTGGGATTATGTGTTTCTAACCCAGGAATTCCAAGAATCACTTGAAATTGTGGGGCCTTGATCACATCAAACACGATTGCTTCCCGATGTCCATCCTGACCCACCAGTGTCATTTCAACAGTGGAATGCGTTACAGGCCCTGAGGCTATTTCGGTTCCATCTACTGTAGTAATGACATCTTGGGTTACTTTCGGGCGGAGAGGGAGCTTAATCCTGGAAGCCAATTCACGGTCTATGTAATTTCCAATAGCTCCACTGTCGATGTATGCTTTTATAGCATGCAACAGCTGAGGCTGTTTTGGGTCCACGAGCACCATTGGCATGACAAAATGCGAGGTCAAAGAGTTTGTTTTCAAGCTTGGCAAGCGGACCCCTACGCTTGTCGGGCTAGGTCGTTTCCCGAATCAGGTGTCAATAAATCGTTATCAGTGGCTCCAACCACCTTCTTAGGTGGTTTAACCGAACAATTTCAAAGAAAGTGACCGGAAGTCCCGCAATACAGACAAAGTTGCATTTGCCGCCTTCTCTCTCGTTCCTTCTGCGTTAATGGTCCTTTAACACCGCCGATTTGCATAGGTTCGGATACGTCGGTACTCTTGGAGTTAGCGTGGGTTTTGATCGGTACTCGGGTTTCGTATTTGAACCGATCTGCTTTTCTATTTTGAAGTCTGTGATCAAGTTGAACCACGAAGTCTATGTAGTCTGCGCAGACCTGGGGTGGATCTACTATCTGAGCTAGAACATCCTTAAGCTCTCCGCGCAGGCCTCGATGAAACAATGTGATCCTTTTGTTTTCTGGCCATCCAGTTTCCACAACCAGCCTATTAAAGGTGGCAACGTAGGACAGGAGATCCTGATTACCTTGTCGTAAGGATAGCAGTTCGTTATCAAGGGCCTGTCCTTGAGAGTGTCGAGCAAACAATCTTTCCATGCTGGCCTGGAAACCCTGAAAATTCTGGAGAATGGGATCATCCTGATTTACCAATGGAATAGACCAATCGGCAGCACTGCCACTGAGGTAAGATAGTATAAAGGCTACCTTGGTCTGGTCGTTAGGGAAGGCCCCGGGTCTGCATAGAAAGTGTAAACGACATTGGTTCATAAAGACGGCATATTTCTTGGGATCCCCCGCAAAACGTTCAGGCGGGGCCAAAGGCATGTGTCCAGGTAGATTGATTTGTACCGGGTTATTCAAACCCATTGATGTGGAAGTACCTCCGGAATTAGGTAAAGGAGTGTGCCCTGCCTGGGCCTGCAATAACCTTTTGGCCAGGTCATCTGTTCTTTCCTTGGATAGGATCAGTTCTCTTTTGAGAGTGTTAGTCTCCTGGCGGGCTGAGTGCACTTCTGCCCGTAATTCCCCCAAAAAAGCTGGGCCAGCTGATCTGTCTCGGAAGTCTCCATAGCGCCCGGGTGGGAAATTGTGGGTAGGCTTCGCGTTCTGTCACGCTCACCTGATTCCCACGGAGGCGCAGGTCTGGCTTCGAGTGCTGATGCTTCTTCAATGGTGAAGCGCAGGACTCTGAAGATGGACAGGTAGGGCCCCTCTACTCTGGCTTCTCTGGCTGGCAGGAATATTCCCCTGTGCGTGAAAAGGGAGTATTACCTACTGACGGAATAATGCTCAAGCCTCCCACTGCCTTCCAACCCTCCACGATACCCTTCCACGATTCCCTGTGAAGTCTCACCTTAGGGTCTGGAAGGATGAGTTCTCCATCCTGCTTCTGATGCAGGGGCGCGTTGAAACCCAGTTACTTCACTGGATTTAGGTTTGATGGGAGTTCAAATAAGCTTGACTATTCAGGTAAGGCGCTGTAAGAGTTCTGTAGCAAGTTCAAAAGTTCAAGCTTAATAATAATGTTCATTGTCTTATTGCAGCAAGCGCTAACGCTTATGTCTTTTTCCCCTTAGGGGCCGGGGTTCGGAATGCCGGAGATATGGCGCCGACCCGAAGTGAAACGTGCAGTTCCAGTAAATGACAGGTAAGTTCTGGATGAGCGTTTGGGTAATGTCTTTGCATTCGCTCATTCAATGTCTTTGTCTTTTTTCCCCATAGGGGCCGGGTTCCGGAATGCCAGGAAGCAGCAGGACCCGAAATGAAATGGGAATGACCCAACAGGTAAGTCTTAGAAGGAAACTGAGCTTTTCCTATTCCCTTCCTTCTCTCACCTTGTGTTCTAGTCTTTTTCTCTCTAGGCTCTGGGAAGTGACTGCGGATCCGGATGATCCCTGCTGAAGATGGAGGTGCCCAGGAAAGGTGAGTGAAATGCAGCGCTGCAGCGATCGAAGCGAAATGCTTTTAAAAATGATGTCTTCCCTTTCAGGATCGTCGGTGTGATGTCTCCGTGATGCAGCTTTAGCAGGTAAGGTCTTCTTTCTCTCCAATTCTCTCTTAGCAGGTGACCCAGGATGCTGACAGGCGTGGCTGAAGTCCAGATGCAGGAGCTGACACGGTGAGCGTCCAGCTGCGAGGAGCAGAACAACGCGAAGCGTGAGTTGCTGATCGGGCGTGGTTTAAATAGCTTTGGAAGAAGTTCCAGGTATGTATCCTTCCACCGATCAGGTATGTATCCTTCCCCGACCACACCCAGGTGGAAAGTAGTCCCACAGGTAAAGTAGTTCCATTCAGGCCTCAAGAGGGCCTGGATGTAGCAGCATGGTCTGCATCAGGTAAGTGCACATTAAAACACTTGAACACATGTCTAGCTTTATGAGCCTGGCGCCTAAGGCGCCAGGACAGGGGTCCAACATGAGCCTGGCGCCTAAGGCGCCAGGACTGTGCCCAAAGGGCTCCAGCTTGGGCCCGCTGGCACTTCCCTGGGGGGAATGATGCCTGCCTCTGGGGTTGCTGGGTCGGACCTGGCTCCTTGGAGGTAGGCATCATGACATAAACTCTGTTGGCACCCTTTGCTGTAGATCGTACAAGTTGATCTGGCTGCAGACACATTCCAAGGCTAGAGCTTGTAGAGTACTGGTTTTAAAGCAGTGATATCCATGGTTACTAACAGTTTTTTAATGGGTCAAATAGGTGTTCCTCAAAGCACACAATGGTTAACATGGTGTCCCGTAAATAGGACTGTGCTGGAGTACTTACTGGTTTCAGGAAATAGTCTATAAAATGTATTGACTGGTTCCAATACTGACCCGCATCCGGAAACTGTTGGACGGTCGGGTGGATTGCTCACGTCTTTATGGATTTTAGGAATTGCATAAAATAATGACATTCTGCCTTCAGGGTTGTTAACAAAATCAAATTCCTGTTGTGTTATCCATTCTCTCTCCCTCCCCAACTCTGTACTATCCAGCATTGCCTGCTTTTGCTGGGTAGGGTCCCTTTCGAGGGAGGGGGCCATTTTATTTATTATTATTTATTCACATTTATAAAGCTCACAGCAGCCCTCGGGCATCGTGGCGCTGTTACAAGACAACAAGCTTAGTTAAGGAGTACAATCTTCCGGATGGACAGGAAGTACATTCAAAGTTACAGCATACAATGTAGAGGAAGGCATGGTGTGAGGGGGTGTGGGGGATGGAGCAGACTCAGTTGAATAGAGTAGTTATTAGGGCTTTCCTGAATGCTGAGAGGGATGGCTCTGCTCTAAGTGAATTGGGTAGTGCATTCCTAGTTTTGGTGCTAAATGAGGGAAACCAATACCCCCAGCTTTGGCCCTTTTGATGGAGGGGATGCGTAGTTTGTTGGCATGGCAAGTTCTTTTTGGGCGTGTGGAAGTATCTTTAACAATTGTATCTGATAGATATGGTGGAGCATCAAGTGTAAGACACTTATGTGTAAGGGTGAGGGTCTTACATGTAATCCGCTCCTGCACAGGGAGCCAGTGTGCGTCTCACCTAGCTTGAGTGATGTGGTCCCTTTTTGGTATATTAAGGGCTGCTCTGAGGGCATTATTCGGAATGGCTTGAAATCTGATTAGATTTTTTGCAGAGGTCCCTACTAGAAGGACGTTACAGTAATCTAATTTGGCTCCAATGGTTGCTCTAGCTATAGAAAGGCGGTTTTGCTTAGAAAGGAAAGGTTTTACTTTGTTGATGAGTTTAGTGGTATGGGCAGAAGCAGAGGCAATAGCGCAATAGGCAATTTTCATTATGATCTAAGAGCGTCATTACTATTGTCAAGTACTGTCTCTGGTTTGGACCATAATCGTTCCACCTTTATCTGCTGCTTTTATTACTATTACGATCTCTTGGTTGGAACTTAAGCCCTTAAGAGGAGAGCATGGGGGCCATAATATGAGGATCAGCTGAGACTCCAATTGAGGCAGACATAGAGGGCCATTAGGAGGAGAATAAGTACATAGGGGGTCATTGTGGTTGCATAGTGGTGTGTAGGAATGAAGGTATTACTCAGGTTTTGCAGTTTACCAGTTTATGCTGAGAAAGCTGATATTAAGGTTAGGCAGTAGGATTTTTAGGTCATTTTAGGCCCATGTAGAGCCACACAAGTGGTGCCCTAGTCCTCTGCTGTCCTTAGCCCGGCGGTTGGATGCTTAGTGGTCTCACTAACAACGGTGGCACATGACCTCTGGAGACTTGTTGTCACGACTGCTGGCAGCTGGTGAGTCTGGCGGAGGTGGAAACTCTGACGCCATTAGACTGTTCCGCCTCGTTTCCTCAAACGCTATCCTGCGGTCTAGTCTTTTTCCAACATGGCCGCCCGTCGAGTATTTAACCATTCGTTACTCGGCGGCTCAGCGCGTTGCAACTGTGCTTTCCCGTGTTGCTTGCGCTCCTTCCTGTGAATCCTTCTGCGCTCTTAGTCCGCCTTCTTTTCCCTTTCCCCCGCTTTCATACTTGCTACCAGTCAGCCCGTTGTTACCTTGCCTCTTCCTCCTGGTTCCCCGCCTCTCCACCTTCTTCTTCGTTCTACTTGTTTGTGGCAGTTGTGTTTTGCATCCTCACTCCCGTCTTTGGAGAGCTCTCCCGAGACTTCTGCTTCAGTAACGGAAAGTTACCTCTCATCAGATCAGCCTATCGACAGTCCTCTTTGAAGCATCGTGGGGGTTTTTTATGCCCTCGTGGCTTTTTCCCCTTTAACATATCTGGCTGTCGCGGAGAGGAGTCATTGTGAATTTCTCTATATAGAGTCACAGTGGCTTCCTTTCGAGGCAGACCGTATCTGCTCACAAAGAAGATGACTCCAGCGCGACACCCCCGAAGAAAGAAGCTGAACTATTCTACCTCATCAGGTGAGGAGGAGGAAGGGATTCTGGGGGTGTGCAGTAATTCTAGCAGTGAGGAGGACATAGCAGATTCTGTGGTCAATCCAGTAAAAAAAGTCTGATAGTCTTGACAGATTGCAACGCCAGAGTGAAGACATGGCCACACCACAGCAATTACAAGAGCTGGTGGCAGCGGTCCAGAACCTCCAGGTTGAGGTCCAGACTCTCAAGACCGATAACGCGGCTCTCCAGCAGAGAGTAGCCGCTAGAGAACAACAGTCTACGGATTTACCCCCTTTACCACTGGTGTCAGGGAAGTTTGATGGCTCCGAAAGGAAGGTAAAGGAATTTCTAGAAGCCTGCAATATATATTTCACATTCAGACAAAATGCCTTTTCCACGGACCACGCTAAGGTGGGTTTTATGATAACGCATTTAACCGGGAACGCCTTGGCATGGGCAACCCCTTTGGTTTCCCAGTCCGATCCAGTCCTACAAGATTACGCTGCCTTTAAAGACCTCCTGAAACAGACCTTTCTTCGGACGGAATGTGCACACATTGCCAGTGAGGATTTACTGGATGTTTGCCAAGGGAACTCCGACCTACTCACCTACATATCCACCTTCAAGAAATTGGCTACTGAGGCTGGTTGGCAAGAACAAGCCCAGTACATGATTTTCCGCAGGGGATTGCGGGAAGAGCTTAAAGACGAACTTGCCAGGATTCCTCGTCCTGACTCTTTCTCGGATCTACTAGCGGCGGTTCTATGGATTGATTTCCGTTTAACCGAACAAAAGGAAGAAGAGTCGTAGCTCTACCTCATTCCCGGACACTCACACTCCTGCCTCCTCACCTGTTACCAGGAATGCCGAGAGGAACCCATGCAAATTGGTACCACCAGACCTCCTTTGACCGCAGAAGAGAAGAAAAGGAGACGAGAGGAGAATCTCTGTATTGCGGTTCGGCAAATCATCTATTGAGGGATTGCCCATATGTGCCTCCCAGAAGGTCGAGAAACTAACGCCCTCGGTAGTTGGTGGGACAGACTACCGAGGGACTTTCCCTTGTTCCTACACCACACTCTCGGTAACCTCTGCAAAGACATCCAAAGACCTACGACTGATGGTAATAGAAATCAAACTTCGTTTCAGAGATAAGGAAGTCGATACTCAGGCGCTATTGGATTGCGGAGCCGCAGGTAACTTTCTGGACACCCTATGGGCAGATAAGGTGGGTCTACTCAGAATTGCCAAGAAAGAAGATCAGAAGGTTGAAGGGGTGGACGGTACTCCCTTATGTTCTGGACTCATAACCCACACCACTGAGATGGTACAAGTCTCTATACAGCAACACAAGGAGCAGATACTGTTTGACATTATCCGTGCTGCTCATTTCCCCGTAATCTTGGGTATTGGTTGGCTGCGGAAGCACAATCCCACGGTGGATTGGACTAACAACCTAATGAGCTTTCACTCCAAGTACTGTCAAAGGGAGTGTTTACCTGAACCATTACATGAAACCGTTAAAACGGTAAGCGCTACGGAGAAGAGTTCCATTCATTGTATTCCAGGTTGTTTTTCTGAATACTCGGAAGTATTTCAGGAACAGGTACCCATTGCACTTCCTCCACACAGACCTGAGGACTGTAGTATTGACCTGGTCCCTCAGGCCTTGGTTCCTTTCGGACGGATGTATCCCCTATCTTTGTCAGAAAAGGCTGTACTCGGGCGTTACCTCGATGACAATCTAGCTAATGGACTGATCCGTTCTTCTAAATCACCTGCAGGAGCCTTGTTGTTTTTTATCCCCAAGCGAGACAGCAAGGAGTTGAGGCCGTGCATCGACTACAGGGGATTTAACAAAGTGACCATCAAGGACCGCTACCCGATGCCCATCATCTCCGAAATTTTGGAAGCTGTCCAAGGCTCAGTAGTCTTCACCAAGCTCGATCTACGGAATGCCTACCATTTACTTTGGATCAGAGTGGAGGATGAATGGAAGACGGCCTTTCGCACACCCTACGGCCTGTATGAAAATCAGGTGATGCCGTTTGGCCTGGTTAATGCACCCGCAATCTTCCAAAGGTTCATGGACCATTTGTTTTCGGATCTATTGGGACAAAACACAGTGGTCTACTTTGATGATATCCTAGTGTATTCCCGCAATCAGGAAGACCATATCCTCCAAGTTAAAGAGGTTTTACACAGATCACAACACCACCACCTTTTGGTAAAGCCAGAGAAATGTACCTTTGCCCAGTCCTCCTTGTCATATCTGGGATTTATTCTATCTGAGCAAGGAATCACCATGGATCTTAAAAAGGTCGAAGCCATACTGGACTGGCCGTCACCCACCTCCATCAAAGAAATCCAACGTTTCTTGGGCCTTGCAAATTTCTATAGGAAGTTTACTCCAGAGTTCTCACAACTTACTCTTCCCATTACTTCCTTGTTAAAGAAATCTTCCAGACCTTTTATTTGGTCAGAAGAAGCTGAGAACAGCTTTCTCAGCTTGAAACAGAGTTTCTGTTCTGCACGCATTCTAAAGCAGCCAAATCAACTAAGACCTTTTATCTTGGAGACCGATGCTTCAGCAGCGGCCGTAGGTGCCATTCTCATTCAATCTGACCAAGGCCGGGAACATCCTGTGGCTTACTATTCAAAGACTTTGACCCCAAGTCAACAGAACTATTCTGTCATTGAACGGGAACTTCTTGCCATGAAACTGGCTTGCCTTGAGTGGCGACATCTACTCCAAGGGAGTCTTAATCACTTTCAAATACGTACAGATCATAAGAATCTACAAATCCTCAAACAACAAGAATGTTACAACACCAGACAAGCCAGATGGGCTCACTTCTTTGCCCAATTCGATTTTTCCATAACCTGCATACCTGGCACCCAGAACCAGATTGCGGATGCATTGTCCCGCCGAGATGACACTAACTCGACCTACAGGAAAGAGATGATGTTCTCACACACCCGAATAATCATCTTGGTGTCCTCCTTTATGCAGGAGGTGAGAGAAGCCTCTCTGAATGGGTCTACACTGGATACTAGTAGTCTGCCAGTCAGCGGTAAAGATGGTCTATGCTTTGTCCAAGGAAGACTCTTCTTACCCACACAAAAACTCCGCCAACAGGTTCTTCGATGGTGTCATGACTCTAAGACTGCCGGACATCGAGGGATACGAGGAACGCTGGAATTGCTTAAACGTTCTTTCCATTGGCCAAACATGAAAAAAGATACACAGACCTATGTACAATCGTGTTTAGTGTGTCAGCAGAACAAGCATTCCACCCAAAGACCATTGAGATTATTATACCAAGATCCGATCCCTTTGGGTCCATGGAAGTCGTCCTCTACCGACTTCATCGCTGAACTGCCTAGTTCCCAGGGTTGTACATGCATTATGGTCACTGTGGACTCTTATTCTAAACTAGCTCATTTCTCTCCGCTGTCCAAAATACCGGCAGCCTCCGTCATGGCGGAAGTCTTTCTCAAAGATATTTTTCGGCTACACGGCTTGCCCCAGAAGATCGTGTCGGATCGAGGTACCCAATACACCTCCCGATTCTGGGAGGTCTTGTGTAAACTTTTGGGCATGGAGAGAGCCCTTTCATCAGGATTTCATCCCCAAACAAACTGTCAGACCACAAGGCTCAACGGAACATTGGAACACTATCTGAAATGCTTTGTCAATCAACAAAAAGACAACTGTGTAGCCCTACTTCCTACCGCTGAATTTGCATACAATAATGCAGTACATTCCGCTGTAGGTCTCAGCCCCTTTTATTGTACGTATGGTTTCTAATCCTCGATCCATAATACCTACCATCTGGAAAGAGACCAACATCCCGTCTTTGGAGACTACACTCAAACAGCTTAAGGAAGCTCACGACACGGCTAAACTAAGCCTACAGGAGGCCAGCAGACAGTACAAGAAGCAATCGGATAGAAATCGGAGTCAAGTGCCTACTTGGGATACTGGCACAAAGGTTATGCTATCCACAAGGTTCTTGCCCCATTGGGTTCGCCCTTCCAAACTATCTCCTAGGTATATCGGACCATTTGAAATAGAGTCCAGAGTCAATCCAGTTGCCTACCGATTAAAGTTGCCAAAGACCCTCAGACGGATCCATCCGGTATTTCATTCCTCTCTCTTACTCTCTTTTGTACCTGATACTAGGAAGCAAATTTCGCCCAAGTTAATGATCCAGCCCACTTCTGCCTTGGATGAATACGAAGTCTCACAAATCCGTGACTCTCGGTACCATCGAGGGCGCCTTGAGTACCTCATACACTGGAAAGGCTATCCCTCCTCAGAGGATACTTGGGAACCAGCGACTCAGGTCCATGCCCCCCGACTTCTACTCCAGTTTCACAGACTTCATCCGGGTAAACCGGGAGGAAAGGGTCTTCGAAGGGGGCATACGGTCACGACTGCTGGCAGCTGGCGAGTCTGGCGGAGGTGGAAACTCTGACGCCATTAGACTGTTCCGCCATGTTTCCTCGAACGCTATCCCACAGTCTAGTCTTTTTCCAACATGGCCGCACGTCGAGTATTTAACCATTCGTTACTCGGCAGCTCAATGCGTTGCAACTGTGCTTTCCCGTGTTGCTTGCGCTCCTTCCTGTGAATCCTTCTGCGGTCTTAGTCCGCCTTCTTTTCCCTTTCCCCCGCTTTCATACTTGCTACCAGTCAACCCCTTGTTACCTTGCCTCTTCCTCCTGGTTCCCCGCCTCTCCACCTTCTTCTTCGTTCTACTTGTTTGTGGCAGTTGTGTTTTGCATCCTCACTCCCGTCTTTGGAGAGCTCTCCGGAGACTTCTGCTTCAATAACGGAAAGTTACCTCTCATCGGATCAGCCTATCGACAGTCCTCTTTGAAGCATCGTGGGGGTTTTTTATGCCCTCGTGGCTTTTTCCCCTTTAACATATCTGGCTGTCGCGGAGAGGAGTCATTGTGAATTTCTCTATATAGAGTCACAGTGGCTTCCTTTCGAGGCAGACCGTATCTGCTCACGAAGAGGAAGACTCCAGCGCGACACCCCCGGAAAAAGAAGCTGAACTATTCTACCTCATCAGGTGAGGAGGAGGAAGGGATTCTGGGGGTGTGCAGTAATTCTAGCAGTGAGGAGGACATAGCAGATTCTGTGGTCAATCCAGTAAAAAAGTCTGATAGTCTTGACACTTGTAAACTGTAACCGGGACGTCCCGGCCTTGCGACAGGAAATATTCAAATATGATCTATGAAAGATAACAATACTGAAGCACTATAGTTGTATGTAAACATGGAGGACTTGAGCATGTCTTCTGGAAGCATTAGTTCTTGAATTTGTATCTAGCTCTAATGACAGAGGTATCAGCAGACAACTCAAAGTCGAAATATAGGCTCACTCTCTTCATTAAGTTTAACTGACAACCCGGTGTATTAGGTTTCAGTGAGCCCACATGGTGGGGATCTGTATTACGAATAACATGGTCACCGTGCATTGGGAACACGGACCAAGTCCTTCCCTCTGTCCCCAAAACAACTCAGCCTCCTCTGTGGTCGCTGCTCACTGAAAGAGTCTGGGGCTTTGAGTGCTTCACACTTCTTAAAAACTGTATAGGTCTTTCGATTCTTGGCTGGACTTGTCAGGATGTCTCTGTGATCTATCTGAACCTCAATAAATACCTGAGACCACCACCCCTAGTGCCTTGGGTCATCTGGACCGGTGTCGGCTAACCGACTCTTTCACTGGTTTCCGACTCATAGATTAAAAGGCTTCTTCCCCACCCCCTTGGTTATAATGTAGGTCATACTAAGCGGATTACTGTTCCAGACCTTCATCCATAGCCGCACACCTCTACATTCCTCAGTGATTCTGCTAAGAGCCAAGGTTTTGGGTCCTTTCATGTCTCCCCTCTGCACTTCCCTTCACTCCTTCCCTCCTCTCCTCTCATCCTTCCACTTCCCCCTCTTCTCCTTCATTATTCTTATTCCTTCCTCTCTTCTCTCTGGCCTCGTCACCACTCCTTCATGCAGCTTGTTCCTTCTCATCAACTTTAAACACTCCCTCCTTCCCCTTCACTGTTCTCTCCTTTATTAGTTCTCCTAATGCCACTCCTTTTTCTCTCTTGACCACTTCCTCGTGGTCTCGCCCTCTACCTCCTTTGTTCATCTGTCCTTCCTTCCATTCTGGTCTCTTTTCCACCTACACTCCTCTTTCTCCCTCCTCTGCCCTTTTCTTTCATCACAGACTAAATGTCCGGAGCCACGACTGCTTGTATGTCATTGTCTTCAGCGGGGCCCTCTTGCTAGCAGGCATGATGTATGCTAAAATTGCCAAAGGCATACCAGCCAGTATGAAAAGTTCTACTGATTTGTCTGGTATGTGTCCCCCTGGTGTAGAGGGAATATGCTTGTGTCTGTCTGCCATGTCTAACCACTGACGTTGTCATAGTGATGCCCGTCAGTCAAACGTCCTGCTGCTACTCGTTTTGGGCTAGATTCAGGTGTGCTGGCTGTAGTTCGCTGAGCTGGGGGGTGCTATCCCTCTGGGGGGAGGTCGTAGGTACTCCTAAATCGAATACCCCCATGGTCTTGTACAATTGTAGGTATTGTGCACAGATCTAAAGATACTTGGCAGCACAGATGCCTACTGTAGGTATTGTGCACAGATCTAAATATACTTGGCAGCACAGATGCCTATAATTCCTTCGGCATAATGGCATGTGGTTATCCCACATGGTGGGGGTATCTGCAGATGAGATTCCAACGTTGCCAAGGTTTGCCAGCTCGTGCATTCGTTCAGGCCAGCCCTGTCAGTACTTAGGCAAAAGATCCACAATTGTTCCCTTTGGAATAAAACTGTATGTAGGTTGCATCTTCTACGTGTTACCAAGATCTTTTCCATGATTGTCCAGGTGAAGTCGGACGGGCCATGGCCATTGAGCATAAAGTGGTTAACCAGTGGGCAGTGTTTTTTTTGGTCCTGATACAGGACCGATGTTCTCGCAGGTGTATCTTCACTGGGTGGGTAGTCCTAGTTGGTATAGAACTTTTATGTCCATGGGTATCTCCAGCCTATGTCTATAGATGTACTTCTCTCAGTTAGGCGACAGACATTGCACTGGCCACAGGACGTGTGGCCCACCAGGCAAGGTTGATTCCACAAGGTGTTGGGGGCTTGCTCTGCGGTTCCTTGTAGGTGTTAATGTCATGGTCATGAAGTCAGTGGCACAGGCATGCAGGGGTCGCATGCACAGGCGATCTGGGTGGACACTGTCCTGGCGCCTTTGGCACCAGGCTCATGAACAAAAGTAAACAAGAACATCCATTTAACACCAAAAAGTGTTTATAATGGGCATAGCACTTCAGATGCATTAACCTTGAACATTCCACCTATTAAGCAGGATGCATTAACCTTGAACATTCCATCCATTAAGCAGCCCCAAGTGCATTCTTGGGTGTGGCTGCTAATGGATTGCCTTCGCACATGCTCACTCTCTAGGAGTGGCAGGGTGTGGCTGGTAAACCGGCCCTAATGGGCGTGCCCACAATCTCAGCTATATAAACTGCCCTGACAGTCAAGACAGATGCTTCGCGTTATTCTGCACTTGCAAGAAGCGTAACGCTCACCGTCGCCAGAGGTCAGACTTACCTTTGAAGATCCTGCTTCCTGAACATCCTGCTTCCTGACAGCATACTGACCAACTGGTGGAAGCTGTAGTTACCGATACATCTCTTCGGCGAACCAAGTATTCATCTTTACACTTTCCGGAACGCCGAAATCTTCATCTTGGCACCACAGCACGACACGCTCCATCGTCGACAGCAGCGCCTGCACGGTAAAATAAAAGACAAGGTAAGACATCAAAAAAACAGTCAGTTGAAGGTTGCACTTCGCCCTGCTTCACGCTTTTCCTTAAACCATCACTTATCTGCTGTCGAACATTGCGGTAGCATCCATCTTCCATCAGGCCACGTCTTGCGTCTCACAGCTTCATTGAGGCCACATTTCCATCTAAAGGAAGAAAACAGAAGAGAGACATTGCGGGCATAAATAGGAGCAACATATAAAGACATTAAACAGAACGAACAGCATCACAAGAGCTCAAGAAAGACTTACCAATCGTAAGGAGAAGCATAGTCGCAGCTGGACTGGACTATTCCTCATCAGGGATCAGTGAAGGAACTAGATCCCATTCGACGCGCCCCTGCCAGAAGTAGCAGGACAGAGAGCTTATCTTCCATAATTCACAGGTGAGCTCCTTGGGCTGGCGTATGCTCACAGACACCGTACTTTGGGGTAAAGGGTTCGAGAGGTACAACAATCACAGATTGCCGCACTCGCACACTCTTATCTCCACGCAGGAGCAGTATCACCATGTACCACAGCTCACAGCTTTTCTACTGAGGGAGAGGCCTGAAGGGGGGTCATTCAAGTTCAGGGAGGGCTGCAACCGTGCCCCAACGCCACCGCAGAGACCAGGTGAGAGTAGTAACAGTTAATCAGTGAGTCCCGTAGATTCCGTCTCCGTTTGATTGCAAATCTTGGAGGACCGATCCTGGATGTGCCTACTTTGAGCAGTGGCCATAATTTGGGGACCTCCTTCTTAATTTGGTTTATCAAGGGGGAGAAGCTGAAGACGGCTCTGGTGCTATCAGGTTCGCCTGCTCTCCATTCATGTTGTTCAAGGGTCGTTTCTCTCGGGATATTTCTGTCATGTTTTCGAGCATCTTTCACCGTGCGTCTGGGGTATCCCTGATTGATTAGTTTTACTGCTTAGTTGGATTACTGCTGGTCATAGTCACTCAGGGTGGTGCAATTCCTTCTGTATCTCAGAAACTGCCCGAATTGCAGATTCTGGGCCTCATTAGGACCCAGGCGGTAATGGGTTTACGCCGGCGTAAACCATGGCGCCCCTTACCGCCTGAGTACGAGTTCCCTTAGCGCCATGGTGATTTTAACGCCTGCTTTTAGCAGGCGTTAAAATCCATGGCGCTAAGGGACCTTGTTGTTAATTACGCCACCGTAATTTACGGTGGCGTAATTAACGCCTTCCCCACTCCCATTATGCCCTATGGGGCCAGAAATGGGAATGGGGAAGGGTAAATGGGGATTGGGGACTTACCGCCCCGCCAACCTCGGAATGGGGCGGTAAGTCCGCCAACCCCCATGGCGGAGTTGGCAGCTTAGCGCCATGGACCATGGTGCTAATAGCGCCATGGTCCTCCGCCAAGGTCCTAATGAGGGCCTCTGTCATAATTTGGTTCCATCCCCGTCCCCTGCTACGGCTATTCTCTGTGATTGATTTTGCCACTTCTTCTGCCATCTGTTTTTGCCTTTTGCTTTGCCTTGGTATAAGAAAGACCCCTGGTTTCTGTTGTCATTACTATTATTCATGTCCTGGAAGCGAACATTCCTGTTTGTCTGATTAGTTGCTGACAGGATTGTGCTGGAGGTGCTTGGTACACTGTCATCAGAGCTAGCACTCAAAAAGGTCCAGTTGTTGGGTCTGAGACGTGGTCTGTTAAATATTTTATTCTGGATCTGTCCGCTATTTGTCCCATCTGTTGCATTCTGATCATCGTAGTAGCTGTTTGTTGTATATGGATACACCTTTTCATTTGAGACTGCGTTGATGTCCTTCTTCAGTTTAATCACTTTTTAGTTGAGATTGAATTCCTTAAATTGTTGATGGATGCGTTCAGATCCACCAAACCTTTTTTTTATAGTTGGCTACTAGTGTTTCTGTCTGTAGGGAATATTGTTTTGCTTCGATCTCCCTCTGTAGTCTCTCCGCAGTACTTATAATCAGCACAAGCCAGTCTCTAGTGCACTTGTTCGCTATATAGGTCCAGTCCTTTCGGAACTGTAGCTGATCTAGAAAAATCCATGGTTCAATTCGGATTATCAGGCCCATCGGTGCTGCATGCGCTCTCAGATATTCTGTCATCATGGCTTCGTATAATTCCCTAGTGATAACTTGTTTCATCAGAACCTCTTTGATTTGATTTGTCTGTGGTGGCACCTCCCACCTGTGGTGCGTCTGCGCCTAGAATTGATGGTGTTGCAAGGATCCTTCCTACTAATTCTTCAGCATATGCGAAGTACAAAGTATCGGTCATGTTCCCAGATGGCTCTGGAGATCAGCACTTTTAAGGGTCAAACATTGAACAGTAAGTAAGGATCGAAAGCACAGATCCTTTTTTTCCACTTAAAATGACAGCTGTTATAGTTGCAGCCCAAGTCTACAGCTAAAGCCGTAAGAAGGACAATTAACACATAAATGGGGACTAGGGGTGGGGCACTGGCCTGTGCCTGATTTGCATATGGTCTTTCCCTTCTGTAATGGCTTGGCAGGCGAAGAACGGTGGTCTGGAGGGTTGCCCAGAGCGTTGCCAGTGGTTAAGATTAATTCTAAACCTTCCAGCCATCACCTCTTTGTTTTTGCTATGTCACCCCGAGTGGGACGGGTATGCCCAGACGTGGGTCCCGTGCCTGCTGGGCCTAGAGACCCAAGCTACTCCTCACTGATGAGCCCCAACAAGGGCGAAACATGTTTGGGGATGCTTGTGGTCTCGTGCAGAGGGGATGTGGCCTAGCAGTTCGGGCTGGACTGCCCCTTTTGGGGTGGGGCCAAGCCTGATTTGCATATGGTCTTTCCCTTCTGTAATGGCTTGGCAGGCGAAGAACGGTGGTCTGGAGGGTTGCCCAGAGCGTTGCCAGTGGTTAAGATTAATTCTAAACCTTCCAGCCATCACCTCTTTGTTTTTGCTGTGCCTATACCCTAACACAGGAAAGACAGGCCTATTTATTTAGATTCATTTTTGTCTGACTTTCCTATGTGATAACATTTGGTTATAGGCGCAGGCCAGTGAACCACGCGTAGTGTTCCTTTGTGTTAATTATCACTATTTCTAATGCAGGTTTCGCTGGAGTCTGCTGCATTAAATCCGCAGACTGCATTGTCCATTGCCCTAACTCTGCTGTGTTCTTCATAAAAGCAATGGTTTCCTTTGCTGCAGGGAGGGATTAGAAAAAATAGGAACATAAATTAGGCTAGGGGGTGGACTGGGGAGCCTAGGTGATGCCCATATACCCCTTCCAGTTCCTGCATCATTAAATGGGTTATGGTCCCCTGCCCTATGGTCTTTCTGGTATTTTGTCACAATTCACAAAACTGTCCTTTGCAACATATGCTTTTCAAGCCTGTTTTCAAGTTATGTTGTTTCCTACTCCCAAACTAAGTACATTTTGGAATAGACTAGTTGTGGATATATGAGTAAAACGTACAGTTGCTCCATAATTTTAGTGCCAAGGCTTTCTCCTTTTACCACAGTCCTGCCTCTGCTCCTGTAGGAAAATAGGTTAACAGTATAATCACTGTATGGTATCGGTAGATGGAAACCAAGCAGGGTGTACAGGATATGTGTGCGTGGGGGCAAATACCACTGTGGAGTGAAGCCCAGGTGTTTACTGGCTACACAAAACATGTGCCTTAAAACCAGAGGTTAACAAGTTGTTGTTGGTCCTGAATCTAGATGGCATTACTTCTCACAAGTTGGCAATGTGCCTAAGAAGTTGAAGAAACTAGTTTGTTTCACTGGCACTTTTTCTTTTGTTCCCATAGGACCTTCCTACTAGTGCACTATATATGCCATTAAGTGGCACTAGTATAAAGCGTGTGTTAAGCCCAGAAGAATTGGAAAACAGAAGAAGAAAAAGACAGGAAGCAGCAGCTAAACGAGCTAAGCTGATACAAGAAGCCAAAAAAAGAAAGGAAGAAGCTGAATATAAGGAAAGGTATTGTTGTGACAATGTATACACATTCTATCCTTCCTTTGGTATCTCCACTAAATATTGTGTGACATCCATATATGTAACATAATTTGGTCTTGTTTGGGGCACTCCTGCCACTTTGGCAGCCTCGTTGCTTGTGTCTCAGCAAGAAAAAAGGAGAACTTCAGGGATGTTAACGGGTTAGAAAAAGAAGTATGTGTGAAACCTGAAGTGTGGACTGCAGGCCGGAAATACCCTAAGTTCTGAGTACTGTTATGGTTCTAGGTTGTAGTAGAATGTAGTAGGATGATTTAGTAGTGAGTCGGTTACTTGGGGAGAAGGGGTGGTTTGGGATAAGGATCAGCAAGATCTTCTGTTTTCATACTAAACTGAAGCATTATAGATCCAGTCTCTGTTTCTGTTACACAAATTATGTTTTTGTTTGTGGTGTTCTCCATCTGGAAGCAGAGTTCTTACAGTTCCAGAATCTATTTCAAGGCAAGTTGAGGGGTGTCAGTCTCTGATCTCTGAATTTGATAAAGGTGTTATGCGCAGATATATGGCAGGAGTTGGTGAGATTAAATTAGGGATGTCAATCTTTGGGCCCACGGGCCAGATTAGGCCTCTGAAACCCCGCTACACGGACAGTGCACATTGCAACGCAATTTTGAGCTCTTTGTAGTTGGTTTAGGTGGAAGTTGTTGCCGTAGCCCAGCCTGAAGAGTACAAGTGTGATGGCTGTTTCTGTCCGAGAAGATCAGACATGGCATGATGTGATGGATAGTTTGGAGTTGAAGGATGCAGGTTCTTATGGTGGGTATCATTTAGAATTGAAAGAAGCACCTTCTTACAATGGATTTTACCTGGGGTGTGAGTGCAAAGGCGCTGTCCTCGTAGTCAGAGGCTTTTGATCCTTGTAGTTGGTTGTGGGCAGCTTTTCATTTCTTCATGACAGGGTCTGCAAGCAGTTTTTCAAAGGAGATTGAATGTTTCCTAATTGTGTTTCATTGTTTATGTGGTCCCCAAAAATATTTGTCAGTGTTTAGCCTTGCATTACTTGTGCCAAACTGCACAGTGCTGCCTATTAACCACGCATTGCACTTGACTGTACTAGCAGCATGGAAACAAAATATTCTTAAAAGCAATCTCTCCCCATTGTCAGCAGTCCTACTGCCAAAACAAAAGTGAACAAATAATGTACTAGACAACATGAAAATAAAATGTAAGCTGTTTAAAGCAGCATTCAGAAAAGCTCTCCCCACTGTGGCGAATATGGAGATTTCGTCCCTTCTTCCTTAGTGGGAGCGACCCCCTTTGTTTGAGGGTAGGGAGCTGAGCCTGCTAAGAGAAACTCTCCATAGGGGGTTGGGGGGAGGCGGGACCTCACTTTGAGTGACTCTCCTCCAAGGGGCAAGAACTCCCATTCCCATGGGGAACTCCCTATATGCCAGATATGATCTGCCTAATTGGGAGTCAGCAATACGGACAGTACCTCTCTGTGCTTTGCCCAAGGTAATGAACTTTATTACACCTGTTTGACAAGCTGTGGTGAACAGTACACCCTCTCTCATTACAGGAGCTAGAATAAGGGCCAACAACCCTTGAGTGGTGGAGGAAAAAACACACTCAGTGGTGAGGCTCCGACGTGAGTATGTCGTCAAGGGGCAGAGCAGCACTGCACAGAGCTAGCCAGCTGTGGCGAGAGGGAGGTGAACGCCGAAGGGAGAGGCCACTGTCCCGATACAGAGGCATACAGGGGATGAGACGCTAAGACCAACAAAAGTGAAGCTTACCTGGAGGTGCGACCACGCCGAGGATGTGGTGGGCCAGTTGCTCACAAACGAATGCCAAAACTTGGAACCGAGGAAGGAGTGAATCCTCTGCTCCCAACAAGAGAGCAGAAGGCGGAGTGAATGCCACAACAAGCGGAGTCCGAAGATCGCTCAAATTCAGTCCGGAATACCGGCAGGCGGGGAGGAGCGGTGTTGGTCTTGAAGAGACACGCTCTCACTGCAGCGTACCCTGCAATGCGGTTTGCCCAGGTCAAGGGAGAACAGAAAGAGCTAAGTGAGGTACTGGATTACAGAGGCCCTGAGAGAACGACTAAATGAGAGAAAAAAAAAGGGTTACGAGAGCCTGAGAAACTCTAGGAGGTTAAACCTCGAAAAGGGTCACAAAAACCCACAAGAGATCCGCAAGTAGAAGAGAGGGGTTACAGATCCCCAGGGAGTTAAATGAAGTAGTGTGACAAAGAAACCCAGGGGAGTGAAAGAGGCCCAATAAAGAAAGCAAAGAACAGACACAAGGGGAACCCATAGACACCCAAACCCTGAACCCTGGGGAGAGAGCAACGCCAGTGGTGGAGAGTAATCAGGGAAATATGCCTCCATCTAAGGAACTTTGGACTTTTTTTTTTTTTTTTGGTGCATAATATTTTGATCTGTTGTTGACCTTGAGAAACGTGAAGAACTTTGATAAACTGCCTGGAACTGTGAAATAAGTAGAACTGTAAAATTGAGGAACCCTGAAACCAGGAGAGATCTCTGGAACCCCTGGGAAATATTCTAGTATCCAACATAGTGCAGGGCACCCCACCTACATTTCTTTTATTTTTGTCTAAGTGTTAGGGCCATTTTAGCGGAAAGGTTTGGACAGAGGACTATTTTTCTTTTGTCTGTTGACGAGCACCTTTGTTTAGTTTGATAGGAAAGGAACTCCCCTGTAGCAATATGGTTAGTAAGGAGTTTTCCTTTTAAGTTAAATAAAGATACTTGAAAAGTATGTCCTCTGGTCCGCGTCCTTCTGGCTTGCCACACTACCCTTAACAGCTGCGGCTCTAACATAGTTTTGAGCCGGATACACTGATTAAGCATGACTGAGCAGCCAGCTGACACCCGTGCCCCTCTTTTGTATGTTTCTTGATTATCCCTCTCTGGCAGTGAGCAGCCAGACCTGAAAACTAATAGATACATTTTTGTTTTCACTTTCAGGATGCTGTGGTGGGAGTCATGCGGTTATAAGTCGTCCTGCATTCCATCAGATGATAGCGATACCACAGAAGAATCCGAAGAAGATGGAGGGGACTATAACTTGGATTTGGATTCAACCAATTCAGACAAGGTTATGCTAAACTACGTTATTGGTGACATCACCCATCCAAAGGCAGAAGAAGATGAAAATGCTATTATTGTCCACTGCGTGGGTATGTCTAACAAAGTGAAAATGTAATTTGTACCATACTGCCTTTTGATTAAGGTGTGCATCTCATAAAGCTAGCAATATGGTTATGGTGCAGACTGAGATTGAAGCATCTTTGATTTATATGTGTTTTATTACTCCTTTCTACACGCAGAGTCTTTATTTGTTTTCTTTCTGGAATGTGCAAATCTGGGTTGTTTGGTGCTAAACTCAAAACACACACATTTGAGCACCAGCGACCACTGGCGAGTTCATATCAAGGGAGGTAGAAGATGTGAAGCTTCTTATGTGTGGACTGCTGCAGAGGAACCAAACATGCAAGGAAGAGCCCTAGGGAGCTGGGAAACTCTCAGGAGCACACACGCACCAGTACCAGCCTCGATGAGCAGTGAGAGCACTGCTCATTGAGGCTCCAGGTGGGCAACTGCATCACTGTCAGTGTGCAGTGCCTGCCTGGGTATAGGTTGGGGTGGGTGGGAAGGAAGACAAAACAGAAAGGAGTAAGAGTCTGGGGGAAGCATGTTGAATTTGCAGGAGTACTGCAGCAAATTTACCAAAGAATGCTTTCCTCACCAAGGATGGCTTGGCATCACCAAGTGTAGGGGGAGAGACACCTGCTCAACACAACTTGGTGAGAATTGGACCTGGTGTACTGTGTTAGGTAGTTTCTTTCAGAAGCTCCTGGTGAGGAAGTTCAAGCAGACCAAACCTGGATTGTGTGCAGAAGGTGTCCAGCAAGATTGTCCAAAATCTCTCAATGGTAACGTGACATAGCAGTCTTGCTTCAATCTCAGGGAGGGAGATGGCTGGTACCAAGGCATAGATCCACACAGACACACAACAAAACAATCCCCACAGTTTGTACTGAAAGATATATAGTGCCAGATTCTTAAACTTTTTTCTGGCACAAAGGACGGGATGCATTAGTGCCTCCTCTTCATTTGCTCCCAAAGAATATGTCCTCTATTCACATGGATGCACACACTCGGATGCCCACTTTCCCCTGTGTGCAATTTTCAAAGCAATGAATGTAAGGTGACGTTTCTACACATTTAAAGCACATTCTGTGTTCAGAAACAAGATCGCCTTGGAATGCACAAAAATCAAACATATTTCCCTGTGCTTGTTTGGAACATATGCAAGTGGAACAGCAGGAGTATGAGCTTTTCCGCCCCCTGGGGGGGAGCAGTGCAGCTCCACGTTGGCTCAGTCCGATGTCTCTATGTACACCACGCCAGACATGACGTCGGGCCAGTATATATTGAGGTGCCTTGACCTGTGATCCTTTTTTCTGCGTACTCTGTTCACTCTTCGGGAACACGTTTGTTGAGCTTTGAGAAATGTTTTTTCGAAAGGATTCTTTCCTCCCACAGATTCTTCATCTTTGATATCCCTGCCCCAGCGCAGCAGTTCTCCGGAAATATTTTCACCACCACGGGGCGCAGCGCAACTCCATGTCTGCTCCGTCCGACGCATCTACACGCCCCACGCCAGATATGATGTCGGGGCCAGTATATATAGCAGCACCGCAACCCATAATCTCAGTTCCTTTTTTACGTGCACTCCGTTCATTGATCGGAACACGCTCGCCGAGCTTACCTACTTTTTCAACTTTTCAAAATATGCCATGTCTACTCCGCCCAAGGCCTCCAGCTTCAAGCTGTGTGCAGACTGTGACCGGCAAATGTTGGTCTTGGATCCCCACCGGATTTAATATTGCTTGGGTGAGGAGCATGATTCCCAGGATTGTGGATCATGCAAGTCCATGCACTCGAAGGCCCTCAGATAGGGTGGCAAAGATCTCCACTTTCGTCTTCAAGGTGTAGGATGAGGCTTTGAGGTATCGGTTGAGGTCGCTCTGCACAGAACGACACTCTGAGGAGCAAGCAGCTCGGTACAAAGAAAAGGACAAGAAGAAACAGCAGTTTGAGGGCTGCTGGTCCAAATAAATGGATTTAGTAATTCAGTTTTTAAGCTGAATCCGCCACTTTGGGTGAAAGTCTCAAAAATTGCTCTTTGACAACATTATATCCTCAAAAAAAAAACAGAGTCTTGCCGGCAATCAGTGATCATTCCTATTTACCAAAAAATGGGATCGACCGGCCGCTTCAAACTATAGACCGATTTCCCTTTTGGATGCCGACGGCAAGATTTTTGCAGGCCTAATCTTAACTGATCTAGAGATCTGGGCAGAGGGAAAAGGAATAATTCCCAGACCGCAGACGGGTTTCAGAAAGAGACTATCTACTTCTCTGAATACTCTGATACCCAGTTGCTTGTCTGCTGACAGTCTGGTTAGGTGGGGGTGCCCCTTTGTTTGGTGCTTGGGTTGACCTCTCCCAGGCGTTCAACACGGTTAACGGTTAATAGGAATCGGCTGTGGACTAAATTAAAAGATTGGGGCCTGCCTGATACCCTATTATCAATTTTAATAGATCTCCACCAGGGATCCTCTATGAGAGTAAGACTGTTGAAATCTGGGTCCCTAACTGAAACAATTAAAATCGTTAGAGGAGTCCGCCAGGGATGTCTGATTGCCCCTTTTTTGTTTATTCTTTACCTTTCTGATTTGTTTCAATGGTTGAGAGACTCTGGTCTGGTTAGCCCAAAGATTGGTACCTTAAAGTTAAATTGTATAGCCTATGCAGACGATATTGTAGTTTTAGACTATACACAGGTCGGACTGCAGCATCTGTTAACAGCACTAGCGGAATATGCACTTATTAACGATTAGAGAATTAATCCTATGAAATCTCAAATACTTATCTTTAAACATCCTTTAATAAAATAAAACCTTATTGTTGGCTTTTGGATGATCTTTCAATTCCCATTTCCTAGCCCAAGCATTGCGCAGACATCCCCAGTACTGCCACTACTGCTCCACAGCCTATAGTAGGCACCTTGCTCCTTAGCCAGTATTGACTGCATTGCTAGTATTAATCCTCATTCTCTTGATATTGCATTGCCAAGATTGTTGCCAGCCTGTATTGACTGCATTGCTAGTATTGATCCTCATTCTCTTGATATTGCATTGCCAAGATTGTCGCCAGCCTGTATTGACTGCATTGCTAGTATTGATCCTTATTCTCCAGTAATTGCATTTTGCCCATAGTGCTAACAGCCACTCCAGGTTACAACTGCCCTAAGGAATAAACACCAGTTAGACTGACTAGTCCTTATTGTCACCCTACTCCAACATGCACATCCTACCACTACTCATATGCATGCTAGGCACATTGCTCACAAGCGATCACAGGCCAGGTCAAGACACCCACTTGTACAACAGCAGCCTTAACTTCAACGCCATAGACCTCCTACCTAGGCCCTCCCAACACACCATGTTAGCAGCCATGCACCCCACTACACTGCACTCCAGACTATTCAGACTAAGGATCCGCACTCAGCCTATGAACCTTGCCACCATACCCTCTTCTATCTCACTCAGAAATAAGCACCTAGGATCTAGGACCACCCGCAAAATGAGCGCCAATCACATTTGCCCAACTAACTCCACCACTAGCAGCACCAAGGTGCGCCACCAGACTCCCTCCCACAAGAATACTAAACAATCCTCTTCTCCTCTTAAATCAGAAATCAAAGAACATACTAAAACTAACCACCAACAGATTCACTACAAATGCGCCCTACTCAATGCCCATGCGCTAGAAGTCAATGATCTTATCACCATTCAAGATTTAGACATAATTGCCATCACGGAAACCTGGCTCCACGAAGCCTCCGGCCCAGCCATCACAATCGCACTTCCCAAAGGTTACTCTATCCTCAGACAGGACAGGCCAGCCAAAACAGGAGGAGGAGTTGCCCTTATATTCAAAGAGAGCATATCTATCAGACCTATACCCCACCAGGAAGAAGGAAAGGTAGACATACTATCCGCCAAAATAGCCTTATCACCTAATAGTACCATAAATATACATGTGGTTTACCGCCCTCCAGGAACTCTGTCAGACTTCTTAGGACAAGTTACCCACCTTCTAGGAAACAATATAAAAAAATCCACCAAAACGCTACTCCTAGGCGACATCAATCTAGGTTTCAATGACGCCAATGACAAAACCGCCACATCCTTCACGAAGGACCTTAGTGACCTTGGCTTCTCTCAGAAAGTCACTTCTCACACACATGCAAAAGGTCACATTTTAGATTGGATTATAGACCACAACTGCGACACAAACATGGTTTCCAATACTGCCCTCCTATGGACAGACCATAACTGCCTGCTATTCACCATCCCCATAACGCCATGGCCTAAGCCCACCACTACAGCACCGGCCACAGTAGCCAGAAGCACAAAAAAACTCACTGCAGAGAACATCAGTGCCTCTCTCAACCTCCCGTGCCTAGCACCACCATTCTCTCCCGACCCTGTCATACTAGCGGAACTATTCAGAGACACATTAACTAACGCCATCAACACAGTCGCCCCGCTAGAAAACAAAAAAGAAAAGAAATCCTTCCACTCCAATTCGTGGTTCACAGAAGAGCTCCTTAACCTCCACAACTCCAAACGGCAGGCACTAAAAACTTGGCAGGCTAACCCCTGTGACACCACTAAAGATATCTACCGAACCATCACAAAAAAATACAAAGAATCTATATTCAAAGCCAAATCAGAATCCTACAACAATAGAATCTCATCAGCCAACTCACACTCCAAAGAGCTATTTACCATCTTTAAAGAATTAACTGTACCGCCCACCTGCACGGACGAAATCGTTAAAGATGCAGCCTGGTGCTCCAGCATACAAGCTGCCATGCTAAATAAAATAGACCTCCTGCAGAACAAAATATCTGACCATTACAAAGCATTACCTAAACAGAAGCACCAGAAGCAAACCCACCACAAGCGTTCAGGCAACATCCATCCCAACTTCTCCTTCTCTGAAATATCTGAGACAGATGTCTTAGACATCTTAAAACATCTGAAACCATCGCAATGCAAGGGCGATGTATGCCCCCCAAAAATTATCAAAGAATGCACGGAGCAGCTCGCTCCACTAATCGCTGCCTTCATAAACGCCTCATTCAAAACAGGTATAGTCCCCAACTGCCTCAAAGAGGCATGGGTACGTCCACTCCTAAAAGAAACCTACACTAGATCCCTCCCAACCCAATAATTATAGACCAATTACAACCGTCCCATTTCTTCTTAAAATATTAGACAAGGCTGCCCACAGGCAAATCCAACTGTACCTCGAAACCAACTCCATCCTTGGTAAGAGACAATCCGGGTTCCGTAAAGGACACGGAACGGAAACCGCCTTACTAGATCTGAAAAACTAAATCACCTCCATCCTTGACATGGGTAAGCCTGCCTTACTCCTGCTCCTAGACCTCTCAGCAGCGTTTGATCTCGTTGACCATAACACCCTTACCAACCACCTCACGAATGCTGCGCATTTCTCCAATCACGCAGCAACATGGATCATGTCCTTCCTACAAGGCAGAGCCATGAAAGTGTTCTCCAATATAGCAAACGCTGAACCCACTATCATACACTGTGGTGTTACCCAGGGATCCTGCACTGCCCCTACGCTTTACAATCTATTTACTAAGCCTCTCTTTGATAAACTGGATGCACTTGGGATCACATACACAAACTATGCTGATGATACCACGGTGCTCCTTCCCCTCACTGGGAGCTATATCAAAGACGCTTCTACCCTTCAACAAATCTACTCCACAATCCAAGCCTGGATGGCCACCAATGGACTATGCCTCAACGGGGACAAAACTGAAATCCTCATTCTCGGTCAAAAATCCATGCTAGTCAAATTGGATCCATCCTATCAAAACTTCTGCATTGACAACTGTATCATCCCAGTCCTTTCGTCAGTTAAAACGCTCAGAGTCCACATTGATGCTACTCTATCTATGGATAAACAAGTTAGCGCCATTGTATCAGCCTCCGCTCTGAGTATCAAACTAATCAACGCCATAAAGCCGTTTCTAACAAAAGATAATTGCCTCTCCATTGCGAGAGCCAAAATAGGAGCAAAACTGGATTACTGCAATTCCCTCCTAGCGGGGACATAAAAAAAAAACTTAGCCAGACTCCAAACCACTCAAAACAACTCTCTCAGAGCAGCTCGAAGTATTCCCAAAAGAGAGCACATCTCCCAAGCAAGAAAAAACGCTCACTGGCTACCAGTTAAAGACCGAATTGCCTTCAAGATTCTTTCCACAGCACACAAATGCATCAACCTAACGGCACCCTCTTACTTATCGGACTCTCTAGTCAGATCACAATCCACTAGACCCACTAGACTCGTGTACACCAACCAACTCACAGTGCCAAGAATCACCAGGGCAAAGGCAGGCGGTCTAGGATTCCCATACCTGGCACCTAAACTCTGGAACACGCTACCCACAGCCCTCAGAGCGGAAAACTCGCATCAAGCCTTCCGAAAAAAACTAAAAACGACACTCAACTAGCTGCTAGCGTACTGTACATACCTGCGCACTACTATGCTCCGTGCACCTATGCGCTACAAGCTACAATGCCATCTCATTCTGTATGTTTTTATGTGACCACTGTAACTAAGATATGAACCTCTACTGTAACCAGCGCCACAATGCCCACAGGCTGCTGTGCGCTTAACAAATGTGAATAAATAAATAAAATAAATATTTAGGCTCACATATGAAAAAAATGTATGCACAATTCTGTAGGTTTTCGATACTCCCTCTGCTTAAATTCTATAGTGGAAAGGTGATTCTGATTATTTTGTATGGGTTGGAATCCAATTCTCAAACCTTTGCTGTAAATTGGGAAAGAGTAGAGGGAAATATTTGGAAAAAGACTCTGAAATTACCTAATTGTGTACCCATAGCATGTATTAGATTCAAAATGGGTCTTAGCTCCTTGCCGTCTGGGATTGAGTGGAAATGGGTTTCACTTTATAGGATGATTCTGGATCCTCCTAAATCATCTTTATTTGAAGAGGTTAAATTGTTAATGTCTAACTCGAAAAATCTTTTCCTCTAACAGCTACATTCCAAATGTAACGAGATAATGCTTGTCTCGGATAGTTCTATAGACCTTCTATTGCAAAACCCTCTAAAAGTAAAGGAAAGAATGAAGTGTCAAGATTGGATTAGGACAATTGATGAAATGAGAAACGCAAAACTATCGGCATCTAGCACCATAACTGACAAACCTAGGTCCTTTCTTCCAATGTATTTAAAGAAATTTCCAGACCCTCAAGTACGAGCAGATTTTCTAAGATTAAGGCTCAACATCTTACCTACCTTAGAAATTCTGCACACGATAGATAAGGATCTATATCCATCCAATATCTGTGATAAGTGTGCTGATAAAGGCACCTTAAAGCAGAGGGTTGATTACATTCTTGCAGTTTGTATGTGATGAATGTTTTCTTGACTCATTTTGATTTTGGCAAAGACTTTCGGCAGGAAACAGTCTTCCTGATGACAGTGGTGGTTCGGTTACTAAAGGACTGGAATTTAACCGGGTTGAGGGAAAATTGATACACGTGATGTATTTTATTGTTTGTCTTTTTTCATTAAAAATGCATAGGTGTTCTTCTGCGTTTTTATTTTTTATGTCTATTGGACATTATTTTATTTAATTAATCTTTTAAATCCAATTTCTGTTTCTGTAGTTAAAAGGTTGTGGGTGTAGTTTTTTCTTATTTTTTTTCTCTTTTCTTTTCTGGTATTATGAAAGGTGTTAAAAGTCAATTTTTCTTTTTGTTGGCTATTGCACAATAAATAAAAAAAAAATAACAAAAAAAGAAGAAACCGCATCGGAAGAGGTCCTTCTTCCCGAATGAGTCAGCGCACTGACATTCGTCTTCTTCAGAGAAGAGGCACTACTTCAGAGAGTCTTCTGAGCATCTGATGCAGGTACCTTTTCCTACCCAGTCCTCCACACCAGAGGAATGGGAGAACTTCCGCCTGAAGATGTTGGATTTGGCGGCTCCAAAGGAATACGTTCCACTCCCTAGGGATGACTTCATGTTCAGGATGTATGACATCTGTTACGAGAAGGGGGACCAGGTCCCTATTGGGCTTGGACTTATGGATTCTAGGGAGATGAGGTATTTCCCGAAGAATTCTCTGGGGAAAGCAAGGACATGCTGGGCCTGGCATAGAACATGCTGGGGGCCAGTGGCCTCTAAAACTGTACAGAGGTGGATTTTTTTCCAGTTCCCATTCCAGGAAAGTTTCACATCACCTTCTGGTGCTTGATGGCTAAAGTGGCCAGTACTCTGGAGATATCTACTCCATCCATGTCCAAGGTTCAGTACGAACTTTGTGATGTGCTGGACGATGCCCACCCAAAGAGACGCTCCTGCCCTTAAATGTGGCAGTGGAGGGCCCCGTATTGGAGGTGGGGGAGAAAACAGCCTCTGTACCTGCAGTGGACAGGGATCTGGTGAGGAAACACTGCCCCACTCCTTTGCATCCAGCCGTTCTTTCCTCTAATGCGTCATCTGAGAGCTTGGTGGTTCAGGCCGCGCGGCTAGCCTGGAGACTTCTATCTTCCTGTTCTTTCCAGCAGACAGAGAAAGTAAGAGTTTTGACGCATGAGACAAAAAGGTGTTTACGCCGAGCAGTCTTGCACTGTGGGCCATGACTACCCCTTGCACCGTGGCAAAGTTCTCTTTTGGCATTTGGACGGCGGTGGCCAATGTGGCAGAGTACGTCCCAGAGGGAGAGATGAGGGACGGCTTCCTGTGCTTTTTCTCTTTCTGCAAGGAGGCGGGAGGTCAGATGCTGCAGTTGGGACTGGAGACAATGGACTGTATGTCAGGGTCCTTGGCCACTAGCATGGTGGTCAGACACTACTCATGGCTAAGAGCGTCAGGGTTTGCGGCCGACGTCCAGACCAGGCTGTTGGATAAACTTTTTGGAGCTAAGGCTGACAGTTCCCTCCAGAAGGTCCAGTCGTCCAAAGCGCCTGCTAAGACTTTGGGGCTAGCAGTACAGCAGCCTTCGGCAGAGCCATCGCCTTGGGGCAGGGGTTTTCGTCCCTTTCCCACCTTTCCCCCCGGGCTGTGCTCATTCTGCCCCAAGAAAGAGGGCAAGCCAGGCACTTCCCGAGAGGCAAAGGAAGGAGTGCCCAACGAGGGGGCGTTACAGTGACCCCATATCCCCACCGCCCCTCAGGGCGCCAAACTTCAGTGACAGGCTTCTCCATTCGTCACTGGTGAGGGAGGCTTTCCTGGTGCAGCCCGGAATGGTGGAATACCACGTACAACGGTAGGACCTTACAAGCCATTCAGCAGGGATATTGCCTTCCATTCCTTAAGCTCCTCCCGGGAATACAGCCCTCTGTCCATCTCTTTGTCTCTGGACCTCATTCTACTGGAGGAGGTCCGTCAACTTCTATCAAAAAGCGCGATCAGGGTAGTTACTCACTCATAATGGTCTTCTGGTGCCGAGGGAGAGGGGCTTGTGCCCCATCCTGGATCTGTGGCTGCTGAACCTGTTTCTAGGTAAGGACAAGTTCAAGATGGTAACCCTAGCCCAGATTCTTCAAGGCCTCGATCTGCAGGACTGGTTGGTTTTCCTGAACCTTCAAGATACCTACTTCCATGTGCTGATTAATTGAAAGCACAGGAAGGTACCTGCGGTTTGTGGCGGGTCAACCAAATTACCAGTTCAAGGTCCTGCTGTTCGGGCTTTCTTTGGCCCCCAAGGTTTTCACCAAGCTGCTAGCAGTGGTGGTGGCTCGCCTCAGGAAGGAGGGCATTCATGTCTATTCCTACTTGGAAGACTGGCCCGTCCAAGCTTGCTCCCCAAGTTTAGTGTCAGAGCACCTTCTCCACACATACTCTATTGCACAGCCTGGACTTTTCCCTGAACTTCAAAAAGTCTCAGGTTTCGTCGTCCCAGTCCCTCTGATTTGTCAGTGTTTTCCTGGACATTGGCCTCGACAGGGTCTTCCCACCCGAGGGTCGAGTGGCGAACATCTTACGGATGGTCAATATCCTCCAATCCAGGGAAAAGTCCTGGCCTTGAGCTCTTCTTCTGTTGGGGAACGCAAGAGGACATCTTCACTTCCAGTGTCAACAGGAAGTGTGAGTTGTTCTGCTCCAGGGAATTTCCTTGTCAGGGAGCTCTATTTGACTTGCTAACCGTCAAGTGGACTTTCAACCTCCTTTATGCGTTCCAGCTGATCCCTGTCATTCGGCTGATTCTCAGGAGATTGTGCCTGTTTGGAACCATGATGATGCTGATTGCCCTAGACTGGGCCCGGAGAACGTGGTATCCGGAGCTGCTGGACATGGCCATCTGCCCTCCCTAGCGCATTCCAAGGAGAATCGATTTTCTCTCCCATTCAGAGGCGAGTGTCCTCCACACAAACCTCAGCAGCCTGAACCTTCAAGCTTGGCTACTGAGAGGCTGAGATACAGGGAGTGGGACTTGTCGAACAATGTCCTCGATGTGCTCCTTTCTGCTCAGAGGCCCTCTATGAAATCAATTTATGCCTGCAGATGGCATACATTTTTGATTTGGTGTCGGGAGAGGGACCTTGATCCTTTATCCTATCCTCTATCCGCTGTGTTCGATTTTCTGCTCTCTTTGGCCCAGTTGGGCCTGAACATTGGTACTGTAAAGGGTTAACTCTCGCCGGTATCAGTATTCAAGAGATCACCGTAACACGGCTAGTTTTTCACAATCCCCACTGTTATTCAGTTCTTGCTGCGTTTGTGTAACCAGTTTCCTTCATGCCAGTTGGTGGTTCCGGCATGGGATTTTAATTTAGTTTTTACGTTTCTCATGGGCGCTCCGTTTGAGCCCCTTCCCATTCCTGTTCTATTAGATTGCTCACCCTTACAGTGATTTTCCTGGTTGCCATCACTTCTGTGAGACGGGTGAGTGAACTCCAGGCGCTATCTGTTTTACCTCCCTATTTGTTTCTTTCCCAAAGGGACGGTGATGTTGAGAGTGAGACCCTTGTTTCTGCCGAAGGTGGTCTCGAATTTCCATCTCTCTAAGAAGATCCGTCTTCCTGTATTTTTCCTCCACCTCCCTTCCAAGGTGAAGGAACGATCCATCGGCTGGACCCTCATTCTAGAGAGGGTAGGAAAGATGACCAGCTTTTCCTTGATTACACTGGTGCTCATGCTGGCAGGGCAGTGACCAAACAAACCCTGTACAGGTGGATACTTCTCTGCATCTGACTGGTAAAGATGTACCTGAGGGTCTCGGAGCTCATTCGACCAGAGTAGTGGCTGCCACCTCTGCCATGCAGAGAGTAGGCCCAGTCCTGTATATTTGTCAGGCGGTAACGTGGGTGTCCTTGCACACGTTTGCTAAGCACTACTGCTTGGATTCCCTTGCGGGCCAGGGTGCCCGTTTTGGTAGGGCAGCCTTCCAGAGTTTTCTGGTTTAAATGGTGTTCTTACTTCCTCCGCCCTCCAGGTTATGTACTCATTTGGGAGTCTATCATAGATGAGAAATCATTGGGAGGAAAGAATCCATTAGAAGCACAAATTACTTGCCTCTCAGTAATGTTCTTTCTGATACATCATGGCCCTCCCTTCCTGCCCCTCATTGCCGGAAGCTTGTAAACCATCAGTTCTACGGTTCCTGTGTTTCCGAGTGCTAGGGGAAAAGAGTGGAACTGAAGTCAAAGGGCGTGGCGCCGCTATATATACTGGCCCGATGTCAGATTGTGCGCAGGGCGTGTAGAGGTGTCAGACTGAGCCAACGCGGAGCTGTGCTGAACCGCTAGCGTTGAAAAGGTTTCTGGAGAAGAGCTGCGCGGGGATAGGGATATCATAGATGAGGAATCTGTGGGAGGAACATCAGAAAGAACATTACTGAGAGGCAAGTAATGTGTTCCTCTATGCATGCCTATTCGGTCAAAGGCCTCTGACTTCAAACCATGTGCGGATTGCGTGCAACAGATGTCGATCTCAAATCCGCATCGGATTTGTCTCGATTGCTTGGATGAGTATCATAACATCCTGGATTGTGGGTCTTGCTAGTTCAAGCACCCGAATGCCCTTCAGGGAAGGGTGGCGAAGATGTTCACTTTTGTCCACAAGGCAAAGGGTGAGGCTCTGCGGTCTCATTTGAGGTTGCATTGAGCAAAATGCTGTTCCGGGGACGGGGCCACTCTGTGCAAAGAAAACAACAAGAAGAGCTAAAAACATTGGAAGAAGTCCTGCTCCCTGAGTGATTTCACAATGACATTCTTCCTCTTCCTCCAAATAGAAGAGCCACCGCTGCAAGGATTCTCTGGCTAAGGTACCTTTTGCTACCCAATGCTCCACCCCAGAGGAATAGGAGAGTTTTCACTTTAAGATACTGGCAGGTTGGTTATGGTTGTTCGCACTACCCTCGGTGGTAATTAAGATTATATTTATCATATAATTTGTTATCACAAAGCTTGGTTATTGTACACTTGACAAAATGGTTCAGCCAACACGTGTTTCGACACTGGGGCCCTCATTACGACCCTTGCGGAAATTGACTGACCGGACCGCAACAGCGTAAATAGCGTTTCCGCCATTGCACGAAGGAGCAAAGTGCGGCTAATTACGACCCATCGGGCACGAGCATTACGCCATGGCGGAATCCGAAAGGCTGCGATGGCGGAAATGACCCCAAAACGGCCCTTACCGCCGCCGTACGCTGCACCAGGTGCAATACCGCCACCCATCTTAGCGGTCACCGTAATGAGCGGGCACCGTAATGAGCGGGCACCGCAAATTACGGGCACCGTAAATATACGGAAACGGAAGTAAAAGCATGTGGCCGGAACGGGAAACAGCACGCCGCACAACTATAAAATCCGAATCCCAACACAACCATTAAAAATCCGACCCTGACACACATCCCAACCCGTTAGCAACCCCAGTTAAAAAAATAAATATGGGAAAGGTAGCCAAGAAAGCGTGTGATCGCAAGCGGCAGGTCCACTTCTCCCGAGAGGAACTGACCGTGCTGACCGAGACCCTGCAGGAAAATGCCGCCGTCGTCTTCTCCAGTCAAATGACCAGGACGGCCCTTGCCAACAAGAAGGCCATATGGGCCCTTGTGGCACAGCGCGTAAGTGCGGTGGGGACAACACCCCGCACGCCACAGCAATGTCGCAAGCGGTGGGACGACCTGCGGATCCGCGTACGCAGCATACTTTCTGCGAACAGGAACATCGCCACAGCTACCGGGGGGGGATCAGAGTCGCCCATCAAGTTGACCCCCTGGGAGGAGATCTGCGCCTCCACCATAGGAATGGAGAGCATAGAGGGAGTCGGAGGGATGGAGAAAGGAGTGCCGACATCCGGAGAATCAGGTAGGTTGGCCAAGAGAAACAATGCGAAATCCACAAACCACGAACATGTGCAGTACCATGTGACCCCATAGTGCAATACATACTTTGCCCTGACAGCGCCCTCTAAAAGTCAGAATGAATAAACAAATTAATCAAGATGCCATAAACAACCCCTACATGTGCAGCATGCACCCCCTAACTGCAGGCAGCCAAATGAATGCATCCTCAATCCACACGAAAATGAGACCACCTCCAAGGCCCAGTCCCATATCAGCCTCATGTACCACCCCAATGCATTTGATACGTTGCCATTCCAAATCCGACAGACCCATAACTAACGCTCGCCCCTCTTTACTCCACCACAGGGTCCGATACCAACGACGAGCTGCAGGACACCCCTACCAGCACGCCTGCAAAGAGGGCCAGGACCAACGTCCCAAGAGCCTCCACCTCAGGTGCAAGGATCAAGACACGGCAGCAGCAGGAATCAAGTGCCAGCACACTGGAGGGGACTGCAACAGGCACCCCAGCAGCCAGCAAGTCCACAACCCCAGCACCACAGGTCCCCCCAAAGAACGTATCTGATGGCACTGCCTCTGGTGGTAGCAGCACCATAGGTGACACAGCTGTCATGCCAGCATGCTCCGACACGGAAAACAGTGCTGGCGACGTAGGTACCATCCATGACCTTTCCCAATCCCCCTGCATGTCCCATCCCCTACACCATGACGAAACCACGCAGGGGCACCCAGAAGACGACGACTGGCCAACCCCCACAAGTCCTGTGCCAAGGCAACATGTGTTGAGCAGCCCCCCTGTCACACCACCGCAAATGTCCATGGCCCAGCAGAGGCAACAGTCCCTCGACCTGCTGATCGAGCAACAGCAGGAAGTGTCCACGCTACTCAAGGACCATGCGAATGAATGCGGGGGTTCCAGGGCAGCCATGGAAACATCCACCGAGACACTCAGGGCACAAATAGAGAAAAGTAGTGAGAGCCTCAGGGGAGAAATGGAGAGAAGCACCGAGAGCCTGAGAGCACAAATGGAGAGAAGCACCGAGAGCCTGAGAGCACAAATGGAGAGAAGCACCGAGAGCCTGAGGGGGGAACTGAATGCGACGTCCAAAGACGTTTGTGCTGAACTTGCTGCTGTGCGCCGTGTGCTCTCGGAGCTCTCACAAACCCTCAGAGACATGCATGGACGCGAGCAGGCAGAGACGTCATCCGTGGCAAGTTCCGTCCAGGGCAGCCCCCAACGCAGATCTGGCAGGAACCTGCGCTCCACGGGCAGGGGTGCCCCTGATACCCGTAGAGGGGGCTTGCAATAGCGTCTACCCACGGGCAGCATGCATATTTGGACACTGGTGTTGGGGGGGGAGGAAGTAGGGTGGAGGGGGTGTGTTGGGCTTCACTGGGTGGCGGGTCCATAGGGTGTATGAATCAAATCACATTAACAATACAGCACTTCATTATCATCCAATGACATGTGTGGACATTGATATTTGCGTACGAGGCCTTCATAGGCGTACAGTCCACTATGTGCCTGTACTACACACACACAGTGCCACAGGTCCCCTTTCCGTGTAATAGGCACCATGCGTGGTTGCTAGAAGCATGCATCTATGATGCTCTGTCGGATTGCACGTGCATCCTGTGCCTCATGGACTCCTTGGGGTGCCTCCACATCCCCACCCTCATCATCATCATCTTCAGGTGCATGCAGTACAGCGTCAGGGGGCATGGGCACATTCCTACGTATGCACATGTTGTGCAGCATGACACATGCCATGACCATCTTAGAAACCCTCTCATGGCTGTACATGAGTGCCCCGCCAGACCTGCTGAGGCTGCGGAAACGAGCCTTCAGTAGGCCGAATGCCTGTTCAATGACCACACGGCTACGTGAGTGGGCATGGTTGTAGTCCTCCTCATGCTGGTTCTGTGGGTTCCGGATTGGTGTAAGGAGCCATCTCTTCAGTGGATACCCGGCATCACCTGTATGGGACGAATAAAGGGTGTCAGTGGAATGATAGTGCTAAGTAGCCCCCCCCCCCTCCTGCAAGGTCATTGACGCATCAAATGGGCCACGATGTCATGCATGGAATGAGACTCACCGAGTAGCCAGGATCTGTGCCCTGCGTGTCGCTCCATGTAGCGTGGTATTCTTGTGTTCCTCAGGACCATAGAATCATGGGTAGATCCTGGAAATCTGGCACAACAATGCGTAAAGATCTTGTTGGAGTCACACACCATTTGCACATTGATTGAATGAAATTGTTTCCGGTTGCGGTACTGGACCTCCATGGCATGTGGGACAACCAATTCAACATGGGTGCAGTCGATGGCACCAATGCAACCCGGGATGCCGCCAAGTGCATGGAATCCCACCTTTGCGTTGGTAATCTCCTGGTACGTGCGTGGTAGTGTGATGTGGTCGTCGGCGTGCTTCAGGAGGGCATTGTGCACTTGGGAGAGTGTCCGTGAGAACAGTGGCTGTGAAATGCCATGCAACTGTCCCACTGTGTGCTGGTAGGTGCCTGTGGCCAGGAAGTGGAGTACAGACACCACCTTCAGTAGGGGTGGGATGGCGGTTGGGCTATCTATCATGCTCACGAGGTCAGCATGTGTCATGTCCACAATGGCGATTATGGTGTCCCGGTCCAAACGGTAGAGGGTGTGGATCTGCTCAGCAGTGAGGTTGAACGGATCAGCTCGGAGGCGTGGGATTGCGGGCCGCCTGCGTGTTGGTAGTGGCAGTGCTTGTGGGCCTTGCTGACCCTGCCTTGCCCTCCTCCTCCTCCTTCTCCTCCGTCTCCCCTGTGCGCCCGGTTGTTGTACCTGTTGTTGTTCGTCGTCTTCTTGTAGTTGTAGCACTTGCAGTGCTATCTGGTGCCCCAGGCCCAACATCGCTAGTCCTGCCGGTAGCATTTTGGAGTGGGAGTGGTTGTGGGAGGGGTTTGGGTCTGCTATATATGTGCTGTCGGCCTGTATGGCCTCCACCTGTGCTGATTGAATGAATCTGTGGCGGATGCAATCCCTTCTGGCCGAGCACGTCCCGCACGTAAGGCTGCATTTGGCCGCATGGCATCTTGGGATTGGAATCATGTATCAAATCCCGATGGCAGTGTGATGTACTTTGACTGATTTTCATGCTATGCTCCCATTGTTACACATGCTATGATTGCAGCCGCTTACATACCTGTGAAGAGTCAGTGGTATGTAGGGCTCGATCGATGGCCGACCCTCATGCAGCACAGTATCGTACTTCACCGACGGGCGTGGCGTCCCATTTGTGATTGCAGCCAGTTAGCATTATGACACACAGCCGCACTACATTGATGTAATTGTGAATGCAAGCGTTCACAGAAGCCTTTTCGACGTAATGTTGCAAGTGAGGAATTCGAAGGCCAGGATTTTTGGTTGCGAAGTAGCGGTGAGGAGACGCCCACAGGTCTGCCTGGAAATGTAACGTTCTATTGTTGAATGTCCTTGGGACAGGGCCCATAACGAGCAAGCAATGAATGACATGAATTGAATGGGATGCGCAATAGCGTAGTGGACGATAAGGCAGGACGTTCCCAAGTCCATCTAGCTTCACGACACTACAGATCCGGCCAGGAGCACAGTGGTTTTTGCAGACTGCATTACGCACAGACGCGATGGAAGTTTCACATATTATGTGAGTGAATGTTCATGCGTTTTCATTGCGGGATGAGGGAATGATGAATGGATGCATGGACAGATGATTCCATTTAGGGTCTGCCATGTACATGTGTTTTTTGATTCAATCCCCTTCCCCTGCGCTATGTGATGCAAGGCTGCCATAGTGGGACTTACGTCTATCTGCCCTTGTCGGATCCTCCCTGTCTCGACGCGCCTTCATACACTTGTGTCTAGGCACGTTACTAATCCCATGTCATGGGTTCTATCTTGACGGACGCATGCACAGTAACCGACGTTGCCAATGGTGTATTAACCTCGATTGGTTTCGTTATGTATCGATACTGATTTAGGGGTGTGTATATTCCTTTGGAGTGGGCTAGCATGCATATGGGTGTGGATTTGGTGTGTTGAATGAAGATAGTGATGCATCATGTGTCCTGTAGTGCAATCGGTTAATTTGTGTTTCATTTTGGTGACAGGTATCTCCTGCCCTATTGCAGATGCCATCTGTACGCCACTCCTCCAGATGGATTTTACTCTCGACACCTGCAGCTTCGGGTGAATCAGTGGAGCACCATTACGATCTTATGGGACGATCGCCAATGGGCCACATGCCCTTACGCTGTTCTGGTGGCTAGGTGCAACATTTCGGCCTTTCAGCTGGACTAGTGCCTGCCTCATGGGACGGACCTGCGGTTCTTGCCGCTTCCATGTTGCCTTTTGGAACGTTGATGTTGGCCCTGTGTGCCATGATGGTACAGGGCGTCACACAAGTGGAAGCTGGTCAATTATTGCAGATGCAGCCCTCGGTGATGATGGATGTTTTGGTGTTATTTTACAAATTGCTGTGAGGCCTTTGTCATTTGGATGTGCATTTAAATTGTATTCCGATATTTGGCGTGTTGCGTTATTCTTTGCAGGTGATGTGGCGATTTTCGATTTGTGGCGGTATGTATTGCGAGATGATCTGCATTGTGTTCCGCCTTCTGAGTTGAGTTGTGTGGTACAGTACTGGCCGCTTTTGCCTACGTAGCACAGTGTGGTCACGGATAGGGGCTGCCATTGTGACTGTTTACATGATGTGCTGTTCAGGGGCGGGGGATTGGCTTTTGGCCGACTGGTGCCTGTCAGCCAGGTCGATTGATGGTATGATGGGATGTTCAGTATGTGGCTGGTCACAGGTGCCTGTGTTTGCGTGCGTTTGTTGGAGGGGGACTGGGGTCATGTCCATTGGAATAGCTTCTGTATTGATGCCATCTGTGCCCTGCAGCTCCCATCGGCCCCTCTTGGGATGTGCCTGGCTGCTCAGTCACTCTGCCAACTTGTGTGGTACATGCTTCTGCTGATGGTTGGTTTGTTTACTGGCAAGAGTACAGGGCTGGTGCAATCCCCCTCAGGATGCTGTTTTGGATGTTGCCTTGCGCTGGTGGCAAGCGATGGGGGACTACTGTTGTTTTGTGTCATGTGTTCTTGATTTCCATTTTGATGTCTTGTACCTTCACATGCCTGTGCTGCATCAGTACGGCTATGGTGACATGCCGTACATGGATGCCCACTCACGGGGCGCTTTGAACACCTGCATGCATTTCTACGTTGGCATGCATGGGTGAATTGTAGATTTCACTGGTTGCATGGTGTGAGTACATTGCGCCTGCCAGGAGTTGTGCAATGTGGCCAGGGAGTGGAGTACAGGCACTCAGTGGGCCATTTACGGTTGGTTCACGATGCCGTATTTCTCGCCATGGCGGGATGGTCCATTCCGCCATGCCTGATGGCGTTAGGTACATGTCCGCTAGGGTCGGAATTGGCGTACCGTTGCACCATGGTGGTGTTTGCGGTTTGGCATGGTGCGCGCGCGCGTGCTTAGTGCAGTTAGCGTTGGCGTTCACTACGGTGTCGCTAATGGCTTCGTACTTTGCGGTGACGGGTCATAGTCGCACCGAGCGCTTTTCGATGGCGGTATTGCTTTTCCGCCATCGTTTTCCCCTTTCCGCCAGGGTCGTAATGAGGGCCTGGGTCTTTCTTAAGGCTGATAGACAATAATCAAGTGGAATCAATCAGACCAATGTATTTAACAATAACATTTGCGTGTATAGAAATGATCAATACATACCATGGTCAAGGCTATGGATGGGGAGAAAAAGAAGAGAAGACGGAGACGTGGGGAAAAAGACATACATTTAAAATTGACATCCAGCATGGTTCAGCTGTTGACATTTTCTTGGAGTCTGAAATGTGCATTAACTCCTATAGGCTGGTGCCATAAGTGATCAGTAACATTCACATTTAGGTGAGGGTGGAACAGAAGAAGCACCCAAAAGCCCCAATCTAATATATTTACCAATTGGATGTGATTTTGTTTGTAGTGCCATGCTAGACAATAATGTCCATAAAAGTGATAAAGGTGTTGGGATATTAGGACTGACATCATGAAAGGTTTTGGTTCATGAACAGGTGAAGAGGACATTGCACTGTGTATAGTGAGGTTTCTGGATATCATGACTCAGACTTACCAATAGTAGTGTCTTAAACTGACATGTGGATCTCATTCTAAAGGCACAAAAATGTAAGTGATCCACACAATAATAATTACATGCCATAATAGTGCGAGTTCGGTAACCTGCTTGGCACTTACCCTGATGGTCGCAGATAATGTTCAGGTTGAACTGGTATGTGTTTTAGGAAAATTGCACTCCTTATTTGGAAGCGGTAGATATAAGCACAGTGGCCTAGTTAGAGGGTGAATTTGGAGCGTTGCTCAAAAAGAGAAAGGATATTTGAATAGGCTTACCTCTGAAATTAGAAGAATTCTGCAAAGTAGCAGTGCTTGCACCAATATTAATTGTTTTCTATTATATGTTCCTGCAAAAGCAGGTAAATCCTTTAGTAACAAGTATTTGAGGCAGAGTGCCACATCATAATTATAATTTGTAACATCTAATAATCTGGCAACCGGGGTAAGTATACGTAGTGAAACAACCCTTGAAGGTTTGCGTAATGGTATGCCTGCAGAGAGGAGAACTTACCTATTGGAAGAGGGGTGTCCTGTAAGGAATCCTCCCTTGCGTCCCGCGTATGAGGAGCGCGCACCCATCCTCGCGCCATTGTTTTCAAAGAGATACTGTACGTGATGTCAGGTGCAATAGTGCATGTGACGTCACACGCTCGATACGCATCACGTCACTGAACGCTGATGTCAATATTGGCATCAGCACATGTGGCCGTTAGGTCCGCTTGTAAATGGCAGAGCCAGTAGGACTCTGAAAGTACAAGTCTTTTAGTTCAAAAGACGTATGATGTAAGCATGCGCAAAGATGTGCCAGCTAAGTGGATGGATGGTAGTCAAAAGCCGAAAGCATTTCTGCCTGACATAACAAACTCTGCTAATGTTAGAAATGTAGTAAAATTGGATCTCGATCAAATGAGATAAGGATTAGTAGCTGGTAATTGTTATATCCGCCCTACGTCCCGCAGCGCGGTGACGTAGGGCCGTTTAATAAAAGCCCCGCCCCCGACAGTGGGAGGCAGTTCCGGGCAAACCCAGCACAGCGTGTGGGTGTCTCTTCTGTCTGCGCTACTGCCGATGCCGCGCCCCAGGCCACGCGGCCTCCTGGACCGGTGCCAGCCCCACGTGCGGGGCCTCCAGAGCACCGGCTGATAACAATGGCGACGAGGAAGTGAGCGAGCAACCACGCGCTCCGCATCACCTCACACGCGGACGCCCCACGGACGTCCCGCACAAATTTTTGGACACCCGGTGGGGGGCCACCGAGACCACGTGACCCCCACCCCAAAAAAAAAAAAAAAAAAAAAATAATAATTTCTCTCTCGTTCATTCCCTATCCAAAAGGGGCCGAGAATTTTTTTTTCTCTCTTTGTTGTTTTTCCTCCTGCATGGCGCACATGCTACAAGGCGCCCATCGGTTGGCGCACAAGTGCCAGTGGGCACATTCACCGCGAAAGAACATTCCTCAATGCAATGTGCGGAAGAACTCATGAGGCAGGACAACATCAGGCCAGCACGACAGCATAATCAACAAACCGAGGGTACGTGACACCATGGCGGCTGGGTCATCAACTCCTGGACCTTCCACGCCGTCCAGGATCGCGGCAAACCTGTCGATGGCGTCGCCACCACCCCGCACGCTGGGCAGTTCGTCGACGTTGGTTCAACCCTTCGCCCATTCACCGACCCATCGTCCAGTGGACCCAGATGGCAGTTATGGCTACAAAAGTTCGAGATGGCCATGGAATGCAAGGACATCACGTCATCCAGAAAGATGAAAGCTCATCTGCTCCTCAGTGTGGGCGACGAGGTGCTACGTATCTTCAACTCCCTGAATGTTGATGATGGCCAAGACGCGTACCTGAGCGCAAAGGACGCCTTAACGGCACATTTCCTCCCGCAACTAAATCCAGACTATGAGACTTTCATTTTTTGCACGACTATCCAGGCCACTGATGAGACTCTAGACGCCTACCACACGAGGCTGAGGAAACTGGCCATGTCGTGCGAGTTCACGAACACTGAGAGGGAGATCAGACGACAAATCATAAATGGCATACATTCGGAGAAGCTGAGGCATCTCGTACTCAGTGAGAAAGGCATCCCTCTACAACGCATCCTGGAACTGGGTCGACAGAGGGAGCTTGCCCACTCCAGGGCCGCCAACATGGAAGCGACACTACAGAAACTGCAGCCGTCCCTCTCAACAGCGATGGTCGCCCAGATCTCTGACAGACCGTTTACGAGAGGTGAAAGCGGCGGCAACCACACCCAGAACAGGTGGCAACCTCGAGTACCAGGACCCACGGAATGTGGGTGGTGTGGTGGTCAAAGACACGGAAGGCGAAACTGCCCGGCGCAAGGCACCACGTGCGGAGCGTGCGGCAGGAAGGATCACTACGCGAAAGTGTGCAGATCAGCGAACACGCCACTGCAGCCCCCACAAGGTACTCAGGATAAGGGGTCCCAGAAAAAAAAGAAGCAAGCCAGCGCAAGGAGGGTCGCAGTAGTCAACTCCTCGACGGAAGAGGAAGGGGATGATCTCTCAGCCCTACGGCAAACGGCAGGCATGGAGAGCGAAGGAAAGGGCCGAAAGGTATACCTGGTATCCGCACTGAATCAGGGGCCAGTACCGCCGAAAAGAACCGCCAGGCGACGAAAATGCACGGTCTCCATCCAAGGCCAGTACATACAGATGACCATTGATACGGGAGCCTCGGTAAACGTCATGCCAACCAGTGTCTTCCAAACTCTTACACCACTACCTGAGCTCAAATCTACAGACACTCGTCTATTTGCCTATGGCAGCCGGAGACCTCTGCCAGTCATCGGGAGGTTCCTCACCACGCTTGAACATGGCGAACAGAAGGTGTGGTCAAAGATATATGTCGTGAAGGCGGGGATCGTTAGCCTACTGAGCGGAGATGCGGCTGAAGACTTGGGCGTGGTCAAATTCATCTGCCACATTGACTAAGCAGCCGAAGTCGAGAACTTTCTCAGGCAACACCCCAAGCTACAGAAGGGGATAGGCTGTCTCAAGGGAAAGACTATCAAACTACACATTGATCAATCAGTGCAACCACGTGCGGTGAGACACCGGAGGACACCGTTCCACATGAGGGAACAGGTAGAGAAAGAGTTAGTCACTGGAAGCTGCCGGAATCATTAAAGAAGTCACAGGACCAACGCCGTGGGTCTCCCCGATGGTGGTCACCAGGAAGCCCAAACAGCCCGGAAAAGTCCGGATCTGTATTGACATGCGCTTGCCCAATGCGGCCATAAAAAGGGAACGACACATAACACCAACAATCGATGAAATCATCACCGACCTCATTGGGTCATGTGTGTTCTCGAAGGTAGACTTAAAAGCGGGGTACCACCAACTTAAGCTCCACAGAGAGTCGCGCTACATTACCACTTTCTCAACCCACCTAGGTCTGAGGAGGTACAAGCGCCTGAGTTTCGGCATCTCCTCGGCCGCGGAAGTCTTTCAACAGACCATCCAGGAGGTCATCAGAGGCATACCAGGGGTATTGAACGTGAGCGATGATATCCTAATACATGCACCTGACACCAAGGAACACATCACGAGACTGAAGACACTCCTGGGCAGGTTGGAAGAAGCCAGACTCACAATCCATCGAGAGAAGTGCGAGTTCCTAAAATCGGAAATAACCTTCTTCGGGTACAAGTTTGACCGCACTGGCATCTCACCTGATCCCCAAAAAGTGGCGGACATCCAAGCTGCTAGTCCCCCAGCGACCCCCACCGAAGTACGCAGTTTTCTGGGAATGGCCACCTACTGTGGCAGATTCATTCGAAACCTAGCGACCCTATCTGAACCGCTACGGGAACTTACAAAGGTCAGCACCAAGTGGGTCTGGGGGCAGGAATGCCAGGAAGCTTTCGAGAGCATTAAAGACTCCCTGTCGATTGATACCAAGATGGCCTACTACGACACGGACCTACCGACAGAACTATTTGTGGATGCCAGCCCAGTAGGACTTGGAGCAATCCTGATGCAAGTCACGAAAGAGCGCGAAAAAAGACCGATCGCATATGCATCCAGGGCACTCACAGCTACGGAACAAAGGTACTCCCACATAGAGAAGGAGGCCATTGCCGTACTATGGGGGTGTCAACACTTTCACATGTACCTGTATGGGCGCAAGTTCACGGCAATCACTGACCACAAGCCCCTACTACCAATTTTCACCGGGTCATCGGCGCACCCACCAGCCAGGATCACCAAGTGGCTGCTACACCTCCAGCAATATGATTTCGAACTCGTCTATCAGCCGGGCAGTAGCAACCCGGCGGACTTCCTTTCGAGACACCCACGTCCAGCCACTCAGCAGGAAATTCTGATCGCCGAAGAAACGGAGGAACACATTTGTCAAGTGGTTCGCACCATGAGGCCCAAAGCGGTAAACATTGAGGACATTGCAACAGAAACCCTAAATGACCCCTGTTGCGACTTGGTAAAAGATGCCATCATGTCAGGCAACTGGAAGGAATTCATGACGCACACCCGCAACAGAACCGAGGGGGCTAGGGAGTTCCTGGCCGGCATGTTCACGGTTCGACAAGACCTCTCAATCACCGAAGGAGGGCTCCTGCTGAGGGGAGATCGTATCATCATACCCCCAAATTTGCAAGACAGGATAGTAGCCCTAGCGCATGAGGGACACCAGGGTCTCGCAAGAACAAAGGCCCGGGTCAGACACAGGGTGTGGTTCCCGCACATCGATGATCGGGTCGAAGGCTTAGTGAACACCTGTTTACCCTGCCAAATAACGGGTGGGCCCCCAGATCCAGAACCGATTCTGTCGGCCGAGCGCGGCCGGGCACGATGGGAAGCGATCAGTATTGACTTTTGCAAAATCAGAGAGGGTCTACATCTCCTGGTGGAAATCGACGATCACTCACGCTATCCAGAGGTCGAGATACTGGAGTCCACCGCCGCGGAAGTGGTCATCCCGGTGATAGAAAAGATGTTTGCCACTCATGGTCTGCCCACAACCATTAAGAGTGACAATGGACCCCCGTTCACAGGGGAAGAGTTCAAGCAATATTTACAGGAATTGGGCATCAAATACCACCACATCATGCCGAGGTGGCCACAAGCCAATGGGGACGTCGAGCGGTTTATGAGGACCATCAATAAGGTGCTCCGAGTGTCAAGGGCAAACGCCAGCCCGTGGAAGGTCGACCTATACCGCTTCCTGCGGAACTATCGGGTCAATCCCACACAGCACCACGGGCATACCACCTGCTGACCTCATGTTTGGAACCATCATCAAATCGTCGATTCCCCATCACCCAAGCAGGACCCCCGATGACGTCGACAATGCCCGCATGGAGATGAGGAGAACACGTGCCAATGCTCACATGAGTGCCAAACGAAGAGCAAGGCCGTCCGACCATCGGGTGGGTGACCAAGTCATCATGTTACGAAACCTCACGAAGTCCAAGCTAGACACCAGGTACGAGGAACTGCCATGGACTGTCAGCAACCGGCGCGGGACCATGATAACAGTGACCCGGGGGCGTCGGAAAGTGACAAGGAATGCCTCCTGGTTCAAGCCCGTGCCCTGCACACTCTGGACGGACTGCGAGGGCCCTCAAGACGACGACAACTTACAACAAGACAGCGAAGAGCTGGCGCAAGACCCAGAGGAAGAAGCCGCATGGGACCGCAGCTGGCAACCAGAGAGCCTGGCCGGCAGAGGGGACGTCTGCAGTGAAGGTGAGCAGATTCACGAGCCGAGCGGGGACAGCCCCCAGGTGAAGCGGTAAAGTCTGAGAGCCAACACGAGGCCGCCCGCGAGGCTGAATGACTATGTATGCTGAGCAGACACCGTCGCCAAGCATCCCACACAAGGGGGAGCTGGGACAGTGTGAAAAGAGAACTGTGTCAGGCGTTTGAAGTTGAGTATGTTGATTGTGTTATTGTTAAGTTTATTTGAAATAAAGGAGGAATGTTATATCTGCCCTACGTCCCGCAGCGCGGTGACGTAGGGCCGTTTAATAAAAGCCCCGCCCCCGACAGTGGGAGGCAGTTCTGGGCAAACCCAGCACAGCGTGTGGGTGTCTCTTCTGTCTGCGCTACTGCCGATGCCGCGCCCCAGGCCACGCGGCCTCCTGGACCGGTGCCAGCCCCACGTGCAAGGCCTCCAGAGCACCGGCTTATAACAGTAATGTCTAGAGAATTAGATCGAGAAAGTCCTGACTTGTATTTGAAAATGTAATGATGTGGAATTTGGGGTGCTTTTCCCTCTGACCTTCATTGTTCTTTCTAAGGTATTATTAAAACATGACCTCGATTAGTTCTCGCATTTAGTCAATAACAATGTTCAATCAAGAGTTTTGTGAGTATATATAAAGCAGTATATATTCCAGCAGAAATCTGATAACAGATACAACACAGTACATTACTAAGTTAATGGGCCTCATTACGACCCAGGCGGTAAGGGGTTTACGGCGCCGTAAACAGCGCCGACCCTTACCGCCTGAGTACGAGGTCCCTTAGCACCATGGCGACTTTAACACCTGCTTTTAGCAGGTGTTAAAATCCATGGCGCTAAGGGACCATGGAGTTAATTACGCCACCGTAATTTACGGTGGCGTAATTAACGCCTTCCCCACTCCCATTATGCCCTATGGGGCAAAAATGGGAATGGGGAAGGGTAAATGGGGATTGGGGACTTACCGCCCCGCCAAGGTCGGAATGGGGCGGTAAGTCCGCCAACCACCATGGCGTAAACTTAGTTTACGCCATGGTGGTAAAGTCACGGCCCAGGCGGTAACTTACCGCCTGGGTCGTGATGAGGCCCAATGTCATCTATTTACTCCTGTAATCTCAATATGACAATATTAATGAAGAAAGTCACAAAACAAATTTTTGTAAATTGTCAAAATGGAACACAGACACATCAGCTAGGTGCCAATGACTTTAGACTCGATACAGTGGACCATCAGGTACTACTGGATCGGTTGGCAACAGCTGGCCTATCGGGCCAGGTGCTGGCATGGTTTGCCTCTTCTTTTGTCCGACCGAAGCCAGACACTGACGCTTGCCTCTTTTCTTAACACCACCATGGCCCAGGGCCCGGCTTTGTCCCCTGCCTTGTTCAACATCTATATTCAGCCTCTTACTTTGCCCATCCGCTCATTCGGCTTCAGGTGTTACTCCTACGCTGATGACACGCAAATTATCGTCCGACTGGATTCTACCCACCCGGGCCCTGCGTCTCAGCTTAGGAGTTGCCTGCTGGCTGTGAATGGGTGGATGGGAAGTAATTGGCTGAAACTGAACAGGGACAAGGCCGAAGTCCTGGTGGTGTACCCCCCGCACGGCCATCGGGTGGCCGGCCTTGCTGCTGCGCCAACCTGTTCTTCGGCCTTTTGGCCTATCGAACTTGGAGCATGTCCCTCCCCACTTGTGGAGGTCAAGAAATTAGGAGTTATTTTCTCGGCATCACTGTCTATGGAAAGCCAAGTGGGAGCCATTTGCAAGGCAGGTTTCTCTCAACTTTGTGTGCTTCGGAAGGTCCTCCCCTTTCTTCCCGTCCAACTGAGACAGCTAGTTACGGCCTCCTTAGTTTTAAGTCGGTTGGATTATTGTAACTCTCTGTTTTAGCTCAGCCCCTTTATCTCTTTCATCGCCTGCAGTTCCTTCAAAATTATGCTGTACGTATATGTACTGGTACCCCATATAGCGCCCACTTGTCCTTGATTCTCCGGTCTTTGCACTGGCTCCCGGTTCTCCAGCGGGTTCGTTTTAAAACGCTGGTGATTGTACACCAAACATTTTATGGCTCAGGTGCCGAATATCTTCAAGATAAATTACAACGTACCCACTCGGAATCTGCGGTCAAACGGTTCTTGCCTTCTGGTGGTTCCCCATTTTCAGTTTGAGTGGGTGGGGGGCTGCTCCTCGGTGACGGCCGCTAAATTGTGGAACTCTCTGCCAGTGCAGCTGAGGGCTACCAACAATATTTTGATCTTTCGTCAGCTGTTAAAAACCTACCTGTTATAATCCTTTTCAGGGTAGTTGCTTAGTTTTTTATTCCCTCTGGTTCCTTCTTAGGGCGAAGATGCTTTGGCGAGCGTGCACTCTACAAAAATAATTAACATAACATAACATAAAATACATTCATTTCCTGTTCAATGTTCAGGCCGTCTTTGTTGCCCCTGCATTTGCAGATCCATTTGGATTCCATCTGCCTTAACATTAGTTTGCGGTTGTCCCTGCATTTGCTACATTTGGCTCTCATTAAACCTATGAATTTGATCTCACTATTATCTGACATTTGATGGCAGCTTTGCCAATGCTGTGCCAGGGGCAGCCTTGGATCCTGGCTGTTGAGGCTTGTCAGGTGTTGCCTTATTCCTGTTCTCAGTTGCCTTATGGTGCTTCCTATGTAGAGTTTCTGGCATACACATATGATAGCATATACCACATAGGTGATCTTGGAATTGATGAAGTCTCTTATGGTGATATCTCCACCTTGCTTGAAAGAGAATCTCTCACAATTGCTGTATGCAAATGTACACATGTTACATGTTCAACAGCAATGAAAGCCTGACAGAGTTCTCAGCCAGTTGGTAACTCTGCAAGTATCAAGGCTTTCGCTGCTAAAAAATTAAGCACAGAGCAGATTCCTAATTGTTGGTGCTCTGGTGTACATGAATTTGGGCTTAAGATTGATGTGATTTCGTAGATCTTTGTCCATGCATAGGAGATACCAGTGCTTCTGTACTATTCTGTACAATGTATGGGCATCCTTTGAGTACTGTGTGATAACTGTGGTGGTTTCCTTGTTTTGAACGTCTTTGGGTCTCAGTTGTAGTAGCCCAGCTCTTGTTTGTTGCTTTAATCTTGTCAAGAGATTTCTTGTCCAGAGAAGGTGAATATCCCCTTTCTTTAAATCTCATAGACAGCAGTGCACATTCTGCATCAAACTGTTTGTCCTCACTGAAGTTCCTGCAGGCCTGATGGAACTTGTGTGCAGGTATATTGTTCACGGTGGCAGCTCGAAACATGAAGGATTGGGTTAACTTCAGTTGCTTTATGGGATGTTCTTGTTTGGATTTTGCTTCCCTCTATGTAGATGTGTAAATCTAAGATGTCTATTGCTGTGTCGTTACAGTGCCCCGTAAAGCGAAGTGCAAAGTTATTGTTATTTAGGTGCTCTGTATACCTGTTAAACAGTGCTGATGTGCCGTTCCAAAGAAGTCAAATGTTATCAATATACTTCTCCAGAGGAATACGTGTTGTACAAAGGCATTGTTGTTTAGTGCATTTACATCCTCATACTGAGGCATAAAAAGGTTTGCCATGGATGGGCCGTATTTGACCCCCATGGCGCCACCTTTAATTTGAGCATAATACTCTTCATTAAACAAAAAGATGTTATTATCAAGTGTGAATTGGAGAGAGGATTTGACCATGTCCACATGTTGTAGATAAGACAGAGTGATCACTAAAGGTATAATCAATAGTCTTGATGGCTAGGTCATGGTCGATTGAGGTATATAGGCCTGCCACATCAAGTGTAGCTAGCATGTAGCCCTCTTTCCATCATAGTTTTGTAGGAGGATAAGTACTGCCGTACTATTGCTAAAATATGATGGCAATCGAAAGACATGTTGTCTGATGGCATTGTCAGTGTATTCAGATAGGCCTTCCAGGTCCCATCCAATACCACTCATAATCGGTCGAACCTGTGGTAGGTTCTTAAAGGGTTTACGAATTTTGGGCAAAAAGTAATCGCTGGTATCCTCGGTTCTTTGATGGATAGAACATTTTTCTCATCATCAGTAAGGAGACCTAGTTGGTGCCATTTGGAAATCTCTCCCTGTAATCCTTGAACTATTGTCTTGGTAGGATTGCTTGCAAGTGTTTTGTAGCAGCCTGGTGTCGCTAGATGCACCATGCCCATGGCAATGTAGTCTTTTCTGTTTAATACAACTACATTGCCACCTTTATCAGCCTCTTTGTTAACTATACTGGTGTCAGATCCTAGTGTATTGAGTGCCTGTCTTTCAAAGCAGCTGAGATTGTATCTTGTTCTGTGCCGACCTTTTCTACCAGCATCAAGATAGTTGTGAATGTCGTTTGTCACAGCTTGGTGGAAAGTGTCAATGACATTATCTGTAGCAATCTGTGGTGTGAATTTCGATTTGGGGTTTAGTTCCTGTACTGGTAAACTACTCTGATATGCCTGTAGGTAGAACACTTTTTCACGGACAGCTCTCTGAGAGAAAATGACCTAACACCCTAGCCGTATACCTGACATGTCCCAACACAAGGGTCAGGTAGAGTCAGGCAATTACTGATAATTACACACACCTGACTTCCATCACACTTCCCCACATGGATAAAAGGAGGAGCACGAAATTGCACTCTGAGCAAGGCAAAACACACGAGGATGCAGCAGTTCCGAAATAGCAGTTTAACACAAGGAGAAAGGCAGCAAGACCAGAAAGGGTTGCAAGGAGGGAATTGCCCTTGGCCTTTTCAGAGGAAGAAAACCGCTACTTTCACTAGCCCTCGAGAATAAGAAACATAAGACTGGGAATTAAAGCTGAAGATAGGTGCATTGTGTGTCGAAGGTACCCTCCCGCTTTGATAGCCGAGGCGGGGTGGAACAATTACGCTGTGGTATTGTCCTTGGCTCCTATAACAAAGCCACTCCAGTAAAGTCAGCACAGCAGGTGAGTCGGGGAGACTGATAGCACACCGGTCTGTGTTAGAACCAAGGTTACAAGCGGCAACATTGTATGAAGAAATCTGCAAAGAAATGAGTGTAAGGCCGATGTGATGAGCAACGCAAATATAATTGAATATCCAAGGAGTGACTGAACTTTTGAAACCAAGGTAGATTCCATATACAAAGTGGTCTGGCGCCACGTGGGTGCTCATTCGAAGGTCTCTGTTAGGCATCCAACTTAGAGTGTAAAATTGTGAACTGTAAAATCGAAGTGGTCCTGCAATGGGTCAAACCAAACCCAGTGAAGTCTTAAATAGCTAATACAATCTGCAATTGGTCCGAGCCTGCTGAGGGAGACTAATTGTGGAAAAGTGATCTGAGCCCGGCTGAGGGGCATCCAATCTAAGGATTGTGGCAGAAAAGGCAATTAATGGAGGCTCAGGAGAAGAAAAGAGTAAAATCCTTAGGGAAAGGGTTAAAACCCTCTTTCGAGTCTCTAGCGAGGCAAAGAGGAAGGACCAACCCCGATCTCCCGGAGGAAGATATATTATATATCCATTTCCAAGAGGTAAATTCTATTCAGGAAACCCAAGAGAAACACACTACTTCCTCCGCAAACCATCTGTGTTTCTCTTGTAGAAAAGCTAGCCACCATACTAGGGATTGCCCTTTAAATGAAATTCCTGAGAAAGCTATAAGTAATGTTCCTGGTGCAGAAGGCCGGTATTTTAGGGGAAGGGTATGTCAGAAACCTTGGATCCAGACCCTGGGGGTGGACAAGTGCGCAAGGATCACCTGGGTGATGGGTCCTCAGGGAGTGGACATGAGACATCCGATGGTGAGACGCAGTAATCCCCTCTTCCCGACACTTCCTTTACCTTTATAGGTCATTCTGAATCCTGTCCCGTTGCCCCGTTCCCAATTCTAACAAGTACCAACAATGAAAGGAGGCGTAGGAGAACCGGGAGAAGGTAATTATGTGTCACCCTGTGTACTACAACAACATGACTATTCCCTTTTTTCTGACAACACTTTTCCAGGCTTACCTAACATCATTAGTGAAAACTACAACCACCAGGAAGAAAAAGAAGAAGAAGAGGATCAGAGCTATGAAGATTGCCCTAAGGAACCATTGTACCGTGGATTCCTATGGGCATTCTCCATTTTGCCCCAATAATGAGACCAGGCAGGGTCAGGTAATTACTAACAATTACTCACACCTGTCTTCCATTAAACTTCCCCGCACGGATAAAAGGCGGAGCACAAGAGCACACACTGAGCGAGCTGGCGATGCTGGAGGGTGTCAGGAAGCCAGAGAGAGGCCCACGGAGCTGAGAGGAACCTGGAAGGCCTGGATGAGGAAGGACTACCCAGACACTGAGCCTTACTGTGCAGGGGAGGCTGCAGTGTGGAGTGGAAGCTGTGCTTCCAGGAAGCCTAAACCAGGGGCAGCTGGGGTTGCCTGGTACCACCCACAACAGAACTCCTCCCCTCGATGGAAAAGGAGAGCCCAGACCTCTGGGGGGGAGGGTGTTAGGAAAGATTTCTTAATTGTGGGTAATTTTCCTTCCATGTGGCAACCCCTAAACTTTTTGATGTTGTTTTCACTGTGATCTAGACTTTGCCAGAGATGTGCAGCCTTCTGCCGCACTCCTCTGGGCTTTCGCTCCATTCTTACGGGGAAACGGACATGCCCTTAAGACTGTCAGTACCGGGAAACGTTGTTTTCCGTAGTTCTTTTATCATGTTGCAGCTTTCGTGCAACATGGCACAAGAGGGCACTGTAAGCTAAGTTACTGCTCTCTTGGGTCTCTAGTCTTGTACAGGCCCTAGACACTCTCTTTGGATTGTTAACGAACGCTGCAAGTGAATCACGGACGGGACTGGTGCCAGTGATCGTTTCTTTGTGTTTTTGAGCTCCTTTTGGCGTTTAAGCACGTTTCTCGCGCTTAGCCCAAAATGGTGGCCTGGCTTCCAAAATGGCCAGACCACGAGGCTCTTTGTCCTGCCCGCTGACCGTCTTGCCCCCTTCACCTTCCCCAGGTCGAGCCGACCCGGGGCCTTCCTTATTTGGGCATGTACTTTCCCGCAAAACATAGATGCTTTCGCGGGCTTCTACAGGCCTTGTGTGTGCCTCCAGGATGTGGGCTGGGATGCCTGGTCCCAATACACATCCTGGGTGCCAGAGAGTCTAGTGTGTCGAGAATGCCTGGGACCACCGTGGTCCGTGATAGGTCCACGTATGGTGTGAGTATTTTGTGAGCAGATCTCCCATTGGGTCCCCTCCGTTTTGGCGCGAAGGGAACCGTGGATAAGAGGAGGCTGGAAATACCACTACCATGTCGATCTCCTGAGTTCTCACGAGCAAAGGAATACAGGAGCCAAGTATCCTGCAACTACGAGGCTGAACCGAGGAATCGCTGGTGACCCGCTGAAGGACTGCTCCTCTGCATTGCTGTCGCTTTGTGAAACCCTTTCTACCTCTGATCGAACGAGAAGGCCTGTACCAGTACTTCGACCCTTTGGAATAGTGGGAACAACTATTCTCGGCATCTTCACCATCCCCTGCACGTAAGCCTTCGGAGGTGTCTCTGGGCCATCCAGTGGACTGACCAGCCTACCCAGGAGTCTTGCTCTGTAACCGCCGTCAGGTTGCTGCTGTATTACGAGTCCTTGCCACTCTCACACGATTCGTACACTTGGCATTCCCAGGTCTGAAGTGAGAAGTGTACATTGGGCTGAAATACACACGGCCGCTCCGTTGCCCTGCTGTGGTAACAAACTGTGCGGGTTCACTGCGTTTGGGACATCCTCAACTCTAACTTCTGCTGCCGCGGAATCTACACGACGCCGAGACGTCCCCTGCTCGTATCTGAACCTGCCAGCACTGAAACTGACGCGGAGAAGCCTGGGTCTGCCTGCATCGGGGACCGGTGAGTAGCATCGCTAGGAACTGGTCGCCCTCCTGCAGTAGCCCATAGCTTTTCCCTGCTGTGTCAAACAGCACGCCTTTCCGTACTCGCGCTCTGCTTCTGCCCACAGTGGAGGCTGCGCTTGAGTCGCAGAGCTCTGTTCATCTTCATTTGTTCACCGAACTGAACTGCCTGATTCCCTTGAGGAGACTCCCCTTGGCCCGGTGGCACCCACGTGTGCAGGTACTTTTGAGCACAAGGCTCCACTCTTCGTAGGGCTCGGACTTCCTTCTAGTTAGGTGCCTCTGAAGGCGGACTGGGTGTAACTATTATTCGCACTGCCTGTTTTCCTCCCCATCTAGGTGGTCTGCACATTTCGTGCGTCTAACTCATTAGACTCGTTGGTGATTGTATATATATTGTATTTGATTGGGATGTGTTGGTTTACTTGAGTTTTATTGTGATTTCTCGCTACGGTCAATGTTACAAAGGCCTTGTAATAAATGTGTCTATATTTTTAATATAACACCTGCTTGGAGTAATTTGTAAGTGTCCTTGCTTTGTGTGCTCATTGCGGGCTTTCAGTCACCCTCACCCCTCTTGAGACCTAGTCTTGACCGCAGCGATCGCTGCCTTGATTGGTCTGGCTTGTCCAGAGGTTACCCTGTTCCAAGAAACTATGCTGGCCTTCTGAACCTCTGCCCTCCAGGACAGAGTTCAGAAATCCATTTTAACAGGGGGGGGCATGTGGCAAGACCCTTACCCCAGATAAACATCCAGAGTGCTCCTGCTGCTCCTGAAACCATTAGAATGCCGTTTCCGGGAGCTACCGAAGTGGGAGCAAAATAGAAAGAGAGCCCGGCGGTGGGAGACGGATTTAACATTGTGTTGAAACGGATCTGAGCCTGACTGAGGGTGATCTGGGGTGAATCATGAATCACCTGAGGAATTGGGTATGTGCAAATCTGACAAGCATTGTATTAAAGAGGATCTGAGCCCGGCTGAGGGGGATCCCGAATCAGACAGTAAATCACCTGAGAAATTGAGTGTGTGAAAACCTAAGAGGAAATTAGCGTATTGTTTGTTTGTCGCATCAGGCTCTCTGAAAGAAGATTTTGAAAGGCAAAGAGACTTGGGCACAGAAGGCCCTAATGCTAATGTTTGAACTGCACCCTTGTGCTAGAGAAGCCAGAGACTGTGCCAAGCTTGAGTGTAACGCCTTGTCCCGTGCTGAAAACATGGGGAGGTGAGGCCAATGTCCTGAACATTCTGACATATTATTTCTTGAACACTTATTTCTTTTATAACATTGTTTCCCACAGCATTTGTATTTAGAGGTAAGGATTGGCAATAGGTTTATTAGTATAGGCCCTTTTATTATGACAAGAGACCACTAGGACTGCGTTATTATTTGCTAAACTCAAAACACACACATTTGAGCACCAGCGACCACTGGCGAGTTCATATCAAGGGAGGTAGAAGATGTGAAGCTTCTTATGTGTGGACTGCTGCAGAGGAACCAAACATGCAAGGAAGAGCCCTAGGGAGCTGGGAAACTCTCAGGAGCACACACGCACCAGTACCAGCCTCGATGAGCAGTGAGAGCACTGCTCATTGAGGCTCCAGGTGGGCAACTGCATCACTGTCAGTGTGCAGTGCCTGCCTGGGTATAGGTTGGGGTGGGTGGGAAGGAAGACAAAACAGAAAGGAGTAAGAGTCTGGGGGAAGCATGTTGAATTTGCAGGAGTACTGCAGCAAATTTACCAAAGAATGCTTTCCTCACCAAGGATGGCTTGGCATCACCAAGTGTAGGGGGAGAGACACCTGCTCAACACAACTTGGTGAGAATTGGACCTGGTGTACTGTGTTAGGTAGTTTCTTTCAGAAGCTCCTGGTGAGGAAGTTCAAGCAGACCAAACCTGGATTGTGTGCAGAAGGTGTCCAGCAAGATTGTCCAAAATCTCTCAATGGTAACGTGACATAGCAGTCTTGCTTCAATCTCAGGGAGGGAGATGGCTGGTACCAAGGCATAGATCCACACAGACACACAACAAAACAATCCCCACAGTTTGTACTGAAAGATATATAGTGCCAGATTCTTAAACTTTTTTCTGGCACAAAGGACGGGATGCATTAGTGCCTCCTCTTCATTTGCTCCCAAAGAATATGTCCTCTATTCACATGGATGCACACACTCGGATGCCCACTTTCCCCTGTGTGCAATTTTCAAAGCAATGAATGTAAGGTGACGTTTCTACACATTTAAAGCACATTCTGTGTTCAGAAACAAGATCGCCTTGGAATGCACAAAAATCAAACATATTTCCCTGTGCTTGTTTGGAACATATGCAAGTGGAACAGCAGGAGTATGAGCTTTTCCGCCCCCTGGGGGGGAGCAGTGCAGCTCCACGTTGGCTCAGTCCGATGTCTCTATGTACACCACGCCAGACATGACGTCGGGCCAGTATATATTGAGGTGCCTTGACCTGTGATCCTTTTTTCTGCGTACTCTGTTCACTCTTCGGGAACACGTTTGTTGAGCTTTGAGAAATGTTTTTTCGAAAGGATTCTTTCCTCCCACAGATTCTTCATCTTTGATATCCCTGCCCCAGCGCAGCAGTTCTCCGGAAATATTTTCACCACCACGGGGCGCAGCGCAACTCCATGTCTGCTCCGTCCGACGCATCTACACGCCCCACGCCAGATATGATGTCGGGGCCAGTATATATAGCAGCACCGCAACCCATAATCTGAGTTCCTTTTTTACGTGCACTCCGTTCATTGATCGGAACACGCTCGCCGAGCTTACCTACTTTTTCAACTTTTCAAAATATGCCATGTCTACTCCGCCCAAGGCCTCCAGCTTCAAGCTGTGTGCAGACTGTGACCGGCAAATGTTGGTCTTGGATCCCCACCGGATTTAATATTGCTTGGGTGAGGAGCATGATTCCCAGGATTGTGGATCATGCAAGTCCATGCACTCGAAGGCCCTCAGATAGGGTGGCAAAGATCTCCACTTTCGTCTTCAAGGTGTAGGATGAGGCTTTGAGGTATCGGTTGAGGTCGCTCTGCACAGAACGACACTCTGAGGAGCAAGCAGCTCGGTACAAAGAAAAGGACAAGAAGAAACAGCAGTTTGAGGGCTGCTGGTCCAAATAAATGGATTTAGTAATTCAGTTTTTAAGCTGAATCCGCCACTTTGGGTGAAAGTCTCAAAAATTGCTCTTTGACAACATTATATCCTCAAAAAAAAAACAGAGTCTTGCCGGCAATCAGTGATCATTCCTATTTACCAAAAAATGGGATCGACCGGCCGCTTCAAACTATAGACCGATTTCCCTTTTGGATGCCGACGGCAAGATTTTTGCAGGCCTAATCTTAACTGATCTAGAGATCTGGGCAGAGGGAAAAGGAATAATTCCCAGACCGCAGACGGGTTTCAGAAAGAGACTATCTACTTCTCTGAATACTCTGATACCCAGTTGCTTGTCTGCTGACAGTCTGGTTAGGTGGGGGTGCCCCTTTGTTTGGTGCTTGGGTTGACCTCTCCCAGGCGTTCAACACGGTTAACGGTTAATAGGAATCGGCTGTGGACTAAATTAAAAGATTGGGGCCTGCCTGATACCCTATTATCAATTTTAATAGATCTCCACCAGGGATCCTCTATGAGAGTAAGACTGTTGAAATCTGGGTCCCTAACTGAAACAATTAAAATCGTTAGAGGAGTCCGCCAGGGATGTCTGATTGCCCCTTTTTTGTTTATTCTTTACCTTTCTGATTTGTTTCAATGGTTGAGAGACTCTGGTCTGGTTAGCCCAAAGATTGGTACCTTAAAGTTAAATTGTATAGCCTATGCAGACGATATTGTAGTTTTAGACTATACACAGGTCGGACTGCAGCATCTGTTAACAGCACTAGCGGAATATGCACTTATTAACGATTAGAGAATTAATCCTATGAAATCTCAAATACTTATCTTTAAACATCCTTTAATAAAATAAAACCTTATTGTTGGCTTTTGGATGATCTTTCAATTCCCATTTCCTAGCCCAAGCATTGCGCAGACATCCCCAGTACTGCCACTACTGCTCCACAGCCTATAGTAGGCACCTTGCTCCTTAGCCAGTATTGACTGCATTGCTAGTATTAATCCTCATTCTCTTGATATTGCATTGCCAAGATTGTTGCCAGCCTGTATTGACTGCATTGCTAGTATTGATCCTCATTCTCTTGATATTGCATTGCCAAGATTGTCGCCAGCCTGTATTGACTGCATTGCTAGTATTGATCCTTATTCTCCAGTAATTGCATTTTGCCCATAGTGCTAACAGCCACTCCAGGTTACAACTGCCCTAAGGAATAAACACCAGTTAGACTGACTAGTCCTTATTGTCACCCTACTCCAACATGCACATCCTACCACTACTCATATGCATGCTAGGCACATTGCTCACAAGCGATCACAGGCCAGGTCAAGACACCCACTTGTACAACAGCAGCCTTAACTTCAACGCCATAGACCTCCTACCTAGGCCCTCCCAACACACCATGTTAGCAGCCATGCACCCCACTACACTGCACTCCAGACTATTCAGACTAAGGATCCGCACTCAGCCTATGAACCTTGCCACCATACCCTCTTCTATCTCACTCAGAAATAAGCACCTAGGATCTAGGACCACCCGCAAAATGAGCGCCAATCACATTTGCCCAACTAACTCCACCACTAGCAGCACCAAGGTGCGCCACCAGACTCCCTCCCACAAGAATACTAAACAATCCTCTTCTCCTCTTAAATCAGAAATCAAAGAACATACTAAAACTAACCACCAACAGATTCACTACAAATGCGCCCTACTCAATGCCCATGCGCTAGAAGTCAATGATCTTATCACCATTCAAGATTTAGACATAATTGCCATCACGGAAACCTGGCTCCACGAAGCCTCCGGCCCAGCCATCACAATCGCACTTCCCAAAGGTTACTCTATCCTCAGACAGGACAGGCCAGCCAAAACAGGAGGAGGAGTTGCCCTTATATTCAAAGAGAGCATATCTATCAGACCTATACCCCACCAGGAAGAAGGAAAGGTAGACATACTATCCGCCAAAATAGCCTTATCACCTAATAGTACCATAAATATACATGTGGTTTACCGCCCTCCAGGAACTCTGTCAGACTTCTTAGGACAAGTTACCCACCTTCTAGGAAACAATATAAAAAAATCCACCAAAACGCTACTCCTAGGCGACATCAATCTAGGTTTCAATGACGCCAATGACAAAACCGCCACATCCTTCACGAAGGACCTTAGTGACCTTGGCTTCTCTCAGAAAGTCACTTCTCACACACATGCAAAAGGTCACATTTTAGATTGGATTATAGACCACAACTGCGACACAAACATGGTTTCCAATACTGCCCTCCTATGGACAGACCATAACTGCCTGCTATTCACCATCCCCATAACGCCATGGCCTAAGCCCACCACTACAGCACCGGCCACAGTAGCCAGAAGCACAAAAAAACTCACTGCAGAGAACATCAGTGCCTCTCTCAACCTCCCGTGCCTAGCACCACCATTCTCTCCCGACCCTGTCATACTAGCGGAACTATTCAGAGACACATTAACTAACGCCATCAACACAGTCGCCCCGCTAGAAAACAAAAAAGAAAAGAAATCCTTCCACTCCAATTCGTGGTTCACAGAAGAGCTCCTTAACCTCCACAACTCCAAACGGCAGGCACTAAAAACTTGGCAGGCTAACCCCTGTGACACCACTAAAGATATCTACCGAACCATCACAAAAAAATACAAAGAATCTATATTCAAAGCCAAATCAGAATCCTACAACAATAGAATCTCATCAGCCAACTCACACTCCAAAGAGCTATTTACCATCTTTAAAGAATTAACTGTACCGCCCACCTGCACGGACGAAATCGTTAAAGATGCAGCCTGGTGCTCCAGCATACAAGCTGCCATGCTAAATAAAATAGACCTCCTGCAGAACAAAATATCTGACCATTACAAAGCATTACCTAAACAGAAGCACCAGAAGCAAACCCACCACAAGCGTTCAGGCAACATCCATCCCAACTTCTCCTTCTCTGAAATATCTGAGACAGATGTCTTAGACATCTTAAAACATCTGAAACCATCGCAATGCAAGGGCGATGTATGCCCCCCAAAAATTATCAAAGAATGCACGGAGCAGCTCGCTCCACTAATCGCTGCCTTCATAAACGCCTCATTCAAAACAGGTATAGTCCCCAACTGCCTCAAAGAGGCATGGGTACGTCCACTCCTAAAAGAAACCTACACTAGATCCCTCCCAACCCAATAATTATAGACCAATTACAACCGTCCCATTTCTTCTTAAAATATTAGACAAGGCTGCCCACAGGCAAATCCAACTGTACCTCGAAACCAACTCCATCCTTGGTAAGAGACAATCCGGGTTCCGTAAAGGACACGGAACGGAAACCGCCTTACTAGATCTGAAAAACTAAATCACCTCCATCCTTGACATGGGTAAGCCTGCCTTACTCCTGCTCCTAGACCTCTCAGCAGCGTTTGATCTCGTTGACCATAACACCCTTACCAACCACCTCACGAATGCTGCGCATTTCTCCAATCACGCAGCAACATGGATCATGTCCTTCCTACAAGGCAGAGCCATGAAAGTGTTCTCCAATATAGCAAACGCTGAACCCACTATCATACACTGTGGTGTTACCCAGGGATCCTGCACTGCCCCTACGCTTTACAATCTATTTACTAAGCCTCTCTTTGATAAACTGGATGCACTTGGGATCACATACACAAACTATGCTGATGATACCACGGTGCTCCTTCCCCTCACTGGGAGCTATATCAAAGACGCTTCTACCCTTCAACAAATCTACTCCACAATCCAAGCCTGGATGGCCACCAATGGACTATGCCTCAACGGGGACAAAACTGAAATCCTCATTCTCGGTCAAAAATCCATGCTAGTCAAATTGGATCCATCCTATCAAAACTTCTGCATTGACAACTGTATCATCCCAGTCCTTTCGTCAGTTAAAACGCTCAGAGTCCACATTGATGCTACTCTATCTATGGATAAACAAGTTAGCGCCATTGTATCAGCCTCCGCTCTGAGTATCAAACTAATCAACGCCATAAAGCCGTTTCTAACAAAAGATAATTGCCTCTCCATTGCGAGAGCCAAAATAGGAGCAAAACTGGATTACTGCAATTCCCTCCTAGCGGGGACATAAAAAAAAAACTTAGCCAGACTCCAAACCACTCAAAACAACTCTCTCAGAGCAGCTCGAAGTATTCCCAAAAGAGAGCACATCTCCCAAGCAAGAAAAAACGCTCACTGGCTACCAGTTAAAGACCGAATTGCCTTCAAGATTCTTTCCACAGCACACAAATGCATCAACCTAACGGCACCCTCTTACTTATCGGACTCTCTAGTCAGATCACAATCCACTAGACCCACTAGACTCGTGTACACCAACCAACTCACAGTGCCAAGAATCACCAGGGCAAAGGCAGGCGGTCTAGGATTCCCATACCTGGCACCTAAACTCTGGAACACGCTACCCACAGCCCTCAGAGCGGAAAACTCGCATCAAGCCTTCCGAAAAAAACTAAAAACGACACTCAACTAGCTGCTAGCGTACTGTACATACCTGCGCACTACTATGCTCCGTGCACCTATGCGCTACAAGCTACAATGCCATCTCATTCTGTATGTTTTTATGTGACCACTGTAACTAAGATATGAACCTCTACTGTAACCAGCGCCACAATGCCCACAGGCTGCTGTGCGCTTAACAAATGTGAATAAATAAATAAAATAAATATTTAGGCTCACATATGAAAAAAATGTATGCACAATTCTGTAGGTTTTCGATACTCCCTCTGCTTAAATTCTATAGTGGAAAGGTGATTCTGATTATTTTGTATGGGTTGGAATCCAATTCTCAAACCTTTGCTGTAAATTGGGAAAGAGTAGAGGGAAATATTTGGAAAAAGACTCTGAAATTACCTAATTGTGTACCCATAGCATGTATTAGATTCAAAATGGGTCTTAGCTCCTTGCCGTCTGGGATTGAGTGGAAATGGGTTTCACTTTATAGGATGATTCTGGATCCTCCTAAATCATCTTTATTTGAAGAGGTTAAATTGTTAATGTCTAACTCGAAAAATCTTTTCCTCTAACAGCTACATTCCAAATGTAACGAGATAATGCTTGTCTCGGATAGTTCTATAGACCTTCTATTGCAAAACCCTCTAAAAGTAAAGGAAAGAATGAAGTGTCAAGATTGGATTAGGACAATTGATGAAATGAGAAACGCAAAACTATCGGCATCTAGCACCATAACTGACAAACCTAGGTCCTTTCTTCCAATGTATTTAAAGAAATTTCCAGACCCTCAAGTACGAGCAGATTTTCTAAGATTAAGGCTCAACATCTTACCTACCTTAGAAATTCTGCACACGATAGATAAGGATCTATATCCATCCAATATCTGTGATAAGTGTGCTGATAAAGGCACCTTAAAGCAGAGGGTTGATTACATTCTTGCAGTTTGTATGTGATGAATGTTTTCTTGACTCATTTTGATTTTGGCAAAGACTTTCGGCAGGAAACAGTCTTCCTGATGACAGTGGTGGTTCGGTTACTAAAGGACTGGAATTTAACCGGGTTGAGGGAAAATTGATACACGTGATGTATTTTATTGTTTGTCTTTTTTCATTAAAAATGCATAGGTGTTCTTCTGCGTTTTTATTTTTTATGTCTATTGGACATTATTTTATTTAATTAATCTTTTAAATCCAATTTCTGTTTCTGTAGTTAAAAGGTTGTGGGTGTAGTTTTTTCTTATTTTTTTTCTCTTTTCTTTTCTGGTATTATGAAAGGTGTTAAAAGTCAATTTTTCTTTTTGTTGGCTATTGCACAATAAATAAAAAAAAAATAACAAAAAAAGAAGAAACCGCATCGGAAGAGGTCCTTCTTCCCGAATGAGTCAGCGCACTGACATTCGTCTTCTTCAGAGAAGAGGCACTACTTCAGAGAGTCTTCTGAGCATCTGATGCAGGTACCTTTTCCTACCCAGTCCTCCACACCAGAGGAATGGGAGAACTTCCGCCTGAAGATGTTGGATTTGGCGGCTCCAAAGGAATACGTTCCACTCCCTAGGGATGACTTCATGTTCAGGATGTATGACATCTGTTACGAGAAGGGGGACCAGGTCCCTATTGGGCTTGGACTTATGGATTCTAGGGAGATGAGGTATTTCCCGAAGAATTCTCTGGGGAAAGCAAGGACATGCTGGGCCTGGCATAGAACATGCTGGGGGCCAGTGGCCTCTAAAACTGTACAGAGGTGGATTTTTTTCCAGTTCCCATTCCAGGAAAGTTTCACATCACCTTCTGGTGCTTGATGGCTAAAGTGGCCAGTACTCTGGAGATATCTACTCCATCCATGTCCAAGGTTCAGTACGAACTTTGTGATGTGCTGGACGATGCCCACCCAAAGAGACGCTCCTGCCCTTAAATGTGGCAGTGGAGGGCCCCGTATTGGAGGTGGGGGAGAAAACAGCCTCTGTACCTGCAGTGGACAGGGATCTGGTGAGGAAACACTGCCCCACTCCTTTGCATCCAGCCGTTCTTTCCTCTAATGCGTCATCTGAGAGCTTGGTGGTTCAGGCCGCGCGGCTAGCCTGGAGACTTCTATCTTCCTGTTCTTTCCAGCAGACAGAGAAAGTAAGAGTTTTGACGCATGAGACAAAAAGGTGTTTACGCCGAGCAGTCTTGCACTGTGGGCCATGACTACCCCTTGCACCGTGGCAAAGTTCTCTTTTGGCATTTGGACGGCGGTGGCCAATGTGGCAGAGTACGTCCCAGAGGGAGAGATGAGGGACGGCTTCCTGTGCTTTTTCTCTTTCTGCAAGGAGGCGGGAGGTCAGATGCTGCAGTTGGGACTGGAGACAATGGACTGTATGTCAGGGTCCTTGGCCACTAGCATGGTGGTCAGACACTACTCATGGCTAAGAGCGTCAGGGTTTGCGGCCGACGTCCAGACCAGGCTGTTGGATAAACTTTTTGGAGCTAAGGCTGACAGTTCCCTCCAGAAGGTCCAGTCGTCCAAAGCGCCTGCTAAGACTTTGGGGCTAGCAGTACAGCAGCCTTCGGCAGAGCCATCGCCTTGGGGCAGGGGTTTTCGTCCCTTTCCCACCTTTCCCCCCGGGCTGTGCTCATTCTGCCCCAAGAAAGAGGGCAAGCCAGGCACTTCCCGAGAGGCAAAGGAAGGAGTGCCCAACGAGGGGGCGTTACAGTGACCCCATATCCCCACCGCCCCTCAGGGCGCCAAACTTCAGTGACCGGCTTCTCCATTCGTCACTGGTGAGGGAGGCTTTCCTGGTGCAGCCCGGAATGGTGGAATACCACGTACAACGGTAGGACCTTACAAGCCATTCAGCAGGGATATTGCCTTCCATTCCTTAAGCTCCTCCCGGGAATACAGCCCTCTGTCCATCTCTTTGTCTCTGGACCTCATTCTACTGGAGGAGGTCCGTCAACTTCTATCAAAAAGCGCGATCAGGGTAGTTACTCACTCATAATGGTCTTCTGGTGCCGAGGGAGAGGGGCTTGTGCCCCATCCTGGATCTGTGGCTGCTGAACCTGTTTCTAGGTAAGGACAAGTTCAAGATGGTAACCCTAGCCCAGATTCTTCAAGGCCTCGATCTGCAGGACTGGTTGGTTTTCCTGAACCTTCAAGATACCTACTTCCATGTGCTGATTAATTGAAAGCACAGGAAGGTACCTGCGGTTTGTGGCGGGTCAACCAAATTACCAGTTCAAGGTCCTGCTGTTCGGGCTTTCTTTGGCCCCCAAGGTTTTCACCAAGCTGCTAGCAGTGGTGGTGGCTCGCCTCAGGAAGGAGGGCATTCATGTCTATTCCTACTTGGAAGACTGGCCCGTCCAAGCTTGCTCCCCAAGTTTAGTGTCAGAGCACCTTCTCCACACATACTCTATTGCACAGCCTGGACTTTTCCCTGAACTTCAAAAAGTCTCAGGTTTCGTCGTCCCAGTCCCTCTGATTTGTCAGTGTTTTCCTGGACATTGGCCTCGACAGGGTCTTCCCACCCGAGGGTCGAGTGGCGAACATCTTACGGATGGTCAATATCCTCCAATCCAGGGAAAAGTCCTGGCCTTGAGCTCTTCTTCTGTTGGGGAACGCAAGAGGACATCTTCACTTCCAGTGTCAACAGGAAGTGTGAGTTGTTCTGCTCCAGGGAATTTCCTTGTCAGGGAGCTCTATTTGACTTGCTAACCGTCAAGTGGACTTTCAACCTCCTTTATGCGTTCCAGCTGATCCCTGTCATTCGGCTGATTCTCAGGAGATTGTGCCTGTTTGGAACCATGATGATGCTGATTGCCCTAGACTGGGCCCGGAGAACGTGGTATCCGGAGCTGCTGGACATGGCCATCTGCCCTCCCTAGCGCATTCCAAGGAGAGTCGATTTTCTCTCCCATTCAGAGGCGAGTGTCCTCCACACAAACCTCAGCAGCCTGAACCTTCAAGCTTGGCTACTGAGAGGCTGAGATACAGGGAGTGGGACTTGTCGAACAATGTCCTCGATGTGCTCCTTTCTGCTCAGAGGCCCTCTATGAAATCAATTTATGCCTGCAGATGGCATACATTTTTGATTTGGTGTCGGGAGAGGGACCTTGATCCTTTATCCTATCCTCTATCCGCTGTGTTCGATTTTCTGCTCTCTTTGGCCCAGTTGGGCCTGAACATTGGTACTGTAAAGGGTTAACTCTCGCCGGTATCAGTATTCAAGAGATCACCGTAACACGGCTAGTTTTTCACAATCCCCACTGTTATTCAGTTCTTGCTGCGTTTGTGTAACCAGTTTCCTTCATGCCAGTTGGTGGTTCCGGCATGGGATTTTAATTTAGTTTTTACGTTTCTCATGGGCGCTCCGTTTGAGCCCCTTCCCATTCCTGTTCTATTAGATTGCTCACCCTTACAGTGATTTTCCTGGTTGCCATCACTTCTGTGAGACGGGTGAGTGAACTCCAGGCGCTATCTGTTTTACCTCCCTATTTGTTTCTTTCCCAAAGGGACGGTGATGTTGAGAGTGAGACCCTTGTTTCTGCCGAAGGTGGTCTCGAATTTCCATCTCTCTAAGAAGATCCGTCTTCCTGTATTTTTCCTCCACCTCCCTTCCAAGGTGAAGGAACGATCCATCGGCTGGACCCTCATTCTAGAGAGGGTAGGAAAGATGACCAGCTTTTCCTTGATTACACTGGTGCTCATGCTGGCAGGGCAGTGACCAAACAAACCCTGTACAGGTGGATACTTCTCTGCATCTGACTGGTAAAGATGTACCTGAGGGTCTCGGAGCTCATTCGACCAGAGTAGTGGCTGCCACCTCTGCCATGCAGAGAGTAGGCCCAGTCCTGTATATTTGTCAGGCGGTAACGTGGGTGTCCTTGCACACGTTTGCTAAGCACTACTGCTTGGATTCCCTTGCGGGCCAGGGTGCCCGTTTTGGTAGGGCAGCCTTCCAGAGTTTTCTGGTTTAAATGGTGTTCTTACTTCCTCCGCCCTCCAGGTTATGTACTCATTTGGGAGTCTATCATAGATGAGAAATCATTGGGAGGAAAGAATCCATTAGAAGCACAAATTACTTGCCTCTCAGTAATGTTCTTTCTGATACATCATGGCCCTCCCTTCCTGCCCCTCATTGCCGGAAGCTTGTAAACCATCAGTTCTACGGTTCCTGTGTTTCCGAGTGCTAGGGGAAAAGAGTGGAACTGAAGTCAAAGGGCGTGGCGCCGCTATATATACTGGCCCGATGTCAGATTGTGCGCAGGGCGTGTAGAGGTGTCAGACTGAGCCAACGCGGAGCTGTGCTGAACCGCTAGCGTTGAAAAGGTTTCTGGAGAAGAGCTGCGCGGGGATAGGGATATCATAGATGAGGAATCTGTGGGAGGAACATCAGAAAGAACATTACTGAGAGGCAAGTAATGTGTTCCTCTATGCATGCCTATTCGGTCAAAGGCCTCTGACTTCAAACCATGTGCGGATTGCGTGCAACAGATGTCGATCTCAAATCCGCATCGGATTTGTCTCGATTGCTTGGATGAGTATCATAACATCCTGGATTGTGGGTCTTGCTAGTTCAAGCACCCGAATGCCCTTCAGGGAAGGGTGGCGAAGATGTTCACTTTTGTCCACAAGGCAAAGGGTGAGGCTCTGCGGTCTCATTTGAGGTTGCATTGAGCAAAATGCTGTTCCGGGGACGGGGCCACTCTGTGCAAAGAAAACAACAAGAAGAGCTAAAAACATTGGAAGAAGTCCTGCTCCCTGAGTGATTTCACAATGACATTCTTCCTCTTCCTCCAAATAGAAGAGCCACCGCTGCAAGGATTCTCTGGCTAAGGTACCTTTTGCTACCCAATGCTCCACCCCAGAGGAATAGGAGAGTTTTCACTTTAAGATACTGGCAGGTTGGTTATGGTTGTTCGCACTACCCTCGGTGGTAATTAAGATTATATTTATCATATAATTTGTTATCACAAAGCTTGGTTATTGTACACTTGACAAAATGGTTCAGCCAACACGTGTTTCGACACTGGGTCTTTCTTAAGGCTGATAGACAATAATCAAGTGGAATCAATCAGACCAATGTATTTAACAATAACATTTGCGTGTATAGAAATGATCAATACATACCATGGTCAAGGCTATGGATGGGGAGAAAAAGAAGAGAAGACGGAGACGTGGGGAAAAAGACATACATTTAAAATTGACATCCAGCATGGTTCAGCTGTTGACATTTTCTTGGAGTCTGAAATGTGCATTAACTCCTATAGGCTGGTGCCATAAGTGATCAGTAACATTCACATTTAGGTGAGGGTGGAACAGAAGAAGCACCCAAAAGCCCCAATCTAATATATTTACCAATTGGATGTGATTTTGTTTGTAGTGCCATGCTAGACAATAATGTCCATAAAAGTGATAAAGGTGTTGGGATATTAGGACTGACATCATGAAAGGTTTTGGTTCATGAACAGGTGAAGAGGACATTGCACTGTGTATAGTGAGGTTTCTGGATATCATGACTCAGACTTACCAATAGTAGTGTCTTAAACTGACATGTGGATCTCATTCTAAAGGCACAAAAATGTAAGTGATCCACACAATAATAATTACATGCCATAATAGTGCGAGTTCGGTAACCTGCTTGGCACTTACCCTGATGGTCGCAGATAATGTTCAGGTTGAACTGGTATGTGTTTTAGGAAAATTGCACTCCTTATTTGGAAGCGGTAGATATAAGCACAGTGGCCTAGTTAGAGGGTGAATTTGGAGCGTTGCTCAAAAAGAGAAAGGATATTTGAATAGGCTTACCTCTGAAATTAGAAGAATTCTGCAAAGTAGCAGTGCTTGCACCAATATTAATTGTTTTCTATTATATGTTCCTGCAAAAGCAGGTAAATCCTTTAGTAACAAGTATTTGAGGCAGAGTGCCACATCATAATTATAATTTGTAACATCTAATAATCTGGCAACCGGGGTAAGTATACGTAGTGAAACAACCCTTGAAGGTTTGCGTAATGGTATGCCTGCAGAGAGGAGAACTTACCTATTGGAAGAGGGGTGTCCTGTAAGGAATCCTCCCTTGCGTCCCGCGTATGAGGAGCGCGCACCCATCCTCGCGCCATTGTTTTCAAAGAGATACTGTACGTGATGTCAGGTGCAATAGTGCATGTGACGTCACACGCTCGATACGCATCACGTCACTGAACGCTGATGTCAATATTGGCATCAGCACATGTGGCCGTTAGGTCCGCTTGTAAATGGCAGAGCCAGTAGGACTCTGAAAGTACAAGTCTTTTAGTTCAAAAGACGTATGATGTAAGCATGCGCAAAGATGTGCCAGCTAAGTGGATGGATGGTAGTCAAAAGCCGAAAGCATTTCTGCCTGACATAACAAACTCTGCTAATGTTAGAAATGTAGTAAAATTGGATCTCGATCAAATGAGATAAGGATTAGTAGCTGGTAATTGTTATATCCGCCCTACGTCCCGCAGCGCGGTGACGTAGGGCCGTTTAATAAAAGCCCCGCCCCCGACAGTGGGAGGCAGTTCCGGGCAAACCCAGCACAGCGTGTGGGTGTCTCTTCTGTCTGCGCTACTGCCGATGCCGCGCCCCAGGCCACGCGGCCTCCTGGACCGGTGCCAGCCCCACGTGCGGGGCCTCCAGAGCACCGGCTGATAACAATGGCGACGAGGAAGTGAGCGAGCAACCACGCGCTCCGCATCACCTCACACGCGGACGCCCCACGGACGTCCCGCACAAATTTTTGGACACCCGGTGGGGGGCCACCGAGACCACGTGACCCCCACCCCAAAAAAAAAAAAAAAAAAAAAATAATAATTTCTCTCTCGTTCATTCCCTATCCAAAAGGGGCCGAGAATTTTTTTTTCTCTCTTTGTTGTTTTTCCTCCTGCATGGCGCACATGCTACAAGGCGCCCATCGGTTGGCGCACAAGTGCCAGTGGGCACATTCACCGCGAAAGAACATTCCTCAATGCAATGTGCGGAAGAACTCATGAGGCAGGACAACATCAGGCCAGCACGACAGCATAATCAACAAACCGAGGGTACGTGACACCATGGCGGCTGGGTCATCAACTCCTGGACCTTCCACGCCGTCCAGGATCGCGGCAAACCTGTCGATGGCGTCGCCACCACCCCGCACGCTGGGCAGTTCGTCGACGTTGGTTCAACCCTTCGCCCATTCACCGACCCATCGTCCAGTGGACCCAGATGGCAGTTATGGCTACAAAAGTTCGAGATGGCCATGGAATGCAAGGACATCACGTCATCCAGAAAGATGAAAGCTCATCTGCTCCTCAGTGTGGGCGACGAGGTGCTACGTATCTTCAACTCCCTGAATGTTGATGATGGCCAAGACGCGTACCTGAGCGCAAAGGACGCCTTAACGGCACATTTCCTCCCGCAACTAAATCCAGACTATGAGACTTTCATTTTTTGCACGACTATCCAGGCCACTGATGAGACTCTAGACGCCTACCACACGAGGCTGAGGAAACTGGCCATGTCGTGCGAGTTCACGAACACTGAGAGGGAGATCAGACGACAAATCATAAATGGCATACATTCGGAGAAGCTGAGGCATCTCGTACTCAGTGAGAAAGGCATCCCTCTACAACGCATCCTGGAACTGGGTCGACAGAGGGAGCTTGCCCACTCCAGGGCCGCCAACATGGAAGCGACACTACAGAAACTGCAGCCGTCCCTCTCAACAGCGATGGTCGCCCAGATCTCTGACAGACCGTTTACGAGAGGTGAAAGCGGCGGCAACCACACCCAGAACAGGTGGCAACCTCGAGTACCAGGACCCACGGAATGTGGGTGGTGTGGTGGTCAAAGACACGGAAGGCGAAACTGCCCGGCGCAAGGCACCACGTGCGGAGCGTGCGGCAGGAAGGATCACTACGCGAAAGTGTGCAGATCAGCGAACACGCCACTGCAGCCCCCACAAGGTACTCAGGATAAGGGGTCCCAGAAAAAAAAGAAGCAAGCCAGCGCAAGGAGGGTCGCAGTAGTCAACTCCTCGACGGAAGAGGAAGGGGATGATCTCTCAGCCCTACGGCAAACGGCAGGCATGGAGAGCGAAGGAAAGGGCCGAAAGGTATACCTGGTATCCGCACTGAATCAGGGGCCAGTACCGCCGAAAAGAACCGCCAGGCGACGAAAATGCACGGTCTCCATCCAAGGCCAGTACATACAGATGACCATTGATACGGGAGCCTCGGTAAACGTCATGCCAACCAGTGTCTTCCAAACTCTTACACCACTACCTGAGCTCAAATCTACAGACACTCGTCTATTTGCCTATGGCAGCCGGAGACCCCTGCCAGTCATCGGGAGGTTCCTCACCACGCTTGAACATGGCGAACAGAAGGTGTGGTCAAAGATATATGTCGTGAAGGCGGGGATCGTTAGCCTACTGAGCGGAGATGCGGCTGAAGACTTGGGCGTGGTCAAATTCATCTGCCACATTGACTAAGCAGCCGAAGTCGAGAACTTTCTCAGGCAACACCCCAAGCTACAGAAGGGGATAGGCTGTCTCAAGGGAAAGACTATCAAACTACACATTGATCAATCAGTGCAACCACGTGCGGTGAGACACCGGAGGACACCGTTCCACATGAGGGAACAGGTAGAGAAAGAGTTAAAGTCACTGGAAGCTGCCGGAATCATTAAAGAAGTCACAGGACCAACGCCGTGGGTCTCCCCGATGGTGGTCACCAGGAAGCCCAAACAGCCCGGAAAAGTCCGGATCTGTATTGACATGCGCTTGCCCAATGCGGCCATAAAAAGGGAACGACACATAACACCAACAATCGATGAAATCATCACCGACCTCATTGGGTCATGTGTGTTCTCGAAGGTAGACTTAAAAGCGGGGTACCACCAACTTAAGCTCCACAGAGAGTCGCGCTACATTACCACTTTCTCAACCCACCTAGGTCTGAGGAGGTACAAGCGCCTGAGTTTCGGCATCTCCTCGGCCGCGGAAGTCTTTCAACAGACCATCCAGGAGGTCATCAGAGGCATACCAGGGGTATTGAACGTGAGCGATGATATCCTAATACATGCACCTGACACCAAGGAACACATCACGAGACTGAAGACACTCCTGGGCAGGTTGGAAGAAGCCAGACTCACAATCCATCGAGAGAAGTGCGAGTTCCTAAAATCGGAAATAACCTTCTTCGGGTACAAGTTTGACCGCACTGGCATCTCACCTGATCCCCAAAAAGTGGCGGACATCCAAGCTGCTAGTCCCCCAGCGACCCCCACCGAAGTACGCAGTTTTCTGGGAATGGCCACCTACTGTGGCAGATTCATTCGAAACCTAGCGACCCTATCTGAACCGCTACGGGAACTTACAAAGGTCAGCACCAAGTGGGTCTGGGGGCAGGAATGCCAGGAAGCTTTCGAGAGCATTAAAGACTCCCTGTCGATTGATACCAAGATGGCCTACTACGACACGGACCTACCGACAGAACTATTTGTGGATGCCAGCCCAGTAGGACTTGGAGCAATCCTGATGCAAGTCACGAAAGAGCGCGAAAAAAGACCGATCGCATATGCATCCAGGGCACTCACAGCTACGGAACAAAGGTACTCCCACATAGAGAAGGAGGCCATTGCCGTACTATGGGGGTGTCAACACTTTCACATGTACCTGTATGGGCGCAAGTTCACGGCAATCACTGACCACAAGCCCCTACTACCAATTTTCACCGGGTCATCGGCGCACCCACCAGCCAGGATCACCAAGTGGCTGCTACACCTCCAGCAATATGATTTCGAACTCGTCTATCAGCCGGGCAGTAGCAACCCGGCGGACTTCCTTTCGAGACACCCACGTCCAGCCACTCAGCAGGAAATTCTGATCGCCGAAGAAACGGAGGAACACATTTGTCAAGTGGTTCGCACCATGAGGCCCAAAGCGGTAAACATTGAGGACATTGCAACAGAAACCCTAAATGACCCCTGTTGCGACTTGGTAAAAGATGCCATCATGTCAGGCAACTGGAAGGAATTCATGACGCACACCCGCAACAGAACCGAGGGGGCTAGGGAGTTCCTGGCCGGCATGTTCACGGTTCGACAAGACCTCTCAATCACCGAAGGAGGGCTCCTGCTGAGGGGAGATCGTATCATCATACCCCCAAATTTGCAAGACAGGATAGTAGCCCTAGCGCATGAGGGACACCAGGGTCTCGCAAGAACAAAGGCCCGGGTCAGACACAGGGTGTGGTTCCCGCACATCGATGATCGGGTCGAAGGCTTAGTGAACACCTGTTTACCCTGCCAAATAACGGGTGGGCCCCCAGATCCAGAACCGATTCTGTCGGCCGAGCGCGGCCGGGCACGATGGGATGCGATCAGTATTGACTTTTGCAAAATCAGAGAGGGTCTACATCTCCTGGTGGAAATCGACGATCACTCACGCTATCCAGAGGTCGAGATACTGGAGTCCACCGCCGCGGAAGTGGTCATCCCGGTGATAGAAAAGATGTTTGCCACTCATGGTCTGCCCACAACCATTAAGAGTGACAATGGACCCCCGTTCACAGGGGAAGAGTTCAAGCAATATTTACAGGAATTGGGCATCAAATACCACCACATCATGCCGAGGTGGCCACAAGCCAATGGGGACGTCGAGCGGTTTATGAGGACCATCAATAAGGTGCTCCGAGTGTCAAGGGCAAACGCCAGCCCGTGGAAGGTCGACCTATACCGCTTCCTGCGGAACTATCGGGTCAATCCCACACAGCACCACGGGCATACCACCTGCTGACCTCATGTTTGGAACCATCATCAAATCGTCGATTCCCCATCACCCAAGCAGGACCCCCGATGACGTCGACAATGCCCGCATGGAGATGAGGAGAACACGTGCCAATGCTCACATGAGTGCCAAACGAAGAGCAAGGCCGTCCGACCATCGGGTGGGTGACCAAGTCATCATGTTACGAAACCTCACGAAGTCCAAGCTAGACACCAGGTACGAGGAACTGCCATGGACTGTCAGCAACCGGCGCGGGACCATGATAACAGTGACCCGGGGGCGTCGGAAAGTGACAAGGAATGCCTCCTGGTTCAAGCCCGTGCCCTGCACACTCTGGACGGACTGCGAGGGCCCTCAAGACGACGACAACTTACAACAAGACAGCGAAGAGCTGGCGCAAGACCCAGAGGAAGAAGCCGCATGGGACCGCAGCTGGCAACCAGAGAGCCTGGCCGGCAGAGGGGACGTCTGCAGTGAAGGTGAGCAGATTCACGAGCCGAGCGGGGACAGCCCCCAGGTGAAGCGGTAAAGTCTGAGAGCCAACACGAGGCCGCCCGCGAGGCTGAATGACTATGTATGCTGAGCAGACACCGTCGCCAAGCATCCCACACAAGGGGGAGCTGGGACAGTGTGAAAAGAGAACTGTGTCAGGCGTTTGAAGTTGAGTATGTTGATTGTGTTATTGTTAAGTTTATTTGAAATAAAGGAGGAATGTTATATCTGCCCTACGTCCCGCAGCGCGGTGACGTAGGGCCGTTTAATAAAAGCCCCGCCCCCGACAGTGGGAGGCAGTTCTGGGCAAACCCAGCACAGCGTGTGGGTGTCTCTTCTGTCTGCGCTACTGCCGATGCCGCGCCCCAGGCCACGCGGCCTCCTGGACCGGTGCCAGCCCCACGTGCAAGGCCTCCAGAGCACCGGCTTATAACAGTAATGTCTAGAGAATTAGATCGAGAAAGTCCTGACTTGTATTTGAAAATGTAATGATGTGGAATTTGGGGTGCTTTTCCCTCTGACCTTCATTGTTCTTTCTAAGGTATTATTAAAACATGACCTCGATTAGTTCTCGCATTTAGTCAATAACAATGTTCAATCAAGAGTTTTGTGAGTATATATAAAGCAGTATATATTCCAGCAGAAATCTGATAACAGATACAACACAGTACATTACTAAGTTAATGGGCCTCATTACGACCCAGGCGGTAAGGGGTTTACGGCGCCGTAAACAGCGCCGACCCTTACCGCCTGAGTACGAGGTCCCTTAGCACCATGGCGACTTTAACACCTGCTTTTAGCAGGTGTTAAAATCCATGGCGCTAAGGGACCATGGAGTTAATTACGCCACCGTAATTTACGGTGGCGTAATTAACGCCTTCCCCACTCCCATTATGCCCTATGGGGCAAAAATGGGAATGGGGAAGGGTAAATGGGGATTGGGGACTTACCGCCCCGCCAAGGTCGGAATGGGGCGGTAAGTCCGCCAACCACCATGGCGTAAACTTAGTTTACGCCATGGTGGTAAAGTCACGGCCCAGGCGGTAACTTACCGCCTGGGTCGTGATGAGGCCCAATGTCATCTATTTACTCCTGTAATCTCAATATGACAATATTAATGAAGAAAGTCACAAAACAAATTTTTGTAAATTGTCAAAATGGAACACAGACACATCAGCTAGGTGCCAATGACTTTAGACTCGATACAGTGGACCATCAGGTACTACTGGATCGGTTGGCAACAGCTGGCCTATCGGGCCAGGTGCTGGCATGGTTTGCCTCTTCTTTTGTCCGACCGAAGCCAGACACTGACGCTTGCCTCTTTTCTTAACACCACCATGGCCCAGGGCCCGGCTTTGTCCCCTGCCTTGTTCAACATCTATATTCAGCCTCTTACTTTGCCCATCCGCTCATTCGGCTTCAGGTGTTACTCCTACGCTGATGACACGCAAATTATCGTCCGACTGGATTCTACCCACCCGGGCCCTGCGTCTCAGCTTAGGAGTTGCCTGCTGGCTGTGAATGGGTGGATGGGAAGTAATTGGCTGAAACTGAACAGGGACAAGGCCGAAGTCCTGGTGGTGTACCCCCCGCACGGCCATCGGGTGGCCGGCCTTGCTGCTGCGCCAACCTGTTCTTCGGCCTTTTGGCCTATCGAACTTGGAGCATGTCCCTCCCCACTTGTGGAGGTCAAGAAATTAGGAGTTATTTTCTCGGCATCACTGTCTATGGAAAGCCAAGTGGGAGCCATTTGCAAGGCAGGTTTCTCTCAACTTTGTGTGCTTCGGAAGGTCCTCCCCTTTCTTCCCGTCCAACTGAGACAGCTAGTTACGGCCTCCTTAGTTTTAAGTCGGTTGGATTATTGTAACTCTCTGTTTTAGCTCAGCCCCTTTATCTCTTTCATCGCCTGCAGTTCCTTCAAAATTATGCTGTACGTATATGTACTGGTACCCCATATAGCGCCCACTTGTCCTTGATTCTCCGGTCTTTGCACTGGCTCCCGGTTCTCCAGCGGGTTCGTTTTAAAACGCTGGTGATTGTACACCAAACATTTTATGGCTCAGGTGCCGAATATCTTCAAGATAAATTACAACGTACCCACTCGGAATCTGCGGTCAAACGGTTCTTGCCTTCTGGTGGTTCCCCATTTTCAGTTTGAGTGGGTGGGGGGCTGCTCCTCGGTGACGGCCGCTAAATTGTGGAACTCTCTGCCAGTGCAGCTGAGGGCTACCAACAATATTTTGATCTTTCGTCAGCTGTTAAAAACCTACCTGTTATAATCCTTTTCAGGGTAGTTGCTTAGTTTTTTATTCCCTCTGGTTCCTTCTTAGGGCGAAGATGCTTTGGCGAGCGTGCACTCTACAAAAATAATTAACATAACATAACATAAAATACATTCATTTCCTGTTCAATGTTCAGGCCGTCTTTGTTGCCCCTGCATTTGCAGATCCATTTGGATTCCATCTGCCTTAACATTAGTTTGCGGTTGTCCCTGCATTTGCTACATTTGGCTCTCATTAAACCTATGAATTTGATCTCACTATTATCTGACATTTGATGGCAGCTTTGCCAATGCTGTGCCAGGGGCAGCCTTGGATCCTGGCTGTTGAGGCTTGTCAGGTGTTGCCTTATTCCTGTTCTCAGTTGCCTTATGGTGCTTCCTATGTAGAGTTTCTGGCATACACATATGATAGCATATACCACATAGGTGATCTTGGAATTGATGAAGTCTCTTATGGTGATATCTCCACCTTGCTTGAAAGAGAATCTCTCACAATTGCTGTATGCAAATGTACACATGTTACATGTTCAACAGCAATGAAAGCCTGACAGAGTTCTCAGCCAGTTGGTAACTCTGCAAGTATCAAGGCTTTCGCTGCTAAAAAATTAAGCACAGAGCAGATTCCTAATTGTTGGTGCTCTGGTGTACATGAATTTGGGCTTAAGATTGATGTGATTTCGTAGATCTTTGTCCATGCATAGGAGATACCAGTGCTTCTGTACTATTCTGTACAATGTATGGGCATCCTTTGAGTACTGTGTGATAACTGTGGTGGTTTCCTTGTTTTGAACGTCTTTGGGTCTCAGTTGTAGTAGCCCAGCTCTTGTTTGTTGCTTTAATCTTGTCAAGAGATTTCTTGTCCAGAGAAGGTGAATATCCCCTTTCTTTAAATCTCATAGACAGCAGTGCACGTTCTGCATCAAACTGTTTGTCCTCACTGAAGTTCCTGCAGGCCTGATGGAACTTGTGTGCAGGTATATTGTTCACGGTGGCAGCTCGAAACATGAAGGATTGGGTTAACTTCAGTTGCTTTATGGGATGTTCTTGTTTGGATTTTGCTTCCCTCTATGTAGATGTGTAAATCTAAGATGTCTATTGCTGTGTCGTTACAGTGCCCCGTAAAGCGAAGTGCAAAGTTATTGTTATTTAGGTGCTCTGTATACCTGTTAAACAGTGCTGATGTGCCGTTCCAAAGAAGTCAAATGTTATCAATATACTTCTCCAGAGGAATACGTGTTGTACAAAGGCATTGTTGTTTAGTGCATTTACATCCTCATACTGAGGCATAAAAAGGTTTGCCATGGATGGGCCGTATTTGACCCCCATGGCGCCACCTTTAATTTGAGCATAATACTCTTCATTAAACAAAAAGATGTTATTATCAAGTGTGAATTGGAGAGAGGATTTGACCATGTCCACATGTTGTAGATAAGACAGAGTGATCACTAAAGGTATAATCAATAGTCTTGATGGCTAGGTCATGGTCGATTGAGGTATATAGGCCTGCCACATCAAGTGTAGCTAGCATGTAGCCCTCTTTCCATCATAGTTTTGTAGGAGGATAAGTACTGCCGTACTATTGCTAAAATATGATGGCAATCGAAAGACATGTTGTCTGATGGCATTGTCAGTGTATTCAGATAGGCCTTCCAGGTCCCATCCAATACCACTCATAATCGGTCGAACCTGTGGTAGGTTCTTAAAGGGTTTACGAATTTTGGGCAAAAAGTAATCGCTGGTATCCTCGGTTCTTTGATGGATAGAACATTTTTCTCATCATCAGTAAGGAGACCTAGTTGGTGCCATTTGGAAATCTCTCCCTGTAATCCTTGAACTATTGTCTTGGTAGGATTGCTTGCAAGTGTTTTGTAGCAGCCTGGTGTCGCTAGATGCACCATGCCCATGGCAATGTAGTCTTTTCTGTTTAATACAACTACATTGCCACCTTTATCAGCCTCTTTGTTAACTATACTGGTGTCAGATCCTAGTGTATTGAGTGCCTGTCTTTCAAAGCAGCTGAGATTGTATCTTGTTCTGTGCCGACCTTTTCTACCAGCATCAAGATAGTTGTGAATGTCGTTTGTCACAGCTTGGTGGAAAGTGTCAATGACATTATCTGTAGCAATCTGTGGTGTGAATTTCGATTTGGGGTTTAGTTCCTGTACTGGTAAACTACTCTGATATGCCTGTAGGTAGAACACTTTTTCACGGACAGCTCTCTGAGAGAAAATGACCTAACACCCTAGCCGTATACCTGACATGTCCCAACACAAGGGTCAGGTAGAGTCAGGCAATTACTGATAATTACACACACCTGACTTCCATCACACTTCCCCACATGGATAAAAGGAGGAGCACGAAATTGCACTCTGAGCAAGGCAAAACACACGAGGATGCAGCAGTTCCGAAATAGCAGTTTAACACAAGGAGAAAGGCAGCAAGACCAGAAAGGGTTGCAAGGAGGGAATTGCCCTTGGCCTTTTCAGAGGAAGAAAACCGCTACTTTCACTAGCCCTCGAGAATAAGAAACATAAGACTGGGAATTAAAGCTGAAGATAGGTGCATTGTGTGTCGACGGTACCCTCCCGCTTTGATAGCCGAGGCGGGGTGGAACAATTACGCTGTGGTATTGTCCTTGGCTCCTATAACAAAGCCACTCCAGTAAAGTCAGCACAGCAGGTGAGTCGGGGAGACTGATAGCACACCGGTCTGTGTTAGAACCAAGGTTACAAGCGGCAACATTGTATGAAGAAATCTGCAAAGAAATGAGTGTAAGGCCGATGTGATGAGCAACGCAAATATAATTGAATATCCAAGGAGTGACTGAACTTTTGAAACCAAGGTAGATTCCATATACAAAGTGGTCTGGCGCCACGTGGGTGCTCATTCGAAGGTCTCTGTTAGGCATCCAACTTAGAGTGTAAAATTGTGAACTGTAAAATCGAAGTGGTCCTGCAATGGGTCAAACCAAACCCAGTGAAGTCTTAAATAGCTAATACAATCTGCAATTGGTCCGAGCCTGCTGAGGGAGACTAATTGTGGAAAAGTGATCTGAGCCCGGCTGAGGGGCATCCAATCTAAGGATTGTGGCAGAAAAGGCAATTAATGGAGGCTCAGGAGAAGAAAAGAGTAAAATCCTTAGGGAAAGGGTTAAAACCCTCTTTCGAGTCTCTAGCGAGGCAAAGAGGAAGGACCAACCCCGATCTCCCGGAGGAAGATATATTATATATCCATTTCCAAGAGGTAAATTCTATTCAGGAAACCCAAGAGAAACACACTACTTCCTCCGCAAACCATCTGTGTTTCTCTTGTAGAAAAGCTAGCCACCATACTAGGGATTGCCCTTTAAATGAAATTCCTGAGAAAGCTATAAGTAATGTTCCTGGTGCAGAAGGCCGGTATTTTAGGGGAAGGGTATGTCAGAAACCTTGGATCCAGACCCTGGGGGTGGACAAGTGCGCAAGGATCACCTGGGTGATGGGTCCTCAGGGAGTGGACATGAGACATCCGATGGTGAGACGCAGTAATCCCCTCTTCCCGACACTTCCTTTACCTTTATAGGTCATTCTGAATCCTGTCCCGTTGCCCCGTTCCCAATTCTAACAAGTACCAACAATGAAAGGAGGCGTAGGAGAACCGGGAGAAGGTAATTATGTGTCACCCTGTGTACTACAACAACATGACTATTCCCTTTTTTCTGACAACACTTTTCCAGGCTTACCTAACATCATTAGTGAAAACTACAACCACCAGGAAGAAAAAGAAGAAGAAGAGGATCAGAGCTATGAAGATTGCCCTAAGGAACCATTGTACCGTGGATTCCTATGGGCATTCTCCATTTTGCCCCAATAATGAGACCAGGCAGGGTCAGGTAATTACTAACAATTACTCACACCTGTCTTCCATTAAACTTCCCCGCACGGATAAAAGGCGGAGCACAAGAGCACACACTGAGCGAGCTGGCGATGCTGGAGGGTGTCAGGAAGCCAGAGAGAGGCCCACGGAGCTGAGAGGAACCTGGAAGGCCTGGATGAGGAAGGACTACCCAGACACTGAGCCTTACTGTGCAGGGGAGGCTGCAGTGTGGAGTGGAAGCTGTGCTTCCAGGAAGCCTAAACCAGGGGCAGCTGGGGTTGCCTGGTACCACCCACAACAGAACTCCTCCCCTCGATGGAAAAGGAGAGCCCAGACCTCTGGGGGGGAGGGTGTTAGGAAAGATTTCTTAATTGTGGGTAATTTTCCTTCCATGTGGCAACCCCTAAACTTTTTGATGTTGTTTTCACTGTGATCTAGACTTTGCCAGAGATGTGCAGCCTTCTGCCGCACTCCTCTGGGCTTTCGCTCCATTCTTACGGGGAAACGGACATGCCCTTAAGACTGTCAGTACCGGGAAACGTTGTTTTCCGTAGTTCTTTTATCATGTTGCAGCTTTCGTGCAACATGGCACAAGAGGGCACTGTAAGCTAAGTTACTGCTCTCTTGGGTCTCTAGTCTTGTACAGGCCCTAGACACTCTCTTTGGATTGTTAACGAACGCTGCAAGTGAATCACGGACGGGACTGGTGCCAGTGATCGTTTCTTTGTGTTTTTGAGCTCCTTTTGGCGTTTAAGCACGTTTCTCGCGCTTAGCCCAAAATGGTGGCCTGGCTTCCAAAATGGCCAGACCACGAGGCTCTTTGTCCTGCCCGCTGACCGTCTTGCCCCCTTCACCTTCCCCAGGTCGAGCCGACCCGGGGCCTTCCTTATTTGGGCATGTACTTTCCCGCAAAACATAGATGCTTTCGCGGGCTTCTACAGGCCTTGTGTGTGCCTCCAGGATGTGGGCTGGGATGCCTGGTCCCAATACACATCCTGGGTGCCAGAGAGTCTAGTGTGTCGAGAATGCCTGGGACCACCGTGGTCCGTGATAGGTCCACGTATGGTGTGAGTATTTTGTGAGCAGATCTCCCATTGGGTCCCCTCCGTTTTGGCGCGAAGGGAACCGTGGATAAGAGGAGGCTGGAAATACCACTACCATGTCGATCTCCTGAGTTCTCACGAGCAAAGGAATACAGGAGCCAAGTATCCTGCAACTACGAGGCTGAACCGAGGAATCGCTGGTGACCCGCTGAAGGACTGCTCCTCTGCATTGCTGTCGCTTTGTGAAACCCTTTCTACCTCTGATCGAACGAGAAGGCCTGTACCAGTACTTCGACCCTTTGGAATAGTGGGAACAACTATTCTCGGCATCTTCACCATCCCCTGCACGTAAGCCTTCGGAGGTGTCTCTGGGCCATCCAGTGGACTGACCAGCCTACCCAGGAGTCTTGCTCTGTAACCGCCGTCAGGTTGCTGCTGTATTACGAGTCCTTGCCACTCTCACACGATTCGTACACTTGGCATTCCCAGGTCTGAAGTGAGAAGTGTACATTGGGCTGAAATACACACGGCCGCTCCGTTGCCCTGCTGTGGTAACAAACTGTGCGGGTTCACTGCGTTTGGGACATCCTCAACTCTAACTTCTGCTGCCGCGGAATCTACACGACGCCGAGACGTCCCCTGCTCGTATCTGAACCTGCCAGCACTGAAACTGACGCGGAGAAGCCTGGGTCTGCCTGCATCGGGGACCGGTGAGTAGCATCGCTAGGAACTGGTCGCCCTCCTGCAGTAGCCCATAGCTTTTCCCTGCTGTGTCAAACAGCACGCCTTTCCGTACTCGCGCTCTGCTTCTGCCCACAGTGGAGGCTGCGCTTGAGTCGCAGAGCTCTGTTCATCTTCATTTGTTCACCGAACTGAACTGCCTGATTCCCTTGAGGAGACTCCCCTTGGCCCGGTGGCACCCACGTGTGCAGGTACTTTTGAGCACAAGGCTCCACTCTTCGTAGGGCTCGGACTTCCTTCTAGTTAGGTGCCTCTGAAGGCGGACTGGGTGTAACTATTATTCGCACTGCCTGTTTTCCTCCCCATCTAGGTGGTCTGCACATTTCGTGCGTCTAACTCATTAGACTCGTTGGTGATTGTATATATATTGTATTTGATTGGGATGTGTTGGTTTACTTGAGTTTTATTGTGATTTCTCGCTACGGTCAATGTTACAAAGGCCTTGTAATAAATGTGTCTATATTTTTAATATAACACCTGCTTGGAGTAATTTGTAAGTGTCCTTGCTTTGTGTGCTCATTGCGGGCTTTCAGTCACCCTCACCCCTCTTGAGACCTAGTCTTGACCGCAGCGATCGCTGCCTTGATTGGTCTGGCTTGTCCAGAGGTTACCCTGTTCCAAGAAACTATGCTGGCCTTCTGAACCTCTGCCCTCCAGGACAGAGTTCAGAAATCCATTTTAACAGGGGGGGGCATGTGGCAAGACCCTTACCCCAGATAAACATCCAGAGTGCTCCTGCTGCTCCTGAAACCATTAGAATGCCGTTTCCGGGAGCTACCGAAGTGGGAGCAAAATAGAAAGAGAGCCCGGCGGTGGGAGACGGATTTAACATTGTGTTGAAACGGATCTGAGCCTGACTGAGGGTGATCTGGGGTGAATCATGAATCACCTGAGGAATTGGGTATGTGCAAATCTGACAAGCATTGTATTAAAGAGGATCTGAGCCCGGCTGAGGGGGATCCCGAATCAGACAGTAAATCACCTGAGAAATTGAGTGTGTGAAAACCTAAGAGGAAATTAGCGTATTGTTTGTTTGTCGCATCAGGCTCTCTGAAAGAAGATTTTGAAAGGCAAAGAGACTTGGGCACAGAAGGCCCTAATGCTAATGTTTGAACTGCACCCTTGTGCTAGAGAAGCCAGAGACTGTGCCAAGCTTGAGTGTAACGCCTTGTCCCGTGCTGAAAACATGGGGAGGTGAGGCCAATGTCCTGAACATTCTGACATATTATTTCTTGAACACTTATTTCTTTTATAACATTGTTTCCCACAGCATTTGTATTTAGAGGTAAGGATTGGCAATAGGTTTATTAGTATAGGCCCTTTTATTATGACAAGAGACCACTAGGACTGCGTTATTATTTGATGAACGAGGCTTGCTCCCATCTGTAGATTTAGGATTAGATAGGCGTTTTTCATACCCTTGTTGAAGTTCAATAAACACACTTGAACTGTGGTCACTTGTGTCTGTTTTACTGTTGATACCATGCCTTCCTTACACAGGGCAGAGCACACTTGCAGCACGCAAAGTTGAGACCCGGGAACTGCTGCATATGGAACCATTCCAACTGACTTCTCATCTCTAATGTGAGTCCTTTAGGGAGTTTGAGGATAAATTGGGAAGAGGGAGGAAACTACGAAGCAAGTTGAAAACAAGTCTGTACTTTTCAATTGCTAGATTTCTGACGACAGAAGAAGCGTCTCAATCACAGTCCAGCTTCTGATCAAAAAGGGCTCAGGCCAAGACTCTCTGAATCATGTGCAGTGTGACTTGTGTCCCTGTAGATTTTGAAGGAGACTTCTCACATTCTAAGACTTCTGTTTAGTTACACTGACAAAAGTGAGTCAGACAATAAAGGAGCGGATATGCCTTGTAAGTGTATGCCAGCTTTTAATGCAGTGGAAAACGGAATCAAGAAGAATGTAAATTTGAAAAAGAACGAAAACAAAATTGGCAAAGGACACCTATTGAATGTGTTTTAAAGCAAAATCCATAAACTCTAATCCATAAACTCTAACACCTTCTCATGATTGTGCAGGTCTAGCAATAAATAATCCATTAGTACCCCAAAATAATTTGATAAGGCCATGCATTCCATCATTATGTGCTTCAAATGGTAATAATATTAGTAGTTAACATAATGCATGCATACTACAAACTGTGATGTATTTTGTTACCTATGTTTACGCACTAATTTGAAGCATCCGTAACGATGAAAGGCTGAGTCAGCCTCCTTACAGTTGGGACTTTGGCCTCTATCACACAGATCTTTGCAGCAGGCACTGACCCACTGAGTTATCGTACTGTCCCATGGACTTGAGTTCTGATAAATAAGTGCAGAATACCAAACTCCTTAGCTGTTTTGTGTCAATATTTGATTTGCACATGGTGCTCCCCTCTTATGACTTGTGCTTTTGAAGAGAGGGAGCTCCCCCTCACTACTGGGTATTATGTATATATTTTAAAGCTTTTCTGGGTTCTAGCTCACCCTCTCACCCCATTTACTCTATGAACGTGCAAACCCTGCAAGGAATAGTGTTCCCCTGCGTGTGAATGGGGATGGTGTAAGCTCACACTCAGGTAGGTGTATTATAAATTTGGCAACCTTACATCTGCAGGTCAAGAATATATAGTGATGCATTTGCAAAGCTGTGTCTGGGTCCCAGTAGGACTATTTGCTCATGTTGAAAGTTAAGATGGAGGTACACAGGCAGAGCTTTGTTGGGACCCAGTCCTGGAATATCGGGGGGCCAATCTTATCATGACTGAGAATAATTGGCAAAGCTTTTTGTAGGTCCCAGTGCTCGAATGGTTGGGGAGTGGGGAAGGCAGGGTTGCTACAGGATTGATGTATATTGTCACAGCTGTTTCTTAGTCATGGCACTGAAATAGTAGAGGCTGTTGGTGGCTAGACATCTTGTTTTTGAAAATCACGTTTTATTGGCATTTAGGTTACAACAACACCAGTTCAGCCATGGATCTTTCAGATTTAACTTCATCAAAAGCCGGACACATGTTAACCTCTCTTCACCAAATCAGGGTATTTCTTTTGGGTACGCTAGAAAACTGGGCGCACCTACCCCCCTCTCTCGAGTCCCTGACTCAGACAGCATGCCCATACGTCTCAGAAAAAGGAGCCACATTCCCCCCAATATTAAACCTGGACTCGTCTATGAGGTGGGATAAATATTCCATGTCGTATATCGCACAAACTTTGGTGATCCACTCCTTTTCCCCAGGCATTCGTGAACTTTTCCACCTCTGGGCCAGACAGCACCAACATAATATGGAACATGTGGCCTTGTATCGCTCCAGACTCCCCCTCCACATTAACACCAAAAAGAACACAACATGGGTAGAGGTCTCTCTGGATCCCATCCACCACTTTTACCCATGACAGGACCTCTCTCCAGTATGTCCGAACCTTGGGACATTTCCACCACATGTGTATGTTATCCCCCTTCTCACTATGACACTTCCAGCAGTGGGGGTCATATCCCTCCCTCATCCGAGCTGATACTCACTGGGGTAGTGCCATCTGTGTAGACGTTTCAGGGCTTGGTGTCTGTACTGCAGTGAAGTAGTTGAGTGATTGGCCGGTCTACGCATATAGGCCCACCTCATGTCATCGATATCCCCGCCCAGATCCTGTGCTTGCCCACTTCACTCTTGCAGGGGTTTGGGGGGGATTCCCTCGGGGCCGCCAAGAGAAGCAATTTGTAGAGCCTGTATATCAATCCCTTGGACCCCTTCTGTGCGATCAAATACTTTTCCAAGTCTGTTAGCCCCCTCTTGAGGTTCTCTCCCCACCTTTCCTCAGGCAGGGCCCCCTTCAATTGTAGGTAGCGAAAGGGTGACAGTTTGTTCAGATCCGGGGCCTCCTCCAGTCAATGTAGAGATACACAAGTTCCCCCAGCCCATAGCTGTCCCGCCCTGCTGAGTCTGGCTTCATACCAAAGTTGGAACGCAAGTGACTGCTCAATTCCATTCCTGTGTTGACGGGCCCAGATGCAGCTTAAGGGTGATGGCCACGTTATGAGCCATCTGTTATCACCACCCTCCTTCCAGATAGACCACAGGACCTCCATCACTGGGTGCTGCAGGACTCTCCTCTGGATGCGAGCTTTGGGAACCTACAACGTCCAGCTTGACCGGGGCCAGAACCTCATTGTCCATTGCTTCCCTGTCCCTGGTGTAAAATGATCCACCAGGATCCTCAGCTGGGATGCTTTATAATGCATCTCTAGATCGGGAAGTTCCACTCCCCCCTCCTCTTTTGGCCTTATTAGTGTCTCATAGGAGATCCTGTGTTTCTTTTTTTCCCCCACAGAGAAACAGCAGCAGGGTTCGTTTCACCTCCAGTAAGAATGACTTGGGCACTTGTGTCGGAAGCATTTGAAACAGAAACAAGAACTTGGGGAGGACTACGATCTTTAAAGAATTCAGACGTGCCATCCACGAGAACCCCAATCCTGCCCACCTCTCAATGTCCTGCTTCATTGCCGTCCAAAGGAGCAAGGGGCGACAAAGTGGGCGTTGTCACCTGGATCCCCAAGTAAAGAAACATTTCCCTCTGCACCTTGAACGGAAGCCCTGCCACAAATCTCCCCTCGCTGTCTGATAGCACCCCCTGCTATGAACACAGATTTCCCCAGGTTGACCTTGAAGCCTGACAGATTCCAATAATGTTCCAGACTCTGTAACACGTGTGGGATCGACTGGGATGGCTTGGTAACATAAAGCAGTGCGTCATCTGCGAAGAAACTTATCTTGCAGTGTGTCCCCCCTACCAAGACCCCACTAATCTCTCCATTGTCCCGAACCGACGCTGCCCAATGTTCCATCACTAACGCGTATATGAACGGGGTTATGAGGCATCCCTGTCTTGTACCCCTCCCTAGTGGAAAGGCCCCAGATTCGTTCACATTTACCACGACTCTTGCCGTGGGTTTTGAATATAAAGCCGATATCCAGCTCATCCACCTCGGACCCATTCCAAGGGACAAGAAGACCTCCCCCATAAAAACCAAAATCACCGGGTTGAATGCCTTTTTGGCATCTAGAGATAACAGGAGCGCTCCCTCCTCCCGTAGTACCCGTGTGCTCAGCACATGGAGAGTTTTCCACATGTTCTGCGCTCCTTGCCTGTTTAACACAAACCCCACCTTGTCCAGGTGGACAGTCAAGGAAGATAAGTCTCTGAACGCATCGCCAAGATCCTGGCAAAGACCTTCGCATCCACATTTAAAAGGGAGATGGGCCTCTATGAGGCACACTCTACAGGGTTTTCCCCTGACTTTGGTATCACCTCAATCAGGGCTTGAAGAAACGTTGGTGGTATTGTATCTTGCCCCCTTATCCGATTAAACAGTTTGGCCATAGTTTCGCCAGTGAGGATTGGTATTGCTTATAGGAGTAGGCTGTGAAGCCATCTCCTCCCGGGGACGTCCCTGTCCTCAACCTTTTAATAGCTTCCACAACCTCTTCCCCAGTTATCTCCCCCTCCAGGGCCTCTCGCTCTGCGACCGCAAGCTTGGGGAGGTTTTGCCCAGCTAAGTAGCTCTGCATACCCTCCACCGACTCCTCCTTCTGCCTAGTATATAACTCCTTGTAAAAACTTGCAAAGAATTGCGTTACTTCCGCCCCACCTTTACGCATCTGCCCTCCCATATCTCGGGACACCTTCTACCCTCCTATCCGCCGTACAGCCTCTAGTCCTGTGCGCCAGTAGGGTCCCCACCGTATCTGATCTTTCGTAGTACCTCTGCCGGCTGTATCTCATCTTCTTGACAACCTCTCCAATTAGGACTGTGTGCAGTGCTGGTCTCGTATCTCTTTTCCCTGAGGAGAGCCTCTTTAACTATGTCATTCTGGTTGAGCTGTACCCGCATAGCTCTCAGTTGCTCATGACGCTTGCCCTCAAACAATGCCCTCTCACATTTCCTACGGGAGCCCTCGGCAATGAGCAGACCCCGGAAAGTGGCCTCTGCTGCCTCCCACAACATTGCCATGTCAGTCTCCCCGTTGTCATTAGTTTCGAAGTAGGCCTGTATTTCCTTCCTAAGGAACTCCCTAAATACTTGGTCTCTCAGCAGGGTGTCATTGCACTGCCACCTATAGCTCTTCAAGGCCTTCGGTAACCGCCAATCCACTACCACAACCTTGTGATCTGACCATGTGATGGCCTCCTTACTCGGCGCACCAACCTCCCCTTCCCCTGATATCAACAAGAGGTGAATTCTCATGTACGATTGATGCGAGGGGGAAAAAGAATGTGTAACCCCCCAGGCATGGCCATGACCTATGCCACACGTCCACCCAGAAGTACTCCTGCAGGAGATCCCTCATGGCCAGGTTGACCTGTGTAGCCCCTCCCGTCCCTGCCCCCTTCGCTGATCACCAATCCAACTGGGGGTCCAGTATCAAATTAAAATCCCCACCCAGAATCATGGCACCCTACTCCCACCCATCCATTACCTTAAGCACCTGACGTAGACATTTTATCTGGCCCACATTGGGTGCATAATGGGTGGCCAATGTGACACGCATTCCCTCGCACATGCCCTTAATTCCCAGGAAGCTGCCCCCAAAACCCATCTTGCTCTCAATTTCCATGAGATGGAACGACTTGCCCAGGAGTATGCCCACCCCTTCCATTTTAGAGGATTTATGAGAAGCCCAAAAGTTCCTTCCTATTTCTTTCCCTTTTATCAGCGATTCCGCCCCTTGTCAGTAGTTTATCTCTTGTAAGAAAAGGACCAACAAATTCTATTTGCGGAACATGTTACTGGTGAGGGATCGCTTATTTTGAGATTTCAAGCCCTTAAGGTTCAGCGTACCTACCCTTCCCTCAACCATTATCTCTCTTCACCCTTCGCCCTTGGCACCCCTTGCGTCCTTCTGGGCCTGAAGCCTTCCCCGTGTAAAGAATCAATGGCATTCCCTGTCCTCCTCCCCCCTTCCCTGTATCCTCTCCTTCCCTCCCCAACCCCTCCATTTCCCCCACCCGTACCTCCCCCGCTTCCCCTCGATTGAGCGGTCTGTCTCCATCTCCCAGTATAACTGGGCATGGTGTCTAGCAGGTTTGTCACCTCCATGTGGTCAGGCCAGTATGGAGTATCTAGTGAGGTCCCTTAGCATCAAGCTGAGGCCTCGGAACCCCTTCCTTGACTCCTTGTTACCCCCTCTCAGCCGCACGCAAACAACCTTTGAAACATCATGCAAATTGTAATGGCCGAGACCATGTATACAGCACATGTATACAGTGCACTACCGGGCCTCTGCACATCAACAAAAAAGAAAACAAGCCAACAGTGACATTTTCTTGGTCAAGATCATCCCACCGGGCACTTGAGTGACTCAAGGGCTACACAGGGGGAGTGCACGTGAGCAGCACCATCTTGACGCATCCCCCCATCACTTCAAGTGTCCCTCGACCTCAGGGGAGGGGTATTCAGCTTCTGGAATTTCCGGGCTCCTCTCGCCTTGTGATTTCTAGCCCCCCTGTCCTGCTCCGTGGAAGGGCCTTCCCGACTGCCAACCAGGTCCTTCGTGATCCTATGAATGTCCTCCTCGGCCACCAGATGGTGTGTCTCCCCCTCCCATTCGAAAACCAGCAAGAATGGGTATCCCCAACGATACTTGACCCCCTTCTCTTGCAGCCACCTAGTGAGGGCCCCACACGTTTTCCTTCTAAATAGCGTATGGGCCGAGAGGTCCTGGAAAATGGCAACCTTGGAGTAGCCGTATTGGATTTCCCTTAGGCTTTTCGCTTTCTCTAAGATCCTCACTTTGTCTCCATAATAGTGCATACGTGCCAGGACCGTGTGCGGGCCTCTTGCTCCTCCCCCTGCTCTGTGAACTCTGTTTACCGTGATCCCCTCTTCGGCCTCTGCCACAAGGGCTATCTTAATTATGTCCTGTATCTTAAGCTCCAAGCCAAATCGAGTCTCGTCCCTCCGCCTCAATCAATCCGTAGGTTGTTTCTACGCTCACGATTCTCAATATCGTCCACTTTGAGGTGTAGCTCCTCTTCCCGACGTTGCATTTCCATGAAACGTGCCTCCATCTGCGTCTCCAGGAGTCCAGTGCATGCCTGATTGGCCTCGACCCTGTCCATTCTGTCTTCCAAAGTGATCACTTTAGCTGAGAGGTCTGCCAGTCGTGCCCCATTTCTGTTCTCATCCCCCTGATTTCCTCGAGGATAGTCTGGATGTCTGTTTTTATAGAGCCCAGCTCCGCCGGGGCTGCGTGGGCACTCCCAGATTCAATCGCGGTGTCTTCTGCTTGATACTGACATTTTTCCACATCCCTCTTCCAACTCATGGGGTACCCACTCCCTGCCCAATCCTTTTTTTTTTTTTTTAAACTTTCTTTATTGTTTTTCAACAGATTAAACAGACCACATACTCAATCTTGTATTGCACATGTACTATACGTCCACAACTTCCCCAATACCACCCTCCTCGCCCCCCCACCCCCATGACCCCGGTCAACTCCCCATCCGATATCCAGTCAGTTTAGAGGCCAGGGCTGGCCGATCGATCTGAGGGGTCGTCCCCCGCTCTGGGGTGGAGTAACGGCACGGTCAGCGACACCCAGCGGTGCAATTCCTCACTGGAGTCCAGTCTTTGTTCGTGGATAGCGGTTTCCCATGCTCCGGTCTCGGCGGCAATCCACTTTGTGAGGTCTCCCCACCACTGCGCTTCGATCGGGCCTCTGGGGCTCTTCCAACCCATGGCTATGCGTCTTTTTGCCGTGATGTAAATTAGGTCTCTGAGTCTGTTTAAGGGCTTGTTTTTGTGGTCCCGGCTGTATCTGCCCAGGATACAGGCCGCAGGGTCAAGTACCTCTAGTTCGATATCTGCATTGGCCACCCTTTCCCGTACCTGAGTCCAAAAGGAGCGTATCACAGGACAACCCCAGAACATGTGAGTCATTCCCGCCCTCGGCTCATTACATTTAGGGCATAGTTGGATTGAGGCGCCCTTGAAGTTCGATATAGTTTCCGGAGTTAGATAGGCCCTGTTGGTGATGTATAGTTGGGTAAGTTGTAAGCGGGCGTTTCTGGAGATTTTCTTGTGGTAGAGGGTTACTCTTTCCCATTCCTTGTCGCTGAATTCCAGGCCTAATTCGTATTCCCACTTTCCTCTACTTCTGAGCTCATTCCTGGTTGTGCCTAGCAATAGGGCTTCATAGAGCCGAGAGGTTTCGTGGCCTCCTTCGGCGGTGTTCAGCAAGGTTTCTATAATCTCGTTGTCCGTTGCCAGGATGACGGCTGCAGGCCATCTGTCCTTCATAGCTTGGATCACTGCTCCGTGGAGCAGGAAGTGCCCTGCTGGCAGCCCCGTGGTCTCGCTGAGGTCGGAGAATGTAAGGATTTCTTGGTCCTGAACCAGGTCACCAAGGGTGGCCACCCCGCAGGGTTCCCATTGAGCACGCGCTTCCAGTTGGCCCCAAGGGCGGTGGGCCATGAGTGCTGCTATGGGGATCTGTGGGGAGTATGGATCTGGGGACCCCAATGTTCTGCAAGCCCTTCTCCAGAGCCGGGTCCCAAGCTTCGCCAGGTGTGGGTACAGCCTTAGGGTTCCATCCCTGACCCAGAGTAGGTCTCTGAGTAAGAGGCCGGACAGAGCTGGTTGGAGAAGTCTGGTATCTGTAGTGATCTCATCAGCCATCCATCGCATCACGTGTCTTAGCTGGCATGCAAGGTAGTACAGTTCGAAGTTGGGGACCTTCATTCCTCCCCTATCGTAGGGTCTTTGAAGTGTCTCCAGCGCTACCCTGTGTCTGCCTCCCTGCCAGAGGAACTGCCTGCATAACTTGTTAATGTCTTTAAAGAAGGAGGGTGGGATGTTGTAGGGAACGTTGGTGAAATTGTGTAATAGGCGGGGAAGTGCCACCATCTTGAGGAGACCTGCCCTCCCAGCTACGGAAAGCGGGAGCTTCCCCCAGAAGTCCATGGATTTAACTAGGTTATCTTTGGCTCTAATCGTGTTGAGGATGTGTTCCGTGTGAGGGTTACGGTGTATGGTGATTCCCAGGTATCTAAAGGAGGTCACCTGCCATTGAAGATCTAAGGGGGGCAGGGCTCTGAAGTCTTCGTTGTATAGTGCAGCTAGCGGGTAGAGGCAGGACTTGTCTTTGTTAATCCGGATTCCCGTGTGCTTGTGGAAGCATTCAAGGGTTTCGAGAATGTAGGGCAAGAGGTGTTCGGGATTATGTAAGTATAACAAGGTATCGTCGGCGTACATGGAGACAAGGTGGGTTATCCCGTCAATCTCAATGTCCCCATCTCCGTATTCCTGTCTAAGGTATGCGGCCACAGGTTCGTTGGCGATGATATATAGCATCGGGGATAGTGGGCATCCCTGACGGGTGCCTCTATGGAGGGGCCACGGATCAGAGTATGTCTTGTTGGTCCGCACCCTGGCGGATGGATTGGTATAAACCAATTTGGTCCATTTCAAGAAAACTGGTCCTATTCCCATTTTTACCATGGTGGCATATAGCCACTCCCAGCGCACTGAATCGAAGGCTTTGGTGGCGTCCAATGACGCAACTGCGTATTTCTGGGGCCTCAGTTCCGTACTGTATATAACGTGGTGCAACCTCCGCAGGTTTTCGGTTATGGAGCGCCCGGGCAAATAGCCCGTTTGATCCTGATGTATTAAGTGTGATATTACCCTACGCAATCTGTTAGCTAGGAGGGAGGTTAGGATCTTGCTGTCAACATTTAACATGGAAAGGGGCCTGTAGGAGCCGCAGTCCGTACCGTCCTTTCCAGGCTTGAGGAGGGGGATGATAACGGCTTCCCTCATGGAGTCAGGGAGGGAGCCGCGCTCGTAAGCTTCATTGAACACCTGGGCCAGCAGGGGGGGTAGGGTCTCCTCATAAGTCTTGTAAAACTCTCCAGGGAGGCCATCAGTACCAGGGGCTTTACCGGATGGAAGGGATCCAATGATTACCTTTACTTCGTCGGGAGTGATGGGCTCGTCTAGTGTTTCAGCCATCTGTGAGTCCAATTTAGGCAGCTCAATGATATCTAAGACATCCTCCATGCTGGCATCGGTCACAGGAAGGGTCTCGGAATACAAGTTGTGATAGAAGTCTGTAAAGACTGAGTTGATTTCTTTTTGGGTGTGTGCCGTGGTGCCGTCCGGCTTAAGAATTTGGCAAATGGGTGCACGGGGGGTTTCTCTTTTATACAGCCAGGCTAGGAGTTTCCCGGGTTTGTCACCCAGGGCATGGGTTCTTTCAATGTGTTTAGCGTAACTCAGTTTACCCAGGGATTCCCAGTGTGTTAAACAGGTTTGCTTAAGGTCGGTTATTTTTTGCAGGAGTTCTGGGGTTGAGTCAGCTCTGTTTTCCAATACACCCAGCTCCCCTTCCGAGCGTTCCAGAGAGGACGTGATGGATCTACGGGCTCCACATATGGACGCAATCATTTCACCCCTCATGACCACCTTGTATGCCTCCCATGCAGTGCCTATGTATCTGACGCTATTAGAATTTCGTTCCCAGTAATCCTCGGTACAGTTACCTATGTGTTCCCGGAGGGTCGCATCGTGAAGGGCTTCGGCTCTGAGCCTCCAAGTAGGGATCGGGGGTCTGGGCGGGAATACTTCCCAGGTGGCCAGTAGCGGGGAATGGTCAGACAGCACCCTGGGCAGGTAAAGGGCGTCACCAAACATAGCTTGTTGTTCGTGGCTTACGAACAGATAATCCAGCCTAGTATGGACTGCGTGGGGTGGGGAGTAAAAGGAGAATACTTGTTGGTCAGGGTGCAGTTCCCTCCACAAGTCTCGGAGCAACAGCTGGCTAGTCAGTTTGGACAAGATTTTGGCCGGAGGGGACGGGCGGGTATGTTTATCATCCGATCTATCTTTCAGGGGTTCTAGAGTGCAATTGTGATCGCCTCCCCAGATCATGACGCTGTCCCGGTAGGGGCTGAGCCTAGGGTACAAGGAATAGAAGAAAGCTGTAGCGTCGTGATTGGGTGCGTAGGTGCTAATTAGGCATACCTCTCTGCCTTCGATGGTGCCGCAAGCCAGTGCCATCCTACCCTCATCGTCCGTTTTTGTGCTAGTTAGTCTGAAGGGGATGGTTGGGTCAACCCATATCAAGACTCCCCTTGCATAAGAAGAGTAGGAGGATCCTATCAAGGTTCCACGCCAAGTTTTGGCCAGTGCCTTCAGTTTATCAGCAGATAGGTGTGTTTCTTGGAGCATGGCAATCCCGGCCCTGCATCTTTTCAAATATGCGTGGATGCGACGTTGTTTCACATAGCTATTCATGCCTCTGATGTTCCACGTAATGATTTTTATCGTGTCAGCCATGGGTAATAGGAGATAGGCGTCCATTTGGGGGTCTAGCTGGGGGCCATGTTAGTGGCAAGAGGCGTGTAGAGAATTTCAGAATCGCCAAGCTTAGGGGCTGTGTTGTCTTCGTGCTGTGTGTGGTGGACGTCTGTGGTCTAGTAGTTACCCCATTTCGGCACCTAACATACGTGCCAACTCCCGTTTCCCCACCCCCCCCGTAACCTTAAACACCCCAAACTAATAACAGGTCGAGCGAGGTGTCCCTCGTTGTGACTGTCCCGTTTCTGCTCCGTTGGACCGAACATTGGTCGCCAGGTGCCCTACGGGCGGGTATGTGTATACCCAAAAAAAGGGAAAAAAAAAAACCTTCCGGGGGTGGAAGAGTGTTCGACTCTGGAGCCCCGCTGTGTAGGATCAGTTCAGCTGTGTCAGGCTGGCATTTGCATGGAGGGGCCCTAGTGGGTTCTAGGGCCCGGACGCCGCCATCGTGGTGAGGGTCAGCGCGGACGTCGTCCCTTTACCTCTATATCAGGAACCTGTTCCCTGTCCATCCAGTCCCGGGCCTCAGATGGAGTGTCAAATAGGTGGGCTTTGTTGTTGCGTATTACTTTCAATCTGGAGGGATAGAGGAGCATGTAGCGCAGTCCGGCGGCCTTCAATCTGGCTTTGGTATGTATGAATAGAGCCCTCTTCAATTGGACCTAGAAGGTGTAGTCGGGGTAGATGGATATTTTATCCGAGTCCCTGAGGATCTGGCCGCCAGACCGTGAGTAGGCCAGGATGGTCTCCCGGTCTCTGTAATTTAGAACCTTCGCTATTATTGGTCTGGGTGGGGTGCCAGGGGGAGGTCTTTTAGTGGTCTGGGTGGGGTGCCAGGGGGAGGTCTTTTAGTGAGGGATCGATGGGCCCTTTCAATCGTGAAGCCTTAGGACAGTTTCTCAGCACCAATCTCCTGTAGTATTAAGTTCTCCACGTAGTTCGTGGGGTCGGATCCTTCAATGCCCTCCGGCAGGCCCAGGAGGCGGATGTTGTTCCGGCGTGCCTGCCCCTCTGCCTCCTCGGCCCTTTCCTCCAAATTCTTAACTCTTTGCTGCAGCTCATCGACATCTTTGAGGAGCACCACCTTGGTTTCAGTGTTTTCGCGCACCTGAGCCTCAAGTGTGTCAGTCCTGTTGGTCAAGGAGCGGAAGTCCTGGCGTAGGAGGCCCAGGTCTATGGCCACCGCGTCAATTTTGTGCTCCATAGTGGTCTGCAACAGTTTAATGGCTTCCAGGATGTGGGTGTTGCTGGGTTCGGTAGTCATTCCCTGGGGGTCAGGCTGTGCGTCTAAGATAGTGCCGTTAGGGGTTTCGGAAGCTGTGGCTCCCCCAGCCGTGAAGGTGTCTATGGTGGTTTGGCGCTGTTTGGACCTGGCCCCTTTGGTGGACATGGCGGGTGGCTTGTTGGTCCTCAGTCTTCTCTGGCGAGGGCTCGGGGTGAACGGAGCACAGCAGGGCTGAGAGGCCGTGTGATCTCCGCTGAAGGCGTCAACGGAAGGGTTCCCTAGAGCTATGGTCCTGCAGGGGGCTCCGTGGTGATGGCACCCAGCAGGCTCTCCGCGCCACAAGGTAGGTCGCCCCGCTCTGCCGACACCGGGTCAGGACGTCTAGGCCCTCCCCTCCGGGCCTTGGGTATGTGGTCTGGGGTGTTGCGCTCCCTCCAGGGGGTCCCAGTGACACAGGCGGGCGAGAAGTGGGGGGGGAGTGCAGGCACGGCACACCCCCGGCGATCCCGCTCGATAGTGGGCTTTCCCCCCGGCTCACCTCGTGGGCTCGGCAACGCCCGGGCTCTCCGCTCCTCCTTCTGGCTGCAACTCCAGGGGCTTTGCTCACAGCCGGCCGCGAGCGGTGCCCAGGCCGCGCGCGTCCTCCGTCGGCTCCCGCTGCCGGTCGGACAGGCGCTGCAGGGATCCTTGTTCGGCTGAGGGGCCCAGGAGCGGACCCAGTACCCCGGTCTCCACGCCGGTCGAGGAGGAGCAGGACGGGGGGCCGCACGAGACACCAGAGCAGCCCACCGCCCGTGCGGCTCCACTCATCAGCGCCCCCGAGGGCGACGCCCGCAGCCAAGGGGCACCAGCACACGGTCGTGCACCCAGTCGCGTGCGTCTTTCGCCGGCTTCTTGTGCAGGTCGGGCGGTGACCGCAGGCTCCGCTGGGTCCTAGGGGTGTCAGATCGGCTCAGCCGGTATGGCGCCGCGGTTCGGGTGCAGCCCTGATGTAAGGGCCGTCGCGTCTCTCAGCGCGAGGGAGCCGCCATTTTGTCTCGGATCAGCAGCGACTTTTCGTGCGGCGCTCAGTCGTCATAGGGCGGCTTCGAGCACGAAAAAAACAGCCAGCAGGTGCGGGAAGGTAGCGGCGTTCGGTGAAGAGGACCGCGGGCTTCAGGGTTCACAGTTTAAGTAAGAATAACAGCTTATGTTGATCACATCGAACGGAGCGCACCCAGAGCACGTCTTCTTCACATGGCAGTTAGCCATGCCCCCTTACTCCCTGCCCAATCCTTATCCACCAGATATCTTGCAGCATAGCTCCGATGGTTCCAGGGCGCTCCTTCCAATGTAAAAGTGTATGACCACGAGTGGCTGGGTCCTCTATTCAAGATGGCAGGGGGGCACCAGTGCAGTCGAGAACACCTCTTTGCTTGAGAGGACTATCGCCTGCGCTTTCAGCTCCACGGGGTTGTACCCGTCCTGATTCCTTGTCCCCAGAGAGATAAGCTATGTCTCCTTTGCTGATCAGTGGAGACATGGGCGTCACAATGCAGATGTCACAGGGGCTTTGTCCTCACCTCCCCTCAATGACTCCACTTAGCTGTTTCCTTTTCCTGGGGTTGGGAATACCCCCCCCGTGCAGTCCAGCCTCCCGTTACTGTGGGGCTTGGGCTTTCCTCCAGCGTGTTCCTCCAGCTGCCCACTGCGGCCTACTGTACATTGTATGGCCCCCTATCCCAATCTGATGGGCCTCAGGGTGCTGGGCTCCTTTCTGTCTGCCTACTGTTCCTGTTACCACACGTTCATCAGTGGAGCCTGTCTGTACGCCTCTTAAGGGGGAGTATCCCCATGTGGCAGACACTACTCCGGTCTGTGTGCCAGGGAGGGGGAGGCCCCCCCTCCCCCGGGTCCAGGCACCTTTTTGCGGGCTCCCTGCGTGTTATTCTCCCCCCGGCCAGGCTCCTCCGATGAATAGGGGTGTTGCAGGATGCTTGCCTCCTCCCCTCGGTGCTGGCTGCAGCCCACTGTTCAGATCAGGCCCCCAGCGTACATTTCGAGGGCCTTGGGTATCCAATCTAGTCCTGTGCGGGGAGGGTGTGCTTCCCAATGCCTCTTCAACTCACAGATGTCTCGTCCCCTGCTCGCTCCCTCGACGGATGACGGAAAGGGCGCACTCCCACGTCGGCCTGGGGAAGTCTGTGGCGCTGGCCCTTTAAGGGCGCGCACGCGACAGGGTGACGTTCACTCCGTCGCGTGCCTCGTATAAATAAACGGGGCATTCCCGGTGGTGTCAGAACCACCGTGGAGCCCACACGAGTATCACCTCTGTCTCTGTGTCTCTGTGCAACAGGGGGTGGGGGGCTCACGGGCGGCGGTGGCGGAACACTGCTAACAGAGGGGTTTCTTTAGCTGTTGCATATAGCGCAGTGGTGTGGGTGAGGGGTGCTCACCGACACCAAGCTGCTTCTCAAGGCGCAGGCAACACTTTGAAGCCCCAGCTCTCGATCACTCTGTCGTCCTGCGGTTTGGACACCCTTATTTTCACCTTTTGAGTGAACAAGGACCTGTTCTGCACATTATCGCTGCGTAGCTCCCGGGTCTGGGGACGGAGTGCAAGCCATCTTTCCTGCGCCCCCTGGTGGCCTCCTGGCAGACCTCTTTTGACATGCTTCTATTTCAGTCCCAGTACTAAAAGATCCAGTGCTGCTGCTCATAAGAATTAAATGCATTGACAGAGTTGCATTTACATTTCCTATTGGAATTGGCCACTACTAAGGCACACTAGAATTACTATGAAGGCATCAACTCTCAGTACTGGTGTAACAATGAGACGGAGGAAGACTGCTGTGCATTGCTGGAACTGTGCATGGCTTTCAGTTTTGGAATATGGGATTCTGCATGTCAGGATTGTGTGTGGGACTCAGACTAGATCGACCAATATTCAAACAGTATTCAATTTGGTCAGGCCCTGGCAGAGCTGTGTATAGGACTAGGACCATGTTTTGGAATAATAGAAGGTACTCTATGTTCAGATGGGTGCCTTGGCAGAGTTGTCTGGCTATGTGATTCAATAGTATGGACCCCTGGCCATTAAATTGCAAAGGCAGAATCAAATATGTCTCACAGTACACAATTTCAGAAGTTCTTAGTCGGGCGATATGTATTGGTATAGCAATGTATGAGCTTGACAAATATGGAGGATGGGGGCACATGATTTGAGAATTTTACAAAATATAGGCACCTCTCTACTAGAATAGTGTGGGATTCCAGAATTCACTCTTAATTTGAATTGGCAAAGCATTGTGTGTGCTTAGAACAGGGAATATCAGAATGTGAAGAGTATCACGTTTGAATTACTGAGGCAGTGTTTTGTTTGGGAATCATAAATGAGAAATCAATGTAGAGGTTGTTTATGACAGAAGTGCATTGGAATAGCTGATTTTTGTCAGCTGGGGCAAAAGGGGCTGTTTAGGATTAGGAGCTAGGGAGTAATAACAGAGGTGGGTATGGTACCAGGACTGAAGCAGACTGACTTGAGCCACATGTACTGATATGCCATTGCACCCCAATCATCCACCAATACAACTCAATTATTAGCCAGACGTCGATATACTCACAGATGTTGCTGCATTTAAAAATAATAGGCTAGGACACCCAGGGTTGGCCAAATTAGTGAAATTTTTAGCTGCCTGTCAAAGTGAAAATCGGATGACATTCAATAGTTTGGGGCCTAAAGGCAGAATGTGAGGTGCTTGAACACAGTACAGGTTAGCAGGAGCAGCCTGGGACACATCAGCATGAAGAGTGAGGAGCATGCAAGGGGCAACTAGAACCTGCAAAGAGGTTGCGCTACTTGGACAGACACGTAAAGCATTAGCAACATGGACAGGCAGGAGAGGGACTTCTACTACTGTGAGAAGCTTTTAAAACATCCTGCTTAAAGCAAATATGCTTGGAAAATGGTACGGTAAACTTCACCACTGGGCCCCATTTCCTTTTGAAATGTTCTTCCAGTGAGCCTCCTCCCAATCCCTTAGAAAAGGTTCTTAGCAATAAAATGTACTGGTAGTTACGCCCCACCTGTTTTAAATGTCACTAGCTGCCACTGCAATTATGTATTCTCTGAGGCAGCAGGGTAACTGACCTTCCTCATACGCATCTTCAAAAATCTCGAGGAGCCTAGGTGCCAAAGCTGCCATTTATGTCTTATAACATTCCCCAGGTCGACTGTCTGGTCCAGGGGTTTTGCCAGACAGTAAAGACATTACTAATGTAATTTCATCATGGCTGAACGGGGCATCGATGGTGTCCAGTCATAATTTCGAAAACATAATTTCGAAAGTCAAAAAAGTCGAATCAAAAATGTCGAAAAAAAAAATGTCGAATTGTTTTTTTTTTCGATATTTTTTTTTGGGCTCTAGTTTCTGTGAAAAAAATAGGTAAAAATAAAAAAAAGGGGGGTTGGGGGGGGAACCCCCCCATTTCGAAAAAAAAACGTCATTAAAAAAAAATTCGACATTTTTTTTTTCGACGTTTTTTTTTCGAATATTTTGTATTCGAAATTATGTCTATGAACCGGCATCGATCATACGCACCACGTCCATTCTGGGAAGTTCGATCTGGGGCAAAGCTTCCTTAATATCGCCCTCACACCCTTCAGACCCTACAGAATGCAGGTTTTCATAGTATCTGGAAAAGAAACCAATAATCTCCATTTGGCATCTCACTATGTCACCTGCTTCATTCTGAATGGCACAGATCCTCTCCTGCAGCTCCTCTTTACGACCCAGCCATGCCATCAATCTGCCTGGCTTGTCCCCTTCTGCGTGCAGCCTCTGTGTATATTTGCCAAAATCAAATTTGCCCAGATGTTCCATTTCTGCCAGGGCCTTTTGACGCAGAACCGTTAAGTGCTCAGCCACCTCCCCTGTCTCCCGCTCTCTGCGTTCCGCCTTCTCGATCGCCGTTTCCGCGAGGGCCTCAAGCATTTTCCTCCTAAGTCTATCCATCTTGCCGATAGCTTCCCCCCTCAGTACCGTCTTAAAAGTGCTACCTTTCTCCACGCTACACACATTTGCCTCAAAGTACCCCTCGTTCTTGTCATCGAGACAATCCCGTAACACGCCATCATGTAAAGCTTCAGCCTAGGGTGGTAGGTCAGAATCGGCGGTCTCGGTGACGACCTCTGCCACATCAGCAGGGCATGATTGGAGAGGTACCTGCCTTTATATTCTATAACTGTAAACTCCCCTAAGGTGTCCCTGCCAATGAAGATATAATCGATATGGGTATGTACCCCATATGGCACAGCAAAGTGCGAGTAACCTCAAGTACAGCCATGGCATCTTCTCCAAATATCTGCTAAATCCAGATTCCTCAGTAAGGTGCCTAGTACCCTGGCCAGGGGGAGTGGGGTGTGGCTTGCAGTATGTGTCGTCGGATCTATCCACAAGGTGGTTGAATGTACGGTTGAATCCCCCCCCCAAATCCACGTGTCCCCCCTGAATGCAGTCACTCTGGAATAGAGGGAATTAAAAAATGCTTGTTGTCATTGTTGGAGGCATAGGTATTAATGATGCACACCTCCCTATTTTCGATGAACCCATGTACCAGTACCATTGTACCCTCGTGTTTAAACTCCAGCAGCTGGAAAGGGACGGCAGGAGCGACCCACGTAAGGACACCCCTAGGGTATGTCGAGAAAGGGGAGCCGAATAATTTTCCTCCCCACTTTCTGGCGATCACCTTTTGTCTGTCCATTGTGAGGTGTGTTTCTTGGAGTAAAGCAATATGTGCCCCCATCCTTCTCAGATAAGCGCTCACTCTGAGTCTTTTAATATAACTATTGAGGCCTCTAACGTTTCATGTGACTCTATTCAGACTACTAGCCATCCCTCTGTATGCCCCAGTTCTTGCTAGTCCCCAATGAACCTACCGTGCTCAAGTCGAGAAAACCCCAGCCCTCCTTGCAAACAATGAGGTCAGCAATAGCCAACCTCTATTGCCATAGCGCACCTTGTGCGCACCCCATGATCCTGTCAATAAAGTAGATGTCTGCAAATGTGCGCATGTGCTCTGTCTCTCAATGCAACCTTGATAACTTTCAAACCCCCTAATAAACAAGGCAAACACACCTTTCAAAAGGTGACGGAAAAAGGAAAATAAGGGAGAACCCAACCAAAAACCATCTCCCAAACTGTAAACCAGTAGCCCAATAACACTTCTCGAACTCGGGTCCGACTGCCGCCCCACTCCTCCCCACAAGGAAGCGTACAGCAACGTGATGCCTAAAACGGGCATCAAAAACTTAGCATCAATTGGGCTGTCCTAGCAGCCGGTGCAGGCGGCCGCCCAGATCCGTGTGAGAATTATAGAGTCTCCAAGTGTTCTGCACCTGCATTCTTCAACTTCGACATTGCCCTCGGCTGCTCATGTAAAAAAAAGGGGGTCCATCCAGTGCTCTTTGTCGGGATGCTACGGGGCATTGTTCCTCCTTTCTGGTAGCTGCGCAATCCTGAACGCATCCATCCAAGAGTGGGCCTCACCCGTGTCATTGAAAAAGAGTGACCTACCATTGTGGACCATCTTGAGGTTTGCGGGGTAAATGAGCACGTATCTTATATTCGCACTGCATAGCCGCTCCTTGGTGGGACCGAACATTGTCTTATGACGCTGTACCAGCACTTTGCAGTCTGGATAAATTGCCAGCTTTGCCAATGCTTGCACAATGTTGCATCAGTCTCTTGGGAAAGCCAAGATCCTTTCCCTATCTTTGTAATTCATGATTCTTGCAATGAAATGTCTTGGGGTGGCTCTGGCAATCATCTGTGTGCTCTCTCCACTGTGAAGCCCTGTGTTAGAGTGCCAGGTGCCACTTCTTGTAAGAGTAGGTTTTCAACATAGGAAGTTGGATTGTTACTCTCTTCAGGGAAACCAAGGATCCTAATGTTGTTCCTTCTGGTCCTCCCTTTGTTGTCCTCGATCCGGTGCTCTAGGACTCGCACTTTGTCAATCAGCTCAGTCATCTGAGTTTGGGCGGCAGTGATGTTTGTCGTGTTTTCACACACTTGTGTGTTTCCATAGTACCTATCCGATCTGACAGTGTCCGCACATGTTGCCTAAGCAGCCCGACATCCACAATGACTGCATCTGATTTCTGCTCCAGAGATGTCTTCAATTCTGCGTTGGCCACTAGGATGTGGCTTTCTCCCTGCTGGCTCATTGATGGTGAAGCTGATCCTCCCTCGGCGGCCACCAGTGCCTGCATCATACCTGCTCCATTCTTCCGTTCAAAGGCATCCATAACTGTTTGCTCGGCCCTTCCCTTGTGGTGTTTGAGGCCAGAATGGGGGCCCTGGCTGCAGGTGAACGCAGCGAGGCCGCCCGGCTACAGCAGTATAATCAAGAAGTTTCGTGCGAGAAGCACCCTCCCAAACCCGGTTTATCCACTGCAGCAATCACCTCCAAGCCAGCGTGGGCAACAGTCTGATGCCGCTGCCACTATCACTCACCGGAGCTCATGGCACGGACTACACTACTTCAAAGAATGGTCTCAGCTGGTGGGCACAGCACAATCACAGATCAACTCCACCCTCTTCGGGTCTATGCATCTGAAATTATAAAGGTAGTCCTAAGGTGCTCCAAGGCACTCAGCAGGTTGATGACGATGATGCCACAGCATCTGTAAGTGTATCCAAACACAGCCAGCTACGGCCACTATTCCGGGGGTATAGGCCCACACCCCGAACTAGATCTAAGGGAGTACAAGGTGGGAGCACCAGTTAAAGATCAACATGCTCTGCCACTGTTATGTGCAGGAATCCAGCATCCCTGGTGCCCCCAGGCCCATAATATAGTTTCCGACAACCTACAGAAGGATTCTTTTTACAAAAAAACATATTTTTATTATTTTCAGCACCATATAACAAAAACCATTACATTGTAGAACTTCAACCCACAAAAAAGTAAAATAACGTTCCCCCCTCCCCCCTTCCCCCGACCGGGGTAATCTCCGTCCGTGTTGGTCTTCTCTAGGAGGTTCATTTCACCTTTCACGTAAATAAGTCCAGTATCCTTATTTTGTGTGGGCACCATTGTTCTTTATAGTCTGATTGGAGGCACTCCAGCACTAGCCCCCAGTCGTTTCTGAACTTTCTGTGTTCTCCTTGGAAGTTGTATGTTAGTAGTTCCATGGCAAAGTGTGTGCAAACCCTTCTCGTCCAAACTACTGCAAGTGGAGGGGATTTATGTTTCCAATTGTATGCGATTTCCAGCCAAGCCTCTATTAGTAGGCCCATAAAGTTCCTCTTCTGCATAGTGTTTAGACATTTATCCCTGGGATCCCATAGGCCCCCCCCAACTAAACTTCGTCTCCCAATTGCTCTGTCCCCGGGAACATTTTGTGCATTTGGATTTTAATCTCCTCCATGTAAGAGCTTAACTTCGGGCATTCCCACCAGATATGTAGCCAATCCCCCTTTCCACCACATTCCCTCCAGCATTCGTTTGGGGAGTTTGCGAACATCGTGTGCAATCTCTCCGGGGTGTAGTGCCATTGCATCATTATTTTCACCCACATTTCTCTGGTTTGAATGGCTCTCGTCAATTTTGGTATAAGGTGCCATATGTATTCCCATCGATCCCTGGGAAATGTATAGCCCAGGGTTTTCTCCCACCTTTTCATGTATTGCCATGTGACAGGTTCAGCTTGTGCGTTTACGTATTTGTATGTATTGGAGACAAACTTGCGGATTCCTGTATGCGTCATGATGTAGGTTTCAAAGGGGGTCAACTCCCTGGTCACTGCTTCTTTTATGTGGGGTGTGCTCAGCCAGTGGTGGAGTTGTTCATATTTATAGCGGCCTTTCGGTGTTAAGTTCAATGGCGCTGTGCAATCCGCGAATGACCTTATCTGCTGGTCTTGGTCCATATCTCCCACCATCTTGCATCCCGCCTCTTCCCATTTTCGGTAGGCTCCCCTTTCCATTCCTGGTGGGAATTCTGGGTTACCAAACAATGGCATGAACGGGGCGGGATCTTTTGTTACAGTTTCTTTTTTAGTAGCGGCGTCCCACACCCCCAATGTTGTCTTCATTATCTCACTTATGTGCGTGTTAAGATGTCTGAATCGACTATTGATCCATAATAAATGTCTGGTGGAGGTTGTTGCAACCACCCTATCCTGCCTCTCCCAGATGTTATCCCTCTGTTCCGGATCCATTCCCTTAATACCCAAAGCTGGGCGGCTTCAAAATATTTCCTAAAGTGTGGCATGGCACACCCCCCTTCGCTTCTATGTGCTGTCAGAACCGTGCTAGCGACTCGAGGGGTTTTGTTATGCCAAATGTAGTTTGAGACCATCTTCCTGAGTGCCTTAAAGAACGCTGGGGGGTGTCTTATCGGGAGGGCTTGGAATATGTACATTACTTTTGGGAGTATCGTCATTTTCACCTCTGTGATTCTACCCCACCAAGAGATTGTTAATGGGTTCCATTTTAGCAAGTCTTTTTTAATATTTGCTAGGAGTTTGGGGTAATTGTGGGCATACAATTAGTCTAATTTTCCAGTGAGAGTGATTCCCATATATTTAATTCCTGTGGTCGCTATTTTCAGTTGGCAAACCGTTGCGGTTGCTTGGATTTCTTCTCTATTACAACCAGGATCAGTATCTCCGATTTCTGCCTATTGATTTTTAGACCCGAGATCTCTCCAAACGTTTCTATGACTTCCATTAAATGCGGGAGGGATTTCTCCGGGTCCCCTAGAGCCTTAAGCATGTCGTCTGCATACGCAACCGTTTTATGCGCCTGTCCCGCCATCTCTATGCCCTTTACCTCCGGTTCCTCCCTAATTTTTGCAAGCAGGGGTTCTAAGTAGATTGCGTATAGGAGAGGGGAAAGCGGACACCCTTGTTTCGTCCCTCTTTCTAACTGTACCGTGTCCGATAGTCCTCCATTTACCGCTATCCTCATTGATGGGGAGTTGTAATTGGCGCGGACCATATCTATATATCGCTTGCCCATCCCCATTTTCTCTAGAATCTGGAACAAAAATGACCATTCTACTCGGTCAAACGCTTTCTCCGCGTCCAGGGCAAACAACGCAGCAGGGGACTGTTTGATTCCTATTTTTTCGACAAGATGCAGGACTCTTCGTATGTTGTCGTGAGTCTTCCGATTTGGGACAAATCCTGATTGATCTTGGTGTATCAACATAGGAAGGAGTGGTGCCAGTCTTGTTGCTAACATTTAGGTGTACAGTTTTGCGTCTAGATTAATTAATGCTATGGGGCGATAAGCAGTAGGGAGTTGTTCTTCCTTCCCCTTTTTATGGACCACCAACACTTTTGCCTCATTCATGGTTTGGGTCACGTTTCCCCTCCCCCCAAGCGTGTTAAACAAGGATGTGAGTGGTGGGGCTAAGATATCTTTGTATGTCTTATAAAAGAGGGCGGTATATACGTCCGGGACAGGGGCCTTGTTTTTTGGGCGGGACTGGATGGCCGCATAAACCTCTTCTATAGTGATTTCCCTTTCTAGAGTTTGCTTGTCTTCCTCTTCCAGAATGGGGAGTTGCACCCCGGCGAGAAAGGCTTCTTGCTGTTCCCTTCTCGAGAGATCTGTGGAGTACAATTTTTGGTAAAATCTTTGAAATATCTGTCCAATCTCAGGGGTCTGGGTCTTGAGTTGGCCTGACTAATTTTTTAAAGCCCTGATTGTCTGTGCCTGCTGTTTGCCTTTCATTTGTCTCGCTAACAGTTTGTTGGCTTTGTTCGCCTTCATGTAGTACCAATGTTTTGTGTGTAGGAGTGCCCTTTTGGCTTTTTTTGTGCGGAGTGCTTCCAGCTGCCCCTGGACGTGTCTTCATGCTCGCGTAGGTTTTCTGGTAGGGGTCTGGATCAGTTCTCCTTGGATCGCACCTATTTTCCCCTCTAGTTCTTTTTCCCATTGGCGGTCTGTTTCTCTGAGCTTTGAGTGCTATTAAGTGTCCTCTTGTTACCGCCTTTAGGGCATCCCATACTTGTACCCTTGTTTGTTTCAGGGAGGTCATTGCTGGCCAGATGGTCTATAATGTGTTCTCTAAGCGTCTGACCCATTACCTAATCCCTAATTATATCCTCTGGGAGGCGCCAATTCCATAGCCGGGGGTAGTGCTTTGACCAGTTTATGGATGCCCACAGGGGGGCATGATCCGAGAGTGTAATGGGATCTAGCTCTGTCTGTCTGATCTTCCCAAGGAGGCCCACTGAGACCCATAGGACATCTATTTTTTATTTTTTATTATACGAGTATACAATCACCGAAGTGAATTTTACAAGAAGATGAACATAAAGTTTCACAGCGTATTTATCCCAACACGAGAATAAATCTGCAGCAACACGAAATTAACGTAGAAGACCCTCCCCACTGCCGTCATCTATCTATTTATCTATGTCCAGTCCCCCTAGCTCGTAGGTACATGTGCAAAGATCTGGTCCAAGATTTTAGTCGCTGCGATAGACCAAGATGTTCTCAAGCCTCCTATTAAGCGCTCCCACCAGAGATCTTCTTCCCTTAGGTAGGCATTTTTTAGGTGATGAAGTATGTATGGTGATCTAAATTTCTCAGTGCCTGAGCACAGTAATAAAAGGTGCCGTAAGGTTTCACTTTGTTCAGTGTTATTACAGAAACGGCAAGTATTCGTTGTTGCAAGGCCCCTTGTGTACAGAATCTCGTTTGTGGGTAACAAGTTTAGCCTTGCACGTAGTAGAGTGCTCCAAGTTTTCCTGTTTGGATGCCTTATCAAGAAAGGTTGGATTTCATTCAGTTTTCTGATTGTTGGAGGTAGATGTCTAGCTAGTTTGTACTCAGATGCCTTATCCAGTGTAATTATCCAGTCCATTTCTTCCATTCGTGTTTTGGTTTTTGTCGGGTTACCCAAAAGTTCTTCCATGGAGCTTCCGCAGATTTCAAGTTGCTGTAGGCACATTAGCTCCCATTTTGATAGTAACATGGATTTACTTGCGTTCATCTCTGCCTGTACCATCAGAAAAATTGCCGAGGAGGAAGGATCTTTTATCTTTCGATATAACATCACTGCCGCTCTTTTCACTATTAACTCTAAAGAAGAGAGGGAAAGTTCACGTCTTATCAAGGCGATCGGAGTGGAAGATGGTAGATTCAAGACTGAACGCCAGAACAGACTCTCCAATCTAGCCCCTAAGCTGTCGGGTAAAGACGGCATAGCCTCTGCTCCGTAGGTAATAGTTGGAATAACTTTGCCCCTATAGAATTTAATTAGGGGCAGCAATGAGAAGCGACCATATTTGTTGTCCAATATTTTTGCTTGTGAGGCGAGAGTTTTTATTTTTTCCGAAAGATGGTGTTGCATCGCTGAATCTTTGGCCGTGGAGTCAATAAGGACTCCAAGATATTTAAATTCAGTCACTTGTTCGATTTTGTTTGTGGCCAGGTACCACAAATTCTTCTTTGTCTTTTTTAGATTTTTTCCAAACACCATTATCTTCGTTTTTAGTTTATTTACCTCTAGGTCGTTGGCGGCTGTGTATGTAGACAGTGCAGACAACTGCCGTTGTAAGCCAATTGGAGTCTGGTCCAATTGGATAAGATCGTCTGCATACAGAAGTCTCGGGATCTTTTCTTTACCCAATTCTGGGGGGAATGCTCGTGTGCTAGTTGAAATATCTTTGTAGTCCCCAAAATAAGACAGGAAGAGGGCTGGAGCTAGTGGACAGCCTTGCTTGACCCCTCTGTCAGTTTTTATGGATGACGAGAGTAGGCCACTGGTGTTCAATCGTACCTGCATTGATGTAGAAGCGTGCAAAGCTTTGATAGGCTTCGGAATCTCCTGGGGACAATCCCAACTGATGAGTTTTTCCCAGAGCTTTCTTCGGTTGACTAAGTCAAAGGCCTGGGTCAGGTCTATAAATGCCAGGAATAGGTTCCGATTTGTTTCCCGAGCTTTTGCTTTTAAAAGGCTGAGGATAAAGATGTTTATACTAGTTCCTACTCCCTTTTTAAACCCTGATTGGAGAGGGTCATTACAGGGTGCTCTTTTTGCCCATTGATTAAAGTGATCCAGCAGAAGGGAACCATAAACTTTCCCTATAACATCTAGGGGGGCCACCGGACGAAAGTTTCTAGGGTCGTCCTTCCTTCCTTTTTTGAATATAGGGATAATAACTGCTGAGGTCCAAGTCGGCGGGATTGATCGGGAGATGGTACATTTGTAGAAAATTAAACTCAGCAGGTTTGCCCATTCTTCTGGTGCAGATTTCAAATTCTCATTAGATAGACCATCAGGCCCTGGAGCCCTTGATTTCTTTAGTTTGAGTATTTTATTCAAAATATCCGTTCTGTCGGAGAGGTCGACCCACCGTGCTGTCATCTGAGGAGATAGAGGGCCTTCAGCGGGATCTGGAGATTTGAAAAGTGATGAATAGAACCCAGTCCATGCTAGTTCCGAAATGCTGTTTAGCATCATTGAAGATGCCTCTTTAGCTCGTGGGTTAACCAGGCTCCAAAAGTCTCTAGAGTTGGACTTTCTAATTTGTTCAAGCATATTTTCAGAGTCCTGTTGATGTAATTTTAAACGTTAGAACCGTAGCCAGTTTTTGTAGGCTCTTGTTATCTCCTTTATATGCGCCCTGTTGGCGGGCGTGTTGTTTCTTGCAGCCATCCTTTTCGCTCTGCGGAGGATGTTTCTCTGTGCCACCAAAAGGGCGTCAAAAGTATGTGCCTGATGGCTCTGGGATGTATTTGGCCCATTCAGTCTTTTTGGCGTGGCTCTGTAAGGTTCCAAGAGTGGTCTGTAATCAACCTTTGTGGCCTCCTTACTGCTTCCATACGGACGAGTGATTTCTTGAATGTTGGCCCGTGTGATCCTTACCCGATTGCCTTTTCTTTCCGGTTCAATTCTTCCAGGATAATGGTCTGTATCTAGTTTTGTAGAGGCCCATTTAATGGCCAGTAAATTATGATCGCTTTGGCTGGTCTGGGTAATTCTGAAGTCTGTCAGCCGGGCTAAGAGGAGATCAGAGACAAATATGTAGTCTATTGTTGAGTTGGACAAGCCTCTTTTCCATGTTGGTAAAGAATTACAATCGGGAAGAGTGGCTGCAGAGTTATAAAGATGTCTGGCCGACATTAGCTTCTGCCAGGGTAAGCCTTGTTTGCAAGGATTACTCTGTGCATGACCTGTGGTACTATTGCAAGCCGTTGGACAATTAATGTTTAAGTCTCCACATATTATAAAATCGCATTCTCCGAACTCTAAGTAGACTGAGTCCAAAGTAGAGGTCACTGTGTCAAACAGTAAGGTCTGTTGCATCCCTTTGTGGTTCCAGTAGATAGACATCACCAACAGGGGAGTGCATGTCGGATGTTCTTCCCCAGCCTCCTTTCGTCGCCAAGAAATGAGCACCGCGATGACATAAGGGGTCTTCAAGATTATTTTGGTTATATCTAGTCCCATGCCCATCCGGACTGCAACGATTAGACCTGATGAGGGTCTTCCTTTATATCCCGTTAATGCTTCTGAGAAAGCGATCTCGAAGCCATCCAGTGCTGGTTTAGATTGTAACCAAACTTCTTGGAGACATAAGATGTCATAGTCCCCTAAATTGATGTCTCCAGGAGTTGCTAAGTGTAAAAACCCTCTTGTATTCCAGGTCGCAAGGGACAGTTGGTGGTGCTCTTGGTCAGTTTTAGTGGATTCTGATGGCTCTTTGTGAAGGCGTGTAGATAGAGCTTTTGGGAGCCAGGCCCATGTAGAAGATTCAAGAGACGGTCTAGCTTGAGTCACCTTTTGGTTCTCCTCTAGTGTTATGATCGCCTTTATGTTAGGAGAATTACTGGGGGGAATGGCTTTCCCCTGAGGCGTGGAATGGACCGTATTGGACTTTAAGATTGTTGCTGGTTTCTTTGCGGGATTTGCCTTTGAGCTAATGTTCTGGCGTTCTTCATTCAATCTGTCCTCTGTTGTACGATCCTTTGTCTTGTCATGGTCTGTTGTAGGTTGTCTAGTTAGAGTTAGCTCAAAACCTTGTTTGAATAGTGCCTCCGCTGCTGCTGACAACGAGGTAGTCACGTCGGCTGATGATATATATAGGAGACACTGTGCCATATGACCCTCGTGGAAAGGTTCAACCATTTTGAGATCTTCTGATTTTATGTTTCTTAGAGAAGAGATACTATGTAGCAGTCTCAACACTGTACGTCTATTTAAGACCAGATATTTTTGGTTGCCAGACCGTTGACGAATTTTGGCCGTTGGGACCATCTTATGGTTTTTAGAGTCTTGATGTGACTTCTTCATATGGTAAGGTCTATAGTCCCCACTCTCATGATGTTTATATTCCTGAAATCCCCTTCTCTTGTGGGAGTACATCGAATCCTTAGAGTGATCTGATATGTCAGATTTTGTTTGCGTGTGAACTCTTGATCTGTATGTCACTTGAGGCCGGTGTAAAGGTGAGACCAGATCTCGATTTTGTTCAGAACGCTTTTCAATAGGATTTCTAGTTTGGTCCCCATGAATGCTTCGTAGAGATTTAAAACGCTCATCTAGTGAAGTGAAATCTGAGAGGTCTCTAGTAACTGTCTGATGACTAGGTGACCTCTTAGTTAGATGGAGATTTGCCCCTTTCTGTTGACTATCGGGGCAGTCATCCCAGTGTTGACTTATATCCATCAAATCCTTTTGCATAAGAAAATCTTCTATTGTTTTAGGTGACTGGGGTAAGACTTCTGATTGTTTCTCTGTATCTATCGCATTTATTGATACTGATTTCTTCCCCCCCAAGTTTTGAATCTTCTTTGGTAAGGGATCCTTTTGTTGGAGGTCAGATTGCTGAGTCTTCTTCGGTATGGGATCCTTTTGTAGTAGGTCAGATTGCTGAATCACTGAGGTTGCTTTAAACAAAGGGGCCGTTTTGAGGCATATGTGCGAGTTAAGAGTCTGTTGCTTAGGTCTCATATCCATGTTCCCCTCGAGTGGCGGCCCTGGATTCAGTTGCTTGTTGCTTAAGCCTTGGGTGATTTTCGTTTCTAGTTGATCTTTCTGTGGGAGAATATCGTCTAAGCACATCACGTCATTATCGCCCAACTTGTTAGTTATCGGATTTGCTCTGAGTGGCAATGTGTTGAGGCAAACTGAGACGGAGGTTGAGCCCGATTTTGGTCTTGTCCCACAATCCTTGTTGGAGGCGTCCCGGCGCAGTGTGTCTGGTGTTGTTGTTTGAGTGCTTACGTCCCTCCCTGGCCTGTCTTTGTTGATTTTTCTTAAGCCTGTAAGGACTTCCATGGGCTCAGCTTGGTGAACATGCGAAGTACCAATTGGGTCATTTTTTCTTTTCTCTAAAGCGTTGATATAGCCTTCTAAGTAAATAAGCTTAGAGTTCATCATCGCAAAGATAGATGTTTGATCTTTCAGGGAGTCGTTTATTGCCTCATAAAGTTTGCAAAAAGGTGCTAATGCAATTGTTACAGCAGACATAATGTACATGAAGTCCGCTTTTTTTGACGGAGTCTCCTTCGGTATAGTATAGGAAGACTCACTTGATCTTCTGTTAGATGCAGACCTCACAGGTGTTGACGGAGACCATAACCGCGATGCTTCCTTTGATTTCTGTTGGGAGGTCGGCGCCCTCGAAATGGGGCCCTCCCGGAGATCCAACAAGGCCTCTTTACTTCCATTTTCCTTGTGTGTTTCACTCTCCAAGGGAGCCACCAAGGGGGTGGACTTAGACCCGAGATTACCTTTCTCAAAGATATGAGAAGTTCGACTAGCAGTGTCGTTTTGCCCCACGCTATTTATTTCCGGTGACACTGGTGGTGCATTTGTGGAACAGACTGACTGGGGTAGAGAGTTCTTACATCCCAGTGTTGATTCAGTTAATGGCACAGCCTCCAAATCAGTTGGGGCTTCAAAGCTATGAGAAGTACGACTAGCAGTGTCGTTTTGCCCCACGCTATTTATTTCCGGTGACTCTGGTGGAACATTTGTCGGACAGACTGACTGGGGTAGAGAGTTCTTACTTCCCAGTGTTTATTCAGTTAATGGCACAGCCTCCAAATCAGTTGGGGCTTCACTATGAAACTCCTGTACTTCACTACAAGACTTGTTGTACACTGGCAAGGATGTTGAAATTGCCATTTTCTCTGGCCGAGATTCTTGTAATTCCAAGATGATTGGTAAGCCCGGTGGTTCAGGAAAAGAAGCGTCTTTTGGATGTTCCCTTTGGTGAACTGGTGGAACAAAGGTCTCAGTGCTAGGGGGATTCTTCTGGGAGCTAGATGATACACTGAGTAGAGGTTCTAAAAGAGCTTCTAATAGGTCTGCGTCCGAAATTTCCCCAAGCCCTGGGTGATGCAATTTCTTTTTGGCTTGTCTGTAAAAGAGCGTTTTTAGTGAATTTTCCAAGCGATGACTCGCAGATGGCGTTACTGAGGTAGAGGATCTCAGAGGCTTTTTTGCTCTTGATCGCGTAGGATTTGAAGGGAGATCAAAGTTTTTTTTTGAGAGTAATCTAAATGGGATTCCATGTGGGTGACGAATTGGAGGCCCCTGTTTGTTGCCCCCTCTCAAATCTGTAGGTTTAACAGCCTCAAGTTCAATAGGCTCAAGAATTAAGGTGGCCAAAGGAGAAGGTGTTGGTACGGGCGAGCTTGAAGTCATCTCGTCCGGATTTTCAACGGTCTTGGCCCCCCCCCCACTGGAGACTTCGGGTCAAGTATTGCATAAATAGTATTTTCGACACATTTAGCTGGTGAGAAGGAAAGTTTGTTGTGGACTTGAGCCTTTGTTAGGTTTTGCAATGGAGACTTTGTAATGATGTCTGTAACCACCTGGTGGCGCTGTGGGGCAGCTGAGCCATGGGAAGCCGAGTACAAAGGCCTCTCCACCCCAGAAACGCTGGTTTCCTCGTCGGGACTCTGTGGCACTTCCGAGTCCCCCGCGGGTGCAGCGGGACCGCGGCAACCCGGCCACGGCTCCCCCCGGCCCTCGTCCCGGGTGGCCCCCCCCTCCTCCGAGGGACGGCTCCTCCGCGTCGTCCACCGGGCCTGGGTGCCGTACCCCAGTCAGCCCAGCTCCGCTGCGTCGTCCTCCGCATGCGGCCCCGGCCTCCAACGGCTGATGAAGCGAGGCTCCCCCGCAGCTCCGCTGTCCCTCGGAGCCGCAGTTAGCCGCAGTTAGCCCGATTGGGGGCTCCTCACAGACGCCACCCGACCCCAGCTCCTCCCGGGTCCCAACATGGAAGGCCTCTCCCCCTACGAGGGGAGTACCCTCCATGCTGCCCGCCGTCGCAGCCAGGGGCCGAAGCGCCACTGGTCCCCTGAGGCTGGAGCCCATCACCGGTTCTGGATCGAATGTGCCGTGTTGCTCCAATCGTTTCGACTTGCTGGCGGCGTCCCCAATCATGGAGAAACCAGCGGAATGCTCAATCCATTCCTCAGGTAAAAGTTGTTGTTTGTGCTTCTGAGTAGGGTGGTTGGGTTTAGAGGCGTGCTGTTGAACAGTTAGTTTAGGCAGCTTTCTTGATGGAATGTTTTGTAGTTTGCCTCCCGGCCTTTTCAGAGAGCCTGCACATGATGAGATGGTAGATTGTAACGTGGATTGAGTATTGTTAGAGGATGGGGAAGATGAGGGGGCCAGCAAAAGAGTAGAGGCGTTGTTGGCACTCCGCAGCCTTCGTGGTTCGTTTTCATCTTCAAAGATGTTGTGTCCCAGGTCCAGGGCTTCTCCCCCATCCGCCCTAGACGCCATTAGACTGCCACAGACTGCCCACTCTCACACCACTCCGCTCCGCTTCGCTGCTGCCTTCTGGTTTTGAAGGGAAATGGCGTCAACTGTACCCACTGTAGAGAGACTGAAACAGAGAGGGACTGCCACAGACTGCCCACTCTCACACCACTCCGCTCCGCTTCGCTGCTGCCTTCTGGTTTTGAAGGGAAATGGCGTCAACTGTAGCCACTGTAGAGAGACTGAAACTGAGAGGGACTGCCACAGACTGCCCACTCTCACACCACTCCGCTCCGCTTCGCTGCTGCCTTCTGGTTTTGAAGGGTAATGGCGTCAACTGTAGCCACTGTAGAGAGACTGAAACAGAGAGGGACTGCCACAGACTGCCCACTCTCACACCACACTCACACATCTATTCTCAAGGCCGTATTATGTACATGCGAGTAGTACGTATAGCATTTCTGTTTGCCATTGCGCCATGCATCAGCCAGCCCGAGATAAGGCATTTTCTGCTTTAAAATTTTGGATGGGGTCCCTGATCCTGTTGCCTAGGTCCTGATCTGTGTAGGGATGGGTCCCATGCCATGTTGAAGTCCCCCCCAGTATGATATCCCCAGTGGCCTGCTGCTCTAATTTGTCAAGCATATCCCTTAAAAAGCCGTCTTGGCCAGTGTTAGGAGCGTATACTGTGGCCAATGTGAAGGGTCTGCCTTCAATTGTTATTGTCACTATCAAAAATCTCCCTTGTTTGTCTCCCCATGTGGACTTTACCTGCGCATGCAAGGATTCTCTGATCGCAATGAGCACCCCAGCCTTTTTTTCTTGTATGTTCGCCTGATGGATTTGGTTGAACCCCTCGAAGCGGAGTTTATCTTTGTCTTGGGCTCTTATGTGCTCTCCTGGAGCATTATGATGTCGAATGCTCCCTGCTTGAGGGACTGCTCCACCTTTTTGCGCTTGACTGGGTAGTTTAGTCCCCTAAAATTGTGTGTCAGGATCTTTATCCCCATGCCTTCTTCTGTGGGAGGTGTGTTTCCTTAGGTTCTTTTCCCCCATATTCCCGGCCTTCCCCTGTCTCCAACTCACCCTCCCCCCACCTTGTGTCGCGCAATCCCCAACTGGCGCGTGACCCCCCACCCCCTCAACTGCCCTGAGGATGGCATGATTCTCTATTGTCGCTCAGGCGTGTCGCTGTATGCTTCACACCCTCAAACACTCTCAGGGATAACTTTGAAGGGAATCCTAAACCCTTCCCCGTGACTTCAGTGGCTACCGGGTCTTCACCCACCTCCCCTCCCGGGACCTGTTAGTTGGTCTCTCGATTCTGCTTCTGCCACGATAAGTCCCTGTGTTTGCTGCTATGTTGTCATACTGTTCCTGCGCTTCAGGCACAACTCAGATCTTTATTTCCTTCTGCTTGGGCGTCTCACCCTCCTATTTGTCGTTTTCCATTCCCAATGGCTCTTTCTAAATGAGGGGTATGTGCTGCTTGCCTGTGGGAGTTCGTCTTCCTGTTACTGTAGATTCAGCAGTCTCTGACCTTCTTCCCTTGAAGTTATTCTTTTTTGTGTGCCCTCCCAAGTGAACAGCAAGCCAAACGGGAATGTCCACTTATATCTGATTTGGCGTGAGGCCAATTCCTTTGTCATCTGGGCCATGTCTCTTCTTTTCTGGAGCGTTGACAGTGCTAGATCCTGAAAAAACTGAATATCCTCTCCATTCATTCGAATATGGTCCATTGATCTGGCTTTTCTTAGAATCTGTTCCTTTTGTGAGTATCTGGTAAGGGCCACCAGGACGTCTCTTGGGCGGGCGCCCTGGGAGGCCAATCTTTTTGGTCCCACCCTATGAATTTGGTCGATTGGGACTTCTTCTTCCTCCCCCTGTTCTAGGATGTCCATGAAGACTTGCTGCACTGCAGATTTGAGATCTTTATCCTCCACAGACTCTGGCATATTTTTAATTCTGATGTTTGATCTTCGTGATCTGTTTTCTAAATCTTCGCACTGGAGTTCCAGGTTGTGCGTTAGGCGGACCAGATGCTCCTGTGTTTCTGACACTTGTTGCGTCTCTTCTTCCAGGTTCTGTACTATTTTCTCTAGGGTGTCAGTTCTTTCCCCTAGCCCTGCTACTTCAGTTTTTAGTTCCTGCAGCGCCGATTTGAATTCACTCTTCATGGACTCCAGGTGCGTGTTCATTGAGTCCATAAATTGCGCCTGAAACTCCCCGAACCACGTCTTCAAGTCTTCTTTCATGGCCATTTATTCGTGGGGGGGAATCTGTTTCGGGCCTCCTTTTGATCCCTTAGTCGGTTTTGCCTTATCTGGGGTCCCTTCGTCACTCCCCCAGAGGTGGACCAAGTTCTGGTCTTGCTTCGGGTGGTGGGTCAGAGGATTTGTTTGTCCTTGCTTCCCTCTAGATTTTGACATTTGGCCCAAGGCGTATATACTTCCCGATAGGGTCTTGTGGTGGCAGAGTGGTATCCGTATCAAGCCTCTCCATTCTTTATCCCTCCGGGATATGGGACGTGCTTTCACTGTCTGATAGTGTCCCCTGCTATTTACCCCAGGGTGGGTGGGACAGACGTATGGGTCCTCACTCCTATCTTGGTCTGCTTTGAGAAAGGGGGTGGGGGGCACTCCATCCAAATGCGTCCGTGCCCTTGTATCCTGTTGCAGAGATCGCACTCTCCCTTTCTATGGGGAGTGTGATTCCCCTGCTCCGTGTGTCATTTCTCTGTTCATGGTCCTCTCAGGTTGTGCATGAAGTGAGGGGGATGAGGGAGGGCAGGTCCGGCGTGCTTATCTTACCGGGCGCAAGGTGCCGGTGCTTCTTGCTGATCCTCGTGGCCTCTTCACCCTTGCGATGCAGTTATAGCTGCTGGGCCTCTGCGCCACAGTGTAATTCTTCCCGCGGGCTGCAGCTCGCGTGACTCTCCCGGCACCTGGACTCCGCTCCGGCAGAGGGGCTGCTTTCTCCTCCCCACCGTCCCCCACCGAGACCGCGCGGGGATCACCTTCGCCTCTGCCCCCGCTTCGCCGGCTGTCTGTGGGTGGCTGCTGTCGGGCACTGGTCTCTTCTTTTCTCGGCCGTCTGGGGTGCTCACTCCAGCCCGGCCGCCTTCTCCACTCGCTATGTCCGCCCTCTCGCCCTCATGGCGTGAGCCCGCTGCTCCAAAGGCGCTGGGGTGGCTCAGTCTCCAATGATTCCCACCACCGAAGGGGGGGTCCCATTGCTGCACCACTTATGGGCTTCTCCGCCGTGGGTGTTACTCTTGGCGGGAGCCGCTACCCTTTTGTGCCGCTCCTCCTTCTACCCTCCGAACGCCTCGGTCCTTGGGGGTGTCGATCCGCTCTGGTCTGCGCTGAGGGCTCCGTCGGCAGGTTCTGGGGATCTCTTCTCGAATTATTCCGATCGAGAGTTCAGCTTCATTGTCCGGCTTCTGGTGCAGCCCGGGAGGGGAGACGGAGCTCAGCTCAAGCACTTCCTCCCTCCACGGCAGCCATCTTGAAGTCCTACAGAAGGATTCTGCAGACCTACGTCTTCAGCCACACTGCTGAGCAGGCCCGCATGGCTCCAAATTTCCCACAGAGCTGTTTTCCTCGATGGATCGGAGCGGGGCGGCCTGCTGAGCTTGCCCCCCTTCCCCCGCCAGGAGGCTCAGGTTGCAGCACAAGTCCTCCTGTCCCTGGCCTGGGACCCGGCGGCTCAACTCTGCGTCTCACCTCAGGGCAGCGTGCCGCACCTAGTCATTAGGACACAGTCACCAAAGCCAAACCTTCTGCACGTCGGCCATCCTACAGTAAGGCGCAAGGCTCGCTGTTTGCAGGGGCAGCTCTTAGCCCACGGCCCTGCAGCACCTTAATCGGTCCACCGAATTGCGGCGGCCGCCATCTTGGGACATATGGTCCCAGCTCCTCGGTCCTCCGCAGTTTGCCGATCGCAGCAGGTAGGTGACAGCACTGCTGCAATTCGTTCCAGTGTGGTATCTGACCCCCTTTGCTGCAGTTGCAATTATTGAAAAGATCACACCCCGAAGAAGAGGCAGCAACTTTCATGATATCTTGTTTAGACTGGAACAAAATTGGATCTTTCGGCTCAACACATGCCAGCTAGGTTTAAATGAATCCATCCAGTGGCAAGAACTGGCAGTGACAGCTCGCTAATTTCCTAGCGTATTGAGACACCTTGTTTTTCCCGCGTCCCTGTTTTTCACACTAGGTTGATTCCTTTTGTGCCAGTATATTTTCCAACATGGCAATTGCGCCAGAGCTGCATGCAGCCTAGACCAACAAAACCATTGCAATTTCGGAACACCAATACCCATGTGCACTATACATATACAACCAGTTGTCATGGGGAAACTTCAAGACTGCAAGCCATATCTCCTTGGCATTCTGATGCCATCTGTTACATCACATGCCTTGGTAGAGCACGTAGGCAGCCCCTTTTGTAGAATTCCCATTAATCTGATTCCATCATGCATGCCTCCACAGTACGTTTTGCCGCCCGTGGGATAATACTGGGGATTTGCCCTCCGTGTTTGACCCCTTCATGCCCCGTTCCACTATGCCATGCATCCAGTCCCATGTAGCCGCGATAGAATGCCACCGCGCTCCCCCCATTTTCTGCAGATTCATATGCATTACGAATTACCACACCTTTACAGCATGAATGCTGCAATTTTTACATTTTTGTACAAAAACAAAAAACTGTTTTGTAAAGGGATTCGAACAACTGGGCAAGCCCAGCTCCGCATCCACTCTGCCCATGTCTGCATATTGGGTTACTATTCCCTGCACCTGATTAGACCCGAGGTGGCATCTACGCGTTCATAACATTACATAATGTATGCATTGTTACATTGCACTCCCAGAAGATTCTCACTCCTGGTGAGCAACCACTTCGCCTATTGAAACACGCCCCCTCCCCCGTGACGTGCACGGAAAGATTTCCGTTTAGCTCATTGCTCAGGTGACGCTTGTCACTTTCCAGTGTGCCGAGCAACGAGTGGATCACAGAGCAGACTACCAGCTAATCCACAGTAGGTAAGAGATTCCCTTGGGACGTACATAACAAGATACAACTGGGACATCACACTGTGTAGTTGTCCCGACCGCCCACGTGTAAAATGACCATGGACTCATTTTTTGCATTCCAGCAACACGGTCCGGTGTTGAATGAGACGTCCACCGTACCAATCTAACGCTGCTTCTCCACACGGAATGACAAGTGTTACAGGTGGGAATTGCTCATTTTCTCACTCATGCACGCATGGAAACCGCCTGGGTTAGTTTTGTTTGTGGTTTGGTGATAACAACACTACTGGAACTCTTACCACATGCACTAGCCTTCACTCCCCTGCACATCCCCCCCTGAGTATCTAAGTAAGCGCACTAGCCACACAGTCTAGTGGCTAGGCACACATACTGCCTTATGTTCTAGAGATTTAATCTATTACCCAAGCAACAATGTCCTTCCAGCTGCTCTGATATATATTAGGTGTATCCATGGGTATATTAGGACCCAACCTCCAATATGTGTTTTTTCTCCTTACTGGAGATGGAGGTGCTCGACCCTGGTGTCCCTTGATTAGGCACGCTGGAAGTGGAATCGTAACCAAATCACACTCACGGTCCTGAAGAAGATGGGCCTACTTGATTTGCCATTGAAACCAGTCCACCTTTTTTGGAGTTAAGAAGGCTCTGGTGACTCTTTTTGATATCCCAATACTTACATAGGGATACAAAAAACACAGCTTAACTCGCGTATAGTGAGCCTTTTAAAGGTGCCCATGGTTATAGGCCATTTTAACAGCTTTATTTGTTGAACACAACCCATCGCACGTAGCAAAACAAATGCTTAAAGGTGAATAAAGTGCAAACAGAAATCCCCAGGTTACAAGTTGCTATTCCAGCATTCCAAGCTGTTCCGGGAGAATCTAATGATCAGCTCTGTCGATTCAAAAAACAGCAGACTGGTTGTATTCTCTTTGTGTTCGAATGTTCAATATGTCTTTAAGCTTATTTGTATGTATTACAATTGTTAGCATTTAGGGACAGCTCTTTTTCACTATCCCTATTAAATAGCCATTGCACCATCCTCCACCTAGGGCCAGGCACTCCTGTCAGGGACAGGGTGTTCTTCCTCTAAGGACAGCTAGCACATTGTCGCCGCACTTGATGTTTGTGAATCATACGATTGATATGCACACTGTAACTTTTTTCTTTCAGAGAACCGTTGTTTTTGTGATACTGAATTGTTGATCTTAACGGTCAGGGAAGGTAGTAGTCCTACTCCATTGTCTTAGAACCTACCCTGTTGTTCCTACATGGCTTTCAGAACGGTACAGCTTGTTTCTTTACCAAGCTCCACAAGGCTGAACAGACCCCCACCAAGAACCCAACTCCATCTGAGCCTTTTCCCACTAAGGACCCAAGTAAATCTTGGTGCAATGCTGAAATATTCATTAAGAAAAGAAGAAGTAACACAAGAGGCTCTGTTTTCAGAATTCCTCATTGAAACATCAATCCTTCTTTGTCCTCTCAGAGAAGATAACACCACTCCCCATCTCGATAGTCAGCATTGGTGTTGGAGGAATCAGCAACTACATTGGTTCAGATAGATACAATTCCCCAATGAATCCTCTACCCTGGAGCAGGGGGAACATTTCAGGCAGAAAATGGTTGATGTTTTTGTTTTGTTTAGCCGCATTGTCCTTGGCCCGGTGGAAGAACTATGGTCTGCTGTGCTTCTAAGGCTTGTAGAGAACTTTTGGCAGCCCACCACTGAACGCCTGTGAGTTTGGCACCAATTTCAGGGTTGGAGGTTTCTGTTCCCCTTCCATGCTTTTCAGTGTTGTAGTCATGGTGCTGAATTCCCTAGTACTGTCTTCAGCTCCAGCCCATGCCAGATCTTTTCTGTTGGTGGTGGAGGAGCATAGGTTCATTCTGGATTCTAAGAGTCTATCCCTGGTTATATTTTGCCAGATATTTGATAAGGGTGGGTAAGCAGTCTCTTTTGGTCTGTGGCCCTTGGAAGAGTGAGAACTGGGGTATTTCTCTCAGGTTCTATGGCTAAGATGTTGAACTCATGCACTTTTGTGCCAATCTTAGGGAGGACAGTAGCCTAGAAACCGCTCCTGAGCTTGATTTCTTGCAAGCAATTCCATATCCATGGGGATGGTGTTTCAAATATCTTGCAGATAGTCCAAATGTTTTGGACAAAACCCTGGATGCCATACTCTGCTTTTCTCCACCTCATGGCCTCTTTCATCTGCTTGGTGCTCGAGGTCTAGTTGAGCACGTTGTCTTTTCAATGGCTGCTGCAATGTCAGTGGTTCCAGTCTTAGGTCTGCAAGACAGAGAATTTCAGGTCTTGATGAAGGTGTCACATAACCTTCTATGGTGATCCCTCAAGTTCAACTTGCTCAAATGGGAACCTTTTTGCCTTCTTTGGTGTCAGATGATGGTCGTCCTGGATCCCTCCTTGAAGGGTTAGGTCGCAAACCAGTGAGCAGTCTTTGGCCTTTCACAGAATTGAGAGAGCACATAAACCTTTTGGAACAATTGTGGCTTTGAACTTGTGGAACCAGCCTGGCCCAGTAGGCCACACACCCTGTGGCCAATGCAGTGTTTGCTCACTAAAAGGAGCACCTCTATAGACATAGGTTGCAACAGTGGCAATGTTATTTACATCATTACATGTCCATGTAACTTGAGATATGTTGGTATGACAACCTGTCCAGTGAAGATACGCCTGGGGGAACACCGGTCCTGTATTAGGACTAAGAAAATAGCTGCTCCCAAGGTAGAGCATTTTCTGCACAAGGGCCATGGCGCGGCTGACTGTGCCTGGACCATTGTCGAAAAATTCCTGGTACCACGCAGAGGAGGTAACTTACATGTGTACGTATTCAAAAGAGAACAATTGTGGATCTTTCGCCTTGGCACTGACAGTACTGGCCTTAACGAACATATGAGCTGGCAAACCTTGGCAACCCTGTAGATTTCAGCCCAGCGGTCCCTAACACGTCTATTGCAGCAGTGATGGACGGCTCCCTATACAGTACCCACATACTGCTGCACAAAACCATCAATGTCACAGGTCTGAGACGGACCCTGAATGAGAAGAATGTCCCCTGGAGGAGGGGTTGATAACTCCATAACAGAGTTGACTGTCGTGACCAGACCGTGTTGAACACTTAGCCCACAATCAGAAGTGGTACATAATCAACTGGCTGACAAAGATTGTAACACTATGACAACTGTAAGATACGCCTCCATTTATGGAATCGCAGTTGTGAAGCACACGCCGAGCATCTCCTGCTAATTAACTGAGATGCACAGCTATTATACATACGAATGAATGCCAGCAATTACATCTTGCACGAATAATTGTTATTCTTCAGAAATGTATAACATCTAATTGAAATCTAGACTGTCCCGCACAGCATGGGGACACAGAGGAATGTACGGCCCAACCTGGGCACTACCATTCGCGTTTAATAATAATATGTGGGCAAAAGATACATGTAGCACACGTACACTCCAAGATGGAGGCTCTAGTTGAATGAGCAAACTGTGTCCCCCCCCCCTACACATGCACGTTAGTAGGCGAATCCCGGAAGAGATTATCACTAGCTGATGCAACGGTGCGCAGAACACACTATTCGGCATTTGGCGAGTCCAACAGATTGATATCAAGGTAAGGAGTGGATCCCCCTGCAGGGCACATGGGAGGAACTCTCTCCGTACTGCTCCCGCAGGGATTACAGCACAAGAAATAAATTGAACTTAAAGAAATGTCCTGCACCCCCAACCTAGCCGCAATATTGTATTGTATCTAGGCATCATGGACTACTCAGCAGTCCTTACGTGAAGGGGCAGAAACTCTCCAAGAGAGCTGAGGCACGATCTGGTATTGCACACTGGGGTAAGGATGCATTCACAGCGCCTGATATGATTGAATATATTACATGCAGATGTCCATGAAGGGGAAAGTAATGATAAGGCCGTTATTTTCTCCCCCTATCCTCCACCCCGTTTCCTTCCAGTAGAGATGCAGTTATCAGCTCCTAACCAGCCGTTGTTTGTGGTGCCCATCACGGTACCAAGGCCCTGAAGAAAGTGGTTACACTTTAATATACCACTGAAACCGGTCGGCCCAGTTTCTGCTTCCGAGGGCTCTCCCTGTAATCAAGGAGACTACTCTGTAGGAACACTAGTGTGCATTAAAGGTTGCACACAGCTCTTGTCTTGTTTTTAGCAACCATTTTTTAACCTTAATTTGAGGTCACTAAACAGGGGAAATAAAAGCAACCATATTCCTCCTGTCTGACCTCCATCACTCTGGGGCACAGTGCCTTAAAAGTGTTTTTAGCTTTGCCATCTAGTGTACTTTTCCCTGCTCCAAATAGTCAGGGCAAGCCTCTTCTCTGTCCCCTAACCCTAGTTAAGCGGCACAACACCGCAACCTAGGGTTTAGTACTCAAAGGAGGGTATAGTTGGTATGGTTGGAGGGCAACATAGGGTGTATTATTTGACAAGATTGAATGACAAATAAAATTGAGACCTGTGTGTTTTTTTTGTGTGAACGCGTTAGGGTACAGTAACAGGTCAGTTACTAACCGCCAGTCCTTAAGTGTGTTTATTGATATGAGACTAAACATCTTTTCTCTGATTGCAACCCCTGTGCTCAAAAAAGTATAGTTTGTAAACAAAATATTGATGATGTAACTATGATTCGGGCAGGGTATGTGAACATCTTTTATAATGTTTTGAATGGCTCAATAGGTTGAGCCCACACTATTCGCTACATAGGTATCCCATATTCTGTTCACTTGAGTGAAAAACACATATTCTGGTCACTTGACAAAATGTGTGGTCAAAAATAGATGAATTCTACTGCAATCAAATTTGCTGTGGTAAAAACTCCCATTCCAAAGAATCAAGCAGGACTCTCTGTTTTATGGAGTTTTCAAGCAGGCGATAGGTTTTGATATTGGCCTGTACTTTACCACCAACATGTGTTTGGTTTCAGACGCAAGAATGCTTTGGGAGACATTCAAAGTTTACATATGGTGTCCATGTATTTCCCAGGAAAATTGAATCTGTAATAGACCCTCAGTATGTTGGGGGGGTTATCTTAAGAGATAGGTGGGAGGAGGCAGTATGATAGTGATAAATGTCACAGGTGGCACAGGAATCACATAAAGATTCAGAGGCGGTTGGCCGTCCCTCTCATCTTGATGTGCTGCCTTAAACTAGATGTGAGGACCGAAAGGTAGAATGCGTTTTCTCACTAAACTCCATCTGGGACTGTGATGCTGCAAATGCTTTGGAGGTACAGGGCTTTTATTGTTTTTATCGTGTGTTCTGACTTGTATTCCGTGCAGGAGTTCATGTGGGACCCCTTGAAGGGCAGATCTCTCTTTTTGGTTGTGGTGAACAGACCCTTGGGACACAACTCTATACTCCTAGTGTATGTTTTTGGGCACCTGTGTGTAGCCCACAGAGCAGGGTATGGGCTGGTGGCAGCTCTGTGCTGAAATGACAGGTGCCCTGAGCGTCCTCCATTTTGGGACGCCCATGCCCTGTCTTTGGAATCAGTTGATTCCTGATGGGGGCAAGATGGCCTCCGTGGCCTCTTGGTTTTCATCACCTGTTACCTTGTTTCCTGAAGCCCTGACTCTGTCCCTTTCCCTGACTGGCTGCTAGGTGGAAGTTCCATATATGGTAGTGTGGGGAAGTCCAGGGCAGACAGGCTGGAGCCTTCCCAATGACTGTATGATGTGGGTACGCTCTTGGGGTGGGACCTCGTGAATGGAGTGTGTGAACCAATGTGCACTTCAAGTTATGGGTGTCTCGTATCTGGTATGTGACACAAAGGCTGAGACAACCCTGCCCGAAACTGGTATGAATGCAGTGTGGAGTGATGAATGGCTGGGTACTTGTCCTAATAAACATAACTTGTTGTGAGTCTCTGGAGAGAAGTGAATGGCCTGAATGCACTGCGAGCCTGATTGGCTGCCTGCCTGCCTGAATGCCCTTCTGAATGATTGGTTGCCTGAGTGTGACCCAGCAGAATCAATGAGAAACCAAATAGTATATCTGGGGACCTCTCACTGATGGAAATCGTTCAGAAGCTGAATTTGAAACTGATTCTTAACTTTGAGGCCCGCTGGAAGAAGAATAATTGCTGTTGCTGTCCTTTGCTGATCTGAAAGATGCGTGACCGTCAAGGAACTGATCCAAGAGAGGACCTGGTAAGGAGACCTCTTCCTGAGCTACGAGGGAGCATCATACACTGCTAACCTTTGCCAAAGCGCCCTGGAAGTCATCCTACGAAAGACTGCCAACCAGAGACGAGGACCGGCAAGGGATTCCGAAGAGAAGTGCCATCCACCGTCGACCGAGGTACCGCTGTTATCTCGTCGACCGGAGCCGCTGTGCTCTATTGCCTAAGAACACTTTGAATCAAGGACTCCCTGGCTCATCACCTCTGACCGCTTTCCTCCTGCTGGAGAAAGTCAAGGTCGCAGACGACCGAGGAGAATCCGCTGGTGGGTTTCCCGCCACCCGAAGACCTCAAGAACGCCAGAGAAGATCCAGACGCTAGCCTTGTTCACGTCCCGATCGCCAATGCCAGACGCCGACGACCTGATGCCCTTGCTGGGCCAAAGTTCTTCATTGACTCTTTGCAGCAACAAACTATCGTCATCGAGGTGCACCGCATGCCTCTTCTTCACAGGACGTTCACAAGCCTTCGTCAACGAGCATCGTGAGGATCGAAGCTGCTCCCTCAACGACAATGTTCACCTTTTCTTCATCAAGGAAGTTGGATAACCCATGGCTCCTGCCTTAAAGGGAGTTCACTCAAGAAGGCCCGTCAACGACCCGACGAAGAACGCTACGAGACCAGGTACGTTGGGGTCATAGAACCTTTAGAAAGACCAGAGACTATATTAAGCATAACTGTACTGGGCTTGTCAAATACGCTTTATTTACAGGTTGCCCAGGTGAGGGGATCCTCACACAGAACGGCCTCTTAAACGTGGGAGAGACTATTCTGCCATTGCTTGATTTAACGTTTGTTTTTTCTGTGTCTATCATTGATTCATCTTACAATCTGATTCGTATGTCATTTGATCTGTTAGCAGTTGATGCATTTCAAGGGAATTGATAGTTAAGAGTGGCACCACGTAGACGTGTATATATTTGCCATTATAGTATTACCAGCGTACAAAGTGTGTTATTGTGATTGGGTACATAACATGAACCTTATTTTTATAAAGAACTGTGTTTTCACTGACATAGTGTGTGGACATTCCTTTGTGGGTGCTTGGGGACTACATTGTACTTAAGAACAAGCCCACATCACCTCCCGAGAGCTGAAGCCTTTGATTGCTCGTCCATTGCTACCGCATAGAGAATCTTGGTTGGGGTCCTCTGTGCTTCTCCTCTGCCATATAGAGAGCAGGTGTACAGATACCCCCCTCCAGTCTTTACACTGATGGTAGAGGTGGGATGCTAATGGATTTAAGAATCAATGTGTATCCGTGCCACTTACAAAATATCCACACTTTAGTGAATTTGAGGTTTTTAGTTGTGTACTAGATAATTACATTACAAGCAATGGAATCTATTGCAAATGGTAAATTGACCCGGATGAGCTTAGAGGCTCTCCAGAGTGCTTTGGAAGCCAGGGAGTTAGACTTTGAAGATAAGTCTAGGGCTGAGCTGATAGCTGCCCTGGTGGACTACAACTCTTGAAGGGGGGGATGCAACCATTGAGGACCCTGCCCCTGGGGTTGTTACTGAATCTGTTTCTGGGAATGCCGCCATTCCTGCTGCCTCTATTCTGAAACCCAGCGATGTTTCTTCAGGGAATTCCTTGGAACTTGAGTTTTTAAGGATGAAATTGGCCTTTGAATATTAAAAGTTCGAAATAGAAGCTGAACTTAAGAAAGAGGAGTTGGCACAGCAAGTGGAACTCAAAGCTAGAGATTGAGAACTCAACGATAGAGATCTTCAACTCAAAACAAAGGACACTGAATGTCAGCGAATCCAGCTAGAGAAAGATAGAGTGGAGACTTCAGCTAAACCAGTTGAGTGTGTCAGGTCCCCTGCAACCAAGTTTATGAAAGATTTGGTTGGTGTGTATGTGGAAGGTTCTGATATTCTCCAGTGGATGAAGCGTTTGAAATGGCTTGTGGAATCCATGATGTTGATAAAAGAGATTGGGCTAAGTGTTTGTTAAGCAGAGTGCCTCAGACTGGGTATGACTGTATCCTGAAACTCCCAAGTTTGGCACAGCACCTACCCAATACCTTAAGAGGTTCAGGGAATTTAAGAAAAGGGAGAATGTGTCTTGGATTGACTGGGTGAGTGTTGCACATATGAACATGATGGGGTGAATTGATGGTTACAAGGTGAAAACATTTGTTGAATTGTCCCACCATTTTTCTGAAGCCTGTCCACCAGAGCTGCGTCAGTATGTTGCTGACCAGAACATTTTGGAACCCTTTAATCTGGCCAGGTTGGCTTACAAGTGGGTCTCCCACCGGGTGTCCCCTAAGGAACCCAGTGGGAAGGACAAGGACAAAGAGAAAGGGACCACTCGGAAGGTTGAGGAGTCCCAAAAGCATTCACAGTTGAGTAAACCAAACCCTTCCTCTCCTAAGACCCTAATTTCTAGTGGGGATAAGTCTTTGGTGGGTGGGAATAAGAGTAGTGGTCCACCTGCTGCAAAGCAGGGTCCCAGTGGGTCCAGTACCGTACCCTGCACTCCTGGCACTGGTTGGGACTGTGGGGCTCTGGACCACAAGAGGGGTGACCCCAAGTGTAAAGGTAAGGCACTTGGAGTCAATGCTGTCAGCCTGACCTACCCTTACCCCATGTCTGAGGTGGAGGCCACTGTCCTCCCCTCCTCTGCAGGAATCACATTCGGTGCTCCTGCAGAGATTTCCCTAGTGTCCCTTGGGGCCTGGGACCAGTATGCAGAAGTACTGGCTACAATCCCACAAAACACCTGTAGGTTTTTGAGAAGTGTCCTCTTGAATGGCAAGCCTTCTACTAGCTTGAGAGACACTGGGGCAAGTATTACAGTGGTAGACAGGACCCTGCTCGTGCCAGAGGACTATGTAGGTGCTCCGCTGCGAACTACCAGGTTAGCTGCTAGGCCTCCCAAATTATCGCCTGTAGCCTTAGTCACAATCATGATTGGAGACAAGACAGCAAAACTTCCTGTCCTGTTTCAGGACAATATAGCTGCTAACATATTGTTAGGGAATGATCTAGTGGAGTTGGGGTTGATCTCGGATGGTCTACCCCTGACTGCTGCTTCAGTCACTAGGTCACAGGTACCACAGGGTCTGACTGTGAGTCAGTTACCCAGGCCAAAGGTGAGCCCTAAGGCAAGAAGACAGAAGGTTAAGAAGGCCACCTCTGTGGAGGGGACTCCTTCTCTTCCTGCTGCTTCCGCAGCATCCGCCGGGACTCATGCTCCAGATGGGCTGAGTCCAGTGGTACACCCAAACTCAACTACTGTTGGAGAAGAACCAGAAGACCCTCCTGTGGGAGAGGTGCTCAACCCAGAGGACCACCCTGACCTTCGATGCCTGTTGGCTGAAGGGGGACCCTCCCGGGCGGACTTTGATAAGGGTCAGAGAGAGTGCCACTCTCTCGGGGGTCTGAGAAAACAGGCCCTGTCCCAGGCACAGGGAGAAGTTCCTAAGACACCTCTTCAGGGCACCAGGTTCAGGCTTAGTGGGCTCACTAACAAGGAGCTCACCCTCCCAATAAATCCATTCGCTAATCTGAAAGCTGCGTGACCATCAAGGACCTGATCCAAGAGAGGTCCTGGTAAGGAGACCTCTTCCCGACCTACGAGGGACCATTATGCACTGCTACCTTCGCCGAAGCGCCCTGGAAGTCAGCCTACAAAAGACTGCCAACTGGAGACGGGGCCGGTCGAGGAATCCGAAGAGAAGCGCCCGACAGCCGTCGACCGAGGTACCGCTGTTAACTCGTCGACCGGAGCCACCGTGCTCTATTGCCTAAGAACACTCTGAATCAAGGACTCCCCCGCTCCTCACCGCTGACCACTTTTGTCCTGCCAGAGAAAGTCAAGGTCGCCGACGACCGAGGAGAATCCGCTGGTGGGTTTCCGGCCTAGCGAAGGCCGCCAGAGAAGATCCTGACGCCAGCCATGGTCATGTCCCGATCGCCGATGCCAGACACGGACGACCCGGCGCCCTTGCTGGGCCAAAGTTCTTCATTGCAGCAACAAACTATCGTTGGCGATGTGCACTGCACGCCTCTTCTTCACAGGATGTTTACGAGCCTTTTCTACGAGCACTGCAAAGATCGAAGCTGCTCCCTCAATGACAACGTTAATCTTTTCTTCATCAAGGAAGCACGACAACCCATGGCTGCTGCATTAAAGGAAGTTCACGCAAGAAGGGCCTGTCGATGACCCGACAAAGAACGCTGCAAGACCAGGTACAATGGAGTCTTCTCCCCCCTAGCAGCCGCTGATCCCATACAAGTTTCATGCGGTGTCCCTCAAGGATCATGTGTATCTCCGACGATGTATAACATCTTTACTAAGCCTTTGTTTGACAAGTTGGACAGACTGGGTATCATCTACACTAATTATGCAGATGACATTCAGATCCTTATCCCCCTTTCAGGCAACTTCTTGGAAGACACGGCCTTAGTAAATAAGATATATCTCCTCATCCAGGCATGGATGGCATCTCACGGCCTCTGCCTGAATGACAAGACTGAGCTACTGATCCTCGGCTCAGAGCTGGCCATCAAAAAACTTGACCCAAACTATGCCTCATTCAACATTGACAATAATGTCATCAAAGTGATGCCTGCAGTCAAAACCCTCGGGGTCTATCTCGACTCAGCGCTCACTTTCAAGAAACAAACCAACTCACTAGCATCTTCCACGGCATATACTTGCAAATTGATCCGAGCATGTAAACCATTTCTAACTGAGACTAGCTGCATTACACTAGCTAATGCACTCATCATATCCAAGCTGGAATACTGTAATGCTCTATATGCAGGATCTAACAAGTATATCCTTGATAAACTCCAAACTCTCCAAAATAACGCTATTAGAGTAGCTTTAAATATTCCTAACAGAGCTCATATCTCCACCTCTAGGAAAAATATCCACTGGCTAAATATCAAAGACAGGATTGCCCTCAAAACACTTTCCCTCACCTCTAAATGTCTTAACAATATAGCTCCCCCTTACCTGGTAAACAGAGTCAACAAGAGAACTTCAAACCGTCCCACTAGAATGACTAATGCCTACACCTTAGTGGTGCCCAGATACAAAAAGAGTACAGCGGGCGGCTCCAGTTTTCCGGTCATAGCTGCGCAAACCTGGAACAAACTCCCTACGGATCTCAGAATGGACCAACCTTACCCTAGCTTCAGGCGGAAAGTCCTCACCTGGATACGTTCCAATGACACTTAGCTACCACCCGCTCCAGAAACCTTAAATGACTGCAACTAGATGAATTGATTTCTGGTTAACTAGCTTGAACTGTAGTTTTGCATTTTCTTTTACATGCACCTTTGTTACTAATGTGAACTGTATAACTGTATTTTTTCCTTTAACCAAGTTCTCAAGTATCCTTGTATTGTCTGCACCCAGCTACCCCTTCGGGTTTGGTTTTGCGCTATACCAAATAAACAAACAAACAAACAAACATTGGGGTCGTAGAACCTTTCGAAAGACCCAAGACTATATTAAGCATAACTGGACCGCGCTTGTCAAATATGCTTTATTTACAGGTTGCCCAGGTCCGGGGATCCTCACACAGAACGGCCTCTTAAACGGGGGAGAGACTATTCTGCCATTGCTTGATTTAACGTTCGTTCTTTCTGTGTCTATCGTTGATTCATCTTAGAATCTGATTCGTATGTCATTTGAACTGTTAGCAGTTGATGCATTTCAAGGGAATTGATAGTTAAGAGTGGTACCACGTAGACGTGTATATATTTGCCATTATAGTATTACTAGCGTACAAAGTGTGTTATTGTGATTGGGTACATAACGTGAACCTTATTTATATAAAGAGCTGTGTTTTCACTAACATAGTGTGTGGACATTCCTTTGCGGGTGCTTGGGGACTACATTGTACTTAAGAACCAGCCCATATCACCTCCTGAGTGCTGAAGCCTTTGATTGCTTGTCCATTGCTACCGCATAGAGAATCTTAGCTGGGGTCCTATGTGCTTCTCCTCTGCCATATAGAGAGCAGGAGTACAGATTACCCCCCCCCCTCCAGTCTTTACAGGGACTTGCTAACTTCCCCAACACTATTCAGTTGTTAGTGTTCTACTGGGGTTTAGAAATGATGCCGTACAGGCACCCTGTTGGATTCAATCTTAATCCTATAATGCTCACTCTCCCCTCTCCCTTCTACTCCCCTTCCTCGCTTCCACCCGCTTCTCTTTACTCCTCCCTCCAATCTTCTGTTTATCCAATGTCTCCCATTCCGTAAGGCCTTGATTCCACCTTTTGATGTTGCTTCTACTTCCTTTCTCACCTACTATTCCCTCCTCCACACTACTTCGACTCCCCCTTCCTCCAAACCTACTACATCTTCCACACTACTACTCCCTCTTCCAACCTACTACTACTGCTACTCAGCCACCCTTCTTTCACCCAGAACCATGCACTTCACAATCAGCCCCTACACTGGCTACACTCCCCGCTGTGAGGGATCAAGAGTAAGACTTGGGCGAAGTGGCATTTTCAGTGATTTTCAAATACTTTTATTAAAGGAAAATAAGGGATTGGGGAAATCCTACCTGTCCCTAACTCTGAAGAGTTTCCTAGCCTCAACAAAACTAAGGAACGTCTGTGTAAGGATGTCTAAATCAAGAGTTCTCTGTCCTGTATCCAAAAATCCCAAGCTGACCATCACACACTAAACTCAATATAACGTGGCAAGGAAGTGTTGTTGAGCTGTACACCAACAGCTTTTTCTCAAAGTTCCGAACAGAAAGACTTGAAGGTGAGGAAAAGAAAAGCAAAAAGAAGGTTCCAGTAGAGAAGGGATCTTCCCTTCCCCTGGAGTCTTTCTGTTTGTGGACAATGATATTGGTATATGATCCCCAAGGAGGATGGTTCTTCCATTGGGTTTTCTCCTTTTTCACAAATACTCGCAATGTTACTTATAGGTATATTTCACAGTTCCTTGTTTGGTTTTCTGTTATCTTGCTACAGAAAAGAGGGGTATAGCTATTTTCTTATGATTCACCAATAAAACCAGCTCTTTCAGCTTTACACAATATCAACACAAAACGGGTGTTTCTGATCCATCTCCTGGTTTACTCTCCTGTCAGGATCTTTGTTCTCTCCTTACATGGTTGCGAATACTAGACTCACCCTATGCCGTTTTTTTCTCCTGCCATTATTTTTGCTGCTTTACTGAGATGCAGGTCCCAGACTCGCTGAGTGCCTGGTTTGCTCTCCTGCCAGGCCTTTTTGCTGCTGTACTTAGGTGTGGGTCCCAGACTCGGTAAGTGCCTGGTTTACTCTCCTGCCAGAACTTTTTGCAGTTGGAATTGGATGCTAGTCCCAGACTAGCTGAGTGCCCGTTTACTCTCCTGCCAGGCCTTTTTCAGTCTGCTCAATATGTGCATGCAAGTGCCAGATTTCCCCTCTCTACTTGTTTTAGTTTAGCTCGTTGTTGTATCTAAGAAATTAAACTTCTTATACCCTGGGCCATCGACCCTCCTTCAGTTAAACTTAATGTCCCAATTCCCGGTACGGGCTTCTCTGTGCTGCTTACGGTACGCAGCATTCAGCCTGAAGCGCCCCACTAACCCGTTCTCCTTCTCTGGGCTTACCATTTGTCTTTGGCAGCTTCAGCGTTCCTCACTTCTCTCCAGTTGCTTGGCAGTCTGTCTGCTGTCTGAGAGTGTGTCTCATCGGCCTCTCTGAGTTCTCCTCACCTTTTCCTTCATTCAGCGGTTCCTGCTGCTCCTCCTGGCAACGCAGTGAACCGTCTTCTACCGTTTCCTTGCTTCAGACTGCGTCGCTTCCTCCCGCGTCCCAACCAGCATTGGTAGACTCCGAGCTCATATGTTGCTTAGCCGTTCTGCTTTTGAATGTCCCAGGACCTGTTAGTAACTTCCAAAAACTAGATTGCGGTGTTGGTTTGCTGCTCTTGGTAATCTTCATTATTCCACTCCTCTTCTTCGTCTCATTATTAAAAAAAGGGGGAGGCGAGTTCACAGGTCTCAGTGCTGATTATCTCAGCGTTGTTTAAGTGAGAAGAATAAATATGATTGGTGGTCAACAATTAGGATAGGGTCTTCATCCACATGACAATACGCCATATAAGAATGGGGGACATGTAAATGGGGAACATTTACCTAGAAACATGGGTAAGGACATGTTCTGATCCCCTTGTCTCCTTTCACCTCCCCCATGTGGTCCTCCCACAGATAGCCACCCCAGGTTCAGAGTCAGGTAAACATCCACCAGACCTTTGTTGCTCTCGATACCTCACCAGTTGTGCTAAGTGAATTTCTTTAATCTTTTTCCCACACTTCAAGGCCGTTAACAGCACCTCCCTCCTCTGCTCCTCCCCAACTCTGCCGTTCACCCGGGAGGGTTTCGGGCCGTTTCCTGGAAGGTTTCTTTCCTCGGCTCTGCTTTTCGAACACTCACGGTTTCCTGAAAGCTTGTAAATATTGCCCGGCTTACTCTCGATATACTCAATTGTTTATCAGCCCGTTGGCCTTCCAGCTCCCACAGCGTGGTTCGCCTCAGCCTCTCTTAAAGTGTGCTTGTGCGCGCCAACCTTTATTTTCACAGGGAGTTTTTATAGGTGGCAGCTGTACATTATTAGAGCCACATGCTTGACTCTGCCTGGCCTCATTACAGGGACAGGGTGATGCAAGTCAGGGGAGGTAATCCTTCTGACCTCATTCCTCATCTTTACGGGGATAGATTGGTTGTGGAAAAAGGGGGATACCATGTCTCACCATTGGGTGCTTTGCCCCACTCCCCGAGGACCCCTACCCAGGTGATCCTCCTTCACTTGTCCAGCCCCAATGTCAGGATCCAAAAGCGATAGCCTTTCCCTGGCCACCTGAGTACGGGATTCCCGGGGACTAGGTTGTGACACACCCTCTGGTTTTTCACACTGGCCATATGAGGGGGAGGGGAATTTCCTTTAGAGACCAGTGACAAGTTTGCTGGATTCGTCACACCACACTAAGCCACACTCTCACACTGCAGTACCACTTTAACTCACTAGCTAATACCTAACTATTATGAATCCGATGGAGTCATCACTGTTTTCCCGGCTGTGACCTCCTCCCATGTGGCCAGGTAACGGCAGCTGCTACCTGATCTTGACCCTGCGGGGGATATATGAGGGAGGATTACATGGGGGAAACAACCTCCAGGGACATACAATTTTTTTTTTAAACTTTCTTTATTGGTATTTACAACATAACATATAATGAGGTCATGCGCCGACCACAACTTGAGACCCGCTCACTTCCCCCGTCTTCCCTTCTGCCCCTATGATCAGCCAAGTCTCTAAGCCAAAGCAGATGTCAGCATGTCGCCGCCTGGGAGGATGTAGCTTTATGCGATGTGTTAGCGACCAGATGCTGCGATGGAGATGACGGTTGCAAGTCCAGGGAGTCTGTCGATGACAGCAGGTAGGCTATGTACGGTCGCCAAATGTTAGGAGGGCGCGAGTGGAGTGGTAGAGTCTTGATGAATTCAGTCTCCACGTCCTGGCAGTATGTGATGTCTTTAAGCCAGAGTCGGGAGCTTGGGGGGGGAGGGGGGCACGGCCCCAGGTGAATGCAACCCTTCTTTGGGCCAGGATAAACAGTAAGTCTGTCAATTTCCTGACAGTATTCGGTAGCGGTTGTGTCAGGCCCAACATGGCCAACTTTGGGTCAGGGACATACAATGGCTTCATCGGATGAGACATGGTTATCCCCCTTTTCCCTACAGACCAACTTTCAAACACTGACATGTCCTCAAAATCTATTAGAAACATTTGTTTTCGTGCAAGTTCACTGCAAAGGACTACTATTCCCAGAAACACCTTGATTCTGCGACAATGAAGATGATGGGAGGAATGCAGAGCAGGAGATGTCCCGAACACAGGCAACGCTCTGGTTGTTGGGAGGGCGCACCTGTGCCCAGGACATTTAAAACAGGACAGCCAGAAACCATGGTAGACTGCTGGTGGCTCCTCTCTGTGCGACCAACAGGTTGAGAGGATGATGATGGAGCCAACAGAATCAAGTGCTGAGAAGAGGAAAGCTTGCCAAGGAAGACTACTTGTTACAGGAACGCCAGAAGCCAGTGCTGGGTTCTTGGGCATTCAGTTGTAGAAGAAATAAGTGAGACACTTAACAGATACCCGTGCGAAGCAGAGAAGCCCAGCTGGAACCGCAGGAGGCAGTGACACGGACGGCCAAGCTGCGTGAGGAAGAAATTACCCGATGACTGTAATCGGGAGGCTGCGACAAGGCTTAAGAACGCTGCGAAAAACTGGTGAGTCCACGCTGAGACGAGAGGAACACCAGGGTGTATTAGCAAGCACGCTGCATGCAAGTGATTGAACAAAATAAAATGCAGAAAGAAAGCTGTTTATTAAGTCAGGAAGAGAGAAAGTGAAAGTGCATAACTTAAAGAAGGAACCTTTGAAGTTTGCCCATATGTATGAAATATACATATAAAAAACAGTAACAAGTCAGCATATAGTAGACAAAGTGAACTAGCCAACAGGGCTAAAGTTGTTAAGTACCAGGAGTGGAAGTGTGAGCAAAACACTAATGAGGCAATATGCCGTGGACAGAATTAACTAGCCAGAAGGGCTAACATAGTGAATTGTCAAGAGCAGAAGTACAGACAAGTGTGTGAATACAGGAAGCCCTAGTAGGAGAGTATACCAGGCAATTACAAGTGTGTGAACAGCAGAATCCCTGGCAGGAGAGTATACCAGGCAACTACAAGTGTATGAATCCAAAAGAGTGGAGACACCCTGGTAGGAGAGTAAACCCGGTATGCTGACAACTCAGATGACATTATATATGAGTTTTGCTATTGATAAAAAGAAAAGGCAAAAACTGTCATTGATAAGGAAGCATAAAGAAAAATCCAGGGGAAGGAAAACACCCTCTGGAGTAAGGAGCAATAGCCTTGAGAGACGTTTTGTTGGAGTTATTTATTGCTTTGCCCGTTTGGACATTTCTAAAATAGCAAAAGGCCAAATACATTATCCTTTTCACTTTAGAATACATTTCCTTACAATGTAAGAGTCAGAATAGTACTTTGGACACAGGATGGTTTTGTTGTGCACATTCGGAAACTGAAAAATCCTCGGTTTTGAGTTTCGGTAGGGAAACGCCTCTAGTGCAGGGACAGCATTTTCCCAACCCCTTTTTATTTATCAATAAAAGTCTCTAGCCAAAACCATGTCCAACTTGTGTCTGAGTTTCATTCCTGACTCTACACATTCTCCATAAATCGCCTCCACACACTTTACGGCTCCTGCATCCTACTGGTCTCTTCGTTGTCCACCTCTGACCTCACCCGAATAGCCCATGCTTCCTGTGGGCGTCTTTTATTCCCATCTTCCTGCCTGTGTTAGGCCATCTAACCTTGTCTTCCCTGCCAATACGTGTTGTCTTTGGCAAAATTCACAAATCGGGGGATGAGCCCAACCCACTTCCTCTGCATGGGTCTTTTGCAGGAACAGTAATTGCGGCCCTGTAGGCGGCGGGCTCAAGTTCATGTTCAGGGTCTGTTTTCTTTTGACCCCAAAGGTAAGTCACAGTGTTGCATGGGGGCGGTATGCCCTGTATTAGTCCCTTGGTCTAGGGTTGTCCCATGCAGAGTTTGCCACGTCTGCATGGCGTTGCTGTGTGGCTTCCCCAGCCGCAGGGCAATGTGGTTCCCCCTCTCTGTTCGTCTCCCTGCCTGGCTGTCTGAGTGCCAGATGCTGCAGGGTTTGCGCTTGGTGCTCGGGTCTTGGTCTGCTGGCAGTTAGGGTTTGATGCCATAATATCACTTCCGATCGGATTCTTCTTGGTGGTTACTCTTGGGATTTGGATCTCTATAGGAGAAATCAAATAACACTGACATGTATCATGTTGTGGAGGCATGGCTTGAGACAAAGGTGGGCTGCATAGATATATGCAGGTACTGGGGGGTGGGGACCGGAATTGGGGCCCTCTCAACTTCCACCGTCCACCCCAGTGGTAGGACTGGCTCTGGATTTCTCCCTGGTAGGCCTCCCGCCCCCAGGTGAGAGGGGTTCCCATCCCCCCCTTGACAAGGCCTTGGCACACCAATCACTACAAACAAGGCACCTTTAAAGGGTCTCTTGCCATTTTTAGGGATGAGGATCGAATAAAGAGAAATTGTGTAGGATGCCAGTCTTTGCCGCATACTATGGAAAAGGTGAGCAGCCTTGCTGCTCCCTTACGCATTTGCTGCTCCCTTGCGCATTGTTCACTATACAAGAAAGAGGTGACAGTGTCATTATTGCAGTTGAGGGGGAAGTGGGTCGCATGACTACCTTGCATGCTCAGAAGGCATTTGACTCTATAGAAACATCTTTTCTATGTGAGAATCTGTATAGGACAGGATTTGAATTCTGGTTTATTGCATGGATAAAACGTAGATAGCAATTCTAGGGCAAATGGTCTCACTAATAGCACCAGATCTTGAGTCATAACACTAACGAGAGGAACTAGGCAGGGATGTCTCTAGATTCCCCTGCTTTTCTCGCTGGTTATCAAACCCCCATTGCATGCCTCCTTAGAAAATTCCATGGAGAGAGGGGCATTAAGCTCTTACCTCCTTAGCATTATTGTCATTATGTACAGATGATATGTTGCTTTACATCAAATAACCGATGGAGCCATAGGTATCAATAGGTATCAATAGGAAACAATATGAAAGCCTGGCAGAGCTCAAATAAACTGGGGAAAAGCTGGACTCCTACAGTTAACCAATGTCACTAAAGAAATAGGATTGGGTTCAAGTGAAGGCCTGACTCAATAGGTTATTTGGTAATAGCAGTTTCATGGAATGGGGACTCCTTATAGAGCATACTACCCCGAAAATGTGCAGATCCTTGAGCGAAAGGTGGATAGATGTCCCTGTTTTTCCCATTCTTTGTCGACACAGATGAGCTAAAATTGTATTAGTTCCCAAACATTTGTACATACACCAAAACACTGTCCCCCTCCTCCGTCTGCATCAGCTTGCGTCTCCTTATGGTTTTGCTCATATGACAACTGAGGATTGCTTATGAAACACCACTAACCCTTTCCTATGCTATCAGTCCCTGATCTGGATCTCCAATACTGATCAGCTCAGGCTCAGTACACCATTTGGTGGTATCAAGACAAGCATGAATATCCATATATGGAGATTGAGAGGGCGGCTTTGCACCCAGCAAACTAGACATCTTTACCATGGGGACACTTTAAGAAATTGAAAATGGAAATTCAGACATGTACCACCTGGAAAACATGTCAGATGTTAACTAAATAACCTGGCATACTGTTCTTTTTTCCACATCTTCTTTCTTTGTATGGCATTATGGGATTAGAGGTTACATTTCACAGAATAACCCAAACTCATCTATCAGCATTCAATATTAATAAGATAAGTGACTTATTTATAGGTTTGTTTGTCACTCAACTATTGCATTATCTATTAATAAGCTAGATGACTTATTTATGGAAGGTTCGTTTGTCACTCTTGACCAACTCAGGATCAGATGGTAGGAAACGGCCCTGATGATATTTACGTATTAGACTGCAACACTTGCTAAAAGTACTTATTCCAACATTGTCTACTCATCTACCGACTTGACCAATTTCTGGGTGTTTATGTTTATTTATTTATATAGCGCTGCGGACCCGGGAGTATGAGGGCGCTTAGTACAAGTTACAGGCACAGTGCATAGATAACAATAATCGTAAGGCAGCAAGTATATACAGAATATACAGACAATAGAAGTAATAGCAAACAAAAGTGACAAAAGAGACATATGCAGTATGTACAGTTAATAACTGGGTCTGACTTAAGGTTGACTTTTTGACAGGAGCCACCCAATGGCCTGTTTCCTGAAAGACTGGAAGGATTTGGACGCCTTAATATACAGTGGCGAGGTATTCCAGACTTGGGAGGCGAGGACAGTGAAGCTAGAGCCTCCGGCTCTTTTGGAGGTAAATCTGGGTACTGTAAGACATAGGGTATTGGACGATCTTGTGGTTCTGATGGAAGTTCTCATGGTGAATTTGTTAGTAAGGTGGGGGGGGCTAAATGGTTGAGAGCTTTGTAGGTGAGGCAGAGGGATTTTAGATCGATTTTATGTTGGATGGTGAGCCATTTGCATGTGGTTCTGGTGGCAGAGATGTGCTCGCGCCTGGGAATGTTTAGCGCTGCTCGTAGCGCATTATTTTGAAGGACTTGGAGTTTGCTGATTATCGCTTGGTTGGCACCTAAGTAGAGGCTATCACAGTAGTCTAACTTAGATTGTATAAGAGCTCTGGCTAGCGTGAGGCAACTGTTAGGGGAAAGAAATGGTCTACAAGCTCTGATTAGTTTTCCTGTATAGGCAGTGGCTGAGGCAATCGAATTGACTTGTTTGGTGAGATTTGTATTGACATCGAGGTGGAAGCCAAGTGTTTTCACGCTTTTGGCGATCGGGATAGTATTGCCATCAATTATGATATTGGAATAGTTAGGACTTAGTTTTTGTAGGTTGTTCGGTGCACCAACAATGAGCAGTTCAGTCTTCTCGTCATTCAGGCAGAGGCCCTGTGTCGCCATCCATGCCTGAATGACAGAGAAGATTTCGTTGATCCTGGCGACATCAGTATTGTAGTTGCCTGAGATGGTGAGGAGTATCTGGGTGTCATCCGTGTAGTTTGTGTAGTTTGTGTAGGTGACACCCAGATGGTCCAGTTTATCAAAGAGGGGCTTTGTAAAGATGTTGTATAGGGATGGTGAAACACATGAGCCTTGTGGGACACCGCAGGTAATAGGGATGGGGTCTGCTGCTGCCACTGGAGAGAAGACTCTCATGGTTCTGTTGGCCAGGAATGACTGTATCCACGCGACAGCAGAGGGAGAGAAGTGGGCGGCAGAAGAGAGGTGTTGCAGAGTATCTTATGGTCAACCAGGTCGAAGGCTGCTGAGAGATCTAAAACGAGTAAGATGGTAGCCTTGCCCTTATCTTTGATTTCGTCAATCTGACTTTTGAGATCAACAAGGGCAGTTTCTGTTCCATGTTGAGGCCGGAAGCCAGACTGACGCAATCCGAGTAATTGGTTGGACTCTAGGTAATGCTGCATTTGCAAGTAAGCCACTCTGTCAAGGATTTTTAACAGGAAGGGAACGGTTGTGATAGGCCTGTAATTTGTAGGGATGGCTGGGTCCAGGGTTTGCTTTTTTAACAACGGGAGGACCCATGACTGTTTCAGATTATTGGGTACCGAATCAGTAGAGAATGACACGTTTATGACCTTAGAAATGAAAGGGGCGAGGTCTCTAGCTGCATCTTTTATAATCTGTGCGGGGCAATTGTCCCCTTTGCAATTTGAAGGTTTGAGGGAGGTTATGATTTTTTGCACTTCTAATACGGTTACTTTTTTGAAGGTGAAGCCATGGTTAGTGTTGGGGGGTAATGGGTAGGCTAAGGTTAGGGGCGCTATGTGTGGGGCTACTGTTGGACAGTTGTAGTCTTTTGGTTTCAATTTTTGTTTGGAGGCCAGTAATTTTATTCGCAAGGGGATCTTGGATGCTAGTGCACCAGCGTTGGTCCTTCACGGACATGTCATTAGGTGAATTGGGATTTTCGAACTCTTTCAAGATGGTGAATAATTCTTTGGTACTGGAACTAGCATTACTTATTCTTATATTGTAGACTTCCTTTTTTGTGCAAATTATTTCCTTTTTGTAATGGGAGGATGCATTGGTAAGATTAATTTTGTGTTCCTCTGTAGGATTCATTTTCCAAAGGGCTTCCAATTTGGACTTTTTATTTCTTAGTATTTTAAGTTCTGGTGTGTACCAGGCGTTAAGGTGAGCTTTAGGTTTACCTTTGCGTAGTTTTAGAGGGGCAACAAGGTCGATAGCTTTGGTCATGGCGTTATTGTAGATGTCTACTAGTAAATTAGGGTCTGATGAATTGGGGATCATTTTTAGGGTGGGTAGAACCAGTGGGATGAGGGCATCAGCGGTGATGTTCCGCTTATTTCTCGTCAGACATGCTGGTGCAGGTGGGCACTGTATATGGAGAGGGTTATTAGTGCTAATGTCAAATGAAAGTAGGAAGTGATCGGTCCAAGTGAGTGGTTGGGGGGGGGGGGTCCTTGCAGATAATGTTGCAGTTGTGGGCAGCGAGCTAGTCTAAGGTTCTACCTTTCTGATGTGTGGGTAGGGAGTTAAGTAGAATGTAGTTCTGTTCGCAAAGGGCATTGGCAAGGGAGGAAGCTGGACAGTCGTGAGGATCGTTGTAACCGAAGTTAAAGTCACCTAGAATAATATTTTGTGATAAAGGTTTAGATTTTTCCGCTATGAGGGAGGTTATATCTTCCTCGAAGGAACCTATGGGACCAGGGGGTCTGTATATTAGTTCCAGGGAAATGGTATTTTTAGGAGTGGTTTGAATTTTGATGGATAGGTGTTCACAGGAGTTTAGAGGAAGGGAGGTTACAGATCTAATGTCGAGCGTGGATTTGAATATAAGTGCCACACCTCCTCCGGGGGGCATTAGGTCTGTCAGCCCTAAGGATGGAGTACTTGTCTGGAACCGCAAGGGTTAGAGAGGGACCTGCTGCGGCATGAAGCCAGGTTTCAGTAATTGCGAGGAAATCCAAGTTTGCTGAACGGATAATGTCGGCAATTTCTGTAGGGTGGGCCACAAGGGATCTAACATTGAGTAGGGCTCCTTTGAGAGGCATAGTATTTGCAGAGATATTTTTCTTAGTGACTTTGGTTATAGGGTTGTTGGTCATTTTGTTAAGTAGTGTAGGGAGTCTATAGCCTAGTCTATTGTTACGGGTCATGAGGTTAGGGTAGGCTGTCGGGCGCTCATCTAGCATATTTGGTAGGTTCTGGATATTGTCCGAGTAGTCATCTGTGATGAGGTTAGGTGGAGGATTACTTAGCATAATGCTGATTTTATTACTGTGGATTGTGGGTGCCCTATAGGGGAAAGGAGGCTGGGAGGGCAGGAAGGGTGTAGGGCAGGGAACGGGGTAGTGTCTGGGACAGCCAAGCTTGGCGAGTCCATTGCTGAAAGAGATATTAGCTATTTCTGCTGCAAGGCGTGCAATCGGGCATAATGCAGAGGGGTAGCATGATGAGTACTAGCCAGGCTGACATAGTTCGGATAAGGATACGTACGGCCTACTATGGGGATGGTAGAGTCTATTGGCTGCGCTAATGCTTGTAAGCCCTGGGGTTTATAAGCGGTAACACTAGATTCGGAATTAGGGCACTTGAATGTTTGGGGCTTGTTCGTGGCACAATCAAGTAGTCTGTTGGCGACCATAAGGCACAACACAATCACAGTAGTCTGATAGCGACCATAAGGCACAACACAATCACAGTAGTCTGATAGCGACCATAAGGCACAACACAATCACAGTAGTCTGATAGCGACCATAAGGCACAACACAATCAAGGTGGTCTGTTAGCGACCATAAGGCACAACACAATCACAGTAGTCTGATAGCGACCATAAGGCACAACACAATCACAGTAGTCTGATAGCTACCATGCTACATGCTACTGAGCATGGCAGTCTAAGTATTGCACGACACACATTAGCAGGGAGATGCAAAGTAATATGCGGTGGGTCACTAGGAAAACTAAATTCGAAAACCACAATGGGTACAGGAGAAGCAAATTTCAACAGATGCAGAGGGGCACTGGAGCATCGCGACTTGAGAATCACATATGTATGATAGATAGCAGTATGAGAACAGAGGGGTGCAAGTAAACTTCAACAGGTTCACGAGATCTGAATACTAGGGTCAGCAACATCCTCATATTTTACACGGTACTTCCATTGTAATGAGCCCAGAGAGGGCTGACCCTTTCTGCAGGGTTGGTACGTGTGCATTAGAGAGCAAACACTATAGGTGGTAAGTTCAAAGTGAGTGGAGGCAACAGTAGCAAGAATAATAGTGTGAGGCAGGTGGTACTAGAGGCACAAAGACTGCTGCTCTACTACAGAATATGTGGAGTCCAAAGAATGTACGTATATGCAGGTTAAGCAGTGCAAACAAATACTGTGGTAATGATGGAGGCAATTTAGGCAGGCCGATGTTAAACGACACGAAGGCTCAGAGTTCTGCGGTGAACAGAGTTCGAAAGCATGTGACGTGCAGAGCGGTAGGTAATATCAAATTGACTAGCATTAGTGGTGTGGGGTGATACCAAAGTTCAAAGCATAATCCGGGGCAGTTACGGCGAGTCGTTAAAAGGGATGGTACTTCAATTGGACCGTGGTGCAGTATGTGTAGTCAAGAGTTAGGTTCAGCATAGAGTACTCACTGCATTGGACCAGGGGTACTGGCCCACGGACCGTACGGCAGCGGACAGGCACGGGACAGGATGCAGTCCTTTGGTCGTGGTCCTTCGGGCAGTGGGCCGACTTACGCCTTGCCGGCGTTGGATTGGCCAAAACAAAGGGTCATCAGCCAATCAGTTGGACGTAAGCAAGATAGAGGAAGGCTACCGACGGGGGACCGAAGAGCGAAGGCTGTCGGCCATTTTAGCAAGGCCAGAGTCTCGTGGCCAGTAATGGATGCCTGTGCAGGAAGGCATGCAGGCAGCTGGATTCAGGCAAAAAGGGTGGCAGGGTGTATTACTAAGCCATCACTGATTGTGCAGTCTTCATGATATATAAGCTGATAAACCCAAGATAAAACAATGCAGACAGAGTGCGCGCAAAATGCTAAACCTCATTAGGCTACACTTTCACAGACGCGCACTTGAAGATGGCGTATGGGCACTCCAAGTCAATTTCCTTTCATTATAAATACTGCTTTATTTATTATCAATAGCTTCAGCAATACTACTGCACACCAAACGGCCATCATACACATATATCTGCTGTCGGAGACGAATGCTCTCATTCTACATCCTGAGGTGGACTTCCTCCATTTGGTGTTGTTGGGTAAGAATTCAGGGAATATCTCATTTTCCCTAAGTGTAATGAAGGTGATTGAATCTGTGGATGCTGTCACTTCACTGGTGTGTTTTGAGTGCTGGTTATATGACCTTATGATTCTTCTGCTGCAGTATTTGTATGAATGAACAAAACTTATAATATAATGATAACCACAACATTTGGGGTCAGACAGGGCTGGTAAGGTGACTGTGATGGGGGAGTGAGGGAGTGGCTGCATGGCAGTGCAGGGGCCTGAGGCAGGTAGGGCAGGGAGGGGCGTGGGTGGGGGTAGTAGGGAGAAAACAATTTCTTCAAAAATGTAACCTTGTGGGGGGGGGGGGTGAGGGGTGGCTAGCATGCGAGCTGTGAGGACATGAGTCCACCGGAGCTCCTGCAGCCGCCGCTGAGATCCTGGAAAATATCCTGATTCTGTGGCCATATGTCAGAAACAAACATATATCCAGCATACACCATCGTGACGAAGCATAGGAGAGGAGAACCGAGCCTCCAACTGGTTGAAAACAGAGGTGGAAAGAGCACTCCCTTGGCACGAACATCCCTCCCAAAATGGCCGACGCTTGAAGCCTGCTCACACACCCGCCTGGCGTGGCGGTAGGGAGGACACTGTCGGGAGCTGCCTGAGCACGACTGGGACACTGGGGCCCCCATCGCGGCACCGTGGTATGTGAACAGTTTGCATTGGCCGGTGAAGGCTGAGCAGCGCGAGCACGCCCCATCCGCACTCACTGCTGCGGACTGCACCCGAAGGAGCATGGCCAGGCGGCGCCCCCCCAAACTGGTGGTGGCGCGAACACCAGTAACTGGAGAGGTGTGCGCCGAGCGGGCGCTCCTGAGAGGAGACACTTCGGGGGGACCGTGTGGAGTTCCTCGGACTGCCACAAAACGGCCAACAACTACGTGCCGGAGGAGCCGCTAAAGAGCAGCCTGGAGATGACTGCAGGGGAATAGTGGATGCGCACCCCAATCTGGCATCGCCCGTGCCGTGTGCAGGGGTAGGGGCAGCATAAACCCACAGGGACAACCGCTGACTCGCCGTGGCACGGGTGGACCGGGGGGCCCAGAACTACAGAACTCAATGCCTGGCCCAACCTTCCGCATGGAGCACTGAGGCTGGATGAAGCCATCACCACACGGCCGCACACACTCCCGCCAAGCCCGGGTGCCCATCGTCTGCTAAAATACTGTAACCCACAGCGGGGCCAAGGGAAGAACCTGAAAGCCTCCAACGGAACTGTCCCGAGGGACTGGCCCAGCCACAGTGGGAACACACGGGCAAATAACTGCTGCCTGTCCCGGCTCACCACTGCAGATACCAACAGATACCTGACACAACAGCCGCTAAAGAACAGCCTTGTGGGGAGTGCAGGGGAATGGTGGATGCACACCCCATTCCGGCATCGTCTGTGCCATGTGCAGGGGAAAGGGCAGCATAAACCAGCAGGGACAACCGCTGACTTGCCGCGGCATGGGTAGACCGGGGGGGCCCAGAACTATAAAACTCAATGCCTGGCCCAACCTCCCGCGTGGAACACTGAGACTGGGTGAAGCCATCACCACACAGCCGCACAACTCCCGCCAAGCCCGGGTGCCCATCGGCTGCTAAAATACTGCAACCCATAGCGGGGCCAAGGGAAGGACCTGAAAGCCTCCAACGGAACTGTCCCAAAGGACTCGCCCAGCTACAGTGGGAACACACGGGCGAATAACTACTGCCAGGCCCGGCTCTCCACTGCAGATACCAACAGCTACCTGACACAACAGCGTCACCGGAGCCCTGACGGATATGAAAGTACGCTGCCCTTGCTAGGCTTGAGAGAGCAACCACTTAGGACCCCAACTGCACTTCGGCAGCGGTAAGCCCGAACCAGCCTGTATGAATGCGAGGGAGGAAGGAACCCCACACACCTAGGTCTCCACCGATGCTGCACTATATAGAGGAAGGCGAGATAGAACGAGGGGCACCGGCTTCCAGCAAACATACCCCCCCGGCCTCATATCACCCATTGGCATTGGTGTCAATATCGCCACAGCACCGACGAAACGGCCGACCCCTCTCCAAGGATGGGCAAACACAAATAAAAAAAGGCAACAACACAAAGCAAGATGGACCAGTTTGCAGTAGCAACCGCTCAAGTACCAGCAAGCCACTCACCGCAACCGACCTCCCCCAACAATGAGGATGCCCTCTCCCTGAGAGATGTGATGTCAGCCATTGCTAATTCTTGCTCCTCAATGGAGATGAAAATGGAAAGCATAGCGGTGGACGTCTCCTTTCTCTGCCACGACCTACAAAAGCTCACGGCCCGCACGGGGGAGGCAGAGAAACGCATCTCGGGAACCGAAGACAATATACGAGACATAAACCAACAGCTCGCACAAGCACTCAACCGCTTGAAGACGCTGGAAACCTGAGTGGACGAGGGAGAGGGTGGATCACGCCGCAATAACGTGCGCATCCTTGGCCTTCGCGAGGGGGAGGAGGGACCCAGCACGGAGCTATGGCTGGTGGACATGTTTGCACCCCATCCTTTCTCTAAGTTCTTCTCAGTGAAGAGAGCTCAAAGGATGCCATCGGGCAGGCCTATACCAGGCGCACCACCCAGAACGGTAATAGCCAAATTACTTAACTACCGAGACAGGGATGCGCTCCTCCAGATGGCGTGCTCCAGAGGGACAATCACCCATAATGGCTCCCGGATCGCGTTCTTTCCGGACTACACCCGGGAGGTACAGAGGGCAAGACAGTCCTTTGAACCGCTAAAGAGACAACTAACCCATATGAATGTGAAATACAGACTACTATTTCTGGCTCAGCTCAAAATCTACCATAAAAGAAACTACAGTTCACTTCACTGATCCAAAAGAGGCCTGGACATGAGCGGAATCACACATTGAAGAGGACTGGACAGCAAGGAGGGAGGTCCCGACCTAGACTAGCCCGCGCCCCCCCCTGGGAGACAGCCAGAGGCTCAGGAACCAGCGATCCTGGAATAGGTGGCAGACCTCGCAGAGTGAGTGACGACGACCTAGCCACCGAACAATGCAGCTGAAAACCAATGCATCGGGGGCAGCGGACGCCCCTTGCAAACTTGAAGGACCACGGAATGAGCAGAAAGGCGTTAAGTGTTATGTAGTCAGAGAACGTCTGTACTCCCTCCCCCCGCTTTCCCTTGTTTGTCGGCTGATTTAATCAGCTGTGATTGTTGAAAGTTCGGGCGACAGATGCTTCAGGTTGGGTGGAGTATGGGGTCGGGGAGGGGAAGTTTAGTTCCTGATGTTTATGTTAAGAAAGGGGTCCAGAGGTCAACTCATACACATGCACTAAAAGCACCACACACCACACGGCGCCACGTCCACGTGTGCAAGGCAACGCACTGTCAAATGTTTTCTGCTGCTTGCTGTATGACCCCCACTAACGCTGATGTCAGAGCCCTACGGCTCCTAACATGGAATGTCAATGGGATTGGTGAATGGATCAAGAGACGGCTAATAACACAGCTCTTGAACAGGCACGCACCGGATGTGGCCTTTCTAACTGAGACGCACTTGGCGGGCACCACATGCAACCTGTTCAAACGCACCAATTACAGATTGGCAATACACGCGGGTTTCACCACTGGCTCCAGAGGAGTACTCATACTGATACATAAAAAACTGTCCCTGACCCTTGTAAGTGCTAGACAAGATACGAGTGGTAGGTTTGCATACATTACAGGGGCACTTTGGAAACAGACCATCGCAATGCTAGTGGTGTACTCGCCCCCTGCGCTGCTAACAACATTAATACAGGACATCACGCCCATAATTGCTGGGGACAAGTCAGATCTGCGGATAATTGGGTGGGACTTCAATTAAGTCATGGATGTGGGGATGGAACGCTCACACCTACGAGGAAGAAACCATGCCACCCGTACCAAACTTGCCACATTTACTACGGCACTGGGTATGCGGGATGTGTGGCGGGACTTACACCCTGACACACGGGCATACTAGTTTCACTCGGGAGTGCAGGCCTCACTATCACGATTGGATTACTTCTTTTTCCCAGCACTGGCTGACTATAGGGCCTCCACGGCAACCCTGCTGCCCCGCGGCATCTCGGACCACTCACCCCTGCTGATTGAGCTAAACAAAACCAGACCGAGACCCCCCCTCCCTCGTGGCGCCTAAACACATACTACCTGGGCTTCTCAGAACTCCTGGAAAAAATACAGTTAGCGACAACAACATACTTCGAACTAAATATGGGATCGATCGATGATCCGGGAGTGTTGTGGGAGGCTTACAAACCGGTATTACGAGGTGATTTCAACTCATGGTCCGCTGCACACAAGAAAAAAAACCAGCAGAAATTGGTTGAGCCGAGCAACAAGTAGCGCAGGTAGAGACGAACCATCTAACCCTAGACCAAACAGGAACACATCGTTCACTGGTGCTGGCCCAGAAAAGGCTACAGAACGTTGCACTAGACTGTGCACAACAGGCCCACAGAACGATGAGAGCCAGGTTATATGAAACGGGTGACAAAGCGGGTAAAATGCTGGCATGGTTAGAAAAGCGAGACTCGGGTAGTAACCAAGTCAGGGCAATAAGACCAGAGGGAAGGGACCCTCTACTGACCGATCAGGACATAACGGAACGTTTTGCAGATCTATATAAACCACCTGCAGCGCCCATTGCTAAATCCATTTTAAATTAAATTGCCCTCCCCACCCTCAGTACGGACCAGCAAGCCCTGCTGGAAAAAGATATCACAGAGGAAGAACTGACAAATGCAATATCGGAACTCCAGACAGGGAAAACACCCGGGCTGAACAATTTCCCAATTGAGTTGTGGTGCAAAATAGGTACAAACGTGATTGCTCCACACTTGTTGAAAATGTTCCCACACTCGAAGAAGCAGGGCTGCTTACCAGCAGATCTGCAGAAAGCCACAATAATAGTGATCCCCAAGACAGACAAGCCCCCAGATCGCTGCAGGTCATACAGATCTATCTCTCTCATCAATAGCGAGACCAAGATACGGGCAAAGGTGTTAGCTAACCGACTACAACAGGTTATGACGACAGTAATACACCCTGACTAATGTGGATTCATGCCACAGCGGTCCCCCTGCATGGAGTCTGCGTATGTTCATGCAGGCTCCATGCAGAGATGGCAAAAGCACACAACATACGAGGTCCCCTAGCTCTGCTTGCAGTAGACTTTGAGAAAGCATTTGACTCTGTATATTGGGAGGCAATCTGGGACATAATGCGACTTATGGGGCTTGGCCCCCTTTATAATGGCTGGGTGCAACTCCTGTACGAATCCCCTGAGGCACAAATGAGAGTAAACGGGTGGCCCTGCAGACCCTTTCGGTTGTGAAAAGGTACCAGGCAAGGGTGCCCCCTGTCAGCCATTATCTTTGCACTAGCCATAGAACCATTGGCTGTACTGCTCAGAGCGTCACCGACATGGAGCGGCTTCCGCTGGGCGGACGGACGAGAGGATAGTCTCGCACTATATGCGGATGATCTGCTAATCTACCTGCATGACCCGCACAACTCCTGCTCCACGGTAACAAACCTGCTGAACAGATATGGAGCCCTTCACGGACTGCGCGTAAATTGGTCCAAATCAATATTATTCCCAGTAGGCAACACAAGGCTGCTGGAGCCAGAAAACTGCCCATTCCAGATCACGACTGGTCAGTTTAAATATCTCGGCATACAAATAACTAATGACCTGAACGATTACAGGGCCAACAATCTACACGAATCACAGCCAGATTCACGGAAGATGTCCGCCACTGGGTCTCTCTCACACTGACTTTACTGGGTAGAGCGGCGCTATTCAAGATGTTGGCTCTGCCACGCTTCCTCTACGTTTAACAAAACACCCCACTACATGTTCCATTGAGTGAATTTAAAAAGATTGATAGCACACTTAGAAAACCTCTGTGGTGCGGGGGTCGCTCACGCATAGCGCTGAACACCCTCCTGCGCTCTATATGGGAAGGGGGAATAGGACTTCCATACCTACAGTCCTACTACTGGGTCAGCCAAATGGCCATGGTCAACGATTTGTTACATGGAGATAGAACACTGCCACACATCAGAATAGAGAACAACGGGAGGCATAACAGGCCTCAAATCGAACACCTGTATAGGTCAACGCACCATGCCACCCCCCAGACCATGCTATCACACAGCTCCCTGATCTGGAAAGAATCTCATAAATACATAGGATGGGATAAAAGAATCGCCCCTATACAGCCGCTATGAGACAATGGGAACCTGCCTGAAGTGAACAAACTTCCGAGATGGCACAGCTGGCTACAACATGAGATAAGACAGTTGGGGACATTATTGAAAATGGCCAGCTGGTGCCCTTTGAATCTCTAGAATCCTGCTTCCACCTCCCAACCAACAAACAGTATCACTATACACAGATGCACCATGCAATACAGACTCATCTCCCAGAACTAGAAAACATGGCGGAAAGCACCCCTCTTGAACGGAACATAGTACAGGCGAAAATCGATATTAAAACCACATCTATTATGTACAACCTAATAACCTCCTTTGCCACGGCTGAGTTAACCAGCTTGAAATCCAAATGGGAGAGGGACATCAGGGTTATACAATCGGAAGATTGGACGACAGCCCTCATGTTTCCCCGCGAAGTAGCCATCTCAGCTAGCCTTCGACTCATACAGCTCAAAATACTGCACAGAATATACTATCCAAGAGTAGCACTGTACCGATGGGGGAAAGATACAGACGCACACTGTTTACGCTGCAAAAGAGAAGAGGGAACTTTCCTTCATATACTGTGGGAATGTGATTGTATACAACAATACTGGCAGCAATGCTGCAACAAACTTTCATGCGTACTGGGGAAAGAAATACACAGAGATCCAAAACTGATGTTAGTTGGGGTGGAGGAGGATGGAGAACTGTTTAAACACGAGAAAGCGTTCTTATCAACAACCACTGCCTTAATTAAAAAGAACATTGCAAAACTGTGGGGCTCTGAAACGACGCCACAATATGAACAATGGATCACTGACATAAACATTTGCATTGCAATGGAACGAAGAGTATACACGGCTAGACGGTGCCCTATGAAAGCTGATAAGATCTGGAACAGATGGGAAAAGGCGCAGTAACCATCTCAATGCACACAAGGCAAGGAAATGTGTGAGGTGCAGACAAAACCCAGACAGATATATTGTGGAAAGTAGGGTGGACATCTTGAGACCCTAATTGCTTCTGTATGAGTGAATGTTATGTGAATGGTCATGTTGGGCCATGTGTTACCTTGATTGATGTAACGTTTGTTCTTAAAAGATAAAACAATAAAATATGTTATTAAAAAAAAAGTAACCTTGTGCAGAGCAACTAGTGTATGTTTCAATAGTTTAAGATAGCCCTGTAAGCATTACTTAACATTTTTAAAGTTCACCGTTAATGGTGAACAGAAAAGACACTGAGGTGGGCCAAATCCAGTATAGATAGTGTAGAAGGACACTAAGTCTTAAGCTTAGGAGGGGTGTCAGAGTGGTCAATGGCTATACTGAGACACACACAGAGCACTCCAATCATTCCAGTTAGAGAAGTATAAAATTACAATTATTTATTAGGCTTTTAAGATAGTCTAAGCTATTACAAACTATAGGTAAGTATTATTATACAAATACTATAAAAATACATATTTACCTTCATTTTTGGGGGTACTCCTCACAGAACATCAACACTTTACTTTTAAAAGGAGTGCAATTGTAGTAGAAACAACACTCAATAACTGTGAGTAGTAAAATAAGTGAGAATTAGAAAAAGTCAATTTCAGTACCAGTAAACACAGTTAAGTAAGAAAGAACACTTACAAATGAATCTAAGACAATGTCCCTCACACTCAGCGAGTCCAGCCCTATTAGAGATTGAGGCATAGTGACCAGAGGTCACCAGTTCAATAAAACACTGTTCAGCTGGTTTACTGTTGGGTTGTGACAATAGCTGCCCCGAAGACCACAGGCTGCAGATAATTGTTCCAAAGTAAAGAAAGTATCGTTGGTAGCATAACTTAACCCCTTACTCTTCTTTCAGGGACCACTGTAGGGGTTGCCAGATCAGATGGGCCCTCTTACTTTTGCAATTTGTGTGGTCGAAGGAGGTCAAGGGGTGCAGGGGTTACTTTCCGCATTGTGATTGGGTCCGGATTCTGAAGACTGGACAGCTTAAGGTACAAAGAGATGCAGACCTCCACGGGGCAGGTGACTTCAGGAGACCTCCAGGACACAGAGAGTATAGGATTCAGCAGAGGTCACCCTGATCAGGAGGCCCTGCACAACTTTTCTTTGGTGTGGGAGACTCAAACTGCAGGAGCAGATGTCTTGTACAATGTGAAGTTCCACCAAGTTCCAAGGATGCACTCTGAACGGCAGTGACTGCAGTGAGGTAGCCAGGGATAGAGCTGGCCAGTCCCCCAGTTGATCCAGGGAAACCTCTGAAGGCTCGGCAGACACAGATCCTGAAGCAGGGTTTGCGACAGGTTGTTCCCCGCAACACCGACAAAGGCTTTCTTGAGGTCAAGACAAGGGAGCGGGGCTTCACCGGAATTCTGCTTGAGGCAATGCTGGTCAGCTGCAATAGTCGGCGGGTCTTCATCTGGCTGCACTTCTTCGTAGGGGTTTTGACTTCAATGAAGATATGTTCAACGGCTGCAGGAATCTTCCTTTTATCCAGGATTTGGACTGGAGCAGCCGCCAGGTCTGTCAATGGTAAGGATCTGCACCATTCCAAAGGGACTGATCTCTTTCCCCATAGGAATGAGCAAACAGCAAGGGCAGTAAAGCTCTGGACTCTACTTGCTTCCAAAAAGTCAGATTGGCAGGCAAACAATAGCTGCAAGGAAATGGTGTGCCATAGAAGTCTACTGGGAGGAAAGCATGAAAAAGATAATATTTCCTAACAGATAGCTATGTCTGGAATTTCTGGGCAAGATCTTCCATCTTTGGGGTACAACTCAAGTGGACCTCTTTGCCCCCAGTGCCAGCCAGATGTATGTGTTCTTCTGATCCAGGGAATTTCCTCTACGGGGAACTTTGGAGGATGCATTGATTGTCAGATAAAACTTCAACATCCTCTATGCATTCCAAACTTTTCCTGCTATTGAAATGGGTGTCTGGTTTTGATTGCTCTGGACGCGAGTAGGAAGTGGTATCTAGGGATTCTGGGCTTGTCCATCTGTCCTCATGGTAGCCCCTGGTGAGGGAGAACCTGCTCTCTGTCGAAGGTAGGGTCGTCCATCCAAGCCTGGGCTGACGCAATCTTTATGCTTGGCCACCGAGGCTAGTTTCCAAGGAGTGAGACTTGGATGTGCGCCTTTCCATCAGGAGGCAGGCTACAGATGCCATCTGCGCCTGGAGATGGTGTAATTGTATATAGCTGTAAAGCTTACCTGTCCACAAGCAGTTGCCCAACGTTGGCTAGAGCACTTGCTCTATCTAAACTAGACTACTGCAACACTCTCTTCCTGGGCTCTTCTGAACACAACCTAAATAAACTCCAGGTACAGCCCTCAGCCTTCCCAGATCCTGTCACATATCCACACATAGACAGAACGCCAACTAACTACCCATCCGTGATAGAATCACACTACGCACCCTGGCCATCACGCACAATTGCCTCACAAATTCAGCCCCGAAGAACCTGGCGTACAAATTCTGCAAACACCAACCTACACGCATTACCAGATCTTCTCATTTCCACAACCTGATGGTACTGAGATTCAATCTAAAAACAGCCGGAGGAGCTATCTTCCCAGTACAAGCTGCGAAACGTTGGAACTCCATTCTCATCCCCCTCAGACAAGAACCCTCCTTCCTCACCTTTAAAGCCAATATACAAAGTTGGCTGAGCAACAAGCCTCCCCACTAAGATGCCCCCACCATGTAAACCTATCACTGCCTATTTATGATTTTGTTAACCCTGTGTCTGTCGTACTAGTCTATACCCGTATGATCTCCGTCCTGACCCACATATAACCAGGTCCAGTATTGTTTATATTGCACTGGATTGCAACGTGCCTGCACTTTCTGTATGTATGTAACTACTAAGTTTCTCAAGCGCCCAGTTAGCTCAGGGTTTGGCGCATGATGCAAATATTTCAAGGGGATTGGGTCTTCCGACGTATTCCATATCTATGACAGTAATCACCACAGCTGTGCTGCTTCGGAAAATCTTTCGGCGTCTGTGTCCTGCGTCAATGACGTCCATACGTCGTCCTCGAGGACCTCCTCCGACGGCCGACGTCACCAGATGTTATAAGTAGGACGCACGACGCCCGTAGCCTCAGTTCCGTTTTTTCCGCAAACGTGTTTGCTTCGGAGATCCCGGCGCGCCTCGACTCTTTGGAGTTTCTGTTATTTCTCGGTTCTTCGAACCTGTTCGTTTGGTGAAGTTTCTTCTTCGTGAAGGATGTCTACCTAGTCTTCCACCCCGCGTCCGGGCTTTAAGAAGTGCGGGGACTGTGGGTCCAAGATGTCGGTGACGGACTCGCACGACGCCTGCCTCTGTTGCCTTGGGGAGGCCCATGACACTGATGACTGTGTCGACTGCCAGTCGTTCATGTCCAAAGCCTTGCGGGAGCGCAAGAAGTTGTCGGTAGGTAGGGTGTCCAAGCCACGGAAGTCGAGGTCTGCGGGGCTTTCGACGGACGATTCGAGGAGCAATTTTCCACATCGTCGTCGGAAGTCCAGTGCGTCTCGGTCCTGGAGTCGGTCCCGCCACTCCTCTGCCTCTTCGAGGCACTCCCGGAAGCACCGTCATCGGTCACCTTCCCCTTCCTCATCCGAGGAAGCCGCCCGTCGGTGGGTCGCTTATCCCACCATGCATGCAACGCCAGAGGAATGGGCTTCCTTCGGGAAGAAAATGCTAGCGATTCTCGAATCGCAGGGCACCGGTCCGTCCGCGCCTCCGAGTGGGGTCGGTCGTGATCGGTCAAGAGACACCGCTCGCACGCCTTCAGGCTCGGGTGGTCGGCACGATTTGCAGGAGAGGTCCCGCTCGGACAAGGGGAATCGTTCTCATCATGCCCGGTCCAGGTCCCGGTCCTCGATGCCCTGGAGACCGTGTGAAACTGTGGTGTCTTTGAGGAAGACGTCGACGCCGAGGTCGTCGATGGACTCTTTCGAGGCCCCGCCTCCGAAGAAGTCGTCGGCGCCCAGGCTGTCGAGGGACACGCTCGGGGCTCCGGCCTCGAGGCCTGTGTCGACGCCATCAATGCTGTCGGCACTGCATTCGGCGTCGACGCCGATTCACTCGACGCCCTCAACGTCTTTCGAGGCTGTGTCGATGGGGGTACCCCGGGGCTCGGTGGAACCCCCTAGAAAGACTCTGGCCAAGGTCAAGCATGGCTTTGGTTCACATTCTGTGCCTTCTTACCGCCATCTTTAGTTTATTTCAGAGGTGGATGAGGGCTTGGATGATGGCATGGTTCCTGATACGGTGCCAGACGAGATTCTCTCGGGCCATAGCCAATTGGAGGACCTGAGGCAGTCCCTGCACGATGCGAGTGGGCTGGACACCTCTACGGAGGTGGAGTTTTGTAGGCCTGAGCCTGGCACTCATGCCGACTCCTTGTACCGGTGCCTTATGTCTAGGGTCACCGAGTACTTGGGATGGTCTGCTCCCCCGGGGGAGTTTTTTCAGGATGACCTTACGGATATCCTCGACCTTGGTCCACCAACTGACCCGGTACTGCTGTTTCATATGGCTCTACAGAGGAGGGTGGCGGCGGCTTGGACTGCTCCGGAGAGGCTCCCGGCAGTGGGCAAGTCTTTGCCGTGAAAATACCACCCAGCCAGTAGCAACCCCTGCTACTTGTCCAAGCACCCCACTCCGGAGAGTTTGGTGGTGCAGGCGGCTACGGCCCCGGCAAAGCAGGCGTCGTATCCTACCATCCCTCCTGATAGGGACGACAAGCGTTTTGACGGCTGGGCGAAGAAAGTGTTTTCTTCAGGGGGTATGGCGCTTCAGGCAGCCAACTCCGTATGTGCTTTGTCACGTTTCACGCACACTCTGTGGAACTGTGTTTCCTTAGCGGCTGAGCATATTCCCGAAGGGGACGAACGGGATGGTTTCCTTGCCATGTTTCAGGATGGCAAGGATGCCATGTGTGATGCCGTTCAGTCGGGTTTGGACATGGCAGATTGCGTCAGCCGGTCCATGGCAGCGAGCACCGTGATACGCAGGTTTGCGTGGTTGCGGAAGGCCCGGCTCCTCAACATGCCCTTTGACGGGGAACATCTTTTTGGCAGCAAGGCTGACGAGAGCCTTGAGAGGTTGCAGACCTCAAAAGATGCAGCGAAGTCGTTGGGCGCTGCAGTTCGACAACCTCTGCCTTTTCGTCCTAGGGAACAGCAATGGAGGGGAGGTTCCTTTCGTTATTACTCATCCTTTGGTAAAGCGAAAGGACCTGCCAGTCAAAGGGGCCACCGTAAGAGTGCCAGAGGTGGAAAACAAGGTACTCGAGGTGCCAAGGCCGCTCGGGCAGTTGCCTCTTTGCCCACTGGCACCACCGCAGCTGCTTCAGCTCAGTCATGAGGCCATGTCCCATGGTTCGCCGGTTGGGGGATGGCTGGCGCAGCATCTTGCAGAGTGGCGCGTCATTACTTCAGATGTGTGGGTTCTGGAGATCATAACCCATGGCTACTGTCTTCCTTTCCGGCAGAGGCCTCAAGACAATCCACCGGGGAATGTCTCTTTGAAGAGTCCGGATCCGCTCCTTGTGCAAGAAATTCAACCCCTGCTGGAGAAAGGCGCCATAGAACTGGTGCCTGTAGCGGAGAGGAACAAGGGATGGTATTCCCCTTATTTTTTGATTTCCAAGAAAGACGGGGGATTGAGACCCACCATGGACTTGCGCGGTTTGAACAAACTATTCAGGAAGGACAAGTTCAAGATGGATACTCTCTCTCAAGTCCTCCAGGCCCTTCAGATTCAGGACTGGTTGGTGTCGCTCGACCTCAAGGATGCTTATTTTCATATGCCGATACATCCAAAGCACAAGAAGTACCTGAGGTTCGCGGTTGACGACTCGCACTTTCAGTTTCGGGTCATGCCGCTCGGATTGACCTCCGCCCCAAGGGTCTTCACCAAGCTCATGGTAGTGGTGGCAGCGCACCTCAGGAAAGGGGGGATTCACGTCTACCCCTACCTGGACGATTGGTTGATCAGGGCGCGCTCGCCCGAGCAAGTCCTGGATCATCTGTCCGTCACCTGCCACTCGCTCCACAAGCTGGGCTTCTCCCTCAACTTAAAGAAGTCCCATTTGACACCGACTCAGAGGCTCCAATACATCGGAGCAGTGCGCGACACGTCCCTGGGGCAGTGTTTTCCTCCCCAGGTGAGGGCTCATCACATTCAGCAGATGGTGCACAAGTTTCAGCTTGCCTAGAGTCTCCCAGCGTTCCAGTTCTTGAGATTGCTCGGCCTCATGGCATCCTGCATTCTTCTGGTGCCAGAGGCCAGGTTGCGGATGAGATCTTTGCAATGGGCACTCAAGCTGCAGTGGTCTCAGTCCTCCGGCAGGATGTTGGACCCTGTTCAGGTGCCGTCCTCTGTCGCCCAGGACCTTCTGTGGTGGGCCGGAGAAGACAATCTGATGAGGGGGGGCTCCATTTTGGCTACCCTGGCCGGAGGTGACGATCGTGACGGACACATCCCTTACGGGATGGGGAGCTCATGCCAACGAGTTGACAGTCAGCGGTCGTTGGTCTCCGTCAGAGTCCAGACTCCATATCAATCTGTTGGAGCTGAGGGCCGTCAGGCTAGCCCTGAAGGCTTTTCTGCCGACTGTGCGAGGAAAGGATGTCCTGATCCTGACGGACAACACGGTGGCCATGCACTACCCCAACAAAAAGGGGGGGGCAGGGTCACTTCCTCTTTGCAGGGAGGCGATGCAGCTCTGGTTCTGGGCAATCCAGCAGGAAGTTTCGATCTCGGCAGTTCATTTGGACGGAGACGAAAACGAGACGGCAGACGCTTTGAACAGGCAGAGCGCGATCTCTCACGAGTGGGAGTTGGCTCAGGAGATTCTCCTGGAGATCTTCGCTCTTTGGGGGGCCCCTCAAGTGGATCTCTTCGCCTCCAGTGTCAACCGGAAGTGCGAGAGGTTCTGCTCACAGGGAATTTCCTCCAAAAGGAGCCTTAGGAGATGCGTTCGTGGTGGAGTGGTCATTCCCACTGCTGTACGCGTTTCCTTCAGTCCCCGTCCACCCGCAAGTACTGCAGAGGTTACGGAGGTTCGGTTCCCGGATGATCCTCATTGCTCCGGCGTCGGCCCGGAGGACGTGGTACCCGGACCTTCTCGACTTGTTCATCTGCCCTCCATGTCATCTTCCCTACTGAGACGATCTGCTCTCACGGGAGGGGGGTCAGGTTCTCCATCCAGAGGTCAGTTCCCTCAACCTTCACGCTTGGGTTTCTGAAAGGTTGAGGTATAAGTATTGGGACCTCCCTGAAGACGTGATGGAGGTGTTGCTTTCAGCCAGACGGCCAGCAACAAAGTCCCTGTACCGTTGCCGTTGGCGTAAGTTCTGCGACTGGTGCAGGGTTAAGAATGTGGATCCTTTTGCATGTGACATTCCCATGGTTCTGTCTTTTTTGCTTTCTTTGGCCCACAGGGGCTTGCAAGTGGGTACCGTTAAAGGTTACCTGGCGGCGCTTTCCATATTTAAGCGCTCGTCTGAAGAGTGTTCCTATTTTTAAATTCCTTTAATTTCTCAGTTTCTGAAAGGGCTCACTAATGTCTTCCCTCTGTCACCTTTCCAGGTGCCCGGTTGGGATTTGAACCTTGTTCTCAAGTTTCTGATGGGTGCTCCGTTTGAGCCTTTGCATTCATGCCCTTTGAGACTGTTAACTCTTAAAACTGTATTTATGGCTGCGGTCACTTCCGCTTGCAGAGTGAGTGAGTTACAGGCACTTTCAGTTAAGCCACCCTTCACTGTGTTTCATAAGGACAGGATTGTCCTTAGTGTTCGTCCTTCCTTTCTTCCGAAGGTGGTGTTGGAATTTCATTTAGGCCAGAAGGTTGTTCTTCCGGCGTTTTATCCTCCTCCACATCCTGGTAAGGAAGAGGAGAGGCTCCATAGACTTGATCCTAGGAGAGCGTTAAGCTTTTATATTGCACGCATATCCCGGGTCAGAGTGGACGATCAACTCTTCATTGGTTACGCTGGAAAGTGTTTGGGACTAGCTGTGACGAAACAGACTTTGTCTCGCTGGATTATTTTGGCTATCTCTGAGTGTTACCGCTTGGCGGGTAAGGGCCCTCCGGTCGGTTTACGGGCCCATTCTACCAGGGGTATGGCTGCCTCTACTGCCCTACAGAGGGGTGTTCCTATTCGTAACATCTGTGATACAGCCACCTGGGCTTCGGTACATACTTTTGTACGTCACTACTCCCTCGATTCCATCCGTGGGCAGGATATGGCCTTTGGCAAGGCGGTCCTTTACTCTGCAATTTGATTGGGCAGTCTAAATTTCTGTTTTCTAAATTCTTTTCCCACATTGGTACTGCTTTGGTAGTCTGTCATAGATGTGGAATACGTCGGAGGACCCAATCCCCTTGAAGAACACGTTACTCTCTTACCTGGTAACGTTCTTTCGATGGGATGGTCTGACGTATTCCATATCGCTCCCTCCCTGCCTTCCCCGCTACAGAATTTCTTATGCGATTGCAGCTTACGTTTCCGCAAGGCTGTGTGTGTCAGACTGGCAGAAGACTGGTGCCACACGTTCTGGGAAAAAACTACAACTGAGGCTACGGCGTCGTGCAACCTACTTATAACATCTGGTGATGTCGGCCGTCGGAGGAGGTCCTCGAGGACGGCGTATTGACGTTATCGACGCAGGATGCAGACGCCGAAAGATTTTCCGAAGCAGCACAGCTGTGGTGATTACTGTCATAGATATGGAATACATCGTCGGACCATCCTATCGAAAGAACGTTACCAGGTCAGAGAGTAACTTGTTCTTTGGTTTTGCTTATCCTCCAGCTAGCAGAGTGGTCACAGAGCAGACCATGTCCAGGTGAACCGTTCATTTAGTTTTGATTTGTCCGGTAAAGGCGTACCTGTAGCCCTCGGGGCACACTCCACTGATCGTCAGAGGAGTGTCCCAGTATTGGGCATTTTTCAAGCTGTTTTGTAGGTGTTAAGTAGATTTTTGCACAATCTTCTAGTGAAGACTCTGTAACCATCTAACCTCTAACTTTAATAGTAGAACAGCATGCCACCCAAAAGGAAGTGCCAGACTTTCCAATGGTAGCTGTAGCATAGCAGTTAAGCTTAAGTTCAGTGTGGAGGAAGGCTAGCAGGGAGGTACAGTTGTTCCCAGTAGTCACGACAAATACATTGGTATACACTGGTATAACGAAAAATATACACTTTCATTGCAAGGTCACACAGTGCTTCTATGTTGGTTTGCATTTTTGAATCTCGCTGTTGCCTTATTCTACTGCATTGCATTATATTCCCAAAGTGCTTCCCAATTGTATTTGCTTCTGTTTTCCACTGCCATACTTGCCTTTCTTCCCTTAGGGTCCAGGGTTGCCAACTATATTTTGCTACAGTGTATCAAGGTCCTTACCTGCCTTTCTTCCCTCAACGTCCAGGGTGTGGGTTTCCCCACCATATTTGCTACGATGTTCCACTGCCGTACTTGCCTTTCTTCCCTTAGGGTCCAGGGTGTGGGTTTCCCAACTGTATTGTGTTACTAACTTCCACTGCCATACTTGCATACTACGAAACATGATCGTATCCCACACAGACAGGCCCACTCAGCTGCATACCTCTCAATAAACACTGCTCAATTGCACACACCTAAAACACGCTTCACTTCATCCAATAGAATACGGCTGAGACCCATGCACAATTTGGACCAACCTTTCACATAATCTGACCCTTCTGACTATTCCACTCCCCTGACAGTTTGTCACAACACCCATACTCTCACCTGATAACTCTGGGTTGCTGCTAGGGACCTAGCCACTCCCTACCCAACTTTGTCCAAGCACAAATGCACACGCTTTTTAGAAATAATTTCTTTAACTACTACATCTCTGACTACAGTCTTCCGAAGGGCGTTCAACACCTACACCATTCAAGTATTTCCACGTTAGTGAGTGCATATGCAATCCCGCTATATTCGCCCCCTCCCTCGTGAACAAATCCCCTCACCACCCTCTTCAATCCCCACCCACCCTTCCCCACATGTTGATTCCACATGTAGTAGTGATCAGATCGCATTATATATACATATTCACTAATATTTGGGTTGACATTCTCCCTGTGCCTGACACCATTTGCTCATTGTTCAGTGCGTCATAGCCAAGTATCCTCCCCACTTAGTATGTACATTTACGTGGGGCTGTATCGTACCCCAGATTGAAGTACTGATACGAGTATACACAGAGAATACATAATCGCCATTCCCTACCACATCTTGCTCCCCGCCCCAAACCCCCATGGTACAGTGTTGTGCGTGCATCTACAGTACCGCATCCATCAACTCGCCAAACCTATCTGTACGGATCTGGTACCAAGTGTTAGGAAAGATTTCATTTATGTGCAATTTCCCCTCCATTTATGGACCCCCCCCAAACCTTTTGCTTTTGTGTGGCTATCCTAACCTGACTTTTTCCAGTGGAGCCCAGCCTTCAGCTGAACTCCCCTTGGCTTTTGCTCATGTATTGTGGGGAAACTGACACGTCCTTCAGGCTGTCAGTACTGGGAAACTGTTTTCCTTAGTCTTTGACTATGTTGCCTTTTCTTGGTAACTTTTTGACAGTGCACAATGTACCTTCCAGTACAGTGCGCTGTGGTCACTTTCCATCCCTAGACACCCTCGAAGGATTTTTTGGTGATTTGTACGAGTGTGCCTGGGACGAGCTGGTGCCAGCAGTTACCTTTTATAATGTTTTACTTCTTTTTACTAAGTTAAACTGCCTTACTGCAAGACTGTGGCCAGGTCTGAAAATGGCCGAGCCACAAAGTCTTTTGTTCTGTCCCATGGCCATTTTGTCCTTTGCCTTCACCCAGGTTGAGTAACCCAGGTTTTCCTTGTTTGGGCATGCAGCCTCTGCGAAAACCAATCTCTTTCGCAGGATTTTGCCTGTCACGTATGTGTGCCTAGCAAGAGCGCTGGGACTGTCTAGTCCCAATCCACACTAAGGGTGCCAGGATGCCTGGAGTGGCTGAATGACTGAGACCACCATGGGCCGTGACTAGTCCACATGTGGGATGCCTGCAAGACAGCAGATCTTCTCTTTGAAGTCCTCAATTTTGGCGCAAAGCTAATCTTGGATAAGAGAAGGGGCTCTGCAGCCATACCAGGTCGATCACCTGTGTTCTCACCAAACTAGAGAAGGAGCCAAGTCTCCTACACAAAGAAACAGACTTGTGAAACTGCCGGAGACGCTTTGAAAGGTTTTGGCACCCTTTGCCCTCTGGTGTCCCATCGGACCCCTGCTTTCTTCTTCGATCAAGAAGGCCTGTCGAGGCGCTTTGCCCCTTTGGAGTAGTGGGAACAACTACTCTCGGCACCCCCTGCTTACCCACCAAACGAGCCCCTTCGGAAGTGTTCCTGGGCCATCCAGTGAACTGTCCAGCTCTACCTCAGGGTAACCCTCAGCTCTGCTGCAGTCTCGAGTGCAGACCCGAGGCTTGCGACATTGCTTGTTTGTGGTCCCGTGCATTCTCCCGCCAAGTGTTGCAGGCCTAGCTCCCCTGGGTCTCAAATAAGGAGAGTGCGTAGCACTGTACGCATCCACGATTCACGCGTCACTACCTGGTGGTGACAGTCACTATAGTTCCCCTGCTGTTCTGCTCTCCTGTGCCCTGATGCCAGCTGCACCAGAATTCTCTTCATATCTCCTTCGGAAGTTAAGAAAAGGCAACTGTCCCGTCACAGACGATCGTTCTCCCCCGTGGCCGCTGAGAGCTGGAGCACCGCGAAACTGCAGTACTCAAACCTACTAGCGGCCTCGACTAAACCGCCAAAGTTTGGTTTGGTCTGGACTGTGCCAGGGGCTGGTGAGTACTTGCATAACTTACCCGTGGCCCCCTGGCAGAGCCGTATTCCTTAAAGGTATTTGAACTTGGCTGGGTTAGCCTGCGCTCCCTAGCTATTGTCCCTCTTTCAACACTGCTTTGCCGCCAAGGGCAGGGCCTACTCGAATAGTGGGAACATATTCTTCATTGCCTTAGGCCCCTTTCTGACTTGCTACAGCCCTGCAAAGAATATCCGCTCTTTTGTTCATCTGTGCGATCGTGTGTTTTTACGCACAACTGTACTGTTGAGCACAAGACTCCCCTCTTCTTAGGGTTGGACACGAAAGTTAGGGAACGAACTCTGAAGAATTGCCTATTGCCATTTGTGTATTAAACTTCACCCTTTCTTCACAGGTTGTGGTTGTAGCTTGTAACTAAATTGCACTAGGAAATGTAATGTATATATACTGTATAGGTTAAGGATTTGTGCGATCATTGTTTTACTCATCGCTAAAGTTACTTGTGTCTATTTGGTCCGCCTGACAATAAATGTATAGATATTTTTCATATACACTTCTCTAAGAGTAATTTGTGGTTCGTAGCTGTGTGTGCTTATTGTAGGCTTCCGATCACTCTAACCCCTCCGAGACTTAGTCTTGACTGCCTGCCAAGTTACCAAGATTGGTCTGGCTTGTCCTGAAGGTTCCCCTGTTTCACTAAACCGACGGTGGCCTCCTAAACTTCTTCCCACCAGGTCAGAGTTTAGAAATCCATCTAAAACACCTAGCTTTCTTAATATTGTCCCGTTCCAAATCACAGATCCTAACCAGTAGATCTAGCCATTTCTGTTTGGGACCAAGATGGCTTTTCTAGCCGAAAACAGAATGATTTGAGCAAACTGGCATATTAAGGAGTCCTCATGCCAATCCTCCCTCTGAATGCCAAAGATTGTCGCCAACGGTGTTGGTTGAGGGGATATCACACTTGCTTATTTTAGCAAGGCGTTGCATCATGTGGCTCCAACAGGGCTGTATGATGGAGCAAGACCATAGAACATGTCCGCTAATGCCCACTCCTCCGCAATTCGTCCAACAAAGGGGGGAGAGATTAATACCTGTGGCGTGTAGTTTGGCTGATGTGTAGTGCGTTCTGTTGATTAGTTTATAGTGCATTTCTCTGTGTCGTAAGTCGCAGGACATGTGCCTAAAAGTATCGAAAGCCTCATAAATGTCATCTACACGGAGTGGGTCACCTAGGTCTGCTGACCAGCTCTCCGCTAATGCAGTGATTCTGCTTAGGTTCTGCGTAATACAAAAGTCGTAGAATGTCTGCACTATGGGGAACTTAGATGTGACCTGTCCAAAGTCTGCTTCGCAAGCTGTCGGTTTGCTTGCTCCGGTTGTTGCTGTGGTGAGTTTGGTTATGATTGAGTGTATAGAGAGGTATACTAACCTTTGGAGGCCCTAAGTCCAACATATCTTTAGTAATTTGGAACCATTGAATCGTCCACTCATCCCCAGAGGTCCATGACCCGTACGTCCCCCCCAGTGCGTGCCATGTCAGCTGTGTAGTTGTGTGGTGGTTTCGAGGGACAGTAGAGCTTTGAGGGTAATCCATGGTGGGATTTCACCAGGCTGCGAGCCTGTGTTGGCTCGCATGCGGTGCGATTTGCGCCAGCGTGGGGCTCACAATAGCGTGGCGCTTTATCTCACTTGGGAGTCGACCGGGTGGGATGGCTAGAACTTCTCGCAGCATGAATGGGCTCATTGCCGGCAGCTTCATTTCCCGCCATCTAGTGGTATCTGTGTCATTCAGCCAGTATTTTGCCCATGTGACTTGCACTGCCAGAGTTTCCAAGACAGTTTCCAAGACGGGGGGGCCAGTGTCATGATGCCCGCTCCCAGGGAGCCGGTTCAAGCCCTGCGTCCCCGAAAGCGGACATCCAGTCCCCAAGGAAGGACCCAGCAATCCCATATGGGGGCCCTTTGGACAGTGTCCTGGCGCCTATGGCGCCAGGCTCATAAAAGACATCAGTCCTGGCGCCATAGGCGCCAGGCTCATTATGGGATTGCTTGGGTGCACTTACCTGTTGCAGACCATGCTGCAGGATCCCGGCCTCCTTGAGGCCTGAAAGGAACTACTTTACCTGTGGGACTAATTTACCATCCGGGCGTGGTCGGGGAAGGATACATACCTGATTGGAGGAAGGATACATACCTGGAACTTCTTCCAAGGCTATTTAAACCCCACCCGAACAGCCACACGTGCTTCGCGTTGTTCTGCATCTAGCAGCTGGACGCTCACTGTGTCTGCTCCTGCATCCTGACTTCTGCCACGCCTGCCAGCATCCTGGATCACCTGCAAAGGAAGAGAAAAAGAGAACAGAAGAAGGAAAAGTCCTTACCTGCTAAATCCGCATCCCGGAGACATCTCGCCGACAATCCTGAAAAGGAAGACTTTAATTTAAAAGCTCATCGCGTCGATCGCTGCAGCGCCGCATTCCACTCACCTTTACAGGGCGCCTCCATGTTCAGCAGCGATCATCCGGATTCGCAGTCACGCCCCAGCGCCGAGGGAGAAAAACACCAGAACAAAAGGTGAGAGAGAGAAGGGAATGAGGAAAGCTAAATCTCCATGTTAAGACTTACCAGTTGATTCATTCCCTCTTCATTTCGGGTCCGCGCCGCATCCTGGCATTTCCGGACCCCGGCCCCTAAGGGGAAAAAGAGACATCAGCGTTAATGAGTGAATGAAAAGACATTACCAAAAAACGCTCATTAAAGACTTACCTGATTTCTACAAGGATTTCTCCTCTCAACTCGGGTCGGTGCCTGTTCCCCGGCATTCCGTAACCCGGCCCCTATGGGGAAAAAGACACTAGCATTAGTACATTAATGCATGGACACAAGGGGAACCTCTTATCAAAAAACTTACCTGGAAGCCAAGCAAGTTTGGTTCTCACCAATCCGAAAATCCAGTGAAGTAACTGGATACCAACGCGCCCCTGCATCAGAAGCAGGATGGAGAGCTCGTCCTTCCAGACCCTAAGGTGAGACGCTACGAGGAATCACAGAAGGGTTTCGAGGAGGGTGAGAGGGGAAAGTGGGAAGCCGATTGCATTACCCTGCAGACAGTTAATCCCCTATTTTCGCCTACAGAAGGATACTTCTGCGAGCCAGACAAGCCAGATTTGGGGGCCCGGTCCAGTCCGTCTTCCGAACCCTGCGCATCACCTTAGAAGAGGTCACAGCAGCGCGAACCAGGCCAGCGCCTCCGTGGGAGTCAGGTGAGCGTTACAGCCAGGCCCCCAGGGGCTTTCGAGGCCTGTAGGATACTTTTGTTCAGGAGCACCTTCTTACCACACCAAATGAATGTAGCCACTGCTTTAACTAGTGTGATATATAGTTGTCGCGAAGGAGGTGTGGGGATTAATGTGGCCAAATAGATAAGTTTGAGCATTGAAGTCATCTTCACTGCATTTATCCTGCCTGTGAGTGAGAGTGGGATTGCATGCCAATTTTCTAGGTCGGATTGTATCTTCTGCACAACAGTGGGATAATTTAGAGCACTCGGGCCGGGCAAGTCTGCACCAATCGTTATCCATAAATATTTAATATGCTGATTTTGCAGCTGAAACAGTGCCACCCCGCCAGGGTCCCAGGGTATGTCTGGACGTAACGGCATGACCTCAGACAATTAACGCAGTAGCCTGCCACCGGTCTATAATCTAGAAGAATCTTCTGAATCCTGGGTAGATAGCATGCATAATCGTTGATAGGATGTCATCTACATATAAGGATACTCTATTTCCAACCGTCCCTTTAGTGATACCTGTCCACCCCTCATCCATGAATAGCCGCATAGCAAGTCTCAATGGCTAATGCATATAGCAGGGGGATAATGGGCTCCCCTGTCGCGTGCCAGTAAGTAATGGGAATGACTTGGAGGTGTGGCCGTTGGTGATCGCTGCTGCCTGTGGCGCATCTTAGAGTAACTGTATCATGCGTAGGATCTGACCAGAAAACGTGAACCCCCTAAGGACAGCGAACATATAATCCGACTGCACCCTGTTGAATGCCTTTTCGGCATCTAGCGAGAATATAGCATTACTTGGGTCAGAGGGGCCTATGATTATATGTAACAGATGTTGCATATTATCAGCAGAGTCTTGCTGAAGTATGAAGCTGGTCTGATCCTAGTGGATCAAGGCAGGCATTACCCTCTCTAGGTGCTGCGCGTGGCATTTAGTGAACACTTTTGCGTCAGCATTTATTAGAGAGATGGGTCAGTACGCGCTGCACTGCCAAGGATTTCAGCCTTTTTTGTGAAATAGAATAATACTGGCCACAAGCAGGGACGGTGGAAGATCTCCTAGTTCAATTGCCTCAAAGAACATCTGTCCCATCTTGGAGGACAAGGCATCCCCCAGGCGTTTATAGAGATCATTTGGCAGACCGTCGGGACCTGATACTTTGCCAGAGGACAAGCCTCGGATTGCAGCAGAGACGACTTTGTCTGTAATTGGTGAGTTAAGCAGGTTTAGATCACCTGGGGATATTGTCGCCAAGGGTAGAGGTTGCAAGAGCTTGTGTACCAATTCTATGTCTCTGGGTGGGGGTTCAGCGTATAGGTCTCTGTAATATTCTGCAAAGCAGTTGTCAATGGTCTCATCTGCGGATAGCACCCTGTCTGCTTTTTCTTTTATGGCCTTGGTGATCTGTGCATGCTGGCTGCCCCTCAGGGCTAAGATCAGCAGCCGTAGCGGTCTATCTCTAATCACGGGTATTTTCTAAAAATCCCCGTCTTCCTGAAAACTCCCAGAACCCTAGGAACAACCCAGGAAAAAGTTAATGTTAAGCCATGTGCTAGACTACAGTTGCCCGACTAATAATTAAATAATCCCAACACGATGAGAACCGGAGCAGGGGAGGGGGGGTCTTTTTCCTTTTTAGGACTATTGTCTAGAAGGATGGTTTTCACCAGCATGGGGTCTTGCATGGATTCACATGCTCATGAATATTCCCCATCGTCAGGCTGGGAATCCTCAGTAAAAAGAAAGCAGTATCGCTTTAAAATTAAAAACTGCTAACCTTCTCTATAGCCAATGAGTGTCCTTAGGTTCATAGTGCCCACAGCCAATGACACTCGTTCCTCCTAAGCGCCACCCCTTGTGGCCATCTTCAGATTTTACTGCACGTGTTGGTAGTCCTCGTGCTTTCCTCCTTGGATTTGTATGCTGTTTTTTGGACTATTTTTGAACCATCACACAGTGACTACCGACAGCGAAGATTGTCTCTTTCATCGTTGGATCTTCTCCTTGTGTCCAGCAGATCCAGGTTTGGGCCTAGATCTTCACCTCTACCATGCCCAATGTGGCGAAGAAAAGTCTCTTCAGGGCCTGTGAATCCTGTGGCCTGAAGAATATTTTCGTCTGGGATCCTCAAGTGCCTATATTGTCTTCAACCGGATCATGACGCGGACGGCTGCAACATTTGCTGTGGTTTCCTGTCGAAGACCAGGAAGGATTGCCATCGGACGTTAGTGGCTTGGATCGAGCAGGAGAAGGCCTCTGATACAGCCTCCAGTCGCAGTCATGCCTCATCCAGGGCTGGCAGGTCCATGAGCGTTCTCCCTCTGGAAAGAAGAGGTCGATGTCCATTGAGGATGCTCCTTCTGGGGAGATCCAAAAGAACACGAAACACCATGCTCCATCTGCTCACTCAACGGTCACTGCGGCTGCAGGCCAAGTTCTGGAAGGGGTCGTTCTACGTTGCCAGCTCTGTTGGCGATTAGCCTGCCGGCTGGTGGGCTACTTCCGTCTCGAGGAAGTCCCATCTAAGCACAGGCCGTCGAAGAGCAGAATTTCAGGAGGCCCGGCAGCGGCTCTGCCGTCTTTGTTGCCATTGACAACACTGACCCATACACGACAACCCCGTCCACCAGGACCACCACTTTGTCGACAGCCTCTTTCACAACGACCAAGACCACTGCACCATCGACGATCGTCCTCGTCGACAAAATCATACAAAACGCCTCTTCCGTCATTGACGAAAAGTTTGCTAGCGACGGTCTTCTCCACCTACACGACAATGACTACTCTGAGGGTCTCTTTGCCTCCAATGCCTCTGTCAACTGTCCCGACCATGACCTCATCGGCAGTGGCGTCTGTTCCCATTCTACAAATTCCCATTGTGGCATCCATCCCGAAAGATTTGGGTAGATTGAGGGACTTGCTGCTACCAATCGATTTCCTGCCCAGGCCCTCCCAAGGGTCTTCTCCTACTTCCATGGGATCTCTGGGGAAGTCTCTGCATATATACACCAGTTCTGCGGGCGATCTTCCAGAAGACCTTTACTCAGACCATAAGGGAGGTCAGGGACCAATGTCTCAGGAAGGATCACCGTCTCATTTGCCATTCCAGCCCTTTGACCCTCCAAGGGGTTTCAGCCCAACGCCTGCTCTGGCTGCATCATTTGCACCCCCTTTTGCACTGAGGGACATGTCACTGGACATCCTGACCACCATACATAATTTGGTGTAAGAGATTCAACAGCGGCTGCCTGCTGCTCCTGTACCATGTCCAGGACGAAGTTCTCCCAGGCCACCTAGGCGTCAGCCCACAACCCCCGTAGGGCACCGGGTACTCCTGGGCCGGGACTTGGGGGCATTGTCCCCATGTGGAAGAGGAGCCAGTTTGCACAGACACTGATACCTCTGTGACTCACACTGATGAGTTTGAGGATTATGTGCCCACTGACGGGGAACCGCCAGATGTTGACCAGGGCTTTGCCACCAGATGAAATTGTCCCCTTCCACTCCATCATATCGAAGGCAGCCAAGCTCTTCAATCTGTACCGGAGGAGAAAAATAAGGAAGGCTTCCTTTTTCAATGCAGTGTTTCCACAAGGAAGACCATTATGTCGGTCCTGTTGTTGGACGACGTTTGGGAAGACGGCTTGGCTATCATGAAGGCTCCACATACGAAGCATGACAGGCTGGAGAAGAAGTACCGGGTCCTGGATTTGGCACCTAGGTGTCTCAGGTCTCAGTCCTCTAGGGACACAGTGGTGTTGGCCGCCACCACAAAGTGATCATCATCCGTGGTGCCTCCAGACCAGGACGGCAAGAAGCTGGATGCGGATGGCAAGCTCATCATTTACACTGCAGCCTCCACCATCAAAGCCCCCAAGGCCTTTCCATCCTGTCTTGATACGACAGGGAGCTTTGGTACAATCTCAGGGTCATCCTGGTTTCCTCCCTGATGACAAGAAGGCTGAAGCCTTGGCCCTATTGCAGGAGGGAGAGTAGGCATCGAATCACGCCATTACAGTTGCGTTTGATATAGCGGCTCAGGGTCCCGCCAGATGGGGAATGGTGCGGCCCTCCGGCGCCAGGGTTGGCTGAAGGCCACACATTTTCGTGCTGACCAAGGATGTGGACATGCCGTTCAACGTGGACAACCTATTTGGGAAGGCAGTAGATGAAACTCTCCAGGCCATCAAGACTGACACAGAGACAGCATGCTCTCTGGGCACCCTGCAGCAAAGGAGATAGACTTTTAGTTACCCGAGAGGAAGAGTTTCCAGGTCCTCCAAGGGGTACACTACTGGCTATTGTCAGACCTCCCAGGATGCCTACAAGGGCCTCTCCCAGGCCTACGGCAGTGTAGGCCAATGTTGTCTCCCACCCTCCAGGACACAGACGCTCAAGCAGGCCTGAACGGCCGTGGACCCACGCCCCCACTTTCGCACCCCAGTGGAAGGCCTGCTATCAAATTTTGTCGAGCGATGGAGAAACATCACCACAGACAAATGGGTGCTGGACGTGCTTCAGCAAGGGCACACTCTAGAATTTCAATACGGGTGCCCTTGCATTCTTCCTGTCGCGCGGCAAGAACTGCACATGGCTCAACTGCTACAGGGGGTTCAGGCCATGTTGCGAAAAGGGTACGTCTCTTGTAACCAGGACTAATGTCTGGCAGAGGGACTCCCAGGACCCCCCTTGTTAATTTGCATATTTAAGTAACTTTGGGTCTCACCCTAAGTTACTAGGGGAATCCAGACGTGGACCCCTTGCTCACAAGAGAGGCACAGCTCCTCCCTACTGATGAGGCCCAACCAGACCGAAACACTTGTCTGGGGATGCCGTTAGTACTCTTGTTCAGAGGAGAATTGCCTAGCATTTCGGTGCTGGACTGCCCCAGGGCAGGAAAAAGACTGATATGTTTGGGATATTTCTTCTCTGTGAAAGATAGTGAGCTAAAGACTCTGGGTAAGTTTCTCGTAACCAGGACTAATGTTTGGCAGAGAGACTCCCAGGACCCCCTTTGTTAATTTGCATGTTGCGAAAAAGTGCAATAGAACCGGTCTCTCAGCTCGTCGGTCTCTCAGCTCGTCCGGGGCTCCAGAGTGTACTCCAGATACTTTCTCGTAAGGAAGAAGTCAGGAGGGTGGCGACCGATCCTAGAGTTACAACGCCTAAACAAGTACCTAAAGTCCAAAAAGTTCAGGATTGCCACGTTGCAGCACATGCTCGACCAGTTGGTGGAAGGGGATTTTCTGGCGACTCTCGACCTGGCGAACGCATACTTCCACATCCCGTTTATAGCGTTGCGGCAGAGGGGCGGGAGAGACTTCCTGAAGACTTTTGCTTTCCTTAATGTGTGATCTAAACAGCTGCAGTCGGCGCTGAATAGGCGGTTAGTTTGAGTCTTAACACCATGAAGGTACTCTCCCTGAAAACAGGTATGCCACCTAGCCTCTTCATTTCATCTAGCACAAGCACAACGAATCCAACGCAACCCTGTCACACCTAAATGCTTCTGAATTCTACGCCAGTCAGAAACAAAGTAGCTAGAGGGGGTTCACTCAATATGGATATTTGAATGTTCTGCAGTGGTTCCCTATCGGCTCATAGAGCTAGAGCAGGTTGGAAATGGGCTTGCCCCCAGTCCAACACAGGGAGCAAGCCAATAAACCGTCTAATATGGCCTTCCATGACAAAAAAAAAAATCGAACATGAATGTTCTGCGAAAATATCAAGTGTTAATCATTCCATCTCTGACACGGCAATGCTTGAGAGTATTCCAGTCACAGCGCAACCAACTGAATCTATTTATTTGACTCTGTCCGCAAAGGACGTTGCTGTCATTGATTTAGACCTCAATGACTCTGTATTTTCTGACAAAATGTTATCTGAAAATCTTTCAAAATCTCCTTTAATGTTTACTGAGGTTTCGCATTCGACAGCAGAAACTGTCACCTCTACCTCATGCATTGAGATCAGTAGAACACAAACTAATACACATGGGAACAATACGTCATTGGGTATATACAAACCTGATTTGACATTAGATGTCACTCTGCAGGCAATGAATTTGGCCATCCAGACTCTTGGCAAAATATACAACTCGGTTGATAAATGATTATCAGCACAAAAAGCGCTCATGCTTAAAATATTGACGATACAAGAAACGATAAAACTCGGAGTACAGCCACACTTGTCTTCTAATCTATCAGCACTCCCACTCAAAGTTCCTGTGTTCTCTATTGCGTGCCAAACCTATAACGAGCATGAAGGAAGGTCGCATGCGCCCTCGCCACTAAAAAGTGGAGCGAGCAGTGAGCTCATGAGTATCCTTCCTTGCATCAACACCATCATATATGATCCCTCATTGAATGATGATCTGTTGCCTCAAGAATCGAATGCAAGTGGACCCAACAGGCTTGCAGTGACCACCCAGGGGAAACTTCATTCTATCTTTAATTCGACCACTTCCAAGCCCCTTAAAAAAAGGAATGTGCCATGTACAGTTGACAAACATCAGTCACCAAATACTGGATTCAATGGAGAGAAAGAAAAAGATTTTAAAAAACAAAAACAACAAAAAAATAATAAAACCCTTGATTTAAAACAATCAAAAAAACATGAGCGCCCCAGAAAAAATTGGGGAATGGGTCAACAAAACGGTTCATCAAGATGATATCCTTACCCAAAAAAAACAATTTCACTGTGTTCCAAGCCATCAAAAATAAATACTCCCTACAAACGCTCATTAAAAAGAAAATGAGCCTAGGGACTTTTCAACCCACTCATGCATTAAATTATCCTCCCTTAGATCAACTCCTTAAAATGATGAAGCAACCGAGTTCAGTTGATGCTTCAGCCATCAACACCAACGTGAACCCGGCAGTCAAGCCCAAGGTATGACCCAACAAAATAATAATATAAAGATGGCGTCTATTGATAGCCAAGAAAAAATTGAAATGAGAAAGGCAGTTGACGCCTTCATGTCGGGGCACACTCAACCGCGTATTGAAATGCACAATAAAGCACGTGAGCCCACACCACTGATTTCGTCTATATCCTGCCCATCATGCAATACTACCCTTGAGAGTCAGACTTCATCTCCGGAGTCGAGTGTTGTAAACACACTCTTGAAGGCCCCTGAAAGCCATAATATCTCCAAACCGGACCTGAAATACCTATTCAAAGTGTGCTACATCATGCTAGAACAACAAGTACACAAGCAAACGACTTACCGCTGATGAATGATCTCTCTGGGATGGTTACTCGCCTGATTGAGAATGCGTTGGGAAATCTTAAGACCATCAATTCACCAAATCAGACTGTGGCAAAAACCGAAATATCTAAGAGTAAAAACCTGAGAAATGAGAAATCCATTAGTAGAAAGAGAAACCCAGCGTCTTTCTCCTTAGTACTATCCTGCAACCCCTCTCCTTCCATTCAATATGACTTAAATCGTAGGGCGGTGATGGCGAAATTTTCAGAAATCCAACTATTAGAAGATATCAGGTCGGCTGATTTAGCATTAGTTGACTTCCCGGACAAAAGAAATTTGAATGCTGTAAAACTCTGGATGAATTCCAGAGTAGTACAGAATTTAATTTGGAATGCAAAAGAACCTCTACTGAAATTGGGTTTTAACCTGAGCTCTGATCAATCTACCACACAAGTGTCCGCATCTGTTCAAAGTCAACCCCAACTGAATGCCAGATTAATTCAAAAAGGGAGTAACGTCATCGCAAACGGGCAGTGTGCCTGCCAACATAACATGCAACAGAAGTAGCTAGGCCCACTTGTAAACACCCAGCCTCTCTCCCTTGTTAGTTGGAACTCAAGAGGTTTCAGACACCTGGCAAATACTAATCAACATAAATTAAATAATCATGATGTAGTACCTGCAGGAAACATGGCTAATCTCTGCCCCAATATGGGTGGGCTATGAGGTATTCTTGAATCCAGCCATTAAGTCAACAATGGGAAGGCCCATGTCAGGACTCATAACTGCTGTGAAAATCAACCATGGTCTCACATCTAAATTGTGGGCGATGCCGAATGAATTTATGATGATGGTGAGAGTTGAGTCTGGCATCGATAAATACGCTGTATTGAACGTGTATTAGAACCCTGTGGCTATAAGCGATGATTGTTTCTTTAAAGATTTGAACAACTTATTAGACATGGTGGTGGAAGATAGCCACACAAGGCATCTTATACTAGCTGGTTGAATTTAAAGTGTTTGGACAATAAGAGTGGGCATGTCAACCGGAGACTTTTGCGATGGAAAAGCTTAATTTTTGACAGAGGCTTACATGTTCTCAATGGTACATTTGCATCAGATATACCACCGGCTCCAACCTGGCACAAAAGCTCATTGGTATCGGTCATAGACTATATTTACGTGAATATGAAATTGTGGCCGGATGTTCGAAAATTTAATGTCATCAACACCAATGCCAGTGACCATAATTTGTTAAAAATTGGAATGGGGTTCACAGACTCACAGCAACTGTACTGCAAAGGTATCCACAAAGGGATGTCTAGTGGCAAATGCAGGAGGAAACTGTCTTTGATGGTCGGAGGATGCTCTAATACACTTTAATGAACGGATAGAAACATCAAAATCGGGTGACAACAACACACTAGAAAATGTCGGCATCATATATAGCGATGCAATTCAGACATTTCAGCAAACTAAAACGACCAGTAACACAAGACAAAATCACTTGCATGTCTTTGACAATATGATCTGATCAAAGAAAACTGCATATCGAGCTGAGTTAAGAAAACTCACCAAGCAACCTCCCGCTACCAGAACGGTTCTCTCTAAAAAAAATTACGTAATCAGTACAGGAACTGGGTCAAGGGGCATAGATCTGCGTTATATCAAAGAGATGGAGCTAAAATGTTGTGCACTCTGGCCAGTAAGAACATCTCCAAAATGTGGTCAATAATGAATCAAGCCACGGTCAGCATCAAATTGTTACTCAGACTACTGCAGTTAGTATGCATCACTGGGTATCTCATTTCAGTCAACTCTATGCAGCCCCTAGAAACCGTCCTAACTTAGAAGCAGCAAAGACACCAATTATCTTTAATTTACCTTTTGACGAAATAGAGATCTTAGATCTGATCAAAACTGTTAGCAAATCAAAATCAGTTGGGCCTGATGGCCTCTCCAATTTTGTCATGCAAATGCATCCGGAGCTATGGGCTTCCATATTATTTAACATTTTCAGCGCTGTTAATAACAGCCAAACATTGCCACATACATGGACTGAAGCGATAACTGTTCCGATCTACAAAAAGGGTGACAGCCAATCACCAGACAGCTATCGCCAATCACCTTTGGACGCACCCGGAATTTTTTTTTGTAGAATAATACTCAAGGAATTGAAGGTATGGGCTGAAGAGAACTCGCTGCTAAATCCTTTCCAAGCGGGTTTCGTGAAGGGCTTGTGCACCACTCCTAATATATTTGCACTTTCCCTGATACAAGCCCATCAATTATCACAAAGACAACCCTTATATCTAGGATTTGTGGATTTCAGAGCCGCGTTCGACTCGATTGATCGATCTGTGCTTCTGACAAAACTAAGAAAACATAATTGCCCTTCTTCCTTGCTATCATTAATTACTCTTTTTCACCCAAATACTTCAATGCGCGTGCGCGTCTCACTAGATGGTATGTTCACACCACCAATCGCAACGCATAGAGGCCTGAAACAAGGTTGGGCCTTAGCTTCATTTTTGTTCAATTTTTATATTTTGGACATAGGTGATTTTCTCACAGATTGTGTGGGGGATCCCCCAAAAATTGGAACACAGCAAATTTCATACTTGTTATCTACGCGGATGACCTGGTCCTCCTGTCACAGACACCTATGGGTCTGCAAAACATGTTGGATCAGCTTGATGTGTATGCTCAAGCCAACAATCTCAGTATTAACAATCTGAAAACTCAAACACTTAATTGTAATCCTAGTCGAGAACCCAAAACGTACAAATATAAATGGCATCTGCAGCAGCACAAACTTGTAAATACATGCCAATATAGGTATCTTGGTGTGCCAATTCAACATAAAAAATCACTAATGCAATATTCGTGTGAATTGAAAATCAAACTATAAATATGGTATCCCAAACTAAAATACTTATCAAAAAATGTGGTAAGTTCTCTATGAAAATATCATTGTGCATTACAAAATGAAAGTTACACCGATTTTGTTGTATGGCGTTGAAGCCACTCTACCAAAAGAACGCAAATTTTGGGACTACATAGAGGCGACATATTGGAAACGAGTTTTACAATTACCAAATGGCGCACCTCTTGCGTTAATTCGCTATGAACGCCTTCACTTTATTTGCATGTATCATGGAAGCAGTGCGCCTATTTTCGGAAGTCTCTGGAAAATCTAGGCAAATCATCTATATTACAAATCACAGCCCATAATCTACTTACATCGAAAAACAAATTTCCACTGAAATGGCGTGAGCATATCATTGGTGTCTTAAGTAATGCAGGTATCGCTATACAATTACTTATTGCAAATCCCAAACGAGCAAAAATAAAAATCTTCCAGCACGATTGGGCGGAAGACTTTACGAGATGCTCGATGCATAAAGATTTTGATATCTATTTGTTTGGCACCAAAAGGCATGGGATAACAGCAGATTATTTAAATATCCATGCTCGATGTTTTGTAGAAAAAAACATGAGATTCAGGTTCAATTTGTGGACAACTCACAATATATTACATCTGAGAAGAGTTTTCCCCATTGAACAAAATTATTGTCGTTACTGCTTGAACACTAACCAAGCAGAAACTCTACAGCATCTATTAGTTGACTGTGAGGCAATACGTAGCGTAAGAAGCAAATGCTTTAAGGGTAAAGTGGTGTTTCAGAATCATCTAACCCATCTTCAAAAATGGCAAATGCTATTCTCTAATCCTAGAATCACAATACAGATTGCAATTGTTCAATTCCTGCCACCTCTAATGTGTGACGAACTCCACAACGACCTTGATTTAGAATGATCTCGTAGTCTGACCTTACACTTTGGTAATACAATAGATAAATGACTGTTTTTGTATTAAGTGACATTTTAGATGTCACACACACTATTGATCTGAGTGCTTAAGGAATGAAAAAAGAAAAACATGAAATGTGACATATTACCTAACTCTGTATGTTTATAACCTATTTTATTCTTAATGTGGAATTTACGAAACTGAAGACCTCTGTGATTGAAATCGGCCCTTTTATCTCTGTATCTTCATTTGCATTATATATTTCTGTTTACTATTATGTATGAAACACGATGTGGATCATATGTTAATCTTCTTACTTCTTAGTGTGCATGCATTATTGTATTTATAGGTTCTCTCACATGGTCTTCTCCATTGTCTCTTATTCTATTTTATCTATTGTCAACAAGTTAAATTGTTGTAATGAAATATCTTTTGTATGTATTTGTAATGATAATTTGAAAAGTTGATATATCAACTGACCAAATAAAAAAAAAGGAGTTTTCCACCAGCGAAGGCTCCTACCCTGGCTTGGGAGCTGAACATGGTCTTGACTAAGCTCATGGGGACTCCATTTGAGCCGATGCATTGTGCCCCATTGAAGTTTCTTTCATGGAAGATGGCTTTCCTGGTGGCGATCACCTCGGCCAGACTAGTCAGGGAGATCCAGGCCCTCTCATACACGCAGTCATACTTGGCCTTCTATGCTACCAAGATGGTGCTGTGGACTCATCCCACCTTTATGCCAAAAGTTCCTTCGGACTTCAATCTCAACATGCCTTTAGTCCTGCCAGTTTTCTTTGCGAACCCTTCTACGCCTGCTGAGAGGGCTTTGCATTTGCTAGACGTTGGTCGTGCCTTGATATTCTGTGGCACGCACAAAAGATTTTCAGAAGACGTCTCAACTTTTCGTCAATTTTGGACCTGCGGGGCACGAGAAGGCCCTGTCTAAGGCTTCCATATCCAGGTGGCTCTCTGGCTATATCATGCACTATCATCGTGTGGCCAACAGACCTCTTCCAAGCTTGCCAAGAGCCCACTCCACCAGAGACATTGCAGCTACAACAGCGTTTCTCTCTAGTGTCCCCCCTGTTTGACATCTGCAGGGCTGCTACATGGAGGTCTACCCATACCTTCACAAAATTCTACTGTGTCGACAAGGATTGCAGGAGGAGTCCTGAGTCGGCCAAGCGGTACTATGCAACCTATTTGTTTGAGGTGAATCTGTTCCAGGGGTAAGTGTATTGCATCTGTTGAGCCTTGCCACCTCCCGTGGTTGTGTATATGTACTGCTGTAACTCTTGTTCTACAGCATGGGTCTTGCATGGTTTCACATGCCAACACTCCCTTCTTCCCCTCCATTGCTCTTCTTGGTTTATACTGACACTTTATATGCGCTACAAATTTTGAAGATGGCCACCTGGGGTGGAGCCTAGGAGGACGAGTGTCAATGGCTGGGGGCAGTATGACCCCAAGAACTCTGATTGGCTATAGAGGAGACGAGCAGTTTTCCGTTTTAAAGTGAAACTGCTTTTTATGTACCGCGGATTCCCAGCCTGACGACAGGGAATATTCATGAGCATGTCAATCCATGCAAGACCCATGCTGGAGAACAAGAGTTACAGGTAAGTAACTTGTTCCTTAAATTCTCTCCATATGATATCGTAGCATGTCCCCGTTCTTAGTGTTTTATTATTTTATTTTATTTTAGCAGACTTTTTAAGGCCACCCATTTCCCCTTTTTTACTGCAGACTGATTGTTGATTATGAATTGGACTGCGCATATGCGCCAGAAACTGCTGACAATGAGCCCTTGTACCATCCGATGTAACTGGGGGAAAGCCATTGCACTAATGGCATTGAATTATGCTAACTCAGTCCAGATCAGATAATAAGCCGTTCGCTAAAGCCTTTGTCAGCACAGGGGTAGAGGCCCTATGCCCCTGCCCTGAGCAGGCGTGACCGGAAGTTTACCTTCTAGGTTACAGTGAACTGGAAGTACACTTCCAAACATCATTGCTAACACATGGATAGAGAAGGTGGACTGAGATGTCGGTATGAAGAAGTAAGCTCTTTGTCTGGCTGGGAGGCAGGAAGGTCTAACCTTGATGTTATCGATTTTTCAGTAGACATGCTGTTGATGCCCTATAAAGAGGTGGGGTCTGGAAGGCGAGGTGTGTCAGGAGGGAATTATTCAAAAGACAGTGTTGAGTTCCGACAATGTTCGGAATTAGAAACCACAAGCAATATATCAGAAGCCATGAAATCAATCAATGAGATGCCGGAGCCGAGTCAGTGCTTCTGAACTCCTTTATTCACAATATAGAACTGGTGCCAGAGGCGGTTACCCCGCCTCTTCCCCCCAGCGTGGGGCACAGCCCACTACCAATATGCAACAATAGAAATGGGACTTGATTCCCAACAAACAATGTCATTGACATAGAAAAGAGGGGACGCAACATCTCCCCGCCACTTAAAGAAGAAGTGGACTCTAGTTCATGTCTTCAATCCATCGTGTGGGCCGGCGTATGGTCCGTTTCGACGGGCTACGCCTTGATGTCACTGTCCGGTTTGCTGACGTGTCACTGTCACTGTCGTCTCTTTCTTCCACTTGGTATTCTGATTCCACATGTGACGATTCATAGGTGTTCTGGGCCGACTCTCCAGGAGGTTCGGTGCTCCCTTCAAAGTTCTTAAAGAATGATGAATTTCTCGTGATTGTTCCACGCGGGTTGGCTGCAGTTATCATGGACCCGTTGGTGTGGGTTACGGTCAGGGGTTCAGGTCTGAACGCGGGTGTGTCCTTGGTGTTTTGGTCTTGACGCACTAATACCACATCACCCACTTGAATGCTGCAAGGTTTGGCTTGTCTCCTTTGATCCGTGTATGTTTTTGCCCTCTCCTTGCTCACCCTGTCTCTTGTTCTGGCATCATCAATGATGGTTGAGGGTGGACGGATACGGGGCTTGTGGGGAAGCCGTGTCCGTATGATGCGGCCAAACATTAGAGTGGAAGGGCACTCACCCGTGGTACTTTGTGGGGTGTTACGATACTCTCTTAGTAATGTGCAGATGGCCTGCATGAATGACCCATTGGTGATGGAACACACTTGCAGTGTTCTCTTGAGGCTTCTCATGAATTTTTCAGCCATTCCATTGGCTTGCGGCCACAATTGTGTTATTGTCCTGTGTTGGAACCCGAGATGTTCTGCAAACATTGCGAAGTCATGGCCACTGAATAGCGGCCCATTGTCTGATTTTACAGTTGACGGTATTCCATAGTCGGCAAATGTCTTGTCCAGTGCAGGTATTACGGCCTGTGCGCTGGTTGAGTGTATGAGAGGTACCTCCGGGAAGCGTGACATCTCATCCACGATTACTAAGGCATACTTTCCATAAGCTAAAGGTCCGAACATGTCGACTGCTACCTCGTCCCACACTTGCAGGGGCATTTCTGATGGCTGGAGTGGTGCTGGGAATGTTCTTGGGGCTACTGCTTGACATGTGAGGCATTTGCCTAGGAGTCTTTCCACCTGCTCATCCATTTTCGGAATCCAAACTTTGGTCCTCAGTTGTCTTTTTGTGGATACTATTCCACGATGCCCTGCGTGGGCTATGTCCAGTATTTGTTTTTGTAGACTGGAAGGTATTACGAGCCGGTTTTCTTTGAGAGGCAACCCTTCCGGGGACACTGACAGTGTGTGTTGCACTAACTTGAATGTTCGAAATAGTGCTTCCTCTGGAGCAGATAGACCCGAGGTGTGTCGACCCTTCACATGCCACTGGCCCGATTGTACACACTCTTTAATGGTTAGCAATAATTTGTCGGTGTTGGTGGCTTCTATGAGTTGAGCTGCGGAGACGTGCTTCGGGAGCGCGTTGTTGACCAGGAAGTTAACATATTGATTTGCTTTTGTGGACTGTCTTTCCTCTTTTGCTGGCAGAGGATACTTGTCTTGCAAGCAAACGAATACATCGCCTTTTGTTTTTAACATCACCGAAAATGAGAATGCAAGTCTAATTACTCCGACATAAAGTTCCTGAAAATGTCATTTGTAGGAGTGGCGTTGAAGAAAAAGGCCCATAGGAAACAAAGGGCATAAAGTCTTTGAGCAGTCCCTCAGTAATAGTGAAAAGCCAAGTAATTCCTAGTTCACCACTAAAGATGTAGATGCTGCTCCAGAGGCAGGTTCGATGACCAGCAGCCCCAGGAGGAGAAGCAGCGCAGCAGGATCATCCCCAATGGAAAGCAATGAGAAAATGCAGTTGAGGCCTACCTGTGAAAAAGATTTACCATGGACCACTACGACTCCTCAGGGGTAAGTATGCCGAATATCCCACCAACCCAGGACCCCTAGTTAGGTTTCTCGGGTCCTGGGTTGGTGGGCTATTCGCCATACTCGGTCGTTTTCCAAAATGCAGTTTCAGTAATGTAAAATACCCCTTTAAGTACAAGGCTTCTTTTGTGGGAGTGGTTTACAGTATCCAAACCACCAGGTGCTCGTACCCCGGATCAATCGTGACTCAGGTGCCAGAAAGAAACAAAGTGACTTTTCTGGTGTAGACGGGAGGGAATTCAGCAGCAGGGAATGCCCGAGGAAGGCATAGGAACCTGACCTTGCAAATGGGGCATACAGCCAGCAGAACATGGTCCCATGATGAAGAAACGATGGAGGAGAGCCAGTGAATTCCTGACGAACATTGGAAGTCGAATATGTCTGTCCTAACGCCCTTCTGGATGGCAGCATATTCAAGGTGCTAAAATGGCAAGGCAGTGATAAAACGGCCCACATGCAGTCCCTGCACTGAGTTCCGACCCCATTCAACATGGAGGGCCAGGGTCGGAATGAGGTTAGACTAGCAAGTTCTCCCAACATCCAGAAATACACATTGGAGGACCCACGATCCAGCCAGTATTGTAAAACGTGGTCCTTTAATTGAAAACGCTGGGAATCCTTCAGCAGGTAAATAAACCTGCATGGTATTCGGGGAAAAGTCAGCAGAGTTGAGGCATAGGTTGGGTTTCCGTGTATACTCGTACACTCATGTGATGGACAAAGCCAGCTGTCCACGAGGACCTAAACAAAGGTTACGGTGGCCAGCCGATGGGGGGCAGAAAACACCAGAGGCACTGGTACACTCCCACTAGATGTGTAATGGCTTAATTATAACTAAGTACTGTAATTAACCAGTCCAAACCACTATAGCGGCTACAGGCGTGGGCTCCCAAAATGCTCATGTGTAAACAATAGCTATTTTAGTCCTACCTTGTGGTTGCCCTAAACAAAGCAACACCCTAGAAACAAAATGGCAGAGCAGTATTTAGAGAAACCATTAATATCACAAAAGCCACCTAATGGTACATCAGAATACTAATGGTATAAATCGGGTTGCACCCCTGTTGAAGCCAAACGTAAATAGTAGCTGCCACCACCCAACTCCCTAAAGCCAACATATGCTGATAAAATCACAGTAGTTCCAACATGGGGGGCGTTAAAAAGAACCCCTATGCAAGGAGCCATATGGACTGCCATAGAACCATATACTAAACACGCACTGGCAATGCCAACAGTTTTGGTTTTTGTTTAGGCATGGGCTAGTCATTTGCCAGTTAGTGAGGCAAATTCCTATCTCATGACTATACAGAAGCCAAACCGTTAGCTTTTCCAACACAAGTTGTTAACAAGACTTCACTTAAGAATGCATACTGCTTATAAATCAAGTGCTAAAGGCACACTTGGTGAAGACATTTTGACTACACCAGTAGCCTATTAACAGATTCAATAAAGCCATTAACTTTCAGAAGACTGCTTTGTAATAACACTGACAGGCACTTCGAGCACAAAGTTTGATGAGACAGCTTGATGTTAAAGCTAGCTCAGAGATCCCAGGAGATGTGTTTTACGTGGGGAAGGGCAGGAAGTGGGTGTGAAAGGCCATAGGTACAAGCATGTTAACGGGCAGTCCATAGATGGGTAAATAACGAAAAAACATCTACAAGATTTCTGTCCCTCCTCATATACCATCTACCAGCGATGTAGCAGCAGGGGGACAACAAAAGATGTCCCTCTGACCAACAAAATAAATCAGAAACAGTGTGGGGGGAGGGTGAGAGTCGGGATCCCATAAAATAGGACTGCTGAGCCCTCCAAAAAGGAATCCTGCCCTAACAGTTGACTTCTTTGCACACAATCTTCAAGCATTACTACCCAGGTCCCTTGTCATTTCCGGATGACGTTTTGGATGTTGCTTCAGAATTTTCTGTGCTAGTTAATGGTTCCTTCCTCTTCTCTTTCTTATAGCTTCTGCACTACTTTGGGAGCCTTTCTAAAATGAGGAATATGTGGCAGGAAGGAATCCATAAAACGACCACATTACCTATCTTGGTAATGTTCTTTTTGATTCTATGACAAGACTGGAGGCGAGCATTATGCTTCAACTTCTTTAATTTACTACTCCTCAGCAGTTTCAACAAACCAATAAAATCAACCATAAACAGGAAAAAACGTCTAAACAGACTTTTCATGCTTTGAAACTACAATCCCCATAGTCTCTGTAGTCCATATCCTCCATGCTCAGCTATGACCACTTCCTGTCCCTGAGCTCCTCCTCTTCTTTTACTGCTCTTCAAGCAGATAAGTACCATTCTGTCTACCTCTCTATGTATGGAGTGATTGAGAGTTATAGATTTCAAGATTAGAGAAAATAGTGTATTGTATCTTACATTGTGTCAGCGCTGCGTAGTATAAGGTTCCGTAGTGTGTTAGGCACATTAAGAATTTAACAGTTCGCCGCATACGAAGTGCCAGAGTAAAGCGCAGCGTTAGGGGCGCGCGTGTAGTGTAGCAGCCCATTCGTGCGGGCAGACCCCGCAGCGCGCACAACCCGTGCCTTATGTCGGGCACCTTAGGGGTTTTACGGCGCCGCGGGGAGTCGTACGCCTCGCAGGGCCGTACGGTAGCAGAAGCTTCCAGTTCCTCTCTTCCGCGAAAAGAGGAGAGCAGCCGGGCAGCGAAGCACTCCCCCTCCCCCCTCCTTCGTGGGGGCGGAGCCAGCCGCGTGTGGAAGTGGCCCCCTCCTTTGGGAGGGAGGGAGGGGATCAAGGCGAAGCCTGCTTCCGCGTTGCATTGTTTTCTGCGGAGCGGTGCTTTTCGTCGCGAAGCCGGGCCCAGCGGTGAATTGATTTATCTTCAAGAGCGGATAACCGGCTCAGCCACGCCGATCCTCGATAGCAGGGAGCGTCATTGCTCCGGTGACAAGCCAGCTTCAGGGCTCGTGTGTTGGATTCTCACAGCACGAGGAAGTGCTGGAGCCTGGCAAGGCTGAAACAAGGCAGAAGCCTTGAACAAAACACAGTGCCCTCCACGCTTAAAGGCACATCTTGACAAAGGCCTGCTGCAGGCACAATTAAGCACAATTCAGTCCGGTGCAGCCCCAAAAAAAAGATATCATTAAAGATTGAATATTAAGACCTGGTAGACAGGTACGCAAGCAGATACATCCGTAGGTATCTAAGCACCTATAGAGTGAAGGGCGTGCAAAGACACCGTGACAGGTATAACAGGCACACAGCACCCTCCAAGAATGTCGGACTTCGAGTGGAGCGAGGAGGAGCAGTCGCTGGATCTAGCGGCCAGCTTCAAGGAGGTGCTAGGAAGTTCACTTATAGATGCAGTGGCTCTAGGGGTGAAACCCCTGCAGGACAGGCTGGAGTCCCTAGAAGCAATTCTACACCAGCCCACAGACAGCACCACTCGGACAGAGCGCATGCCCAAAGAACCCTCAGAAGCAGGGTCGAAAGGGAGTACCAAGGCCTGAAAGAGGGAAGCCTCTTGCGACCCCCAGGGCCCACGAGATGGGGCAAAAGAAAAGGCCCCGGAGGTCGTCGACGCCTTTGGAAAGCTCCGAGAAGCATACTTGCAGCGTCAGACTGTGCCAGACCTCATGACCCTCACTCCAGGGGACGAAGATGATGGAGAGGAAAACCCAGGCTCGGAAGAAGAGCCAGAGGAAGGAGACCCTCCCTCCCAGGACGAAGACGAGTTAAGGGAGGAGGAGGAAGTAAGACCCAGCTGAGGGAAGAGAATCCGCAAAGAAAAACACCTCGATGAGGTGGAGGAGGATATGTTCGATCCGGGCAGTATCCAAAATCCAAGATCTTCAGACTGGCAACCATCACCAAGGGTAGCCCAGTACATGACTAAGAGACTGAGGAAAGCATTGGACAAAGAAGTCCGACAGCGCCTTCGCGCGGAGTGTCCTTGACCAGACCTCCCAGGCAAGGTGGCCGAGACTCCGGAACTGGATCCCAAGATGCTCACCTTCGTTTCAAAATCCAGTAAGGACCCCCCCGTAAGGGCATCGATAGATCTTGGCGAAGCTGCCAGGAGAAGGTTCTCGATCTAGCGGGCCCGCTCTTGAAAATCATGGACTTGGCAGAGAGGACGAGAGACACGGGAGAAGAAGTGGACCCCGACGCCCTGGCAAGTTGGGCACAGAGAGCAGTATGCCTCCTAGGCAATGCGAACTGCGCCAGAACGCCGGAGAGGCCTTTTGCTGAAGATAGACGCAAAACTCAGTGACTTAGCCTCTTACGAGGCAGGAGAGGCAGCACAAGAACTCCTCTTCGGTGAAACCTTCGGCAAGGAGATGGGCCACTTCATCGGCACTTACACGTCGCTAGAGAAAGCCCAAGCTTCGATTCGTAAGATCTTCCCGAACCATGTTTTTGCCGGGACCAGCCGTCACAGGGGTTGTTCGGCTGGTCGTAACCAGGGAGGACGAAGACCCCAGAATCCCAGAGCCCAATACTGGGAGAATAGGCAGCAGGACTTCTTCTTCCCAACCAGAGGGCGATTTCAAAGAGGTCGCAGAGGGAGAGGAGCAGGTCGTGGCCAAGGATTCACACAAGGTGAGAGCAACGCATTACCCTCCAGTAGGGGGGAGAACTGGTATGTTCTGGGTAAACTGGCGCACGCTTTCCAGCGACGCCTGGGTGCTGCAAACAATACTAGGTCTTCACCTAGAATTCATAGAACACCCCGTGCAAGAACGCAGGCCTCATCAGCAGCAACTAGAGCGCGCAGAGCAGGAACTGTTAGACCACGAACTGCTGCAACTGGCAAAGAAGAGCGCCATAGAGAAGTGTCTGGGAGACCCTAGTTTTATAAGCAATATGTTCTTAGTGCACAGGAAGGAGAAGGTCCGACCCGTGATAAATTTAAAGGAACTGAACAGCTGGGTGGTGTACCGACATTTCAAGATGGAGGGCATCCAACAGCTCCGAGACTCGCTCAGAGAGAAAGATTGGCTGACGAGGCTGGATCTGAAGGATGCTTACCTGACGATTCGATTTCGCTGGAAAGGGCGGTTTTGGCGATTCAAGACCATGCCCTTTGGGCTTGCATCAGCTCCCTGGGCCTTCACCAAGCTGATGAAACTGGTGGCAGCGGCAATAAGAGAGAAAGGGATAAGATTAATCATCTACCTAGACGACCTTCTGCTACTAGCAGAAGACCGAGAGACCCTCAGATATCAGACGAGATGGGTCCAGGGCTTGCTAGCGTCCTTAGGGTTCCTAACGAACATAGAGAAGTCAGATACGGAACCAGCACCGAGGCTAGATTTCCTGACCTTCATATTGGACACCAGGAAAGCGACGCTAGAGCTTCCAGCTTGGAAGATCCGTGATATCAAGAGAGAACTAAGAGGGTGCCTGGCAAGAGAAGTAGTTTCCCTCAGAACACTGGCAAGAATAGTGGGGCTGTTGGCAGCTTCCATTCAAGCCATATTTCCAGGACCATTGCACTATCTTGCTCTACAAAGGCTAAAGATCAGACATCTGCAGCAAGGCTTGAGGTATCATCAAGCAGTACCTTTAGACCCAGAGTCGAAGACAGAGTTGGAATGGTGGTTGAGGAATATGGACGCCTGGAATGGGCGTGCCATTTTCGGAGACCGTCCGGATCTAGTCCTAGAATCCGACGCCAGCCGGCTGGGCTGGGGTGCAAGGTGTGGAGACCTACAGACGGGGGAAGTGGAGCGAGGAAGAGCTGCAACTCCACCTAAACTGTCTCGAGCTACTAGCAGGATCGTTTGCGATCAGAGCCTTCACGAAAGGGAAGATGAGATCGTGTGTCCTATTGAAGATGGACAACATATCGGCAGTATGGTATATAAACCATCTAGGGGGTACCAAATCCAAGATGCTAGCTGAGTTAGCGAAGGACTTCTGGCATTTTTGCCAGCAGTCAGAGACATCTGTCACAGCAGAGTATCTTCCAGGAACACTGAATGTAGTAGCGGATTGGAACTCGCGCTACCTCAGGGATTCCAGCGATTGGAGACTGGATCCAGCAGTATTTCAGAGGATGAGCGAGAGGTGGGGCCCGATACACATAGACCTCTTCGCATCTCAGTTGAACGCTCAGACGGCGTCTTACTTCAGCTGGAGGCTAGACCCGGGAGCTCTGGGGACGGACGCGTTCCTTCAGGAATGGAGCGGCGGTCCTCACCACGTTTTCCCCCCTTTGTGATGCTGAGCAGAGTACTGGCGAAGTGCCGGAGGGAGAAAGCGGAGCTGTTGGTAGTAGCGCCACTGTGGAAATCCCAAGTGTGGTTCCCAACATTTATGGAGCTAGTAGTAGATCAGCCGAGAATACTCCCGAAAGGGGAGGAATTACTCACGGACCCGGCTGGGTCATATCATCCTCTGAGAGTGAGGGAGACACTCCCGCTCATCGCGTGCAGGATATCCGGAGACGCTGGGCGCTGCCAGGCATTTCACAGCAAGCTGCTCAGCTCATCGCAGAATCCTGGGCTCCATCGACAAGAAGGAGCTACGACGCGGCTTTGGCCAAGTGGTCTGGCTGGTGCAAGGGGAGATGTGTTCATCCCATTTCTGCACCTATAGCGATGATACGGAATTTCTTAGCACTGTTATTGCTAGATGGGAAAGCATTTCGCACTATAGGAGTTTACAGATACGCAATATCAGCAGGACATCTGCCGATAGAAGGGGTTCCAGCAGGAGAACACCCAGCAGTGGCCAGACTCATCCGAGGGGCCAAAATTTAAGGTGCCTTCAGAACCGCAATATAAACGGTATGGGACGTTCGTGTCATCCTTAAGCTATTGGAGAGCTGGCCCGGGATTAGATATTTATCCCTGAAACAATTGTCAGGGAAACTAGCAATGCTTTTATGTCTGGTCTCGTGCAAGCGAGTATCAGATGTCAGAGCATTGGAAGTAGATAGGTCATTCGGACCAGGGGGAGTAACGTTCACCATAGTGCAGAGGACTAAGACGGGTACTTCTTCAGTACACTATCCATATTTTACAGTACACCTAAATGGTGCCTAGCAAGCTGCGTCAAAGGATATGAAAGCAGGACTGCAGAACATAGGGCAGCGAATACAACACAATTGCTTATAGCGCGCAGAGGCCTTTTCAGGGTGTATCCACAGCTACCATTGCCAGATGGGTGAAAGAGGTCATGCAAGCAGCAGGCATAGATGTGGGAAAGTATGGAGCGCATTCAGTAATAGGAGCCATGGCATCCAAAGCCTTTCAGACAGGAGTATCCCTTAGAGATATTATGCTAGCAGCTGATTGGACGAATGATCGTACATTTAAAGAGATTTATTTCAAGCTGACCGAGAGTTTAGCAGACAAGGTGTTGGGAAGCTTTGAACAAGCATAATGCTCGCCTCCAGTCTTGTCATAGAATGAAGATTACCACTCTTAACTGCGCAGGGAGTATTAATTCTATTAAAGACTAGGAGGCGAGCATTAAATTCCCATCCAAATTATGTATTGCGTAGGATATATTTGATTCTACATATGTTGAGAAATGTTAGTGTGAGCAATACATGGACGCCTCCCTGATTTTTCTATTTTGCATTCTCCTAGGGGAAGAGCAGAAGAACAATTGATGTAGGAGACTAGCAGCGATAGTCGCCTGGAGTTGAGGAAGTTCGACATTCGGTTTGGAGTGGTTCAAGTCTTCGCCCAGTTAGAAGGACTTTGTGTGGAGTTTATTGAATGACTTTTCAGAGCGAGTAAAAGAGAGGAGGAGCTCAGGGACAGGAATTGGTCATAGCTGAGCATGGAGGATATGGACTACAGAGACTATGGGGATTGTAGTTTCAAAGCAAGAAAAGTCTGTTTAGACGTTTTTTCCTGTTTATGGTTGATTTTATTGGTTTGTTGAAACTGCTGAGGAGTAGTAAATGAAAGAAGTTGAAGAATAATGCTCGCCTCCTAGTCTTTAATAGAATTAATACTCCCTGCGCAGTTAGCAGGGGTAATCTTCATTATTTAGTCCTTCCTTCCACAGATTTCTTATCGCCCTTCCAAACCACATCTCATTCAGAGGTTCTTGCCCTCTGCGGTTCCCCAGCAGATGAGTGCAGCGAAAACTGTGTGGGCTTGAGGTTATGGGGCGCATCAGGCTGCATGGCGACACAACAGTGCATTGGCGCCCTGGTGGCTAAAAACATTTTCAAGTCCAGACTGATGCTGGAATACACATTTCTAAAATGAAGAAACTATGGGGTTGGGGACTAATATTTCAAAAAGAACATTACCAAGGGTAAGTAATATGAATTTTTCTATGATCAGCCACTAAAGAACAGGTTTCTTTCAAGATATTTTTCATGGTTTTCTTCAAGAGGACGCACTCCAGGACCCATTTGGCTACATCATTCTATCAAATAGGCGGTGTGTCCAAACACTGATGATGCTGAATAATTCAGTGTGGTCTCCAGAACATTCTTAGTAGTCATTTTGGCTCCTCGCGTATTTTTCTGTTTCATTTCAGCATTATTTTGTCGTATATTCTCAACTAACCAAATCAAAGTTAGCCTCACATGTTGGTTGTTAATTGCAGGTCGAGCAGACAAGGCCTATGGATTGTATTTGCTTGAATAAGCCGTTTAGGCACACCCTTATGTTTATAAAGTGCCATAGAAAACTAAAAGAAAGAAGAGATGAAAGCACCACATAACGATAACAGTTTCATCAACAAAATGTGTATTCATATTAACCAGTTTCCTTGACAGCCATTGTGATCTCATCCTACCAATTGGCTTTGTTTATGGTAAATGCGCTTGCTTGTCATTTTGAGCAGGTACAATATAAATGTACTAATGGATGGCAGCTGTGCATGTCTAGCATAGTTCATGGGTCGTAGTGGAAAAATATGTGGACTACATTCTGCATTTTTTAAGTTTCAGAGTCTTGATGATATTCCCACTTGCTGCCCTCCAGATGTTTTGGCCTCCAACTCCCATCAGCCCATAGCCAGCATAGTCAATCCTGAGGGTTCATGGAAGTTACAGGCCAAAACATATGCATGCCCACAGCTTGCCCATCACTGAAAAGTTGATACCAAACAGAGATACAATGCAACAGTGAAAATGCTTCATTTAGTTTTTGTTCTCAATTTAATCAAATGGAAGTGCAGCATGATTAAACTAGACTTGTGTTTTTCTTCCAGACAATTCTGGTTACTGGGGAAGAGGTGGCTTATTCACTGCTCTGGAATCTCGATCAGATGAACCCAAAAACGTTTACGAAATGGCAGGAACAATGAAAGGTAAGCAGTATCCACAATCCCTAAAGTGAGACTATTATCCTCTTTACATTTATGGGCAGAATTAGTTTTTTGGTCCTTTTTGTCTGCTAACGGTAGACCCCCCCCCCCAACCCCATTCCTTGAGCTGTTTTAGAGATACACAAGCACATATGAAAACGGTATCTCTCTGCTTGGAACCTTGATGAATAGGGAATTCATAATTTATACAACTATTAATCTTGCAAACAAACGGGAAATGATCTAAGCGATGGGTAGGTTCAGTATGCGTCATCTGGTCATAAAATAAGAGCCATAATTAATATAAAAACCAACACGTGCATTGAATAACTTCATTGCCGCAGTACAATCTTCTTGAAAAGTTCATCTCCCGGCTAGTGTCCTCAGCATATAGAACTGACTTTGAAAAAGGCCATTGACCCTTCTTGTAAAGATGAATTTTCTTTTTTACTTTTATTTTTCCAATATTAAGCAATCAATATTAGACAAACGTGAAACATGGAGGACAATAATTACAGAGTTGGATTTCCATACAGTGTGTACATAACCATCTAGTCAGTGTCCTACACCGAAGGCTAACTCATTTCACAAGATCAGTCTCATCAGGATCCAATTCAGTTTCTAGTCTGTCCAAATGTCTTTCAGATTAAATATGGAGTGTTTATAAATTGTAATGGAGTACATCTTCCTGCATATTCCTCATTTTAGATAGTAATCCGCAGCGTCATCTGGTTCTCTGAAAGTTTTCTCGAGCAGGGGGCATAGTGTGACTTGAAAATCGAGGTCCTTTGACACTCCTACTCACAACACATGACCTCGGTTCCTTTTTTTCATGTGCTCAGTGCACTGTTTGGAACTTGTAACTGCTTAATTGGGAAAAGGTTCTCTGTAAATCCTTTACTTTGCCCGGTAACCAAAAAGCCTCATGGGTTATGCATTACGCTAACTGCGTCTCCACCTCACACTGTCTGTCTGTAGTGTTTTGGCATGCACCATGACTTTGAAGACTTTGGGTCATGTTAAGCGATGACTCAGAAGGCTTTGCCGGAAAGGGTAGCAAAATTGGCCCTTTGCCGTTCCTCTTCTGAGTGCACCGAGGGGTACCCCCATCCAAGAGCAGGTCCGTCTGCTGGGATGGAGGCTAAGAAAAGACATCCAAGAAGCATAGGAAACAATCTAACTCCAGCAGTGAGGCTCATCATCCTTCATCTGCCTACCGTGAGAAGAAAAGACGTCACACTAAGATGGCTGAATCTTCACCAGAGAGGAATGTACTTTTTCCCAGTAGCTTCTTTTCACTGTAGTAGTGGGAGTATTTCAAACTTCATATGCCTGATATTTTCACAAAGTCCACGCAACTAACAGCAATGACTTTGGATAAAGGGCAGAGGTTGGTCCCACCACACCATTGAAGGCAGGCAGAATTACCCTCAAGAGAGCAGCCGCATTACAGAGCTCGGCTCCAACTTCAGTGGCTCTTTTGGTACCATTGGTCCAAATCAAGTCTTTGGCTTCAGCCTCTGGCGTCTCAATACCGGAACACCGAGAGTTGGCGTCAACCTTTTCCCCTGTCTGAGCAGATGATTATTTCGAAATATGTGTCTGAGTCACGGAAGCAATTCTTACATTCCAGACAGTCAGTCTTTGATGATAAAAGTGATCCTATTGCTAATCTGGCAGCAAACACACGGGATGCTAGTGGGCACAATAATTCGCCAGACCTTCACATGTTGCAGAACTTCTCAGTCACCCCAATGCTGCTTTTCAGAGTACTCTGATTAAAGGGGTGGAGTCCCCGGGACTGGAGCAAGTGTTCCAATATTACTCTGATGTCCCATTGTGTTTCTTCCATACTTATGGGAGTCCATCCATGGGGCAGGACAGGCGCCTTTTTGCACAGCAAAATATAATGGGCCTCATTACACGGTAGGCGGTAAGGGTTTACCGGTACCGGTAAACCCTTACCGCCTTACTACGAGGTCCCTTTGCGGGACCCGACCTTAACGGCTGGTTTTACCAGCCGTTAAGGAACGTGCCCGCTAAGGGACCTTGGTGCTAATTACGGTACCGCAATTTGCGGTACCGTAATTAGCGCCTTCCCCATTCCCATTGAGCCCTATCGGGGCAAAAATGGGAATGGGGAAGTGCCTTGGTGAATGGGGAATTACTGCGCCCGCTCACCTTGGAGTAGGGCGGCAATTCCGCCATCCACCAATGCGGACACGGCAAAATACTGGCGGCAACCATGGCGCTTATAGCGCCATGGTTACCGCCTACTGTGTAATGAGGCCCAATATCTTTTACTTTTTTGATTGTGTGGTGAGGCACCAGCAACACCCTTTGGTCACTCTCTCTGCCTTGAACGGGACTGGATGCCTTTGCATGGCATGCAGTGAACTTTTTCTTTTTCCCACATATTTTTTCCATCTTTTTTCCAAATTCCCTCGCTTCGGGTGCAGCACCTGTGAATTTTCCTATATGTTTGGTGTAAAGGGATTTTCGGCATGCGCTTTGTGCTGTAAGAATTATGCGGCAGTGGATTCAAACAGTCTTTGTGCAGAGTGCTTTGGCCCCAAGCACAGGTAGGTAGACTGCTTTGTGTCATGCTTTTTCACCCCCTGTGTTGTGCCATAGACTTCTGTGTTGGGAAGACACCATACAAAGGCCTCCTCCGCTGCACGATGCTGACTTCATCAGCAACAAAAGAGGTTGTTGACTGGTAAGTTCAGCATCAGATTCTTCGGCACCCTGTTTGCCTCACTCGGATGTGAGGAAAGCACTACTGCGGCTCACCCAGAGGCCATAAAGACATTCACTGGTGCTTGCAGTGAAGGCTGTTCACAGTCTTCTAAGGGGTTCCAGCGGACCCGAGGCGAGGCCTGAGCATCAGGAATTTACTGGGCTTGCTGAGCCAGAGGGTCAATGACATGTTACCGGGGCTCACTCAGAGGATTCCTCATTCACTGCGGTACGCCGCAAGGGTTCCGGTGGGGTCATTTGCACTGAGCTCTGCCTTGAGCAAGTCTCCTTGCGCCTCACATATGGTGTGTGATGGGTAGACCGGTGACCATTCACTTAGGTCTCAGACTAAAGTTTTGCAGGAGTTGGCTCAACTGCTTCACACCTCCCACCAAAGGGCGGCTTGACCCTCAGATAAACAAAAGGATTTATCTGTGGTGGTTACAAACACAGCTTAAGCAGTGTCAGAAGTGTCATCTCCCTAGGCACATTTGTCAAAGGCTTCCATCAGTTCTTTGCAACAACGTCCGCCCAAGTTAATTTGCTTCCCACTGTTAGCAAGGAGGCTTTCAAGGTGAGCTGGTCACCAGTTTGTGGGCTACATCCTGTCCTGTGAGATACGGGACATCTTCTGTCGGTGCACCTCTCCTCAAAAGCATCGTACATGGCATCTTGCTACTGCATCATCATAGACACCAACCGCAGCATTGACCTCTTCTTCAGAGGACAGATTATTTTACAGATTTCAGAGATGAATGCACTCTGATGCAATGGTGGATTATTTCAAATGCCTTATTAAAGAGGTGATGCCACAAAAGCCATTACAGCCTTAGCCTTCTCTACCTCCAGCGATGCCTCCCCTCTTGCAGCCTCCGGTATCCCTAATGCACCGCAGTTCCATATCGGATCCAAACACTGTGGTCGCAAAGACAGATTCAGCTTCTTTACCTCTGCCTGATTCTGGCGCAAGAGGGAATCAAATACCTAAACCAACTGACACCACAGCTGCTCCTATTTTGAATGTACGTCTTGCAGACCCAATCAGTGCAGACAAGGTTATAGCAGACACAATGACGACACTGAGGAAGATATTTCACTGTCTGCCAAGGCCTTTCATAGTAGAATGTGGGGAGTTAAAGAATGTTTAGGCCTTCCCATGCAAGAAGAAGCTTCAGCTGTACTTGGAGTGCTTTCGGAAGTGCTATCTCTCCAGAATCAAGACTGATCAGGAGTGGCCTTTCAGAGGAACATTCTGGTGGAAGCAAAAAATGTGTGGAAAAATCCACATTCTTCTAAGCACGACAGCAAGAAAGTTGAATCCAGATATTGCCAATTGCAGTCCAATTCATTGTTCTGATCAGGTAATCAGTAGCCCCAATCATCTGTTGTTGCCGCAGCCACACTATTTTCAAAGTCATCAATTGGGACAATCTTCTACACCTTTTTCAAAAGAGGACAAACTCATGGAAGTGTATGAGCAAAAACGTTTATGCCAAAGGAGCTCTTCAACTGCACTGGGCCAATTGTGACACTATGCTAGCTGCTGCTAATCGGCACTCATGGGAGGAGATTGCAGATTTCCAACAGTTCCTTCCCCAGGAAGAAGTGGCAGTTTTCAAATCTGGTTTCACTGATGCCAGAGTAATGGTGCACGATTTGAGAGTCTTGACCTCTAGAGAAATTTGCCTGGGATTTGACATGCCCCGTAGACCATGGGCCAGAGCTACTCGTTTTAATAAGGATGTCCAAGAACAGATCATGGATCTTCCCTTTGAGAGAAGAGATTTAGTTCACTCATCGATAGTTGAGCAATTGACCAAGAAGAGGACCTCCACTTGGACTGCAAAGTCTTTGATGGTACTGACAAAGGCTCCCCAAAACCTCTGATTTCAGGTCAAAGAGTTTTGAGTTGTCTTTGGCTGCTACGAAGGAAAGAACAGGCAGCCAGATAGGTCCCCTACTGGAAAAAGGTGCAAGCAACTAAGATCTACCACAAACTGCTTCTTCTCTCCCACCTCAGCATCCTCTTTTGATACAAAGAAGCAATTAAATATCCATCCAGATCAACTCATCCCCGGTGCGTGGGTGAGGGACGGAGTACCATTGCTACTGGAATTTAATTTGAGAGGATTCCTGAGTCACCTGGGTTGTCTTTTGGGCCTTCCATTTACCAATCCCCCTTTCTCCTCCTTTGTCTTCCCCCTCCTTCAAATAGCTTCTTCAGCTAGATTTCTAAGGGCGAACAACCTGCTTCAGATCAGGGCCATAGAGAAAGGCCCCTTCTGCCCCACAGAGAGAAAGAGGAAGCACATTTTACTCTTGACTCTTTACTGTCCCGAAGAAGAACCAGGGTGGCCTGCAGACAGTATTGGGTCTTCCCTTCCTCTCCACTAGAGAAGCTCAAGATGGTCATCTCCGCTCTGATTCGCTCTACCCTTTGCCCGGGAGACTGGGTGTGTGCTGTGGATCTGACAGATGCTTATTTGCACATACCTATTGCTATACCTCACAAGAGAGTCCTGGGATTCTTGCTGACAGGCTGCCAGTTCCAATATGTTAGCTTGAATACAGCTCCTTGAGTTTTCACAAAATGTATGTCCTGTTAGCAGCTCATGTATGTCGATAGGTGGGTACATTACCCATACCTGAACTACTGGCTCATATGTGTGAAGTCAGTTCAAGTTCTACCGTCTCTTCAGCTCCTTTGGGACTTGCTTTTCAAGTTGGGTCTATCGGTCAACAAGAAATAATCTTGTCTCTTGCCAACTCAAGACATCAGATTCATCGGGTTCTAATAGAATGCAAGCTCAAGGAAGGTTTTCACCACGGCAGAGACAGTACAGTCTATCAAATTGGCTCATCAACCAACTTCAGCCTGGTGGTTCCTACAGCTGTTATGTCACATGACATACTGCATTCTAGATGTGCCCTTTCCTCTACTGAAATTGAAACGTCTTCAACTCCGGAAAGGTAATCTGTCAAAATGCCAATTCCTCCAGATTTGAAAACAGATCTCAGATGGTGGAGCGACGAGTGCAATCTATCAGTTGGGATTCCTTTTCAGGATCCTCCCCACCAGCAGGTATTGACCTCAGACTCGTCCCTCACAGGTTTGGGAGTTACACTAGGTCAACTTCAGACACGTGTTGTGGTCTCAAGTGGAGAAATACCTACACACAACCATATTGGAGCTTCTGTCAATTTTCAGAGCTCTGAAATAGTTTCTTTCAGTCACTCAGAAGTCCTCGGTACCGACTGCTTGACGGCTATGTTTTATTTAAACAAGCAAAGAGGAACAAGAACACCACCTCTTCGTCAGCTGGGCACCCACATCTGGCAAATCAATAGAAATTACTGAAGCAAAAAAAAGAAACAGATTTATTTTCTGCTCATCTTGTGATGTGTAGCAGACCACAAATGAGGCTTTTTTATTCCTCAAATTTTGCAAGACACTGACTGTAGTGCAGTGCCTTTAACTGCTTAACGTAGGGGTATCTGATTAGTCCTCCCTCTGCCGCCTTGGGTCAGATGTTTGCTGATATTAAACAAAGTTCAGAATGCTAGGTCTTTTTTAACAAAAACAGTTGGTAAAGGGTTGCCTTTACTCGACTCTTGCCTAATGATTGCCACTAACTAGCTCAACATTTCAATGGGCTACAGAGAGGAAATTACAAGCATATAACCCAAAATCCTGGCTGATTCAGTCTTCCCTCCTTCATTGCTCTGGACAGTGCAAGGCTTTTTACATCTCCCTAAGGTGTAACACTTGCTGAAGAAGACAAATGTGCTAGGCACAGTACACCATTGAAAATACATTGAGTTGAAGTAATCCAGTTAACACTGTTTGACGACAGACTGGTGCTGTCCTAGAATCTTCTTTGATCTGATGAGGACTTCTGGGATATAAACTTCTGATTGGTGTGTGGAATAAGAAAAGTCTTTGGGATTTTTTCTTCCAAGACTGACATATTTATCATAAAATGAAACTTATGAAGCCCATCAGGTATATCCTCATCATAGTTCACGCTGCTTTATGAGAGAAATGACTAGTAAAGGGTTATTCAGGAGGGCGTTGTTATGCTCATTGGAATCTCTGAATTTGTAGGAAAAATAAACACTTTATTTTTATTGATAGTCTTTTTCCCTATTTTGCAACATTTTCTTTAAAGTCACTCTATGGGTGTCATGATGCCTACCCCCGGGGATCCAGATCAAGTCCAGCAGCCCCGGAAGCAGGCATCAAGTTATTCCAAGCAAGCCCAACAACCCCAGCTAGGGGCCATTTGGGTGCAGTCCTGGCGTCTATGACGCCAGGCTCATATGGAGAGTCATTCCTGGCGCCATAGGCGCCAGGCGCATAGATTAAAACTTACCTGATGCAGACCATGCTGCAGAGCTCCAAGCCAAAAGAGGCTTGGAAGGGACTACTTTGGAGGCTATTTAAACCACGACCGAAGAGCAGCACACGCTTCGCGTTATTCTGCATCCAGCAGCGTAACGCTCACCGTGCCTGCAAGTCTGCATCCAGTCTTCTGCCACGCCCGCCTTGAGTCTGGAGCTCCTAGAAAAAGGGAGAAAGAAGGAGAAAAGGTTAGAACAAGAGCAATACCTTTGATCCTTACCTGAATTCCCGATCCACCGCGCCTTCGAGCTGGAAGAAAGAAGTTATTTTATGCGCGTCGCCTCGCCTGCTGCAGCGCCGCGCTGAACTCACCGGCCTTCGCAGCATCTTCACTATTCACCGCATCCTTCTGCATGTTCCCGCAGCACTCCGGCACCTAATGGGAACACAAGAACAGCAAGGTGAGCCAAGGGAATAAACAGAGGCAATATTAGTTACCCCCCATAGACTTACCTGATTTTACCGCCGGGGGTACTAGTCCTCTTCACGGGTCGGCGCAGCCTCCACCGCATCTTCGCCGTACCCCGGCCCCTAAGGGGAAACAAAAGGACAGCAAGGTGAAACAAAGGGCCAAACAAGGGGAATCCTCTTCACCACAATAGTCTTACCTAATTTTACCGCCGGAGGCATTATTCCCCGAGACTTCATAATTTCTCTCAGCACCTGAATAAGGGAGAAAGCAACAGGTTACATAATGACATTATTTTATCAAACTGTGTTGGATAATACAAATCCTTACCTGAATGTTACCAGTTGCCACGAGGAACTCTTCGCTAGGGTCAAGCTGCAACCTGTAAGGAATCGGACAAGAGTGAAAGTCAGACATTTGAACTCTTACGAACTATATACCTACGGCGTCTTGCCGGAAATCTCAGAGTCAATATTGTTCTGGAACTCACCTATTCCTTCGAACCAGTGAAGCAACTGTTTATCTACGCGCCCCTGCGCTCAATGCAGGATGGAGAGCTCATCTTTCCAAACGTTCAGGTGAGACTATAAGAGGGGACATTAAAGGTGATCAGTGGGGAGAACAGCAGGGGTGGGGGTTAACGCTCAACTCCAAGGATGATTAATTCCCTTTCTCCATTTGCAGAAGAATACTCCTACCGGCCAAGCAAACGAAGCTAGGTGGGCCAGTCCAGTCTATCATCTCGGCACTACGCCCCTGTGGGAGCCAGGTGAGCGTAACAATGTGTGCAGAAGTAGTAGACTGACACACAGCTGGCAAGATGATTGCCGTAGACTTTTATTGGTCAAGAAAATAAAGAGAAAAACTAATTTACCCTAACTCTAAGAGGGGTTTCCTTGCCTCAACTAAAACATTAAGGGTTCTGTCAGAATGTCTGTGTAATTCAATAGTCCAACATCCTGTGTCAAAAACCCTACTTCTGTCCCTTACGCATAATCTAAACTAGAGATAAACTCCCTTCTTCTGGACTGGTAGTAGAAGTTAGTTTCCAGGTGTTGGCTTCTTCTTAGTCAAATGGCTCCCTTCCCCAGATCAAAACTGTCCTTCAACACAAAAGGCAAAATTCAAGCAGTTCTCCTTGGCAGATACACTGGCTATCTTCTAACAGTCTGTATAAAAAAGTATTTGCAACTTTGTTTACCGGGAGAATGACTCCCTTCTTCTAGTATATTGATTTAACAGTTCAGCACAACCAGGGGGAATTACTCCTTTCCTCTGGCCTTGCTTACCAGAATGCCGACTCCCTTCTCCTGGTATCTTGGCTTCAGAGTTTGATACAACTAGGGGAATGGCACTCTTCCCCTGGTCTCTTTTCACTTGGTTGCACAATTCCTCATCATCAGGGGGAATGTCTCACTTCCCCTGGCCTCTCTTTCACTTTGGTTTCACAGTTCACCGCCACCAAAGGGAATTACTTCTTTCCCGTGGTCTATGTATAAGTGTTAGAAGGGTCCATGACCCGGCTTCTCCTCTTCTTTGATAGGACTCATTTGGTGCCTCTCTCCACCAAGTACTGCGACGAGGAAGATGACTCATTTTTTCTGATTTCAGGTCCCAGACCCTGGTTTCTCTCATGGTTTCTCGCTCTCTTCAGTTTGGCCCACTTGGTTCACTCTCCGGCCAAGTATGACCATGAAGAATATACCTTGTTTCTTGATTTGGGCCCCAGACCCTGGTTTCTCTCTTCGGTTTGGCCCACTTACCAAGTACTGCCACAAGGAAGATGCCTTGCTTCTTGGTTTGGATCCCAGACCCCTGTCTGGTGGTCTGTGCAAGACCCTCTCTCCGCCTGCCTCGCTTCCCTAATGGGCCTCCCGAAGCTACCTTTACCTGTGACTGAGATCGGGAAGCACTCCGGTTCTTCTTGGGATTGGGCATCTCGATAGCAGCACTGGTGTTCCTTCTCCCTCGGTCCGTCAGCAGTTTGGGTCTGCACTCAGCTTCTCTGATTTGCTGTCTCGACGCTGTCACCAGACCTTCTGGTGCACCTTTCCGCGGTCGCACCACTGCATTGTTTGTCAGGACTGGTGGGGAAGTTGCTTCTAGCTCGACCTTCTCTGGACTTCAACAGCTGATCGCCTGCTGCGCCACCTGGTTCTTCTTTGGACGCTATTTGAAACTCCCGGGTTCGTCTCAGGCTGAAGACAAGTAGTCCTTCTGTAGTCCTTCTTATGTTTCCCTTTTATGGCACAGGCTCCACCCTGGCATAACGTTAACACCTGTAGTTGTGGTTGCCATTTAAGTCCTTAGTCCTCCTATGGGCCACCTCATTCTAGTACTTGGGTCAGGCAAACCCTCAAGGTTCTCAAAGATCTTCTTCGTCCCAATACATTTGGTTATGTCAGTCTCAGATATGTGACAGAAGTACATGGGCCTACTCTCAGTATAAGAGTTTGTGATGGAAGTGGGGTCTAAGGACTGAAGGGGTACATAGGGCATCAGTGGAGGGTGGGTATACCGCACTCTCTCTCAAGATGTTCTCTTTTGTCTCTAGAGGGGAGGTCTCTTCCCATGAGATCCTCCCACTGAGTACCACCCCAGGACGACTATCGGGTAGTAGCCTCGCCTCCCTGGCCTCATGGGAAATATCTTAAAACACTGACAAGCAGGATTTGTTCAGTAGCCGTGACTGTGAGCTTATACCATAGGTCCTGAAATGATATATCAATTACGTGAATAAATCTAGAGAAACATCATTAGGGTGGAAAATAGATAAACAACACCTATTGTCAAAGTATACTATTGATGGAACCGGTTTACATCAATATATGTTCTCTACAGAGTCTGTAAAGCAATAAAGAAATAGTATCTTTTCATTGTTGACAATAGAAGTCATTAAATGTACCAACAGTTATGATGTATCCTGAAGAATTTTCATTCAAAGCAATACCTACACATTCCCAGAAATTCAAAGCTCCTCTATCTTGATAACCTTTATTGTTACAATTGAACTTTATACCATGATTGTACCATACATATGCTTTCAAGGTTGTACACATTTTATCCTCCAATAGTTAAAACTTAATGAGCTAGATGACTAAGAGCAGTCTTAAATATCATTTTAAAACACAGACAAAAAAAGTCAATGGGAAATTGTGAATGCTATACAAGTCACATTCTTGTCTGCGTATTAAGAAATGTCAAGGCAAAACTTAGTGGATTCTTTTACTCACTCTTCAGTGAAATAACATATATTTTGATATGTTAGTGCAGAAACCATAACGTGTATCTGACAGGGAGAATATGCTTGCTAGTATTTTAAGACCAGATAAATAATGTTTTCTTTAATAATGTGTTATGCTATGTGTATGTATACACGTTAAACACACATTGGTATCCCTTTATAATAGGGTAAAGTCGCATTGCATAACAAATTAACTATTATTATGTATTATTAAGTGTAATCATAATGAATAACTTAATTACGAATTATTTTGTTATGCACGCATCACTGGTATAGTGGTGGTCATTCTACACTTAATGAATGAGTCACCAGTGATGAAGAGTCTAAGAGTCTTTCCCAGTTGGTTGTGTTTCCTACAAGTGTTGAGACCTTCACTGATCCCCTTTCTCTGTGTATTACGTGTGTATTATGTACAGCTCTGTATATAACACCATTAGTGTCAATTATACATTTTGAATATGGAAAAGAATACAAGATTTAAAAGGGGATCATCGGGGTATCAAACCATCTGGGATTCTGTCTTTAACTGGTGAATCGTTCATTAGTCCTAGGAACCACCCACAGCCAGTAGTGATATGTATATTACACAATAATTAATGTTACTAGTTATTTAACCGTTTTAACACTTTTGTTACAAATAGCTTGTTAATGCATTGTAAGTACATCTTATTATAAAAGTTCTAATACATCCTTCCTATAAAAGATAAAAATAGGATGCCTAACTTAAAATACATTTTTGTTTTCATGCAGATCTGAAACTCGGTGGGGTCCTTTTGTTTCGAATTGATGATAAAGAGTCCAGAGCTCAAGGGCAAGATTGGGTAAATATTGTGCCCCTTTTTGTTTTTGATTACTTATTGTATATGAAGAAGAAAATAAACGCACACAAAATAAAAAAAAAAACAGAAACATAGAAATAGTTTATATATATTTTAATTGAATTATTGGCGACCAATAAGGAATTAGAGACATCAACATACCGCCTTGAAATGGAGAGCATGACCCCACTAACCCCACTACAGACCCTGTACGCCACCCACGACCAACCCCCGTCCTTACCCAAAATGACACGTCACATTTGCTGGGCCTGGCGGGATGCGCACAAACTGATAGGCTGGAAAGGTAAACCAACGCTATCTCAACCCCTATGGCACAACGCACTCCTCCCAGAAATAGTGAAGATGGGCCCCTTGGGTCACTGGTGCGCGAAAGGGATACACACACTAGCACATGTGATACAAGAAGGCCATCTCCTTGACTTTGAGGCCATGCAAGAGCGTTTCGACCTCGCACCTATGGACCGGTTTCGACATGCGCAAATGACCCACGCCATCCGCACCCAATTCCCTGACACGACGACCATACCCCCCTGTACTCCCATTGAGACCAACATCCTTCCGCAACGCATTACCTCTAAGGTCACCTCCACGATCTATCAAGCCCTTAACTCCTTCGGGGCGACGCAGCTAGATGGGCTCAAAGAAAAATGGGAAAGGGATATAGGTCACATGGAACCAGAGGACTGGGTAGAGGCATTAATGTCCCCTAGAGAAATAGTTATTGATTCTAAACTCAGGCTTATACAACTGAAGATCCTCCACCGCACATACTATTCACGCACTGCCATGGTCAGATGGGGTGGACTGGAAGATGGGACATGCCTCAGGTGCAAAACAGAACCGGCCACCTTTTACCATATGTTATGGGAATGCCGAGTCTTACAGGTCTTCTGGGAGAGCTGTACCAACACGATTTCTGCCACCCTGGCGACACCAATCCCCAGGGACCCCAAAATGATGCTGTTGGGAATCCGAGGTGAAGTGGATCTCTCAAAACATGATAGAATATTTCTGGCACTGGCACTTGGGACAGTCAAAAGAGTGATCGCGGCTAGCTGGGGCTCCGCCGACCCCCTATCTGTGAACCGATGGTGCAATGAGTTGGACAGATGTGCGGCCCTGGAGCGCCGGATTTACAACGCACGGGGGTGCCCCCGCAAATTCCAGAAAATATGGGGTAAATGGCTGGACGCTAACTGAAATGTACCGAGAGGAATAGAAATGTACTATTGTTAACATTGATTACCTGCCATACCCAACGAATGTCTGATGGCCCTCGGCCCCACCGGGTTCCCTCTGCCTCTTTGAAAACTGCCTTACTATCATGATCTGTTGTATGCCTTTGACTCATGCCTGTTTTGTTGTTGTGTTACTAAAACGTAATAAACAGAATTATTAAAAAAAAAAAACATACCTGAGGCATGGAGTGTGCAAACATTATAAAAAATGGTCTCTCCTCCCATTGAAGCTAGAAGGCTCTCCAGTGTAGTGTGTCACTGGTGGAGTAACGTGCTTCATTTGGAATGGTCTTTGCCCACAAGTATCTAAATTAGCGCTTACTAGAACTTATATTTTTGTTATTTTTTGTTTGTTTTGGATGCCTGAATCTTAATGTATATTCATTATGAGTGTTTTTATTTCTAATGGATGCATTCCTCCCACAGATCCCTCGTCTTTTGAAATATCCTCCTCACAGTCAGCTCAGGAATATTTTTAATAGCCCCCAAATGGCAGCCTGCAGCTGTGAAGTCAACTTGCCACATCTCCTCTGAACTGTTTCATGCCAGAAGTGATGTCATCTCCATGTATACTTTGGGCCACCAGTGGAATTTTACCTTGGTTCCTTTTTTCCGCTGCAAAGCTCTGGAACTATTTTTTGTACTCTACTTATTTGACTTTTTTTCAATGGTCTATAGTCTCTGCTACATGTCATTGCCCAATCCAGGACTCTGTGTGTCTTTTTTTGTCTTCAAAAAGACAAGGCTACTGAGGAGTGTGGCTTATGTCAGACAATGATGCCTCAGTTTATTGAGAGTGTGGCAAGACTTTTTAGGGTCTCGGCTAAGATATCTTCTCTAGGTCCCTCAAAACACCACTAACTCTGATCCTGAGGCTCACTCTTTTGAGCACCAGTCACACTCTTCAGAGAAGGAGAAAAAAAAGAAAGGAAGAAAAAGTACCCACTACCCAAGAAGTGAGTCTTCATTTCGCATACAACCTTCCCTCTCCACTCAAATGTGTAGCTTAAGGCACCACTCAGAGTCTGGTGTCTCTGAGAAATCACAAAAAGTAGATAAGGGACCTTCCTTAGCCACTGGGACTCTTTTAGGCATGCTATGCAAAAAGTATTTTTGCAGGTGCCTCAAAATGAACCATCCCTTCTGCTCCTTTAAAGGACAGCTATGGGAAATTGGTACATGGTTCCTGCATGCCTCAGAGCTCAGAGCCAAGTGTGAAGGTGAAAGAGCTGGAGTCTTTGGCACTGTTATGTTTAGACCTGCTCCATTTGAAGTACATGACCTTGGCTCTGATGAGCTACACATCTTTGACCCTGGGGCAGAGGCCACCATCCCAGTCGGAGCCAGATAAGTCAGCAGAATCATTTTATCAGGCCCAGGCTAGGGCCACTCAATTTAATTATTTCAGGGACATTTTTGAAGAGGAAGTTCATGAGGAGCAGGAAGGTGATATCACTCCGGTCTTGTAACCACTAATGGGTGTGCCCAGAGATCCATTGCCAGAGGAATTCCTTGATGATCAAACTGAGGATTCTCTTCTCCAGCTGAAGAAAGGCCCAGCAGAAACTAGTGTCTTGCACTCAGGCCCAAATTCCAACATTGTAAGAGATTTGTGTTAGCATTAGGTTCAAACTTCAGTTTAATTAGGGCCATAGTGGTTGTGCTGTTGACACTCTAGAATTAGAGGCTCTTGTCAGGGGAAGTTTACATACACGCTATTACTGTTATACTGAACCTAAAGAAACCCAAGTTTCTAATATTTCACTTTAGTTGGTCATGTTGTTCCCGGATTGTACCAGGCCTGCTTAAATTCCAGTAGTAGACAAAGATCTAACACAAAAGGACAGAGCTGGTGCAGGACATGCGTTCTTCGTAACACCACACCCTTCTCCTCATAGATCAGTAATGCATGCTGCTTCTGCTTGTTCAAGAGCAACAGTCTTTCTTTCAGCCCCTTCAGGAAAGATATCTAAGAAATTTGACGCATTGGGTCACTGGATGTTTGCTTATTGGAACCTGGCCGTTAGGTCTCTTAATTTTTCTTGCACTCTGCCAAAGTACTCCCATGCTTTTTGCAAAGCAGCTGTGATAGCAGGAATGCATCACCCTTCAGATGTATAGAATTCTTTCAAACAGCTAGTGGAAGATGGCAAGGGAACTTCGAGAAACAACTTAGAGACAGGACAATATTCCACAGTATTTTGGGGAGTTATGTTTGTATTGCAGCAGTATGCATTGCAGTACGTCAATGACCGACTCCAGCGGGCCAGATAGGAAGGGCGGACCATACGAGACATGAGAACAGTGTGGATGCTCCTCCCAAGTTAGGTGTTTCCATCAACCTAAAGAATTCCTTTCGAATAGATTGTGTCCTCCAACATATTCCACATCTTTAACATCTAATGTCTCCAACTGTGCACTTTGGAATCTTTTTCGGCAGCGGGCGTTCTGCGTTGATGATGTCGGATCGATGTACCTCGAAGGCCACCGTCGAGGGCGACATCACCGGATGTTATAATTAGGATGCACGGCACCCATAGCCTCAGTTCCGTTTTTTCTGCAAACGTGTTTGCTTCGGGAACTCGGCACGCCTTGTGTGTTTCATCATAGAGATATCTTCTTCTTCTACCCCTCCGAGTCCGCGGTCTGGCTTCAAGACTTGCCGGGACTGCAAGTCTAAAATGTCGATGACCGACCCGCATCGCATTTGTTTGTGGTGCTTGAGCGAGAGTCACGACACAGAGGACTGTTCGAAATGCCAGTCGCCGACTGCCGAGGCCTTGCAGGAGCGTAAGGGGAAGCTTCAGGTAGGTAGGGGTTCTAAGCCCAGTAAGTCCAGAAAATCTCCCTCGAAATCCAAAAGGATGTCCACTGATGACTTGAGGGGTGACTCTCCGCGTCGGGAGGAGGCCCGGGGTTCTCGGTCCCAGAGTGGTTCCCGCCATTCTTCTTCCTCGTCACCGCATTCTAGGAAGCGCCGTCACGCCTCGGAGGATGGAGCCACGAGGAAAGTGGCAATGTCTGACGAAGTCCTCGACTCCGGAGGAATGTGCTGCCTTTAAGGAGCAGGGCCCGTTCGGACAAGGCATCGGATAGTCGCAAGAGACGTGCTTCCAGGTCTCGGTCCTCGTCCCGAGCGAGACCGTTGCAACTTGCTAAGGGCTCAAAGCCTGCGTCAACTCGGGTTAGCGCCATGTCCATCTGACTTGGACGTCGAGGCTTTGCCTTCTTATCAGCCATCGGCACTGTTGTCGACATCAAAGCCTTCGGCGCCCTCGACGCCTTCGGGGATTCTTGCCCATAATTTACTGTTGGAGTTCCCTGATCTGGTGAATCTTCCAAGGAAAGCTACTGCTAAGTCTGTGAGGCCAGTGGTGGACTCCAGGCCCTCTTCTGTCTCCAGGCCAGGTTTTCACCTCCCTCTGGATGACATCTAAGAGGAGGAAGAAAGGTCTGATTTTGAGGACCCTGTTGAGCATGATGTGACTCATGTCTTTTCTGGAGACAGTCAATTGGAGGAGTTAAGGCAAACCCTCCATGATGCCAGTGGGTTGGACACTTCTCCAGAAGTGGAATTGGCAGGCCTGAGCTTGAGGCGCATGCTGAGTCGTCATACAGGCGGCTCATGGCTAGGGTCACGGAGTATCTTTGCTGGTCCACTCCTCCTGAAGATTTTGTTCAAGATGATCTTACAGACATCTTAGACCAAGGTGCGTCCTCTGACCCGGTGTTACCTTTTCATCTCACTTTACAGAAAAGGGTGGCGGCTGCTTGGCAGTCAGCGGAATCTCTTCCGGCTGTTAACTTATCATTGACAAAGAAGTACCGCCCTTCCGTTAGCGACCCCAGCTACTTATCCACACACCCCGCTCCCGAGAGTTTGGTGGTTCAGGCGGCAACGTCCACGTCGAGGCGGGCGGCGTACCCTAACATCCCTCCTGATACGGACGACAAACGCTTCAACGGTTGGGCTCGCAAGGTATTTTCTGCGGGGAGTCAGCCAACTCCACTTGTGCCTTAGCAAGGTTTTCACGCACTCTGTGGAACTGTGTTTCTTTAGCGGCTGAGCATATTCCAGAGGGGAAAGAAAGGGATGGGTTCCTTACTCTCGTGCAAGATGGCAAGGATGCCATGTGCGAATCCCTTCAGTCGGGTTTGGATACGGCCGACAGTGTTAGCCGGTCCATGGCTGCGAGCACCGTCATACGCAGGTTTGCGTGGTTGCGGAAGTCGGGTTTTGCCCCAGATGTAAAAACCCGTCTTTTGAACATGCCCTTTGATGGCTCACATTTGTTTGGCAACAAGGCTGACGAGAGCCTTGAGAGGTTGCATACCTCGAAAGCTGCAGCAAAATATTTAAGCGCAGCTGTGCGTCAACCTCTACCTTTTCGTCCTAGGGGACAGCAGTGGAGGGGAGGTTCTTTCCGTTTGGTAGAACGAGAGGGGCCGCCAGTCAAAGGGGTCAGCGAAAAAGTACCTGTGGTGGTCGGGGAAATAGAGGTGCCAAAGCTGCTCAGGCAGCTGCCACAGCCGCTTCAAAACAGTAATGAGGCCAGGTCCTATGATCCGCCGGTTGGGGGCAGATGTCTCAGCATCTCGAAGAGTGGCGAGCCATTACTTCGGAATGCGTGGGTTCTGGATACAATACCCCACGGCTACTGCCTTCCCTTCCTAAAGCGGCCTCACGACAATCCACCCGGGAAACTCTCTTTGAAGCTTCCAGTTCCGCTCCTTGTGCAGGAAATCTATAGAACTGGTGCCTGTAGCAGAGAGGAACAAGGGTTGGTATTCCCCTTATTTTTTGATCCCAAAGAAAGACGGGGGATTGAGACCCATCCTGGACTTGCGTTGGTTGAACAAACTTCTCCGGAAGGACAAGTTCAAGATGGTTACTCTTTCTCAAGTCCTCCAGGCCCTTCAACTTCAGGATTGACTGGTGTCTCTGGACCTACAGGATGCTTACTTTCATGTGCCGATTCATCCCGAGCACAGAAAGTACCAGATGTTTGCGGCTGGTGACTCACACTTTCAGTTTCTGGTCTTGCCATTCGGATTGACCTCTGCCCGAGGGTCTTCACCAAGCTAATGGTGGCAGTGGCATCATATCTCAGGAGAGGGGGGATTCACGTCTACCCCTACCTGGACGACTGGCTGATCCGTGTGCGCTCTCCCGATCAAATATTGGCTCACCTCGGTCTCACCTGCCGCTCCCTCCACAGGCTGGGCTTCTCCCTCAATTTCAGGAAGTCACATCTGGCAACCTCCCAACAGCTCCAGTACATTGGGGCTGTGTTGGACACGTCCTATGGGAAGTGCTCGCCTCCCAAGGTGAGAGCTCATCACATTGTGCAGTTGGTGGATGTATTGCTTGCCAAGAGTGCATGGACAGTTATTTATCACCAGTACATTTGCAGAGCAGAGCAAATACTTTGAACACAGGTAGACGGAGCAATAACTCACAACCAGACACGCAGTTAGCAAGATAATGAGCACTTATACGGCTATTTATTCATAGCTAAGAAGCTACAAGTGATTGAACAGAAATAAATCACAGAAAAGAAAGAAAGTACATCACCATTGGCGTAACTGAATCCCTCATCTCGCCAGAAGCAGCTGGAAGACCCCGGTAACAGCCAGGCAGAGAGCACAACAGCCCACAGGAAGGTCGGAACAAGGCGTCCCCCTCCGACTGTGGTCTTTGTTTTTTCCACCTGACCTTTCCAGAGCTCTGCATATATGCCCTTCTCAAAAAGGGGTGGCAATTTCTCGAACCTTCTGGCATTAGCGCTTGCGCATTGCTGAGAGACCGTTGGTTGCCGGCCGGGTCAACCGACAGTCACCCCAAGGAGCAAAGCTTCCCTCTTCTAAAGCACCACAGAAAACAACTCCATAACTCATCCTGAGCAAGACATAACAAAACCCTTTTTTATATCTGGTGCCAGCCGGCACCTGTGGATCCCAGCAGCTTTCCCAGCACAGTGTCCTTGACTGAGGCCTGCATACCAGGCTCAGCAACGTATAACATTGAAAGCATGTTTTTAGCAAAACAAGTGCAGTTTTCACTGAGGCATGGAATAAATATCCATTATAGCTCTGAGTGCCCGCAGAATGCACTGCGCATCAGCGTCATGTTTTAGCTCAAGCATAACAATGGACAAGTTTCAACGTGCTCTGAGTCTCCTGGCTTTTGAATTCTTAACGTTGCTCGGCCTCATGGCATCCTGCATTTGCCAGAGGCCAGGCTGAGGGTGAGATCCCTGCAATGGGTCCTCAAGATGTAGTGGTCGCAGTTCTCAGGCAAAATGTCGTATCACATTCAGATTCCACTCTCGGTCTCCCAGGATCTTCTGTGGTGGGCCGACGAAGGGATCTTGATGAAGTGGGAGCTGTTTTGGCAACCATGGCCGGAGGTGACTGTAGTGACGGATGCTTCCCTCACAGGATTGGGCTCTCATGCCAACGCCTTGACTGCAAGGGGTCGTTGGTCTCCATCGGAGTCAAGACTCCACATCAACCTGTTAGAGCTGAGGGCCATCAGGCTAGCCCCGAAGGCTTTTCTGCCGTCTGTGCGGGGGAAGAGTGTCCTGTTCATGACGGACAACACAGTGGCCATGCATTAACCCAACAAAAAAGGGGGGTTAGGGTCACTCCCGTTGTGCAGAGAGACAATTCAGCTCTGGTTCTCGGCCATCCAGCAGGGGATTTCGATCTCGGCAGTTCATCTGGCCGGAGACGAAAATGCGGCAGCGGACGCTCTGAGCAGGCAGAGCACGGTCTCTCATGAGTGGGAGTTGGCTCAGGAACTCCTTCAGGAGATCTTCGCCCTTTGGGGAAACCCGCAGGTGGATCTCTTCGCCACCAGTGCCAACTGGAAGTGCGAGAGATTCTGCTCAAGGGAATTTCCTCCGGGAAGAGCCTTAGGAGATGCGTTCGTAGTGGATTGGTCATTCCCACTGCTGTACACGTTTCCTCCAGCCCCCGTCATTCCTCAAGTGTTACGAAGGTTCGGGTCCCACATGATCCTCATTGCTTCAGATTGGGCCATGAGAGCGTGGTACCCGGATCTTCTAGATATGTCCGTCTGCCCTCCACACCGTCTTCCCTACCGAGAGGATCTGCTCTCGCAAGAGGGGATCAGGTTCTCCATCCAGAGGTCAGAACTCTCAATCTTCACGCTTGGTATCTGAAAGGTTGAGATATAAGGATTGGCACCTCCCGGATGATGTGACGGAAGTGTTGCTTTCGGCCAGGAGGCCAGCAACAAAATCCATGTACCGTTGCCGTTGGCGTAGGTTTTGTGACTGGTTCAGAGGACAAAATGTTGATCCTTTTCAGTGTTCCATTCCCCAGGTTTTGTCTTTCTTACTTTCTTTGACCCACAGGGGCCTTCGTGTAGGTACCATTAAAGGTTACCTGGCGGCGCTGTCTATATTTAAGCGCTCGTCTGAAGAATGTTCTTACTTTAAGATTCTTTTGTTTTCTCAATTTCTTAAAAGACTGACTAATGTATTCCCTGTGTCCCCTTTCCAGGTGCCGGTTTGGGATTTGAATTTGGTTTTGAAATTTCTAATGGGTGCTCAATTTGCATCTTTGCACTCTTGTCCTTTTTGATTGTTGTCCTTCAAGACTGTGTTCTTGTTTGCGGTTACTTCTGCTCGCAGAGTGAGTGTATTGCAGGCACTTTCATCTAAGCCGCCCTTTACTGTGTTCCACAAGGACCGGGTTGTACTACGGGTACAGCCTTCCTTTCTACCTAAGGTAGTGTCTGAATTTCATTTGAGTCAGAAAGTGGTTCTTCCTTCTTACTATCCTCCTCCTCATCCTGGTAAGGAAGAGGAGCAACTCCATAGATTGGATCCTAGGAGAGCTCTGAGCTTTTATATTTCTAGGATATCCAGGGTCAGAGTGGACGATCAACTCTTTGTGGGATATGCTGGACACCGATTGGGCCAGGCTGTTACCAAACAGACCTTGTCCAGGTGGATTATTCTCACCATTACTGAGTGTTACAGATTGGTGGGTAAGGACCCTCCTGATGGGTTGCGAGCTCATTCCACTAGGGGCGTGGCTACTTCCACCGCCCTCCAAAAGGTAGTTCCTATTAAGAATATTTGTGAAGCAGCCACATGAGCTTCTATCTAAACTTTTGTTAAACATTACTCCCTGGATATGATCCATGGTCAAGATATGGCCATTCCACTAGGGGCGTGGCTACTTCCAGCGATCTCCAACAGGGAGTTCCTATTAAGAATTTTTGTGAAGCAGCCACATGGGCTTCTATCCACACTTTTGTTAAACATTATTCCCTGGATACGATCCATGGTCAAGATATGGCCTTTGAGAAGGATGTTCTTTATTTGCCATCTGATAGGGTACTCTAAATTCTTTTTCCTCCTCCATTTTCTGGTACTGCTTTGGGAGTCTGTCAAAGATGTGGAATACGTTGGAGGACACAATCCATTCGAAGAACAAGTTACTTACCAACTGGTAACGTGCTTTCGACTGGATGTTCCTCCAACTTATTCCACATCGCACTCCCGACCTGCCACTCTGGAGAATTCCCTATGCGATTGCAGCTTACATTTCCGCAAGGCTATGTGCAGTCAAGCAGGCATTGGATTGGTGCCACACGTTCTGAGGGAAAAAACATAAACTGAGGCTACGGGCGCTGTGCGTCCTATTTATAACATCCAGTGACGTTGCCCTCGACTGAGGCCTTCGAGGGACATTGACACGACGTCATCGACGCAGGACGCCCTCTGCCGAAAAAGTTTCCGAAATGCACAGCTGTGGACATTACATGTCAAAGATGTGGTAAATGTTGGAGGAACATCCAGTTGAAAGAACGTTACCAGTTGGTAAGTAACTTGTTCTTCTGACCCCCCTCCAAAACATGCAATTTATAAATTATACGGACGGTCCTCGATACTAAGAGTGATGTATGGTTCTTCTACCCCAGATAGTGAGTGACAAGCATACAGACCATAGTATCTCTCTTCCGACTAAAAAGTAGACTCTTGACTGGGGATTTTCTGACAATGCTACGCTCCTCTCATCCTGCATCTTCATAGTACCAGAAGCAAGGACTGCATGCCGTTGCAATAGTAATCCCTGAGAAGTTAGTGGCGAATGATAACATGTGCATCTCCCCACAGGTATGCAAGGACCTGATTTTGAGGGCAACCACAACCAACCTCCTTAGTAGGCCATTCAGACAACTATAGCAGATTGTTGCCCTGGTCTTGAATACATCTGTGATGGTATGGGCAACCCATCTGCAGCATCTTTCAGTGAGCGGTCTGTGGGATGATCCGAAAAGGTCCTTCCACATTAACTTACTGGAACTTGGGCTAACTCGTCTAGCATTGTGATTCTTTTTACAGTTAGACAGTAAATTTACTTTTAGACAGGTGCGACTTTACAGGTCCACATTGAAAACACGACTGTCATGCACTACTTCAATCATATGGGCAGTGTGGGGTCGTTTAAACTGCAGGGAGGCAATGCTTTTGTGGTTCTGGGTGCTCAAGAACAAGGTGAATCTTAAAACGTCTGACCTCGCTGGAAGTCTGAACATTCAGGCGGACATGCTCAGTTGTCACACTGGGGTTTCACACGAGTGGAAGCTGAATGAGGAAATCGTGGATCAGCTCTTATCTATGTGGGGTTTCGCTGGGTAGACATTTTTGCAACCACATCAAACAGCAAGTGTAAGATGTTCTGCTCCTGAGAGTTTACTACTGGGAGCTCCCTGGATGATGCATTGGTGATCCCCTAGGAGGTTGACCTGGTGTATGATTCCTGCCATTTCTGCTGGTTCCTTTGGTGCTGAGGAAGTTGAAGCAAAGCAGGACAAGCTTGATCTTGATCGGTCGGGACTGGATATATAGGTGCTGGTACCAATTCAGGCTGGACATGCTGCTGGTCGTCTTTTGAGAAACCCTTGGAGTTAAGATGTATTAACCAATTATGCAGCAGGATGCTTCACCCCGAAGCCATGAATCAGCTCCGTCATGCCTGGCTTTTGAGAGGCTGAGGTAATTGGACAGGATCTTTTTGGGGTTTGTATTTGGGGCCTTATTACAAGTATGGCAGATCCGGGAACAAATGGCGGTAACAGGTTCCCACTCCGCCACACTATGTGAGTATGGCACTGTGTTAGGGAGAATTCTCTTATAAGGCTAATTTACCAAACCTAGTGAGTCCCCCAGCAGCTTTGCTGGATTTCTGGGGTTTGTTTTTTTCTCCTGCTAAGAGTGAGACTCTTTTCCTCCCACTCTTAGGCATGATTTGAGGTATGTGTTTGACTTTGTATGTGCTTATGGGCTATGGGGTCTTTTACTTCATAGGGTATCATCTGGTTTTTGTGTATGTGTTACACAGCACCCTCAGTGCAGTAACACAGGGGTGTCATAGTGACCCCCAAACATAGACTCCATACCCTGGGACTGACTACTGTCTCCCAGGGCATGTAAAGTCACCATTGACTTTACCAGTCCAGAATTGTGAACAGAACCAGTACAAACCATCATATTGTGGAAGTACTGGAAGGGGTTAATTCGATTTCCCCTGGGTCTGTTTTCAAGGGGGCACTGTCCAGTTCCCCCTTGTCGAGTTTCTGGCTGGTGGCAGTGGTTACCACGCAAAATATTCCACCAGAATATTTCCTATGGGATTTTCCCATTGATTTTAAACGCACCACTTTTTGGTGCAATGTTAAAAATACCGCCGGTTTATTTATTTAATATTAAATCAACGGTTGGGTCTTTTCGCCAGAACTCTTTTCTAAAATGGCGTTTGTGTCTGTCTCTGTAACTCCAACTAAGGTCTGGCCCTTTGTTCCACTTTTTGGCGGGCTTCTCCACAGAAGCCCTCCAACTGGTGCCACTCTGTCTGGGTTCCACGGGATGTGTGGGTGGGCGAATTGGCACCCTGGACTGTGTTGCCTTAGCAACTCAAGTCGCACTCTATTCTGATTGGCCCAGTGGTGAGCCGCCCGGCTCCCCACTTAGCATGTGTGAGTGACAGCTAGGCTGTTGAATGGGGGTTTTTCTGCATAAAAGCAGGGCTTTTGGGACTGGAACTTCAGAAGTCGCCACAGGAGCTAAGAATCTGAAGAGGGAAGAAGCTGAGCCATCTGCAACGACGACACCACCGGTGGAGCCCTGCTGCAACGAACTCACCACTTTCCCAACGATAAGAGAAGATCTTCTGCTGGACGAGTCTTCTTCCTTTGAGCTGGTGGGATCAACCAGTTCGCCTCTTTCGCCTTCCAACGATGTCTCTTGGTCAAATCGCCCGTGCCAGGCACCCCGGCGGCCGGATAGCCAAGCTTCACCACTTTGACCGCAAATAAAAGGAACACAACTTTTAACCGACGAACTCCGTGGCTGGTTTTATCCCTGTTCAGTGCCTCAACCCCAAGTTTCCTCCTCAACGAGATCTTCTTTTCCCCTGGTTGAAACAACGAACTGCAACCACTGCCAGGAACAACTGCCACCGCTGGAGCTTCCTCTCTCTTTAAGGTACTGTGTTCTGCCTGGCCTCCCTTTCCACTGATTGCTAAAGGTGACCCTAAAATCCTTGGCTTTCCAACTGAGCCAGACCTTCTAACTTTACTTCTTGAATCACCCCATCCTCTTTTGAACATTCTGCAAAGACTTTTAGTGCATTTAAACTGTGTGATCTTGGACACATTTCGCTTTGCTCCATTTAAAGTGGGCCTGGCCTATGAACTTTGGCTCTACAATGTACACTGCCTTTACTCCCTTGCTTTGAACTTCTAAAAGTGTTGGGAACTGTTTTATTTTTATGCCCTGCCTTTTTCTCTCCCTTTAACTTAACTATTGGAGTGCCATCTAGGTTACGCGCTCGCATCTGTTTTAACAAATAGTGGTGTTTTAACCCTGACTTGTCTAATAGTTATCAAGGGAGGTGTTTATACTTTACCTGAGTGCTGCGTTTTAACTTGCTTTTGTCTTAGAGTGCTAGTGTGTTGCCTAAAGTGTGTTTTAAATAAATAATTATATACTTTTGATACAAAGCTCTGGTCAGTGTTTGTTTGCTCTACTGTGTTTTTAGCCCTATAGTGTATACTCTATATACTGCCCTACTCTTCTTGAGAGAAGTCTGACTGCTCAGCCACAGCTACCAGGCAAATCTGGGTGGTGCAGACTGCTACCAATTGGGTTTACTGCTTACTCCTGTAGTCTTAATCTTTTTGCAGTGTTCCCCAAGGGAACTGCACAGGATTCACACTGGAGTGGAGGATATACCTCCAGCATCGTGCTGGAGGTGAATCCTCCAATTCTTTGCTGAACATTTGGCAATATGAGTGGAATTACAGCCACAGTAATTCTGCAAAAAAAGCCCCATAGAGTCCTATGGAAGCATAAAAAAATGCGGATTTACACGCCACTTGTAATCGGGTGGTAATTCCGCTGGACCAAGTGGCGGTAACGGTAATCCAGCTGGGCAGTATTCCAGCGTACTTACTGCCGGAATACCGCCCAACTCGTAATAAGGCCCTAGGTGTGATGCTTCCTGTGAGGAACCCATCCACTGAGGTAATCTACGCTTGTCGCTGGCACAAGTTCACAAGTTGTGGCAGAGACAGACAGCTTGACCCGTTGTTATGCTCTATTGTACAGTTTTGAAGTTTCTTTTACTTTTGGCAAGGTTGGCCTCAATATAGGCAATGTAAATGGATGCCTGGGACGCTTCATTTTTGGACGACTCCCGAGCAATGGTCCTATTTTGCCATCCTTATAGTAATGCTGTTTCTGAAAGTTCTGAACAACACTTTCAGTTTCTAATAGATTGTAATGGATTCCTTCCTGCTATGGATTCCTCATCTTTAATACCCAGCCCAGCTGCACTTTGGAAATGTTTCTGCCACCAGAGGGCGCAACGAGGCTCCGCAGCAGCTCCACCTGATGCCTCTACACGCCCCTGACATGACATTGTGGCCAGTATATATAAAGGCGCCGTGCCCCATGACACTAGTTCCTTTTTTCCGCGCACTTTGCTCGTTTTAGGAACATCGCTTCTTTGATGTTTTTTTCGCTTTGCATTTTCTGCGATGAATATCTCGAATCCAACAAAGTCTTCAGGGTTTAAACCCTGTGTCCACTGTGGGCATCTAAAGTCGTTTCAAATCAGCTTTTACTTTCTTGGTGAGGAACACAACATGCAGGATTGCGTGTCGTTTCAGCTGATGCACCCCTAGGCGCTTCAGGAACGTGATACGAAGTTAACTTTCCTTCCCCAGGTGAAGAGTGATAAGCAGACCCGTTCGAGGTCACGGGGAGTGGATCACCACACCAGAGAACAGTCCCCAAGGTCAAAAAGAAACACTGCAAAAGATCCAAGTTTCCAAGCAGTTCTTCGAAACACTGTTCTTGTCCCTCAGCGAAGAAGAGGAGCTACCACTCCATGGATTTCCCTATAGATCAAGCTCCACAGGTACCTTCCCCACCCAATTCTGTACACCATAGGAATGGGAGGCTTTTCCTGTACACCATAGGAATGGGAGGCTTTCAGGTTTTAGATGCTTGACATCTTTGCTAAGGACCCAGCGCCAACGGCTTCAGCCTCGGCACCAACGGCTTTGGCCGTTGCACCGCTGGTACCGACTGAGTGCACTGTTTTCCAGACGAGCTGGCAGAGACACGGATAAGTCATGCATCCCTGCACCGGCACAAGACCCTTTTTTTTGCCACACCGTTCCGTCTTTGGATGTTGGTCCTCCCGCCTCTACTTTTCCCTGCACAGCACCATCGGCGCTGACACCTTGGGTGCTCCACGAGAGTATACTCTGCCCCGTAGATGTGCATTCATGTCTCGCCTAAAAGACATTTATGATGAGGAAGGGGACTGCTTTCCTTTTGGTATGGAACCCTTCCAACCTAGGTTCATTAGGGACTTTACACAGGAGTACTATGGTGAACAGAGGGACTTGATGGACGTTGCAGCCAATTTGAAGGATGCAAGTGGCCTGGACACATCACCGGAACAGGACATGCTCCTGACTCCTATACCAGGCAAGCCTCGGGAGCTCTTCAGCTTTGAGCCTTTAGCTAAGATAGTGGATACCTTGGGTCTGTTGGCACCCTTATATCCCATAGTTCAATACAAACTAACCAACATTCTGGATGAGGGTCCAATGAAGAAAACCCTGTTGCCTTTGAACCAGGCAGTAGAGGCATCAGCCCTGGAGCTTTGGTCCAAACGGGCCTCAGTCATGACTGTTGACAGTGACCTGCTAAAAAAGCATAGGCATGCACCTTCAGACCAAAACCTCCTATTTGCCTATGCATCACCAGAGAGCCTGGTTGTACAGGCTGCCAAGGCCAGTCTACAAACCACCTCCTTTCCGCCTTTGCTTGCCAATAGGGAGAGCAAATAGCTGGATGCAAAACCTTTTGTTCTGCTAGCCTGGGCCTGCGTTGCATCAATGGCTCATGTGCATTGGCCAAGTTCTTTTTGCAAATTTAATACAAAAAGGGTGTGTCTGCATTATAATTCCTGGTCCCTCAGGCAAAAGAAGTGCATAAGATACAGGGGTGTACCAGTGAATGAAGGATGACAAGGTCCCACTAGATCAATGTATTACAAGAAAAATGTTATTTTATCCAATACAAAAATATATATATGGAAACTTTATTATGATACTTTATCTATATACGTATCTATAGTTTAAAAACAGAATTATTCAACACAAATACCCAAACATCAGTCTCATACCCTAATATTCTCTACATTCGCTCCCATGCATTCTCACAAAATAGCAATGGTTTTTCTCATTTTTCATGTAAAAAATTAATGTTACACATAACTCATGAAGATCATTATGCCACATATTCCGACCCTGTCTTTACTCCTGGTGTTGTAAGATAGTTTGTTATAATTTCAAACTCATTATATAGTCGACACGTGGTTCAGTCTCCTGGAACAGATCATAAAGCCCCTTTCTTTTTGTAGACCTTCCTTAGAACGTAAGGTCAAGATTAGTTGTCTTGTCTTTCATGGACTGGAGTAAGCCTCACCATCTACATAGAAAACATACATAATAAAAAGATTAAAACCCATCATGGTCTCTTGTCATCCTTTACTTATTTATCGGAGCAATTAATGTCATGCAACGCAATCCACAACTTGGATGCATACATCTCTTCTCACCTCTGGGTTCTTAGTTTGGGGGTGCGGTTGATGTAATGGAATAAATCCCTCAATAGTGCCAGGAATGTCTCTGGTCCTATGAGACAGAACCGGGAAAAAAAACGGTTTAGGTTGTCACTCTAACAGCCCATGCTGTCCTCCTTTATTCGCTCTTACAGTTAGTAGAGTTATTCTATGTTTACTTACAATTCAAAACTCTGAATTGTAGCCTCTCTCCTTATGTTTCAGGAATGGCTTAACACATGTGATTCTAACATCAAATTCACGATGGAGTATAGCCACCAAAAGGTCAGCTTTTTGGACCTAATGATAAAAAAATCCCTGGGAGGTTTGAGTACTACTTTATACAAGAAGGCTACTTCTAAAAACTCCCACCTCCATTTTTCCAGTTTCGACCCTGCAGGGTTGCGTCAAAATTTACCGTACGGGCAATTTCTACAGATTCGCCATAATTGTACTGAATAAGAGGATTTTAAAAAACATGCTGATCACCTGAAAGGGAGGCTATGTGAAAGAGGATACCCCAGAAGACTGAGAAAAGATCAGTTGAAAAGAGCTCAGAATACAGACAGAGAGACCTGTCTTAGTAAACGTGAAAAAACAAAAAACAATAGATTGGTCTGCGTGACAACTTTTAACCCTGTAAACTGTGATATTAAGAAGATTATCAATAAAAACTGGAAACTAGTGAAACAGCCGGGGTCCCTCTACAAAAAAACACCTTTTGCATTCAAAAGGAATCAGAATTTGTCAAAAACTGGTACATACCTATAAAGATGTCACTAAAGAACAGTCAATCCAGAATCAATGGGGTTTACCCCCGATTATAGGCCACCATAAGTGTGGGAATTGTGTGGCGTGTCCACTCACTGAAACGAAATATGAATTCCAACATGGATCAATGTCATGGAAATTAAAACACCATACCAATTGCCTCACCAAGAATGTAATATATGTGATTATGTGCCCATGTCAACTGATATGTATTGGGAAAACCACCAGAGAGGTCAGGCAACGAATATCGGAACATAGGTCCTGTATAAGAAACAGAGCGGCGGACAAGCCACTGGTAGATAATTTTGTGCAATATAAACACACAGATACAGATCTAAGATGGTTCGTCCTGCAGTTTGTGAAAACGAACATGAGGGGAGGTGACATGGGCACCATCCTCCACCGCATTGAACAACGCTGGATATATACCTTGGACACGGTACGGCATGGACTGAATGTTTCAGTAGAATTGAACACTTTGGTCACAAAAAAATGAGATACCACACCTTTGGATTACAATAGTAATCTGGCCGGTTCATGTATTATATGCATAGGACTCACCCCGTCTTTGTGGGTCTTTGTTCTGCACTTTAGCCTCATTAGATGCATATTCATTATTGTGGGATATTTTTCATATTTCTCGTAGTTTTCACCAACAATTGGCAAATCTGGTTCTATCATTGTACAAGACTACAGGACATCTCATTTATTAGTATTCTGACCCCGGATATGGGGCTGGTGTCTCACACATGTGGTGATTAGAAGTGGGTCAACTCAAGAACCGATGGTCAGTCAGATACTGGGATCAATGGCAGACATATGACGACTAGGCAGAGATGGTCAACCTGTCTCCACTTAATTTACTGGGGGCAGGAGACTGGAGCATCCTATGAATGTGGAGTCTTTCTCAAGCTGTATATACTATATAAAAAATTGTGCAGTCCTATTTTCACTCTGTGAGGTTCCTGCGTCATACTTAATACTTTTTTCTTCCCCATGTTCTTGCCTTTTGTAGCCGGGAATAGAACAAATGGAATTAAGTTGTGGAGACAATAGATTATGTAGTCCCATTTTACCTCTACTGTCTTGCTTCATATTGACTAGTCCTTCCCCTATGTCGCTGTCTTTGGAGCGGGAGAATCCATCCGTGGAGCACACAGCGCGGAACCAGAGTTCAAACTATATACTACGCGGAGCTTTGAAACAGGACCCCGGTGATCGGTAAGAGCTATACTAGAAATGAGCAGTATGTGCTACTAATATGCACGATGCTCTGTTGACACCAGAGTAGGGGGGGTTGGCCACAGGCAAACTCAGGGAAATTGTAGGATGGTACGTGGGGCGGAATTAGTCCAACGGAGTATTAGTTCCCCCAGGATATGTACATCTGCCTAGGGAGAGCCGTTGCTCCAGGGACATAACGGCAAGTGAGGTAACATAGCCGATTCTCACACGGCTTACAAACAATGGATATGCTACTTAATATAGTAAGGCTCTTTGTACATGATGGCTGGTTAGTTAAATATACATGTATTGCTGTCTCCACTAGCCCACAATGTGTCACAGCCTGTCGGAACCAGTGACGACCGAACAAACGGGAGGGTCCAAGCCTGGGCATTAACATGCCTAAAAGCATAACAAACAGCACTTTGTAGTGTCTCCAGATGTAACGATGAGAGACTTTTTCTACCCCTTTTCCGGGTTGTCTTTTTTTTCCCCATAAAGGAAGAATAACAATAAACAACCGATAGTGATTATATCAACAATCCCAATCTCTGAACAAAACATCTATTTGAAGACTCATGCACAGCGGGTAAGCCCAGAATATGGGGGATGGGCATTAACAGACAATCATGTGTATCTGACGCCCTGATTATATCTAATCTTTAGGCGATGACAATAGAGGACGCCTATCTACTGTAGTCCGGTGGGAGTCGTTGCCATTCTGAAAAAAGAAAGCACAGGACTCGAGCCTGGTTCTTGTTTTGAGTTGTAAGTAAACATAGAATAATTCTACTAACTGTAGGAGCGAAAAAAGGAGGACAGCATGGGCTGTTAGAGTGACAACCTAAACCGTTTTTTTTCCTGGTTTTGTCTCATAGGACCAGAAGCATTCCTGGCACCTTTGAGGGATGTATTCCATTACATCAACTGCAGCCTCGAACTAAGCACCCGGAGGTGAGAGAGATGTATGCATCCAAGTTGGGGATTGCGTTGCATGACATTAATTGCTCCAATAAATAAGTAAAAGATGACAAGAGACCATGATGGGTTTTAATCATTTTATTATGTATGTTTTCTATGTAGATGGTGAGGCTTACTCCAGTCCATGAAAGGCAAGACAACTATCTTGACCTTACGTCCTGAGGAAGGTCTACAAAAAGAAAGGACTTTTATTATCTGTTCCAGGAGAGCGAAACACATGCCGTTGTAATGAGTTTGAAATTATAACTAACTATCTTACGACACCAGGAGTAAAGACAGGGTCGGAATATGTGGCATAATGATCTTCATGAGTTATGTGTAACATTAATTTTTTACACGAAAAATGAGAAAAGCCATTGCTATTTTGTGAGAATGCATGGGAGCGAATGTGGAGAATATTAGGGTATGAGCCTGATGTTTAGGTATTTTTGTTGATATAGATACATATAGTATCATAATAAAGTTTGCATATATATATTTTTGTATTGGATAAAATAAAAATGTTCTTGGAATACATTAATCTAGTGGGACCTTGTCATCCTTCATTCACTGGTCCACCCCCGTATCTTATGCAAGTTCTTTTTCCGCCTTTGGTCCATCATATCGGAGGCAGGGGAAGTTGTAATAACTAGCCATATAGTATCTCTTCCTGAGTTTGTGTTCTGTGCTACACTGCAGTAATTGCACACCACTTTGTAAAACAATCCAACCATACATACTATTTATTTATATTTATTTTTTATTTATTGTATTTGTTGGTAGTGCCCAACAGGTATCACAGCAGTAAAGGTTCATAATTAGGATTCAATGGGAACAGTAAGGTTATATTACAACAACAGAGTGAGTCTTACAGAATAGGCTGGTTGCATTGCATTTTAGGATGCAAGTCATACAGAGAAGGTAGTTACGTTACATCAAGATGGTGAGTCGAGTTAACAGTAGGCAGGTCTGGCCAGAATATTAGAGATATGTATTGATGTTTTTTCTTTTTTTTGCAGAAGAGTGCATAGGTAGATTCATCTTGGGTCTGCTGAGGGAGGGTATTCCATAGGGTGGGAGCGATGGTGGTGAAGCAGGAGCTCCCAGCTCTCTTTCAAGCAAATCTAGGTATGTTCAAGGCTGACATGGTAGAAGAGCGGATATTGTGCATGTTGTGTTTCATAGTGATGCGGTTGGTGAGGTAAGTGGGGGCCGTATTGTGTAGGCAGCGGTAGGTGATGGCGAGAAGTTTGAATTCTATGCAGGCTTTGATGGGAAGCCAGTGTGCCTCTCGCCTGATGGGGGAGATGTGGGTGGAACACCAAACTGCTCTAAGGGGGTTATTTTGCGGATTATTTTGGAGCAGTTAAGGTTTGTTGATGTTTTTAGAGGAGGTCCCTCCTAGGATAGCATTACAGTAGTCTAATTTACTGCCTATGATGGCTCTAGCTAAGGTTAGGCAGTTAATGGAGGTGAGGAATTTTCTAGAAAGGTTAATGAGGTTGATAGAGTAGGCTGCAGAAGAGGCAATGGCTTTGAATGTTTTTGCATATTTAGTTCAGCATCCAGGTAGACGTCTACTTTTTCAACAAGGGCGAATAAAGGGATGGTTCCGCCGGTACAGTCTATGCAAAAGGAAGAGTGGCCGGGACTGAGGAGTGCCCACAATAAGGAGCTCTGTTTTTCCATCATTCAGGCAGAGATGATGGGTGGTCATCCAAGCCTGTATGATACTGAAGATGTGATTGATGTTGGCCGAGTCTGAGTCATGGTTGCCAGTGATTTTGAGGAGGACCTGCGTATTGTTGGCAAAGTTGGTATATGGGATGTTAAGGCTGTATAGGTGGTCAAAGAGGGGTGCCATGCACATGTTGTAGTGGGTGGGGTAGAGACAGGAACCCTGTCGGACATCATAGGAGACGGATATGAGGTCAGCAGATTCCTGGCCTGCAAAGACCCTACTGGATCTGCCAGATAGGAGTGGATCTGCCGGATAGCAAGGATTTGATCTATAGCGTAGCTTCTGGGGTGAGGTGGAAGGTGGCTGTAAGGTGTTTGCAGAGGATTTCATGATCCATCAGGTCATAAGCTGCAGAGCGGTCTAGCAGTAGGAGGATGGCGAGCTCGCCATTGTCTCTAATGTGGTCGAGCTGGACCTTGAGGTCGAGGACGGCAGATTCGGTCCTATGTCTAGATCTGAAGCCTGGTTGGTTGGTGACTAGTAGATTGTAGCTTTCAAGATGTATTTGCAATTGCGAGTAGGCCTTGCGGTCCAAGATCTTGAGGAGGTATGGCGCGGTGGTGATGGGGCGGTAGTTGGTAGGGATGGTAGGACCTAAAGTGGGTTTCTTCAGGAGAGACGTGACCCATGCCGCTTTGATGGCTGTGGGAATGGAATTGGACTTAAAGGAAGCGTTGATGAAGGTAGCTATGATAGGGGCCAGGGATTCTGCACACATGTTGATAATGTGGACTGGGCAGGTGTCTCCAGCACAATGAGATGCTTTTAGGTGCTGAATGGTAGTGAAGACTTCAGAAGAGGAGATACATCCATTCATACACACACTGTTAATATGGATTTCTGGAATCTGGCCTGGTGAACAGATTTGAGGAGGCCACCATAGTTATAGTGAACAGGGAACTATGAGAGGTTAGCCAAAACCCTATCAAGGTAGCAATGGAGAACAATCAAGGCTTATTCGCAGAAGAGTGTGTGTGGGGTTAGGGTCCCTCAGTGAGTCCACACAGTATGGCACATAATAATCCAATTTACACAATCAAGTTTAAAAATTGTTATTTTCTATACGCCTTTTGGCGGTTTAGGTCGAAATTACAGAGAAAAAAAATGGTCGCATTGACCAAAAGTTCTAAAAATGCTACCACCAAAGGTTCGAACACCAAAAGTTCGAACCTTTTGGTGGTAGCATTGAAAAATAAAACGGGGGCTGCTGGGGTGTCTCCCGCATCGCCCCGCTCACTATACTTCATGGTATAATGAGCGTCGGTTGCGGGGGACACCCCTGCAGCCTTCCGTTTAAAAAAGAAAAACGGGGGCTGCAGGTGTGTCCCCCGCATCGCCCCGCTCACTACTTTTTTTTTTTTTTTTTAAATATTTTTATTTTAAATGAAAACAATACAAAACAAACTTGTAGTATTATGTACAATAAGTCAGTTGACAATTTAAAAAAAACAGCACTGCACTCCCCCCCTCCCCCCCAAGAGCCTTTCAACAGGGTGGTTCTGTATCGACTTGGAGTGGCCGGGTGTCTCCCTCCTCTGAGACAGTAGATTCCCCCTGCACCCCAAACAGACCAGTAACTAACAACCTCCAGGCTACTAGGTTGCCCACATCCCCCTCCCCGCATTTACTGCATGCTTCTTGCCAGACCACGGTTTCAGCTTCCGCCCATTTTTGCAAGTCCCTCCACCACATCTCTATCCTGGGTTTGTAGCGTTGCTTCCAGTTCATGGCTATCCTCCTCTTAGCGAGTATATACGCTAGGTCTCTCAGTTTCTCCAGATGTCTGGTGTTTTTCGGTCTGGGGAACCCCCCTAGGAGGCAAGCCCAGGCTGTGTCAATGCTGATCAGGACCCCCTTGTCTGCTAACTTCTGTGACATTTCTCCCCAGAACACTTCGATTACTGGGCAGGACCAAAACATATGCGTCATATCCGCGTCCTCCTCGTTACATTTCAGACATGCTTGTCTGCCTGTGTTCGGAAACTTGGCTATCCTTTTGGGGGTCATGTACGCTCTGTGCGTGATATATAGTTGGATTTGCTGTAATCTAGCATTTCTGGACACTTTTTTATGATATCCCATAGCCCGTTCCCACATCCCATCAGTCATCTGCGTCTCCACCTCCGTTTCCCATTCTAGTCTCAAATCCATCAGGTCCTTTCCCACCTGGGACATCACCACCTCATATAATCTGGAAATCTCGTGTCCGCCCTCTGATATATCATATATCGTATCAATCAGAGCGTCCGGATCCTCCGCTAACACCGTCTCAGGCCAAGATTTTCGGATAATCCGTACCAGCCTGAGGTATGTAACGTATTGGCCCCCATGCAGCCCAGTCTCCTCTCTTAGGTTTGCAAAATCCTTGATGGCCCCATCTTGCCATATATCTCCTAACGTGGCCAACCCAACCGATTCCCAGTATATTCTGATCATTTTCCTAAGTTGGCTATCCCCCGCAGTCAAGGCGACCAGTGGCGCCAGCGGCGAGCACGGGTCCGGGCTTCCCAGTAGCCGACATGCTCTACGCCACATTCTCCACCCAAGTAACAACATGCCAGGGCGTACATTTAAGTTCTGTCTAGGGACCCAGATGATCTCCTTCAAATAGAACGGGGCGCAATCTGACCCAACCAACCTAGACTCGGGAGATTCCTCATCAGAGAGCCACTGTGTAACATATTGCAATTGGCTCGCTACATAATAGGCCTCAAAATGCGGTAATCTGATCCCTCCTTTATCGTGAAAGTTTTGCAGCTTCCACAGTGCCACTCGGTTGCGAGTGCCGTGCCATAGGAAGTCCCTGCACATACTGTCGAGTTTAGTAAAGAACCTCCCAGGTATTAAGTATGGTATGTTGCTGAAGAAGTGCAACAGTCTCGGCAGGACAACCATTTTAAGCAACGCCCCCCGCCCCATCATCGCCAGCGGCAGCTTCTCCCAAAATCGCATGGATGCACGGATTTTATCCACAGCAACTACAGTGTTTTGCAGATGTTTGTTTACCACAGTATGATATATGTCTATTCCGAGGTATCGGAAGGACTCGGTCGCCCAAGGCACGGGTAATACCGGTAAACGTTCCGTGGGGATCCTAGCATAATACCCTAGGGGGAACATGCACGACTTGCCGGGGTTAACCGCTATGCCGGACAATTTGGCATACTTCTGCATGACCTCCAAAACATACTGGAGGTTCTCCTCCGGAGATTTTAGGTACAGCAACAAATCATCGGCATATAGGGATATCAAGTGGCTCTCTCCTCCAACCTCGATGCCCACCAGGTCATATTGCTGTCTAAGATATACCGCTAAGGGTTCCAGGGCCAATATATATAACATCGGGGACCAAGGACATCCCTGCCTAGTACCCCTACCAAGGCGCCACTTCTCGGATATCACCGATCCCGTGCGTACCCTAGCCGTTGGCTGGCTATACAACAGCTTCGCCCATCTGATGTAGCCTGGCCCGAACCCGTATTCCCCCAGGACTGCAAACAGCCACGGCCACCTCACCGAGTCAAATGCCTTGACTGCGTCTAAAGAAATCACTGCCATTTCCCCATCCCTTCTGTTCCCTTCTTCGATCACCCTGTGGAGCCGCCTATGATTATGGGTTATATTCCTTCCAGGAACATAACCTGTCTGATCTGAGTGTATCAGTCTGCCGATGACCTTGCGTAGCCTGTCCGCCAGGACCGCTGTCAGGATCTTACTGTCTTGGTTCAACATCGACAGCGGTCTGTACGACCCGCAGTGTTGTCTCGGTTTGTTAGGCTTGGGAAGCGGCACTATCAGCGCTTCTCTGAGCGTGTCCGGCAATCGGCCCTCCTCAAATGATTCATTATACATCTCCAGCATCGGGGGAAGTATCTCTGCGCTATATGTTTTATAGAACTCACTCGGGAGTCCATCAGTGCCCGGGGTCTTGCAAGTAGGCAGCCGCTTCACCACCTCTTCCAGTTCATCTAGTGTAATGGGACTATCTAACTCCTCCCTTTCCTCTGCACTAATTCTAGGCAATTCCATATCTTCCAGTGTGTCCCTGATCTTATCTAGATTGTCTTCCCCTTTGTCCTCGTAAAGCGCTTTATAATAATCTAAGAAAGCAGCGTTGACCTCTTCCTGGGTGTGAGCCTCCTCCCCATTTTCCTTTTCTATCATCGTAATCGGGGCCCGAGGGGTTTCCCTCTTGTAAAGCCATTCCAGTAGGCGGCCAGTTTTATCACCGCCTACATGCTGCCTCTCCACGTATTTCCTGTAGTTGAGGTGACAAAGCCGCTCCCAAAGCTCCGAGCATCGTTGCTGTAATTCAAGTACTAAATCTGCGTCCCCCCCCCCGCTCTGGTACATTCACGCTCCAATTCTTTCTCCACTTTCTCTAGCTCAGCCAGAACCCCCCCTTGCAGGCCCTTTGATTTGGAAATAGCATCGCCCCTCAATACCACCTTAAAGGCCTCCCAAAGTGTACTAGCCGAATCTACACTGCCCGTGTTCTCCTCAAAATACCGTATAATCGCCTCTCTAATATCCTCTCTGAAGACCGGGTCTCTTAGCGCCTCCGCCCGAAGGCGCCATGTCGGTATCCTCCCTCTGGGGCGGCCATATTGCCAGGCCATCACCAAGGGCGAATGGTCCGACAGGACCCTCGCTCTGTATTCAATTTGAGTAGTTGCTATCGCCACTTCTGGCGTGACAAAGAAATAGTCTAGTCTCGTATGCAGCTGTTGAGGGGCCGAATAATGAGAATATTGCAAGGCAGTGGGGTGTTTCGATCTCCAGACATCTTCTAGTCCAAAATCGTCTAATAGTACCCGTAACGCTCTAGCCGCCGGGGTGGGCCTGTCCACTTTACTATCGGACCTATCTGTCTTGGGGTCAAGAACACAGTTGAAGTCCCCCCCCCCCAAATAATCGGTTCCTCTGCGCACAGGCCCAGGCGTGTACATAAAGTCCTGAAGTATATAGCAGTATTCTGGTTGGGGGCATATGTATTAATAATATTCAGTCCTCTGTTCTCAATCAATGCCCTTAGTATTACCAGCCTACCCTCAGTGTCTACCTCCTCTTGTATTATTCTAAGCGGGACATGCGGGGCCACCCAGGTCAGCACGCCTCTGGCATAGGCCGAGTATGGGGAGCCCACCACCGTGCCACTCCATTTTTTCTTGACAAGGTCTAGTTTCTGTTTGGTCAGGTGCGTTTCCTGCAGTAGGGCAATGTCGATCTTCTGTCGTTTAAGATACAACATGACTTTATTTCTTTTCAGGTAATTATTGAGTCCACGGACATTCCAGGTGGCAATCTTAAGGTCTCCCATGGCAATTATGTGTCCTCCCACCCCATGTACAGGAAACTCCGGCAGTTCGCATGACACAGAAGGTGTCCCACTGCAGCCACTCCGCGAATAAGCTCCTTCCCCAACTAACTACACACGCAACCAAACCCCAACTCCCTTTCCCCTCCCTCACCCGCCCTCCCCCCAACATCACACGCCCCAACTGTTGCCCAGCTTCAACAACAGAGCTCAGGCACCCCCACATCTAGTTCCGTAATCACCAATCAGTGCACGGAGCCCAGTAGGGTGAGATCGCCCTAATGGCCACCTAACCTAAACTATTGTGGGGAAAGAGTATCGCTCCATGGGGCTCCCGTTCGATAATAATCCCAATGTTTGCGACAAACGGTGCAACCAACTGACCTTCCATACCGAAGGTTCCGAGCCAACTATAATCAAGTCCCAAAGTCCATGAGTCGCGCCATCTTGCGACGCCATTTTACGCCTTCCGCAGTCCTCCAAGTCCTTCTTGGGCCGGTCCGCCGATTCCTGGGGGCACCCCTGTGCGTCGAGCCACTCCATGGCGTCCTCTGGGGTCTCGAAAAATAAAGTTTTATGCGCCTGTATAACCTTCAATTTTGCAGGATAAAGCAACATATATTTATAACCTGCCTCTCTCAGCCTCCGTTTCACAGTCCCAAAGTTCATGCGACTCCGCTGCACCGCTAGAGTGTAATCCGGATACGCCGTGATGTTTGCTGCTCCTCTCTTGATCGTGCCTCCTTTTCGAAAATGTTCCAATATTCTTTCCCGATCGCGGTAGTTAAGAATTTTGGCAATGATGGGTCTGGGCGGATTTCCGGGAGGCGGCCTCCTCGTTAAGGCTCTATGCGCTCGTTCCACTGCGAAGCCTTGGGATAAGGCCCCTCCGGATATCTCCTGCAGTAACATGGTCTCAACAAAGTCAGTAGGGTCTCGGCCCTCCGTCCCCTCCGGTAGGCCCACAATGCGGATATTGTTGCGACGGGCTCGTCCTTCCGCCTCCTCCGCTCTACTTTCCAGGTTGCCCACCCTTTGAATTAGGGCGTGCAGTTTTGCCTTGTGGGTGGCGCAGTCCGCCGTATTCGGGCCAACTTCTTTTTCCAGAGACTCTGTGCGCTCTGCCAGAACCCTAACGTCCTGTCTCAGCAGATTGACGTCCTCCTGGACCTCCCCAACTTTGAGGTCCAATGCAGTTTTTAATTCGGAGACGGCCTGTTCTAATTTCGACTCCCAGGCTGCTCTCAGGTCTGCAATCGCCGCCAGGATTTCTTGATTAGAGTTCGAAGGCGTCGCGCCACCCACGGCCAATGCGTCTTTGTTCTTGGTGGCGTCCGGGCCTGGGGACGTCTTGGTGAAGTCGTCCAGCGTGGGCTGTTTCGCCTTGGGTCGCACTGCCTTACTTGACATGGTTCTGGGGATGTGCAGGTCTTTCGAATGAGGAGTGGGCGCACTGCTCGCTGGCCTTATTAGGTCTTCCCGCTACTCTTTTCTATTCCGTCTCCGGCCATGTCGGCCATTTTGAGTCGCCCTTTGTCCTCAACGTCTCTCGACTTTTCTTTTCCAATCTTCGCCGCCGTGGCTACTATGTCCTCCAAAAGTTCACAGTGCATAGGTAGCACTTTCACACGCTGGCATGCGTATCGTCGGTGTTCAATAATCCGTCACACCGCACTGATTTGCCCGGATCTGTTCAGGATCCCGGGAGCTCCGCTGGAACGCGTCCTCCTACATGGCTCTCGTAGCCACGCCCCCGCCCCGCTCACTATACTTTATGGTACTTTTTTTTTTTTTGTAACGGAAGGCTGGAGCGGTGTACCCCGCAGCCTTCTGTTACCAAAAAAAAAAAAAAAAAAAGAAAAGGACCCTGCAGCACCAGTTCCCGATTACGGAAGTGAAAGGGAACTGGCGCTGCAGGAACCAGCGTGAAGATGAAGGTAAGTGGGTTTTGTTTATGTTGGGGGTGTGGGTGGGGGTGTGCTGAGGGTGTGGGCGTAGGGGTGTTTTGGGTGTGTTGTGCGTGCGTGAGAATGTATGTGTGTGCGCATGAGAAAGGTGCAAACTTTTGGTAGTTCGCACCTTTCTCATGCGAACAATTTGCCCGCGGTACTTTCAGCCCCGGGCAAATCACTTAGATTCTTCTGAACACACTGAAAAATGAATCTAGCAGGTAGTATTACCGCATAACACTCTGATACAAATATATACAGTCACTATTGGTTCAAATATACATTAAATATCATGATCAGCAAGCAGGTAAGTATTTCAAATGCAGTCAGTGATGGAATCAGATCATAAGACAGTAACCTAACTGAAGAAGTCCAAACCCTACAATGAATGAGGCCTTTTGCCCAAAAGTCACAGGAGCCACAATGTTTCTCATTAGAGTGGTCTCTACCTAGGCAGGTTTCAATAGGCTTGTGTTGGCAATAGTTTTAAAGTTCTGTAACAATTTTACCAGAGGTAAGTAATTGCTTTCTTTTCTTCCAGACCCAAGGCCAAACCAGGGGCAGGATACTCGATCCAGGTTCGATGACGAAAAGGTGAGTGGATTGGAATAAGGAGACAAAGGGACTTGTTCCCAATGTTATCTTATGGAGGGCAGGAAGGCGACAGATATACTGCGTTTACTTTACCCCCCTGACTCTGATTTTCCCAGATGCCAATGTGGATTGTCTGGGTATCACTGGGGGCTTGATCTTCTGCCGTTGGTTCTAGTGAGAGGTGCCCAGGAGTTGGGAGTTTGTGGATTCTTCCAGTCAGGTGCAGGTGCAAGATGCAACCTGTGTCGATGAAGAAATGAAAAAATCAGGCCTCTCTGGGAAACTTCACGGGTTGGGGGAAGGCCGAGTTCCAGCGACGGTCTCCGCACACAGGTGACGACAGGCATCCTTCCAGTCGCGGTCACAGCAGCTGCTCCAAGGCAAGTTACCTTGATGCTGGGATGCTGAAATTCATTGAGAAGGCTTGTAGTGGCACAAGCCTGGCAACCACTGATGTTCCAGACACGATCACAGAACTGCAACGCTTCTGGCGAGGTAGCCCACGAGATAGCTGGTCAGTCCACCAGGCAAAATAGGGGCACTTTGAAGGCTCTGTAGGGCTGGATAACCAAGAAGGTGTCGATACTAGTTGGTCCCACTAGTACAAAGGCTGAAGTACCACTCAGGATCTTCAGAGATCAGATAATAGAATAGGACTTCATCGGGCCAGACACAGGAAGGCATGCTGGGCTGCTTTAGGAGTCATCTTCGGATCTTCAACAGGTTGTTGTTTTTCGAAGGGAATCCTAGCTCCCACGATGATCTGAAGAAATGGCTGCAGAGGTCGTCTTATCCAAAATTCGAGCCGAGAGCAAGTCCAAGCCCAATAATGGTAAAGATGTCCACATTCAAATAGCCAGTAGTTGCCCAATCGGGGACAACTACTGGTTTCACGTTTGTCCCACATCCAGACTCTCTGGCACCAATTATGTGGACTGGGAATAGACAGTCCCACCCCCTTCCTGGGCCGTGCATACACACAAATGCATCACGTGCATGACTGTATAAGATATTTCCTGACCTGGCAAGGCAGGAAGGAGGCCAAACAACAATGTGGCCAAGGAAGCAAACGAGAATCTTGTGGAATGGCCATTTTAGGGCACTAGCCACGTTCAGTAGTCATACATGGTAAACACGAATGTGCACAACAACAATAATGCAAAAACTGTCAAAATGTAACTGCGGCCACCAGCTTGTTCTTAGTTAGGCACACATAAATGTAACCAAAAATCCCATGTGTCAAAATCTAGGGTGATACAAAAGTATCCCTGTTACACTGCACAGTAAGATGCTGTGTGCATTGTCAAATAATACAATAATTCAAAAGGGAAGCAAAGTTTACCAGTACTGATATTCTCAAGGACTGATCAGTTTCCCTATAACAGTGAGCAAAAGGGAAGGGAAGCGAAGCTGAAGGCTTTGCTTACCTTCAAAAAGTCAGAACCGGATAAAAACACAGCAAAAAGAATGGGGTTCCTTAGAAAACTATGGAGGGAAAGTTGCAAAAAGAGAAATCTTTCCGGACACAAAAACTAACACACAAAAACACACCCTGAAACACATATGGATCGATTTTTCACCTTTACACCCATTGATAAACTATACAATACATATGCTTAAAAAACGGCAGCTCTGCGATTTTACCCGAGGGTCATGTTAATCGGTGAGTTGTATAACTGTTTTCTTTTTTCTTCTGATTCCATCTTCAGAAACAGATGGAGATCTGCACTGTTTGGATGGAGGGCCTCTAGGTAGTCAAACAGACTCACCTTTGACAAAGAATCCGAAAGCAAGAGTTGTTTTGTACACTTTATGGTGCAACAGACACTGCAAAGGCTTTCTAATCCAGTAGGAATTCATTGTGTTTTAGCAAGGTGGCTTTCAACTCCCATTTCATCAGAAGTCATCTCTACTCCCACCCCTTCGGCTACCGTTTCGGTTGAAAAGGTCATTAAAAAAACGCCAAATGCGCATTTAGTGTGCATTCGGCTTGGTAAAAAAAATAAAAAGCCCAAAATGCTGAACAAGGAGAAGCGGATGTTGCAGGGTTGTCCCTGCATACATTCAGTGTAAAGCAGTGACCAATATAGACATTTCGAAAAGCTTGAGTTACAAAATGCGAACATTTTGTAACTGTAGCTTTTCGGAATGCGTTCTTTTAATGTAGATCCTCGGCTACTCCACATTTTTTCTGTAAAGATTGTGCTATGAACGTTGGCTCAAGGTTCTGTGTCCAGTTTGATCAAGCAATATTGGGAGGTATGTTCATTCAGCCAGGCCTATCAGATGTTATTCCACTATCCCTATGACACTTTTGGATGCTGTAAAGTCTCGTATTAGTCTTGAGAAATGGTAAAATGGTTGTAGTAGTAAGTAGATGTAACTCGTCCGAGCGACTCTTGCACTCTTAGTCCTGCCTTCATTAAACCCGCCTGCCAACATCACTGTCTGTTTTGTTAATGTTTGAATGACTTTGAAGAGGAGTAAGTATACACACTGGCAGGTGTGTCTTGATGCAGATAAGGCTTTGCAAACATCAATGCTGTTTTTTATTGAGCAATAAAGTGTTACAGTCCTCAGACCTGACAGTAGGGGAACTCATTTGTGGTTTGAAGATGGGAGACTGAGTATGAGAGCCACTACAGTAAGTAGTGTGTACTTTGCAGACATAATTCTGATAATTGTATTGATTAAAAACAATCTCCTTAGTAGGCTGTCCAGGATTTAGAAAATCACTGAGCTAGATTTAACGGTGCTGGCTCTGATAGGAGAGGAAATGTCTTTTCACGTCTGATTACAACACATCTTGTGCTCTGCTACACTTGGAAGAGAAATGAGTGGAGGTAGGTTCATTCATTCACCTCTTAGGAGCTCAAAGCATGTAACCCCCATCAAGCCATATGCATAAGCATCACACATTATTGCACATACAACTCTTATACTTTTCTGAGTATAGCGTTATTTCATGTGCTCAATGTATACAAGAACTCACTGAGCCTGCCCACATTTCAATAGGGGATAGTGAAGGAAACAGAAGGGCATGATAATTCACAACAACGTTATACTCCTTGAATAAAAAATGACTACGGTTAGGCAAAGTTTGACTATAGTACCCTGTGGGAACACTACAAGCAACTATGACTACAGGTATAGACAACCCAACCTTTGGTATAAGCTTGTACTACACAGTTTTGGTAGCGTGTTGAGCAGCCAGGCTTATCTTACGAGAGGAAATGTGAGCTGTAGTGGAGGTACACAAAGATTTACAGTGGCAAGTATTCAAATAAACTCTTACACTCAAGGATTCTTGCATAAAGAATTATTTATTTATCAGTCAGTTATAAAGCCTTCTTCAGAAGGGAGCAATAGAATAGTAATACACAAATATACTTCAATACTGTACACTTTGAATTTCTGGATCAGACAAGGCCCTTTTGGGATGGCCCACAGACACAACCTACACCCACAGGCGACTTCAGTAACAAGGGTGCTGGTGACATTAATACCTTACTGTTGGCATACAGAATACTCTCAGAAGTTTGTAAAAGGCAAAGGTTATTAGAACACAAGAAATTACAAATGTTCATAAGCAGGGCAAATACTTTCAGATAGCACTTAGAAGAGTCATTCAAATCAATAGGCTAAGCCAAAGTCAATGGGCAAAAGTCTTTGTATAGGATGCAGCACTTCAGGTAAGTAAATGGAAAAGTCTTTGCACAAGTTCTTAGGAGTCTTTGATAAAAAGAAGAACCAAATGTAGGGCCGCAAGCTGATTAGACTTGTGTGTTGCAGAAGTTACAAGCACTTCCGCAGTAAGAGGCAAGTTCTCTTAGACTTGCTTTACAGTACCTTGGTAAAGAATAAATGACGCAGCTGAAGACTTCTTCTGTTCCTGTGCAGCTTTGCAGATCTCACTGTTCCTGGGCCTCAGTCGTGGGGACAAGAGGGAGGACGACGGGGGACTCCTGCACTGCACTGGCACTGTCAAAACTGGCAACCGATAACCTTTCAGTGGCTGTTTCGCATTTCAGCTCCTTGCGGTACAGCAAATAGCAATAAGCGCGGTTCGTGGCTGTCAAGGTGGACTTTCCTCACATCTGAAGTGCCACACTCAACTGAGTGGGGGGGGGTCAGGCTTGGTCAGTCCTTCTCCCTGGGAGCTCAGAGGATCTTCCAAAAGCTGTAGGCCAGCTTACAAGCAACGCACACAATCTGGTGTCCCTCTCCCTGGCTCTATGGTTTCCTGCAGCAACTCTGAGGAAATTCCACCAGCTCCGAGATGGGTGGTCCAGGTGGAAAGGGGGAAGTCGTCCTTGCAGGGCTTCTCTGTCGATGTGAACTTGGCGATTCGCACCTGCAGCAGGGCTTCAGCGGGCAAACCAACAGTCCAGGAGTTGCAGCAGCTGTCCTCTTCAAGCTCTTCTTCGGTTCCTTTGTCCAGTGGTCGACTCTGCCTTCCAAGCCAAAAGACTTGCCTTTTATTCAGTTCTCTCCCATTCATTCCAGCCTGTCACTCACCCAGCAGGGTGGCTGTCCTTGCCGGACAGTCAGCCAGCCAATCACCACAGAGCGCATTTGAGTCTCCTAGGAGACTAAGCACAGGGATTTTTGAGCACCTCTCTCACTTCCTGCCTACCCCAGACACTCTGGAGCCAGAGGTGGGGTTTCACTCCTGAAGCCCGACAAAGGCGAACGAACAAAGAGACCAAACCTGGTTGGCGTGCAGAGAAAAACTTGAGAAGGACCTTTCCACAAAGACATGGCAAAGAAAGATGATCGGGGACCAGTTTAACAAAGGAGGCTCAGCGCCATTTTGAAAAACATGGCTCCCGCAATTTAACGTTACCGGAGCTGTGAACAGTTCGCGGTTGGGGTAAATCATGGCAGTTCATTGCAAAATCACTGCCACCAGCCATTCTGAGAGGGAAGGGTAACATATAAATGCTACATGAGTAACTAGACACATGGGATACTAAGTTAACCCCTCCAGCACTCTATTGTAAGATAGGATGTGCTGGGTCTAGAATTTTACAGGGCTAAGTGAAGTCCATTTCCCGCCACTGTTCTGAGAAACAGTAGTTCATCCCAGAGAAGGTATTTAAACCTTGGGAAATCTGGAACACTTCCCTGTTGCACTGCGCTGCAGGTGCTTTGTGACACAATTGTAAAAGATGATGCCTATGGAGTTGGTTAGACTCCAGAACCCAGTGTATTGTATTGTATTTTGGTTTGTAACGCGCTGGTAGCCCGGGTATCTTAAAGTGATAAAATCACTTTAAGAACATGAGAGAGTGGGAAAAAGGGTCTCATTCTCTCCAGGTAAAAAAATCCAGCAAAGTTGCTGTGTCTCTCTAACGTGGAGGGAATTAACACATTTTTGAGAATTCTCCCTAACAACTACCACTGTACATATAAAAATACATTTATTATACAAAATATCTTGCATAGATTTCTTCACTAAATCACATACAAATCAAATCAGATGGATCTATTTAATTATTGCAAAATCCAAAATAGCGAACACGAAAATGTCAATTTTTATTGTTTTCTTTTTGCGCATTTCAACGCAACCATATGCAGGGGGAGACCCTCAGCACCCCCCTCCCATTCTCCCCTTACATTAATTATTTCCATAATCCACTCCCCCATATACAATTGCGTTGAAATTCACAGTAAAAAACTCAGCATTTTCGTCCTCTGTATTTCTTGCTGCACAGTAGTGGGGTGATGTCAGATCAACCCTCTCACAGGGTACAATTAATATCTTTAACAAGCCACATTTATGAGCAGAAAACATCTCTTCAAAAAACAACTTTAGAAACTGTGCAGTTTTTCTACCACATACAAATGCCACATTTCTCAATAAGAAAAAATTTAAGAACTCCAAAAAGCTTCATTAGCTGTTATAAGGGTCATAAATTTAAGAAACACTTTATCGCCTTTGAAGCAAAATTATTAAGGAAACTCTTCCGCCTCCCTCAATGTGTTAGCGTTCAGTATTTTTATCTTGAATTTAATATTAGGGGTATTTGGAATGTTTATATTGCCCAATGTGCCTTATTGTTTGAACGTTTGCTAACAGTGTCAACGGAAACTATCATTGTCCCTTATATGAAGGCCTTTTTGAGTCTTGAGGATAAGGTTCCCTTGGGTACTATCGGTATTCTAAAGCTGACACATATGAAATGGTTATATGAAAGTAGCCCCACCTATCTATCTGGAGACATTAAGGGGCCGATTCATGGAACAAACGTGCGCCGAAAATCTTCGCGCAAGCCGGCGCAAGCAGGCGCAAGCAGGCGCAAGCGGAAAAAAACAGGCGCACGCGTGCGATACATGGAAGTCCCTGCGCATGTCTTCCTCGGGATGTGCGCCAAACCCGTGCATGGCGCACACGTCACTGCAACATCCCGAAAGACGTGCGCGACGCGCACAGTGAAAGCGCACAACCTCTGCGCATACACTAGAAAGTGGGCGGAACACGGGGCGTAACGCGCGGAATGGGGAACAACTTGCGAAAACAAGGGCGTAACTGGGGATGTACTGCAGGGAAGCAGAGGGAACGCCCACACGCACCCGAACCACACGTATTCATGGAACCGAATAGGGCAAAGCCACGCACAGCGAAAGACACGCACAAGCCGATACACGTCCGCCACACGAAGGCAGGCGGTAGCGTCCCTGCGCATTACAAAAGTGGCAACATACAGCAATTGTGCGAGCGGGGCACGTGTATTTCGGGTGTTCGCGTGAACTTCTTCACGCGATCGGGCCTGGGGGAGCGTGCTACGTGTATTTCAGGGGTGCGCGTGAAGTTTTACACGCGAATAGCCTGGGCGCGTGTATTTCAGGGGTGCCCGTGAAGTTTTACACGCGAATAGCCTGGGCGCGTGTATTTCAGGGGTGCGCGGGAAGTTTTACACGCGAATAGCCTGGGCACGTGTATTTCAGGGGTGCGCGGGAAGTTTTACACGCGATCGGGCTATTCGCGTGTAAAACTTCACGCGCACCCCTGAAATACACGCGCCCAGGCTATTCGCGTGTGGAACTTCCCGCGCACCCCTGAAATACACGCGCCCAGCCTATTCGCGTGTGGAACTTCCCGCGCACCCCTGAAATACACGCGCCCAGGCTATTCGCGTGAGAAACTTCACGTGAACCCCTGAAATACACGTAGCCCGCTTGCCGTGCTGGTACAGGGTTAGCGCAGCCCTTTGCGCTGGATTGGGGATTTTGATGGCTTTTCCCTGCGCGGAAGGCGTTCTTGGGGGCGTAACTGGCGCTGCTGCAAGGTCGCTGCGCCACTATGCGCCACGGCTGGTTTTGGTGGCTGGAATCCATGAATACGCTGTGCGCGGAAATGGGTTTTGGCGCACGCGGCTGGCGCAGGGATTCGCACGCGCACACTGTGCGCCAGCCGCGTGCGCCACTTGTGCGCTGAATTCTATGAATTACCCCCTAAGCAATAGTTGAAAACTAAGATATGCAGAGCTGCATTTATAGAAAATATGCTTCATATTGGGAATAGGCTCGCAACCCATGACTATTGTTCTGAGAGAATATCTAGAATCTCCTCTTCTCGTTATATTACTGCATATCCAAGCCCGCATTTTTTCGCTGTTATCAATTAATTAAATTCAATGCTACAATGGGTTTATTATCCAGGAACCTGAGTAATCAATCGGTTGATCGCGATACATCAAGTCGTCTATGTGATAATTTGGTGAATGAGTCTGCTTTTCACTTGTTAATTGAATGCGCACAAAGTTTTTCAAAGCTTATAATAATCTAACAATGATGAATGAAATTTCCTCCTTATGGTTTGTTTTTATGCAAGGAAATGATATTAATCTTATTTATCACACTGTACGATTTTCTATATATGTAGTTGGTATTTTTAAAGGTCTTCAATAGGTTTTGAGTGCCCTCACTGATTATATATGAATATGATGTTAAATGTTTATGTAGATTTTGCATTGTTTTTTGCATATGTATTGTATGTCCTGTGTTATACAAAGCCTTGTGGCTATATGTATATCTAATAAACAATCAATCAATCATTAGCTGTTAAGGTCAAATAAACCTATTCAATTCACTTCACGGAATAGAAGCCTGTATTAGAGAAACCACATGTAATGATATTCAAAAATAAAAACACCTTCTCTAGTGTATTGATTAATTCTCATCTCTAGTAGAGGAAAACTAACATTGAAGTGTTAATAAACTATATGCAACAATGAAAATAGAAACACATGTGGCGGAAATTGAAACTAATAGGCTGCCCTGAAGGTTTTCTATATTATCTTACACTTTTACATCAAGATAATTCATTAAAACTAAAGTTAGACCAAGAAGGCCATACAACAGTGAAAGTTCCACAAAATAGGGGCGTAACACAAGGCTGTGTCACAGCGCCTTTAATTTACAACTTAAATGTTTACGACATCCCAGAAGCAGTATCTGCTGTAAGCAACTGCCCCACTAAAATTGGTAAAGCTATTTGTCCCCTATTAGCATATGCGGACGATCTGGTGATATTTGATTACACCATTAGTGGGATACGTAGATCGGCCGCTGCCCTGTAGGAGTATGCAGATGTGAATGGCCTTAGCATCAATTTGGGAAAAACGAAGGTCATGAGATATACAAATAAGAAAGTATCTCGTGTGCAGCTTGGCTTAGAGAGTATTTCCTACGTTCCCCAATATCGATATCTGGGCATTGACTTCGAAGTCATTGGTGATTACGTGGCTTGTAAACAAATGCGTAGCATTAGAGCGGCACAACTGACTGCCCCGTTTTATAGGTTTACTGTTAAACAGGGCGGTTTTACTCTATGGGGCACTCGCCAACTTTACGTACAAGCTTTCTCTCCGGCCTTAATATACGGGCTGGAAGCCCTTCTTGAGATTGACATAAAGTGGCTACAGGTGATTGAAGGTAGGTTCTGGCATTGTATCCTTGGCCTACCTCCCAGCATTCCAATGGCCATAATCAGATTAGAGCTTGGCTTGATTTCTCTAAAGGCTTTAGTGTTGAAGAAGCGGGCCCTATTATATTTAAAAATGACTCGAGACACGAGTAATGGATTGTTAACAGCTGTCCATCAGGAAATGGCTAGGGAGAACTCTGTATGTACAACCATTGGTCAGATGGCCAAACTGTTTTATGAAATAGGCTGGCAATCTAGTAACGGTTGCTATTCAGAAGAAGCACAAAGGGCTCTGAGTAAACAAATAGATCTCTGGCATTGGTTAGAGAACTACAAACATCTAAGGATTTTAAAAAGCTATCAATTTGTGCAGTATAGATTGTACAAGTTTAAGAAACCGCAGAGATATCTGAACATCTGCCCATCAGCAAGACTTAGACGGTTTATTTCATTGCTCAGATTGGAGCAACTACTCACTATTATGATCACGGGGAGAAAAGATAAGATTGCTGTCGAATTGCGAACATGCCGCCTATGTAAAGCACAAGATCAGCTGGAGACGGCAAAGCACCTTTTGACTGAATGCCCGGAAATGGCTAGTACATTTAATCTTCTCCTTGGTAGTTATGTTCATGATACCAAGTATATCAAGGATGACCTATTTTGCCATCATTGTATTAACTGCAATAGTATGCGCCTGTTGACAGCCTTATATACCCTATGGCTGAGAGTTGAAGTTAGCATGGGTATAAAACTTTAAGACATTGATTAAGAAATGTTATTTTGTATAGATAATTGAGAGATGAATAGATGATTATATATTGATGGATTTTATCTGTTTTCTTATGATGTGTTTTTTTTTCTATATTTGTATTTGGATTATGTATTATTATTTAGTTATTTTAAAGGTTTGTGTAAAGTTTATAATTTAAACTATATCACAATAAATATTATTATCAGAAACACATTATATCATCATACAATATGATAAAAGGCCAGATGTATGTTTGTCCGATGCAGTCATGCCCAGTAAAGACTGCTCACTTTATCTCTCGTCACTGCTAGAGGGAGCTATTGCCTTCAAAATAAATAAAGCCAGATGTAAAATTAACACTTTGAAAATGTCTCTCCACTCGCTTTTTGGCCCATGTACCCAGGCTTTCACACTAGTTATAAATAAAAAAATAAATGACCAGCGTTTAAGCATCATTAACATAAAATGCAAGAATAGAAAACACATTATATCAGTGTACTTATGCACCTATCTGAAAAATAAATAAATGACCAACAATGAACACATCCCTTAATCAGTTATTCCCAGCAAATTAAACAGCTCTGTAGTTTGTCCCATCTGATGTAGCCAGCCTTAGTCCCAATGGCATTTCATAGGGTTTATTATGTAGGACACAGATGGTAATTTCCCAATAATTAACTTACGTGTCACACGATGGGCAGTGCACAGAGCTTGCAAAATCTCCTTGCCCACTCAGATAGGCAAGGAGAGTTTATGAAGGGCAAGGACAATTTATGTTGTCTTCGCCCTTTATGGCGAGTACTGGGATGAAGAAACGTTTAATTTGCTATTTACTGCAGGGCAACCTACTTTGCAGAAAATAGCAAATAAACTATCACTGTGCGCGTTTGACCACTAGGTGGCAGCATTGCGTCAAATATATTTATTCATTTTGAAAGGCACAGTTTAATTTAAAAAACGTGTATTTTATTTTTTAAACTAATTTGGAGTAGCGAGATTATTTTTAGGGGCGAAGTAGGTTGAGTAAGTAACAAGCCCTGTAGGGGCTAGTGACATTTATAATAATTTGCTAGGCCTGGTGTTTCAGTCTATGCCCACCATATGGTACTTGGCATTCAAACTGGCCTCATGTTCTGTGATGTAAGTCAAATATTTTCACTGAGCTCTTCTTCCTCATCAAAAGGTTTTCATAACAATGCTTCAGATTCTAATGCAAAATGTAATTGTACGCCAGCACGGTGCCTAATTAGTTTGGTCGCTTTATGCGTTGCTTCGAGGACAAGATGCTCAGAATGGCATCTACAAAACGTAGCTGGGCCTTCTGCAGTCTACTTGTATTTGTATTTATTTTATTTATAACGCGCAAACCCGCAGGCCCGGAGGCATCAGGGCGCACTTTATAGGGTTACAGAGATGCATATATACAGAAATAGCAGTGCATACATTTACAAAGGAATAACATTACATGAAGTAAAACAGGACATTTAGTACGAATAAAACAGTCAGCAGGTTAGAGTAAGTAAGACAAAGGCGCTGTGCAGGGCTTAAGGCTGGTCTTGAAGCCAGGATCTAGTATTGGCTTTGAAAGTGTGAAAAGACTCTTCAGCTCTGATTGTAGCAGGGAGGGAATTCCAAAGCTTGGACGCTAGGACCGGGAAGCTTGAACCCCCTGCTTTTTGGAGTTTAAATCTAGGGATAGCAAGACAATGGGTCTGGGCAGTTCTTAGAGGGCGGGAGGTCGAGTGTCGCGATAGTCGACTTCCGAGATAGATGGGTGCCTTGTTGGCCAGGCATTTGTGCGTAATGGTGAGTGCTTTGAGTGAGATTCTTTGCTTGACAGGTGACCACTTTAACTTTGTTCTAGTTTCTGAGATATGGTGGTTATGAGGGATGTTTAAGGCGGCACGAATGGCATTGTTTTGGGTAGTTTGGAGTTTATTTAGGTTCTCTTTACTGGTGCCTAGGTAGAGGGCACTGCAGTAGTCTATTTTGGCCATGATGAGGGTTCTCGCTAGTGTGACAGTGTTGGAGGTGGTAAGGAAAGGTCTGCAGGCTGCAATGAGTTTGCATGTGTATGCCGACGCAGATCTGACAGCATTCGTTTGTCGGGTTAATGATAAAGTAGCGTCAAGGTAGAACCCTAATGTTTTAGTGTCTTTTGAGGCTCGAATGCTATTGTCGTCTATAGTGAATGATTGATATGCCGGTTCAAGTCTGCTCAGGCGTTGTGCAGTGCCCAAGATGAGAAGCTCTGTCTTATCGTTGTTTAGGCACAGCTGGTGTTGGGCCATCCAAGCTTGGATGACCAAGTAGACATCATTGAGGGCCTTGGTGTCAGCTAGATAATCACCAGTGATGGGGATGAGTATCTGGGTGTCATCCGCATAGTTGGTGTAGGAAACACCCAGATAGTCAAGCACATCAAAGAGTGGTTTTGTGAAAATGTTAGAGTGTAGGTGACACACAAGAACCCTGAGGTACGCCACAGTGAATTGGGGAAGGGTCAGCGGCTGCGGATGGGGCAAAGACTCTCATGGATCGGTTGCTCAAAAAGGATTTGATCCATGCTGCAGCCGAGGATGAGAAGTTAGCAGCGGAGTGGAGGTGCTTCCAAAGGATTTGGTGATTGACCAAATCAAAAGCGGCCGAAAGGTCGAGAAGTAGTAGCATTGCTAGCTTGCCCTGATCCTTTAAGACCTCGATTTGAGTTTTGAGGTCAATTAACGCAGTCTCCGTCCCGTGTCTGGGGCGGAATCCAGATTGTCGTAGACCTAGCATGTTATTAGATTCCAAATAGTTTTGAATCTGAAGGTATGCCGCACGGTCTAAAATCTTAAGCAGAAATGTTACTGTTGTAATAGGACGGAAATTAGTAGGAATGCTTGGGTCGAGGGATGGTTTTTTGAGCAGAGGGATCACCCAAGCGTCCTTCAGGTTGTCCGGGACAATACCAGTTTTGAAGGACGAGTTAATGAAGGCAGTGATGAATGGGGCCAGCTCATGCGCCGAGTCCTTAATAGTAGGGGCTGGGCATGGATCACCTTGGCAGTTGGAGGGTTTGATTCTCAGAATTATGTTTTCTACCTCAACGACGGTGAGCGGTGAGAATGTAAATGGTGTGATGTTAGCAGTGTCTGGAGTGGGGGCCTTGGCAGGGGAAAGAGTGCGGTTATCGCGCTTCAGGCTATCCTGCTTATCTTTCATTTTCGCTTGTAGTGTGGAAATTTTATTTAGTAAGGCTGCTTGGATGTTAGCACACCATTTACTATCTTTCAAGCAGGTGTCTGGGGGGGCGACTGGGGTTTCAAGCTCTTTTAGGATTTTGAAGAGTTCCTTAGTATTCGAGTCAGCTTGCATAATGCGGTTGTTGAGGGATTCCTTTTTTGCAGTGATGATGGCATCTTTATAAGAGAGTGAGGCAAGAAGGAAACCATCTTTGTGCTCGTCCGAGGGATGGCTTTTCCATCGATTTTCGGCACAACGTTTCGCTTTGCAGAGATTTCTTAACTGTGGGGTGAACCATGAGTTAAGATGGGCTAGTAATTTGGTCTTCCTAAGTTTGATAGGTGCTATAGAGTCAATAGCCGTTAGCATAGTTTGGTTGTACGTGTCTGCTAAGGACTTAGGGTCAGGGCAGGAGTTGATGGCTGCATCAATGGTTGGGAGCAGCAGTGGGAGGAGTTTCTCCTTAGTTATATCTTTTTTGCTTCTAGTCAGGAGTGCTGGGGCTATTGGAGTCGGGATGCGTGGGGTAGCTTCAATGTTAAAGGTTATGACATGGTGGTCAGACCATAAACAGGGGGTGTTGCTAAGAACCTTGATATTGCAATTGGAGCCAGCTAACCAATCAAGTGTTCTACCTTTGATATGGGTCGGTTCTTGGATGTACAAGGTGAGGCCAAGATCAGTTAGTAAGTTCTCCAAGTCGGTTGCCACAGGATCCTTTAGGTCACCAAGACCTAAGTTAAGGTCGCCTAGGACGATAGTTTGTGATTTATTTTTAGTATTGTCCAGAAGGAGGGTGGCGATTTCACTGGCAAAGGACGGTGCCGGACCCAGAGGCCTGTAAATGAGGTGCAAGTTGGCCGTTTGATTGGGGGTGAGTGCTAGTTTGACTGACAGCAGCTCAGCTGATGCAAGTTTGGCATCAGGTATCACTCTTAGGTCAAGCACATTTTTGTGGATGAAGGCTACACCCCCACCTCTAGAGTGGGCAGTGGGGCGGTCACATCGTGTGATACCGTAGTCAGGCGGTAGAGCCAACACTAGTAAGGGGCCAGAAGCAGCGTGAAGCCAGGTTTCGGATATAGCTAGGAAGTCAAGGTCAGACGTGGTGATGAGGTCAGCTATGTCTAGTGCATGTGCAGTGAGGGATCTGGCGTTGATAAGAGCACCCTTAGACATGGGCAGTTTAACCTCTGTGGTTGTGGATTTGCAAGTGGTAGTGATTGGCGGTGAACCAAGTGGAGGTAGTGGGGTTTGCTTCGAGGCGTTGTTACGGGAGTGACGTAGGCGGAATCTGCTGCCTAGTCTCTTATTTCTGAGAAGGAAGGGGCAAGGTTGGTTAGGTGTAGGTTTCTTAGCGAAGTGTTCCAGCCATAGTAGGGGGTCATTAAGGTATTGGTTGATCTGTCCTCCAGCAAAGGCTGCCGGGCTCATTCTGGGCGACACTATAAGTCGAGGGGAAGCAGGACTGAGAGAGACTAACTCAGGTTTTAAGACGGGGTGGTAGGGCGGTTACCGTATGTAGCTGCGTGACTTGGACAAGTCGTAAAGCTAGAGTGTAATAAAGTGGAAGGAGAGCACTGATGTACATGATGGACGTCCCAGTTACCTGCGTAGGAGGGAGAAAGCCAGGAGGGCACTGCAATCACATGCATAAATAGGGGTCACCTAGATTTGATTTTGCAATGAGAGGCAGAAAGGCACAGCAATCAAATGCATAAATAGGGTCACCTAAATACAATTTCGCAATGAAAGGCAGAAGGCACAACAGTCAAATGCATAAATAGGGTCACCTAAATACAATTTCGCAATGAGAGGCAGAAAGGCACAGCAATCAAATGCATAGATAGGGTCACCTAGATTAAATTTAGCAATGAAGGCAGAAAGGCACATCCATCTTATGCATAATAAAGGTCACCTAGATTCGCTTTAAGCAATGAAGGCAGAAGGCCTAGGCATAAAGGTACAGCACACTTTGAATGCGGTCAGGAAGTGACCATTGGGTACCACGCAATTCAAAAGTGGTTAGGACGCGACCAGAGGTACCGCACATATGTGATCAAGGGGTGACCATAGGGTACAACACACTTCGAATGCGGTCAGGAAGCGACCATACGGTACAATGTAACTCGCAAGCACTTGGGTCACACATTAAACTGGAATACATCCATGCACCTGAGTACTAAATCATAGTGTGGGGCTACTTATATTGAGCACACATATTGAGTGGCGTGCTTCAGGGCGCGGTTCGAAGTCATGCATGAAGACAAGAGGTGGCACAGTGAATGCAGAATACGGCAATGGCAACTGAGGAGGCACAGTGGGAACAGGCTTAGAATATCACAGAGGCTTACAATGAACATGTATTGTGACACAGTGTCGTGGCTCAGGCCCAAATACTGGTGGGCCGAGATATCCGATGCTCAGGTTGCAGAGGGACTACTGGATAAGGTGAAATTTGCCCATAGGTTACGATAGCAGTATATTTTAGGTTATAGGCGGGGTGAAAGGTTTGGTAAATTAGAGGGCAGATGGGATAGCGATCCAGTGTGCTATGAAAGGATGCAGATAGGTTGTGGGTAAAGTTTGTTGGACATGCGCTTCGTATTAGCAGCGCTTACCTTGTTATTGCCAGGGAAGTGGGCGGAGTGCTCGCCTAGTGTTCCAGGAGAGATCAGGCAGGTCCTAGAACTCCTATTTCTGCACTAGTTGAGTGCTGGTCGATACAGGTCTAGCGTAGGCTGGTGAACGGCTGGTGACAGGCTGAGGACAGGTCTCAGCCTTCTCTCGGGTGGCCTTCCTGAGGAGGGCCGGCTTACGCCTGCCGGCGGCTGATTGGGCACTTTCTAGCCCGGTGAGCCAATGGCAGGGGGTGTGCCTCCAGATGAGTGTAGGCAGGGGATTATTGTCTAGATTATTCACGTCATCGAGCTGTTGATGACTAAGGCTAGCTTCGTGCACTGCCAGGTGAAGTTCATATCCTTGCTTGTTCAGCCGTTTACTTCGCTAAAATGTCTGCAAATAATAAGATTGCATTTGCTTATATCACTTGCTGGTTCAAAACTTAAAGCGATAGGATCCTATTGCAGAACCCAATAGATATGCTTGCATATATGTGTATGAGCCATCAAGCTTCTTAATATATTCATAAATGAAAAGCGACTTAAAATACACACTCACTAAGAGGCTGCTGGGCCCCTTAGGCCCCTGAAGCGCTTTGAAAGCTTCAAGCACAATTGCCATTCTAAATATCATTTGTTACACTGCTAACCAAGTGTATAGTTTTTCACTAGCAAAACTTGTGTGGTCTGGCATAAGCTAGGTTGCATATATGAGGGGGGTTTCCATCAGGTCATGGTATCTCCATATGTAGCTTTTCCGACCCGTAGGAGCCAACTTGTAGGACATGCATGTCAAGGCTTGATCCCCAACAGGTATATATGTTACTTTGATACTTATAGCAACATATCTTAACATGAGTATTAATTATATTTTGAATATCTTTGTACCTTAATGTGTGAAAATAGAAAACCTTTAATTCATACACTGAACAGGAAATCACCACTGAAAGGGAATAGGGAGACCTTTTAAAATGGAAATTAATTCTACAGTAAAACTAGAATAATGGAGTGGATGCAGTGCTTCTGATGTCTTTTTGTAAAAAGCCCATAACATTCAACAGAAATGTATCATTAGTGTGACCATTGCACTTAGTGAAACAGTGAGGTGCGAAGCACAACTAGAGAAGACACTTGCACTCCGTTTTGTATTGAAAAGGTCTACAATGGTGTCTTTTTGTATCACCTTATTGTTCGAAGTTGGCACTTATGTCCAGACTACGAAGTATGTTTTCTTCGAAAGAATTATCATGGCTAACAATCCATTCATGCTTCATGGTTTTGTAAGTAAGAATTCAATCTATGCATTGCTCTTAAAAAAGAATCGTAATTATTGGTTGTCACTTAGAAGGTTGCCTGTTAAGTACTGAATGGATTGTAAATAAAAATAATAAAATTGACTTTAGAACACTTTATGCATCATTTTTGAGGTTATCGCTATTAGAAATATCTTGAAAAATACAAAGGGCCTATGTCCTTTCATCAACATAATGGTGCTGGCAAAGAGTCGCCTACTAGTGAATGAGTACCGCGAACCAGCATAGCCTCTGCAAGAGAGCGATGGGAGGAGTGGGTGTGAAAGCAGTCTTATCACAGAGACAGAGATATCAACCATCCCACTGCTCCAGCTAAAATAAATTCCAAAGGCCCGACCAAGCTCAGCACATACTGACTGATCTGCAGCAGAGGGCGCGTATGTCATTTTCCTCTTAATCCTGCTTCTAGACACCTGTATGAAATAGATCCTGAACCATAAAACATAACAGACAGATCTGCCTCTGCTGCCAGAAGAATCTTCTGCGTAAGAAAATAAATGCATAAACCAATCTCAAGCATTCTTTAAGCAATATGAAAAAGCAGAAGCAAAGCAGAAAATCCGTTGTGCAACCAAAAAATGTCCTGCCCATCTGTAAAATAGTAGCACAATAAAAAAAATCAAGCAATGGTGCCAAGCAATATATTGACCATCAAATTTCCTAAGACATATTGGGCCTCATTACGAGTAACCGGGTCTGGAAAAAATCTTGTTTTCCGGCTCTGGTTACTCGTAGTCTGCCGGTAGGGGCAGTGAACAACTGGCAGGCCTGGCCTGCCGGTAGTTCAGGCCCTTACCGGCAGAAAAATCACTGAAGCCCCGGTACCATTGACAACAGTGCTGGTGCTTCAGTGTTTCCATTCCTGTGGAGTCCTATGGACTTACCGTTCTGCCGCCACCCGTAATATTCCGGTGATATCGGATAGTGGAAACAGTAAACCGGGGTTGCCAATAGGCCGCTGGTACGACAGGCGGCTTACGAACAACCTCGTAATGAGGCCCATTATCTTTGAATGCGCAAATCTGAATGTCTCACTGAATGTGAAAATCTGATTGTATCATGGAACATGGCTATGCCCCGTAGCATCACTGTGTCCATAGAAACGTATGGTTGCCTCACTGTTTGGTAAGCGCACTAATTTGAATATCTTACTTCTCCAGCATTGGATCATACATGTATTCACAGGCTCATAATTATTCCCTGTCACCATGCCGAGAATACTCTGTAATATAAAACAGTTTAGATTTAAGCTAAAACTGCATGTCTCTTGTATAGCCTATTGCAGTTACTTTGGGTCATACTGCCCCATCGAATGGCATCTGTTCTCCTTTACTCCACCCCTTCAGATTTTTACTGCACGTTCTCATGTCGGGAATCCTCGAGTTTCGCTCTTCAAAGATCTTGTTGAATTTTGCCTATTTTGGATAAAAACAATTCCATCGGTCACTGTGTTACTTGTGGCAACAGGGGATCAGTTGCTAGTAGCAATCCCGTGTATCGTTGGATCTCAAGATTGTGTGTAGCCGTTGACTTGGGCCTACTACACTTGCGATCTGGGACGCATCAAAGAAGTGGCCTGTTTGAACTGTGGATTGAAGAACATCTTAGAAGATCGCCATCAAAAGTGTATCTACTGCCTTTACCCGGACCACGATGCGGATGGCTGTTCGATCTTCCAGTCTTTCTCCTCTTAGTTGCAGAGGGACCGTCATAAAAGGTTGGTGGTATGGATCGACAAGGGTAGGGCCTTTGACTCTGCGTCTATGCACAGTTATGCCTCTTCCAGGGCCAGCAGACCCAAAGAAAGTACTTCCTCTGAAATGAGGTTGAGGACCTTTGAGGACACTTCCAAGGGGAAGATAACGAAAAAGGCAAAGTCGTCCAATGCCCCAACTTCTGTCTCCCTTCAGCTGAGGGCCGGTGTTCGTCAACATCTTCACCGTCGACTGGTCAGGCACCGTCGACCAGACAGACTCTGCTGACGAAACGTAAGACTTTATCTTCCAAGTCTTCATGGGTGACTTTGTCTATGGCCAGACCATTGTCGACTTCGTCCACGAAGGCCCTGTCAAGGACATCGTCCACCAAGCTGGCAGTACTGATTTTCCTCCCACCAACAACCTCGCCGGCGGCGATGGTTACCATCTCGACAGTGACTACAACTGCATTTAGAATAGCCTTGCCTCCAAGGCCTCCGTCAGCTGGGCTGCACCACTGACGCTTGCATCACCAAGTGCTCCAGTGATTTCCTCCTTCCCTTAGGGATCCAGCATGGAGAAAGAGTTGCCTCCAGCACTCCCCTTTCTCCCCAGGCCTACTAGGCCTGCGCAGCTCCTCTGGAGAGGCCTCCTAGGGTGTCAATCCCTGCTCCGTTGGTTCCGCCACCCACTCTGTCAGATGAGTTCCCGGAGGCTGTTTTTTCAGACCCAGAAGGTGGTAATGGTGACTCTGATCCACAACCAACTCCACAGGATAAGTGACCTTCTCGTCCTACAAGCCCTTGGCCTCATTTCCCCACACTGACGTCTACAGCTCCCAGGCATGTGTCGATTGACAGTTTAACCACTCTCCATACTTTGGTCTCAGAGATTCAGCAACATGTTCCATCAGTGGCTCCCAGCCCTCCAGTTGTTCCCGGGGCCGGCTACAAGTCCTCAAAGATCGTCCCAACATCGCCAGACACCACCCCATCCAGCTCTTGCTGTTCCACAGCAGCCACCTGCTCCATGCCCTCCTATCTTGGGGGAGCATGATCTTACAGGTACGAATACCACTACTGATACCAACCCGGACACGGATGGCACTCAGGACGGATAATTATGACGACTACATCCCAGCGGAATGCCAAGCTTCCGGACGCAGATGTGCCACTTAGAGACTCTACTCCGGATAAGATTGGATCCTTTCAAGCCATGATCTCTTGGGCTGCAAAGCTGTTTAACCTTCACCCGGAGGAGAAAAAAAAGGAAGGCTTTCTTTTTCAACATTGTGAGTCCTCCAGGAATATGGCAATCTCTGTTCCTCTACTGGATGACGTCCAGGAAGATGGCCAGATGGTTATGAAAAACCCTTACTTTGCTCCTCCCAAAAGGAGCATTTGGAAAAGAAGTACAGGGTCTGGGACACAGCATCAAAATGCCTTAGAACCCATCCCACACCATACTCTGTGGTCTCTGCGGCAGCAAGGAAAAGGTTGGCGAACCCTTCTTCGTCTTATACAGTCCCACCGGACCAGGAGGGGAAGATGTTGGATTGCTGCTGGGAAGCACACCACCACAAATGCGGTGTCCCTGATCAAAGACGCCAATGCCCTAGCCATTCTTTCTCGTTACGATAGAGAGCTTTGGTACAAGCTGGACCCCTTGCATGCATTCCTCCTGAATGACAAGAAGGCAGAGGCTCTAGCCATCTTCCACGAGGGTGAGGTGGCGCCAACCATGCTATCCCAGTCGCCCTAAACATTGCGGACTCTGGATTCCGGCAAATGGGGAATAGGGTACCCTTACGTCGCCAAGGTTGGCTCAAGGCCGCTAGCTTCTACCCAGATGTTCAGACTAGACTGGTGGACATGCTGTTTGATGGGGAGAACCTCTTCAGCAAGGCAGTGGATGAGTCTCTCCTGGCTATCAAAATGGACACAGAGAAGGCACATTCATTGGGCACGCTTCAGATGATGAAGCAGTCCTTTCGCTCATTAAGGGAAAGGTTTCCAGCACCTCTAAGGTTTTCAGTCCAGCCTACTGTCAGTCCTCTTGATCCACCACGTAGGAGGCGTATAGAGGATGTTCGCAAGCCTACAGTAGAGATGCCCAATGTCGTTGTGTCCCAGTAGCCAGGACGCCAACAGCCAAAGCAGCCTGACCCAGCCCAGGGCTCATGCCCCCATTTTTGCACCCTGGTGGGAGGCCGGCTGTTTCAATTTGTCAACCAGTGGTGCAACATCTCCTAGGACAGATGGGTGCTCAATATCATCTAGCATGGTCAACCTTTGAGATTTAAAACAAATGCCCTTGCATCTCACCCATCTCAAGGCAAGAGCAGCATGGGACCCAGCTTCTCAAGGAAGTCCAAGCTCTGTTGCGAAAGGGGGCAATAGAGCCTGTCCCTCTACGACTCTCGGGCTCCGGAGTATACTCCAGATACTTTCTGGTCCAGAAAAGGTCCAAAGGGTGGCGACCCATCCTGGACCTAAGACGTCTCAACAAGTTCCTGAAATCTCTGAATTTCAGCATGATTACGTTGCAGCATGTACTCGAGCAGCTAGAAAGAGGGGCTTTCCTGTGGTCAGTGGATTTGGAAGATGCGTTTTTTGACACACCCCCTTCATCCAAAGCACCGAAAGTTCCTCCGGTTCCTTGTCCAAGAAAGGCACTACCAATTAAAAGCACTGTCTTTCGGCCTGAAATAGGCCCCAACGATCTTCACCAAGTGCTTGGCTTTGGGGCAGCTTTTTTTTCTGCTTAGGTGCCTACGTCTATCCATACCTTAACTACTGGCTAATTCGGTCCCGCTCTCATGACCTGGCAGTACGGCATACAGTGGAAACTATGCAAACCCTAACCACTCTTGGATTCTCCATTAATTATTCCAAATCCTGCGTAGCGCCATCCCAGAACGCTCTATTTATGGGTTCACGCCTGATCACTGTCACATGTCTGGTGACACCGTCAGAAGACAGGATAAAGGCCATCCTGTGGAACGTTCATCGGCTGTCGGCAGCCAAGATAGCAACAGTCCAGTCAATGAAGTCCCTCTGGATAATGATGTCCTCTTGCATTCATCTAGTTCCCCAGTACAGGCTGCAGATGAGACCACTTCAAGAATTCCTGGATGCCAGATTAAAACAGGTCACAGGCTCCTGCACTGACAAGATCGCCCTCAATCAGACATTACTGCCAAGCCCTCTTCTGGTGGTCCATTTGCCCTCATCTCTTGCATGGAAGACAGTCATGACCGACGCCTCTCTCGAAGGTTGGGGCGCCCACATGGGCCAATCATACACCAGACGACTCTGTCACCAAGAGGAAAAGGAGTTATACATCAACGTCCTGCAACTACAGGCAGTCTTCCGGGCTCTCAAGTCTTTCCAGCATCTGCTGCAGGGGAAGGTGGTACGATTCTTCATGGACAACACCACCACCATATTTTACACCAGGAAGCAGAGTGGTACGCGCTCTCCAGTTCTCTCTCTGGAGGCGCAGAAGCTGTGGCACTGGGCCATAGATAAATGATGTTTATCACCCCATTTCACCTGGAAGGTTTTCAAAACACCATCGCTGACTCTATCAGCATGCAGCTGTGGTACTGCCACAAGGGGGAGCTTCAGTAAGCACAAGTGCCTCTTCTCTTCAAGGAATGGGGTCACCCTCAAATCGACCTCTTTGTGACAGCAGCCAACACCAAGTGCCAAAGTTTTCCCAGCAGGTATCCTCAGGCCAGTATTCTGGGAGGTGCCTTTCGTTTAAGTGGGAGGGCCTCCTCCTGTACGCATTCCCGCTGATTCCTTTGTTGCTAAGATTGATCAATACACACAGACAATGTCACTACAAGATGATCCTCATTGTGCCGGTGTGGCACAGCCAATCTGGTACTCAGACCTCCTCCATCTGTCGGTGGTTCCAGCCATCAAACTGCCTCCCCTTCCAGACCTATTCTCCAGGGAAGGAGGGTCAATCCTGCACCACAACCCAGCGTCTCTGAGCCTGGTAGCCTGGCTCCTGCAGCCCTAGAGTTTAGACACTACTCACTGCTTTCACAAGGCAGGGACATTCTAGCCCGGGCCAGTGCTCCGTCTACACTTGCCTGCTACACACATAAGTGGACGTCCCTCCAGTGAAAGCTCCTGCCCCTGCGTGGCAGCTGAATGTGGTTCTGTCAAAACTTATGTGGGCCCTGTTTGAACCTATTCATCGGATCTCCTTGAAGTTTCTATCTTGGAAGACCGCCTTCCTGGTGGCTATCACCTCTGCCAGGCGAGTTGGTAAAATACAGGCTCTCTCATGTAAGCCTCCATATTTGTTGTTCCACTCGGCTAAGGTGGTTCTACAAACTCATCCTTCTTTTATTCCAAAGGTCCCGTCGGACTTTCATTCAAACCAACCTTTAGTTCCGCCAGTTTTCTTTGCAAACCCTTCTTCACCTGCTGATTGATTTTTGCATTCACTGGATGTTGCGCGTGCCCTGAAGTTCCATGTGGCACGCGCAAAGGATTTTAAAAAGACTCATCAGCTTTTTGTCAATTTCTGACCTGTGGGGCATGGGAAGGCCCTGTCCAAGGCTTAAATCTGCAGGTGGCTCTCCGGTTGTATCATGCAGTACCATCAGCTGGCCAACAGACCGTTGCTAGCCGGCAGAGATCCCTCTACACCAGAGCCATTGCATTGACGACAGCATTTCTCTCTGGTGTTTCTCTGCTGGGTATCTGCAGGGCAGCTAAATGGAGGTCTACCCACACCTTCACGAGATTCTACTGTGTCGACAGGGATTCCAGGGAGGAGTCTCGTGTCAGACAAGCGATGCTTTGCAACCTGGTTGCATGAGGTGAGTCTGTTCCACGGATACGTGTATTGCTTCTGTTGAGCCTTGATAACTCCTGTGGTTGTGTAAGTGTACTGCTGTGCAATCGTATTCATGAGCATATGAATCCATGTAAGTCCCCATGCTGGAGAAAGAACAAGTTACTTACTTGTAACTCTTGTTCTCCATCATGGGTCTTACATGGATTCACATACGAACCCTCCCACCTTCCACTCTTGGCTCTTCTTGGTTCCTGCTGCCACTTTACATGCATGACGTAATCTCAAGATGGCCACCAGGGGGGGCGTGGCTAAAGCGCCATGTAGGAGGACGTGTTCTCCCTGGAGCTCCTGTGATCCGTACATCATCCTGTAAGAAAACTGCTCAAATACTTATGGAAACGTCTCATTGCTGAAGGATCGTGTCTATGAAGCTCTGCTGCACGTGACGATATCATATTAAGCGGATCTGTGCGGCGCCCCTGGAGCTAGTGACTGAAGAAGAGCTCGGGGTCTGACCGCTGCGACGAGGAAGATGGCCGCCGCTACATGAACAAAGAAACTACGGGCCGGGACGAAATGAGGGATGCCCATGCAATTATCGGCAGGCGTGAGGCGGGGGTGCCTGCAGCGGGGGACAGCGTCGGAGATGTGCATTGAGGGTGCAATTCACATTGTGCGCCTGGATCGGAGGCCGGAGAGCACATAGGCGGTGCTGTGGGACTTCAGGGGCTGCAGCTCGAGCGCCCACATTGATACGAAACAGCCGGCGCTGTGCGACCGATGCGCGCATGGGTGTGATTGGGCCATGAAGAGGATACAGAGTATCCGCGGCCCTGTGTTCGATGCGGGCGGGCTGCCACATTGTACATCGGGCCCGGAGTGAAGCCGGAACTTTAGCGTGTTCAGTTCTTAAAGGTACCAAGCGCGATTCACTCCGCGCACACAATGATTATGGATTGGCCTGGGAGCTCAGCGCGACTAACTTATGAGCCCTGCAAGCTGATGAGAAGCGGCTGACCACAGCTTTTGCTTGCATACTCCACAGGGCACGTGGCCAGGGAATACAGCTAGATATCAACATGTTATGGAGTTGAAGCAGCCGTGCATAGCGCACAGGAGATCCAGATGTACGTGAAAGCACGCTGAATGACAGACTATCACAACCTTACAATCAGGGTCAGTGTTGCTGTTTCCCCCCAACCCAACAGCTAAGAACCCCCGGTGCCTAGAGGTAATCTGCAGAGGGATTGGGGGCCTAGGTACCCCACGGGTTCCATAGTACCGAGGCCAAACCATACTGCAACGTTCCTGAACTCACCCCAGCCCCCTGGGAAAGGTGGAGGCTGCTGGGGGCTGCTAGGAGATCTGGAGGAGCCTAATCTCATTGACTAAGCAAGAGTGCAGTCCATTGCGGCTAATAAAGGCCAGCTTGGAACAGTCTAAGGGGGCCCTCCTGAGTGTGAATAACCGTACGCACTGGAAAGCGGTAACCCGGATGCTGTGCATGGAACCCTGATGACATTCTGCATTGCAGCGGAGCACCTCCGAGCGCAATCACTAGCGTGTTAAATAATACAAAGGTGTTGATCAGTACGTGTGTCCCGGCACCGCCCAAATAACAGAGGAGGGCGTAAGTGGACTTGTTGATTACTGCAGACTGACTGGGGCATGCCACGGAGGAGGCTGGTTGAGCTTTTGAGGTATTGATGCCCCCATGCTTGGGTAAGGCTTTGGATATTGGGACTGGGTACGCGCCCCCCCCCCTGCTTGTGGAGCATAAGAGGTGGGCAGACCCACAACATACGGCTGCTGCGTCGTGTCTAATAAGCCCCTAAGACAAAAAGTGAAGCAAACTACGCTGGACGAATTCGCCAGGGCACCGCCAGGCCCGGAAAGTGCCAGGAGCAAAGACAAGCCCTTTTTGTCTGAACTGAAAACAGCATTGGACCTTAAGGTCGGTGAAGTGCAGGAGGAGGTGAATCTACTCCGACAGGACGTAAGGTCCATGTCGGAGCGCACAGAGAACCTTGAGAAGGAGGGGTGTTCGAACGCAGCAGACTGCGCCTCACACAAGTCGGAACTGCATGCCCTGGTACAAAGAGTCGGCAACCTGGAGAATAGGGCGGAGGAAGCGGAAGGACGCGCCCGAAGGAACAACATCCGCATTGTGGGCTTGCCGGAGGGAACAGAGGGCCACAATCCCACGGAGTTTGTCGAAAATATGTTGCTGCAGGAGATACCTGGAGGAGTTCTGTCTCAAGGATTTGCTGTGGAAAGAGCGCATAGGGCTCTAATGAGGAGGCTGCCGCCAGGCAACCCACCTAGGCCAGTTATCGCCAAGATCCTTAACTATCGGGACCGAGAAAGGATACTGGAACACTTCCGCAAAGGTGGAACAATCAAGCGAGGAGAGGCAAACGTGACAGCCTACCCGGATTATACCCTGATGGTGCAGCGGAGCCGAATGAACTTCGGGGCTGTTAAGAGGAGACTGAGGGAAGCGGGCCATAAGTACATGCTACTTTATCCGGCGAAATTGAATGTTTTTCATAAGAACAGGACCTTGTTTTTTGACACTCCGGAGTATGCCATGGGATGGCTTGATACGCAGGGTTGCCCCCAGGAGTCCGACATCCAGACGAGAGAAGGAGACGGACGAGATAAGTAATGTGTGATGGGAGCACTGGAAGATGGTGCGGCTTAAAACTATGGGACTTGACTATAGTCATTGACGTGGCCTGTTAGTAGATGGGACCAGATTAGAATAGATAATGTATTGTGCGCACTGTGACTGTTGCTTTATTAAGGAGCCTTGCAGGGCTAGTCCTCACACCCCCATTTAGTATTAATAGTTAAGTGGCCATTAGGGCGACTTCACCCTACTGATCCCTGAGCGTATTAGACAGGGCTAGATGTGGGGGTGCCTGAGATCCAGAGGTGGAGCTGGGCAACAGTTGGGGAGGGAGTTGTTGGGGAAGGGACGGGTGGGGGGAGGGGAGAGAGGTGGGGAGTTTGATGTGTGTATAGTTTTGGGGAGTTTGAGTTTAAACACGAGCCTACATAGAATAGTCCTAGAATTGTATCTGTATTGCACAGGCGGATGGGAGTGGCTGGGAGGGAGGGAGGGAGATGGGTATTGATGGGCTATGGGGGATCTTAGAATAGTGACGTGGAATGTCAGGGGACTTAACAGCTATCTAAAAAGGAACAAGGTCATGCTGTATTTGAAAAGACAAAAGATAGATATTGCATTGTTACAAGAGACGCATCTGACACTGGAAAAGTTGGAGCTGGTGGAGAGAAAATGGAAAGGTACTGTAGTGGGGTCTTCGTATTCGGCCTATGTTAGGGGAGTACTGGTCTGGGTGGCGCCACATGTCCCGTTCCAGCTAATACAGGAAATAGTGGAAACTGAGGGGCGTTTGGTCATAGTGAGAGGGTTGGTGGAAAATAAAGAGGTATGCATTGTAAATACATACGCCCCCAATCAGAACACGGCGGCGTACTTCCGGACTATGTGCACCAACCTAGGTTTGTGCGTGGGTAGCGCAGTGATCTGGGGAGGAGATTTTAATTGTGTGCTGAACCCCGAGGTAGACAGATCGGATAACAAGATGGTCAGGCCCGCCCCAGCAGCTAGGGCATTGCAGACGTTGCTAGCCGACTTCGAATTGGTAGATGTGTGGAGAACAAAGCATCCCAGCGAGAGGCAATACTCATATTACTCAGCCCCGCAGCAGCTGTATACTAGATTTATCTATGTTTTTGCCAAACCAGATGTAATGATAGAGATCGTTCACATAGAATATAAAGCGAGTGTCCTGTCGGATCACTCGCCCCTGGTTCTGGGATGGCAATATTGCCACCCTAGGACGCGGATTCCGAGATGGCGTCTCCGTGCGGAGGCGCTCAAAGACCCAGTTTTTAGAGAGGATATGAGAGATGAGATCATTAATTACTTTGAGGTGAACACAGGTAGTGTTGACTCGGCGGGGATACTGTGGGAGGCCTTCAAGGTGGTGATGCAGGGTGTGGCCATTGCTAAATCGAAAGGTCTGCAGGGCGGGGCCCTGGCTGATTTACAAAGAGTGGAAGAGGAATTAGAAAGAGAACTAAAAAGTGGAAGTGTAGACACCAGCAGCAGTGTGCGGAACACTGTGAAAGGCTCTGCAACCTTAATTACAAAAAGTATGTTGAGAGACAACATGCGGGTGGAGATAAGACGGGCCGTCTCTTGGCGTGGCTGTATAAGAGTGAAACCCCTAGGCCCCCGATTAGGACAAATGGTCCTCACCAGAGAAGATGGTGAGGTAGCGGACACCCAAGAGGGAGTCAATAGGGAATTTGCGGATTATTATATGGAACTATACAAGGACAGAGGAGGAGGCAGCCGGGACGAGATACTGGAAACTCTGCAGGACATAGGATTGCCCAAGATCGTTGCAGAAGAAAGAGAAGAACTAGATGCACCAATTACTTTAGAGGAGTTGGAGGAGGTTGTTGGGCAGCTGCCTACTTGTAAGACCCCGGGAGCAGATGGATTCCCTAGTGAATTTTATAAAGCATATAGGACAGAAGTACTACCCCCAATGTTGGAAATGCTCAATAAGGCATTTGAAGCGGGACAGTTGCCGGAGTCGCTCAGAGAAGCGATCATAATACCACTCCCTAAACCTAATAAACCTGGACATAGCTGTGGATCATACAGGCCGTTGTCGTTGCTGAACCAGGACGGCAAGATATTGACGGCTGTCCTGGCGAATAGACTGCGGAAAGTAATTAGCAAATTAATACATCCAGACCAAACGGGCTATGTCCCGGACAGGAATATAACTCACAACCACAGGCGACTCCATCGGGTGATCGAATGGGGCTGTGACAATGAAGGAGAAATGGCAATTGTATCTTTAGACGCAGTAAAAGCATTCAACTCGGTTAGATGGCCGTGGCTGCTGGTGGCTTTGGGAGAGTATGGAATGGGGCCGGGGTACATCAGGTGGGCGGAGATGCTGTATAGTGCGCCGCTAGCCAGGGTTCGAACAGGAACAGTGATATCTGAGAGATGGCAACTTAGCAGAGGCACTAGACAGGGGTGCCCCTGGTCCCCGATGTTGTACATTCTGGCCCTGGAGCCCCTGGCACTATACCTAAGGCAGCAATACGACACGATAGGTATTGAGGTAGGAGGGGAACGGCACCTGATATCCCTATATGCGGATGATTTGTTATTATACTTGAGATACCCGGAAAAAAATCTTCAGTATATTCTAGAGGTGATGGGAAGGTATGCGAGGCTGTCCGGTATAGCAGTGAATCCCCAAAAATCTAGCATTTTCCCGTTGGGCAATTACAAGGGAACCTCTGTAGAAAGATTGCCGGTGTTACCGGTGCCATAGACTGTGGACTCCTTCCGCTACCTTGGAATAGATGTGTACCATACGGCGGAAGAGGAACATAGACGTAATACCGAGATGGCCATTGGAAAAATCAGCAAATGTATGGGGTTTTTGGGAGAAGTTGCCCTTAGCGATGATGGGACCGGGAGCGATGCTTAAGATGGTGGTTCTGCCTAGGCTTCTACATTACTTTAGTAATATTCCACATATGATTCCCAAGAGGTTCTTTGTTCAACTGAATAGTATGTGTAGGGACTTCCTGTGGCATGGTACCCGGAATAGAGTAGCGCTATGGAAGTTGCAGAATTTTCACGAGAAAGGGGGTATTAAACTACCTAATTTTGAGGTCTATTATATAGCGAGTCAATTACAATATGTGGCCCAATGTGTTTCTGATGAAGCGACCCCTGAACTTAGATTGTTTGGGCAGGACTGTACCCCGTTTTACCTGAAGGAAATAATTTGGTTGCCTGAGTCAGAAATGAAAGAGCGCCCGGGGATGATGAGGCTGGGGTGGAAAATATGGCGTCGAGTATGTATGATGATGGAGGACCCGCTCCCGTGTTCCCCGAAGGAACCGCTGGTTGATTTGGCGAAAGGAGATAAGCAACTGAGGGTGATTATCAGAACCTACTGGGAGTCGGTTGGGGTGGTAACGTTGGGAGATATATGGCAGGAGGGGACCATCAGGGATTTTGAAGGACTTGGGGAGGAGGCAGGATTACACGGGGGCCAATATGTTACGTATCACAGGTTGGTGCGGAAGATTCGGATAACGTGGCCTGAGACAGTATTGGCGGAGGAACCAGACGCCATTATGGGGATGATATATGACACAGCTGAAGGGGGGCATGAGATCTCTAGATTGTATGAGATGGTAATGACTAAGGTTGGAAAGGAATTGACACATTTGAGATTGGATTGGGAAGCAGAGGTGGGAGCCCAAATGGAGGATGGGATGTGGGAGCGGGCCCTGGGATACCACAAGAAGGTATCTAGGAATGCCAGACTGCATCAAATACAGCTGTATGTAACTCATAGAGCATATATGACCCTGCTGAGTATATCTAAGTTCAGAGGCGCTGGGAGACAGGCGTGCCCTAAGTGCGATGAGGAGAACGCTGATATGAGACACATGTTTTGGTCATGCCCAGTAATCGAGTGTTTCTGGAGAGAAGTGGCACAAAAGCTAGCAGAGAAAGGGGTCACACTCGCCGTAGACACGGCCTGGGCCTGCCTGTTGGGAGGGTTCCCTAGGCCACGAAAACTGAAGCATGTTGGGAAACTGAAAGACTTGGCGTACGTGCTTCCATCTTATACATAAAGGAACTATATGAATAAAAACGGGCCTCATATATGCTGTGCACATAAAATAAGCATATAAATAATTTTCAACAGGAATATTGAAAAATGATTCCTCCATCGAAGATGCCGCAAAACAAAAAAAGGACTATAGCAAATACTGCCACAAACATCCATCAAACCATCCTACTCATCAACTCCGAAGCCTCACTACAATTAGTTCTCAAAAGGCACCCAATGCCAAAATCCTTTTATATGTACTCCTCGTTTGTCTACCCCTCTTCTCAACTAAACAGCTCCCCACCAAAATCTTATATCACCTTATGTTACACACTCACATATCCCCCACACATGGTTACCATATGCTATCAGTTACTTGTGAAGGCATCATGAAGCAAGACTCAGACAACAGACACATTCCAAACAAAAGATATTTATTAACTTAAGTGTCAAGTATTAGAAGGCCTAACTTGCCCTATGCTAAGGTGGGATTTCCCTGCATGAACAAAACTAAGGAAAATCTGAGTCAGAGAGTTCAACTTAAAAGTCTGTCTGTGTCCAACAACTATACTTGCCCTTACAACTAGAGCTTAACAGTGTTTAGGGATGTCAATAGTCAAAGAAATTATGATCAACACAAAATTCTGAGCGTTCTTCCAGCTCTTATCTCATTCTTCAGCTCCCCGTCCCCAAGTTCAAGGAAGTTCTTCAAAAATCTTAGGATTTACCTTGTTCAAGTTCAAACAGTTCCACACACTCCTTAGGGCTCCCTTCCCCAAGTTCAAAGTAACACAGTTGAAACAAAAGGGGTCTTGAGGCCCTGTCCACAAGACAGTAGTTGTAGTTCATCAGGTCTCAGGGATCCCTTCCCCAAGACTTCAGCGTAGCAACCAATGTGTGATTCAAAGTTCATCTTAACTCTGAGTTAACCTGACCCTCCTCCTGGTTTGCGTAATTAGTTCACTTGCAGTGCTACTTCTTGGTTATTTTCACAGTGTCTTTATCTTTCACAATGCAGGGCTCTCTGGTGTAGGCGCAGTTGTCAGACCACACGGTTCACCGATCACAGTTCACGCAACCAGGACCCCTTGGCTCTTTAGCCCACACAGGTTCCTCAGCATTTGTCCCTGTGTACCAAGTCACGTTCCTTTTAGTTTCTCCTTGTTGGCCTCTTGGCTCTCTGTGCAGTATTTAAACTCCTCTTGAAAGTCTTTGGCCTTGCCGCACTGCATTCACTCACAAAGTTCACTTGGTGGTGGTCCTGTTCATGCCCCACCTTTGGTTGCACTCCTTCACTCTTGTTCCTTTCCCCATAGGTTGCTTTCATATGGACATTTTCCTCTTTAGCCTTTATTAGCTCTTGGCTTTGCCTCTAAAGTGTATATTTCAACTCAATATTCAATATGTATTTAAAGTTTAGGTTTGCAGTCAATTCAGTAATCAATCTGCTTGGTTTAGCATTATTATAAACCTTCCTTCAGTTTGGTATTCAATATGAATAGTTAGCGCTATTTTAAAACTTCCATTCATTTTGGTATTCAAAATAAATAGTTTAGCGCTATTTGAAAGTTTCCATTCAGTTCGGTATTCAATATGCAACGCATTTTGCTTTGAATCTTTCAATTATACAGCGCTTCATTAGTTCTATGCAGCCTGTCTGGAGCACCCTGGTTCACGAGTGTCTTTCCCCCAACACTCACCGGTCTTTGGCGTCTTGCTGCTCCTTTGTCTCACCATGCTGGTACACCAACCTCTGTGAGCCCCACTCGTATGTCAGTTTGAGTTCTACATGCGCTGGAAACTTTGTTGCTTCTGGGAGGACGCAGACAGTGTTCTCTCTCTCTATCTCGCACACGCACACACATGCACACACGCCCGCTCCCCCCGTCCTCTCCTACAAAAGCCTCCCTACTGCTCTCCTTCTCTTTTCATTGGTCTCCCTTTATACACCTGCAGCCTCTTGACACTGCAGGTGCGGATGTCTAATTGTCTAATTAGAATTGCCTGACCATGATTAAGGTGACATGCCTTATTCTCACCATACATGCGGACGTCTTCCTCGTCTCAGTACCAGAGTGGTAAAACAAAGGGGTAGTGTTCATTACTCTGAGTCTCCTCTTCCTCGTCCCAGTACTTTAAAATGTTAAGTTTTGAGGGAAATGATGGGAGAGGTCTTGCAGTAACCCATAAAGGCCAGGGGGTTGGGGGGTGTTGTTCTCTTGGTCATATTTAGGGAAAGGGGGATACTATGTCTCGCCTATGGGTATCCCACTCCCAATCTCTGGTGACCCTCCCTCGCTTCTCTGCCCCTGGGTCGGGATCCAAAAGCGATGGCCTTTTCCTAGCCACCTGAGAAGATGATTCAGGGGGTTTAGGAGCAAGAATACTGTGAGAAACCTGACAGTAGTCTCCCACCTACTCCCCCGGGATCTTCCATTCACGTTGCCAGGGAAGGGCCCTCGCTTTTGGATCCTGACCCTGGGGGTTGACAAGCGAGGGAGGATCACCTGAGGGAATGCATGAATGAATGATTGGTCATTTATAATGCGCCTATTCACGAGTGTTTCAAGACGCATCCATGCAGAGAGGGGAGACAAGGGAAGACAAAGGCAAAACGATCTTGCTAGGCATAGTGCATTCGGATTGTGCAAGTGTGCGCAACCATGCATGGAGGAGACTCAAGGCAGGACAAAGACAGAATGATCGTACAAGGCACAGGACATTTGGATCGTGCAAGTGCGCAGACAAGTGTAGGGGAGGGGTGGAGTGGGGACCAAGTGTGCCCAGTCAGTCAGAGATGAGGTAAGTGCTGATAGGTGCCAATCTCATGGGTCATTGACCAAGTGCAGTAACAATGAGGCAAGTGCAAGGCCCGAAGGCAAGTGCGTGAGGACTGGCGCAGGTGCCTGGGACTTGTGAGACTCTGAGGTACCCCAGGCCGCCAGTCAGCAAGCTTTGCGGAAAAGGAGACAGAGAGAGACATAGATCTGATACAGCGGTTAGCAAAGTAGAGGGAAAGAGAAGTCAGAGGAGAAGAGGAATGTCCTAGGGAGTTTCCGGAACTTAAGGAGATCCAGCTCAAGACGGAGAGCGGCAGGGAGGCTGTTCTAGAGGGAGGCCCCTGCAGAGGCTAAATATCTCCTTCCAAATCTCTGCTTGCAGAACCGGCTCACTCGCAGAAGGTTGGAGGTAGGTGAGCAGAGGGCTTGGGAAGGACAGTATTTAGGTAGACATTGTTGCAGATAGGTAGGTCCCTGGCCCCAGAAAGCCTTGTGGACAATGCAGAGGGTCTTGAATTTGATCCTTGCGGCCACGGGGAGCCAATGGAGGGATTGATGGGTTTGAAGCCAAGGATAAGTCTTGCGGTTCTGTTCTGGATAAGTTGCAGAGGGCGCAGAGTAGAAGCAGTGAGGTTGAGAAAGAAGCTGTTGCAGAAGTCCAGCCTTGAGAGAACCAGGGCTCTGGAGACAGTGAGCCTCTGGGGGAAGTGAGGAAAGGTAGAATACCTCTGAAGAGGTGCAGCTGATAGTTGGACTTTTAAGAGATGTCCGAAATGTGAGACCAGAAGGAAAGAGTGGAGTCGAAGATGACCCAAGGTTTTTTGCCTCGCAGGTAGGTGCGGGCGCAGGGCCAAGGGATGCCGGCCAGAGTGAAAGTGGGAAGGCGGGAGCAGGGGTCCCAATGCAAACAATCTTGGTCTTGCTAGCATTGAGGCAGAGGTAATTTGCAGCACACCATGACTGAATTGCAGACAGACGGTCAGATATGAGTGAGCAAGAGGAGGAGGCTGAGGGTAGCCTGAAAGAAAGTTGTGTGTCATCCGCATAACACTGGAAGTTAGAGATATAAGTGCCAATCACCCGTGCCAGGGAAGCCATGTAGACGTTGAAGAACCAGGGGGATAGGTTAGATCCCTGAGGAACGCCACAAGTAGAAAGAGTGATAGTAGAGAGAAAGGAACCAAGTTGCACCTGGGTTGGATGGTCGGAAAGAAAGGAGGTTAACCACACCAGAGCCTGACCTGTGATTCCCAGGGTGTCACAGAGACGTCACGGGGGATTGGGAGGAGAATACCCAAGGGCGAGACATGGTATTCCCCCTTTCCTAATTGTACACCAACCCAACACCTTTCTCAGCCTTTATGGGGTATTTGCTCTCTCACCCCATCTCCCCTTTGCAATAAGTACTGGGACGAGGAAGAGGGGGGATCGGAAGCAGTGAGTATTACCCATAGAAACAACATAGGAATACAAAGTGAGGCTTACCATCTAACACCTTTGATTTGTCCCACTAATAGTTTGGCAGGTCAGGCACGTTTCACCAACTGTACACACCTGACTCCAATTAACACTCACCTGCAGTATAAAAAGAGTGGTTCTGCCAGAATCATTGAGCGAGCTGGGGTTGCTGAATGCAAAACAGGAGGCCAAGGAGCAGAAGGCTGCAGGGAGAGGTGCCCAGAAGGGGCGGCGGGGTGCCGAGACGCTGGCCTGTTGTGTGTGAGGTGCTGCAGCGTGGCGATGGAGCTGAGTCTCCAGGAAGCCAGAGCGGGACCGAAGGCAGTCTGTTGGCCTTGTTTAGGCCATTGCTCATTCCCCTGAGACGTGTGCGGGTCCCAGAGTGTCTGAGGGCCAGGTGATGAGACCCTTACCTCGACCCAAACCTACTTGACCTGCTCGCCAGCACTGCGCTACTATTTGTGAGTTTTGTGAGGCAGAAGGAAACTCAGTAGCATGCAGGTGGCTGGAGCGGGAGTAGGAGCGCTGATAAAAGGGAACAGCCCGGTGAGCGAAAGCAGAGCAAAGCAATGAAAAGGTAAAGGCAAGCGAAGCAAGCGAAAACTGGAAAGATGTGAAAAAAGTAAAGCGGAATGAAAAAAAAGTGTGCTAGAGGTACGGAAGTAAAGAAAGACGGAGCAAGAGCGCTGGTGGCGCGGAAACAGCCAAGAGGGGCTATGAGAAACCCAAAAGTAAGAAAGATGGTGCAAGTGACGCATAAGAAAATATGGTGTGTGCAAGAGGCACGTTAAAGAGAAAATGAAGATGCAAGAGTGCACAGTGAGAAACTGAAGGTACAAGAGAGCACAGTGAAAAGCAAAGAGAAGTATTCCCGAGGCACAGAAAGGTGGAAAGAAGGTGCAAGCTTGCACAACAGGAAAGTAAGGTGTGCAGGAAGCACAGTAAAGTGGAAAAGGACAGAGTAAAAGATGCACAGAAGAGGAAGAGGTGCCAGTGAATAATGAGAGGGGTTAGAGGTCAGAGTGGTCACACCTGGGAGCAGCAAAGAACCCGCCGTTCTCGAAAGTCTCTGATACTACCCCCATGAAAACTATATAGTGAAAGGTACATCCTGACAAGAGCAACTCTTGTTTTGTTTGTTTGTTGAACTGCGTAAAGAGGTGCCTAGGCTTGGAGAAGTGACCCCTAAGAGGGTACTGAAAACGTAGTGAACAGAGAATAGCACATGGGCAACGTGCTGCTCTTCTATAAAATCGTGAGTATCGTGTTATCAAACCAGTGTTAACACAGCCTTTGCCTATGATGAAATGTCCGGTTTAAACAAAGCAGGCCTGCCAGGTCCCAGAACCTGTAGGCTCGGTCAGGGCGTACAGTCCTACGGAAACCGCTTCACTCAGCAGTGCATATTTTGGTTAGTAATGTTTGCCACTGCCCGATTGATGGTGGATTTGGCTTTTTCCAATCTAGCAAAATGACCTTCGGGGCTGTGAAGAGTACAACATAAGTTGATCTGCGAATCAGGGCGTCATCGTGCCAGTTTTCAATTCCCTGTCCAAATAGCATTCCGATCGGGCACATCTCAACCGTTACCCCTGGAAATCCCCAGAGTTTCTGGGTCACCTTCGACCAGAGCAGCAGCATCTTCGGTCAGTGCCAGAACATATGGCCCACAGTCCCAATTCTACCACACCCGGGCAGCTGTCAGCTGTCGTAGCAATGCCCATGCTGTAAAGTCTGGCCGGGGTGTGGTAGATGAAACTGTTACTTGTGAGTCTGTGTCTCTCTTGATACCATGCCTGTCTCACAATACCCTCAGGTTTCTCACATACCACATCAACATTAATCAAACTATGACTAGTGTTACATATGAACTAGATCAAGTTGTGTAATGTTTGTTAAAGTGAACAATATGTGCATAGTTGAATCCATTTACATCATGGAGGAAATGTGTGGGAGGATTCTGATCTTGGAGCTTGTGGAATGTGGATTTGAATGAGAACGGGTTGGAAGTGAAGGAGAAGTCAGGGAGAAGGTGGATGTCAGGAGGCTGGGGCTGCTGTTAACATTATAACTGAAATAAAAGGTTTCACTGCACCTACTGTGTGGAGCCTCCTTTATATTAACTAGGCTCTCCCATTTAGCCCTATCACACCAGCCACATCCGCAACTAACCCAAATGAAAAGAGCTGTAACCTATCAAATCCTGGGATCTGCCTCTCACACCATCCCACTCCTCCCTTTTTTTCTTACAGACGGCCTCATCACGAGTTGTGCGGTAGCCGTTAAATGCGGCAGTAACAATATTACTGCCGCATTTAAGGGTCCGCCCAAACATGAGTCTGGCAGCATTTACCCCCAGCTGCTAATGCGACGAAAATCCCCCAGTGTGTCCAATGGACCCAATGGGGAATACCCATTACTGCCCAACCCTTGATCCGGCGCTAATAGTGCAGGACCGGGTGCCGGTAACTCTATTATTGCAGGCAGTATCCCGGCAGTAATACCGCCGGGATACTGCCCAACTCGTGATGAGGCCCAGAGCCATTTACAGGAAGGCCAACAGAATTGTATAAGGGCACTGTATAAGACTACTTTACATTACATTAGTTACTTTTTGCAGAAAGACTGCCCATTACATCTATCAACCATTTTTCTTTGTAGCAGGTTGCTGGCTTTGGTATTGTGCCTAACAGAACATCTATATGTCTGTTATTGTACCTCATACTACTTACCCATCATGGAGTTTCACACTTGCCCATCAGTTACTCTGCACAGAACGGCTGTCCGTCAGTTATTGTGCCTCCTTACTCAGATGAGTTACTCTACACAGAATTCCTTATTATGAGTTATTGTTATTGACTACCATCGGAGCCGTGGATTCCAGACTCCTTTAAGGCAGAGAGGCTTAACTGAGGCTTAACTTAGACAGACAGAACGCTCTTGGCGTAAAGCCTACGACCCTCATCTTAGGGCCGTATTTAAACAGCAATTAGCATCTTACTCTGGTGCTGTTAAGACCGCTTAAGCTTTATATATGTCTGAAAAAAATTAGAAATGCCTTGTGCAAACCTAAGGCCTTTTTCACTGTTGTCAAGGCTCTTTCTTCCTCTGACAAGCTTACCTCTAGCGTTAGACCCACTCAAAAATTGTGCGATGACCTATCGCATTTCTTTATTACTAAAATCAGTGATATTCGCCATAACATTGCTAAGACTACCCCTATGGCTGAGAGTAATAACATTGAACTCAGTTTGAGACCTACTCCTTCTGAAATGCCTAAATGGTCTGTCTTCCCATTATTCTCGGAAGAAGCAGTTCTCGCTGCAATTCAAAAGATCAAATCTTCCTCCCCTTCTGACACTATCCTGGTGGCGATTATGAAAACGATTTCCCCTGATCTCTTAAGGGAAATTACATCAGCGATTAACAACTTCTGGCAGTCTGGGGTTATCCCCCCCGAACTGAAAGCTGCTAGGGTGATCCCTCTGTTAAAGAAGCCCACTTTGGACCCTATGTCCTCGTCAATTTTCGACCTATTTCTCTCCTCCCTTTTCTTGCAAAACTATTGGAATCTTTGGTTTCTACTTTACTTTCTTCCCATCTGAAAACACTGTGTCTTCTTGACCCTGCTCAGGCCGGTTTTAGACCTGGCAGAGGCACAGAGTGTGACCTGATCTCCATCCAGGACGACATGGCCAGGCTAGTGGACTTGGGCGGGGTGAGGGTCCTGATTCTACTAGATCTGTTAGCGGCCTTCAACACTGTCTACCACCCCATCCTGCTGTCCCGTCTTGCCCAGATGGGTCTATCTGGTCAAGTACTGGCATGGTTCACCTCGTTCCTGGCAGATCGTACCCAGACTCTCTCTATGCCTCCCTTTCTATCCACTCCATGCCTTCTTAGCTGTGGAGTGCCGCAGGGCTCCTCCTTATCCCAGATTCTTTTTAACATCTACATTTGGGCAATAGTGGGTCTCATCTGGTCCTTTGGCGTCAGGTGCTATTCGTATGCTGACGACACTCAGATTCTGATTCGTTTAGATCTAGATCAGGCTAAGATGGCATCATACCTGTGTGAGTGCCTGACGGCCGTGGGTAAATAGATGAACCACAACTGGCTCAAATTGAATGGGGATAAGACTGAGGTTCTGGTGGTAGAGTGCCCCCCTGATCCATCACTTTGGGTGTCTTCATTCTGGCCTGCATCTTTGGGCAACCTCCCCACTCCTAGAGGGAAGGTTAAGAACTTAGGGGTCATACTGACTGCTTCTCTCTCTATGGAAAGTCAGGTTGCCTCGGTATGTCAAACCGGACATTTGCAGCTGAAAGTTGTAAAAAAAAAGTGCTGCCTTTAATTCCTAAGCATCTTCGTCCCCTGGTTGTGGCTGCCCTTGTTCTATCACGGCTGGATTATTGTAACTCTATATATTTAGCTCAACCAAGAGGGTTTAACCAGAGACTACAACGCCTACAGAATCTAGCAGCTAGAGTAGCTACTGGCATCGCTATGGCGCATATATCTCCCCTGTCCTGCGCTCCCTCCACTGTCTGCCAGTATGTCAGCATATTAGATTTAAAACTCTGTGTATTGCCCATCGGGCAATCCACATTGTGGGACCTGAGTTTTTGATAATCAAGTTTGTGCGCTATCTCCACAAACGTCAGCTTTGTTCGGCCACGGCTGATGTACTTTTGGTTCCGTCATTGAAACGCGCTGCATAGGGGGGCCACTCTTTCTCTGTGGCTGCTGCCATTGCATGGAACGAGCTGCCGCCTCCCATAAAGAAATAAGATGGCCACCTAGCTTTTAGGAAAGCTATAAAGACCTGTCTCTTCTAGTTCTGCCTTGCTTCTTTTCCCCTCTACATGGACAGCTTGCCTTCCTCTAGCGCCAAGATGCCCAATGGGCGACCGTTTGCGCTTAAGAAATTTCAAATATTAATAATTGTTATGCAGAGACCCTGTCTATGAACTTTGGCACTATACCTCTGTGTACGGCCGCCTGCCAGTTTGTGTGCTGAATGCCTAGCCGTTAGTTAACTTGTCATATAGCTGCTTGATCATTACAGCACGGTTCCATACAGCTCAGTACAACACAAACACGTATACGTTTGATCGGTTTCTGGAGGAGAAAAGGGTGAGGAGAGATACATTTTCTGAAAGGGATCAAGACTCGGACACAGTGGCATGTTAAGTGTTGGTTATAGACTTTTATTTTCAAGAAAATAATAAAAAGGTTGGGAGGAATCCTATCTATCCCTAACCCTAAGAGGGGTTTCACAGCATCAACAAAACAAAGGAATGTCTGTGTCAAGATGTTAAACAAAAGAGCGTCCTCTGTCCTGTGTCCAAAAACCCTAAACTGACCCTTATACTCTAAACTCACTATAACATGTACAAGGGGATTTCTGTAAACTATGCACTTATAGCTTCCTTTCATAATTCTAGACATAAAGTTCCAAGATGCATAAAAGAAAAGGAATAAGGTTCCACCAGGAAAAGGGGTCTTCCCTTCCCCTAGATTTCTCCTGCTAGTCTGAATGCCACTTTATCACGGTTCAAGTTTTCTCCAGTGGAATGAATCTTCCATTGAGTTTCCTTTACGCATGAAGCTATTTTAAATGTTCAGTTTCTCACACTCTGTATCTCTATTAGTTTAGTAAGGGATATGGGGCCTCATTACGAGTCCAGCGTTAACCGAGGCGGTAAATCCGCCTGGTTAACGCCGGACTCGTATTACCATTCCGCCTCTGTGATTCCCGGAATTACCCGGGCATTACAACCCCGGTTTTCCGGGAATCACGGAGGCGGAATGGTGTAAATCCCCATTTCCATTGAGTCCTATGGGACTCGATGGAAATGGGGATCATGGAAACACCGGCAGCATCTCGTAATGCTGCCGGTGTTTCCTCGTCCGCCTGCATGCGGGAGGTGTTAAACCCGCCAGGTCAGACCTGGCGGGAACATCACCTCCCGCCTGCAGGGGTCGGACTCAGGTGGTCCGGAAACAACGGTGGCGGCGGGTTTACCGCCACCGATATTTCCGGACCGCCTGGGTCATAATGAGGCCCATGGTCCTTCCCTTTTCCATTCACTGTTCTTTTTTCTACCCCTGGTGTACTCTCCTGCAAGGGTATTTTCAACTTTCTTACTGATCCTTAAAAGGGGTATGGTTTTTTCCTTTTGCATTCGTGCTCACTGTTCCACGGTTTGAGGTTTTCTTCTCTTCTTTACTGCTAGTTTACTCTCCTGCCAGGATATCACCATTCTGTTTCTTGGGTGCGGGTCCCAGGAGCACAGTGCCTGATTTACTCTCCTGCCAGGGCGTTTTATATCCTTTCATGGGTGTGAGTCCCAGACTCACTGTCTGCCTCGTTCACTCACTATCCTGCCAGGGATTTCCCGTTCTTCACTCCAAGAAATACAACTTCTCCGATATCGGCTCACCGACTCTTCCTTAGCAAAGCTCGTATTTGTATCAACTCCTCTTTCCAACTATTGGGTCACCGACCCCTTCTTAACACTGTTCGTATTTGTATCAATCTCTTTTTCCAAAAATTGGGTCACCAACCCTTTCTTAACAATGTTCATAGTTTTATCAATATCTCTTTCCAAATATTGGTCACCAACCCTTTCTTTAAAAAATTATATTTAATTCAGTTTCTTCAATGGTTTTAATTGGGCTCTCTCGCTCTGTTAATGCTACGCAGTGTTCACCCTCAACCTCCCGTTAACCCATTTGTACTCCCTTGGCTTTCTGGGTGGCTTTGGCGTCCCTCGCGTCTTTCCTTTTTCCCTTTCAGTCTACTGACTGGACGTGCGTCCTGCCAGTCAGTTAGCTCTCGCTTTGTCTTCCTTTGCTCTGGGTGGCTCCAGTTGCCTGTCGCCATAAAGTGGTGTGCCTCTTTCGGCTCTGTCTCCCTGCATGCTGTTCGTGTCAGTCTCTGTGCTGCTTCTCACCGTCTGCTCGGCTCCGGCATTCCGACCGGCATCAGAACAAGTTGCAAACAACTTCAGTCTCTTTTCTATTTTAGTCAGCTGTGTGTATTTAAAGCTTCCTGGCATTAGTTAACACTTTCCAAAGACTAGAATGCAGCGTTTGCTTCCTGCTTCTGGTCATCCTCATTGTTGCATCCATCTTCCTTGTTGCAGTACCAAAACATTTTGGGGGCGGAGGGGAGATGAATAAGGTTGAAGGCCAGGAAAACTTGGGAATTCTTTATCTATGTCACAAGATGCCATACAGGCATGTTGTAAAGGCACATGGGTGTCATTAGGAATTACATCTGAAGGATTCATTTGACTCAGTATTTGCTTGCTGGAGTTTGTCCTCCCCTATGTGGTCCTCCCACAGATAGCCACCCCCAGAGTCAGAGTCGGGTAGTTTCTGCCTTTCCCTGCCCACTTAGAAGGCGCTTCCCACTAGAGAATCGGTGAGGATGTTGCTAGATTTCTTAGTTCTGCTTTTATTCGTACTAAAGATTCCGGATTTGGCTCATCTGCTGGGGTGAGGGGTAGTGGTGGTAAATGCTGAATCCGGTGAGAGCAGTGCACAGTAAAGAATGTTTCTAAAAAGTGGAAACGGGCATTCACACAGGCTTATAGAGTTTGCAAGGGGGAACATATGGTTCCCATTTGTGATCCTTGGGCACCCCAAAAGGAAGGCTATGGTTTCCTCTGGACATAAAGTACATTAAAACGTAAGTAAAATGTTGACATTTATTTTTCTTTGTGTGTTTGTTCTTCATCATTTATGTGACAATTTTTTACTGTATTTTGTGGAGGGTCCGAAGGAGGAGACGGATTAGAAGATGGCATTTCCAGGATGTTTTTTATTTAAAATAATAAGAAAAGGCCTCACTTTCCCTATACTATGGGTTTCCCTACCTACCAAAACTAAGTTGCTCTTCTTCAGTGTCTGAAGTCCAAATGTTAAGTCAGTTCTGAGTCCGTCGGGGGGGGCGCTGTTGTGCACAGAGTGGCATGCAAGCCTCTGTGTGAGCTCCGTAGGCATTCTGGGGAATCCGGCGTAATTCTGCATAAAAACGATCCGGTTTTCTACCAAAATATGATGAAAGTGCCATGAACCTGGCAGACACACCCTGACCGAAAAACAGGAACTTTGCGCCGACAGAACCGGAGGAACATAACAAAATATATGCGGCCCCTCAGGCCAGGCACCGCACGGCTCTCTGTGTGGGCGAGCCTGGTCTCGTGGAGGAAGTCGCGTCTGAGTCCCTGAGACCATAATGATCTGGAAGTGTAGAGGTGGCTGTCCGGACTTGCTATTGCAACACCCTACTGGCTTGGAGTGAAGTTCCCCCATACCCTGTGTCTTGTAGGTGGTGCGGCGGAACTCAGTCCTGAAGATTCGGAGTGGCCACATAGCCCTGGCGGGCTGTCTATGTCGCGGAGCCTGTCTGGGAATTCCAGCCCCCGTTCGCGCACTGCAACGCAGTGGGAAGAGGCATCCAACCACTCGGAGGTGCGTGCTGGGAACGAGACTGCAGGATTGGCCCAACACAGAGCTTTCAAACTGAGTGGCACATGCGGCGTCCAGCAACGAGAACCCAGCAGTAAGGTGACGGCCAGGGAGGAGAAGGAAATCGCTGTGCGCCCTAAGCTATATTGACGGTGAGCCCCCTTACTGACGGTATGGCGCAGAGGCCAGACCTACCTGCCACTCAGAGGTGGAGGAGGTAGTGGCGGCAGGCGCTTCGGCCCTAACACTCACCCATGAGACCCGGCGGCTCCAAGCCATAACATCACGCTCCTCCTTAGGCGCCACAAAATAGAGCCCGACTCCTGTGGCTTCCACCCCAGGCCCACCGGTGAAGAGAGGGGACCCTACCCTGAGGAGATCCTTGATACTACAAATGTGGGGGAGGACAGTGTCACCCACTTGCTAGGCACGTTGCCCGTGTTTGGGGACCAACACAAAGATTGCACCAGCCGAATTAGGCCCAATATCCCTCATTAGCAGCCACTATCTGGAGGCGCCTGCCGGCTCATTGGGTGATGTGGCTTGTGGTGCATTGAAGGGCGACACCCTGGATTGGTAGGGCACAACATCAAGAGCATCTGCAAGACAAAGAAGCGGCGCATACCGAGAATTAGCGCAATGACACCCATGGCAGGCACGCGCTGCAGCGCTTAATATAAGACACCACCGGCACAACCGTGCCCATTGACTGCCAGCCCCACATAATGATCCCCACACTGCGCAGCGAGTGACCCCAAGAGAGGTACAGAACGGCGTGTGGGGTGAAAAACAACATAGTATTGGCACGCAATGTGTTACACTTGTAGAGCAAGCCGCAAGAGAGGAATAACTTGTGTGACAGCGAAACAGCCGGTCCCCACCGGGACAGGTGGACAAGCAACTACCCCATCGCTCCTTAAAGGCCTCCAGCGTTCTTGACCAGATACTCTCAAAGGGGTTGACGACAGTAGGAACTCCTCAGTCCTCAACCCTGACCACGACACATTACCTCAATGAAAGAGTGCACTAAGGAACAGCCAATTGTGCACCATCCAGGTACCAATGAGGTTTCCACAGAGCCAGTGCCTGAACCCTCTGGTGCGCCTTCTACTATGGGACTGACCCAAACACAGCTTGCCCTTCCCACATCATAGGATAATGCTTAAAGGCGGGTCCTCCAAAAAAAGTGGAACAATAGACAAATGTACAAAACCTACTCCTAAGCCAGCAAGCATTACCGGCGAAGACACTGGCAGACAAGAGATGGCGACAACAGCACCCCCCACTGACCTACAAGGAGTCATCGCTATCACACAACAGGGATTTGCTGCGATGAACGATAAGTTGGATGGCATTAATATTAACATCAACACGATGTGGGCGCAAATGGAAAAAGCATCACAGCGTATTACTGAAGCCAAAACGCGGATTGGAACAGTGGAAGACACTGTGGAAACCCAACAAAACACTGTGACGACTATGGCGAAAAACTTGGGCCCCATCAAGCTGAAATGCGAAGATTTAGAGGCGAGGTCGAGGGGAAATAACATACGCATTGTGGGGGTCCCTGAGGATCCCTTGAAAGGCCCCATGGAACAAGCAGTAGAAACATTCTTGAAAAACACGCTGTGAGACCCAGGATGGTCTTGGATGTTCATTGTAGAGCGCTCACACAGATCGCTTGCAGCAAGACCTAAGCCAGGAACGTCCCCTTGGCCTATCATAGCTCGCTTAATGAACTACAGGGACAGAGACCTGGTGTTGAGGGCATCCAGGGGGAAGCAAGAGCTCTGGCTGGGATCCAGCGTAATAAGTATCTTTCCGGACTACACGCTGGCGCCCTAACAGGAGAGATGAACATTTGTAGGAGTGAAGAAATTGCTGAGAGAACGCCAAATTCCCGACGCTATGTTATACTCAGCGAGACTATGCATGGAGTTTAAGAGCAAGACCTATTTTTTCACATTTCCGGAGGAGGCAACCTCGTTTGTGGTGGCCAACATCCCCCTGCCAGAGACTCAGCTGTCTGGGGAGACGGAAGGAGGACGAGACAAAGGCACACTCCATCTGCAACAGTGTCTAACAAGTTCAAACCAAATGTACTGTAGCAATGAGTAATCCTTGAGGACGCTATACCAGTACCTGAACTGAAACCTTTGACCAGTCCATTCAGTATGTAGGGAATGCAGAAGACTGTATACGACTATTGGTAAATGTATCCATATATGAAGACTTCTGTAACTCGCAACGCCTAAATAAATTCATGATATGGTTTTTGTAACGCAGGACTATGTCGGTAAGGTGGTAAACCTAGAAAAAGTAATGTCTTAATAAGATAAGCAGCCAGTATTCCCAGAGGCCACGGAAGCAGTCGTCCCGATTGCGAGTGCATAGTTTTGTTTCTTTTTTTGGGGAGGTCACGAAGGGTGGGAAGTACATAGTCACAGTTTGGGGCACTACAAGGGTCGGGGAGGGGAGGTTGGGGTGAAAAAGTGGAAATATTGCACAGACAGGAAACAGGTAAAGATCACACCGTAGATAGGCACAAACTGACAGAGCCCAATTGTCAATATGTAGAAGGAATTGGCTGACACCAAGTTCACTGGGATAAAATTGCTGAGTTGGAATGTCGGGCCTGGGCATCCCCATGAAAGCATGCAAGGTGACCGCATATGCAAATCGGCAGGGGGCCCAGATACTGTACTTGCAGGAAACACACTTCCTGGATCACCACGCATGCAAGTGCCCCTGGTTGGGGCAAACGCTGCTACTACACCTCCAATTCCACTAAGTCCAGATGGGTCATGATACTCATTCACAGGTCACTCCCCTTTACACACTATGTGACAGAGAGTGACGACCATGGCAGATATGTATTGGTGAATAGGAACTTGGGAAGTGTAGAAGTACTGCTGATGAACATTTATGGTGCCAATATTAATGATCCTGAATTTTATGAGCAAGTGTTTCAGAAATGCACCAAGTTCCCAACTCCGCAACTACTCTGTGGGGGAGATTTCAACACCATACTCTACACTGACCTAGACCGCACATCAACCGCTCCCAGACCTCTGACGAACACGGCACGCACAATCCACACACATATTACTGACCTGGACCTGAGGGATGCCTGGCACTCATTACATGGATCGCAGAGGTCCTTTACTTTTTATTCCTCTGTGCACGACATGCATTCCCGTATAGATCTATGGCTGATATCCACCACAGCCCTGAGCTAGGTAGTGGAAGCTTGGATTCTCCCCAGGACATTGTCAGATAATTCCCCTATATCAATCACTATGAACATCCCTAATAGTGTACCTCAAAGGGTGCAGTGGCACTTTAAACCTGCCTCGCTCCTAGATCCAGTTTTCAAAACCAGTATAGCACAGCACATCTCAGACTTCTTTGAAACTAATGAAGGCTCAGTAGCCAAACGGATTACCTTATGGCAAGCATTCAAAGTCTATATGCGGGGAGTGCAATGTCCACCGAATTCGGGGTGCTGCGCGACATCAGTTGTGAGCTCAAAAGACTGGAAGAATCCGTAGCCCAGTTGCAGGCAGAATACTTGGCCAGCCCTTCCCCACAGATTACCATGGAAATTAAAACTCAACTGGAGAATTTTCACAAAGCCGCAGATAGGGAGCTATGCTACTTCGATAGACCAATGGCGGCCCGTAGATATGGGGAACAGAAAAGACCTGGCAAACTTCTAGCTCGTCTAGTGCTTACGGAAAGAAGTACCACAATCATCCTGTGTATCACTAGACAGGATGGAGTAGTGGTCACGAAAGCAAACAAGGTCAGTGGAGTGTTCTACGATTTCTACAGTGGTTTATACTCCGCCCAGAGTGTGGCCACTGACAAGGAGATTGATGACTACCTTGCTGCAATACCCACAACATTATTGTCCGAGGACACAAGTAATGCTCTAGTGACCCCAATAACGCTTGGCGAAATAAAAACAGCGATAAAAGACCTTCCCAGCGGGAAGGCCCCAGGATCTGACGGGTTGAGAGCTGAGTTCTAAAAGGAATTTGCTGAGACCCTTGCGCCCCGCCTCATGGCCGTGTGGACTGAAGCCTTGGACACTGGCACTCTGCCAGAGTCCATGCAGGAAGCAGTTATAACCCTGCTGTTGAAGGCTGCGAAGTCTCCTGAATACTGCGGGTGGTACTGCCCACTGTCCCTCAAAAACACAGATGCAAACATTTTCGCCATGATCCTAGCTTCCCAACTCAACCTGGTGATGCCCTACATGGTGCATGAAGATCAAACAGGATTTGTGCTAGGGAGGTCAACGGGATCCAACATTCGCAGGTTCTATAATGTCCTGGCGAAAGTCCCCAAAGATTATAAGGGGGTTGCCATATCCCTGGATATGAAGAAGGCCTTTGATACCTTGTATTGGCCGTTCCTGTTCAGAGTGCTACATAATTACAGATTTGGCCCCAATTTCATTAAGTGGGTACGACTCCTATACACAAAACCATATGCTTGGTTGTTAGTCAATGGGACCTTGTCCAGGGTGTTGGGGCTAGCAGGAGGTATCAGGCAGGGGTGCCCACTCTCCCCATTATTGTTCACACATGTAATTGAACCCCTGGCCGACCTCAGGAGGTCACGACACGCGAGAGCGGGTTTCTCCATAGCCGGTTGATTAGAATTGATTACTCTATATGCTGACGATATTATGTTGTTCGTGAGGAACCCTGAGAAATATCTTCACAGGGTATTAACAGCGGCCCAGGAGTTCGGAAAGGTTCTCCGGTCTCCGATTGAACATCAACAAGTCCGAGATGTTCCCACTGACAGATGCCATGAGGCCACCGGGCGACTTATTCGGGTTGCGCTGGGTGCCTCAACAGGTTAGATACTTGGGGGTGGAGATGGCACGCTCCACCAGTCTGGTTCACTCCCTTAATTACGTCACACTAACAGAGGCGGTGTGTGCTAAGCTTGACCGCTGGAACCACCTACCCATTTCACTTATGGGTCGGTTGGCATTAGTCAAGATGATCATACTACCCAAACTGTTCTACCTCTTTAGTACAGTACCGCTCTGGCCCGGTAGGCCCTCCTTTGAGAAAATAGCCGGTGCCTCTTCCGCCTTTGTGTAGAAGTGACATATGAGGGCCATTTGGTGACGTCTCACACATCCTTAGGAGCGGAGGGGACTGGCGGGCCTCAGACTATGAGGTGTATTACCTGTCAGCCCAAGCACACTATGCCATGAACTGGGTAGCAGATACTCCTCCGAACCTCCTAGGTTGATCTAGAAGCGCAAGGAAGGACAACGGCCGCTTTATTGCATGGGATAGCTGCTGGGAAAAGGGGGAATTGCAACCACTTGGACCCAACATTGGCCACACAACAAGCATGGGCGAAACTGCTACAACAACCCCGAAACATTACAATCTATAGTCCCAAAATACCAATCTGGGTTGCGCTCTATCTGGGCCTGTCGACGGACATAAAACTATCCACACACTGGCGAGAGTTGGGTATCATACAGTTCGGAGACTTCTACCATAACGGTCAGTTTAGATCCTGGGAGGATATCAAACTTCAGATAGGTGAAACCGCACTGCAGAAGCTACAATATCTCAGACTCAGATCGGCAATAGCTGCAACATGGGGTGGATTCCCACAAGTGCCGGAGTCACATCCGTGTCTGAATTACATAACCTCCTCCGGGACACCTATGAAAACTGCCTCAGCATTGTATAGGCTGATGCTGGAAACAAGAAGCACACAAGCACCTGATGTTAGAGGGGTGTGGGGGAGGGACCTTGGGTCACTTTCACAGACTCTCATTGGTTGCAGCTATGGAGCCTCACGAAGCAGGTGTTGCTCAATTCCAGGTTTAGGCTTATCCACTTTAAAATACTAAATAGAGTACACCTTACCCCGGCTCACGAGAATGTATGCAACAGGTACAGTGAAATGCCCTAGATGTGGGAGCGAGGAGACCGACCTGATGCACATGCTATGGGCATGTATGAAGCTTTCTGAATACTAGTGTGGGATCTGCGAGGCACTAGAGGCTATGGTGGAGCAAATTGGGAACAATATGTGTAATGGGCTGTGTACTTAAAATGAATGTGGTGAAACATAAGCTTATTAATATTGGAATGCTATTGGCTTAGAGCGCCATATAAATGAGGTGGAAGAGCGGGGTAACCCTAACAACCAAGTAATGGGTGAATGAAATGGTATGGGCGAATGACCAGGAAGAAGTATACTCTAGCTTACTACCCTACTCCAGCAGGCGGAGAGATATATGGGGCGGCTTCCGCCAATACCCAAGCAACAGAATTGATACAGACAATAGTGAAAATGGAACAGAGTAAATGCTCTTCAGTTGAGTGTGCCTGTATACTGTATATGTAATACTACCTGTATTAACATGAACCCGCTGTACAAATACTGTGTGGTATCTGATGTGCAATAGAGGTTTAAAAAAAAAGTCTGTCCTCAGTTCAAGACTAAACTATGTTTACTCTACCACTAAGACAAAACAACCAAAGTCCAGGAGACTAACCCCCTTCTCCCTGTCGGTTTTCCCAGCCTTGCTTATTGTGAACCCAACTGAAGTCCAGTAGAATGACTCCCTTCTTCTCGATGAGCTTTCTCATCTCAATACCTTTTTAATAATGCTTAGCTATCTTTCATCTTTTATTCACTTCAGAAAGGGAATTTTCCCAGTCCCTGGGTTTCGCCTTCCACTGGTGTAGAAAGATCCCTTTGATCAAAGTTTCTCATCTGTGTCTTTGATTCTCTTGGGTTTTCTTAGATGTAGATAAAAGTCTCTCTTTCACTGGTTGACTCTAACTCTCTTAGTCACTCACTTTCTCACTAAGGTTACAATGGTAACCCCAGTATTGATTCTCTCTCTTGATTATTGGCTTTCTCACCCTCTTGGTTATTAGCCTTCTGACTAAAATGAGTATGCTGAACCCAATGGTGATTCTCACTCTTTTGATTATCGACCTTCTCGCTGGAATAAGTTTGATGATACTGGTGATGTTTCTCGCTCTCTTGATTATTGGTCCTCTTACTTGGACGAGTATGAGGCCCACAGTAATGATTATCTTGATTACTGGCCCTCGTAGTGGCCACAAGTATTATCCCCCCAGTAATGAGTCCCTTGACCGCGGGTTCTTTCACTGTATAATGCGCACAATAGTTCTCAGACTCCTTGTTACTGGAACGAGTAGGTTTAGCCAAATAGTTGTTCTCACACTCCTTGTTACTTGTACAAGTAAGATTACTTGAATCGTTATATTCAGGTTCGGTACTGTGGCCACTTTGTTTATACCAATTGTTATTACCGCCTCTCTCTCCGGGTCTCCCGCTCTCCATGTTACCTTCCTTGTATAGGGGCTGCATCACCGGGTTGGCATTCTCCTTCTGTGCTTCTCTCTTGCTTGTCAGGATGACTCTTGTGCCTAGCTACAATGCTTTTCTGGATATGCCTGTGTGGATTTCTCTTTCCATGATATCGGCACTGAGAGGGCTTTCCTCTCTAACCCACACATTGGTCACCATGGCTCAGAACGCCCGTCGTCCTCTGCTCCGCTCCCTCTTTGGGCACGCTCCGGCATGCTTTCCGCCAAGTTGTTTCAGCTTGGAAAGGGGTTTCCTCTCGTCTATTCTTTCTTCTCACTGGTGTGTCCCTCCTAGGACCGAACTCTGCCTCACAGCCTCTCGTTAGGGTGTTTAGGGAACAATACTCGTCGGGTACCTGTTCCTCCCTTAGTCTCACGTGTCTGGATGTCAGCGTTCTCTTGGTGCAGGTTTGAAACGCACAGGTCTCGCTCGCTCGCCGTCGTGCTCTCTCCTCCCACTTTTATGACGCTGTTCTGGCGCTTCCCCAGCATCTTTTGAAAGTCTTTCTCAGCGTCTGACCCATACTCTCTATGACTGCCTTGGGTTTCCTAATTTCAGTACCTAACAGGAACTTGTGCTCTATAACTCCATGGATCCTCTTTGTCACAGTACCCAACAAGTACTTGTTTTGTCCTGAAACACCACAATAACAAATGTAGGTAGATTTCTCTTGTTCTCTCCCAACAGAATAGGCATGTTTGGGTTGGAACGGGAGTTCCTCATTACGACAGGAGTCCTTATCAGCATGGTGGGGAGTCTCTCCCGGTGTGGTCCCGCTTGTCTATGCCCCAAGGGAGGGTATTGTGTATTGTGCTCAATTCCTAGGCCTCAAAAGGAAAGTCTCCTCCCTGGGTAGAAGTATCTGAATCACTCGATTCATCACAATTGATAAAGTATAGTATGTTAATTGGCTGTTGTTTAACATGTAAAAAACAAAACTGTCTACTGCTCTCTCTGACTATTTCTTTTAACTATATCTCATTAGTTGTGGACAAAGCTCCAATTTATCCCCACAGTGATTTAAGGTTTATATACAATAGCTTTGCCACCGTCTGAAGAATTCACAAGCTACTGGTTGGAAAAAGGGTCTTGGCAAGAGCAAACAAGTTGATCCACAAAGCATTCATCAATGTCATAAAGAGCTTTGAATATCTGCCTCAAAATCTTAACTTGATAATTCCATGGTATTCAAAAAGTACCAAAGGCACTAAGTTTTAGGATCATATAGTGGAAGAGCCCAAGCCTGAGGAAACCACCTAAGTCTTCATAAGAATTGAAAGACTTTCTTATTCAATCTCCCTTTAAATCGTTAATGGACTCATTATAACTAGACAATAATTGTTATAGTGTGACCGTGCTTGGATGCCTCTTGAATATTTTAATGACCAAGAAATGAATGTATTTAACCTAATCTGTACCAAATGTTTGTTTTTTCTCTTTTTCAAAAGTTGTCCCTGATTGTTGCCCAGCAGAGGGATCGTTCCAATAATGTGTCTGGTATTAAATTGTCTGCATTAGAAGATGGTTTAAAGAAGATTTATTTAGCAGCCAAGAAAATGAATGGTAGGCACAAGTGACTGTTTAAAATAGTATTTAACTTAACAGAAAGATATTTTTTTTCTTGAATACTGTATCAAGGGGTTATGTCTACTGTATAGACTGTATCTGGGATACCTTCACATTCTCCTGCCCTAGGAGAGGATTTCAGATTACAAAAGATGTGCTCAAATGGGCTGCAGTTATGTGGAAGAGCACATTTCTGTTGCAATACGTTCAATCTATAAATCAAGCATGCCGTACATGTTTCGGTTTGTTAAATTACTAAAACGCTGTGACTCAATAAACCAATTGTTTTCAGGTTTCTTCATTAAAAATACAAATACATTTTTCAAATGTGATTTGCTGCCCTTTTAATAGTTACTTCAATATTATATTCAACAAACTGCATAGTTTGATTTTGCGTGTCCCCTGGGTATGGCCTTGCCAGGAGACTGAGGCACCGGATCCGTTGTACATGTGCAGTCTTAATTAAACAAATGTATTTCTTTCTAATTGACTCCTACTTACCACAGATTGCTCATCTTTTTTAATTTCTATTTTTATAAGCTTTATTTATTTGTAAACAATCAAAGTGTTACAACATATGATGTTCTGTAAAGACAATGATTATACGGATATACATCCAAATGGCATTGTGTTTCCTTTACCTTCGTACTGTCAAATTTGTTTTGTATAACGAGAAAAATAATAACGATAATCATAAACAAATAAGTAACAGATTTTGTGGCATGACTCTATCTCACAATAGATCCTTCCACTCTAGACCTAGTATTAAAAGCGACTCTACAATATCGAAAAGTTCTTCAGCAGTGACGGTCTATGGAAGTGGTCGAAATTGAGGGCAAGTACCATATGCCAGGGCGCAAACCTTCTTGATTGCAACCATTCCCCGCCATAAAGCCAAACTGGCGCTTCCTCGGTGTTCCACCTATGGGCCAGGACCATTCTTGCCGTCGTCGGCATATGTGTGAGCAACATCTCCTGGGTGCTACTAGCTGCATATGACCCTTGCACCACTGCCTCCAGGAGTAGTACCACCGCGGACAGGAGCAATTGCACTGTTATTTCTTTAATATGCCCCAGTATCTCCTTCCAATATATCTGTGCTTTCGGACAGGACCACCACATGTGCAATAGATCTCCAACCGCCCCACATTTCACATTGCACCACTGCCCCCAGGAGTAGTACCACCGCGGACAGGAGCAATTGCCCTGTTATTTCTTTAATATGCCCCAGTATCTCCTTCCAATATATCTGTGCTTTCGGACAGGACCACCACATGTGCAATAGATCTCCAACCGCCCCACATTTCCTCCAGCCCGAAGGCGAAGACTTTTTATGGATCTTACATAGCCTCTGCGGTGGAAGGTACCAATGGAAACATAACTGATTATTTGATTGTCATAGATCTCAAGGCGCTATGTGCCCGCCATCAAATGTGTCACCATTCGTCCTCAGAGATTGTGACCCCCAGGTCATTATCCCATTTTTCCATGTACAGCAGTCTATCCTCAGGGATTGCTTTATCTATTAAGCGATAAAGCCTGGAGACACCCTTCTGGATTTCCAGTTCTTTCATCATCAACCCCCAACCCAACGGCAATCTCGTTCCTACATCTGTAACTTTTCTATTTGACATCCAATCCCTGATTTGCACATATTGAAAGCGCCGAAACTCAAGCATCCTATGTGATTAAAAACTGCACATACTATCTCAGACTGCTAAGAGCAATCAAGCCCCTTCTTAACCAAGCAAACTGCACTACTATCGTGAAAGCAACCGTACTGTCACGTTTAGACTATGGTAATGCACTACTACTTGGAGCCAACAATTAAAGTATAAACAAATATCAGCTTGTACAAAACAACGCATTCAGAATAATCAAACAGAAACGGAGAAAGGAACATATCAGCAAAGCTCGAAAAGAGCTACATTGGCTGAAGATTGAAGATCTAGTGCTGTTTAAATGCATGACACTAGTTCACAAGTGCCTTCATGGGAAAGCTCCAGCAAATCTGAAATCAGAAATTACCCAATTCTTGCCAGCACGATCACTCAGGTCAGAAACACTAGGACTCATCACAGTAAAAAAACAGAAAGCAAACAGCCTAGTCAGAGCCTTTCCGATCCGTGCAGCCACAAACTGGAATGGCCTGCCCCTAAACCTAAGATTAGAGACAAACCACCTTTTTTTCAGAAAAAAGCTGAAAACACTCCTGTTTAAATAAATTGGACTATAAAACAGTTAGTAATATACACTGAACACTCCACTGTTTGGTCTTTCTCCACTGAGCAAGTGTCCTCTTTCTTTGTATTGTCATTGTCGTCCTGTCTTTATGTTGGCGCCCCGATGCACTCTCTTGTAATTTGTCCAATGCACAAATGAACGTTCTTTACAAAGGTCTCAACTTTGTTACAACTCAATCTATTAGCCTAGATAAAACCGAAATAGACTTGAGAAAATTCTTCCTTACAATAAAGCTTCATACTTACTTTAGGGACCAATAGAATGATGAGCAGCCACCATGCACAGACTTTAAACCTCCCTCTACCTTAATTCCCAATGATGCTGAAATGCCATCAGAAATGCTTACTTTTGAAAAACGGATCCTTCATGATTTACCCACAAACCTTTCCACCCAGCAAAATGCACTATCTTCCCTCTAAAACTTAGATTAAATCTCCATCAAACCAGCAGGACAAATGTGTATGGTTTATTATAATGGACACCAACAAATATGTCAGAATGATGGACAATTACTGCAAAATCCCCCACACTTTCATGAACTGACAGTAGTGCCAACTGAACATCTAATGACTAATTTGCAATCACCATGCACTGAAGTCAGAGAATCCGGCTTTCTAAGCCAACGGGAGGCCATGATTCTGACAACTGGAGATAGTCGCAATTCACTGTTTTATGCTCTCCACAAGATGCACAAAGACTGCAACAATCCCCCGGGTTGGCCTATCGTGTCATTATGTGGCTCTGTCCTAGAACCTATCAGCAAATACATTGACTCTTTCCTTCAACCCATAGCCACCTCCATGCGCTCGTTCCTTAGGTACACGATGGATATAATCAAATGAATAGAAGGTTTCCTGTACAATCACACTAATAGTATTCTAGTTACTTGTGATGTTACAGCACTCCATTTTAATATCTCTCCACAAGAAGCCCTCATCTAGTCCTTAGAAAGCTGGATGAAAGACATCGACCACACACTGCCGTCTTCGTTCCTAGTCCAGCTCTTCGAACTAGCACTGTGCAGTAACTACTTTACTTTTGATAATGATCTATATGCCCAAATGCAAGGCACTGCTATGGGCACAGAGTTAACCCTTAGTCTGGCCAATTTATATATATGGCCCAATTCAAGGTCAACCATATCTACAATAATAATCCTTAATCCACCTCTCTAACCCATTGGAGTAGGTCTATTGGCATAATATTTTGTATTTGGAATTGGAAAGCTACAGTATTTAATGATTTTGTCAACTCCTTGAACTCCTGTGATGTAAATCTTCAATTCACAATGACGGCTCATATAGACTCTCTCCCTTTCCTTGATATTATTATTAGACATTTAGAAGGACATTTGTTTGCTACCCTCTTATCTCAAAGAGACTGACCGCAACTCTATGCTCTTGTTTTCAGTCAGCAACCCAAAGTGCTTAGACAGAACCTTCCACACAGCCATCTCTTAAGGATCAGGAGGAACTGCACATACAAGAGTGATTACACCACCCATGCCAATACCCTTATCGACGAATTACAATCTAGGGTTTATCCACATAATTTACGGAAGCGCTTGACTAAACTAGAATGGCATTCAAATAGAGATGGCCTCCGCGTAGGGAGAAAAGGAACTAGGATTGATGATACAATCGTGTGTCACTACCTTCTCATCATATACAGATCAAATTAAGAAACTAGTGAAGTTACACTGGTATCTAGTTCAGTCGACCTTCAAACTGAAGAAACGTCCACTATTTGCCCTCAGACGTGGGCATAACTGACAGGATAGGTTGATACATTCAAAATTGTAACCTCTAAAGAGAGTTAACACATCGCCCGCAGCTAGAATCTACCTCTACAACCAGTTATCGGCAACTTCCTGTGCAGAAATTGCGAGACATGTCCATAAACCACTCAAAATAATACTTTTTCACATAATGCATTTTTGTGGCCAATTAAGTAATTCTTTAACTGTAATTCCAAAAATGTGATTTATTCCATCTGTTATCCATGTAATAATATCTACATAGGCATGACCACTAGACCGATATTTATCCGTATGGTTGAACACTGTTCACGAGTCTGAAACAGCTACATTCAAGCTGCACTGGTGAAACACTTCCTGGAACATCACAACACAGACCGTGACATCTTCCGGAGAGTGATTGATCACGTTAAACCAGATAAACACAATTATTCCACCACTTATACCTCATTTAAGGTGGAACAAATCTGGATACACTGTCTCACAACCCATTCCAGTAACGTAAATGAAGAAATCAATTGACATATCTTGATCTGCTAAACGTGACATTATGCTGCACCAATTGTTCCTTCTTCATTAGGTTGATACATGCTTTACAGTATGTTCCCATATCCTTTAAAATGGTAGTAACTCTGCTTAAAAAACAGCAGTGTGCACCCTTCTATTATGATCCATCTCGCCCTGGACTATCTCCACCCATGAACCCACAAGAGCTCACACAGGTTGGCATTCGAGCCTTTCACTTATCAAATCTGCTCTAAACGGCAGTGCGCATCCCTGCAGCGTCCTATTTAACAGAGGAGCTGCTCCATATGCAGTTTGACTGTCTTGAATCCCAGAAAAGTGAGCGACCTAACTGCTCACTTCTATGCCTTTGTTTGTCACTTAACACCAAGCCTTCTCCTTTGATTCTGAGCCCTGCTACTCTTTTCTATCACAGCACTTTATTTGTTCTTGGAACAGACGCTGTATGCATTGAACTTTCTGACACGTCTCCTGGTAAGCCTTCACCGTGCATTAAAACCTTTGACTTTGTTTCAACACCTTGCTGACACCCTGAGATTAGCGGACACTTGCGTCTTAATTTTCTCCAAAGTTATCTCAATCTCCAAATGTGCGGGCACACACCTGGGAGTATCTTCCAAGTTTGCCAAGTGAATAACTATTTTAGTACTCTGTTCACTTTCTATCTGTACATTTACAAATATTAGGTAATTATTGTGACTTATATATGCTGCACAGATCTTCTCTACACTATAGCACCACAGACTGGTGGATTACCCTGCCCTGATGAAGGCGGCGCTTCAAATAAGTAGCTCATATAGCCAAAGTTCAAGTTGGAAATCAAGGAAAAAGCCTAATGTAGACGATTCAAGTTGGCCTTTCATGCAAATCCTGTCTGCTATTTGAACCTCTTTGGACTAACTTAGCCAATGATAGTAGAGCCACGTGTAATCCTGATGAATTTCAAAGCTCCGTACCACATAAGGGGGCTTCAGTTGCCTTCTCTGACACTGCTCCGATTGTGTGGCTTTTAAATATAGGCTGGCTTGTTGTTTGTTGTGTCTAGTTTTATTAGGCCTTGTGGTCTTTGGTGATAGCCATGCATGGGGTGCTATATATGGTTGTGTTGGACTATTACAATATGTGAAACCTGATGATCCAAGATGATTTGTGTTGTACTGTATTATTATGATTGTATTTTTGGTATGTATTTTGTATTTATTGAGCGCAATACAACCCAAGCGCTGTACAAGTCATCACATCACAGTAACCATTAACCAAGAAGCTAAAGGAGATGGGCTTTAAGAGCAGAACGAAAAAGTGGTTAAGAAGAAATAGAGTGGAAAGTGTGTTACTGTAAAGGGGAGCGAGTAGAGAAAATGAACGAAATCGAGACTGGGCACATGGGGTTGAGGGACAGCTAAAAAGGGACTGGGAGCAGAGAGTACTGGAGTGGGAATAGAAAGGCACTAAAGAAGAGAGGTAGGCAGGGCAGAGACCATAAGGGGATTTAAAAACCATACAAAGAATATTGAATTTAAGACGAGAATGAAAAGAAAGCTAACCCAGGAAAGATTTCGAAGAAGAGATGAAATCACAAGGTGCGGGAGAACAGGGAAGGTGAATAGAAGAGTTGAAGATGGATTTAAGAGGAGTAAGATCCGAGGCCGAAAGGCCAAAGAGAATGCAAGAGCAATAGAAAAGCTGGGAAAAGATAAGGGAAGAATTAAGTAGCTTATCTGCACTGAAAGTAAGAAAGGGCCTTGCCTTACATATACTAAAAAGGTGGGCTCGACAGGAACGCAAAGGTAAAGACAAGGTGTTAGATTATCATGAATAGCGGGGGAATAAGAAGAGAAGGATAGAAATAGGTGGGTGTAATCAGTGTAGAAATGGTGAGACAACCTAAATGAAGAAATATTTGAGGCAAGAGGAGATGTATAAAGAGAAAAAATGAAAGCGCCTAGGACCGAGCTTTGAGGAACACAATGTTGAAGATAAACAATAGTTGAGGATTTACCAGCCCAAGAAACAGAGTAAGCTGTTTGACCGATAAGATTGAAACCAGAGACCCAAAGAAAGAAAGAGAGGATATAAGCAATGAGTGGTCAACTGTTTCGAAAGCAGCAGGTAAATACAAAAGAAAGAACAAAGAAGTGTGCTTAAAGTACCAAGCCGAAAGTAGAAAATCACAGACCGAAAGAAATGAGGTCTCAGTAGAATGGTGAGAACGAAAATCAGATTGGAACGTGGGAGAATAGAATTAGCAGAAATACAAAGTGAAACTTGAGAATAAACAAGATACTCGAGGTGCTTGGAAAAATGAGGAAGAGATATGGGCCTAAAGTTAGAGGGAACAGAGGGATCAAGGGAAGGCTTTTTCAAGATGGGAAGAATAGTAGCATGCTTAAATGATGTAGGAAAAGTCTAAGAAAGTAGAGAGATATTAAAAATAGAAGTAAGGTAGAACAGCAGGGTGGGATAGACCTTGTGTATAAACAAAGAGCGTATAGGATCAGAAGGAGCTGCAGTACGATGGGCTCTAGCTAAAAGAAGCTCAGTATCAGAAGTGGAAAGAGGAAGATAAGAAGACACAACAGTAGATTGAGGCATGACAGAAGGAACAAAAGAAGGAGAAGGAACAAAAGCAGAGCAAAGAAGAGTAACCTTTGAAGAAAAGTAAAAGGCAACATTAGAAGCCGAGAAGGGACAGATAAGAAAGAGTTGGATCAGGAGATGGAGGAGACTGTATACGAGACAAGGTTTGGAAAAGACAACAAGGATGATAAGAATGAGAATTAAAGTCGGAATAAAGGCAACGCTCAGCAGAAAGAACAGCTTTATCATAAAGAGAATGAAAAGGAGAAAGAGAAAGTGAATCAGAGTCTGAATTCAGTTTATGCCTCAGATTGTGTTCTAATGAGTGTGCCTCATTGAGATTATAATGAATGTTATTTTGTATGACTGCTCTACATAGTTTGTTTAAAACATTTCTAAACCTGCTCTATGGTACTTTTTTGATGTTACTGTTGATGACCCTGTCAACCACAGTTCCAAACACAGTGCAGTGCTCTCTTTGCTTTTTGTTTTGGATTCCTTGTACGGGTCGGAGGCCTGCTTTGGCCATACGGTGCTCCAGAGTTTCCTGGTGTAGGTGATGGTTCTCTTTCCTCCATCAGTAGCTGAGAGTCTATTTAAGATTAGGACTCTGTCTGAGGAAAGAATCCATTAGAAGAACAAATTAATTACCTGTTGGATTAGTCCTTCCTCCTACAGATACTTCATCATCCTCCCAACCTAACCAGCACACGTATTGCTTGAACACCATTATGTTCTGCATTTCTGCAGTTGCTAATCATAGGGATAGAAAGGCAGGACCGAGGTCATGGGTACAGTAGACTGCCTAGTGTCACAGATGGACTAACAACACTCCAACCTCCTGATATGGTTCACAGCTTTCTATTGAGTTTTTTAGGCAGGGCGCTAAGGGCCATCTCTTGCTTTCTCATGGAGAGACATTGGTACCCGCTAACGCAGGCGTCCTTACTCCACAAGTTAGTATATACAGCTTATTAACTGCTAAGATCCATGTTCTATTTTTCTGTCAATGAGGGCCAAAGAATCGCCTTATCTATCTAAGCTCCCTCCTGGACTTTCTAGGCTAGGCCTACACTATCAGTGATGTTCGTTCCAAAGGGCTTGTGGGTTGTGCCTTACAGACACTCAAAGCCCTACTCTGTCTTTTTCCTTTCACACCCTGGTGTTCCTTTCCCTGTCTCTCACTGATCTACTACTCTCAAGCTGTTACTCTCATCCTTCCAACTCACCCCTTCCTCATCTCCTAGCACTTTCTTCTTCTAACCCGCCTGGTTAGAATATGGTTATTTGCATATGGTCTTTCCCTTTCTGTAATGGCTTGGCAGGCGAAGAACGGTGGTCTGGAGGGTTGCCCAGAGCACTGCCAGTGGTTAGGATTCATCCTAAACCTTCCAGCCATCACCTCTTTGTTTTTGCTTTGTCACCCCGAGTAGGACGGGTATGCCCAGACGTGGGTCCTGTGCCTGCTGGGCCTAGAGACCCAAGCTACTCCTCACTGGTGAGTCCCAACAAGGGCGAAACATGTTTGGGGATGCTTGTGGTCTCGTGCAGAAGGGATGTGGCCTAGCAGTTCGGGCTGGACTGCCCCTTTTGGGGTGGGGCCAAGCCTGATTTGCATATGGTCTTTCCCCTTCTGTAATGGCTTGGCAGGCGAAGAACAGTGGTCTGGAGGGTTGCCCAGAGCATTGCCAGTGGTTAAGATTCATTCTAAACCTTCCAGCCATCACCTCTTTGTTTTTGCTGTGGCAGGGCAACTGCATCCCAAGGGTCTTTATGTTGCCTTGGGGAACCTCTCACTTCTCTCCCATCTCACGTTTGTCTGGGAACATGCACATGTGACTGCCAGGTTCTTCTATCCACTGATCCCCTATTTGTAATGAAATATCTGGCACATGTAAAAGGTAGAAAAGTCTAATGTCTGGCACCCTGTGGAGTCACAGAATAGTGTCTAAGCAGCAGCCAGCTTCAACTATACCAAACCTCCAAAGTAAAGATTCTAGACCTCCATGCAGCTGCAAGTTCCAGTGCCAAGAAGCTTGTTTGTATGGAGATTCCAAGTCTGCAGACGTATTATATAGCTAGTGATCTTCTCCCATTTGTATTAGCATAACTGTATGTGGCTTTGTAAGAACAAAAGGTAGGGGACTTGTCAGTCGGATAGGCAGTAGGCAAACCTGTGGTGTTGATGGGTTCTGATTAGAAGTAACAGAATCTTGAGTGGCACTCTGGTTCTGTGGGTTAGACGGTGACACTTGGCAATACGTTTATCCTGAGGAGAGAGCCCAAAATTGGATACATTACCCCACTCTGCGTCTGAGTTAGCCAATGGTGTGGGGGGAGTATGATAGAGCTGAAGTGGTGAGCTAAATCGTAGCTTGATCGATGTTAATGTGGTGATTGGCAGACATGAGGTAACTGTGTGTGGTAGAGGTGGTAGGAGATTTACAGGAGAGTCAGTCTGGGAGAGGACAGAGGTAGACAAACGAGGAGTATGTAGTGGGTTGGGGGAATGGTTGGGCAGCATCTCGGAACAGGCTGATTGGTACCTTTTTTATTTATTTATGTATTTATATTGCACCGAACAGCCCACGGGCATCAGGGCGCATACATTAAGACACAGACATACACATTTTGATGGGATAATCGGATTCCTACAATTTAGTTCTGTCTCTTACATGTTTGTGGAGTATTCCTTCCACTCCCTTTCAGTTTTGTGAAGTTTGACCCAAACAAGTCTGTTTTCCAATAGCCTTTTGTCGGCAGAGGTGGGTGGGTTAGGCCTTAAAGGGTGTATAGGCCATAGGGAAGCAGGGATGGGGAAGGGATAGGGGAATGGGTCGCCTGCAATGATTTAAAGTGTTTTAACTATTTTCCATCTGATGATTCAGTTTGTATATAGGTTTGTGAAGTTCGACCAGATAGATCATGTGGCCTAATCTTATCTTGATAGTACAAGTGTTATGACTATCATGGTCTTGTGCACGACGGTCTGGTAAGAGCATAATATTTTGAATAGTATGTGGCTGTAAGAAGCAGCTCCTTACCCCGGCTTTAACCTGTGGTTCCTGTGTAAGATCACTGTCCATCATAATTCCGAAGTTCCTGAAAGTTGCAGTTGGCGGGTGTCCATTTTTATGCACCCAGGGGAGTGGTGTGGATACCTCAGATCATGAACTCGGTTTTGGTTGAGTTTGTCTGTTTACAGTTATCCAAATGTAAATGGCACCACTTTGCTATCCAGGCATAATGGAATCCTGTATTGCTTTGTTAACGGGGCATTGTGGAATCTGACATTCTTGTGCTAAATAGGCATAACAGCATCCGGAACAGCTCTGTTAACTCTGTGTAATGGACTCTGTCCATGCTGTACTAACTGAGCATATGACTTCTGGCTCTGCTAACCAGTACCTATGCAATCCGGCTTTACTTTGCTATCTGGTCATATTGGACTGTGGTTCTACTGTGCAAACTAGAAATAATGGAATGTTCTACTGCTTTGCTAACTGGGCAATGTGCAATCTACCTTTGTGGTGCTAATTCATCATACTAATATCTGATCTGACTGTGCTTAGATGACATAATGGGCCCTGGCACTGTTGTACCATATGGGCACAATAGAGTCTGGCCTTATTGTGCTCATGAGGCCTTTTAAGTCTGATACTGCTAGGTGAACCAGCCATATTCTTCAGAGGTGTGAATAACTGGGATTTTGAAGACAAAACCTGCCAATTGTGTGATGGCAATATCTGGTGTCTAAAAGTCCTACCTGCAATATGATGCAAATACGAGCACCAGTGCATTTCATAACAATCAACTACAATTAATGTTACTCCCTGTACATATAGTATGATTGCATAAGTTGGCAAATGATTAAGCATCACTATAGGCAGTGCTGGGGTCAGGTAAGGAGAATGGGGAGAGGGCAGGGGGAGCTCCCTCTTTAGTAAGTAATTGATGTTTAAGCCAAGCTTTAAAGAGATCCACAGTTGGGCTAGTTTTGATTGTGATGGGCAGTGGGTTCCAGTGGAGCAGGCGAGTAGGGAGAAAGAGCGGAAGCGAGAGGAGACACAGGGAGGTCATCGGATGGTGAGGGTGAGTGCAGCCGAGGATTGGAGGGGAGGAGATTGTGCATAAACTGAGATACAATCAGATAAGTACTGAGAAGCAAGACCATTGATAGCTTTGTAGACTAGGAGCAGGAACTTGAAAATGCAGAGGTTGTGCATGGAGCGACAACCAGCATGATGTCGGTAAGTAGAAGAGGGGGGTCTGGGTAGGTTGTAGAATGTGTGGGTAGCATAGTTAAGCATTAAGCACTTTGTCTAGAGGGAGGCAGGACTAGAGAGGAAGGCCATGGAGTAGGATTGAGCAGTAGTCAAGTTTCCTGAGCAGAGGTTTTGTACAGTGGTTAGTAAGAAAAGGATATTTTTTCTTTAATGTTGAGGAGGTTATTACGAGCAGCAGTAGAAGTGATGAATTGTTGTAGTTGGACGTCACTATCAAAAGGAAACCCCAAGATCGCGATCCTTGGACGTGGGAGCAAAAAGGTCAGGCGGGAACAAAATAGGAGAGAGGAGGGTAGGGATAGCAGTAGAGCTGGAAAAAAGGTGACTTCCGCTTTTGGCGAGTTCAGAATGAGGCATTGAAGTGCATCCGGTAACTAATTGCAGTGAGGCAGCTCATAATTCTTTCAAAGATGGCTGTCGTGAAGGAAGGAAAGGAGAATGATACTTGAGTGTCATCAGCAAAAAGGTGACGGTGAAAGCCAAATGACGATATCATTCTTCTTAGGGCAGAGGTATGAAGGTTGAAGAGCAGATATCCACGGACTGATCCTTCAGGGATGGCGGCAGGGTGCATTCAGCGGTTTGCGAGTTCCCAGAGATTTTAAAGGATCAACCTTCCAGGTAGGAGGTGATACAAACAAGAGCAGATTTGTGAAACCCAAGGGCCCGGAGAGTGTGGACGAGAGAGGAGTGGTTGACAGTTATGAAAACGGAAGATAGGTCCAAAAGGATGAGTATAGAAGGGAGGTTAGAGTGGTGAGCATTAGAGCGAAAGTTGGAGACATGCATATGTGCAGTCTCAATGGAGTGTTTAGTACGGAAGCCAGATAGAAGCGGATCTCGAAGGCCAGTATCCTCAAGGTATTTAGTGGTCCGGCCAAAGACCACCTGCTCAAGGATTTCTGGATAATGGGGAAGGCGAGAAACTGGGCGATAGTTTGATGGGATGTTTGCATCATGTGAGAAACCTGAGGGTATCCTCACTCCTACTCCCCCTGGATCCTCTTCTCAGGGGGCCAGGGAAAGGCAATCGCTTTTGGATCCTGACCCTGGGGGTGGAAAAGCTAGGGAGGATCACCTGGGTAGGGGGTCATTGGGGATTGGGAGTGGGGTACCCACAGGCGCGGCATAGTATCCCCCTTTTCCCTCTGAAAGCCAGCCTAACCCTCCCCCAGCCTTTATGGGCTACTGTAAGACATCGCCCCTCTTTTTTCCCCATTCAATCTGCTACAGTACTGGGACGAGGAAGAGGTGACTAGGAGTGGTGAACACCAATCAGTATTTTTACCATTCTGTTACTGAGACGAAGAAGAATACTGCTCAAGGGTACCATTGGGGAAGTCAAGCATGTCCCATAACTAGGCTGCTGAGAGGTAAGGAAATTGAACTCACTGACCCACACCTGTGAACCCTTAATACTCCTAGGGAGTATAAGAGAGATACCTGTGTGAGAGTGGGAAGAGCAGGGGATGGAGCAGGCTGGAGAGAAGCATGTCAGAGCTGAGATTGGGAGCTGTGTGTGTCCGGAGGAGAGAGACAGCCGGCCGAGTGCGGGCCATGCGGTGGTCTGAATATCCGGCTGAGCTCCAGAAGCCGATAGCAACAGCGGGAAGCTGTGCTCCACCCCAAACCCACAGCTGCCGCAGCAAGCAGGTGAGCGAGGGAAGCTCTCGGGGGGGCTGCCGCGAGGGAGGTAAAGTTCTTGGATCCAGGAGGATCGAACAAGAAGGACCGTTGAAGCTGCAGAGAGTAGTCGCGAACTATCAGTGATTGGAATGCAGGGAACACTCTGTCTGGAGTGCCCCGCTAATGCTGACACATATTCTGAGAATGTTGAGCGAACTGAAATAAGTAATCTGTCAATGCTGAGTCATTTGAAAGTAATTAGGCATAGTCCTCAGTAGCAAATTGAACACTTTTGAATATCAAGCAAGTAGTGAACACTTCAAATGAGATGGATTTTTGGTTAATGGGGAAGGTGAGAAACTGGGCGATAGTTTGCTGGGATGTTTGTATCATGTGAGAAACATGAGGGTATCCTCACTCCTACGCCCCCTGGATCCTCTCCTCAGGTGGCCAGGGAAAAGAAATTGCTTTTGTATACTGACCCTGGGGGTGGAGAAGCGAGGGAGGATCACCTGGGTGGAGGGTCATTGGGGATTGGGAGTGGGGTACCCACATGTGAGACATGGTATGGATAGCAGTATCTATTCCCTCTGAAAGCCAACCAAAGCCTCCCCGGCCTTTATGGGCTTCTGATCTCCCCTCATTTTTCCCCTTTCAATCTGCTACAGTACTGGGACAAGGAAGAGGCGACTAGGAGTGGTGAACACCAATAGGTATTTTCACCACTCTGGTACTGAGACGAAGAAGAAGACTGCGCTAGTATACCATTAGTCAGGCATGTCCCACAAATAGGTTGCCTAGCTGTCAAACAATTGATCTCACTGAACCACACCTTTGGACCCTTAATACTCCTAGGGGAGTATAAGGGAATGACCTGTGTGAGAGCAGGGGCTGGAGCGGGCTGGAGAGAAGCATGTCGGAGTCAGGATTGGGAGCCTTGTGAGTCCGGAGGAGAGAGACACCCCGGCCGAGTGGGGGCCACGTGGGGGGCTGAAGATCCAGCTTTGTTCCGATGTCTGATAGCAACAGCGGGAAGCTGTGCTCTGCCCCAAGCCCACAGCCGCAGCAGCAAGCAGGAGAGTGAGGGAAGCTCTCGGTGGCCGCCGCGAGGGAGGCAAAGTTCGTGGATCCAGGAGGATCGAACAAGGACCATCAAAGCTGCAGAGAGCAGTCGCGCACAACCGGTGAGTGTAATGCAGGAAACACTTTGTCTGGAGTGCCCCGCTAATTCTGACACGTATTCTGAGAATGCCGAGCAAACTGAAATAAGTAATCTGTGAATGCCGAGTAATCTGAAAGTAATTGGGCATAGTGCTGAGTAGCAAATTGAACCCTTTTGAATATCAAGCAAGTAATGACCACTTCAAATGGGTTGTTAAGCCAATATTGAATACTGAACTGAATAGAAAAGTTGTAGGCAAAGTTACGAGCTGATGAAAGTTAAATGGGAAAGTGCCCGTTTAAAAGCAAGCATACAAAATAAGAAGCACAAGTGTAAAAGAGCCTGACAGAAAGGTGGGGAATAAATAAGACCACCGCTAAGTGAGCTTTATGAATTAATACAATGCGGCAAGGCCAAAGACTGGCAGAGGTTGTGTGACAAATTGTGGCAAAGCCAAGAGGCTAACCGGGAGAAGCCAAGAGAGTGTGAACCTGCACATTAAGCCAAGAGGCCCACAAGGAAAAACTAAGTGAATGTGAATCTGCACACATGGGCAAACGAAGAAGAACCTGTGTGGGCTGTAGAGCCTAGGGTTCCTGGTTGCGTGACCTGTGATGGGTGGATTGTGTCACCTGACAACTGCCCTAGAGCAGGGAACCCTACATTGTGAAAGACAAAGACATTGTGAAACAACCAAGAAGGAGCACTTTAAGTGACCTGTTAATGTCATGCAGGAGGGATGAAAAATTGACCTGGAGTTCTGTTGCATATTGGAAGACTGATACCAAGTATAAATTGATAAGTTGGAGACTTGGGGAAGGGATCCATGAGGCTTGATGAACTGTAATGCTGTCTTGAGGAGGGAGCCCTCAAGACCCTTTTCTTTGGAACTGTGTTGCCTTGAACTTGGGGAAGCGAACCACAAGGATTGTGTGAAACTGTTGCCTCAAACTTGGGGAAGGGAATCTGAAGGATTTGTGTAACTTTTTTGAACTTTGGGAAGGCGAGCAGAAAAGGAAGCTAGGAGTTGGAACCACTTCAGAACTTTGTTTGATCACTGTTTCTTTTATTATTGACATCTCAACACTTTGTTTACCTTTTAGTTGTGAGGGCAAGGACAGGTTTTGGACACAGACATACTTTTAAGTTGAACTTTCTGTACCAGACTTTCCTTAATTTCGTTCAGGTAGGGAAATCCCTCCTTAGCATAGGGCAAGTTAGGCCTTCAACCACCCTGACATTTGGTTTAGAGGTAGGGAAAGAGGAAAAGTAGCTGAGAGAGAGGGGGGTGTGGCGGTGGTGAACAGGATGGTTGGGAGAGTGAGAGAGAGTTGGGGTGTTTGAGTTTCACACATTTTAGAGGAAAAGTAGAGCGCATAGTAAGCAGAAAAGGGAGGAGGCGATGGATATTGGGGCGGGAGGTGTGATCATAGATTGGAGGGAAGTGTAATGTTTTTAGCGGTGATTGCAAAGGGAGGAAATTATGTTAATGAAGTAGAGGGATTTCGCAGTGTAGAGGTGAGAGCAGCAAGGGAATTTTTGTCACCTTGGAGTAGGGTAGGTGTCCGTAATTTGCGGCACTGTAGGTCACGGCATGTGTTTGCTTTGAGGATCTGAATTTCAGAAGTGAGGCAAGGCTGAGAACAGGGGCGGGAAGTTGTGAATATGCACGCAGGAAGGTGTTGTTCAAATGGAGTCATAAGTGCATAGTGAAATTCAGAGAAAGCACGTTCAATGGAAGATGCATGAGGCCGGAATGAGGCAAGAGAAGAGGTCCTCACATCATCAAGGTAAGGGGCAAGAGAGTCCTGCCTGAATTTCCTCTTAGTCTTTGAATTGGGGAGATGAGGAGTCGAAGTTGTAAAGACTGAGATGTTAAAGTGAACAATGGGGTTATCAGCGGCAGAGGGGTCAATAGAGAGGTCAGAAGAGGTGAGTGAATTGGAGAAAAAGACCACGTCAAGAGAATTCCCAACAGAGTGGGTAGGATGGTTATGGAGGGAGTTAAGTTCAAAGCAGATGGCTGCAGAGGGCTTGGGAAGGTTGAAGTCCCCCAACATGTCAATGGGGATGTCAGTAGGAAGTGACTCAGGGAGAAGGGTCAGATCAGGGAAAGAGGAGTTGAGAGGAACAGGGGGATGATGGAGAGCCAGATCAGTGAGAGGTGTAAGAGGGAGGAGTTAAATAGTGGCATATTCAAAAGAGGAAATGTTGATGTCAGATGGGAAGTGTTGAGGTCCCTTATTGATAAGGAACCCGACACCACCACCGCCGTAAGTGTGGGAGAAGGTAGCCTAGTCATTGTGGCGAGCTGCTGATGTAGCTGAGTCATGATGGGGGATCGCATTTTCTGCGATAGCAAGAAGATAAAGTTGAGGATAAGAGGCAAAGTGGTCAGTGATGTAGGAAGGCTAGCTGCAGCTGGATTGTGCATTCCAGAGGCCAAGTGAAAGAGTGATTGGAGGTAAAGAGGAGTAGGTTTTGTGCTGTAGACGTGGACAGATAGATGATGAGGTTGGAGAGCATGGGAGCGTCTCATTTGAGAGGTGTGGGTGCAGGGGGGAAGCAGGAAGATGGGGGAGATTTATGCAGAGGTTAGGCCAAGATGAGCCTAAAGGCTGGGAGAGAAGGGAAGGAGAAGAGTGAGTAGGAGGAGGAATGGCGCAAAGTCAAGATTCACAATGAGTATCGGGCAAAGCTTCAGTTTCCTTCTTGGGTCAAATAATTCCATGTCTAAAACTGTGGCAGTTATTCAATTTTTTGGGAAGTCGAAATCTTTGAAATGTCAGGCATGACGGAATTAAGTAACAAACAAGTCAGCTAAGAGGATAGGTAGAATCCTCCTGTTGTTTGAACTAAATGAAAAACAAAGTTGTAATTGGATTTGTAAAAGTACTTATATGGCCACAGTGAGTGGATGAGGGTCTGCGGGAGATGTGCAACTTAAAGAAAATTACCATCAGCAAGTTTAGGACTATGCAGGCTTCACCTGGGAGTCCTATTTCAAACCCATTGTAATATAAATAATTCCCTTTCTGGTTCCTATTTTGTGGACATGTTTAGTCTCTTTCTGGTCTTCTAAAAATAGAAAAGGGCTTATTTAACACACTGGAACATAGGCATACGATGTCAACTCCTGATAAATTCTTTTATAATGCCTCTACCACAGCCAAAACTATTGGCATTGTCAATGCTGGTTAATGTTTGCATATATTAGCAACTGTAATATCCATGCTATCCCAAAATTAATAATTCTCTCAATATTTTTCCAGCAAGAAAACTCTTGCTGCATTCAAAGGGAATAAAAAACTGTTATTGTTTACTGGTCATACAATGTGAGGAACAGAAAATAGGCAGTTAAAAATGAAAGTCATTATAAACTGAGCAAGTTTTGAGGATACAAATGAGTCTCTTTTATTTATTATTTTGAAAAATGTTATTTTAATATTTTTGGATTTAAATATATCTGTGATTGAATCAAAATAAACAATTTATTTTCTTTGTAGCAAGTGTTCATCTTCCCCGAATTGGGCATGCAACCAAAGGTTTTAACTGGTATGGATCTGAGAGACTTATTCGAAAATATTTGGCGGCAAAAGGTATTCCAACATTTATGTATCCTTTGGGGAATATAGCTTGATTTATTATGTTTAATTTACAGAAGGTTTTGAAAAACTCAAGCAATCCAGAAGCTATAAAATATGAGTTTTGAGCATTAGAACTCTTGCAGGAATTAGTGCGAAATATTGTAGAGATTGCTTCATTTAGTTTTCTGCATGAAAATCTCTGAAAAGTGTTATTTATAATTGACTATATTCTGAATTGATAGTGGTAACCACAAAAATATGTTTGTTAATCTGGTAAAGATTAATTTGTGTATCTTGATTATTACCTTGTCTCATCATTGCTGTTGTGGTTAAGATGGATAATCAAGTCGTTCTTGAACTTCAGTACCATCTGTAAACCTTAGTACTAATATGTCTAGGCCTTCTTCCACCTAATCCATGGAATTTCCTGGCTTCAGCAAAGCTTGCAGGGACATCCTTTGCTGTACAAGATAAAATTTCTAACAAAAAAGGAAGCCGGTTGACCTCCTTGTGAGGCTATAATCTGGACCCTTGTGCATCTGCTCTGTCCCTGTTCCCCATTTCTCTTTCTTCCCCTGCTGTTGACCGGATGTTCCTTGGTAAGGTCATGGTAACCCCACATTATTAATCCCTTCCATAGGTCTTTGTCCCCCCAGTGTATACTGGCAATCTTATGTCTCTGACCATTGACAAACTGTTTTGTTCAGTGGTGCTTCTACCAGTCCCAATTCTCCAGTTGATCCGCATTGCTTTTGCTGTTAAATTCTTGTTCCAAGCATCACTGGCCTGATTGTGCACTGTGTGAGTAACTATCTTTTTGGTCCCTAAACAGGCTACCAAACAACAGATTTTTGCCTTATGGAGAATGTGTTTCACAGCTGGAAACGACTTTCAGAGTGGGAACCTATCTGTATTGGATAACTATCACTACCTGGGAAAACTTTGAAGTGCACTCATCCCTAGCCTACCAAGTCTCAACCCAATTGCTGAAAAGCCTAAATCTACCTAGGATAGCCTCCACATGCTTCAAATGCCAATATGACCAACAGTGAAAGAAATCAGGAGGCTCTGAATTCTTGGAATCCCTGGTACTGACTGATAGGATACACAAATCTTAAAATTCAGTGGCATTGCCCCATAATCTTAATTCCCTTTCTCTGCCCACTTGGACACTGGTTGTAGAAACACCACTGCTTTGTTTTAGCATCTGTGGCATACCCTCACTGAAGGCCTCAGGGTTCAAACTATGCAAGGCCGCTATCGGATCCCAGCTGAAAAAGCCAATGGGATGGATAAATAAGAGAGATGCAAGAGTGTGCTTAGCTCTTCTTTTTCCAATTGGCACTCTTCTTCGCCCTCTCGGAAGAGGTGCTACCACTGTCCTCCTTGGATTCCGTATCGGGGGACTCGCCACATGAGTTAGTACACGCACTATTTCCTATTGCCTCCTCTTCTCCAGAATAGCAGGTGGAATTCAGGCAGAAAATAATGGATTTGTTCTGAGACCCTGTGGCCAGTGTCTTTAGTTGAATATCAGTGGTATAAGGGGCTGCTCAGGACCATAGATCTTTGTTCTGTCTCTGTGCTGTGTGGCTCCACCTTCAGGGGTGATATCCCCAGTGCCAGGCACCTCCCTGCGACATGGATGCCAATCCGTGATGGCCCCTCATAAGAGGACTCTGAGAGAAAGAGATTATTTCTGGCTTGCAGGAGTCAATGCCTGGCTAAGTATGGCCAAATCTTTGTTGAGGTGGACACAGCTCCTTTTGACTTGGAAGGAGGAGAACTTGGAAGCTTCCCTGAAACATTTTATGGTCATGAGGTGGACCTTGTGAGCCTGACTTCCAACTTTCGTGATGCCAGTGGCCTTGATACCTCTTCTGGGATTCATTTAATGTAAGCTGCACCTTATGTCTTGGCCCAGGCCAGTGTACCCTTTCAAGACACGACTGCAAAGGCTGTGGACATTTCATGAATGACTGCTTCCTGTAGCATAGAAGCATGACCTGACTGACATTTTGCAACAGGGTCCTACCAAGGAGACCCTCCTTTCATTCTGTTCAGTCACTTCAGATTCTTTGCTTTTAGAGAATCTTGTTTCGGCCCCTGCCAATGACAAGGACTTGGCTAGGAAACATAGGTCTGCACCATCTGATCCACCCATTTTACGGTTCAGAGCCTAGTCGTTCAAGCCTCTACCTTGTGGGCCAAGACTGCCACATTTCCATATTGCCCCCTAATGAGAGGAAGAAACCTGACCCTCTGGAAAGAACTGGCTTGCCTCAGCCTTTATGGCTCTTTGGGCAGTTAATTCATCGGGTGTTAGTCCCACACCCTGTGGGATGTGGTCAAGGAGGAAGCTGTGATTCTGCCCTAATAATGCAAGGGAGCTTCTCTGATTTGGTTGCGGATGACAAGGAGGATGCCAGACAACATTTGTAGGCAGTCCTGGACATGGCTGACTGTGTGGTGCAGTCTTCAGGCTCTGGTGCTGTCATTTGGAGGCATTAGCAGATATGTACTTCAGAGCATCTAAGGCCACTGACAAGTCTTTAGGTTTGGCAGTACAGTGACCCTCTGTGACTTTGGCTAGGGGCCACTCATTCTGTTCCTTTCCCTGTTTTGCCATATGACTCAGATGCCTCACCATAGGCAAACAAAAAAGTATCATATTTGCTCAGCCGAAGGAAGAGGTGCACTCAGATGGAACATCTCTGCCTCCTCTATCCTGTCCTCCATCCCGGCCTCCAATCTCCTTAAAATTGCCCTTTCACTGGTGGTGAGGACTCAGCTCCTGTTTGTAATGTAATCTTTGAAGACCACTTCTGACCTCTAGGCATTTGTTTCTCAGAGACACTCACTCCCTTTTCTGAGACAACCATTGGATAACTCCTCCATGGATGAGATTTCTCAACTCCTGGTAAATGACCACCATAGAGCTAGTGCCCACCTCAGAGAGGTGGAACAAATCGAACTCCCATTATTTGTTGGGCCTGTGGGCCCATCCTCATAGTGCAACTACTCAACTTGTACTGAATAAGGACACGTTCCAAATGGTTACACTTGCACAGTTCCTTCCGTGCCTAGAGCTTCAGGAATGACCATTATCACTTTTGTTTTCGGGCCTATTGATTCGATCCTTTTGGCATTCGACCAAAAGGATTCCAAAATTTAACTGGGCACCCACCTAAAGCACATTAAATACCTGAGAATTCTAGTTTGGGACGGCCACTATCAGTTTGCAGTCCTGCCCTTCGAACTCTTATATGCGCCCAGGGTTTTCACCAAGTTTCTGCTTTCAGTGGCTGGTGATCTTAAGAGGGGCAGGATTCATTTATTTTCCTGCATTGACGACTTGCTCATTTGACCCCGTTCTCTGGAATCGGTCATGGGCCACCAGTACCACACATGCCATCTGCATGCCATCTGGTTGTGTGATCAAAAGTGTTGGCCCTGGCACCGGCCTCAGCTGTTCTCCCCCTTCTGAGTTTCATGGCCTGCTGCATTTTTCTGATGCCAGATAGTGCATGAGGTCTCTCTAGTGCCTGCAGCACTAGAACTTGCCTCATTTTGGGGGTAACATGGCAGACCTCTTGCAGATCTGCCTAGTATGTTAAAGGACCTCCTTTGATGGGCCCTTAAAGACATTTTGCTAAGTGGGGAGCTTTTCCTTCAACCCTAGCCTTAGGTGAGAGTAGTCTGCTTCATTAATGGGCTTGGGCACTCACCTGGATGACCTAATGGTGAGCAGTCTGTGGTCCCCCACAGAGTTCGTTAGCACATCAACCTCCTGTGTCCTATCAAACTGGCCCTTGTGGCTTGTCCTCCTTCTGTGGGCTTCGGGTGTGTCCAGCTCCTCACAGACAGCACAGAATTGCCTCTCCCTGTTAGAGGCCTATCTGGCCTGGATAGAAACATTGTGGTGGATTTTCAGAGCAGGTATTTCTTTCAGTCTCCCATAATTGGGAGCTGCATACGGGTCTTCGCTGAGATGTTTGTCACCGTGGGGGAGGGGGACAGGTCCTCAAGTGGTCCTGTTAACTCCCAGCTTCAATCAGATATTCAATATGTTGTACTGCAGGGAATTTCCCCAAAGAGATGCGCTGGCAGACGCATTGGTTATAGAGCAAAACTTTGATCTCTTCTTTGCAGTTCCCTGCATTCCTTCCTTTCTTCCTGCCTAGCATTCAGGGCTGTTAATTAACAAACTCTGTGCAGATAGATTTTTTCTTTACAGTTCATAATGCTATTCTTTGGCAAACATGAAACTCCAGAACAGTCTTCCAGCTCATTCTACAAGTGGCCTGGTGGCTACCTCTGCCTTGTAGATAGGTGTCCCTCTCATTTACCTCCGTCAGACAACTGTGCGGATTCCTCGGGCACATTTGCAAAACATTATTGGCTGAATTCCCTGTCTCAGTCTTTTGGTGTTCCAGAGTTTCCTGGTGTATGGGTTGGTATCTCACGTGCCTCTATCCTCCAGTTTCTGTACTTCTTTGGGTGTCTTTCTAAGTTGAGTAATCGTTAGGAGTAGGAATCTGTCAGAAGAACAAATTACTTTCGGTAATGTTCTTTCTAATGGATTAGTCCTTCCTCACACAGATTCTTAATCACTCTTCTGCCTATCCCTCATACATCTTGCTAAGCACCTTTGACAGTTCTGTAGTTATTTCACCTGTGGGTGCAGGTAGGGAAAATGTACAGGACCGTGGCCATGGAGTGCTGCCAACTTCAAATATACCACTTATGACCTATTATATATGAGACCATTTGTACCTCGGCAACAGCACATCCCTTCCTAAGAGTGGAGCCAAACTGCTGTACTTGACTACCCATTGAGAAAGTTTTAGCCTCACTAGCAGCCTGTTGTTCCACCCACGATAGACCTCTTCATATCCCTCTCCAGAGGGAAATTCGCCTTAGCAGCTACCCACCTGCTGTTAAACCTGCGATTGGAATACTCCTCGTTCAACCGTGGCCTATTTATCCACAGTCTTCAACATTGTATGGCAATTTAAAGGGATGCTCTGACCAAATTCCATCATAAAAGACAGGATTACACAAGTAAGAATGAGCAACATTCTCCAGCATGGGGTCTTGCATGGATTCACATGCTGATGAATATTCCCAGTCGTCAGGGTGCGAATCCTCAGTAAAAGAAAAAACCGTTTCACTTTCACTATAAAACTGTATTGCTGCTCTAAACCAATCACTATCCTCTTTACTTTACTTGATCTCATTTGTATCGCGCACAATGGACATGATGGTGGATACAGAAACATACAGAACACACAGTATATAAAACATGAAACATAAAACTAAAACAAAAAAATACAAAAAATCAAAAGCAGCACACGCCTGAGAGAAGCAGTGAGAGACTGGACTGCAAACAATAGGATGGTGACCTAGGGAGCTCAGTTAAACATGGAAAGAAAGAATGGCAGTTCCTACGGGGGACATCAAAGTATCAATTTACAATTGGAGGATCCCCTAGGAAGATATCTACACAATCTAAGATAAGAGGGTAAGGTGCTGAGCCCGCAGCCCACTAGGACACAATCCCTTGATTTTTGCAAACACCAGTCGCTCAGGTCAATCCTAAGTAAAATTTTAAGGTTCGCCAGTCTGACAACTCCAGGCCCAGTTTTTTTGTCCTCGCCATGCTAGCACCTTCTTTCGCAATGCTTCCCTAGACTCTTTACCCTCCGTCTTCTCGATGTTGGTGATCACAAAGTTCCTTTGGTCCATAACAAAGGAGTGAATACACAAGTTAGCGATCTTGGGCATTTGTGACTTACTCGTATGCAGGCACTGTGAGGTTGCGACCTTCAAATTGGAATTCACCACTGTATTTTGTATAACAGGAAGTTGATCCGATTTAGTGTCGGGCAGTTGGTAGGGTTCCCGTGATGGCAAACCCACCTAGCCGAAAACAGGCAAGGGCCAGGGCAGGCCTGCAGGAGGGACCTCTATGGGGGAGGTTTGACAACACTGATGAACACCATACTGGGAGATGGAGGTTTGGGAGGAGTTTTACAGTCTTTTCTGCTCTGTTTGATTAGACTGTTGCAGGTAATGCAGAGTGTTAGGACTTACCGACGCCACCCATCTATGAAAGTGTTCAAAGTTTGAGCAGGCTGCAAGATCCCACAGCATCTGTTCCTTCAAGAGTCTCCACGTTGCCGATATCTTAGCTTCAGCTAACTCAATAACAGTACTTACTGCTGAATTTACCCCAGTCTGCTCGCCTAATGGCGAGAATTGAGTTAACCCGGGCTGAGCACCCATTTGGTAAAGACCTTCCAGTTTATCAGGATCCTTATTTATGGGGAAATACCCATTTCTCACTCCCTGGTCAATGTTGAGATCACCTTCCTTTAAGTGTGAGCCCTTAAGCGTAGATGCTCGGGGACAAACTACATTGTCATCCTTCTTGAATTCACTCCTTAGATCTTTACTAATAGACAGGAGATTGGAGAAAGTAAGTTGATCTTGTTTAAGCTTCATTCTCCTTTTGGCACTAAGAGCCAATACTTCCAATAGACTTTTGCCACTAGATGAACTCGGTCTCGAAATGGGAGCAAATACAGTTGCTGCTTCTCTGGGCAGGACTATGTCCTTATTCCTGTCCTTATTCCTGTCTGTTGAATGTCATACTACCCCCATCCAATGACATTCCTCGCCCTAAAACCCGCCTGTGGCAGCCATCTTCAGCTTTTTACCGCACGCTTCAGTGTTGGGCGTCCTTGAGTTGCTCTACGAGCAATTTTGTACTTTTTTCTAAGTTTTCACAGAAAAGTTTTATATTTATTCCATCAGAGGCCTTGTGTTCCTATTGTCATCGGCCGGCAACAGGGATCCATTGTCGTGTCGGTGAAGTTGCATGCCCCTCAAGGGCAACTGTTTGTCAAAGTTTCTAGAAGGCCATCTTGGGCTTACTTCACGCCCTTCCACCATGACAGAGGAGAAAAAGGAGGGAAGGACACTTTTCAGGCCCTGCACCCAATGCAGGCTAAGGAAAGTCTTGATGAAGGACAAATAGCAAAAGTGTCTCAACTGCCTGCACCTGGACCACAAAGAAGATGGGTGCGAGATATGCCTGGGCTTCTCAAAAAAGACAAAGGCGGACAGGTATAGCAGGCTGGCTGCATGGCTCAAGTCGAGCAAAGCCACTGACCCGTGCTCTGAGCAGATTTATCCCTCACCCAGAACTGGTCGGTCCGAAGAGCAGTCTCCCTCCGGGTGGAGGTCAAAGTCCTTTGAGGATGCCCCATCCTTGGGGGTCCAAGATAAGGCTAAGAACCGCAAGGCCGATTCCACCGGGTTCACTGCTGATGTGGGTCCAAGGTCGGACAGACCCATCGGGTTCCTCCTCAAAGAGGAAGTCCTCCATCCCGGACAAGTTACAGGACAAATCGGAGAAACAAAGGCCAGAGGAAGAGAAGAAGCCCTCACAGCAGTCTTATCAGGCTCAGCCGAAGACGCTGTCGACCGCTTCGTCGACATCCTCTGGGGCGACCGCTATGAGGGTGGTACCTACAGCGCAGAGGGTATCATTGCCTCCCAGGCGCAACACAGCCTCTGAGGCAGCAGCGAAGGCTGCAGGCACCACGGCAGCAGGGGCACCGGCTCACGTCCCAGTACAGGGCTCTCAGAAGGAAAAAGGGGGGTGCGAGGAGGCCCCAAAGCAGCCCTCCAAGGTTTACGATCAGTCAATGGACATCTCCTCCATGCACGACGACATCCAAGTGTCTGTCCATTCAGTCCACGCAGAGGATGACGCGCAGGGCGTAGCACTTCATCATTCCCAACACAGCCAAGGGACATATCCATGGACATCCTGTCAACTGTCCACCCTCTGGTGACGGAGATCCAACAAAGGTGGCCTCCAACACTGGCACCTCTTGTACTAAAGACCCCTGTCCAGCTGCCACGTAAAAAGAGGAAGCGCTATCCAACACTGCGGCATCACTTTCCTCCACCACGTCGGGATCTGACTCCACCAGCGGACCTTGATACACACACGGACACTGGTACGGACACGGCCACGGGAACCGACGAAGAGGAGGACTTCCTCCTGCCAGACGACGAATCACCGCACCTGGATACCCCTCATAGAGGCTCTCCACCAGACGAGGTGGAATCATTCCACTCGATCTCCTGGGCCTCCAAGCTGTTCCAGTTGGAGCCTGAAGAAACCAAAAAGGAGGGCTTCCTATATCAGCGACTGGAGTCCAAGAGGAAGACGATCATGTCTTTACCCTTTTTGGTCGACATTTGGGAGGAAGGCCTGGCCCTCATGAAAAACCTGTGCACAGCTCCAAACAAACGAGGCAGGTTACAGAAGAAATGCCGGACTCTGCACCCAGCTGTTTGATGTCACAACTGTCGTTGGACTCGGTAGTGTCAGCCGCAAGAAAATGTTCAGCCAACCCGGCATCCGCATCATCAGTCCCTCCGAACAACGAGGGAAAGAAGATGGATGCTATGGGAAAGAGTCATCTACACAGCGGCATCCAAGGTCAAAGCAACTAATGCTCTGGCTATCTTGGCCCAATACGAATGGGAGCTTTGGTACAAGCTGGCCCTATCCTGGAATTCCTTTCCATCAACAAGAAATCCAAGGCTCTCGCCCTCTGCCAGGAAGGGGAGGTGGCGCCGGACCATGCTATTATAGTGGCAGTGGACATCGCCGACATGGGTTTCTGACAGAGGGGAAACAGCGTTTGCCTTCATCAGCAGAGATGGTTGAAGGCCACTAACTTTCACCAGGACTTTCATGCAAAGGTGCTGGACATGCCTTTCAACAGTGAAAATCTGTTCAGGAAGGCAGTCAATGAATTCCTTCAAGCCATAAAAACAAACACAGAGACGACACGTTCCCTTGGCACTCTACAGCAGCATCACTCGTCTTTTCGCTCATTCAGGGGAAAATCGAGGAGATCATCCAAGGGATGCATCGTACAGGCAACCTCCCTGATCCACCATGCAGAAAGCCTACAGGGGTCGCTTCCAGGTCTATGGTAGCAAAGGTCAGCATCTCTTGCCCATAGGGCGGGGCGCCCCCACACAAGCAAGCCTGAACCAGCCAAGACTTCGGGCCCGACTCGTGGACCCCAGTGGGAGGCCAGCTGACGAGGTTCGTCAGCGAGTGCAAGAAGATCAACACCGACAGATGGGTGATGGAATTCAGGACCATAACAGTGGCCATGCATTACATCAACAAGCAATGTGGTGCAGGGTCCTTGCCTCTGTGCAGAGAAGCAATGTGATTGAGGTTCTAGGCACTGGAGAATGGTGTGTCTCTGACAGCGGCCCATCTAGATATGACGGAGGACGTCATAGCGGATACCTTGAGCAGGCAGACTTCGGCCTCCCATAGGTGTGGCCTCTGCCAGGAAGATAGGAGAAGATCTTCTGCTTGTGGGTGACTCCTCAGGTGGAGCTCTTCACCTCCAGTATCAACAGAAAGTGAGAGTTGTTCAGCTCCAGAGGTTGTTCTTGGGAGGAATCTCTAGGAGACGCACTGACTGTCGAGTGGGACTTCGATTTTCACTGTGCCTTCCCTCTGATACCTGTCATACAGCTAGATCTCAAGAGGCTGCGCCAGTTTGGGCCCACATTGATTTTAATAGTCCTGGACTGGGCCCTAAGGACAGGACGTGGTACACAAAGCATTTGTACATGTCTATCTGCCCTCTCCTGCGCATCCCTTCATGAGTGGATCTGCACACCCATTTCAAAGCGTGGGTCCTCCACCGAACCTCAGCAGCTTGAAACTACATGCTTTGCTACCGAAAGGCTGAGATAAATGGAGTGGGATTTGTGACAAATCCTTGGATGTCGTCCCTTCTCTGTTAGGGGGAGCCCCTTCCCATGAGGGGCTGGTATTCGCCTCAGGGAGGTGAGGCCACTGCTCGATAGTCCCCCTGAGGGTGGTACTCGGCGGGTGGATCTCATGGGGAGGGATCCCTCCCTGTGGGACCAGAGAAAACATCCGGAGAGAACGCAGTATTCCCCACCTCAATATTCCCCTACCTTGTTATCCCATGTATCTCTGTCATATTCAAAAGGGGCTAAGTACTGGGATGAAGAAGAACCTAATAGATCTCAGGGAGATTACTGGCATGGGTTCTGGTATGAGGAAGAGGTTCAGAACCATGAAGAGTACCTCTGACAATGGCAATGAGCCTTCTAGTGGTTCGCAAACGCTTATTGGAGAAACTACAGTACAAATAGAAGGGGGGCCCCGGAAGAGGGAGCTGAGCCCTCCCTGGAAGAACCGCAAGAAGGAAGAAGAACAAAAGATTCTTCACAGATTGCTGGCCGGGAGTCAGAAGCATCCTCAGTCCTTCCGTGGTGGAAGAACCTTGTGGAGCGCACCAGAAGTAGGCGTACCAGCGGAGGAAGCGGGGTGACCATGCGCCTTGGGGATAAAGCACAGCCTACACAGCAGGACACGTTGTGGAGCTACTGCAGCACCTGCAGAGGCATGAGAGAGCAAGAGAAGCCTGCAAGAGGGTTTTCTGCACAGCATATCACGCTGTGAAGCCGCCGTAGCACCCTGTGAGAAACCTGACGGTGTCTCACTTGCTAGTCCCCAGGGATCTGTGGGCCAGGACACGGCCATCGCTATTGGATCCAGTTCCTGGGGGTGGACCAGTGCAGGAAGATCACCTGGATGGGGGGGGTCCTCTGGGATTGGAAGTGGGACACTAACGCGTGAGACACGGTATCCCCTTTATTATAACACCTTTTCCCCATCCTACACGTAGGATATTCAGAAACCCTACCCCCCATTGCCCCTTTCCGACACAAACACTTTTTTAGACCGTAACAAACAACGGACTAACACCAGAGCCTTTTACCTGACATGTCCCAACACAAGAGTCAGGCAATTGACCAGAACCACACACACCTGATGTCCCTTTCCCTTCCCCACAGGGATAAAAGGTGGAGCACAAGAGTACACTACGAGCAAGGCAAACCGCACAACGAGGCAGTTATTACAGGCCGGCAATTCAAGAGGAGACGAAAAGCGTCCAGAACTGAAGGGACGACAAAGAGCCAGACCTGCGAAGCCTCCCTGAAAGAAATCGTAAGCTCGCGACCAATAGCGAACGTGTGCTGTAGCAGATGTCACGGTGCACAGAGCCCTCCTACACTGATAACCAAGGCAGGGAGAGATGGCGGATAGCGTCCTTGACTCCAGAGTCAAGAAAACCCAAGCAGTCATCACAGTCAGAAACCGAACTGTATTGAGTGAAAGTTGCAAATGGCAAAATAAGGGGAATTAAGGAACTGTTAACACAGCAAGGGGAGAAACCCGGCTGCAGAAGGGTCCTGCGCCACGTGGGTGCTCACTCGAAAGACTCTGGCTGAAAACCCCCTTTTGTTGAAACTACTGATACCAGAAGGCCCTAGGAGAGCCGCAAGGAAAAGGTCAAAGTGGTCATACAAGGGTCGAGTAAAACCCCTTGTACAGTCGAAAGTCTTTGACCCGTACCCAAGGAGAAAGTTGAGAGAAAGTCTGACTGCGGGCTGGAAAGTATAAACTGGCAAACGTGAACCCAGCTGAGGGATGCCTGCAGAACGGGGTGAAGCATGATGCCCCAATGAACATTGTGTTGCATACAGTGAACCTGATGGAGGGAAGCTAACATTCAAGAAGGGTCTGAGCACGGAAGAGCGGGATCCCGGGGTGAAAAGTCATCCCCCAACATACTTACAGAAAGGAATATTTTGTTTTGTTATTTTAAAGTAAAAAGCCATAGTGAACCCGACGGAGGGAGGCTAACATTGGAGAAGGGTCTGAGCCCAGAAGAGGGTGATCCACATGTGAAAAGCCATCACCAAATGTGCAATCAGAAAGGAACGTTTGTTTGTTATTTTGAACGCTTCAGATCCTCGGAGGCAAGAGACTTTTTGACGAAAAGAGACTTAACCACCGAAGATCCTGATACCAGAAAACCGAACTGTAGCCTCGTGCTGGGGAAGCCCGAGGATGTGCTGTGCTCAGGAGTCCTACCTTGTCCTGTGCTCAAAACATGGGGAAGGGAGACCCCGGCTATACATCCCGACTTATCATTTGTGAACACTTATTTCTGTTCTTGTGAACACTATCCCACACTGTTTTTGTACTTGGCTGTAAGGATTGGCAACCGTTTGTTTTAGTATAGGCCCTTTTATTTGACAATATGCCACAATGACTGCCTTATTATAATTTGATGGTCGTAGCTTGTTCTCATTTTAGATTTAGGTTTAGATTAGGTGTTTTTCCAACCCATTTATACAGTTTAATAAACACCCTTGAACTGTGATCACTTGTGTCTGTCTTTACTGTTGCCACCATGAGTTCCTTACAACCCCCAGACAAACGGGAGACCAAGAGAAACCAAAACCAAGAGGACGGTTTCGGAGAGCCTGAGAACAACCGCTGCACACTGGCACAACCCCGACAGGTACCTGGGTTTGCCAAAACGGCTGGTGGTGCCATAGGAGGTGCCGAGAGAGCATTTTACCTGTGTAACGGGGGTAAAGAGGACACCTGTGAACATAATATAAGTAGAGGTAATAAAGTTCGGGTCTGGGACACACACCAACAGGAGAAGAAAACATTAAGCCATCTTCTTTGGCGCAGTACCTGGCAGAGGTGTGAGCCAGGACTGCCAGAGCAAGCAGGAAGAGAAAGTCACGTCTGGGACCCCACACATTAAGAAGAGCATCACAAATCCTCTTCTTTGGCACATTACCTGGCAGAGGAGTGGGCCGGGCTGAGCAAAGTAACCAGGTCTGGGACCCGCACCCAGTTGAGCAGAGCATCACAAACCCTCTTGTTTGGCACAGAATCTAGCAGAAGAGTGATCCTGTTCTGCCAAAGTAAAGCAGCAGAATCCTAGAGTTCTGGGATCCACACTTATAGTCCAGTAAAACAAGGTGAAGGAAAGACCAGAGGAAGAGCAGCATACCCACTGGTAGAGTAGAACTGTGAGAAAACAGTACCAAGAGAAGGGAGACATTCTCATGGTACACCAACGTCAGGGGAAGCTAGTCATTCCCCCCTGGCATTGCGAACTGCCTCAGAAAGCTTGAGTAGGGTCTGGGGAAGGGAATCGATCCCACAGCCTTCGTTTGCTGTGGCAAGGATTCTGAAAGAGACAAGGGGAAGGAAGCCATACCCCCTGGTGTTGTGTACCTCAAAGCCAAGAGAGGTCAGAGGAAGGAAGCAATACCCCTGATTGTGTGCATCTTGAAGCAAAGCCGAGGAAGGCCCAGGGAAAGTAGTAATTCCCCTGGCACTGTGAAAGTATTGAGAACAAGATACCTGGAGAAGGGAGGCATTCTCCAGGGACCCAATAGTGGAGTTAGCTGTGGGCAATAAGGAATGATGTTTGACTTGGAACTTTACCTTTTGATTTGAACTGAGAACTGTAAATCACCACAAGCTGGAACTTTGTTTTGCATCTTGGAAAGGAACTAAGACCTGGGGAAGTGAGCCATTCTCTTAGGCGAAGTTCCTATCTGCACACCTTCACTTGGAACTATAGATCATTGTCCAGAAGAAGGGAGCCATTCTTCTGCACCAAGAAGGTCCACTACCTCTTTAGTATTAGTTACAAGTGTGAGTGACAGAAGTAGGCTTTTTGACACAAGATGGTGGACTGTTTATTTACTTGGACACCTGACAGAATTCTTTGTTCCTTAGTTCAGGCAGGGAAACACCTTTTAAAGATAGGGAGAGAGAGGTGTCCTCTTTATTTTTACTCAATACAAGTCTGTGCCAACAAGCATGCCACCTGTGTGTCAGTCTCCTCCTTCTGTACCCTTACAGACTTTTCAGGTGACATTCTGGATGCACTCCTTTCAGCTTGAAGGCTAGCCACTAAATCCATTTATGCCTGCAGGTGCTATAAATACTCAGCTTGGTGTTGGGAGTGTGATCTGGACCATTTCACCTGTCATATCTCCTCTGTTTCGGACTTTCTGCTTTCAATGACCCATAGAGAGGGCCTACAAATTGGCACTGTAAAGGTGTAGCTGGCAATTGAAGACAAGACCTAGACATAAAGCCATTGGTGAGAATTGTACACCCTTTTCGAAAACCATTCAATTAATTAATTAGTTAATAAACTCAATCGTTGATATTGTTCAAATAATACACCTTAATACATCTTATTGAAATTGGAAAAAAATTCTATTTTAATGAACACTTGTAGCAGATGCCAATTGGCCAATGCATTTCATACCCATTCTAATCGAATGGGTTTCGATAGGGTGTTGTGAAGGCATCATGAATTGCGAGACAGACATCAGATTCAAGATTCAAAACACAGTATTTCATTAACTCAAATGTCAGGATTTTAGAAGGCCTAACATGCCCTACACTAAGGTAGGATTTCTCTACCTGAATTAAACTAAGGCAAGTCTGAGTCAAAGAGTTCAATTTAAAAGTCTGATTGTGTCCAAACCCTATACTTACCCTCGCAACTAAAAGTAAACAATGTGTAGGGATGTCAAAATTGAAAGAAATGGTGACCAACACAAAGTTCTGGACTTCTTCCAGTTCGTAGCTTCTTTTCCAACTCCCCTTCCCCAAGTTCAAGAAAGTTCAACAAAAGTCTTAAAATGACATTCCAACAGTAGAAGGTAATACAGTTCCTTACAATCTTCGGGGTCCCTTCCCCAACACCAACTGGGCTTTTTATGTTTTTGTCCTGTCTTTTTTCTAGTACGTTGTGTATATCTAGTGACCTCATGCTTGCAAGCTTTAGCGCTTGATAAACAAATACAATTTTTAAAAAAAGTTAACAGTTCAAAACCTGAACTTTTTTGAGGCTCCATCCTCAAGACAGAATTTTTAGTAGTTCAACTTTCATGGTTCTATGATTTGCCAGTCTCGCACTTTTCTATGGCACTCTTTCACACTTGCACTCTTTTCTATATGTAACTTCCACATGAACATTTCCTCCTTGGCAGTTCTTTGCTTTGCCCATTGAAGTCTTACTCCATTTCACATTATAAGAAGCTTAATTGCAAGGTTTCATTCAGTTTGATATTCAATGGATATTTGTTATACTTGTTCGGTATTCAATATGCACTTGATAATTTAATTTCAACTTTCTCCTCAGTTCGGTATTCAATAAATATTCATTAGGCCTAATTACAGGGTTCCATTTAGTTTGGAAAATATCATGCATTCAATTTCATGTTTTCGTTCATTTCTGTAGATGTTACCTCACTCGCAGCTTGCTCAGAATGCCCCGGTTAACAAGTGCCTTTACTTGACACTCACCGGTCTCCGGCGTTGCTTGTCGGCGGCTCCTGCTGCTTCTGCCTTCATTGGCGGTCGATGAGCCAGCTTCTGCAAGTACTGCTCGCTCACTGGGACTTGCCTTGCATACGCTTATTGCTCTGCCGCCTCTCGAAGGACGTGGACGGCGTCTTGCTTTCTCATATATTTCCACAGCTCCAGCGGCTGTTCTCTCATCACAGAAGCTCCCTCCCTGGGCTGCTGGCCAGCGTCCTGGCTCCTCCACAGGTCCCACCACTACTGCCTCCTGCGAAAGTGGGTCCCCTGCTGGTCCTCTCCCCACAGGCCTCCCTGCGGTATTCTCTGGCTCTCTTTCTATACACCTGCAGCCTCCTAACAGGTTGCCGGTATGAATACTTAACTAGGTTTGCCTGACCACAATAAAGGGAACATGCTTGACTCTCACACATACTCTGCAGGCATCTTCCTCATCCCAGTGCCACAGTGGTAAAATGATAGTGTATTGTTCATTCCTGTAAGTGTCCTCTTCATCGTCCCAGTACTTTCAAAGGCTGAATAGGGAACTTTGAGGGAAGAGGTCTTAAAATAACCCATAAAGGTTGGGTGAGGGTTTTAATTAGGGAAAGGGGGGGGGGTACCGTGTCTCATCTGCGTGTACCCCACTCCCAAACTCTGAGGACCCTCCACCGAGGTGATCCTCCCTTGCTTCTCCACCCCCAGGGTCGGGATCCAAAAGCGATGGACATTCCCTGGCCACCTGAGAAGAGGATCCAGGGGGTTTAGGAGTGAGAATACCCTCAGGTTTCTCACAGTGTGCAATTCTCACTGATGGCTTTGTGACTAGGTCTTGCTTCAATTGCTTGTTGTATGTAATTTGTGGAACATGCACCCCGTTTAATAGGATTGCCTACTTTATATCATTCTTTAATATGTGTGTATTAGCAGTGCCCCCAACACATAATTTCAGGCTGCCATTTCGGTCTTTAAGAGAACCCCTGAGCAAGGCTCTTTTTTTCACCATCGCCACAGTTATGCATTGTCTGTGAGTTTTGTGCAACCAGTTGCTCCGACACCAGTTTCTGGTTCCTGCATGAATATTGATTTTAGTTTTGCCTTTCCATGTGGGAGCTCTGTTTGAGCCCTTGCAGTCATGTTCATTAAGGTTTCTCACCCTTAAGGTGATTTTCCTGGTGAACATCACTTCAGCATAGGTGAATGAGCTCCAGGGGTTGTCTGATAAACATCCCTGCTTGGTGTTCTACAAGGAAATATGACCAGCTATTTGTAGGTTGTGCCAGGCAGGGCTGTGATTAAACAGGCCCTGTCAATGTTGATCATCCTCTGCATCTCAGAATGCTACAATATGACTGAAAGCATGTGCCTGAAGGGCTCAGGTCTCATTCAACCAGAGACCTGGCTGCCACTTCTGATTTGTTGAGGGGAGTCCCTGTCTTGGATACATGTCAGCTATCGGGCTTTTCTGCCCACGTTTACCAAACATTACTGCCTGGGTTCCCTGTCATGGTAGGCCTCTCACTTTGGATGAGTAATCCTCAAGAGTTTCCTGTTTCAAGTGGTGGCTTCATGCTTCTCTCCCTTCTCCAGATATACATACTGTTATGGGAGTCTTTCAAAGATGAGGAACCTGTGCGATGAAAGAATCCATTAAAAGAATACATTACTTACCTGTTGGTTATGTTAGTTTTTGATGGATGTTCCTCACACAGATTCCTCATCACCCTACCAACCAGCCCCTCATGGCGGATAGCTTTACACCTCACCTGTTCTGTAGTCCTTCAGCAGCTGGGTGCTAAAGAAAAAGGCAGATCTAAGTACATGGGGCAGCAGCTGAGTGCTAAAGTAAAGAACCGGAACTAAGTACATGGGGCGCATGGCTCTATATATACTGGCCCCAACATCACATCTGGGCTAGGGTGACTAATGGCACCTACAGAGAACCGTGCTGCCCCTCCTGGTGTCAATAAATCTCCACAGCCACATGCACTGGAGATAGAATATAAAAGATGAGGAATCTGTGGGAGGAACATTCATCAGAAAGAACATTGCAAAGAGGTAAATAATGTGTTGCACTGGTGGAGTATTCCTTCCTCCCACAGATTCCTCATTGTCCTCCAACCTACCCCACATTATGGAATGCCCATAACCTGGGGCAGTTCTGAGGTTCCTCAACCTCTCAGTGCTGGGGAAACTGGGTTTAAGTGAGGTTATAAGGCACATTGAGCTCCATATATACCACATATGGCATTTCACCCGGAGTCATGGGCACACATAACACAGAGCAGAGCCTATGCAGAGTCACAGTGCCCCTAGTGGCTTCAAAGGTTTCCTATGCCAGACATGCACCTGGAGGATATATTTAAGATGAGGAATCTGTGGGAGGAATACATCAAAAATAACATTACTAAATGTATATCATTAGTTATGTCCCTCAACCAATCTGGTCCATTCGTCCACTTGCAAGGTGTATATTTTCACAGTTGCCCAAACAATGACTTGCACATTTACACTCATCAACCAAAGAGACCTTTACATCGAACTACTACACCCAAGCAACAGATGCCATTTCAAGTAGCATCAGAAAGAACTTTACCGCAGGTGAGTAGTATGTTCATTCATTCTAAAAAAATGGATATGCTTTCCTTGACCTTTTGATACAGATATTACTATCCTAGAACTAGCAGTCGAATGCAGCAACCTGCAACCTCAAGAGAAAGCTCGTTGTCGCCAACGCCAGAACTCATTGACTTGAAGGACCAGACTACAAGAAAAAAAGACCTTCCGAACTTCATGAATGCAATCAGTGTTTATTTCTATAACATTCCTGAAGACGATAAAAAGAACCTGAGCCGCTATTTAATTTCATATCCTTTTTTAGATATGTTTATTTTGTATGTTGTGCTTTTGTTTATCTTTTGGCTATTTGTGCATAGAAAACATTTCAAACGTGTCTGCTCAGATGAATTATTGACGCAAGATTCTCATTTCTCAACGTGTGCTGCTCACATGTTCAGAATCTTCCCCTCTGCCTTTTTTGCATACCCAGTATTTTAAATGTTTTAATACCAGGCGCTGTATGTGCTAACATTTTAGAAACGTGTTTTTTTGGTTTACATTTTAAACGGTTAAAGGCAGGCAAGGTTACATATGGAATTAAGTGCTGCCTGAAAAATGAAGAGGATATTGCAAGCCACAGAGAGGTTCTTTGATGATGTGCCTACATAAGTTATATATAACTTTGTGGTGACCTCCAGTACCCTTATTATTTACAGCAGGGGCTACTTTGTGTCATATAATACTTGTGTTCATTGTCTGTTGCCCTTGATGTGAATAATGGCTGCTGATAAGTATGTCATAAGCATATTTTCCTTCTTTCTGAGTGTTGCAGGGACATTTATTAGACAGTTCATTGATTTAGAAGAACAGGAGCTGGTGTTTTATTAGTATTGGCACATTCTGAGCAAAGCTGTAAGTCCTTTTTTTCATGTTTTCATTTTTATTTTCCTATATTGTTTGCTTAGTGGATTCTCAGCTGTGTAGTGCCGCCAATGTTAACTTTCTTTTAGCAATTTATTTGTAAAACCTTTTATTTTATTTTTCAGAAAACATGTAACCCATGAAATAAAATCAGTAGACCAATCGATGGATAACAACACAACCCTTACCCCCTTTGGTGTAACATGACTTATACCTTCATGATAAAAGGTTTCTAATTGCCCAATATGTTCCTATATTTATGAGAATATCCTTATTCTTTTTTGAAGAACTTTTTCCCAGCAATGATATTCCATATTGATATTTTGGGATTGTTTTCCTTTCCCTTAATCCAATGTGTTCAATGCCTATTTTAGCTAAAGCAAAGTCTATATAAAAAAAGACCATAGTGCATTGTGATAGTAACAGAAAAACCGTGTTCCAATACCTTTGGATAATCCCACAAGCCCATATCCTATGAAATAATGAACCCTGATCAGTAGATACCTTGGAAATCTGTCATTTGTACTTATACCCATTTACATCAATTTGTCTTTAGTAGATGCTGGAAAAGTATTTATACACAATCAATGTAAACCTTGAAATGTTAGGAACCACTCACAGGAGCTGTAGGGTCTTCTGTAAGAAGGAATGGTATCAACAGTAAGACAGACACAAGGGAGCACCCTTGATTGGGTTTCAGACATTGATTGATTGATTTATTTATTTATAGAGCGTTTTACACCAAGGCGCTGTACATGGAACAACAAAATACAGAGTATAACAACAAATAACAATGTGAGCAAAGTGGCAACTTGAATCATTCAACAACAAAACAGTGCAAAGAGCAATTGACTGAGAGGGGGAGAAGTGGAGTGGGAACAGGAGAGTAAAGGGAGGGGCGGGGAAGGATTGAGTGAGTGTAGAAGGAAGGGAGAGAGAGTGTAAAATAGAAAGGGAAGGTGGTAAGGGAGGGGAGGGATTAGAAGAGGGGAAAGAGGGGGGACTAGAGAGGGCAGGGGGGGCTTCAAGGTGGGGATTGGAGGAGGAAGGATTTAAGGGAAGTGCGAAATGAGATTAGGGTAGTGGAAGAGTGGATTGAGAGGCGGAGAGAGTTCCAATGCAAGAAGTTGGAAAGAGCGGAACCGGGAGGAAGCGCAGGGGGAAGGAGGTACAGAGAGAAGGAAGTGGTCAGCAGAACAAAGGGAGCGAGAGGGGGAATAGGAGGAGAGATAAGGAGGGGCAAGACCATGAAGGGATTTGAAAACAAGGCAGAGAAAGTGGAATTTTAGTTGTAGGTGGAAAGGTAGACAGCCTAGTCCAGAGAGCGAAGAGGAGATGGAGTCACGGGAGGTAAGGAGACAGAGGGTTCGAATGGCAGAGTGGTATATAGATTTAAGAGGGGCAAGCTGAGATGAGGGAAGACCGAAAAATATAGAGGAGCAGTAGAAGAGGCGGGAAAAGATGAGTGAGGAGATTAGGAGTTTGGTAGCATGGAGGGAGGGACGGATTTTGCGAATATTGTAGAGGTGGTATCTGCAGGAGCGGGAGGTGAGTGAAATGTGTTGCGAGAAGGTGAGAGAGGAGTCAAAAAGAACACCTAGGTTGCGAGCATGAGTGGAGATAGGGAGATTGGAAGGAGGAAAGTGGATGAACGGGGGAGGAGAAGAAGGGGGAAGAGAGTTAGCGGGGAAGAAAAGGACTTCGGTTTTATCAGTGTTAAGTGAGAGAAAGCGGGAGGACATCCAGTTCTTGATGGCTGTGAGACAAGAGGAGAGTTTAAGGTGGAGGTCAGGTGTGAAGGAGGAGAAAGAGAGAAAGAGTTGGGTGTCGTCCGCATAGAAATGGTGGGAGATGCCAAAGGAGGAGATGACAGGGGCAATGAGGGAGGTATAGAGAGAGAAGAGGAAAGGGCCAAGTACAGAGCCTTGAGGAAGACCGTAAATAAGAGGGAAGGAAGGAGAGGTCTGGCCTCCCCATGAAACAGCAAAGGAACGAGAGGAAAGGTAAGAGGAGAGCCATTTTAGAACAGGGCCTTTGAACCCAAAGGAGGAGAGAATGTGGAGCAGGAGAGGATGATCGACAGTGTCAAAAGCGGCAGAGAGATCAAGGAGAAGAAGTATGGAGGATTGCTTCGCATCACGAGCAGAGAGGAGCGAGTTGAGAATCGAGGTGAGAGCAGTTTCAGTGGAATGTTTGGGACGGAAGCCAGATTGGAAAGGAGGAAGGAGAGAGGAAGTCGAGACAAAGGAAGAGAGTTGAGAGTAGGCGAGGCGTTCAGGGAGTTTACAAAGGAAAGGCAGAAGAGAGATAGGTCTGTAGCTGGCAGTGAGCAGTGGATCAGCAGAGGGTTTCTTAAGAATAGGAATGATCATTGCATGTTTGAAAGCAGAGGGAAAGATAGATGAGGAGAGGCAGGAGTTGAAGAAGGTGGTAAGGTAAGGGATAAGAAGAGGGTACATTTTAGGGATGAGAACGGAGGGGAGAGGGTCAGAGGGGGTGGCTGTGGGGTGGGCTTTGGATAGAAGGGAGGAGACTTCGGAAGGGGAAACAGATGAGAAAACAGACATGCTGGAAGAAGGAGGAGAGGGGGGAAGAGAAGAGAGGGATTCAGAGAGGGAGTTAATTTTTTGCCTGAGTGTGATGATTTTGGAGGAAAAGTAGTTGGCAAAGTCAGAGGGAGAAAGTGTGGAATTAGATGAGGGGTCAGGAGAGGGAGGAGAGAGGAGGCGGGAAAGAGTTTGAAAAATCCGACGAGGATGTGAGGCTTGAGACTGTAGAAGGTTAGAGTAGTAGGAGGATTTGGCCGTAGCAAGGCAAGAGTTGTAAAGTGCATGGTAAGAGAAGTAAGAGGTTTGATTAGAAAGCGAGGGAGTTTTGAGCCAAAGTCTTTCAAGATGCCTGAGAAGGCGCCGCATAGAACGAAGATGGGAGGTAAGCCAGGGTTGAGAAGTTTTCTGAGTAGGGCGGAAGAGAGAAAGGGGATAGAGATGGTCAAGGGCAGTGGAGATGGAAGATGAGAGGGAAGAGAGAGCATCATCAGGAGAGAGTAGTGCAAAGTCATGGTGAGATGGAAGAGACGAAGAGCAGGTGTCAGAGAAGAGGGTAGTGTCGAAATCACGCAGGTCACGACGTGAGTAGATTGGAACAGAGGGATTAGTAATAGTGGAAGATGAGCGAGGAGAAAGGGAGAACGAGAGTAATGCATGGTCAGAGAGATAGACAGGGAGAGAGGAGACAGGGGAGGAGGGATAGGAGGAGTTGAAGATGAGGTCAAGAGTGGAACCAGAGGAGTGAGTAGGGGAAGAAGGAAGGGGGGAGAGGAGGTAGGAGTCAAGGATAGAGAGGAGGGGAGAAGATTGGGGGGGAGAAGGAAAATGGATATTAAAGTCGCCAAGCACAGTTAGAGGAGAGGGGGAGGGAGAAATAAGTGAGAGGAGGTGATCCAGGTCTTCAAAGAAGGAGGAAAGAGGGCCAGGGGGACGATAGATGATCAGGAAGGAAATAGGGTGGGGAGAGGAGAATGATTTGTAGAGGAATTCAAAGGAAGGGAAGGTGGGAAAGAGATGGGGATGAGGAGGAGGAGGTGTATTTGGGGTTGTACAGGAGAGCGACGCCTCCAGCGCGGCCAGAGGGGCATGGAGTATGGAGGAAAGAGGAGGAAGAGGTCGTTAGGGAAGCTGGGACTGAGGTATTATGAGGGGGAATCCAGGTTTCAGTTAGGCAGAGGAAATGAAGGTTAAGACGAAAGAATAGATCGAGTGTCGCAGTGGTTTTATTACAGATGGATCTGGCGTTCCAGAGAGCAGTATTGATGAGGGCAGCAGGGTTGGAAGTGGGAGGGTAGAGAAGGTAAGGGCGGTGAGAAAGGGAAGGAGGGTGGCTAGGAGAGCGGGGGAGAGGATAGTGGAGGGGACTAGGCATCAGGAGGAGCAAGGAGAGGAGAAGGGAGAGGAGTAGAGGGCAAGGAGGGGAGAGGGTGAAGGGGAAGAAGCGGAAGGAAGAAATGAAGGATCGCATAGGGTCAGGGGGAGTAGGTACTGGGGAATCAAGTTGGGGAGTCCAAATGAAGATGGCTCAAAGGTGGGCTAGAGTCAGTGGTGTGAGACAGCCAGGAAGGGCTAAAAGATGGTGCAAGTTTGCTTGACTGAGATTGGAGGAGTCCAGGTGCTTGAGGCAGGAAAATGGGGAGGAAGTTCTGAATTGTAGCAGGTCGTCACAGGTCTAGTGCTGAAAGTTTACCGGCAGGACCCAATATGGTCACAAGGAGTAAGCACTCAAGGGCGTGGTTGGAGGAGAACTGTTGTCTGAGGCGAGAAGGAAAGTAGCAGTTTCGGGCCACTGTACCCGAGTATGGGTCAACAGGTTATAAGGTGGGAAAAGGGCCGATGCATTGAGATGACCAGCCAGCGGCCAGAGAGATATGGTATGCAAAGTGGTGGTTGGGGGAGACCAGCAGACTGCGGTGGGTGGTAAGAGAGCAGAATGAAGGAGGTTACCACAACGCTGGACCGAAGTTCATTCCACCACTCAGGAGGACCTGAAGCTGGATCCAAGTGTGGCTGGAGTCTCGACAGAGCTCAGTGCAGTGGAGAAGGGACCGTTGAGGTGGCCGGCGCCTCAGAATCACAGTGGGGATAGGAAGGTGGAGGTCCTAGGAGGAGATGCAGGGGGAGGTCCCAGGGGATCCGAAGACTGATCCACGGAGCACTTCAGAGCTGCGGAAGGGATGAACAGTGCTGCCTCATCTCAGACTAGGAATAGGGGCGGGAGACGGATGGAGATTCCAGGCGGAACCGACTCTGGCTCAGTCGGCAGCCGCAGGCTCGTCAGGACCCCGTAGAGTAGAGTGGGGGCTGGTGAATGGACAGAGTGCACCGAAGCCGCAGAATGGACACGCAGATTTGCCTCGATGATATCCGGACTCAGGAGCCAGCACAGCGGATGGACGGAGGCTTGGCCGGATCCTGTGTGGTGCAGAAGAGGCTCACAAAGCGGCGATGTAGGTTAACCAACGGGACTCCTTATATGGAAGAGGAGGGTCGGGACCCCGTGTGCTGAAGAGGAGCCCGGTAGTCGGGAGAGATCCCAAGTTGGATTAGGTGCTGGCTTGGTAGGTGGCTGTGACCCAGGAGAGGTGCTCCGATGGCTGCAGAGGGCGGATGGAGGGTCAAGGGGATAGTCCCTGGCGTCAGGTGTGCAGTGGTGGTGCTCCGGTGGCTGCGGGGGGCGGATGGAGAGTCAAGGGGATTGTCCCTGGCGTCAGGTGTGCAGTGGTGGGCGGGGATGACTGCCGCCTTGGAAGAGAGCGAGGCGGGAAGGATCCCGCAGGGCCGGCCTGACAAAGTGGGAGAAGGCCGACCCGGAGCTCAGGCTGAAGCCGCAGAACCTCGCCGTCCGCCGGGACTCTGAGTGAGGAAGCAGAGGGCCCAGACCCGGAACTGCAGCCGCGCCGGGATCCGTGGCAGCTGCACCTGGACCTCCGACCAGGGAGAGGTGCTCCGGGGGCAGCACAGGGCGCGTGGAGATCCCGGGGGTTGCCGTCGGCACCAGGAGCGCAGTGGTGGGCGGGGGCGACCGCAGCCCTGGAACCCGCAGAGCCGGCCCGATGAAGGAGCAGAAGTAGGCCGTCAATGAGTTTGAGTCAATGCCGATCCGGGCGGACCCAGCCCACGTCGTCCGCCGGGGCTCCGGGTGTAGAAGAGGAGGGACCGGGCTGTGAGGAGGCTGGTGGAGGGAGAGACCCCGAGGCCGGTCCGATGCTGGCTCCGTGAACGGCTGGCTGCACAAGGCGGGTGAAGGATCCAGGGGTTGCTGCTGGCACCGGAGCACGAGGCTGGAGGGGATGACTGCCGCCCAAAAAGTCCAAGAAGTCTTCGAGGCGGGAAGGATCCTGCAGGGCCGGCCTGGTGGAAGAGCAGGAGGAGGTCGTCCCGAGGATCGAGCCGATGTCGAAGAAAGCGGATCCGATTTTCGCTGGGAATGCAGCCAGACGGGCCCCAGAAGGTAAGAAACAGGAACGGAGAGAGGGGAAGACTGCAGAATTGCAATTTAAACTGCTTTATCTATAAAATAATTCAGCCTGATTGAGGAGACGCAGGCTCAGGCAGCCTTGCTCACGCGCCCCCTGGTGGTCCAAGTCAGAAATGCACTAAATGCACTGTGCACTAAAGGTAACTTCTGTGACACCATGTGTGTGGTCTGATCACCATAAAATAATATTTTCCATCAATTCTATCCCACCCACAGACAAACCTAACATTGCCCGGCCAACCTATACACGAAACAAGAAGGATGTTACGGTCGAGAAACTAATCCCCCTTATACTCCCGTTACTCAATTCAGCCTCCTCCACCTGCTCGGACCACACTGCCTTAGTTGACACAAACGTGTCATGCTAAAAGCTCTCAACACTATTGCCCCACTCAAACTGCACAAACAAAAACCCTGCAATCATCTGAACTCATGGTTCACCCCTCACCTACACGAATTGCGTATAGCAAAAAGAAAAGCTGAGTCACATTGGAAAAGCTCATCTACACTTGTCAATAGAAATAACCTTACAATCGCCTCCCTCACTTACAAAGAAGCTATCCTAGTGGCCAAAAAAGAAGTGTACAACATCAGGATCACACAAGCGCAATCTAACACCAAAGAACTCTTTATGATCCTTAAGGAACTAGAGTCCCCAGTCGCACCAAAAAAGCCACCTCTCGGATTCAACGGGCAACCCCCAATCTTATAATACCCCCGCTCCGAAGCATGCATTCAAACCTTTCAGCTTCTCACCCCTTACCACCAAGGAAGTTGAAAACATCATCATGAAGCTTAAGCCTTCCAACTGCCAAGGTGACGCTTGTCCTGCACCAGTCGTAAAGGAAGTGGCTCATGACCTCGCACCATTCATTACCTTCTATATCAATTCCTCATTTAAATTGGGTATAGTACCCGATAACCTTAAAGATGCATGGGTTATCCCTCTAATTAAAAAACCCAACCTCGACCCCAGCAATCCCACCAACTACAGGCCCATCACCACGGTACCTTACCTACTCAAAATCCTGGATTGTGCAGCCTATCTCTAAATCCAGGACTACCTTGACACCAACAACCTATTAGGGCTTAGACAATCTGGCTTCCGACCAAGACACGGTACTGAGACAGCCTTGATAGACTTGAAAACCCAAATCGAGGACCTGAAAGACAAGGGCAAACAAGCTCTTTTGCTCCTCCTTGACCTCTCTGCTGCATTCGATTTGGTCGATCACCAAATCCTCTGCCATCACCTTAAGATAGCCGCTCACTTCTCCGACGCAGCTACTTCCTGGATCAGCTCCTCCCTGGCAAATAGATCTATGAGGGTCTTCTCGTCCTCAGCTGCGGCCGACCCAGCGCATGTCCCTTGCGGAGTTCCACAAGGCTCTTGCGTATCGTCCACTCTGTACAAAGTGTTTACTAAACCGCTCTTTGATATTCTTGACTATCTGAGTGTCTCGTACACGAATTATGCGGACCACACCCAGATACTCATCCCTATCACTGGCGACTATGTAACCGATGTCAACGCACTCAACTCAGTCTGCTCAGTCATCCAGGCCTGGATGGCACACCACGGCCTCTGTCTCAACAATAAGAAAACTGAGTTACTAATCCTAGGCTCTCAGTCCAAACTCATGAAACATGACCCCCAATATAACTCCTTCATTATTGACGGAAATGTTATTAAAGTCACCAACGTCACGAAAACACTTGGAATTTACCTAGATTCCACTCTCTCGCTCAATAGACAAACCAGCGCAGTAATCTCAGCACCATCGTACACGTGTAAACTCATCACAGCGTGCCGCCCCTTCCTAACAACGGACAACTGCCTGATCCTAGCCAGGACCCTCATCATTTCCAAAATTGATTATTGCAATGCCCTTTCCCTAGGGACCAGCCAAAGAAACCTCGACAAACTCCAGGTCACATAGAACAGCGCCGTTAGGGCTGCTCTCAACATCCCCAGGCATTCACACATCTCCTCTACCAGGCGCAACCTACACTGGCTACCCATTACACTTCGCATCTCACTCAAAACACTTGTTTTAACACACAAGGCACAAAACAACGCTGCACCTGCTTACCTGCCCACCCGCTTCACACAATCTACAGCCTCCAGACCACTTAGATCTGCTCAGGCCCACACACTTACCATCCCCAGCTTTAAGCTTCAGACAGCCACGGGCGCGAGTTTCCCAGTCCTGGTTGCTAAGCTATGGAACTCCCTACCCAACGATCTTAGGAATGTCCCAACCATCCAATCCTTCAAAAACAAAACTAAACGGTGGCTTCACGAACAGGATGCATTGGCCTCCGCCTTGTAATTCACGCGGTGGTCACCCGTAATCAGGCCACTCTCTGTATATATTGTATATCCGACTACACTACCATTCCTTGTATTATTTCTGATGCATGTTCTTATTCCTATATGTAAATATGTCTATAAAATGCAATCTGTACCTATCTATGTAACACTTTTTGTAACTATCTTTCCAAACATGCGCCCTGATGCCCTTGGGCAGGGTGCGCAGTACAAATATACAAATACAAATATACAGTTAGAGGGTGTTGATTGAACTTAAAAATGGTTTGAAAAACACCTAACTAATTCTAAAACTACAGATGGGAGCAAGCTACGACCATCAAATAATAATAACGCAGTCCTAGTGGTGTCTTGAAAAAATACAATGGCCTATACTAATAAACCTATTGCCAATCCTTGGGGGGGCGTGGTTAAGCAACCATGCGATAAGGAACTCTCTTCCTCGGCTCCTGCATAATCCGGCATGAACCTGGCCAAATGAAGCAGCTCCCGTGAATTGCAAGACCCGGAAAAGTATACCAATCCGGTGATGAATGGTGCGGGAACAAAAGAGAGAAACCTGTGAGGAATTGGAAACAGTTCAGTGGCGAACAAGCCCGCCGAAGTATACACTGTTGTGTGCAGCGGATAACCCAAGATGGCGGCGGGCGCAATATGTTCTGGCTCAGAGACGGTGCAGAAGCACTAACACTGTTGCAGAAGGTGCAGCAGTTACCCGGCCTGTCCCTGCGGTGGAGCAAAGTTCTAACACCGATGCTGAGAGCGCCGTGATGACCCGGCTCGACCCTACAGAGGTGAGGAAGTGCTAACACTGGTGCGACTGCAGTGGGAGCCACGAACGCCCATCCGTGACGGGCGCCAGCATATTGAGCCGTGGCCAGGAGAAACCCAGCTCGGACCACGAAGAGCAGTAAGCAGCTGTGAAGGCAGCCAGGGGATTGACGACAACACCACGCAATCCATCAAGGCGGCAGATGAGTCTCTGGTAACAGACAGTGGTCGAAGTGTACAAATTCATGGATGTTCCCTACTGGCCTGCACCGCTCCCCAGAAACCCCATTGATGCACCCCCTCCCATGCACAATACAAACCCCAAAACACATGTGCCTGATGTTTAAGGGAACATCCAATGCAGTGCACTGAAAGTGCAAGTTTCAACGTCTTCCTACACCTTTATTTTAAAACGGTTTCTTTTTAAAATAAAAGTATAGGAACAGTAAAACCTATTTAAAAGAAGTAGAGGAGAACCGTTCCCGCCCACTTCGACCACTGGTAACAGAACACGAGGGACCTACTGCCCGGAGCACACGAGGAATACTGCGCAGGAGCGCACTCAGTGGTGAGCAACAGACTACGCAAGCTAAGCCTCTAGCCACAAGCGAATGGCTCCCCAAGCCCTGAGAAGCACTCGGAGCAGAAGCGGCAAGGCTTCATAAGCCCCGAAGCAAAATTAAGGCATGCGGCCGTATCACCGCCCTCCTTAGCTCAGCCCTGCGCATCGCCCTTCAGTCCTTTTCTCTGCGCGATCGGGGCTGGACGCACTTGCGTCACCGGGAAGATTTTTTCTTTTTCCGTTGTCCTTCTCTCCTGCTCCGGTTCTGCGGTCGCGTAGTCCTCCGTCTATGCTGGATCGTTTGGGATTTGTCACTTGTTCCTCTTGCGAACGTCGCTTCGCTAGGGAGGATCCCCATTCTCTCTACTTGGAGTGTCTGGGACCGGATCACTGTTGGGACTGGTATTTCTACTGCGACTCCCTTTCGGTCCGGGCACTTCAGCGTCATTTTCGTCAGTGGGAGATCTTCCAGAGAGTTCCTCCACTGCATTTTCAGCTCTTCATCGATTGAAGGAAGAGACGCCCAGTAAGTTCCTTACTTTTCAGGGCACCCCGGCCGGGGGACTCCTTCTCGGGGTCCTCCAGGTCCGGGAGGCGCTTCAAAGGCTCTGCTACCAGGGTTTCTCCTGAGGTGCCTCGCAGGCCTAACAGGCTTACCAGGGTTTTCTCAGAGAGTTCCTGAGAGGGGCCTGCTGACACCAGATCATGATCCGAGGTTCACCAATCAGGTGCTAATTGCCAGCCCAGTAGTGCTGAGGCGTTGGGTACCAGAGTTCGCTCCGAGGTCTCCTTGTCTGGAGCTTCCCATACAGACACTGGGGTGCGCCCTGAGGTCTCCATTGAGGCTTTCTGTACTGAACCACGGTTGGAGGCCCCTCTCGGGGGAGCTATAAACACCGGACTCTGTTCCGAGGTTCCTCTTATCAAGGCTAAGGTGTGTACCGACAGAACTGAGAGACCTGTTAAGTTCTTGTCTGTGAGGTGGATTCCTCAACGTTCCCTGCGCTTGCCGTGTTACCGGTTCTGTTGAGGGGACACAGGGAGAGGTCGCTGACCGTTTCTCCTCTGTTACTGGCTTGGCCGAGGTTCCTCCCTTGGAGGCTAATTCAAAGGGTCATGACAGGATGTCCAGTAAAAATCCCAGGCCCCATAGTACCGGCTCTGCCGAGGATCCTTGTGTCAAGGCTAAAGTTTCGATGAAGTCCCCTGACCAGTCTGTGGAGTTTCCTGCCTCATCCACAGGTGACACAGTTCTCCTCAGACGCTCACAAAATGGCAGGCCTTCCCGCGTGGTCTATGGCGGCCATTTTGGATTCTTCCCTCACACCCGTGCTATCGACAGCGGGTGCTGGGAACATTCTTTTTGGTGGAGAACCTTATCCATGAGACGGTGTGAATCCGTTCCGCCCTTCCTATGACTGGCGCGCTCGGATGCCACTACCGCATACGGTCTTGCTTCCTCCTACTTCAGCCCCACTGGTCTATGTAGACCCTGTGGGTGGTGGTCCCCCTTGGCAGCCTTCCTCACTAAGTTTGTGGGGGTATGCCCCTCGTGAGCGGCCTCTGCCCATTCCACTACCTAAGGTTTCGGCAGAGGATGTCTTTTTTGGGAAGTTTCAAAGTCTTATGAACACTGATCCTTTTTAGGGAGATCTGCCCTCTGGTACCGCATCCTCCCTGACAGTACCAGTCACGGCACCTGTCAGCCCGGCAGCGATGCCACCTCTACCTCCTGGCCCGCCTCCACCTTTCCCGCCTCTGCCTCCGTTGTCTCCCGTCGCCAAGACTCCAGCAGAGCGAGACGCTGATTGACCGGCGGATCCTGATGTTCTTGATGCCCCTCAAGCAGACCAGGATAGTGAGGACCAGCCCCGCTCTGTAAGGGCATTCCATGACCGGGTTCTGGACATGATGTCACTCCTTGACATACCAGTACCTGAGGCACCCGCTCTGCAGCAAGGGGTGCTTTTCAGGGGCGGTCACCTTGTCTCCACAGGAGTGCACCGGCCTGTTCCTTCAGAAGGACGTTCTGGCCGAGGCCCTCAAAGTCTGGGATAAACCCCACACTGGGCTAGATATAAATAAGAGAATTGATGCCCATTACAGGCTTCACACCTCTGAGGAAGTAGCCTTGGCATCATGTCCGCTCCCTTCCTCAACGGTGGTTGCAGCCGCCACTCTGTAATCCAAGCCGGCCTCTGCAACTGCTGCAGCTCAGGTTCTGGCCAAGGAAGACAAGTTGCTCGACTCCTTGGACAAGAAAGATTTTGCCAACTCGGTGCTGCAATTGTGTCAGGCTAACGCAGAGCTCATTTTGGCGGCTGTGAATATGAAACTGTGGAGGGATTTGGCGGACTTCCAGGAGTTCATTCCTGGGAACAGGCTGGAAGACTTTAAGGGTGCTTTGTTAGACGCCAAGGTATTGGCGCAGGATATGCTGGAGGCTGCTGCGTACCATGTCCACACCTCAGCTCGAGGCCTCATGTTGGGGGTGGACACCCCTCGTCAAGCTTGGCTTCATGCAACAGTTTTCGAAGGAGGTCCAAGATAAAGTTCTGGACCTGCCTTTTGATGCCAAAGAGTTGTTTCATTCTTCAACGGATGACGAGCTTACAAAGACTAAGGTGAGCACGCAAACTGCCAAGTCTCTGTCGGTGCTAGTGAATCCCCCAGTCAAAGCTCAGAGATCTGGATCCCAGTCTCGGGCCTCCTCAGGCTTCAGAGGGTTCCAGGACGGCAAGTCACGCAGAGCTGATCCCCTGACAGGTCGCTCCCTTCGGAGACAGCAACGGGGTCAATTTTTCTCTTCAGCCTCCTCATCAGGGACAGGTAGTCTCTCAGCCAAAAAATCATCTAAATGATACTTTTTGGCGTTCGCACAAGACTTTGGTGGAGGACGAATCTCGTCTCATCTGGAGGCGTGGCAAACCATCACTGAAGACCGGTGGGTTTTGTCCATCGTTCGGGTGGGCTTCCGCTTGCCCCCCCACCCCACCCCACCATCCTCCCTATCAGCAGTCGGAGACACCCTCTCTCAGAGCTGAGGTCCAGAAGGTTCTAGATCTCAAGGCAGTGAAACACGTTCTCCTAGTGGAACGAGGGGAGGGGTTTTATTTTTCGTCTGTTCATGGTGCCCAAAACCAACGAGGCTGACCTGCGCACCAACCTAGACCTTTCCCAGTTCAACCTTTCTCTTCCCCAAGAGAAATTCAAGATGATCACGCCCTGCCAAATAAAGTCCTCTCTTCAGAAGGGCAAATGGCTCAGCGTTGTAGAACTTCAGGACGCGTATATGCATAATGCATATCCTGATTTTAAGCCCGCATCGGAAATATCTGCGGTTCTCCCAATTCCGAGTGCTCCCTTTTGGTGTCACCTCAGCGCCGCGTGTCTTCACGAAGATGACGTCGGTCATTGCGGCTTTTTTTCGGCTACTGGGTATTCATGTGTATCCATATTTTGACGACTGGCTTCTGCGCAGTCCTTGTCTAGTGAAAGCCACAAGCAACCTTCAGTCTCTCCTCCAGCTCCTGTTCTGCCTTGGGCTGGCGGTGAACTGGCGGAAATCCTCCATGACGATCTCTCAGGACCTGATATTACTTGGTTTCGGTTGGAACACGATCGACTGCAGAGTGTACCTGACTGTGGACAGAATGGCGGATCTGTTGACCACATGTCAGGTTTTCATTCAGTCAGAGAGCATGTCGCCTGGTGGTTCCAGAGGCTTCTAGGCCTCATGGCTTTGTGCGTGCTTGCTCGTCTCAAGATTAGACTCACGCAGATGGCTCTTCGGAGATCCTTCCTTCAGGCGGTGGACCCGGGCACCAAAATGATTCCGGTTCCACCTGCATGTTGACAGATCTCTTATGGTGATTATCTTCCAGCAATCTGTCGGTGTGTGCTCCTTTTCAGGGGCCTTCCCCTCAAACTACCATTACGACAGACTCCTCCCTTACAGCGTGGGGCGCGATGTTGGATCATCTTCAAGTTTTCGACCTGTGATCACCACAGGACAACCAATTTCACATAAATTATCTCGAGCTTCTGGCAATTTTCCTGGCGCTCAAAGCTTTCAAGCCAGTGATTGTGAACAAGGTGGTGTGCATCCGCACAGACAATGCGTTATCCATGTTTTACATCAACAAGCAGGGGGGTATCAAGTCACCTCCCCTTGTAGATCTAGCCATTCAGATTTGGGAATGGGACATTCAGCAGTGTTTGGCTGCTGGCGGTGCACATTCTGGGCCAACTGAATGTGACTGCAGACTTTCTCAGCCGACGAGCGGTGGTCAGCTACGAGTGGGAACTAAACACGGAGATCCTCTCCAGCCTTTTTCGCCATTGGGACACTCCAGAAGTGGACCTCGTTGCAACGATAAACAGACATTCCCCGGATATAGTCCTCTTGACCGAAACGCACCTGGCGGGAATTACCTATGCATCTACTCAATCTGTTTGAAGACTCCCTATTGACAAGGCGTGCTCCTGCCAGACCTCCGAAAAGCCACGATAATCGTGATCCCAAAAGAAAACAAACCCCCGGATTAATGTGGCTCCTACAGGCCCATATCACTAATCAATACGGAAGCGAAAATACTGGCCAAGGTACGGGCGAACAGACTCCAAGCGGTCATCACAGAGCTGATCCACCCAGACCAATGCGGCTTTATGCCCCAGAGGTCAACCAGAATGAATATCCGTAGGCTGCATCTGGCCTTGGAGAGAGCTCCTACCCTGCAACAATCAGCGGCACTGTTGGCCATAGACTTCGAAAAGGCCTTTGATTCGGTGTACTGGGAGTCATTGTGGGCAATTATGAAGAAAATGAACTTCGGTGAACCATTTATAAAATGGGTCCAGCTTGTATATAAAGATCCCCTGGCAGAGGTGAAGGTGAATTGTTGGCTCTCGCATGTCTTCCGATTGGGGAAGGGCACCAGGCAAGGATGTCCCCTCTCTGCAATGCTGTTTGCGCTAATAATCGAGCCACTGGCGGTCATCCTGCGGGACACAGACACATGGTCAGGCTTTCGCTGGAACTTGGAGTGGGAGGACAAGCTATCCCTCTATGCAGATGACCTCCTGATATACTTAGGTGACCCGGCGATCTCAGGCCCCATAGTCACTGCTATCCTAAGAAACTACGGAACCTTTAGCGGCCTCAGGGTGAACTGGCTCAAATCGGTGCTCTTCCCTGTGAAGGGTGTGGACTGTGTACCACTACAGGGCTCCCCCTACCAGATTGAGCTCACACAATTCCGATATTTAGGCATCATCATCACCAACGCCCTCGACACTTATATACCCCAAAACCTATACCCAATAATGAGGAAATTCGAACAAGATGTGGTTCACTGGGAGGCATTACCACTGACACTACTAGGCAGAGCAGCGCTCTTCAAGATGTTAACCCTACCCCGATTCCTATACATCCTTCAAATTGCCCCCTTCATATCCCTGCGGAAGAATTCTGCAAAATAGATGGAACAACACGCAGGCTGCTGTGGGGAGGGAAACACCCGAGCATAGCCCTCAAAACCCTGCAACGCTCCGTCTGGGAAGGGGGGATAGGTCTCCCCAACATCCAAGTTTATTATTGGGCGGCCCAAATGGCGACAGTCAATGATATTCTACATGGCAACCCCTGACTCCCGCATATACGATCAGAAATAAACACCAGGCAGGATGTGTCCCCACTCGAAAGTCTCTATGGGAAACAATGTCGCCCTCCCGAGCGCTCGATAGTGGCACAGACAGCACAAATATGGAAAGAGTCTCACAAATATATTGGCTGGGATAATAAAATCACCCCAGTCCAGCCCATTTGGAACAACGCCCATCTCACAGGTCTCAGTAGACTCCCGAAATGGCCCGGCTAGGCCGCAGCCGATATACACACTCTACAACAAATATTTGTGAATAATCAGTTCATTCCATTTGTCGAGTTCTCTACTCGATATACCCTCCCAGTTACCGAACGCTACCACTACGAGCAGCTACACCATGCCCTTTCAACCCAAAGGGATCAATTGACAGACATGCCGGAATGCACGCCTATAGAGCGAAACATAGTTGTAGACATGGTAGAAAACAAAGTCACTTCCACCATGTACAATGTCATTTCCGCCTTTGCCACGACAGAACTATCGAACCTAAAGCTGAAATGGGAAGGACATGTCGGCCCGATACTTCCTGAAGATTGGATTTCGGCCCTGATGCACCCCAGGGATATAGCAATCTCGGCCAGAATCAGACTTATTCAACTAAAGATCCTCCACAGAATATACTACCCGCGTCTAACATTGTATAACTGGGGGAAAGCAACCGATCCCAAATGTCTGCGCTGTAAACAGGAAGAGGGCACCTTCTACCACATCCTATGGCAGTGCACGCACATGCAATACTTCTGGGGTAAATGTACTGAAAGACTATCGAGGGTCATAGGACGCCCGATACCTAATGACCCCAAACTACTCCTCTTAGGTATTGAAGAGGAAGGAGAACTACCCCGCTTCGAAAGACTGTTGCTGTCAACATCCGCAGGTATCGCCAAACGAAACATTGCACAATTGTGGGGGTCAGAAATCTGCCCAAGCTATGACCAATGGTCCGCGGACGTGGATGCGGTCAGTCTGATGGAACGTCGAGTATATCAAGCGAGGGGCTGCCCTGGCAAGGCAGATAAAATATGGGAAAAATGGGAACAAGTACTATGAGCAAGCAGTGTTTGGGCGAATGAACTGCATTACGTAGCCTTGCCATCGATGCAAGGACTTTAACACGAAGAACTGCCTCGCCATCAACCGGTTGTGAAGCCGGACAATAATGCAACTGGTTTTGTATATGTGTGTCTATCCGCAATGGATGTGCGTGTGCCCCCAGACGAATTTCGGTTTTCATGCGCATTGCCCCCCCTTTTCCATATGTATGCAAATTATGTTCTAGTGTTGTGTTCAACTTTGTTCTTTTATTTTCTTTGTCTTGATTGGATATTGTTTGTTTTGTATACATGCACAAAAACCCAATAAAACTTGTTATTAAAAAAAAACAGGAAACTTCCTCTTTATGGAACTGGCTCACAGCTTCTTCCCTGGGGGATGCTCTCGAGATTCCGTGGCACAACATGAGGGCCTACGCCTTCCAGCCTCTTCCTCTGATTCACCGGGCGTTATGCAAGCTCGGGAACAAGACGAATTGCACTCTCCTGTTCATAGCTCCTTGGTGGCCAGCCAGATTCTGGTTTTCGGAGCTTCAGCATCTGTCAGTCTGCTCGCCGATCAGGCTTCCGCTGATTCCCGACCTGCTTCACCAGAGCGATCAGCAGATGTGGCACCACTCCCCACAATCATTCAGTTTGGCGGACTGGTGCTTGAGTTCAAATCTTTAGAAAGTTTCAACTTGTCCGCAGATAATATGCGTATTATCCAGGTGGCTAGAAAACCTTCAACAAGGTCTCCGTATAGGAGCACATGGCTCCGGTTCTGTCACTGGTGTTTAGCTAGGCAGCTGGACCCCAGAGAAGCTACCATCAACACGGTCCTGTCATTCGTTTCTCATCTGGCAGCTTCAGGCATAGATGTCTTGGCTTGCAGGACTTATTTGTCGGCTATCGCCGCTTACCTGTCCACAGACTCTTGCTCTTTTTCATTGACAAACCCTGTCATTAAAAGACACTTTGCAGGTCTATTGCATCTTTATCCACCGGTGCGCAACCCGCATCCAAAGTGGCAATTGAATGTGGTCCTCACTGCCTTATGCCATAAACCATTTGAGCCCATTGCTACAGTGATCTTAAAGTTCCTTTCGTGGGAAATGGCTTTTCTGATTGCAAGGCGTATAAGCGAGCTTCAGGCCTTGTCTGTAGAACATCCATTCCTCACCTTTCACAAGGATAAGGTTGTCCTCTGGACTAATCCTTCTTTCCTTCCAAAGGTAGTGTCCAATTTTCATCTGAACCAGTCAATTTCCTAACCAGTTTTCTTTCCAGATCCGGCCTCAGTTGCCGAGAGTGTATTGCATCTTTTGGATGTCAGACAAGCTCTAAAGTTTTATTTGGACAGAACATCTAAACTTTGGAGCTCTTCCCAGCTTTTTGTGACCTTCGGAGATCCGAAAGGAAAGCCGGCCTCGAAAGCGACTCGACCGATGGTTTCCGGTATTTCAGAGGCATATACTGTTCAGGGCCTTCAGCCTCAAAAGGGAATTCATGCCCAACTGTTGTGGGGCAAGGCAGCTGCCTTTGCCTTCCAGAAATATGTTCCCGTGGAAACCATTGCTAGAGCAGCCACATGGGCTTCCCCATCAGCTTTTTGTAAGCATTACTGCTTAGACCTGAGCCGATACTCAGTTCAGGAAGGCGGTTCTTAAAAACCAATTTCAGTAAAGGAGTTCCATCCACCCGTTTCCTGTGAGGAGTGCTTGGTAATCTCCCAAAAGTATGGAGGAAAGGGGACGGGACGTAGGAGTATAACAAAGTTACTCACTCTAGTGACTACCTTACTCCTGGTCCATAGTTCCCTTTCCTCCATACGGCCCCCCGCCGTCCCCTCTATTATTGCTTAAATGCTCAGACCTGGCGATAGAAAAGAACTGAAGGCGATGCGTGGGGCAGAGCTAAGCAGGGCGGGGTTACGGCCGTGTGTGGTACCCCACGTAAAAAGAGAAGGACACATTTTTCAATTACTTTAAACACAACACCGGTAGTGTAGCATCAGCTGGGACTTTATGGGAAGCCTTCAAAGTAGTAATTGGAGGAATAGGAATAGCCCACACAAGGGCAATAAAAGCTACAATAGTGAGAGACTTAACCAAGGCAGAAACCGCCCTAGAAGAAATAGGTGGTGCAGAGAGAATGACCAGGGAGCGATCCCAAGAAGCCAGCCGTCTGAAACACAAATGCTTGAATTACTGGGACTGATTGGGCACACTGAATTACAAGAAACACATAAAAAAGCAACATGCAGAAAGGGGATAAGCCAGGACGTTTGTTGGCCTGGCTATATAAAAACGAATCTAAGCGAGATATGATATGGGTAATACAGGATGGGGATGGAACAATATGTATGACGCAGGAAGGGATAAATAAATGCGTCTACGACTATTACAAATGACTATATGCAGAGACATCTGAGGTACAGTCATCCGAGATAGAGGATGCCATGGCGGAGATAGACGTCCCAAACCTCGATACAGAAGCAGCCGAGTGGCTGGAAGCCCCCATAACTGTAGAAGAATTAGAAGCCACTATCAGAGGGTTGTCAACCACCAAGACACCAGGAACAGATGGGTTACCAAGTGAATTTGACAAAGAATACATAACAGAGGTTACACCCCCACTGTTGGCAATGCTGAACGAAGCATTTGCCACAGAGGTCCTACCGATATCATTGAGGGAATCCATCATTATCCCGATGCTGAAACCAAACAAACCCAAAACAGTATCTGTGCCGTACAGACGCCTGTCACTGCTAAACCAAGTTGGGAAAGTACTCACAGCCCTTATGGCCAATAGGCTTAAGACTGTAATATCTCAGCTCATACACCCGGACCAAACGGGAGATGTGCCAGACAGGAACATTACATGGTACCGGAGGCGGCTGCATCATTTCATCGATCACACCAGAGACAGCACAAACCATTACGCTATAGCCTCACTAGACGCGATCAAGGCATTCGACTCGGTCAGATGGCCTTGGCTGCTAGCGACACTGGAAAGGTCTGGCATGGGACCGACGTACCTTAAACGGGTACAGCTGTTATACAAAACACTGGTTGCAAAAGTAGTCCAGACATGTAACCAGATCTCAGACCAATGGGGGCTAGAAAAAGGTATGATGCAGGAATGCCCATGGTCCCCCATGCTGTTTATACTGGCCCTAGAACCCTTAGCAATGTATCTCCAGAAGGAGTACAAAGAGGCGGGCATAGACACAAATGGCAGATCGAATTTGATTTCCTTATATGCCGATGACATGCTCTTATACTTATAAAACCTAGAGACTGACCTGCAATACATACTGGATGTGTTGAAGTGCTACACTGAGCTTTCAGGCATCACTGTCAGCAAACAAAAATCATGTCTGTTCCCTTTGGCAGAGTACAGAGGAAAATCACTAAACACACCACCACTGCTGCCGGTGAGGTGGGAAATAGAAACATTTAAATACCTGGGAGTAGAAATCTTCCATGACCCGAAGACTGAACAAACACAAAATACGAAGAAAGCTGCAGACAGGGTTGCGAAGTCCATGGACTTCTGGGCCAGACTGCCTCTCTCACTGATGGGTGAGTTGCGCTGCTGAAGATGATAGGACTCCCTGGGTCCCTTCATTACTTTACTGATGTCCTGTATGATATATCTAGGAGCTTCTTTAAGAATCTTGACACCACTTGCTGGGGGTTCCTTTAGAGTAACTCCAGATGCAGAATGGCACTTAAAAATTTGCAGAAACCATATGATCAAGGGGGTATAAAAGTGCCCAACTTTGAGGCATATTTTGTGGCAAGTCAATTACAGTTCGTCATGGGGTAGTTGTCAGACGACCAGTCTGAAGACACTCCTTTACTACACCCGGGATGCACCCCATTCTTTCTAAGGCAGGTAATATGGATCTAGATTCCACAAAGTCCGAAACCCCGGCTCTTGCTGACACTTGGGAAATCGGTATGGCAGAGGGCCTGTCGCTTACTAGGGAAAGAAACACCATTCTCTCCTCAGATTCCACTGGTGGCCCTAAAAGCAGAGGACCCACAGTCCAGAGTAAATGTGAGGAGGTATTGGGAGCCTCTGGGGGTGGCAACAGTTTGGGACTTACTACAGGACCAATGGACTTCAGCGCACCAACTATAGGAAGCGGATTACACGTAGGGCAACATATTCTATACATCGCTTTCCTCACAAGGCTAAAGCAGAAATGGGCAGAAGACGCCAGGGAATTAATACAGGATGAAAAGATAGAAACACTATATGATATTGCACAGGGCAGTCACACGCTATCGAGGCTATACGAATTAATCATGTCCTAGAGTGGTAATGGACTTGCGCTGAACCGGCAGCGCTCGGAAACGGATCTGAGGGATCCATTGACAGACAAAGAATGGGAGAGAGCGATAATACCACAAAGTATCCAGAAGTGCGTCCAAAACAGGCGAAACATATCAGTAAACTGAAGGACTTGGCATATATACTGGCAAAACGCAAGATGGCAATGTGCTGGAAAACACACAAGGGCCCGGAAACAAAGCTGTGGTGGAGGGACCTCCAGAAATGGTAGTTGGCTGAGACCTCTGTGTGGCAAGAAGCAGCTCGTCTAGGCCAAGAGGAGCAAAACACAGACTTGAATTCCTGGAGGCAGGTGCTTCAGGATCTGTCTGCCTCAACACAAATCACAACCCAGGTGGGATACAAATCCTGTCGCCCTAGGCAGAAGGAAGGAAGAAGATAGACATGAATACCCTGTACAGAACAAACAGCATATAGACTCGATGCAATACAGGCAACTCAGGCTGGGATACGGGAGGGGGATTTGGGTGGGGAAGAGGGGATGAGGGAAGCAGACTTGATCATTTGTGCATTGCCAAAGTATATTCATGAGAATGTCTGTAAACTATGTTGATGCTAATAAAACAAAATACATTAAAAAAAAACGATTGCCAATCCTTATCTCTAAATACAAATAGTGTGGGAATAAATGTTACAAAAAAGAAAGAAGTGTTCACAAAATGATATGTCAGGATGTTCAGGCCGTTGGCCTCACCTTTCTCCCGCGTTTCAGCACAGGATTAGGTGGTGCACTCAAGCTTAGCACATTCTCTGGCTTCTCTAGCACAAGGAAAGGATACAGTTCCATCATTAGCATCAGGCCTTATGTGCCCAAGTCTCTTTGCCTTTCAAAGTATCTTGATTCAGAAGGTCTGATGCAACAATCAAACATAGGTTCCTTTCTTCTTTCAGAAGTACTCAATTTCTCAGGCGATTCACTATTCACCTCAGATCCCCCTCAGCCGGGCTCAGATCCTCTCAACACAATGTTTGTAAATTATTTATGCATCCAATTTCTCGTAGGATATTCTTTCTCGGGTGACTCGCGTTTCACCCCGGATCCCCCTCAGCCAGGCTCCGATCCCTTTTTAACACAATTAGGCTTCCTCCTTGCTTTAACCAAAAGCTTTTAGCTGTTCTCCCTCTGCCGGGCTCGGACCAACTTCAGATACTTTTTCATCAATTACCGATGACTTTCGAATATGCACAGTGTTTTGCTTGCCACGTTGCAGGACCAGTTTGATTTCACAATTCTTTATCACTTTTAAAATTGCCACCTTTCAGCTGGATACCTAACAGAGACTTTTGAAGGAGCACCCATGTGGTACCGGACCACTCTGTCTACGGTATTTTATCTTGGCTTCAAAGTTCAATCACTCCTCTCCTATTTAATTATGTTCGCGTTGATTGCCACATACGCTTCATATACTGTACTCTTCACTTTTCACTATACAATGTTGCCACTTGCAACCTTGGCCTCACACAGACCGGTCTGGTGTCAGTCTCTCCAACTCACCGGCTGTGCTGACTTAACTGGTGCTGCTTTGTAGTAGGAGTCAAGGACAGTACCACAGCGGCAAACAATTCTCCTCGCCTTGGCTATCGACGCAGGAGAGCCCCAGGTACCTCCGACACACAATGGAGGATTCTTCAGCCTTGATTCCTGGCCTTACATTTCCTATTCTCGAAGGTTCATGAAAGTAACAGTCTTTTGTTGAAAGGGTCAAGGGCACTTCCTTGCAATCCTCTTCGGTCTTGCCGTCTTTTACCGTGTATTAAACTGCCATCTTGGAACTGCTGCTTCCTCGTGTGCTTTGCCTTGCTCAGAGTGTGTTCTCGTTCTCCGCCTTTTATCCGTGTGGGGAAGTATGATGGTAGTCAGGTGTGTGTAATGATCGGTAATTGCCTGACCCTGCCTGATCATTGTATTGGGACATGTCAGGTATACGGCTCGGGTGTCAGTCCGTTTTCTCTCACAGTGAGCTGTCCGTGAGAAAGTGTTTGTGTTGGAAAAGTGGGGGTGATGAGTTCCTAAGTATCCTACCTGGTAGGATGGAGTAAATGTGTTACAGGAATGGGGATACCTGTGTCTCGCCATCCGGTGTCCCACTTTCATTCCCTGAAGACTCCTCACCCAGGTGATCCTCCCACATTGGTCCACCCCCAGGAACTGGATCCAAAAGCGATGGCCGTGTCCTGGCCACCTGGATGACAGATCACTGGGGACTAGCGGGTGAGACACCTTCAGGTTTCTCACACTTCCTCCAATGACCTTCAGAGATCTCACTCAAATCTGCAGACCAACGTTGTTTTGAGTTATCCAGGGGCTTCGACATAAGAGTTCATGCCTTGTACAGCTTAGATATTTGCTTAGATTCAATCCTGTCTTTCAATGGATTGCCTTTCTCACACAGGTTACTCATCTAGATAGATATCCATCATCCAGCTCTGCTGCTCATAAACTTTTGAACAGGGGGAGTAGCAGACCTCGACTTGGCAGTGGATCAGTCTTATTCGGTGCTCGATTGTCAGCTCCGGACGTGACTTCAGTCATTGTATATATAAGACGTCACTATGCCCCATGCTTCAGTTCCTGTTTTCCGCATGCTTGCATGCTGCATCAGGAACAGAGTTTTCTCAACATTTTATGTACGAAATGTGTCCGTTTTCCTCCAAAAACCTCGACGCAATTTTGTCTCACCGTGTTTCAGGCTTTAAGCGATGCAGTGACTGCAAGGCCAAAATGCCTGTATCCGACCCCCACTATGTCTGTCTGTGGTGCCTGGGTGTGAGTCACGACACTGAGGCCTGCGCATCATGCTTGAAAATGCAGACAAAATCCCTAGGTGAGAGAGCCGGGAAGGGCTTTGGGCCGATCGTCTGCAAAATCTCTGGCGCTGTCTTTCGTCTGGTCTTCCGTGGACGAGAATGAGGAGCCCACCCCCGACACGAGGAAGGAAAGAGATCGCAAAAAGACTAAGAAACAGTCCCATTCCAGGAGCCATTCTTTGACTTCTTCCTTGCGAAAGAAGAATCAGCACCGCCACCATCGATGCAAGTCCTGCTTGCCGATCTGGATGAGGTAAGCCCTTGGGGGGGCGAACACTCGGGAAGAGTAGGAAAGTTTGAAAACTTCTATATTGGAAATACTTAAGCAACAAGCTGCTGTAGGTGTGTTGCCCCCCCTCTCCCTCCCGCACCCAAACAGCAAGCTTTGGCAGCAAAAGCAGTCCTCAGTGCTTCTGACCCCAAGCTAGTCAATCCTTCGACTACTCCGACATTGAAAACGCCTTCTGGTTCTAGGCTGACAAAGGCACGTAAATCGGCCGAAGGCCAAAAGGCTGATGGCCACGGCGTCCATCGGTCGTCCGAGCTTACCTTGGTGTCGAAAGAAAAATTAGTGTCAGGCAATTGACCTAAATCACTCACACCTGATGCCCTTTCCATTCCCCACAGGGATAAAAGGTGGAGCAGAAGAGCAAATGACAAGCAAGGCAGACCGCAGGACGCGAGAGCTAACTCGGCACGGCAGTCCAAGAGGAAGAGAAAGACGGCAAGAATCGGGAGGTTACCAAGGAGAGAAGTGACCTTACCCTTTTTGATGGTGGCCCGTGAAACCTCCAGAGAGGGAATCGTAAGACCGCTGACAATAATGAGCGTGTGTTGCAGCAGATGTCAACTGTACCTGGGCGCTTCCTCGGCTGACAATCAAGCAGGGACGAGACTCGTGGCCCAATGGTACCGGCCATGACTCTACAAACAAGAAAGCCAAACAGTTCATCACAGCAGCTGAGTTGAGGGGAGAGCCGATAAAGAAACTGAACTGTGTTGAACAAAAGTAGCAAGCGGCTGATTAAAGGAAGTACTATTGATCCACAAGGGGAAAGCCAGCATAACAGAGTTTCGCACCACGTGCGTGTTCACTCCAGAAACTCTAGGCAATTACCCAGCTGTTGAACTACAGTAACCAGAAGGCTTTGGGAGAAAGGTGAGAAGGGGGTCAAAGTGGTCATCCAGGGGTCTTCATCTGTACAGTCGAAAGCCTTTGACCGACAGATGATTGTGAAACGAAGGGAAGCAAAAACCACATCGTAAGGTTGGCAAGAGTGTACCCGAACGAGGGATGCTGATAAAAACGGGGAGAAGTCCCAATTAACAGTATGTTGACAAGCGTGCACCCGGCAGAGGGATGGCCACAGAATACATTGTTTAAAAAGACATTAAGATTTGTGAGTGTTACAGATGAAGATTGTGTTGAAAGCCATAGTGAGCTTGGCGGAGGGAGGCTAACAATCGAGAGGGATCAGAGCCCGAATTGGGGGGATTCGAGGGTGAAAAGGCATCACCCGACCAGCAAGCTGAAAGGACCTTTTGTTTGTTGCTTTGTTGAAAACACCAGGTCCTCGGAGACAGGAGACTTTCTTTTGTGGAAAAGAGACTTAACCACCCAAGGCCCTGATAAGCTGAGAACGGACCTGTTAGCTCATGCTGGGAAAGCTTGAGCGTGTGCTGTGCTCCAGAGAACTACCTTATCCTATGCTCAACGCTTGGGGAAGGGAGCTGATGCCAAGTTCCCAAGATATCCTGACATTCTTTTGAACACTTCTTTCTTTTCTTGTGAAAACTATCCCACACAGTTTTTGTGTTTAGCGTAAGTATTGGCAATATGTTTTTCTTAGTATAGGCCCTTTTATTTGACAAGACGTCACTTGGACTGCCTTATTGATGGTCGTAGCTTGGTCCCATCTAGATTAGCCGTTTTTTCAACCCGCATATAGAGTTTAATAAACAACCTTGAACAGTGATCACTTGCGTCTGTCTTAACTGTTGCCACCATGATTTCCTTATAGAGTTAGTTAAGGAATTCCTTCTACAGATCTTCGCCTTTTGGGGAAACCATCAAGTGGATCTGTTCGCTTCCAGTTTCAACAGGGAGTGCAACCATTTCTGCTCAGGGGAATTTCCTCAGAGTGAAGCACTAGGGGATACGTTAGTGGTGGACTGGGATGTCCAACTTCTATACGGTTCGCTCCAGTCCCCTTCATTCCTCATGCCATCAGGAGGTTGACGAAGTTTGGGAAGTCCATGACCCTGATTGCTCCGGATTGGATCCAGGATAGGATGTCTGTCCACCCACCCCATCCCTTAGAGTTTGTCGTTGCAAGCATCTACTGTGGGTTCAAAGTCGGCTATGTTTCTTTCTTTGACCCAGAATAGGGAGAGTCAAATGTTAGATGCCATGGACCACAAGGTTTTCAGACAGCCTTAATCTAAGAGCTGTCAATTTTACTTGCACCCTGGCCAAATTAAACCACATATTTTGGGCAGTCATCTCCAAAACCATAAGAAATTTCCCAAACACAGAGATAAAGGATAGGTTTAGCTCTCTTGTAGGGGATGTAAAGGAAGCATGGCACATGCAGTGGGCACAAGGCCTGTCTTGCACAAACACTCCTGGTTGAGAACTACAGGCTTTGCCGCCCAATGCCTGAACAAAGCTTCTGGACATGGTATTCAATAGTGTCAGCCTATTTGGGGCATAAGCTGATGAGCCCTTGGAGGAGTTCAAGGTCTCCAAGACCCCAAGACGACATTGAAGTCCTTAGGTTTAGTTGGCCATCATCTTGCTGCCTCTACTCCAGAGGTCGATCCTTTTGGCCTTTCCCCTCTTTTTCCTAAAACAGTAGGGGTCAAGCTGCTTCTGGCAAACAGGCCAGGCAGCATTTCTACCACAAGGGTTAAGGCAGAGGTGTTCAGAGAGTTGAAGCCTCCAGCTTCGCTGTCCTTTCATCTGCCCTACTTCCTCTGTTCTGGATTTTCTGCTCTCCTTGGCCCAGATATGCCTGTAGATTTCCATCATGCAGGGGTATCTAACTGCCATTTTGGTCTTTTAGAGGACCCTTCAACAGGGCTATTTGTACAATCCACACTGTTATACAATGTTTGCAAGGAGGCTGTGAAACTAGTTTCCTCAAGCGAGTTTGTTCCTGACTGTCATGTTAATTTAGTTTTGTCGTTCCTTGTAGGAGCTCTGTTTGAATCCCTGCATTCATGGTCATTGAGACTGTTTACCCCTTAAGTTGATTTTCCTGGTTGTCATCGCTTGCGTGAGATAGGTGAGTGAGCTCCAGTTGTTTTCTGACAAACCTTCCTACCTGGTGTTCCCCATGGAGAATATGACTCTGAGAGTGAGACCGTACTTCCTGCTTAAAGTTTTTTCGGAATTTCATCTCTGTCAGAAGATCCATCTTCCTGAGTTTTTTCCTTCGTCTCATCCTTCTAACATGGAGGAGCAGTTCCATTGGCTCGACCTGGTGATTACCTACAGCTACTATGTCTCTCGGATGAGGGACATCAGGAAAGAGGGCTAGCTCTTTGACAGTCATGTTGGTGCTCATGCAGGTAGGGCTGTGACTAAACCGATCCTGGCCAGATGGATCCTCCTCTGTATCTTGGAATGCTACGATCTGTCTGGGGAGGATGTGCTGAAGGTCTCACAACTCATTAAACTAAAGGGCATATCTGCCACCTCTGCTCCACAGAGTAGAATCCCCAGAGTTGACATCTGCCAAGTGACCATGTGGACTTTGCTGCACACGTTTGCCAAACAGTACTGCCTGGGTCCCCTGTCTGGGCAGGATGCTCAGTTTGGCCGAGACGTCCTGCATAGTTTTCTGTTGTTGGTGGTTTTTCTCTCTCCTCTCTCTTCCACATATATGTACTGATAGAGGAGTCTTTCAAAGATTATGAATCTGTGGGGGGAAGGAATCCATTAAAAGAACAAATGAGTTGCCTTTTGGTAATATTCTTCCTCTCACAGATTCCTCATTGCCCTCCTAAACTGCTGCTCTTGGCAGTCAGTTCATGCACCTCATCTATTCTGCAGTCCCGTAGCTAGTGAGTGTTGGGGGGGGTGGAGGGGGCATCACTGAGGTCATGGGGCGTGGTGGCTCCATATATACTTGCCAAGATGCCACGTAGGGCGTGCAATGGTGCCAGCCAGAACCGATGCAGAGCCCCACTGCACCCTCTAGTGGTGGAAAGGTTGGCTGGCTCCATATATACTGCCCATGATATAACGTCTGGTGTCATGGGTTCCCAATAGCACAGAGAAGAGCTGACGGCGTGTCACACTGTGTCCCTTGGTGGATGAAAAAATGTTCAAGGACAGCTGGCGCTGGAAGACGATAAATCTAGGGTAGGGAATCTGTGAGAGGATGGATTAATCCATGAGAAATAACATTACAGAGAAGTAACTCATTTGTTCTTTCAAGCTGGCTGGAGAGCTGAACAGAAGGAGCTGGAGTTAGGCCAGTAGACTGGAGATTGGAGGAGAGCCCCTGGAGCCTGGAGAGAGCAGGAGACTGAAGCAGAAGCCCAGAAGGCTGGGGTAGGAATTGTGAGGGGTCAGAAATGTGAGGATGACAACTTTGTGACGATTTTTCAAAAAATGCCATTTTTTATTAACTCAAAAGGTTGGATAAACACCACACTATCCCTACCCTGACGAGGATTTCCCTGCCTAAAATATACCAAAGGAAAGGGTTCTGTCCCTCACACTTGTAAATACAATAATTCAATGGGTAATATATGGCAGTTCAAACAAGTCAAATGTATCAGTAAGCGTCACAACTTGATAACATTCTCTCCTTATAATCTGGGTGAATTTCCCTTCCGCAGATTTCAGCAGGATCCGGTTCAACAGTTCCAAAAAGATAAGGACATCCTGTCTTGTAACAAAGTTCTGCTTTCGTTCTTTTAGTTTCAATTTGACAACAAAAGTTCCAACTTGAATTCAGCCAACAGTTCAAGATTATGCAAGGTTTTCCTTCTTCCTCTTGTAACAACAAATGAAAAATAACATCTTCTCATGAACAAAAGAATACTTTCATAATTCCTTAGAATCAATACAAATGTCTTTGCCTGGGTAATTCTGCAATCGCTCACAAAACCTTTGGTTCCACAATATTAGTTGCATTTTGCAACAAAGAATACTTCCATAGTTCCTTAGAATCAACACTAAGGTCTTTGTTAGGATAGATCTGCAATCGCTCACAAAACCTTTTGTTTGACAATGTTGGGAGAATTTGAAACAGTTTATACAATACTTGCTTCAGTGGTATACATTTTGTCAGGATGCTTCAATAACAGTTCAACAAAATATTCCAGTGATTCTGACACTTATTCTTCAAGACATTTTTAATAGTTCAACAAAATACTCCAGTGGTTCTACCACTTCTTCTTCAAGACTTTTAAACACACCACAGTACTTCAACAACTTCTGCCTGCCAGGCCTATACTATAGGGTCATTTGTCCTGGTGTACTTCCTTGCCAGGACTGGCAAAACTACTACTACTTCTAAAACTACTCTTGTGGTAAGGTTTATCTTTGTGCAATTTAGAATACTTTATCATTTTATCAACAACAACTTCTACTACTTCTTTGGGGAAAACATTTAACACATTGGTGTAGTATGTAGTATTCTTCACACTTCAGTTTACCATATACAATGCAGGTTAAGCTCCTTTCCGTCTGTACACCTTTTGTAAGAAGGGCAGCCTTTCTGCCACTTTGGTTTTCCCCCTCTTGCATTAACCAAGTTCTTATATTGGCTCCTGCTCACTTCTGCTCTTTGTTGTCTTCGGCAATACTTATTTTGGTCAGCTCCCTCTATTGCCTCTTTCCTTTTCTAACAATGGGGTTTACAAACAAGTGCGGTCTTCAGTGTTCCCTTTTGGCTTAGACAATGCTAGCTTATGTCCTTTTCTAGCAAGGTTACCCCTTGGTGGTGTTTGTAATTATTCATACCTTTTAATTCACAGTTTCAGTTGGCTGGTTTGTTTGCCAAACTCCTATTCTGCCTCTTTAGCCACTTCACATTCCCATAGTATGCAAAAGATTATATTTGTAGTTTACATCAGTTCAATATGCTTCATATTGAAGTATCTGCCACTTTACTGCTTTTACATTAGTTCAAAAGACCCATTGTGAGCCAGCAGGCGGTTACGAAGAGCTCCGGGGTCACAATGCTTAAGTTAACTCACCTGCTTTTCTGTGCGCTTCTGCTCGCATCGCTGCTTGAGTTCCTGGCTTCTTCTGCTCTGGACGTCGGGGAAAACCGCCTCACTTGGTCTTCTGCGTTCCAGACTGAGCAGAATAGGAGCTTTCCGTGCTCCTAAGACTCTGGTGCTCACCTGCCACCAGAGTCGGCCTCGCTGGGGGGGAAGGCTTCTTGTCTTCACGCTTCCCGCCGTGCTACCTCTGCAACCATGATCTTCAGGGTGGAACAACGCTTGCTGCTGCTCGACCTCTGCAGTAACGATCTTCTGGGGGAAAGCTTGTACCGGTGACTCTTCCTGCTGTACAATCTCTGCACTATAGGTCTTCAAAGGAAAAGATCGTCTCAGAACCGGCATCTGTACTCCAAGCCATGGCAGTTCTGGCGTCTCTGTGTTCCTTCAGCTGCAACCTCTGCACTGTGGAGTTTCTCCCTTCATTCCACCTGCTACTGCTACTCATATTTGTAGCCTGCAGCTGAGGGGGCCTTTTAAGCCTCAGTCTCCCTGAGGTGTGGGTCATTACCACTAATATGCTGCAACTTGCAGTCACAGGCCTCTGCAGCCCCCTTCCTCATCCCAGTACTTTGGGAATTATGGGACTTGAAGTCCACAATGGCAAAATTAGCCTTTTTAATGGAAATATCAATACCATGTTCATTTCTATCCTTATTTAAATTCCCAAAAGGAATATTATAAAGATGCCAGGAATGATTTGGCTTTACAGAGGAATTAAGGGTCTTCATGGTCTAAATTTGAAATATTTAAAGTAAGAAGTGTCTCTCACAAAAGACTGCGCCACAGATTTAATTCAGTATTGAACTGATTATTTTAATCATAATTTTCACTCCCGTGGGAGAGCCCATGTGATTACACGTGTTTCGGCACACCTCGTGCGTTTTTCAAATCTGGGCAATTATTTTGTCACAAACATTCGTTGCATACATGTGCATTTTAATTTCTTAGGTTGATCACGGCACAAAGTTCATGGGTTAAATCCCACCTCCAGATGCTATTCTCCTGTCCCCGTGCATCAGCTCTGGATCAGGATGAGGTGTGCCGAAACACGTGTTATCACATGGGCTTTCCCATGGAAGTGAAAATTATGATTCAAATAATCAGTTCAATACTGAATTAAATCTGTGGCGCAGTCTTTTGTGAGACACTTCTTACTTCATACATCGGATGTGGGGAATTGGTCCTCCGACTTTCTCACACATGCAACACAAGGTATACCTAAACCCGTAAGTGAAGTGGTCGCAGGGCCTTAGGTGTTGATATCGATACACCCCCATCCTCACTAAAATGAATTGAAATATTTAAAGACTCCTCTTTATTATTCCACTGGAAGTCATAGGAGATTTCGTTTTTAAGAATGTCAGTGGCTTCAAATGGGGGTTTCTTACTCCCAGCACATAACCGGTTGTAATGGTTTTCACCCACACTCAGATAGTTAGCTTGGGAAAAAGGTTCTATCTGACAACAATCCATTACATATTCTGGTATTAATGATCTTTCCTTCTTTGAGGAACACATGCAGCGTCTCATCCCCCTAATTCTTCCTATTGCTCTGGGGCCCTTCTCCCAGGGGATTCTCCCGGCTAATACCGCCCTCAGGGTCAGGATCAGGAAGCGCCTGGCTACCTGGGAGGAGACTTTAGGTAGGGTTTTTGTGAGGAGAAAGAACCAGTAGAGAGGAGAAAGTGTCTATTGGAGGTGGAGCAAAAAGAAGCAGTATCAGACCAGGAGAAGTGGATATGAAAAAGGTATTAGAAGAAATAAATACAACGTTGGTGTAAAAGTTGTGAAAAAGGTGAATGTGTAGAGAAACAACCAGAAGGAGGTGGTGGAAGAGAGAAGTAAAGTGGAAACATGAAGGAACAACAGTTAGTTTGGTCTACACCAAATGCAGATGTTGAAACGAATTTCAGGTTGCACAGTTTTAACCGTCCTTATTGGGGTAAGCATGTTCCTACATGAGTTCATTTTTAAGGCCATATGCACATTGTGCATGTCACAGAGGCACTACCAAAGTATCCAACAGGCTTTTGCTGTGATCATGCAATTTAATCTGATGGATGGTTCATGCTAAATTAAGACATATTTTATTGAACAGAATAGTGGCATAAACATTTGATACCATGTTTTCTCCAGTACAATCAGACCTTAACACGATATACATATGATGGAAATATAGTTCAAGATGTCAACACAGAGACAACCCACGTTGTGGCAACGGTGGAGAATGTAAAACAAGCAGAGGTAATTTCAGCCCCTTGTGGTTTTGTTATTGTTCTCTTTCCTTAAATATGGATACAGCAAGCCCAGTTTTGTGTTGCCTTTTCTATTCCTTCATTTTATTTTGCTTCATTTTCTGTGTTTGACAACGGTCCAGAAACGTCCAACAGAACTTTGAAATATTATTTCTAATCGGTAAATCTTCCCACAGATTGCTCATCTTTATGCGCTCCGCTTTATGCAGAGAGTATATGCAAAACATGTGGAGTGCATCCACCTGCTGGTAAATGGAGTACAGAAGCAGCTCTGTGCCATAGAGCCGTGCTTACAACCTACCGAAAGTGACGTGCTATCTCTTTAAATTTGCCTCTGATGTCAATGTCTTTTCTCTTCAGGGCACAGGTGCAAGGCTCAACGCTCGCTGTTGCTTTTCTCTTTTTGTGGACCCCAATCGACCCGTGCACAAAGTGTATATTTGAGACTCTTCTGTCAAGGGATATTTAGTCCTACATTGCCCAGAGAGATACGCCCACTCTTGTTTGAGCTTCTAAAAGCATTTAGAACTTTTTATCAGCAGCCTTTGCTCATAGAAGACTGAATACTACCATAGTGCTTCTTCAAAGAATAAAGTGCGAGCAGTCATGTTCAAAATAATCGTCTTCATCAATGTTCTGCATCGAGTTCTGACTTTGTCGCACCAAAGTGTCTCCTCTGTGGTTGCCCGCAAAGCAAGTTAACATTTTTCTAATAATTTATTTATTACATTTATTTATTGGGTATTTATAATGCACCTAAACAGCAAAAAGGTGTTTCAAGGTGCAACAAGACAAAAAGAGGGGGAGGGGGGCAGGGATTAAAAACAAAAATGGCCCTGCTAGGCCTTGTGTCATTCGGATTGTGCAAGTGCAGTAACAAGAAGTGTGGGGGAGAGGGTAAGTGCCAGTCATTGCTGGAGGGCCCTTGGGTTATGCGAGTGCCAAGGAAGGCCAGGTGGACAAGTGCCAGGGGAATGCAGAGAGTGCAGGGGAAGAAGGTCCACATGCTAAGTGCGAGGGACAGGGCTGTAATGGCTCAAAGGGGAGCAGGCCCAGCCAGGCTGGGTACAGGGGGAGGGAGCCCGGAAGGGCAATTGCGGGGTGATATAATACATTTTATTTATATCGCGCCCATACACAAGTGTTTCAGGGTGCGATGAGGCAAGGGAGGGGGTATAAGGGAGGACAGAAACAACAATCTTACTAGGCCCAGTGACATTGAGAACGTGCAAGTGCAGGGGAGAGGGAAGGAGGAAAGTGCAAGGGGCAGGGGATCAGTGGAAAGTGCTGAACAGGTGATCAAAAACAACAACAGGTAGTGTGGCCAGCAAGTGGCAAGTGCATGAATTAAGCGCAGACAACGGGTATAGATAAGTGCAGGTAAGGGACTGTAGGGTTGCAGATACAGATCCAAGTGCAAGAGAAGCCAGGAGGCAGTGTGGGTATGCAACTGGGTGGGCAGGGATCTGGGCCCGATATCAGCGGGTAGCCAGATACCCAGTGCAGAAACAGACAGAGGTCAGCAGGGGAGAGGAAGAGAGATGGCAGAAGCAAAGAAGAAGGTCTTGAGGTGCTTCCGGAACCGAAGATGGTTCTCCTCAAGGGGGTGGGGGGGAGAGATCAGGAGAGATCAAGTGCAGGGGTGGACTCGTCAGAGAGGGCCTTATGCCCTGTAAGAATCTGAAGGAAGCAGGCATCCAGTCAAAAGGAGGCAGAGGGGACATTAGCAGGGGAGGGGGAGTGAGAAGGAGGAAGAGAAAAGGAGGGTTTTGAGAAGCTTCTGGAAATTGGGGAGATTGTACTCCGGTTTGATAGGGGCAGGGAGGCTGTTCATGAGGGAGGAACCTGCAGAGGTGAGAGATCTACCCCCCACTCTGTGCTTGGGGAAGCGTTTGATCTGCAGAGAGTTGGAGCTAGAAGACCGAAAGGGTTCTAGAAGGGAGGTATTTAGGGAGAGAGAGTTGGATGTAGTGGGGTCCCATGCCCCAGAAAGCTTTGTGGATGATGGAGAGGGTCCCTGGGCTTGAGGCCAAGGTTAAGTCTTGCAGTCCTATTCTGGATTAGTTGAAGGGGGTGAAGGGAGGAGTTTGTCAGATTAAGGAAGAGGCTGTTGCAGTAGTTCAGCCTGGAGAGGACCAGAGCTCTGGAGACATTGAGTTTCTGGGGGAAGGTGAGGAAGGGGAGAATGCCTCTGAGGATGTGTAGCTGAAAGTAGGCCTTTTTCGCAAGATATGTGATGTGAGGAGAGAAGGAGAGAGAGAGGGGTCGAAGATGACACCAAGGTTTTTGCCTCACAGGTGGTTGAGGGGAGGGGTCCAATGGAGGGCAGCCAGCGTGTAGGAGGGAAGGAGGTAGCTAGGGTCCGAATGAGAAGGATCTCAGTCTTACTGACATTAAGGCAGAGATGGTTAGTAGTGCACTATGCCTGAGTAGCAGACAGACAGTCAGGAATGAGAGAGGAAGAAGAGGAGGCAGTGAAGGGAAGCTTGAAGGAGAGCTGCGTGTTGTCCGAGTAATACTGGAAGTTAGGAAAGAAGGCAGAGATCAAATGGGCTAGAGGGGCAAGGTAGATGTTGAAAAGCCATGGCGAGAGGATAGTGACCTGAGGGGACACCGCAGGTGGAGAGTGAGATGGAGGAGAGAAAAGGGCCCAGTTGAACCTGGGATGGTCAGTCAGAGAGGAAGGAGGTCAAACAGTCCAGAGCTAGGTCCGAGATGCCAAGGGAATCGCAGAGCCGATTTATAAGGTTGGCATGATTGACAGTATCAAAGGCAGAGGAAAGGTCAAGAAGGATGAGAACGAAAGAGAGTTGGAATCGAGATTAGAGAGCAAGTCTTCACAGGTGTTCAGGAGTGCAGTTTCAGTGCCTCTGGCTGTTCTGAAGCCAGGCTGGTGGTAGTGGAGACAACCAGCCGATTCACTGTGGTGGATAATCTAGTACCCCTGCTTTAAAACATGCGAAGCACACTATAAATCTTCCCTCCTTCAGCTTGTAGAAACCCCTGCTTCCATCCTCCTTGTCCAATGCTGTAAACAACACACCGCATCACTTGCTATTTACCACTGGATGGTTTTTGGACTCCATCATTGCTAGCACATATCCGAAGAACAGCACCTGTAGGGTCTCCTTCTGTGACAACAGTTTTTGCAACTTTGCATGTTCACGTTTTGTGGCTGTTGGCCTCCCTGTTTGTCTTTGATTTTGCTGATGCAATGTAGTCTAGGCACTTTACAGTTAGATAATACAGACAATGCGGTAAGAATACTACTTTCTTAAACACCCTTAAATAGAGCCAACAAAATGACACCTGATACTGCAGCCAATAGCTTTAGAACTCAGTGATGACAAATATTAGGTATGGGTTGGAATGCAAGCAATGTCTGAGGCTGTTCCCCAAGACCTTACTTTCCCTTTTAGAATACTTGAGTAGGCTTTATTCTCTGTACCTTCTGTGACATCCTACATTTTAACACCCGGATCCTGGCCCCTTCAATCCAACCAACTCCAGTCCAGCCCAGTTCTAATTAAACACAGTGTCTTTGCCACATGGCTTATTTCTTTTTACCCCACATGCTCTTTTGCATTAGCGGGTTTGAAAAGTTCTGTATCTTTTTGTCCTTTGATAGGAGCCTCACAACCTCAACGGCTGATGAGTCTGTTCTTGGCCTAGGCCTACCTGACTTCTGGAGGCACTGTCACAGATGGTTTATGAAGGTCAGGTCAATGAGACGTGGACTCTCTGCTCACTGTGCTTAGAGAGGCACAGCTTCACCTCACAGAAAAGGGCGGGACAAAGACTGACATGCAAATGGATATTTCCCATCTGTGAAAGGTACAGTGAGCAAAAAGCGTGTGCTGCAAACTCTCACCTCAGAACAGGTTATCATGCCTTGTTCTTTCTGGAGAGGAGCACTTGCCCTTTTTTTGAAATATTTTCAAGGAACTTGGGGTTGGTCACTCTAAATTACCTGGGGGCAACCAGACGTGGACTCCCTGCTCACTGTGCTTATGAGAGGCACAGCTTCACCTCACTGATGATGCCCAACAAGACTGAAACACGTGTATGGGGTTGCTGGTGGTACTCTTGTTCAGAGAGGAATTGCCATAGCATTTAGGTGCTTGACTGCCCATGTAAAAAGGGCGGGACAAAGACTGATATGCAAATGGATATTTCCCATCTGTGAAAGGTACAGTGAGCAAAAAGTGTGTGCTGCAAACTCTCACCTCAGAACAGGTTATCATGCCTTGTTCTTTCTGGAGAGGAGCGCCTGCTACCTTTTTTTGACAGGTCAATGAGAGTGTAGGCAATCATGAACCTTGTAGTTCCCTTCACTGAGACTGTTCACTCTGCTGCCTTATCTACTTCCCCTGGCAGGAATAAATGTACTCACTGGTAATAACATAGTTCGGGCCGAACTCCATGGGCTCCAGAGGACAAAATGCCAGCAAACCCCTGCAGCAGAAATATTCATCAGTTCTCCCCGTGACTCCAAGTATTTTAAGGAGGTCTGGGCAAGGATTTCAGACTTGAAGGAATTGTGTACATTGTAGTCACCTGTGCATATGCTGCTTACTTTGGTCTTCTCATTGCAGCTCTCCTGACATAAGAAGAGTCACTCACAGGTGATTACCATGGCCGACAAAGGACAAACTATACCTTCAACTAAAAGGTCACCATCTCTAACACAGCCTCCCATGTTTTAAATAGGACAGGGGAGTGAAATCCTGATGCATGGATTTTTATACCATATTGACCTTTGCCCGCTGATGCTTTCTCTGACATACTCTCCCTACAGACGCCACAGAAGTCCAAGGGGCTACAAAAAACAAATCGCTCATCCCTGAACCTCAAAGGCAATAAAATATTCATGTTGGCACCCCTGGTGGTTTAAGCAGTTTGGGACAATGGCCTCAGAGTGGAGAATTATGTGAACTTTTCTTTCTTTCATGATGAGAGGAACTCATACAAGAACAGCACAGCCTGCATGAAACATCACAAGTTGCAGTGAACAAAATGGTCCCCTTGGCCCTCAGTCGGGCAGAGTATTGACAAATTTGAAGTCTATGAGAAGGTCTTCAAACCAAAGACATTTGTCCCTTCATCCAGCAACGGCTCTCTTGGTTTACATCCACAAGACAAAAAAAAGAGTTGCCAGTAAAAGCAGCCCCTAAGCACACACCATCCTCTGGTAATATTGGCACCGTTTGGGTCCACACCAACTAGATAAAAAGCTGTCAATTTGGCACTGTATGCAGGAAATAAGAAGAAATGCATTGTTGTTAGATCTGGTAGTGGAAGGCCTACACCACGATTCTATAACCACTCACTGTGCATCCAAGCAAAAGGGTAATACCTCCAGACACATCTCCAGTTACTTAACCAGCTTCTTTGGGAAGAAGCTGTCGGGGGGGGAAATTCTGCCGGGGTCGGCCGGGCCGTCCGTAGACCTCCGGGCAGGGAGGCCCCAACTCCTCCCGTATATCCCAAAAGAGATAGAGTATGAGACACACGCAAGAAGCAAGGTGACTCTGCTGTTTATTAGACAAAACGGCAGGGATGGGTGAAGGATCGTACGCGTCCGTCCTGACACACACGCACTCGTGGGGCTCGCAGGCCCTTTTTACCTTAGTATGACGCGCTACTTGTGTCACCTTAGAAAGTTTAGCAAAAAACCTATTTCCACTCTGGATTGGTTACTCGAGTGGTAGGGTTAGTATAGCATACATATAGATAACGGTGTTAGTGGTTGAGGGTTAGTCAGGTGGTATACTTGGGCTGTCCCTTCAATTTGATACATGAAAATTGTTACATGAAGACCTCTGAGGATTGGTCAATGTTAATGGCGTCAGTGATAAGAGCCCCATGTTCTGATTGGTCCGCTTGCGAGCCTCCCAGTCTGAGACTATCGCTGTTCCCAGCTCGCTGTGCACCTGTCATTTGCAACAATGTTTTACTATGGGTAGGTGTAAACAATGTGAGGATTTATTCATATGTTGGGAGGTCGACTACTCCCACTGCTGCAGATGTCCAATGAGTCTTTTAATTGTATCTGCCTGTGTCTTGAAACGTGGGATTCAGGCGTCTCCTTCCTCCTGGATTGGCATCCTGTCAGGTTTGGCTTTGTCACGTGAGGTGGGACCGTGTTTGAGGCAAAATTCAGCACAATTAATATTGTTTTTCCCACTGTGTGCCTGGTTTATCTTGCAGGTGCGACCTTGGCGTTGGCTTGCGGCGTGCGAGATTGCAACATCGTGCCCTTGGCGGTGTGCTTTCGCCGGGCTCATTCTGCAGGGTCAGCAACCGAGCTCTTGCTCATTCAATGTTCATGGAAGCTTTTGCTTGCGGCCTACTTGGGCCTGGTGCATAGGTGGAACCGTTTGATGCAGAGCGCTTTAGATTACGGTATCATATTGCTCTATCCTCAGTATCGTGTCTCCGTTATATTCTTCATTATGGTACATGGTTCTTAGAAGAAGCGTGAGCAAGCCTTTTTAGTTAAGTTCATTATGCGTCTTGCGTTTCTGCATTTTGAGAGCCTATGTGGAAAATAATAAAGATGCACGTCCGTGGGTATGTCTGTCGCCTACGTCATAGCACTGAGTATGTTCTTCGTGTGGATTGGTGTGGGAGTGTCCGGTGTGCATGTTTGCACAGGTGTGCTGACCGTTGGCTAGGTCGTCATGGCATCTCTAACGACGTGTAGGTTTAGTCGAGTTGATCCATGCCGCAGGTGTCGGCATGGACAGGGCGGGCTGCTGGGCAGGTAGGTGGGCACATCCGTATGTTCCTGTACCAGGGTATTTGGTCGTCTGGTAGATAGGCAAACTCCTCTCGTGGCGGGTGTCTAGGCCGTGATCCTCTAGGCCAAGCGCGAGAGGGGAAGGGCGGGAGCCTGTTCTTCCATTCTCCCACTTCAAAGCAGTTGAACAGGTACCTCAAGATCAAGTGAGCTAAGGAATGTATTTCAGATTCTTTCTCATTAGAAAGATTCTGGGCATGAGGCCTATTCTTGACATACGCAGGTTACATACAGGTTCCGAATAGAAAATGTTAAGATCCTGTTGCTGCAATATGCTGGACAAGCTCATCACAAATATGCGGACATGACAACAGGGCCTGCCTTTGTCAATTTTCTGCCCTGCCTTCCTTAACATTCTTACCAACTCGCCCATTTGAAGGGTCTTCAAAAAGATGTTAGCCTGCACATGATGAAGAGGCATCAGGGGGATTCACTCAAAAATGTATATGCTCATTTGTCCAGGTCCATTTCCTCCATACTTACGGGGTTTCTTCTATGCCGGCACATGAACAGCAATTTAGCACAGCAAAAAACACATCCCCTTTCGATTTAGCACATGGAAGCGTGAGAATATGTGCATGTGTGCACTAACAACATTTTAGGATGATGGTGTGTTGGGAGTATGGAGAAAAGGGGCCTTGTAGTCACTATGGTGAGTAACTTTTCCTTACTCCTTCATCCTGTCCCCTTCCCTCCATATTTATCGGAGAGTAGCAGGCATTACTCTGTCTAGGAGGTAGAACCTAAACATATGGGGACGAAGTATAGTAGTCACTATGCAGAGCAACATTTTCTTTAATGGTTTCCTCAGTATGGGTGACATCTATCTATCTATCTGTTAGTTTTTGTATGGTGCCATTCGCCCAAAGGCCTCCGAGTGCTCACAAGACGGACAGACATTGATATAGACAGAGAGGTAAATAGCAGGAAGCTGATCTACGTGAAGCAGGCTGGCATGATAGGAGATTTACTCTGTTCCTTCGTCAAACATCCAGATCTTAAATTGCTTCTTGAATGTGTTGATAGATTCACAATTTTGTATGGCTACAGGAAGAGAGTTCCAAATCTTGGGGGCCCAGAAATTAAAGTTGGTACTGCCAATTCTTTTTAGAAATTGGCGAGGTTGAAATAGGTCAAGATTATCATTAGACTGCAGAATTCTGTGCAAGGAACGACACAATAATGCACATATTGTTTATAAATCGATTGACTGAAGGCACACTTGGTTAAGCCGTTTATTTTACATAAGGCGCTGTTTTGCAATTGCAACTAAGCCATCATATTTCACAAGACTGTTCAGAAATAGCAAGCTCAAAGAAATGCTGGTGGGTGTGTGTTTTGGGTGGGGAGGGTCAGGTAGTGGGTAGAAATGGCCATAGGCACTAGCATGCCTGTGGGTGATGTGATGAATTTAGCGAGCTTGTGGCCAGGGAAAGGCAGAAGCTATTTGAATCTGACCCTGGGGGTGGCTATCTGTGGGAGGATCACATGGGGGAGGACACGTCTCGGGGAGCCAAAGTGAGCCCACTTCGTCAGAACAGTTCTTTACCTGCACTCCTTGGTAACACCCATTTACTTTTTCCCCATTCTTGTATGGCATATTGTGGTGTGCATAAAGAATCTCCACTATTTACTAAAAAACGACCTTATGTACATCCCTCCCCCTTTAATAACACTGAGACGAGGAAGAGGGGTGGAATGATGACGATCACAAGAAGCAGCAAGCCAACGCTGAGTTCTAGTCATTGGAAGATGTTAACAGCTGCCGGGACATTCAAATATGGAACACCTGAACAGAATGGGAGAGTAAGCCCTACCAAGGCTGGTTGGGACACGAACGGAAAGCGAGCTGCAGACCGGAGCAAAGAAGCTGGCGAGGACAACGTTCAAGGAAGTCAGGAGTAAAAGTGTTTGCTGTGCTGCCATCCCGAGCAGTAGGAGCTGCAGAGCGAAGAAGGCCAGGCAGGAACAGAGTAGCTGACGAGATATGCTCCCTGGCAGCAGATGGACAGCAGAGGGAACAGTGAGAACTAAGAGATGCCAAAGCTGCCAGAGAAGCCCGGTAAACCCAGAGAAGGAGATTGGGATAACGGGGTGCTTCACGGGGCAGACCACGTGCCGTTAGTAAAGAGCAAAAACCCACACAAGGGAGCTGGGACATTTAACACAGTTGGAGAAGGGTTGTTGGCCTGACATATGAAAAATATAATTACCTGGATACAGAAATTAGTGAATACTAATGAAGAGTGTGAACCTGAAATTTGCACTCAAATATTCAGACGACTCAAAAAGCCCTGGCAGAAGACTAAACCAGGTATACAGTGAGTATGGGACTCGCACCGAAGTAGCAAAATTAAACCCTGGCAGGAGAGTAAACCAGGTATTGGAGAAACAGGGCAGATATCCCTAGGAAGTGCTGAGAAACAGGGGAAGAATCCCCCCCCCACTTTTAGAAGTGTGGCCCAAAAGGGAAGAACCATACCCCTTTCTGAAAAAGGCATCGTGTCCAGAAAAAGAACTGTAAAAAGTGTCAACAGAGAAAACTCAAGGAAGAGCCATCCCCTTTGGGATTGTGGAATATATGAGAAGTGACACTTTAAATAATGAGAAAGGCTCTAGGGAAAGTGAAGGCCCTTCTCTAGTGGAACTTTATTCATATTTCTTTTCTGCACGTTGGAGACTTTATATTTGGAACTTTGGAAGGAAGCTGCAGTTGTTCAGCCAAGACACATTCCCTGTTTCACATTATATTGAGTTTAGTGTGCGAGCGTCAGTTTAGGAGTTTGTACACAGGACAGATAACTCTTTTTGCTTTAGGCATCCTGACACAGATATGCCTTAGTTTTGTTGAGGCAGGGAATACCCCTCTTAGAGTTAGGTATAGGTAGGATTTCCCCAACCCCTCGTTTTCTTTTGATAATAAAAGTCTTTGATAAACATCGAAAATACCACTGTGTCTGAGTCTTACTCTTGATCCCTCACAGTGTGTAAAAAGCCAAACACCCACAGGCTTTGTGCCCCTTCTTACATCCTATCTTCACTTCCCATAAACATTTTCAACTTCTAGGCAGCACTCATGTAATCGCCGAAACAAATAAATGGCTGTTACCATCAAGGACACTTGATACATAAAAACGTTTCCAAGGTTTTCTGATGGTCAAATCCTTGAATCTAGTCCGTGTTTGACTATTGAACGTTACACTCCATCTGCAGGACTTGTACTTATACAATCATATCCTGCCTTTGTGCCTCCCCTTCATGAGAGATGACAAACATTGGCATTTAGCTGATGCCTCTTCGGGACACATATTCTGTTAAGTCTGATACATTTCAAATGTTGGAGGGTTTACATATTTTCCCTGAAATTAATTCAATGAAGTTTTGTGAATGTGAATAAAGAGGGAGCACAAACAGATCCAGATATGTGTGTGTGGTTCTCCCCCAACATTTTTTTTTTAATGGTTTGAAGTGGTGGATTGTGGAGCTCGGTTCTTGCATGTAAATAGACCAAAAAGCCATATGATGTACATAACCTTCTGAAAATAATAAATATCCCAATACTTCAGATGACAGGTCGCCAAAAGTATACCGTAGTAGAAAATCACCCAAGTGCTGAGCAGAAGACTGTACACCCAATTGAAACACTGGATGCACATTATACAAATATCATATAGAATCATAACTGGCAGAACATAACATACATTTGAATTAGATACGAGTGTGTTGCTCCCAGACAGAAGGTTACAAAATGTATCATAAGTTCAGCTAAGTAAACCAGCTTGTCAGTTTAAGCATCACTATTTTAATTTCCACATTGCCAAGGTAGTTTGAAACTGCCGCCGCTAATCCTATATTCTCAATGTCATGCTAGTTTCAACAGCCCCAAGAGGGCAAGTGTTGCTGTAGTTAAAACACATTATCATGCTGGCACCTATTATGGCCTCAGAACATTGTCTGTCTTTCCAAATAGAGCAATGGCAGTGTTGTCTTAGTAACGCATTCTAATGTCAGCATAGTACAGTGTTTTACTGCTGTGAAACTGGCACAACATTTAAACAGGCACCACAATGTTCTGGGGCACCACATTGCCCACAACATTGTGATGTTATTTATTTAGATGGATTTCCAAAATCAGCCAGGGTCGGAGGATTTTGGGAAGCCACCCTGTTATGGTGAACAGGTAAGACACTGAGGGGTTAGCCAAACCCAATCAAGGTATGGTAGCAGAGTGACAAGGCTTTAGTCTTGGGTGTGGGAGAGGTCTAGGGTTACAATGAGTCCACACAGAGCAACAGCAGTAATTCCAGTTAGACAAGAAACTATTATTAAGTGTTTAGATTGCACACTAAGCAAATACAATTTCTAGTCAATAATATCACATCAACACTAATAAAACAGATATACACAATCACCCTTAGGAGAATTAAAATGGCATTTGATTCAATGGCTAGTGAAACACAAGTAAGTATTCAGATGCATAGAAATAGAAAGGACTATTGAGAATAATCACAAAATCGCTCCCTTAACTCTTATAAAGTCCAACCCTAAGATGGTTTGGGGCCAAAAGTCACCAGTTCCAAAGTATACACACTTCAGGTAGGGTTTATATAAAGGTTTGCAATGCCAGTGGTTATGATTAATACGTGGCATACATGGTTTGAGAACGTTTAGATTAGGACTCCACTCAATCCCAATACACAAGGATAGGCCTAAGGGGGATCCTTAACCCAGGTTCCACCACCAAAGGTCAGGTAAGAGTGAGTTAGGGTCAAGATTGTTTGCCCTTGTTACCCTATGAGGGACAGGGGGGAAAATCAGCGGTATGTAGACTTATCCCCTGGCTTAGTGTTCTCGGAGTACCACTTATGCAGGGTCCAGACTTTGTTGCAGGCTTGTTCTTCTGCTTTGGTTCCTTTCGTGAGGGTCTTCTAGATAGAAGAAATATTTTGTTTCACAGGATTTCATTTTGGCCAGTTGCAGTATTTGGGAATCTTTTCCAGACAGCTTCCAGTAGAAAACCCAAATGAAGAAAGATGAAGACTTCTGTGGGACAGAGGGCCACGGGACAAAAAGACGACAAATTTTAACGTAGGTGAACAAGGTCGGGCGACAACAGGTAATCTTCCAGCAGCAAACACAGGAGCATGTCCAACACAGCTTCTTTTGGTCTGAGATGGCTGAAAATGCAGAAGCACAATCTGAAGAGCTGCAAAGTTCCAAGGCTCTGCTTGGAATGGCGAAGGTTGGAGCAAGCTAGACCAGAAATGAGCTGGCCAGTCCACTGGTTGTTCCAGGGACACTTCACAAGGCTTAGCAGGCACAGATCTTCGAGCAGGGGTCGAAATTGGTTATTCCCACTGGTCCAAGGGTTGAAGCACCAACAACGACCTTCTTGAGATTAGGATAAGAGGAGAGGGGCTTCACCGGGACAGCTCTGAAGTTGATGCTGGTCAGCCTCATGGTTCGTCCTCAGTTGTCAGTGGGCTGCGCTTCTTCTTAGAAGTCTTGGTGTTAGAATGGACTTCTGAACCCTGCTCTGGTGAACAGATGTTCAGCAGGCCACCCTAGTTTAGTGAAACGGGGAACACTTCTGCAAAGTTAGCCAGGATAATTCAAGGTAGCTTGGAGAGCAGTCAAGGCTAAGTCTCAGGAGAAGTGGTGGTGATATGAGGTCTTGGATGAGTACACATAGTAGGACAACAGGAATTACTCTTAGACAGTAGTATATCAAAAATATACAAGTTATTAGGCCGAGAACAAACACAGGTGATTAATGAAGAAGACAGTAATACTACTACTTAAACACACACTAGGTAAAATATATATACAGTCACTTTTGGTCAATGCAGTAAAGTGCGGATGTTAGGGAGAATTCTCCAGGATGGCTAATTTAAATATAAAGTCCCTCAGCAGCTTTGCTGGATTTCTAGGATTTATTTTTTTCACCTGGTAAGAGTGTGAGCCTTTTTTCCCCACTCTTACATGTGTTTTGCTGTGTGTGTGTTTAACATGTTTTGTGTTCATAGACTGTGGAGCCTCACCTACTCCATAGGCATTATCATTTTACTGTGTGTTACACAGCACCTTCAGTGCAGTGACACAGGGTTGTCCTTTTCAGACTTCCCACTTTAAACTCCATTTTCTGGGACTGACTACTGTCTCCCAGAACATGTAAAGTTGCCATTGACTTTATTAGTCTTTTTAAATCCACAGGCCTAGTACAAACTATCTTACATAGAGTTCTGGAAAGGGTTACTAGTTATCCCTTTTTGTCTGTTTCTCATGGAACATTGTTTCGTTCCCTTTTCCTAAAGATTTGGCTGGTGGCAGTGGTATCTACCCTATTTTTCCTATGCGGTTATTTTAAATAGCCTTGGTATTCTTTTAGGCTATCTTAGTAGCCTTGAACTTAAACCCGTTGGACCATATTTACTTTTATACTGTTCCGGCTGGGTTTATTCGCCATTTCTTTTTGTAAAAGTATTTCTCGTGTTTTACTCTGCGCGTCAAACCAGGTTTGGTTCCTTTGTTCGCCGACCTTTCACGAGCTTCTGCACAGAAGCCCTCCTTAGGCGCCTGAATGTCTGAGGGGGACAGGATGTGAGGGAGGGGTTTGAGACTCCCTGCACAGGGTCTCCTTGGAGACCCATGTCGCACTTTGGTATGATTGGCTGTGGTGACTGTCCCGGCGGGACAGCCACTCTGCTGTGTGATTGACAGCCAGGTTGTGTTAATGGGGGAAAACTGCATAAAAAGCAGGTCTCTGGGACTGAGAAGACAGAGTCGCCACTGGATCGAGAGAACCGAAGAGAAGCTGACAGAAGAGGACCTCTACCACGACTGAACTTCCCGGTGGAGCCTGCTGCGGGTCTGAACCTTCAAACTATGACGACAGGGAAGGTCTGCAAGGAATCCTGTCCCCCTGAGCTGGTGGGACCAACCAGTGCACCAAACTGCAAGCCAGGCCTCCCTCCTCTGATCGAATTTGCTGTGCACAGCTACAGTGAACCGAATAGCCAGGAGGAACTGACCCTGCTTGGGTTTTAAGGAGCGTACCTTTTATTTGTTGCTGTGCTCTGCTGCTGGTTTCTTCCCTGGGCAGTGCAGGACCCTCCAGTCCTCCTACTTCGCGTCAGTCCAACAGTCGCTTCAGGAACCGTGAGCCTGCAGGACCTACCAGGAACATCTGCCTCAGCTACAGCCTTCTTCTCCATTTAAGGTACTGTTCAAATCCACTCGTTAGTTCCGTCCGACCGCGGTAAAAGTGTTTTTAATCTTTTGCCAATCCGAGGGCTTGTCCTTCTTTATTCTTTAAAGTAACTTTTCGTCCGACCAACTTCATTCTGAACTCTTGGCAAAGATTTAACCGCTAACTACTCTGAACTGTGTGATTCTCTGCAAAGACTTTGGCCCATTGACCTTGGCCCTGGCCTCTTGATTTGATTTCCTCACTGAAGTTACTTTTTCTAGATTGCCCTGCTTACTTACTTGTTGGTGCTGCTCAATTTTGTCTAACTTTGTCTTTTTTGCTCACACTTCATTTTGAGCGTAACTTGTCCAGAATCTATTGGGTGTGGTGTAGTGTATTAAGATTGTGATTTTTCAACTGCTTGATAATAGTGAAATTTTTATAACTGGTGTGTAAATAAATGTATATTCTTTTACTCAAAAACCTTGAGTCAGTGTTTGTTTGAACCATAGTAATTGCTGTCCTTTGTGTAACTATTGATACTGCTCACTTTACTCTTGAGATAAGTCTGGCTGCTCAGCCATCTCTACCACTTTACTGTGTAGTACGGGCTTGTACCAAAGGTGAATTTGTACTGTCACTTGTAGTCTTAATTGTGTGTGGTCTTCCCAAAGGGTACTGCATATGATTCTGCCTAACACTGGTGTACAGCGGTGAGGATCAAGTATAGTTATTACACTTAGAGTGCTGCTATTATCTTGGATCAACTAACCACAAGTCTAAACATCACTAAACAGCAATATTGATCATGTCTGATAAGGAAAGCTACAGTCAGGAGACCCTCCTTAGTTACACTGTGAATTACCTGAAAAAATCGGTGTAGAGAAAGGAATCCCTCTGTTAAAGGCAAGAAGTCTGAATTGATTGAAAGGTTGTTAGAGAAACAAAGTCTGGAGGGTGGGTCTGAAATACCTAACCCCTCAGCAAATGTGGAAAATGATGAGGATGATAATGTGTCTATTATTGATGAGTTAGATGAAACAAGTGGGCCCCACAATGTAGGCCTCACTGCTCTTTTACCTGCTCAGCAACCTCAACCTTTGTCCACTGGGACCCTTACAGGTCCTACAATCAATCCTGAATTCATTGCTCTAGAAAAGATGAGGCTTGAATTGGAATTTAAATGTTTAAATGCTCAAACTGAACAAAAGCATCAAGAACTTAAGCTCAGAGAAATGGAGATGAACCATGCCTTAGAAATGAAAAGTTGTCTATTGAGAATGCTTCGAGGGGATTGTGTCCTCCGACGTATTCCACATCTATGACAGTAATGACCACAGCTGTGCTGCTTCAGAATTTCTTTCGACGTAGTCGTCCTGCGTCGATGCTGTCGATACGCTGTCCCTCGAGGGCCTCCGTCGAGGGTCGACATCACTGGATGTTATATATAGGACGCACGACGCCCATAGCCTCAGTTACATTTTTTCCATGAACGTGTTCGCTTCGGAATCTCGGCGCGCTCGGTTCTTCTACTTTGATTGTGAAAATGTCTTCATCTTCTTCAACCCCGAAGTCGGGCTTTAAAAAGTGTCGGGACTATGGTTCCAAAATGTCCATCACAGACCCGCACGACATCTGCCCCTGGTGTCTCGGTGAGAGCCACGCCACCGATGACTGCGATGATTGCCAGCTCCTGACATCGAAGGCCTTGCGGGAGCGGAAGAAGAAATTTACGGTAGGTAGGGTTTCTAAAACCCATAAGTCGAAATCTGCTGGGCTTTCGACCGACGACTCGAGGGGTGACTCTCCACGTCGGCGTAAGTCCAGAGGGTCTCGGTCTCGGAGTAGGTCCTGCCATTCCACTGCCTCTTCTAGGCATTCTTGGAAGCGCCGTCACCGGTCGCCTTCCCCGTCCTCGTCAGAGGACTCCGCCAGACGGCGGGTGACTTGTCCCACCAAGTCTTCATCGCCGGCCGAATGGGACGCATTCCGCCAGCAGATGATGGCGATTTTCGAATCGCAGGGCACTGTTCCGTCCGTGCCTTCGAGAGAAGCCGGCAAGGAATGAGCTAGAGCCACCACTCGCATGCCTTTGGGCTCAGGCGGTCGGCGTGATCATCGGGAGCCGTCGAGGTCCCAATCGGACAAGGTTGATCGCCATAGCCGTGCCATGTCCTGGTCCTCGACGCCCTCGAGACCGTCGGAACCTCTGAGGCCTTCCAAGAAGGCATCTACGCCATCAGCGCCAAGTCCGTCGAAGGACACTCTCGGGGCTCTGGCCTCGAAGCAGTTGTCGAAGTCATCAGCGCCTCGGTAGACTTCGATGCTGATTCCATCGGCGCCCTCAATGCCCTTTGAGGAGAATTTGCCAGAGGTGCCACAGAGGACTGTGGAAACTCTGAGGAAGGCTCTCAGTAAGTCAGTGAGGCCTGTTTTTGAGCCCTTCTCTGTTCCTCCTCCCAGGCTGGATTTATTCCAACCTTTGGATTACATTTTGTAGGTGGAAGAAGGGTCTGATGAGGAGGTGGTGGTGCCTCCTGAGGTTCCTGATAATCTGTTGTCTGGTCACAGTCAAATGGAAGACCTTCGTCAGTCCTTACATGACACCAGTGGTCTTGACGCCTCTCTGGAGGTTGAGTTTGGCAGGCCTGAGCCTGGCACGCATGCCGAATCCTCGTGTAGGCGTCCTATGTCGAGGGTGACTGAGTACTTGGGGTGGTCTGCTCCATCTGTTGATTTTCTTCAGGATGATCTGATGGACATCCTGGACCAAGGTCCACCCACTGACCCGGTGTTGCCATTTCATATGGCTTTGCAAAGAAGGGTGGCGGAGGCTTGGACTGTTTCAGAGAGTCTCCTGGCAGTGAATAAGTCGCTTCCGAAAGAATACCGTCCAGCCAGTGTTGACCCCTGCTACTTGTCAACGCACCCCACTCCGGAGAGTTTGGTGGTGCAGGCGGCTATGGCCCCAGCAAAGCAAGCTGCGTACCCTACCATCCCTCCTGATGGGGACGACAAGTGCTTTGATGGTTGGGCAAAGAAGGTATTTTCTTCTGGGGGTATGGCTTTAAAGACGGCCAACTCCGTTTGTGCCTTGGCAAGATTCACTCACACTCTGTGGAATTGTGCATCTTTGGCGGCTCAGCATATTCCCGAAGGGGAAGAACGGGATGGTTTTCTAGCCCTCGTGCAAGATGGCAAGGATGCCATGTGTGAATCCGTTCAGTCGGGTCTGGACATGGCAGACTGTGTCAGGCGGTCCATGGCGGCGTGCACTGTGATAGGCCGGTTTGCGTGGTTGTGGAAGTCGGGGTTTGCTCCTGATGTGCAATCCTGACTTCTCAACATGCCCTGATGGTGTCCATCTTTTTGGCAGCAAGGCTGACGAGAGCCATGAGAGGTTGCAGACCTCCAAAGCTGCAGCGAAGTCTTTGAGCGCTGCAGTACGTCAACCTCCGCCTTTTTGTCTTAGGGGACAACAATGGAGGGGAGGTTCCTTTCGGTACTACTCTTCTTTTGGTAGAACAAGAGGATCTGCCAGTCAAAGGGGCCACCGTAGGAGTACCAGAGGTGGAAAGCAAGGTACTTGAGGTGCCAAAGCCGCTCGGGCAGTTGCCTCTTTGCCCTCAGGCACTGCCGCAGCCGCGTCCGCTCAGTCATGAGGCCATGTCCCATGGTACGCCGGTTGGGGGCAGACTGGCGCAGCATCTTGGAGAATGGCGTGCCATTACCTCAGATGTGTGGGTTCTGGAGATCATAACCCACGACTATTGTCTCCCCTTTCGGCAGAGGCCTCACGACAATCCACCGGGGAAGCTCTCTTTGAAGCTTCCGGATTTGCTCCTTGCCAGGAAATCCTATCCCTGCTGGAGAAAGGCGCCATAGAACTGGTGCCTGTAGCGGAGATGAACAAGGGATGGTATTTCCCTTATTTTTTGATTCCGAAAAAAGACGCGGGTGTCATGATGCCTACCTCCAAGGAGCCAGGTCCGACCCAGCAACCCCAGAGGCAGTCATCATTCCCCCCAGGGAAGTGCCAGCGGGCCCAAGCTGGGGCCCTTTGGACACAGTCCTGGCGCCTTAGGCGCCAGGCTCATGTTGGACCCCTGTCCTGCCGCCTTAGGCGCCAGGCTCATAAAGCTAGACATGTGTTCAAGTGTTTTAATGTGCACTTACCTGATGCAGACCATGCTGCTACATCCAGCCCCTCTTGAGGCCTGAATGGAACTACTTTACCTGTGGGACTACTTTCCACCTGGGTGTGGTCGGGGAAGGATACATACCTGATCGGTGGAAGGATACATACCTGGAACTTCTTCCAAAGCTATTTAAACCACGCCCGATCAGCAACTCACACTTCGCGTTGTTCTGCTCCTCGCAGCTGGACGCTCACCATTTCAGCTCCTGCATCTGGACTTCAGCCACGCCTGTCAGCATCCTGGGTCGCCTGCAAAGGGAGATAAGAGAGAATTGGCGAGAAAGAAGACCTTACCTGCTAAAGCTGCATCACAGAGACATCACACCGATGATCCTGAAAGGGAAGACATCATTTTAAAAGCATTTCGCTTCGATCGCTGCAGCGCTGCATTTCACTCACCTTTCCTGGGCGCCTCCATCTTCAGCAGCGATCATCCGGATCCGCACCCACTTCCCAGAGCCTAGAGAGAAAAGACAAGAAAACAAGGTGAGAGAAGGAAGGGAAATAGGAAAAAGCTCAGTTTCCTTCTAAGACTTACCTGTTGGGTCATTCCCATTTCATTTCGGGTCCTGCCGCTTCCTGGCATTCCGGACCCCGGCCCCTATGGGGAAAAAAGACAAAGACATTGAATGAGCGAATGCAAAGACATTACCTGAACGCTCATCCAGAATTTACCTGTCATTTACTGGAACTGCACGTTTCACTTCGGGTCGGCGCCATATCTCCGGCATTCCGAACCCCGGCCCCTAAGGGGAAAAAGACATAAGCATTAGCGCTTGCTGCAATAAGACAAATGAACATTATTATTAAGCTTGAACTTTTGAACTTGCAACAGAACTCTTACAGCGCCTCACCTGAATAGTCAAACTTATTTTGAACTCCCATCAAACCTCAATCCAGTGAAGTAACTGGGTTTCAACGCGCCCCTGCATCAGAAGCAGGATGCAGAACTCATCCTTCCAGACCCTAAGGTGAGACTTCACTGGGAATCGTGGAAGGGTATCGTGGAGGGTTGGAAGGGAGTGGGAGGCTTGAGCATAATTCCGTCAGTAGGTAATACTCCCTTTTCACGCACAGGGGAATATTCCTGCGAGCCAGAAAAGCCAGAGTAGAGGGGCCCTTCCTGTCCATCATCAGAGTCCTGCGCTTCACCATTGAAGAAGCATCAGCACTCGAAGCCAGACCTGCGCCTCCGTGGGAATCAGGTGAGCGTGACAGCGCGATTGAGACCCATCATGGACTTGCGGGGGCTGAACAAGCTCCTCCTCAGGAAGGACAAGTTCAAGATGGTAACTCTTTCTCAAGTCCTCCAGGCCCTTCAACTGCAAGATTGGTTGGTGTCTCTAGACCTCAAGGATGCTTACTTTCATGTGCCGATTCATCCAAAGCACAGGAAGTGCCTGAGGTTCGCGGTTGGTGACTTGCATTTTCAGTTTCTGGTCCTGCCGTTCAGATTGACCTCCACCCCGAAGGTCTTCACCAAGCTGATGGTGGTGGTGGCAGCATATCTCAGGAAAGGGGGGATTCACGTCTACCCCTACCTGGGTGATTGGTTGATCAGGGCGCATTCTCCCGAGCAAGCCCTGGATCATCTGTCCGTCATCTGCCACTCCCTTCACAAGCTGGGCTTCTCCCTCAATTTAAAGAAGTCCCATTTGACACCTACCCAGCGGCTCCAGTACATCGGAGCAGTGCGCGACACATCCCTGGGGTAGTTTTCGCCTCCCCAGGTGAGGGCTCATCACATTCTGCAGATGATGGACAAGTTTCAACATGCCCAGAGTCTCGAGTTCTTGAGGTTGCTCGGCCTCATGGCATCCTGCATTTTCCTGGTACCAGAGGCCAGGCTGCGGATGAGATCTCTGCAGTGGGCTCTCAAGATGTAGTGGTCGCAGTTCTCCGGCAGGATGTCGGATCACGTTCAGATTCCGCCCTCAGTCGCACAGGATCTTCTGTGGTGGGCCATCGAAGGAAATCTGATGAAGGGTGCTCCGTTTTGGCAACTGTGGCCGGAGGTGATGATCATGACGGACGCATCCTTCACGGGTTGGGGAGCTCATGCCAACGAGCTGACAGCCAGCGGCCGTTGGTCTCCGTCGGAGTCCAGACTCCACATCAATCTGTTAGAGCTGTAGGCTGTCAGGCTAGCCCTGAAGGCTTTTCTGCCGTCTGTGCGTGGGAAGAATGTCCTGATTATGACGGACAATAGAGTGGCCATGCACTACCTCAACAAAAAGGGGGGGGCAGGGTCACTCCCGTTGTGCAGGGAAGCGATGCAGCTCTGGTTCTGGGCCATCCAGCAGGAGATTTCGATCTCGGCAGTTCATCTGGCCAGAGACAAAAACGCGGCAGTGGACGCTCTGAGCAGGCAGAGCACGGTCTCTCACAAGTGAGAGCTGGGTGAGGAAGTTCTTTTGGAGATCTTCGCCCTTTGGGGAACCCCGCAAGTGGATCTCTTCGCCACCAGTGTCAACTGGAAGTGCGAAAGATTCTGTTTGTGGGAATTTCCTCCAAGAGGAGCCTTAGGGGACGCGTTCGTAGTGGAGTGGTCCTTCCCACTGCTCTATGCGTTCCCCCCAGTCCCCGTCATTCTGCAAGTGTTGCAGAGGTTACAGAGGTTCGGTTCCCAGATGATCCTCATTGCTCCGGCATGGGCCAGGAGAGCGTGGAACCCGGACCTTCTAGACATGTCCATCTGCCCTCCATGCCGTCTTCCCTACCGAGACGATCTGCTCTCACGGGAGGGGGCTCGAGTTCTCCATCCAGAGGTCAAGTCTCTCAGCCTTCATGCTTGGTATCTGAAAGGCTGCGGTATAAGTATTGGGACCTCCCCGAAGACGTGATGAAGGTGTTGCTTTCGACCAAAAGGCCCGCAACGAAATCCCTGTGTGTACCGTTGCCGTTGGAGGAAGTTCTGCGACTGGTGCAGGGTACAGAATCTGGATCTTTTCCAATGTTCCATTCCTTTGATTTTGTCTTTTTTGCTTTCTTTAGCCCACAAGGACCTGCAAGTAGGTACCATTAAGTTGTACCTGGCGGCGCTGCCATATTTAAGCTCTCGTCTGAGGAATGTTCTTATTTTAAGATCCCTTTGATTTCTCGGTTTCTAAAAGGGCTAACTAATGTGTTTCCACCGTCGCCTTTCCAGGTGCCGGGATGGGATTTGAATTTGGTTTTGAAGTTCTTAATGGGAGCTCCGTTTGAGCCCTTACATTCTTGCCTGCTGAGGCTGTTGTCCTTTAAGACTGTATTTTTAGTTGTGGTTACTTCCGCACGCAGAGGGAGTGGGTTGCAGGCACTTTCCACCAATCCACCTTTCACGGTGTTCCCTAAGGACACAGTTGTCCTTAGGCTTCGTCCTTCTTTTCTTCCGAAGGTTGTGTCGGAATTTCATTTAAGCCAGAAGGTGATTCTTCCGGAGTTTTATCCTCCTCCGCATCCCGGTAAGGAAGAGGAGAGGCTCCATAGGTTGGATCCTAGGAGAGCTTTGATTCTCTATCTCTCACAGATGTCCCGGGTCAGAGTGGACGATCAGCTCTTTGTTGGATACACAGGAAGGCGTTTGGGTCAGGCTGTTTCCAAGCAAACCTTGTCCAGATGGATCATTTTGGCGATCTGTGAGTGTTATCGTTTGGCGGGTAAGGACCCTCCAGTAGGCTTACGGGCTCAATCTACTAGCGGTGTGGCTGCTTCCACGGCTCTACAGAGGGACGTTCCAATTCACCGTATTTGTGAAGCAGCCACTTGGGCTTCTGTCCATACCTTTGTGAGACACTATTCCCTGGACTCCATCCATGGGCAGGATTTGGCCTTTGGTAAGGCAGTCCTGTATTCAGCAATTTGATTGGGCATTCTAAATTTCTAAACTTGTAAATTCTTTTCCCAACTCCATATGTTGGTACTGCTTTGGAAGTCTGTCATAGATGTGGAATACGTCAGAGGACACAATCCCCTCGAAGAACAAGTTACTTATCTTACCTGGTAACGTTCTTTCGATGGGATGTTCCTCCGATGTATTCCTCATTGAACCCTCCCAGCCTGCCCCTCTACAGAATTTCTTATGCGATTGCAGCTTACGTTCCCGCAAGGCTTTCTGTAGTCATACTGGCAGGAGATTGGTGCCACACGTTCTGGAAGAAACTACAAATGAGGCTATGGGCGTCATGTGTCCTATATATAACATCTGGTGACGTCGACCCTCGACGGAGGCCCTCGAGGGACAGCTTATGGACTTCATCGACGCAGGACGCCTACGCCGAAAATGTGTCCGAAGCAGCATAGCTGTGGTCATTACTGTCATAGATGTGGAATATGTTGGAGGAACATACCATTGAAAGAACGTTACCAGGTAAGATAAGTAACTTGTTCTTCTCTCCCAGAGTCTTCTAGGTCTTCCAGTCCTAAAAGACCTGTATGCCTAAAGAAATAAATTGTGGGTATGTATGATGCTAAGATTGATATTTTGGATTGGTTGGCAATGTTTGAATATAACCATGGGATTCAAGACATTACAGGGAATCAGTTGCTTCCTTGGCTCTTTTCTAGGCTACCCACTGTTGCGTCTGATGTTGTGATGGAGTTGGGGGAGGTGGATAGGATGGATTATGAGTGTGTGAAGCTAGCTTTAATTGCTAGATTTGGGAAGATCCCTTCCCAGTACCTTAAGAGGTTTAGGACCTTCAAAGAGCATGATGGTACCCCTTGGGCTACCTGGGTATGTGAATGTTTGAAGAACTTAGATGGTTGGGTTAAGGGTTACAGAGTAAACACTTATGAAGGTTTGAGACATCTTGTTATGTTGGAGTCAATTTATGATGCCTGCTCTCCTGAGCTCAGACAGCACTTGGCTGATTCTAAGGAGATAGATCCAAAGAAGTTAGCTAAGGCTGCTGACTTGTGGGTTGCCAACAGGGCTACTCACAAGGATTCTGGGGCAACTCGGAAGAAGGATGAGGGAAAGCAGCCAAGGAAAGATAACATGGAGAATTCAAATACCTCCAATCCAAAAGAGGGCCCCAAACAGCAACATAAGGGTAAACTACAAGGGAAACCGAATCAGGCTAGTGCACCATCTGGACCCACACCAGATGGAGGTCAGAAGAAACCCCCATTCATTAAAACATTTGGGAAATGTTATGTTTGTGGGTCAACTAACCATGTAAAAGGGGATCCCAGTAAGGGTAAACCTTCAGGGGTCCACACTGTCTCCTTAGCCTTCTCCCCAGAGGAAGAAGTACCTATGGCAAGTGGAAACTTTCACCTACTGGCTGATGAACCCATGAGAGCCTCAGCTAGTGTTTCTTTAGTGTCCCTGTGCTTGTGGGAACAACAGAATTTAGATGTCTATAATTCCATCCCAGATAATACTAAAGAGTATTATAAAGATAGTGTTCTTATGAATGGTCAGGAGAGTCCTGCCATCAGAGACACTGGAGCCAGCATATGAATCATTTTTCAAGGTGGAGAATGTTGCTAAGGCACCCAAACGCCTAACCAAGTTAGCTGGAGGCCCTGTGCAAATGCTTCCCCAGTTACCAGCTCTCATCCAGTGTAATGATATGACTGTCAAGATACCTGTTAGTGTGCAGAGTGAAGTGCCTGGGAGAGTACTGTTGGGTAATGATCTGAAAACTCTTGGCTTGTGTCTAGTGCCCCCAGGCCTCCCAGTAAAAGGAAACAGGAGCTCACTACGCCTGCAAGGGAGAGGTCCTTGAGAGGCTCTCCGGAGGAGGTGATAGAAGACTATCACTCCCACTCCACATGAGTTGCTCACTGCTATTTCTGGAAAGGAGGCAGCAAAGGGGAAACCCAAGACCTCCAAGAAAAAGACAGAGAGCACCTCTGCGCTACCAACAAGGACATCCCCTAGATTGTCCAAAGTCACACCTGTGACTCCTCCACCTGCTGAGGCAGAGTGTGAGGTACAACCCTGTGTGGTTGATCCAGTTTCTGAAGAGTCAGATCTGGAGGAAGACCTTGTCTTAATTGAAGATCGTGGCCATGTTGACCATCCTGAGCTGCAATCTTTACTGGAAGAAGGTGGACCCAACAGGGCAGACTTCAGCAGAGGACAAAGAGTGTGTCCTACTCTGGAAGGTCTTTGACAACAGGCAGCTTCTCAACTTGGGCAAGAAGTTGGAAAGCATAGGTTGAGCTGGGAAGATGGCCTCTTCTACAGTGAACTGACTGAGTCTATCCCTGGGGACTGCAAAAGACTTATAGTGCCCAGTTGTTTTCCCATAGAGTGGTTATTTCCCTGTACGCGGATGATATGGTCTTGTTCCTGCGCCGCTTTGAGGTCAATTTAAATCCGGTTATGTTAGATGTTCAGAAATTTGGGGAGCTCTCTGGCTGAAGGTGAACCCAGGTAAATCTGTGATATTTCCTTTGACGGACGGGCAGGCTCGTTTTCAAGATGAGTGGGGGTTTCAATGGGACATGCTCAGTACACGGTATTTGGGTGTAACGTTGGCTCGATCTAGGGAGCTGGTGTTCCGCAGTAACTATGAGGTGGTGCTTCAGCAGTCTAAGGAAGCGATGCAAAGGTGGGCTTCCCTTCCGCTCAATCTGTATGGGAGGGTTTCTGTGGTCAAGATGGCCATTCTGCCCCGGTTTTTGTATGTGTTTCTTAATGTTCCTATACCGGCGCCTAAGAGTTACTTCCAAGCCCTCAAATCGGCGGTGATTCACTTTCTCTGGGCCGGCAAACAATCGCGGATGGCGTGGGGTACGCTTTCCGCGCCTGTCCGCCGTGGGGGCCTTGCGTTGCCCGAATTTGAATTATATTACTGGGTGGCTCAGGCCAGTTACTTACGGTATTGGTATGGATTGGCGGAGGAGCATAGGCACGTGGAGATAGAATGGTACATTGCGTCCCCGGCTTTGCTACGGTCAGTTATTCTGACGTCTCCGACGCGTCCGGGGGTGATACGCAACATGGTGGAGTTAACATGTAGGGCCTGGTCTCGGTTGGAGCGTACGCCCGCGAATAGTATACTTTACTCGCCGGAGCTCCCGGTCATATTTATCCCTGGTATGCCTGTGACTAGTGAGGCAAGTATGTCGCCATGACTAAGCGGCTGGGTCTGGCTAAGTTTGCAGATTTGTTCCCGAATGGCACATTCCTCACCGTGGAGCAGCTGCGAAATAATGGGGTTTTGTCCGCGTTAGATGTCTTTACATATTACAGGCTTCGGATGGCGCTGAAGCGGCTTTTTCCGACCTTTCCTGGGCAGCCCCCAGTGGCGCAGTTGTTAGTGTGATTAAGGGAGACTTGGATCGAGGGTTTGTCAGGCGGCTTTATGCAGCGGGGATAGAGAGCAGATCGCTGTCTGCATCATCTCCGCGTGTAGAGTGGCAACAGCTGTTGGGGAGGGAGGTTTCGGAAGAAGTGTGGCTATACTGCAGTTCCTGCAGTTGGCCTATGAGATACCTTTGGCTGGTCATTTGAGTTTCAAAAAGACCCAGGAAAGGGTCTCCTTATACTTCTACTGGCCTAAGATGGGTTCAGAAGTTGAAAAATTCTGTAGGAGCTGTCGCACTTGCCAAACCTCTGGCAAGAGTGGAGCCAAGAATGTGGCACCCCTGGTGCCTCTCCCAGTGGTGGGAGTTCCTTTGGAGAAGGTGGGCATCGACATTGTTGGTCCCTTTGACCCTCCCACGTCTTCAGGAAACAGGTTTATCCTGGTTGTAGTAGACCATGCTACTAGGTACCCTCAAGCAATACCTATGAGGACTGTTACGGCTCAGACTGTGGCCAAGGCTCTACTTGGTATTTTTACCAGAGTAGGGTTTCCTAAGGAAGTGATATCCGACAGGGGATCCAATTTTATGTCCCACTACATGCAAGCCATGTGGAAAAACGGTGGTGTCACTTACAAGTTCTCTACAGCCTACCATCCACAGACAAATGGACTGGTAGAGAGATTTAATCGTACTATGAAGAGCATGATAGGTGCTTTAGAGGAACCCCTTAAAAGAAAGCGGGACCTTCTACTGCCATGCCTTTTCTTTGCTTATAAAGAAGTCCCTCAGGAGGGAGTTGGTTACAGTCCCTTTGAACTTCTCTAAGGCCATCCAGTCAGAGGTCCATTGGCCCTGATTAAGGAGGGGTTGGAGAGTACTCCTTCCCCCAAGCTAATCAGAGTGACTGACTATGTGATAGGTCTCCGGAGGAGAATGTCACACATGATGGCAGAAGCTAGTGATAACTTAAAAGCAGGTCCGGCTCTGGTCAAACATTGGCATGACCAGAAGGCCAGCATGGTTGAGTTTACTCAAGGCCAGCTTGTATTAGTTATGGTGCCAACAAGGCAGAGGGCCTTGCAGGACAAATGGATAGGACCCTTCAAGGTTGTGGGCAAACTTGGAGAGGTGAACTATTTGGTGGATTTGGGCAGACCTAAGGAGGCTCCCAGAGCCTTTCGCACCAACCGTTGGAAGGCATATGTCTCGAAACCAGAAGTGGGAGCTTTGCTTCTAGCGTCAGCCGAAGAGGAGGAGGAGAGTGAACCTCTACCTGACCTCCTCAGAGGCCAACCTTTAGATGGGAACATAGAAGGAGTCAATCTCTCTTCTCAACTGACATCTGAACAACAGGAGGAGTGCAAAGTTCTGTTGAATCAGTTTGCCTCCCTGTTTTCACTTTCACCAGGCTCAACCCCTTGGGGCCAGCCGGATATTCTCACTGGTGACTGTTTACCTGTGAAAAGCAGAGGTTACAGAATGTCAGAACATGTGAGATCCCACATCAAAGGAGAGGTCAACAAGATGCTTACTCTCAGGGTTATAGAGCCCTCAATAAGTCCATGTTCTAGTCCAGTTGTTCTAGTACCAATGGCAGGATCCAAGGAGTTGAGATTATGTGTGGACTATAGAGCTCTAAATGTAGTCACCAAGACTGATGCCCATCCTTTGCCAAGGACAGATGAACTGGTGGATAAACTTGGTGCAGCCCAGTACTTCATTAAATTTGATCTGACGTCAGGCTATTGGCAAATAGTCCTGACAGACCATGCCAAGGAGAAAACTGCATTCTCAACCCCAGCAGGCCTCTACCAGTTTAAGGTTATGCCTTTTGGATTAAAGAATGCACCTGCTACATTCCAAAGGATGGTCAATCAAGTTCTGAATGGGATGGAGGACTTCTGCATGGCATACTTGGATGACATTGCAATGTTCAGCCCTACTTGGAAAGAACATGTTGATCACTTAGGGTGTGTTTTGCAGGCTCTTGAGCAGGCCCATCTGACCATAAAGGCAAGGAAATGTCAAATTGGTCAGAGCAAAGTGGCCACCTTGGTCTTGAGGTCAGAGGAGGTGAAATAAGGCCATTGCCTAGCAAAGTACAAGCTGCACAAAAGTGGGCCACCCCTACTACTCTACTCAAACCCAAGTGAGAGCCTTCCTAGGTCTCACTGGGTACTACAGGAATTCCATAGAGAACTATGGGACCATAGCTTCTCCCTTGAATGTGATCTCCTCTCCAAAATTCCCTAAAAAGATTAGATGGAATGAGGAGTGCACACACGCCTTTGAAAACCTGAAAAAAGTCAAGCTTCAGTCCTAAGAGCTCCTGATTATCACCAACCCTTCATTGTGCAGACAGATGCATCCAGTACAGGTATAGGGGCAGTCCTTAGTCAACAGGATGAGAAAGGTAGGGAGCACCCCATTTGCTTCATCAGTAGGAAACTGAAGGAACCAGAAACAAGGTGGGCAACCATAAAGCGTGAATGTTTTGCCATTGTGTGGTCTTTGAAGAAGTTTAGACCATACTTGTATGGATCTACTTTTGTGATTCAGACAGACCACCAACCCTTGAGATGGTTATTTTAAATAGCCTTGGTATTGTTTTAGGCTATTGTCATGACCGCAGCCTCCAAGGAGTCAGATTTAGCCCAACTGCCTCGGAAGCTGGGTCACAACTTCATTTTCAGGCACCCATCGGCTCCCATAGGGGCCTTATGGACCTTGTCCTGGCGCCAGTGGCGCCAGGCTCATAAGGGGACCCAGTCCCGGCACAGGACGTGCCGGGCTCATGATGGCAGGAATGGTGCTTGGGTGGACCTACCGGCTGCAGACCATGCTGCTCACTCACCTGCAGGATGAAATCCTCATCCATCCATGACTGGAACTACTTTACCTTCTGGGTGTGGCCAGCACCACTCCCTGGGACTGGATACTGGAACTATTCTGGAAGCTGGGACTTCTTACCTGGGCGAGGCTGCTGTGGAAGGAGACACCTAAGCACTCCAGTAGGACTATTTAAACCACGCCCGATCAGAGCAACGTGCTTCGCGTTATTCTGCAATAGCAGCAAGACGCTCACCATGTCAGCTCCAGAGAATCTTCAACTTCTGCATCTAGGGAAGAGAAATCCGTAATCTTACCTTCTGAAATACCATCTTCGTCTTCTGCAGCATCTGAGAAGGGAAAAGAACACCAGGTTTGCACGAGATAAAAACCAGCGCAGCTCTTACCCAATCCATCGGTGCATCTCAAGCCACGGGCTGCAGCTTTCCATTTTTTCGGCACCCTGTGGAAGCAAGGACATTGGTTAGTAACCATCTTGAAACTTTCCCTACCGGCGCTGCATTCTTCTCGCCTCCGCCGACGCTGCTACTCGCATCTACAAAACAAAACGACATCATTAAGAAATACAAACTCCATCCATACGCACGTGTTTTGGGCAGCTCTCATCTATCTCAATCCTCGGCGCATTCCTCGACATCTATTTTTTCCACCCAGCTGCTTCTGCAACCTGAAAAAGGAAAAGAGACATTAAGAAGTGCTTTAAACTTCGAATTGACATTTTCTACTTACTTGCCTGCAATTCCTTCGCCGTTCCATCGCTCTCCGGACCTCCATATTCAAGCAACCGCTGTTCGTGCTGCTAACGACGGCCTAGCTTCAAATCTTCATCCTCTGCAACCAAGAGGCTGGACAATTAACCAGTGAAGTAACTGGCTTCGGCGCCCCTGCACAGACGCAGGATGGAGAGCTCCGCTTTCACCTATATAAGGTGAGCACGTTAAAGCCTACGAACTACTTGGGGAGTACCAGGAAGGGGAGTCAGCTTGCCCAGTCAGGCTTATATATCCTATTAACCCCTTGCTCTCCTAATTGCAGACACCTCACCCTTCAGATCAAGATCTCAGTGAGGAGAGGGCCTTTCCAGGGTGGCATTCGAGGCCTGCGCGTGACCCTAGAAGACTCCGAGAACCCCCAGCCCAGACCTGCGCCTCCGAGGGATTCAGGTGAGCGTTACAGAACGCGAAGCCTACCGCAATATTCCCACCCAGGCGCAATGGAAACCTCGGACACAGATCAACTGGCTCAATTGCTTGGGGAACTAAGGGCAGAAGTACACGCATCTCGCCAGGAAACAAACGCTTTACGAAGGGAGTTGATCCTTGCCAAAGAACGGACTGATGATCTGGCCAGACAGTTGCTACAGGCTCAAGCGGGACAGACGCCACTGCCTCCCTATGGAGGGGGCGGCCCTCCTACAACCTCAAGTAATCCGGTGCAAATTAATCTGCCAGGGAATGTGCCTTTGGCCCCGCCCGAACGTTTTTCCGGTGAACCAAAGCGATATGCAGTATTCATCAATCAATGCCGCTTGCACTTTCTGTGTAGACCCGCCGCATTCCCAACGGACCAAGCCAAGGTAGCGTTTGTACTTTCCTATCTTAGCGGTAGTGCTGCAGACTGGTCCATTCCTCTCGTGACACAGGATGACCCGCTCCTCTATAACTTTCAAGACTTTCAGACCATTATGGAAAAGTTGTTCGCAAGACATTCGCAGGGGCAGGCCTTGGACAATGAACTCCTGTCACTCAGACAAGGTAATCAGGATCTCCTGGCTTACATAGCGTCCTTTAATAGACTGGTGGTTGAGACCAGGTGGCCTGAAGATAAGAGAATCACGCTCTTCTACAGAGGTCTACGTGGGGAACTTAAAGACGTTTTAGCTCAGGTGGTGTATCCGCCGCAAGACTGTTCAGATTATATCGACCTAGTGGTCCAATTAGATCATCGGCTACAGAACAGGAAGACCGATCGATCCAGATTTGAAACCCGGGTACTTTCAAGACCTCAGAGCTCCGCTAAAGGGAATGACTCCGTGGAACCAATGCAAATAGGAGTAGTAAAAGGACCATTAACCCAGAAAGAACGGGAAAGAAGAAGGCAATTACAGTTGTGCCTATACTGTGGGAATTCTGGACATTTCCTTCGTGATTGCTCAGTGAAACCGGTCAAGAAGACCGTAGGAGCTTCTGATAAAACTGCTGAGAAACTGGAATCGGGAAACGACCTCGCCCGACAAGCGTAGAGGTCCGCTTGCCGAGCGTTAGAACCAGTTCCTTGACCTCGCATTTGGTAATGCCCATGGTCCTCATATGTCCCAATAGACCAGATCGCATGCATGCTATCAAAGTATACATCGATAGCGAAGCAATCGGTAATTATGTGGACCACGACTTGGCTACCAGGATGGATCTTCCCCTACGTCCCAAGATGGTAAAGGACGTAATCACTACAGTGGATGGTACTGAAATAGCTTCCGGACCAGTTTCTCATACCACCATGGAGGTAACGTTGTTATGTCAAGGTGGACATCGGGAGAAGATCGTGTTTGATGTAATCAAGGCCCCGCAGTTTCAGGTGATTCTGGGAATGCCTTGGTTGGAAAAACACAATCCTCAGATAAACTGGCGAGCCAAGGTGATTCGGTTTCCAGAATGCTCTTCAACCTGTTATCCTCAGCCCGAAATCAAGCTAGCAGCCATCACTTCCGAGGACCCCCGATTACCTCTAGAATACCAAGAGTTCAGCGACGTCTTTCAGAAAGATCAAGCCAACACCCTGCCTCCACATCGGTCATACGACTGCCAGATAGACCTGATACCTGGGTCCACCCCTTCGTGCAGTAGAATATATGCCCTCACTGAACCAGAAAACCTCCATCTCAGGCAATACTTGGACCAGTACTTGGCTAACGGATTCATCCGCCCCTCGAAATCCCCGGCTTCCTCAGCTTTGTTCTTCGTCCCGAAAAAGGAAGGTGACCTAAGAACGTGTATCGATTATCGCGCCCTGAACCTGATTACAGTCAAAAACCGATACCCGTTGCCCTTGATTCCTGAATTATTGGACCAGGTAAAAGGGGCCTGCATATACACAAAGTTAGACCTCAGAGGAGCTTACCATTTGGTACGCATTAAGGAGGGCGACGAATGGAAGACGGCCTTTCGCACTAAATATGGATTATTTGAGTATCAAGTAATGCCTTTCGGACTATGTAACGCACCGGCCGCTTTCCAGTTTTTCATGAATGATGTCCTCAGAGAACTTATTGATGTGTGCGTAGTCGTTTATATTGACGACATCCTGGTATACTCAGCCTCAGAATCTGATCATCGTAGACACGTCACAGCGGTTTTACATAGACTTCGCCAACACCGCTTGTTTGCTAAACTGGAGAAGTGCACCTTTCACGCAAAGGAAGTGGAATTTTTAGGGTTCATCTTATCACCCAACGGAGTTCACATGGACTCAAGAAAAGTGGATGCTATCACCAAATGGCCTTCCCCAACTTCCGTGAAAGGTGTGCAGAGCATGCTGGGCTTCGCTAATTTTTATCGAAGGTTCATTCCTGAATTCTCTCGGGTAGTCCAACCTATCACGGCTCTTCTGAAAAAGAATAAAAAATTCGAGTGGACTCCAGAAGCCAAACAAGCCTTCCGAGAATTAAAAGCTAAATTTATCTCTGCTCCAGTCTTAAGGCATCCCCGTCCAGAACTTCCCTACATCGTCGAGACAGATGCTTCCAGTCTTGCAATGGGGGCGGTGCTGTCACAAAGAGACCCCGAAACGCACCAGTTACACCCTGTAGCCTTTTGGTCTCGCAAATTTTCGGCTCCTGAAATCAACTACACAATTACGGACAAAGAACTCTTGGCAATTAAGTCCGCCTTTAAGGCCTGGCGGCATTATCTTTTGGGAGCCCGGCACACAGTAACTGTAATCACGGATCACCGTAACCTCCAGTACCTGAAGTCAGCTAAAGCTCAATCTTCGAGGCAACTACGCTGGGCTTTATTCTTCGCAGAATTCGATTTTGTAATCACATTTCGACCAGGCGTTAGGAACGGAAAAGCAGACGCCCTTTCCCGGATAGGGGTAGACGAATTTACAGCTAATCCGGAGCCGGTGCCAATAATTCCTGAACAAAAGATACTATGAGTAATCAACACATCATCCCTCGAAGAGATTAAAGCAAGGGTCAATCAACTCATAACTCCCGAAGATTCATCGAATTGGCAATTGAAAGGAAAGGATTTTACAATAGATCAGAACCTACTGTATTTCCAAGGAAGACTATTCTTACCCTGCGCTGATTTACAAAAACAGGTCATCACCTGCTACCATGATTCTCTAATGGAAGGACATCCTGGAGTTGCCAAAACCTCAGAGAAAATTAAAAGGCATTTTTGGTGGCCATCCTAGAGGAAAGATGTTAAGGAGTTTGTGGCTTCTTGTGGTATCTGCGCACAAAACAAGAGTCAGAAGGAAAAACCAGCAGGATTATTACGTCCAATAGACATTCCACCAGGCCCTTGGCACACGCTCTCGATGGATTTTATCACGGATTTACCCCCTTGCTCCGGATACAACACAATTCTAGTGATCGTGGACCTTTTTTCAAAAATGGCTCATTTTATCCCATTGAAGGGTTTACCTACAGCTTCCATTCTAGCCCGAGAATTTCTTGAAAACATTGTCCGGTTGCACGGTTTCCCTTCAGTACTAATCTCTGACCGAGGGAGCCAATTCATTTCCCATTTTTGGCGGAGTTGTTGTCGTTTAGCACAGATTGATGTACGACTTTCCACCAGCCATCATCCTCAAACCGATGGGCAGACTGAGAGAACTAACCAAACTCTGGAACAATATCTGCGCTGCATGTTGCATCAATCCGAGGGTACTTGGAAGGATGTCCTTTGGATTGCTGAATACGCTTACAATAATTCAATCCATTCTGGGACAGGAAAAACCCCTTTTTTCCTGCTGTATGGAAGTCATCCTCGAACCTCAAATCTGGACCCACCTCAAGCTCTCGGAACACCTGCTGTTGACCATCTGCATTCGACGATAACTCAAGCATTTAAAGAAGCCACAGCTCAGCTTCAACGAGCTAAAGAATCATACAAAAAAGGAGCAGACCAACATCGAAAAGAGGCTCCTCAATATCAAAAAGGAGATCAAGTCTGGCTGTCCACTAAACATTTATCTTTAAAAGGACCACTCACCTTCAACCCAAGATATTTAGGACCCTACTCGATCACGGCCGTGATTAACCCAGTGGCTGTCAAACTAGAATTACCTACTCGAATGAAGATACATCCTGTCTTCCATGTTTCTCTCCTGAAACCTGTGCAACCCGGAACCCGTTTTACTAAACCTCCTGAGCCAATCCAAGTTGACGGAGAACCCGAATTTGAAATTCGAGACATCTTGGACTCCAAAATTTCCAAATCAAGACTATACTACCTGATTGATTGGAAGGGATATGGACCCCAGGAGAGATCTTGGGAACCCTCAGAATATGTACATGCACCTCGTTTAGCCCGAAAATTTCATCGGGCTTTTCCCAACAAGCCAAAACCGCCGGAAAAGACAAGCTTGGGAGGGGCCTTGAGGGGGGGTACGGTCATGACCGCAGCCTCCAAGGAGTCAGATTTAGCCCAACTGCCTCGGAAGCTGGGTCACAACTTCATTTTCAGGCACCCATCGGCTCCCATAGGGGCCTTATGGACCTTGTCCTGGCGCCAGTGGCGCCAGGCTCATAAGGGGACCCAGTCCCGGCACAGGACGTGCCGGGCTCATGATGTAAGGAATGGTGCTTGGGTGGACCTACCGGCTGCAGACCATGCTGCTCACTCACCTGCAGGATGAAATCCTCATCCATCCATGACTGGAACTACTTTACCTTCTGGGTGTGGCCAGCACCACTCCCTGGGACTGGATACTGGAACTATTCTGGAAGCTGGGACTTCTTACCTGGGCGAGGCTGCTGTGGAAGGAGACACCTAAGCACTCCAGTAGGACTATTTAAACCACGCCCGATCAGAGCAACGTGCTTCGCGTTATTCTGCAATAGCAGCAAGACGCTCACCGTGTCAGCTCCAGAGAATCTTCAACTTCTGCATCTAGGGAAGAGAAATCCGTAATCTTACCTTCTGAAATACCATCTTCGTCTTCTGCAGCATCTGAGAAGGGAAAAGAACACCAGGTTTGCACGAGATAAAAACCAGCGCAGCTCTTACCCAATCCATCGGTGCATCTCAAGCCACGGGCTGCAGCTTTCCATTTTTTCGGCACCCTGTGGAAGCAAGGACATTGGTTAGTAACCATCTTGAAACTTTCCCTACCGGCGCTGCATTCTTCTCGCCTCCGCCGACGCTGCTACTCGCATCTGCAAAACAAAACGACATCATTAAGAAATACAAACTCCATCCATACGCACGTGTTTTGGGCAGCTCTCATCTATCTCAATCCTCGGCGCATTCCTCGACATCTATTTTTTCCACCCTGCTGCTTCTGCAACCTGAAAAAGGAAAAGAGACATTAAGAAGTGCTTTAAACTTCGAATTGACATTTTCTACTTACTTGCCTGCAATTCCTTCGCCGTTCCATCGCTCTCCGGACCTCCATATTCAAGCAACCGCTGTTCGTGCTGCTAACGACGGCCTAGCTTCAAATCTTCATCCTCTGCAACCAAGAGGCTGGACAATTAACCAGTGAAGTAACTGGCTTCGGCGCCCCTGCACAGACGCAGGATGGAGAGCTCCGCTTTCACCTATATAAGGTGAGCACGTTAAAGCCTACGAACTACTTGGGGAGTACCAGGAAGGGGAGTCAGCTTGCCCAGTCAGGCTTATATATCCTATTAACCCCTTGCTCTCCTAATTGCAGACACCTCACCCTTCAGATCAAGATCTCAGTGAGGAGAGGGCCTTTCCAGGGTGGCATTCGAGGCCTGCGCGTGACCCTAGAAGACTCTGAGAACCCCCAGCCCAGACCTGCGCCTCCGAGGGATTCAGGTGAGCGTTACAGCTATCTTAGTAGCCTCGAACTTAAACCTCTGGACCATATTTACTTTTATACGGTTCGGGCTGGGATTATTCGCCATTTCTTTTTGTAAAAGTCTTTCTCCTGTTTTACTCTGTGCGCCAAACCAGGTTTGGTTCCTTTGTTCACCGACCTTTCGCGGGCTTCTGCACAGAAGCCCTCCTTTGGCACCTGAATGTCTGAGGTGGACAGGATGTGAGGGAGGGGTTTGAGACTCCCTGCACAGGGTCTCCTTGGAGACCCATGTCGCACACTGGTATGAATGGCTGTGGTGACTGTGCCGGCGGGACAGCCACTCTGCTGTGTGATTGACAGCCAGGCTGTGTGAACTGGGGAAAACTGCATAAAAAGCAGGTCTCTGTGACTGAGAAGGCAGAGTCGCCACTGGATCGAGAGAACCAAAGAGAAGCTGACAGAAGGCCTCTACCACGACTGACCCCCCGGTGAAGCCCTGCTGCGGGTCCGAATCTTTAAACTTCGATGACAGGGAAGATCTACAAGGAATCTTCTCCCCCTGAGCTGGTGGGACCAACCAGTTCACCAAACTGCAAGCCCGACCTCCCTCCTCTGGTGGAATTTGCTGTGCACAGCTACAGTGAACCGGATAGCCAGGAGGAACGGACCCTGCTGTTCAGTTTTAAGGAGCGCACCTTTTATTCGTTGCTTTGCTCTACACTGGTTTCTTCCCTGGGCAGTGCAGGACCCTCCATTCTTCCTATTTTGTGTCAGTCCGACAGGCGCTTCAGGAACCGTGAGCCTGCAGGACTTGCCAGGAACGTCTGCCTCAGCTACAGCCTTCTTCTCCATTTAAGGTACTGTTCAAATTTGGTCGTTTGTTCCGTCCGACTGCGGTAAAAGTGTTTGAAATCTTTTGCCAATCCGAGGGCTTGTCCTTCTCTATTCTTTAAAGTAACTTTTCATCTGACCAACTTCGTTCTGAACTCTTGGCAAATACTTAACCGCAAACTACTCTGAACTGTGTGATCCTCTGCAAATACTTTGGCCCATTGACTTTGGCCCTGGCCTCTTGATTTGATTTCCTCACTGTTGTTTCTTTTTCTAGATTGCCCTGCTTACTTACTTGTTGGTGCTGCTCAACTTTTGTCTAACTTTGTCTTTCCCTCCCTTTTAAATTACTGGAGTGCCATTTTGCTCACACTTCATTTTGAGCTTAACTTGTCCAGAATTGGGTGTGGTTTAGTGTATTAAGATTGTGATTTTTCAACTGCTTGATAATAGTGAAATGTTATACAACTGATGTGTAAATAAATGTATATTCTTTCACTCAGAAACCTTGAGTCAGTGTTTGTTTGTACCATAGTAATTGCTGTCCTTTGTGTGACTATTGATACTGCTCACTTTACTCTTGAGATAAGTCTGGATGCTCAGCCATCGCTACCACTTTACTGTGTAGTACGGGCTTGTACCAAAGGTGAATTTGTACTGTCACTTGTAGTCTTAATAGTGTGTGGTCTTCCCAAAGGGTACTGCATATGATTCTGCCTAACATCCGATTCCTGCCAAAACTTGTAAGGAAGGAAGGCACCCAAACTTTATCACAATGGCCAACTCCAAAAATGGATATCCCTAACTTAAGAGGTCCAGCCCTACGAAGATTGGAGTCTTGTGCTCAATGTTATGTTTGTCCGTAAAAGCGCTCGATGATGCGAAAGGTTCACAAGGAACAAACTTCATGGGAAGTAAAAGTTTAGATAGTCGCTGTCACTATCATGGCTCTATTTCCTTCTGTGAGGTAAGAAGGAATTTGCCAGAGATGACGAGTGGTGTAGGTACAACTTGCACTAATATTACCAACGTGTTTTTCAAAGTTTAAATTCCTATCAAAGAACACTCCCAGGGTTTTAACAGAGCTGGCGACCTGAATAGTGCCCCCCACCCCACTAGAAATGACTCATATTGTGGTCCAAGAGTTTTCAATTTGGCCGTACCGCTGACAATCAAGATCTCCTTCTGCCTCGTATGAGCCTGTAAGTTCCAAGATGATCTGGGTGTTGGCCGCATAGTTTGCAAAGTTGACACCCAGATCGGACTCCCTTGGAACAGGTCAGGGAGGGGTTCAGATTCCTCTTCCTCTCTGTCTGATGCCAAGAGCAGAGCAGCCATTTCCAGCCTAGGGATGAATGCCTTCAGCCTATTTACATGGAACACTTTTGGGGCTTGGCCATGCCTTCCAAGGTCCACTAAATAGTTCACCTCACCAAGTTGCTCCACAACTTTGTAAGTGCCTGACCACTTATCCTTTAGGGTCCTAGGCCTTATGGGATTCAAGACCAGGACTTCTTGACCAGGGGTAAAGTGTGCAGTTGAAGCCTTCTGGTCATACCAATGTTTGACCAAGGCCTGACCAGCCTTCAACTTGTCACTGGCCCGAGCCATCAGTAAGACCAGTCTCTTTCTCAATCCCAGCACATAGTCCACTACATAGTCCACTACATTTTTAGTGACTGTAGGAGTGGGGAGCTCCAATCCTATAGCTAGGTGTCCCCTGACAGGGTGACCAAACAGAAGTTCAAAGGGACTAAAACTAACCCCTTGTTGAGGGACCTCTCTGTAGGCAAAGAGTAAGCATGGTAAAAGGAGATCCCACGTTCTTCCCTGGGGTTCCTCAACAGCACCAATAATGCTTTTGAGAGTGCTATTAAACCTCTCAACTAAGCCATTTGTTTGTGGATGATAAGCTGATGAAAACATACAGGAGAGCCCCCACTCCTTCTCAATGGCTTGCATATACTTGGACATGAAATTACTGCCTCTGTCAGACACAACTTCTTAAGGGAAGCCAACCCTAGTGAATATGTCAAGTAAAGCCTTAGCAACTGACCAGACAGTTACTGTCTTCATTGTGATGGCTTCAGGATATCTTTTGGGATGGTCATCTAACACCAGAATAAACCTGCTGCCAAAGGATGTTTGAAGATCAAGGGGACCAACAATGTCAGTCCCTTTCCTCTCAAATGGTATACTCACTACAGGGAGTGATACCAATGGAGCCTGAATTGTTGTGCCACTTTTCTTCCAGAGATTTGGCAAGTAACACAATCCCTGCAGTGACCTTCTACCTGGACCCCCATCTTGGGCTGTAGAAGTGCATGGCCAACCTCTCCTTAGTCGTATTGATACCAAGATGGCCTGCAAGGGTAACCTCATGTACCAACTGCAGGAGGAAGGGTCTCACTTGAAGGGGGACCACCAACCTCCTATGGTCTCCTTCAGTGGACTTTGTGGGCTCACTATGTAGTAGTCCACTTTCCCAATAAATTCTGTTTCCCTGGAGGCTTACCCTCATGCTGGGAACGGGCCTGTCTCATAAGGCCTTTCAAAGATGCTTGTTTACTCCTTTACCCTTGGGTTTCACCCAGGGCCATCTTAATCACTTTTGGGGCCCGGGGAACAGATACCTGTGGGGTCCCACTCGCCCAAACCAAAAGCATTAAGGGATCTGAATATCTGGTCGCAACCCCCCTCATCACGATCACCTCTCCTAGCTGTATGTTACCTCACAAAATATGCAGAGGTACTACCTTTCAGTCCCATTACCCTCTTCATTCTTGCTGTAATCAGAATTATAAAGAAGTAGCATTTCAAAGACACCATTAGCAGTCCACAATAAGGGTACTTCTGTAGTAGCATAGGTACAGGACATTTTCTCAGTAGCAGCCACAAGGAAGCTACACTGGCCATAGTATGAATGCAGGACACAGATCCCATGAAAGCATTGCACATAATCCAGAATAGACAGACTATTTAGAGATTATTTGCCTCACAGAATGCAAAAGAGATGAAGCATGGATACGAGAGACCCACTGGAAGCAAGGAGAAAGGTCCACCTAGAATTGCATACATACTGGATGAAGATTAGAAGCTACTAGGAAGGTGTCCCTATCCAGACAGGTTTGAGATTAAAGGGCATTTTTTTTCAAGTCGTTTTACCATTGGAGAGCACAGAAACAAGTGGTTGTGGTGTGAAATATATAAATGAGCACTATTATTATAGGGGCGGTAACACTGTAGCCATTGAAATCATGTGTGTGGCTTTTTTGAAGACCATACACTGAGAACGAAATCACTCTGAGCGGTGCCATTTTTTTAAATGTTTGGGGCCTGGCAATTTGGACAAGTTAGGCAATATGAGATTAAATGAGATGAGGATCACACATTGGTTATGCTGGGATTCATTATTCCCATTCTGCAATTTCTGCTAGTTTAATTTCCGGATCTTACCATAAAGTGAAATAATCTACTTTTATACAAGCAACTTGGAAAGTACACAACTCACATAACCCAACATGACAGTGTTTTTAAAACTACATTTTATAGAAGCGTTTAATGAAAAATGTGGCTGATTCTACCTTAATTTCCTTCATCATCAAGGAAAGTATTTAAGTATCAGCATGCTAATTGATGTGATCTTAAAAGATTTTATCTGGGTTTCACTTTTGTATTTTAAAGCTTTAAATATTCCCAAAACACAGGCTTATGAAATTTTTATTTATTTATAAACGCACAGATAACCCTGTCCATTGTAAAAAAAAAAAGAAAAAAAAAAGAAAAACCTTTTTTTGTCAATTGAGCAGACTTTAAAAGATGCTTGCCAGAGGCCTTCAATATCTGGTCTGTTTTCTTCTGTGTAGAAACCCTTCCACTGAAATTACCTATATAAAAAGATCAGGTAATGCGCTAAACAATGCTATCCAGCAGTTAATAAGGCAAACCTTTTCACAGAAGACAGCACAGTACTGTCCGTTTTATAAATGATTTGTCCAGGATGACTGTATCATCTGCTGACAAAGCCAAGACATGCGAATGAACGTCTTGGTTTCACAATCTTGAATTAACACTTTATGCTCATTGTTAGGGGTGGCTGCCTGGGCTTAACAACCACCTATCTGAGGAAACCGACTTCTGATTTCTAGACTTTAACCATACTGAAGCTGTTTGTTTTTATAGCAACTGGTATCTGGTGCAGGTGCATTGCTGTTAATAGCACATGATGTGCTACAAAGCAAAGTACATAGACATGCAGGTTTTCAACTTCAGACTTAGGAAAGGCTGAGTCAGCCTTTGTGGAATTTGGTTTTGTAATCTTGCATATGAAAAAAGATCTCAGCAATGAGTGCTTAACACACTGAGCTATCTTTTTCACCATCGCAGCACTGAAATGTATCAATATGCATTTCAACTTTGGCTGTTGCACATGATCGATAGGGTCCCCACAGAAAGGTAAAAATACTAAAGGAGCTGTTATTGTGGACGCACAAACTATGTATGCACAGTGAACAAAGAAAGCATTACAGGATGAATTCATCAGAGCAGAATGTTCTTGTCAACAACAGACAAGCAATAGGTTTAGCCTGAACAGCAGCCTGTGCAATATCCTAACATATGCCATTTGTGTTTGCTCAACAATGGAAACTGGTTTCTAAAGATAATGCAGCCTTGTGGGGGCCCCCTCCAAGGTGGGGGCCCGGGGCAAGTGCCCTTTTGCCCTCCCATAAAGACGTCTCTGGTTTCTCCTTTGGCTTTGTCTCAGCCTTGGACTTGGCCAGTGCAGCCTTTGTTTGAGACCTAGTGCAGGGTCTCTCTGCTGTGTCTCCCACAAGACCCAAGTCTCTGAGATCATTTCCCAGCAGTACTCTCCCAGATACTTTCCTCTGAACACTTACTAGGTTTCCTGACTACTGAACCATTCACAGCTAGAGTTACAGCAATAACTGGAAACCTGAGAGGGGGACCATCAGCTAACTTAGTGGGCATCGGAGGGGCTCTGGCCAGCTCCTCTGAATTTTCGAAAGTGGAATCCACTATAGTTCTGCTGGCCGAGGTTTCTACAACCATCCACCAGGACACTATCCTTGAAGTAATGCTTGGTATTGTCAGGGATGGGGGCATAAGCCTCAGACACTCTAGGTACCCAGGATCCCAGGGAAACTAAAACTACTTCTGACCCTATCACACAGGGGAAGGAGTCAGAAGAGAGGGATGCCCCTGTGAGTATTTCTTCCTCCTAATGGTGGAAGGACAGATTCAAGATTTGGACCTTTCATTTGCTGTCCCCCTTCATTTGGTAATTTGCTCCACAGGCCACATAAAATCCACTGGGTCTTGGGACATAGGGAGGCTTAGTATAACCAGAGTTGTGTGTGGGATGATTAGTCCCACTACACAGTACATGGTCATGTGACTTACCCTTTTTATGTTCCTTTTGGGATGAAGGTTTGTCAGTGGAACCACTTTCCTTCTCTTTCTGCTTCGTCCGCTCTTCCTTTTCAGAAGCAGGCCTGTCCTTATGGGACACCCTGTGGGATACCCATACATCTGCTGCAGTTTCTGACTTCTTAGGATCTAACTCCTTAGAGTCAGCTAGATGCTGCTTAAGCTCAGGGCAACATGAGGCAAAAACATGTTCCAGCATGACCAAATGGATCATGCCTTCAAAAGTGGTAACTTTAGAGCCTTCCACCCATCCATTCAAGTTATTTTAAGATTCAGTTACATGTGTGACCCAAGTACTACCTTCTCTTTTCTTGTACTCCCTGAATCATTTCAAGTATTGGGCAGGAGTCTTCCCAAACTTTAAAATCAAGGTTTGCTTCAATTTTGCAAAGTACTTTCTCTCAGTCTTGGACATTTTCACATTGGCACTGCAGCCAGAGTGGAGCAGTCTACTGAGCAACCATGCAATCTTATCAGTATCTACTACTTATTGCACTTAACAAGCATACTCAAAAGCATTCAACCAGTACATGATGTCATTTTTCTCATCATATACACTAAGCGGATCTTTAGGAAATCTAGGATGTGAGGAGGAACCAGAACCATTTCCATATCCCCTTGAGGAGCCGTTGGCAGCTTGAAGCTTGCCGACTCCAACTGATGACCCCTATCTTTCTGTATTTCCAATGTTTCCATCTCCAGCTTAGCCATGTTAAACTCAAGTTCTTTTTCTCTCAGCCTAAGCTTCTGTCTATTGGAATCTAACACAGCCTCAGCTTCAGAGGAAATAGTGGACACAAGGGATTGAGCATCCGCATCCTCATCCTCTCTCTCTATGATGGCAGCAACAGGCACATCATGACTATTACTGGGAGTAGCCTCTGCACTTTCTGCACCATCATAAGAGGGAAGAGGTACAATCCTACTTTCTTGCCAATCAATATTTGGATTAGCTCAGCTTTTGTGCCCGAGGAAGTGATGCCTCTTTCTGCACATAGCCTTCTTAATGTTTCTGATTTAGAAGGACTCAAAAGAAATAGCAGTAACTGATTCCATTTTATAGGTTAAGTGGTTTACAACTACTGGCTAACAAAAGTCACTGTGTTACTGTGTGTATGTAATCCAGTGCCACAACATTGTGCAACACCCAAGTACCTCAGCACTTATCCCACCGCTGTCCACCAATTTGTTAGAATTAATTTCTGAACTCTGCTCTGGTGAAAAGATGTTCAGGATGTTACCCTAGTTTAGTGAAACAGGGGACATTTCTGTAAGGTTAGCCTGGACAATTCAAGGTAGCTTGGAGAGCAGTCAAGGCTAAGTCTAAGTGATCTGAGGTCTTGGATGAGCACACACAGAAGGCCAAAAATTACTCTTAGACAGTAGTATATCATAAATATACAATTTATTAGACCCAGAACAAACCCAGGTGAATAATGAAGCCAGTAATAACACTACTTAAACACACACTAGGTAAAATATATATAAATCACTTTTGGTCAATGCGGTAAAGTGTGGATTCCAGCCAAAACCTGTAAGGAGGGAAGGCACACATACTTTATCACAATGGCCAACTCCAGAAATGGATGTCCCTAACTTAAGAAGTCCAGTCCTACAAGGATTGGAGTCTTGTGCTCAATGTTATGTTTGTGCGTAAAAGCGCTTGTTGATGCGTAAAGTTCACAAGGGACACACTTCATGGGAAGGAAAAGATAGAATAGGACCCTGGAGTGTGAGGAATTCAGTTCGAAGAGTCAGAGGCGGGTCTGCTATGGAGAACAAAGCTGTCCACAACTTTTAGATGACTATAGGGAGGAAGACCCACCCAAGTCAAGGCAAGGACCAGAAGGGATCAGAAGGGATCCTTTGTGCGTAAAAACAATATGGATGAACTAGGGGCCACTGGTAAGTGGTATGATTACTCACCGCCCTTAGCTCACTGCGGGTTCAAACTTGGCAGGTTTGAAGAAGGTCGCCCGGGCTACGACATCTCCTCATTCGTTACGATTCAAAGCACACATGCGCTGCACACATGCGCTGCGGGTGCAGATGCAGGTCTGATTTACATCAGGAGTTGGATCTCTCGTCACAAATGCAGGACAAAGGAAGCACCGATGCAGTTTGTCTCAGGACACTTAAAGAAAGGCCGGAAAGTCACCAGCAGCGACCGCCACTGTCGTACAGTGATGCAGGATCACCCAAGTTTCACAGACTGACGCACTCTTCTCTGTCGCAGCCTAAAGCAGTAGGGATGATGAGATTTGGCAAGAAGGTGCTTCGCATTGTGAACTAGGGTTCTCCCAAAGCTTGAGCCAAATCTTCATATAGCAACGCTCCAGCATGGGTGCCAAGGTACAAGCTGGTCAGTGCACTGGAGGGCCCAGGGACACTTCCGAGAATGCTTGTTTGCAGGGCACCACAGAGCTGTTGGGAGTGATTGGTCCCACCACTCAAAAGGGTAGAAGCATCTTTGGAGGTCTTCGGAGAACAGCAGCCTAAGAGTGCCAGACCTTCTCTGCGCTGTTCTGGGCACTCCTTGGATCTGCTTCACTTCTCTGGATACTTGACTCCATGAATAGGTCAATTCGGACCTATGGGGGATCTGCAGGTCTTCACTCAGAGCCCCTCCTCATATCCTAAAGTCCAGTGATTGCTCGCACCCTGCTGGCCAATGAGGAGATCTGCCCACTCATGCATGCTTGCACTGACGCCGTCGGGACCACTGCGGGTCTCATGCTCTTGTGTACACCAGTCATCCTGGCACCAGTAGCGTGGATTGGGACCAGACAGTCCCAGCCTACTTCCTGGGTACCCACCCGTGACATGCATTAGCCTGTGAAAAGCACCAGCTTTCGCAGTAGAATGCATGCCCAAATAAGGACTCCCCGAGTCACAAAGAGCAAGGGGAAGGGCAACAGAAAAAATGACGAAAGGAGAGGACAAAAGACCTTGTGGCACGGCCATGACAGGCAGTAGCTACAGTCATGAACCATGTGCGGCTCAGTAAAAGTTTATAAAAATACATGAAAATGCTTCTGCTGCCACCAGTCTTCTCCTAGGCACATTATCCATTTACCAAAAAATGCTTAAGGGATATCTGGGCCCAAAGAAACAACAAAAGAACCCCAGTGCGCGGCACTGTAATGTACTTTGCACACTGAAATACAGGTGCCAAAAGTCGCAACAAACTCATAAGACTAAGCGAAACAATGTTTCCTAGTACTGACTGTCAGAATGACAAGTCAATTTCCCCAGAACGATCAACGAAAGCCCAGTGGAGCGCATCTCAAGGCTGTGCTTTACTGGCAAATGTAAGCACAGGAGACTGAAACAAAAGGAAGAAGCTTGGGGGTTCCACAAATATAGAGGTAAAACAGCAGTCAGTGAAATTTCTTTTTTTTTTTTTAAACTTCAATTTTTATTCAGGTTTACAAAACAGTTTATGAACGTTCCCAAGCCCCCCACCCACTCCCATACCCCACCGCCCCAACTTGTGCCCACCCCCCCGACCCCGTGTCCAAACCAAGTCTGTTGTTCCGGGAGACTCTTAACTTACTCTCCCTCTCTACGAATGTGATGCAGCTAGTGTCCGTAACTCCTATAGGCCTGAAGCCGCCTTGCCCCGGGTACCGGGCATCCCTGTCCTTTGTAGCACAGCGCTCGGTCTGATTCGCCCCGTTGAGTCCGAGTTCCCCATCCAGGATTCAATGGACGTCCCATCCCCAGGATTGTTGTACTCCAAGCCAGTTCGTGAGGAACGAGTTAGTGTCATTGTTCACCATGGCAGTCAGTTTGTCCATCACAAACATGTTTTTTACCTTCTTCATCCAATCTTCCTTGGGAGGGGGCTCCAGGCTTTTCCATTTTTCTGCGAGGGCTACTCTACCCGCCCGCAACATTGTCTCCCACATCCTTGGGTATTGGTGTACTTCCGTTTCCTCCGGGGGGAGGCCCAGTAGCATCGTCAGGGGATTTAGAGGTAAGAGTTCCTCTATCACTTCCGCCATCCAGTCCCTCACTGACCCCCAGTACACTTAAGCCTTTGGACAGTGCCACCACATATGGCTCCTGGAGCCTACTTGACCACATCCCCTCGAGCACAACAGGGACACCGCCGGGAACATCTTAGATAATTTCACTGGGTCCCTACGCCACCCCTGCAGTACCTTGAAATTGTGCTCCATATCGTCGGTGAATAGGTTCCCGTGGAAGGCAATTTTGAATATTCTGGACCAGGAGTCCTCTGTAATCTCCTCTCCCGCCAGATCATTCCAGAATTTACGAAAGTTTCTCCTTCCCTGGAGGTTGTATGTGTTGAGGATTTTATACATGCAAGATACCGCCCCCTTCCTCGAGGTCACCGTATCTATGAGCTTCTCAAAGGGCGTTAACTGTCTACTCAGATTGGGACCCCATGACTGGTCACATAGAATGCCCTTTAGGCGGAGGTACTGAAAGATGGATATGGATCCCTGGCCGAGCGCGTCTCTTAGTTCCTCATAAGGCAGGCATTCACCCTCCCTGAACATCTGCCCCGCCCACTCCAATCCCTTATCCGACCAGGTTTGGGAGGACCTAAACCCTTTGCTACCCAGGTTGAGGGGGTGGCCCCAGAGGGAGGTCATCGGGGACGGCCATGTAGTGAGGTGTGCTCTGAGGCCCTTCCTTCCAAATGTCCCAGAGAACCCCCAAGGTCGGGTGGGTTTTCAGATGACTCGGGATCGTTTTTTGTGGAGCCCACAAAAGGTCACGGACCTTCAGGGGGTGAGTGTCCATATCCTCCAGGTACGACCAGTATGTCCCAATTCCTTCCTTCATGTGTTCCAAGAGTACCCGCAGCTGGGCAGCACGGAGGTACAGGTGGAAGTCCGGCAACCCAAATCCTCCCTCCTCCCTTGGCAGCGTCAGCGTGGTCTTCCTGGTCCTTGGGGTTTTCCCCTGCCATATGAAGTCCTGGATAGCGTTCTGTGGAACCCTGAAAGCCTGCTCTGGGACGTTGGTTGGAAGAGTGTAAAAAGGTATAAGAGCCGTGGCAATACGTTCATTTTAACCGCCGTCATCCTGCCATACCAAGAGAGGATCATCCTCCCCCACCTCCTGAGATCTGATGTGATCCCTGTTATTATAGGGTTGTAATTCGCAGTGGCCTGTGTAGTTAGATCCCGTGTGAGGAGAACCCCCAGGTATCGTATTTCAGCCTTCCCTATTTCAATCCCGTGAAGCCTGTCTAAGGGGTCTAGCACCGGGTCCCGGGTCTCATAGGGAGCAGGACCGATTTCGAGGCGTTGACTTTCAGGCCCGAGAAGAGAAACATCCAAACTCAGTCACCAGGTCCAGCAAAGGGGGGAGCGAGGAGCTAGGGTCTACCAGGTAGACCAGAATGTCATCTGCAAATAGGGCGAGTTTAAATTCCACCTCCACCCTGTTGATCCCCTTAATTCCTGGATGTGATGTGATCGCTATAGCCAAGGCCTCTATCGTGAGGACGTATATCAGAGGGCAGAGGGGGCACCCCTGTCTTGTCCCTCGAGAGAGGGGGAAGGCCTTGGTCAACTCCCCATTCACTTGGACCCTTGCCGTGGGAGCTCTGTAAAGGCCCGTTACCCAGCTCATAATGTGGGCCCCGAAACCCATCTTCCTCAGGAGGAGATCCATATACCGCCATTCGACCCTGTCGAACGCTTTCTCCGAATCTAAGGAGAGGACACTTGCGTTAAGCTCCGACTGTTGCGCGAAGTGGAATAGATCTATGGTCTTACGTATATTATCCGAACCCTGCCTCCCCCTGATGAAGCCCACCTGATCCCCATGGACTAACTTCGGCAGTATTCCCTCCATCCGCCTCCCCACCACCTTGGCCAGAATCTTAACGTCGATATTTAGCAATGATATGGGGCGGTAAAATGCACACTGCGGGGTCCCTCCCCTCCTTAGGTAACACCGCGATGATAGCCCCCATCATGGATTCGGGGAGAGTTTCCCCCTCTAGCACAGAGTTGAAAACCCTCACCAAGTAGGGGATTAAGGAGGATCGGAATCTTTTGTAAAAGTAAAGGGAAAACCCGTCATCCCCGGGGGAGGTTCCCACTTTCATCCCACCTATCGCCTTGTCCACCTCTTCCTCGGTCACTGGCCCCTCCAGACCCTCGGACATCTCCCTAGACAGAGCAGGGAGTTGGATTGTGTTCAAGAAATCTTCTATCGGTGCAGTTCCCCCGTTGTATTCGGATGAATACAGGGTCTCATAATATCGGCGAAAGGCCTCTCCAATATGGAAAGATTCGCAACTCAGGGTTCCCTGAGCGTCCCTCACTTCCCTCAACATTCTGCTTCTCTGGACCTCGCTCAGCTACCAGGCCAGGATCCTGTCCGCTTTGTCCCCTTTTTCGTAATACTTTTGCTTGACCATCTGAAGGCTTCTCTCCGTTTTGTGGAGAAGTAAGTTCTTCAGCTGGAGCCTGTAGTCCTCCAGGACGGCCACACGGTCGAGCTCCGGCTCCCGGTCCGGGGACCCCCCGCAGGGTCTTCTCCTGTGCCTCTCTCATCCTTTTTACCGATGCGCCCTTTGGATAAGAACGCCCCGTAAAGTCGCCTTAAAGGCGTCCCAAAGCGTGTGTGTGCCCACCTCCCCATTGTCGTTTAGCTCAAAGAATTCTGTTATGGCGTCAGCAATCTCTTGGGCGTGAACCTCGTCCTTTAATAGGGCATCGTTGCATTTCCAACGGCCTCTGCGTTCTTTACGCCATCCCCCCGATATTGTGACCCACACCATGTCATGGTCCGACCAGGGTACAGGATCGACCCTGTAGCCTGCAACATATGGGCAAAGGGCCTCGTCCACCAGAATATAATCTATCCTTGAAAACGAGGCATGGATGGCCAAGTAGTATGTAAAAGAGGGGACTCCTGTTCTGGAGGACGGAATTGAGTCTACCAGGCCCAGCTCTTCATTCACCCTCAGGAAGGTTCGCGCCGTGGACTCATCCGCGGGTCTAGGGTTCTGGGGGCCCACCCGCTTCCTATCCAAAGATGGGTCCAGCACCATATTGAAATCCCCCCCCCTACCACCAACATGCCCCGTACAAATAGCTTAAGCTTCTCCTTTACCTCCTCCCAGAATTGGGCCTGACCATCATTTGGACTATACACCACTGCCAGGGTCTGGGGGGATCCTTGTAAGGTGCCCCTCACCAATAGAAAACGGCCCTCGGGGTCCTGCAGGGTGGCTTCGCTAATGAAGCGGACACCCCTGGCGACCAGGATAGCCACCCCTCTTTTCTTCCCCTTGTGGGATGCATGGAAAACCTCCCCTATGCCTCCCCCTCTCATTTTGGGTTCCTTCCCCCACGCCCAGTGTGTCTCTTGCAAAAACAGCAGGTCCAACTTTGCCCTCCTGAATTCTCGGCAAACCAGGGAACTCTTGGTGGGGGTGTTCAGGCCCCGCACATTCAGGGTGCCCACTCCTAGGGCCGGTTGGCAATCAGCCATAATCTAGGTCACCAGATCTTTTGGGCACCTGCTTAGCATCACTATTCCCTTTTCGCTCCCTTAGTCTCACTGTTTGGACATTATTTGGACCTTCCCACAACTCTTCCCCAAACCCCTTCCCCAACAATAAACCCCAAACTAACTTCGTCTCCCCCTCCCCCCCTCCCCGGCGTCCAGCCAATTAGGTCCGCAATTCCTGGCATTAAGCCGGACCACCAGACTGCCCTTCCCGATCGGGCACTCGTATCCAAGCTCCTTGTTATGAGCCCCCTCTGTTTCTTCCCCACCGTCGCCCCCATCTTACTTGCTGCTCTGGGGGAATCTTTATTCATCCGGACCATCATTGCGTCGGATCCCGCCCCTCAAGTGGCCGAGTCACCCTGATCCACAAACCTCTGAGTCTTTGCGCTCCCCCTCCCTCACAGACGGTGGGTATTTAGCTACCTGTATTTTCTCGAGCCGGTTTTCCTCCTCCTGGACCCAGGACGGTCCGAGGCCCCCTCCCCGATCGCAGCCGGGCCCACCGGCCCTCTTCTGGGGGTAGGCTCCGTCACATAATCCTGAATAGCCCCTTTTATGTCCTCTTCTGTAATTAACGACGTCCGTTGGCCCATGTATTCCAAGGTCAAGGAGAATGGGTACCCTCATCTGTAGCGCACCCCTTCATCCTTCAACAGTTGCGTGAGGGGGTGGCACATTCTCCGCTTCGACAAGGTGTAAGCGGAGAGGTCTTGAAATATTGAGATCTCTGCGTTGTTGTAGGAGATCACCCCCGCTTTCCTTGCCTCCTCCAAGACCTTTTCCTTACCTGTATAATAGTGAAACCGCGCGAGGATTGAGCGGGGGCCTCCCGCCCTTCCGCCCTCTCTGTGCACACGATCAAATGTCAGCTCAGTGGTCATCTCTTCAGCGAAAAGGAGGGTGATTATGTCTCGCACCACACAGATTAAGTCTCTCTCCGTTTCCCCCTCCACCTCGGGAACCCCAAAAAGTCTAAGATTGTTCCTTCTTTCCCTATTTTCGTAGTTTCCATTTGTCTGGCCCTTTCCTCGTCCCTCTTTTCCAGGGCCGCCAGCCGCATATCCATTAGCACCTCCTGCATAGCTGAGTTCGACTGATTGGTCTCCACCTGCAAGAGTCTGTCTTCCACCTTGTCCACCCTGTTGTCCATTTTTTCCAATTTCTGTGCAATGTCTGATCGCATATCCCGGATCTCCTGGAGTATGGATGCAAATCCCCTCTCCATGGCTGCTGAGGAATGCGTCAGGGCTTCCGAATAAGCCATGCTCCCGTGGTTTATAGGGTCCTCGTTGTTGTGAGTCCCCTCGGTTTGCAGGGTCTCCCGCCAGTTCATACGGGCATTTCACGTATCTGCTTCGTTGACCGCCCCTGGCTCAGGGCCGAAGGGAATGCCCCCCAGGGCCAAGTGGCGGAGCCGAAGTACGACCCGCAGGTGGGCCCGTACGGCGGGAGGGGACCTTCAGGCGGGCACACGCCCCACCAGAACTGGGTGGGGGCCACACACTCGGGTCTATCTCCTTGTCCTGTTAAATCCTGGGGGACTGCAGGCGGGCACACGCCCTGCGAACTAACGCAGGGGCCTCCACCTGTGAGCGCCAGTTGATTCTGTTGGCTCGGCGGCATTGCTCCTCCGTTTCTCGGGAGGAGGGGTCGTGGGGTGGAAACCCTCCGGGTCTTTGGCCTTTGTCGCCGTCGTCTGTCTCCTCCTCGGGCACAGGCCTCGAGAGGCCCGTGGGCCTTTCACTGGGGGGGGGGGGAGGACCACCCTCACTCCCCGGGCGTCGCCTCGTCTCCGGCCCCGCTGCGCTGCACCGGCCCAGGGCGGGCCTCCCACGGCACCCGCCGCAGCCGCTCGGGGTACGGGGGTCGCCGTCACTGGGCTGCTCTGGATTCCCCTCCACTGGGCGGCGGGGTCCACCCCAGGCTCGTCCCGCCGCCACCAGTTCTCCTCACCGGGGGGGTTTGTGGGACACGTGCCCAGGCTCTACCGCTACGGGAGCCCCATCCGCGGTGCTTCTGTCCGCTCACGGGCCCGCCCGGAGGCACGTCCTCGCCCTGCTTCGGGACCAATGTCCCAGGTCTCCGTGTCTTCCCGCGGTGGCGGGCGGAGGGCTCTCCGCATGGGCCCGCCACTCCGATGAGAGTGCCCCGCCCTGCCGGGCAACGCCCACGTGTGCGGGTCCGCGGCCGCGGGGATCGCCCTTCCAGGCCCTCCCTTCGCTCCGTCACCTTGGGCCGTGAAGCCCGTTCTCCGGCTTCCTGTTGCCCCCGAAGTCCGCTCTTTCGAGCAAAGGTGGCTCGGGGGGGTCCAACAACCGATCCGACACTGCATTGCCGCCGGGGGAGTCCGGGGGGGCTCAATCCCCTTCAATGGCCCGAGTCGGCGGGAGAGCAACGCTCCGGCTGCCATCACCAGCGCGCCTCCTGGTGGCCTCCCAGTCAGTGAAATTTTACCTAACAATTGGATCCTATGATTTTTGTTCTTTTTTTTTTGGTGCATTTTTAAAGTGCTCACACAGCCCGGAGACATCGAGGTGCTGTTACAGGAATATGTCTTAGTTGCGTATTTATAAAGTGCTTAATACCCAGAGGTTTCTAAGCACAGACCCGGGGATCGAAGCTGTGTTGCTTCGTATCGTCTTGTTTCCAAGGCGAGCACGTTGCCGCTGAGCTATCCTCCCGGGACGATGATCTGATGATGATCTGATAAACAGTGACAGGAGCCCTCCTTTAATTCAAGATTCATGCTGGAAGCAAGCCCACCAATGGTAAGGATCTGCACCATTCAAGCTGCCAGTGGCTATCCAATCGTGAATAGCCACTGGTCACCACATCTGCCTAGCAACAGATATTCAGGCACCAGAAATGTGGATTGGGACACACATACAACACCACTTAGTCTGTGAAAGTCACAGCTTTTCCCCAGGAAGGGATTTCCATATAAGGCATTTCCTGACCTGAGACGGCAGGAAGGCCAAAGAACAAGTGAACAACCTTGTGGCACGGCCATATTAGGGGGCTTGCCACCTTTAGTAGCCATTCACTGAAAATCAAAAGTGCACAAGTAAAAAACTGTAAAAATAACACATCATCCGCTAGCTTTTTTTAGGCACATTGTAAAAGTAACTAAAAGTCCATTATATAAAAAGTTCTAAGGATACAATGTATCCTAACTGCACTTCAGCCGGCATGCATTCAATGGAAACACAGGGACCGAAAACAACGTCATTGCAGGAACTGGAAGCCCACCGGTAGCCATTTTGAAAAAGGCAATCCATATGAAATCGGTTCTGTGTCATTTTATCGACACCCGTTTTTTCGACTGGTGTTTTTATGAAGAGTGTTTGCCGAAAAAACTCAAAAAATTGTTTACATTATTTTTGGGGGGTTCTCCCGCAAAACCCCCTTCTCTACCTATTTTTTTATTTGTGACTGCCCCAACCCTTGTATGCGCATTCCCCTCCACCCCCAAAAATGTCAATTTGTTTTTTCTGCAAAAACTTCGGAAAAACAGCCATCAAAAAACAGGTGTCGATGAAAGGACGCCGTACGATAACATCCTCCACTTCCTGTTGCCATCCAATTACTATAACACCGGTGTAAAGACTTGTGGGGGATATCTGTACTTCTGCCCTGTATATGGTAGGGTAAAGGTACAGAAAACCCCAGCCAGGGCTCTCAATTTGGTAGCAATGGACAAGCAGCCCGGCTAAAGCTTTCAGGAGGTGATGCAGGCTGGTTCTTATGTGCAGTGAATCCCCAAAGCCCCCACAAAAAATGTCCACACGCTATGTTAGGTGAAAACATAGGTCAAACTCACTGGCCCTGGGCAGCCCTCTGCCCGGCAGCCCCTTCGGCTAAGGGCCCCAAGACAAAGGACGGCTCCTACAATGGCGGCTCCAAACAGTGTTGGCAGGTGTCAGCAGGGGAAGCCAGCAGCTAACAGACACCAACAAAAACTGTAAATGTTGCATGGGTGGGGTGTAGAGCAATTACTCTACTCCAGAAAGTCCCTGCCACTCTATCTTACCTTCCCATAACATAGACTGTCATAGACTTACACCAGGCATAATTGGAAAGATTTGTGACCACCAACCTGAACCTATCCATGACAGGACTGTAGATGTTGCCTTGCACTATATAATAACATACCTGTCTAGGTCAACAAGCGCCACACTTAGATGAAATTGTGAACACTAGCCTGCGTCGCATCCTGTTAGAACTGTGAATGTTAGCGTCTGCCACACCTAGATGGATCTTGAATGTTAGCATGTGCCACACTTAGAATTTAGAACATTAGCCTGCACCGTATCTAGATAGGATTGTGAATGTTAGCGTCTGCCACACCTAGATGGAACTTGAATGTTAGCATCTGCCACACTTAGACGTAATCTGAATGTTAGCATCTGCCACACCTAGATGGAACTTGAATGTTAGCATGCGCCACACTTAGAATTGAGAACACTAGCTTGCAATGTATCTAAATAGGATTGTGAAAGTTAGCACACCCACACATAGATAGAATTGTGAACATTAGCCTGCGCCGCATCTAAACAGAACGGCGAACGGTAACATGTGCCACACTTAGATAATATTGTAAATGTTAGCAGGCACTACACTTAGACGGAAGTATGAATGCTAGCCAATGACACACTTAGATGGAATTGTCAATGTTAGTATGTGCCATACTTAGATGGAATTATGAAGATTACCAAGCGCAACACTTAAAGGAACTGAGAATGCTAGCATGTCCCACACTTAGATAGAATTGTGAACATTAGCCTGTGCCACATCTAGATAGGATTGTGAAGGTTAGCGAGAGCCACACTTAGATGGAATTGCCTAGGTCAGCAAGTGCTACACTTAGAACTGTGAATGTTAGCATGTTAAATGTCATATAATCCACTAACCAATATAAGCTCAAACTCTCTGCATGCTTATCTCACTCAAAAAACTCACACAACCATCTCTCGCACAACAAGCTGCACGCACTTCACCACACCGCAACAACACATAGGGCATCATTACGACCCTGGCGGTACGGAGTGAACGGCGCCGTAAAAGGTGCCGGGGCCGTTCACTCCGTACCGCCGCATTACGAGTTCCCCTCATGGGACACGGTAAGCACGCCTGGGAAAACCAGGCGTGCTTACCGGGTCCCGCAAGGGGAAGAGGGAGCAAACAACGGGCCATCTCGTAATGGCCCGTTGTTTGCTCCCTCTCCCATTCCCATTCAGCCCTATTGGTTCTGCAATGGGAATGGGGAAGGATCGTGTCCGGGTCCTTGGAGGGAGGAATTACTGGGCCTTCCGAACTCGGAATGGCCCGGTAAGTCCTCATTCCAAGGACCCGGATTGAGGAGCTTTCGGCGGCAGCCATGCCACCAATAGCGGCATGGTTACCGCCGAACTCGTAATGAGGGCCATAAGCCGCACCAACAGCAAACGCAAACTGACACTGATCCAATACTCGCACCAAAGCTCGACACCCGTTGTATACGGAGTTGAAGCTGCCAACAGTACACCACTCCTCTCACTATCCTACTCCCTCTTCACGTTACTAACCCATCCCAACTTCTCGTTTACAGAACCGCCAGAGCGTCTGGGGACCAATTCTGTTGGTGACAGTGCGCGGTACAAATACCTTTAACATAACTTAACATAGCGCAGCTTCTTTATATAAAATAAGCCTGCTGCCAAAACATATACTTCTAAATAATAACAATTTGTACTTGGAAATACTTATTCAAAGAATGGCACATATAAACACTCTATGTGGTACCACACAATACTTAAATTCAGTAATAGATGCACTAACTGCAGACAGTTTTATATAGGCATGTGAATTCTCAAATGAGGTGTAACAGCATAGAATAAGAAAGAAAGGTAGGTTAGTTGTGAACAGTGACAGAATGCTTTCTTTAGACTAGATATACATTTCTGTGTGAATATTCCCCCACCTGGGCAACATGTAATGGAAAAGTTAGGGAGTTACTTTTATTGTCTTTTATAGCCTAATCCAATAATGTTCAATAACCTTCTGCTTTCTTTAAAAGGTTCTACCACCCCAAAGTACCCGAGAGGCCACAGGAGAACATGATTCAAGATCAACCTGGGACCCCTGGATGACTCCTGAGGCTAGAAGATGCTCTTCCTCGTCACATTACCTTTGGTGCCTTGGCAGGCGAAGTTGCTGAGTTTCTAGTTTTCACTTGACCTTGGAAGAAGGAGCCACTGGGATTCTGAGTCCAAGAAGAAAAATTGAACCAAAGTCTTTCTGAAGTGCAGCAGTTTTACTCTACTCGGTGCTCTCCTTTGGCCGACGATTTCTCCGACTGCAGATGTCCTGTGAAGATGAAACTTGCTGTTGGCTCCTTAAAGGCTTGGCAGATGAGAGTAAGACCCCTGGGATCCTTCGATAACTTCTGGCGGCGACGGGTGCATAGGTCACTTTTGGTGTCGGGTTTCCAAATATCATGGTTTTGTGACTTTCAGTTCTTCAGTGCTGCAGCATGGACATCTGGATGGCTTCTGGCGACCTGGACTCGGCCACTGGAGTGGACCTCTGACTTTCACCAATTCTGGACCCTCGGGACATCTTCGTTAGCTGCTAGTGGCGGGAAACCCACCGGCAGACCTTACTCTGCGCTCTGCGACTCTGGACTCTCTCAAACGAGAAAAAGTGGTCAGTGATGATGGCAAGGACTTTTGCTGCTCCGGGGGTCCAGCAGCACTATGCTAGAGTACCCCCTCTTCTGTGCGGTAGACAGCAAGGGCTTCCAGTGGTCACGAAACGCACCTCCGGACCCTGGGCGACACCAATGGACTTCTTCGACTCGAGATGTCTGGGCACTCCTCTTCAGGACTCACAAAGACCCCTTCTCCGGACGGCAGGCACACATGACTGGCTTCCAGGGTACTTCTGATGAAGAGTAACAGTTTGCACGATGGTCCCTCGTAGCTCGAGAGAGGTCTCCTTTGCAGGTCCTCTCTGGATCAGTCCTTGGAAGGCCACAGCAGATTTTGGATTACACGAAGAAAATGCAGCAGCAGACTTCTCCTCCAGCTGGGCTTCAACAAACAGCTTCTTTTTGCTTCATATTCGACTTCAGCTCCTAAACAAATTGGTAAGTGAGAGGTCCCCAGATACACACACATTTGTTCCCCATTCACTATGGCTGAGCAAGGGTCAGTCAGCCAATCATGCAGAAGGGCATTCATGCAGGCAGGCAGCCAAACAGGCTCACAGGCATTCAGGCCATTCATTCCACCCAGGTACCCCTAACAAAGAATCTGAATTGGGGTAAGTACCCAGCCTTTCAGCAAACTAAACTGCATTCATGTCAGCTTCAGTCAGGGCTGTCTCATTCATTGTGTCACATACACAGAAACCGGACACCGATAACACAGAATGTGAGTTCACTTTTCACACACAGCCTCTGGGAAGGCTCCTGTCAGTCTGACAGGAGGCAGCCCCAGAGCCACATATGGTATTTCTACCCTACAGCCAGTCAGGTGGAAGGGACAGAGTCAGGGCATCCTAGGACTTTAGGAAACAAGATAAAAACCTTTAGATGCCTACAGGCCACAGGGGACATCTTGCCCACTTGCAGGAATCCATAGATTCCTATTGCAGTGCCTGGCTGTTCCAAAAATGGAGGACACTCGGAGCCACTGCTAAGTCAGCATTTAGCTGCCACCAGACCATACCCTGATCTGTGGGCAACACACAGGTGCCCAAAAACAAACATAAGGGGTACAAGGGCGTACCCCCACCCATGGGTGCCATACCGGTATCCCATGGGTGTTGTTTACCAAAAGGAAAACATGAAGAGCTGCACTTCCAGAGGTCTAGGCTGGACCTTGCTGGCAGGAAACATAGAGAAAACACACACAGAGAAGTGGTAGGACAAGGACTAGGAGGCCCTGTCCCTCCATAAGGCATTTCCAGCATACTACTTGACCGGCATCATGTCTGAAGCATCAAAGTCGCATGTCCCAGAGGTCCGCCAAAGGAAACCACGCTTTACAGAGCCAGAAATGACAGTGCTAACTGACACTATTGTGGCAAATGCTGACAAACTCTTTGCAACAGACCGCAGGCAGACAAGCCAAAGGAGAAAGTCAACAATATGGGAGGAGGTGGCACAGAAGGTGTCGGTTGTGGGTCCTGTTCCCCACACCCCTAAAGATTGCCACAAGCAGTGGGACGACCTACGCCTCAGAGTCTGTAACCTGCTCTCGGCCCACAGGAGGGAATGCCTGGCAACTGGAGGCAGGACGGCCACTCCAATCAAGTTCATGCCCTGGGAGGAGACATGCAGCACTGTGCTGCATCTCAAAGGCATCTTGGGAGTTGGAGCAACAGAGGCTGGCGCAGGGATGCATGCAGAGTGCGGCGAGTATCACATGCCACATCAAAAGAATAAAACTGAGTGAATAGGGAAATGCATTACACACTACATGGAGCAGAGTCCAACTGCATCACATCAAACCACAACCACCACATGAAATGGCCCATATTCCAGGGTCGTAGTCGTAGCATTGCACCCCAAAAACATGTGAACACACATATGGCCACACAAGTGCTTTCCATGTGCACAAAGAGAACATGAGTAGATGAGAAGCAGCACATACACAAAGCACACACCTGACCAGGGTAGCGTACCTGCACTACGACCAATGTGGCCCCGTACCACACACACATGCTCATAACTGTATATTGAAAGTCAGTTGGATGACACAGAGGTGATTAACTGCATGCCCCTCTTATCCCCACAGGCACCTTGTCTGACAGCGAGCATGGTGACCCTCAACATCACAGCCACCCACGCAGAGGAAGAGGTCCAAACCCTGCCCCACCACAGCCAAGACATCACTAGCCACAGCAACGCAGCCCGTCTGCCCTGTTGCCCAACTACCTGCCCCTGTTGTGCAGCCATTAGCCACTGAGGCACAGCCACCTGCCCCTGTTGCGCAACCATCAGCCACTGAGGCACAGCCACCTGCCCCTGTCATCCATCCCTCTGGCCCGCCAAGAGGGCCACTGGCCACCCAACACCAGCCAGCCACATATCTGTGCACATCTATAGTTGACGATGCTGTGCAAGAAGCTGGGGACAGCACAAGTGGTTCGCGAGACTACACGCCTTACCATCGGCCAGCCTTCAGCCCCTCTGACCTCTACAGCCCACCTCCACCACTGATCCCCAACATACGGGCCATGAATGCATGCATCCACAGGATTGAGCAGAGGTGTGACGAGATGGCTGACCTTGTGAGGCAGCAGCTCACTGAGTCCTGCATGATGCACGAATGTGTGCTGGCCAGCAACCAGCACTGCACCTGTTCCCTGGGCCCCTCTACCTCTGTTATTGTCCTGCTGGCACAGAGGGTCTGCGAGGGGAACAAGGGCATCTTTGCACTCACAGAGTCTCTCGCCCTTACCCTGCAGGGATATGCGTGGATCCGTCACCCCTCCACCATCACCACGCCAGCCAGCTCTCACTAAGGCAGTCCAAGGCGCGGCTCCCTGCGGCTGTCAGGGTCACCAGGACAGGGCAAGGCCCGTGACAAGAAGCCACAAGAAGATCACTAGCACACTTTGATTATTGGGGAAGTTTGTGGAGGGGGAATGTTTGTGGAGGGGGAGTGTTTGTGGAGGGGGAGTGTTTGTGGAGGGGGAGTGTTTGTGGAGGGGGAGTGTTTGTCGAGGGGGAGTGTTTGGGGAGGGGGTGTTTGGGGGGAGTGTTTGGGGCGGGGTGTTTGGGGGGGTGGTGGGCCACACATATCGTGTACATTTTCCTGATCAATACATATAGTTACACACATGAAGTAGTGTCTGAAAATTCATTTATGCTGTGGTCTGCTTTATTGGTGTTGCGTGTCACATGCAGTGAGGGCCATATGATATGATATGATAGGTTATTTATAACGTGCTTAATACCCAGAGGTTTTTAAACGTGGACCCGTGGATCGAACCTGTGTTGCTCAGTGTCGTCTTGCTTCCGAAGTGAACACGTTGCCCCTGAGCTATCCTCCCGAGACAGGGATGTGTGCAGTGGATCGGTGCTCAAAAGAAGTTCTCAATAATATTCTGTCGGGCTGCATGCCAATCCCTGACATCCATGTCTCCATCGTATTCAGCATCCGCTGGCGGTATGTCCATATCCGGGGGCAGGGGTATGTTCCTACTGATGCAAATATTGTGCACAGGCCAAGACTATCTTCTGTGAGAAAACAGAAGGTGTCTGACCCACTAGTCCCCGGCAAGCTGTCATCCAGGTGGCCAGGACACGGCCATCGCCTTTGGATCCAGTTCCTGGGGGTGGACCAGTGCGTGAGAATCACTTGGGTGAGGGGTCTTTGGGAGTGGGACACCGGATGGTGAGATGCGGTATCCCCTTCCTTTTACCCCATCCTACCCGGTAGGATATTTAGGAACTGTAGCCCCCCCCCCCTTACAACACAAACACTTTCTCACTGACAGCCCGCTCTAAGGGAAAACAGACTAACACCCGAGTCGTGTACCTGACATGTCCCAATACTATGTTCAGGTGAGGTCAGGCAATTATCGACAATCACTCGCACCTTCCAATACAATTCCCAGCGAGGCAAGACACACGAGGAAACAGGTTTCGAGACGGCAGCTGAGTAATATCTCTCTCTCTGCTAGTAGTGTTCCCCAGGGGTCTAACCTCTCTCCCTGGCTCTTCAACCACTACCTGTCACCTCTTGGCCACCTCATCGCCACTTTGTGCTCCAATTTTCAATGTTATGCGGATGACACTCAGCTCTCTTTCAGGCTCCCCTCAACCATCTCTGCTTCTTCTCTCATACCAGACTGTCTGGCCGCAATTCAGGAATGGTGTGCCGCCAATGATCTCTGCCTTAATGCCAGTGAGACTGAGATCCTCCTCATTTGGACACCTGTGTCCTCATTTCCTCTCTTTCTCTAGCCGCCCACTCTGCGCCCTCTTCCTGCTCCTTCCTATGAGGCTAAGAACCTTGGTGTCATCTTCGACTCCACCCTCTTCTTTTCTCATTACATCTCTGATGTCTCTAAGAAGTCAAACTAACAGCTGCACCTCCTCAGACGTATTCTTCCTTTTTTCACTTTCCCTCAGAAGCTCACTGTCTCCAGAGCTCTGGTCCTCTCTAGGCTGGACTTTTGCAACAGCCTTGTTCTAAATCTTCCTGCCTCTACTCTTCGACCTTTACAACTTATCCAGAACAGGACTGCAAGACTTGTCTTTGGCCTCAAGCCCAGGGATCATATCTTTCCAGCTCTGAAATCTCTTCACTTGCTCCCCGTGGCTGCAAGGATCAATTTCAAGACCCTCTGCATTGTCCACAAGGCTTTCTGGGGCCTGGGACCTCTCTACCTCCAACTTTCTCTTCTAAAACGTCTTCCTTCACGAGCTCTGTCCGCTCATCCACCTCCAAATCTCTGAGATTCAGACGCTTCTCCAAGCAGAGTGTTGGGGGCAGATCTATCTCCTCGGCTGGGTCCTCCCTCTGGAACAGCCTCCCTGCCTCTCTCAAACTTGAGCAGAACCACCTTCGGTTCCTGAAGCAACTCAAGACATTCCTTTTCGCTTCCTCTCTTAGTCTCCCCTGCTGATGCATCTGAGTGCTCTGCACGCTAGTCACCTGGTCACCCTCTGAACTCGGGCCCAAGCTCCTGCGTGTCCAGTTGCACTTGCACTGCCTTCCTCACAGCACTTAAGGGTCTGTATCTGCAACCCTACAGTCCCTTCTCTCTGCACTTAATAGCCAGCCCCTGGCTGCACTTGTGAGTTTACTGCACTTCCAACTTCGGCCCCGGCACTTCTCCCCTTCCCTCTTCAATGCACTTGCGCGATGTGAATGAGACGAGGCCAAGTAAGATTGTTATTTTGTCCTCCCTTTGTTTCCCCCTACTTGTCTTGTCGCGCCTAGAAACACTTGTGTACAGGCACGTTATAAATGCCACATCATATCATACGAGAGGAAAGACGGCAAAAACGAAGGGGATCGCAAGGAGGTCAAATTCCCTTGACCTTTTCGACAAGAAACCATTACTTTCCAGAGAACTTGAAGATAGAGAGCGTAAAACCATGAAACCAGGCTGAAGAATCCTGCATTGTGTGTCGAAGATACCGGGGGCCCTCCCACGTCAGTAATCAAGGCAGGGAGAATTGCTAGCCTCTGTGGTACTGTCCTTGGCTCCAAGAAAGCAGCTGCAGTGTAATCAACACAGCCGGTGAGTTGGGGAGACAGATACAGACCATTCTGTGTTGAAGCCAAGGTTGCAAGCAGCAACATGGTATGGCGAGCGCTGGAACGAACATTGTTAAAACGCGTGTGATAAGATGCGCAAGTGAAGTTGAACTACTGATGAGTGATTGAACTTTAAAGCAAGCTACAATACCTTTGACAGAGTGCTCCGGTACCACATGGGTGCTCAATAAAAGGTTTCTGTAAGGTATCCAGCTGAGAAGTCACAAAAGTAGATACATTTGGTCCGAGCCTGGCAGAGGGAGATCAAATGAAAGAGAATGAATAAATGTGAATCGAAGTGGTCCTGCAACGGGTCAAGCAAAATCCTGCGCACAATAGAATGTCTTCGATTTTGATGAAGTAGAAAAAGTTTGGAAAAAAATACATGGATTTGGTGCAAGCCCGACAGAGGGGACATCAAGTGAAAGCTTTGTGTTAAAGTGGGTCTGAGCCCGGCAGAGGGGGATCCGGGCTGAACAGTAAATCACCCGAGAAGTTGTACATGTGAAATCCTGAGAAGAAAGTAACTTCAATGTTTGTTGTGTCACATCAGGCCCTCTGAAATAAGAGACTTTGAATGGCAAAGAGACTTTGGCACAGAAGGCTCTGATGCTGAGGTTTTGAACTGCATCCTTTTGCTAGAGAAGCCAGAGCATGTGCTAAGCTCGAGTGTGCTGCCTTGTCCCGTGCTGTAACGCTCACCTGATTCCCGCAGAGGCGCCGGTCTTGACTGGGTGAATGCCGTATCTTCAAAGGTGATGTGTAACACACGGTTGGCTCTTTGGGCTGGACCTCTGTGCACTGTATGTCTGACTCGAAGAGTAAGATGTCTGCAGATAGAAAATATGGGATTAATGAACTGGGGTTATTGGGTGCCTCTCTCCTCTTCCCTTTCTCTTCTCCTGTAGAACCCCAAAGGTTAACGCCCTCACCTTAGGTAAGTGAACGCCGAGCTCTCCATCTGCCTCGGGGCAGGGTGCCGTAACCAGTTCCTTCACTGGATAAGGGTGCAGGCCTCTTGACCGCAGAGGACTGCTGTCCGTCGTTAACTGCACGAACGGTAAGTTCTGGGCGCTTCAAATGTCTTAAAAGTCTTTTGTAATGATATGTCTTGTTTTGCAGAGTTCCGGCGATGGCGGATGGCGGGCTGATGAGAGTTGAGGATCGAACCCGCGTGAGGAATAGAAGCGCCTGGAAGCACGTAGGTAAGCGCTTGTAGCCTGCTTCACGATGCGCACTAACTGTCCCTTTTATCTTGCAGGTACAAGTTCGGAGCTTTAGAGAAGCTGAAGGGTGCTGGAATACCCACTGGATTCGGCGTGGGAAGGAGTAATGGCACGTGAGTAATAAAGTTGCCCAATGTCTTTAAACGCACCTTCTTTTGTCTTTCAGATGCGGGATGCAGCGCCGAAGGCCTCCGGAGCGTGCGAAGAGCTGGTAAGCTTTTGTCTTTCAGATGCCGGAATGCAGCGCGAGGCGTTGGTGACAGCCGATGGACCAGGTAAGAGATGCGCTGCCACTGAAGACCGTAGTGCTAACCTGTTCTTTCTTTGTCTTTACAGGTGCTGCTGAAGACTGGATTCCAGGATGGTAAGCCTTTGTTTCCTTAGGCCCAGGATCAGAAGCAGAAGACACGATGAGCGTTCTGCTGCAGAGAATGCAGAATAACACAAAGCAAGATTCATCCATCGGGTGTGGTTTAAATAGCCTCCTGTAGTGCTTAGGTGTCTCCTTCCACAGCCACGCCTAGGTAAGAAAAGAGTTCCTGCTTTCCAGAAGAGTTCCAGTGTTCTGAACCTAGGGAGTGGCTCCTGCCCCACCCAACAGGAAAAGTAGTCCCAAACAGAAGAGGATCAGGGGTTCAACTGGCAGGTAAGTAAGCAGCATGGTCTGCTGCAGGTAAGTCCACCCAAGCATTATGAGCCCGGCGCTTCCAGCGCTGGGACTGGGCATCTTTATGAGCCTGGTGCCACTGGCGCCAGGACAGGGTCCAAAAGGTCCCAATTGGGACTGGCTGGCACTCGGAACCGGGGTTATGGGTCTGCTTCCAAGGGAGTCGGGCAAGTCCTGATCTTTTGGAAGCAGAGATCATGACAGTGCTGAAAACATGGGGAAGAGAAGCCAACAGCTCAAATATCCTGACATATCATTTCTTGAACTCTTTTCGTTTGCTTAACATTGTTTCCCATACTATTTGTATTTAGAAGTAAGAATTGGCAATAGGTTTATTAGTATAGGCCTTTTCCTTTTGACAAGACTCTACTAGTTAGCCTACTGATTATTGTTGTGCTCTAGTTGTCCGTTGTACTTACTTTGAATTAGCCTATTGCTGATAAACTGCTGTCTTAGTTGAACATCATTTTAACTTCTACACTGTATAAATTTCAAATCAGCCTGCTGCTGATGTTTGTTAGTATGAGCCACATCTGCATTAAGTTAGCCTACTGACTATTGCTGCACTCCAGTTGCCCTTCGTATTTACTTTAATCTGACCTATTGCTGCTAAACTTCTACACTGTATAAATCTCGAATCAGCCTGCTGCCGATGTTTGTTAGCTTGACCCACCCCTGCATTAAGTTGGCCTACTGATTATTGTTGCGCTCTAGCTGTCCATTGTACTTACTTTGAATTAGCCTATTGCAGATAAACTGTCACCTTAATTGAACACTGTACTAACTTCTACACTGTATACATTTTGAATCAGCCTGCTGCTTATGTTTTTTAGAACTACCTACACTCGCATTAAGTTGGCCTGCTGATAAATTGTTTGCGTTAGTCACCCACTGTATTAACTTTGCACTAGCCTACTGCTGTTAAATTACTGCCTTAGGTACTTACTGCAATATCCTCAATTCAGCCTGCTGCTGGTCCCTGTTAGCATTAGCTAGCACCAAGCCAGCCTTTTGACAAACCACTATGTCCTCATTCTACAGAGTTACACTGGCCATGGCCTCCGTCCAACCTCTAGTTCATTCAGTCACCCCAACACATTTTCTACCTTCTCTCCAACCCATCTTCAATCACAGTCCATCTAGCAAAGCACCCCCTAACATAGCATCCAGTAACTCGCTCAGGTCCCTTGAATGGTTACATCGCTTTGCTGCACCTCCCACACCACTTATCCCACTTTCAGTCCACAACAGGAACCAGAGACTGGGCTCTCGCTTCCCAAACCACAAAGTCACCTCTAAGTCTAAAAACATTTGTCATGATGGTAGAAGTGTCACTGCTCACCCTCTCTCCCTGAACCACACTCCCACACCCTGCATCCCACCCCCCCCTTGCACGACCTCTAATTAACCTAATTCCACGCCACCATTAACTAATATTAAAGGAGCCCTTATCAATGCTTGCTCGCTTGTTGCTCATGCTTCAGAGATTGCCAACCTCATTATCTTAAACAGCCTAGACTTCCTGGCTATTACAGAAACCTGCCTACACCAGGCAGCAGGCCCTGCACTCTCCCTATCCATACCTGAAGGTTACACCATTATCAGGGCTGACAGAAACTTGGGCAAAGGTGGAGGAGTGGCCTTCATTGCCAAAACCCACCTAGCCCTTAGAGCCATGCCCCCTTCCAGTTTCTCCTCTGCAGGTCTCCTATCGGTGAAACTAGCACTTTCACCCACCCAAACAATACTCCTGCATCTTGTCTACTGGCCCCTCTCCCACCTTCGAGGATGATATCACAAACCTCCTATCCACCAATACCAAACTTGGATCCCAAACTATCCTCTTAGGAGACCTGAACCTTGGCCTCCTGAACCCTAATGATCCTCATGCCTTAGCTGTGGATAACACTATCACAAACCTGGGCTTCATACACAGAATCTCAACACCGACCCATGCCAAAGGCCGTATGCTGGATTGGGTGTCAGACCTCAACAGCTCCATCTCCATTCTCCAAAACGAACCAGTAGCTTGGTCAGATCATCACCTCATCCTGTTCTCCATCCCCGGACCCTCCCTCTCCAAAGCCACATCAGCCCCCCCTCATTATCTAGAAACTGTCGCAACATCACCATAGACAGCCTCCAGCCCCTCATTAGCAACATCCTCAATGAGACCAAGTTCAGTAGCCTTGACCCTCTCAAATTAGTAGACTTATACAACGACACCCGCAGCCCCTCCAAAACTCAAGAAGGCCAAACCCATCGCACACCTTAATAAGTGGTTCACCCCTGAACTAAAAAGCCTCAAACACCAAAAGATCAGCAGAAAAATTGTAAACACTAACCCGCACATACCACTAGATCGTTTCAATCCCACAACCTGGTGGTACCAAGATTCAATCTAAAAACTGCCGGAGGAGCCAGCTTCCCAGTCCAAACGGCCAAACATTGGAACTCTGTTCCCATCCCTCTTAGACAAGAACCCTCCTTCCTCACCTTCAAAGCCAGAATAAAAAATTGGCTGAGCAACAAGACTCTTCACTAAAATGTTACCATTATGTCTCTCTGACCACTGCTTATTTATGCGATTGTTCATTGCCTCCTGCTTGTTTATGTTATTGTACACTATCTCCACTGTCTGACCCACCTCTAACTAGGGTCCCATTCGTTGTCTCCTGACTTGACTGTAATGTACTTTACTTCACCATGTATGTAACCTCGAAGTTTTTCAAGGCCCAGTTACCTCAGGGTTTGGTGCGCGATATAAATAATAAACAAATACAAATGCTAGAACTGCGTTATTATTATTTGATGGTGGTAGCTTGCTCTCATTTTTAGATTTAGGGTTAGATGGGCGTTTTTAAAACACCTTTGAAGTTCAATAAACCCCCTTGAACTGTGGTCACTTGTGCCTGTTTTACTGTTTGATACCATGCCTTCCTTACACTTACCAACCTTCACTGGCCTGTGCATGAGTGCCCCCCTGACCGGTGAAGGCATCGAAAACATGCCTTCAACAGTCCAAAGGTCTGCTCGATGGTCGTCCGGGTTTGGATGTGTGCACGATTGTAGGCAATTTCCTGTTGAGTCTGGGGATCTCTCACTGGGGTCATCAACCACGTCACTAACAGATAACCAGAATCACCTGCAAGGGATGGGACACAAGGAGAACCATTACATGCAAGTGACTGGACACTGCTTACATCTATGGATATGTGTGTGACACTTGCATCTGAGTCTGTGAACTAGCAGGCCCTGTGACAGGCAATGCTGGACATGCTGTGTGTGCCTGGTTTGTCACTCAGGAATGGGTAACTGAAGGTAGGTGGGGCTGTGTCAAGATACGCTCGGTATTGTGACATGGCTGTGATACATTCTCTTACCTGTAGTGCATTGCATGTTCCTGTCATCTGTGCTCAGATTGGTATGGTGTGTCCACATGTTGACACATGTGGTAGATGTTAATCGTGGCCACCCACCTGTGCATGCCGATTATGGCCCTGCATTGGCAAGGTGGCTGTGGGACATGCATTGGTGCCAGTCAGCACCTAACCCCCCCAATGGCACAATGACATGGTACTGATTCAACAATGTGTGTGTGTTGATGCTTTCACTCGCCCATTAGCTAAGACCGCTGTCCCCCATAATGTGCCATGTACGCTGGCAGGGTGCTGTTCCACATGACCAATGAGTTGTGGGTTGATCCTGGAAAGCGGGCACAGCAGTGAGTGATTGTTACATCTGCATCACAGATGACCTGCATATTCAGTGAGTGGTACAGTTTGCGGTTACAGTACACCGCCTCTGAAGCTCAATATGTGTGCAGTCCACTGGTTCCAGCACATTCGGCATGTCCGCAAGTGCATGAAGTGGCCCTTGGTGTCATTGACCTGTGCATGTGTGGTTGGTAGGGGAATGTGCTGAGACACATAAAGCAGAAGGGCATCCAGGACCTGCACCCGCACAGAAAAGGCAGGCTACGAAATGTCATGCAGCTCGCTGACTGCTGAAATGTGCCTGTGGCAAGGAAGTGCAGCATTGACACCATCTTCAACACCGGTGGTATGGCTGTCCGGTTGCCTATGGTGCTCTGAATGTCGTCCTGGGTGAGCTCCATTAGTTCCAAGATGGTCTCCCTGTTTAGACGGTACAGGATATGGATCTGCAAGTCAGTCAGGTCCCAGGGTGTTGCCCTTGTGCCGGGTATTGGTGCATGCCTCCGGGTTGCCGCTTGTTTGGCATTGTTCATCATACTTCTCCTCCTCCCCGTCCTCCTTTTGCCACTGATGCAGCTCCTACTCATACAGCTGCCCTCCAGCATGCAGCACCTCCAGGTCCAGTGCTACTACTATGAGTGGCAGCATGGCTGTGTTGGTCAGTGTGTGTGGTGTGGTCCTTTTCAGCAGTCTCAGTGCTCATAGTATGCACTTGGGAGCACCCACCTGTGGCCTGTTCTTCCCCACCTGGGCCTGGTTACTGCCTGCTCTGCGGTGCCAGTGTTTCCGGCACAGTTTTTCCAATACTACTGGCATTTTTGTGCCAGTGTTTCCGGTAAAAACGCTATCGTAATGCCGCATTATTACCATTGTGCCAATGTTTCTGGCACATTTTACGGTGGGTCTTGTTTCCGTTCACTGTGCTATCGACAACGGTAGGACAGTTTGCGGTGTTACCGGCGTCAATGTTACCGGCATTGCCTCTCGTAGTAATGTGGCCTGGAAAAAGTGCTGGTAATCGGAATTACCAGCACTTTGTCTCCAGACCGCAACACTTGTAATGACCCTCATAGTCTCCCAGTACTGATAGTCTTAGAGACTAGCCAGTGTCCCCATAAGATTGGGCAAAACAGGCAAGTGAAATAAAGCAGACGGCTTTACTTCAGGACATGGTTCAAAACAAGCAACAACAAAAAAAGGTGTCCCATAGAAAGCTATGGAGGGAAAGTTGCAAAGAGAAAATCTTTCCTAACACAAAAAATACCAGGCAAATTTTGTCTGCGTAATATAGATAATCCTGATGGAATCTAAATTTCTCCCAGACAATTATGATCAAAGTCTCAACAAAGCCATGCTAGTGTTGGCTCAGTTAAAGACATTTTTTTAATTTCAGTATTTAATTTATTTCAAACTTTTACCATCTTACGACATCACACGAACAAGAAAATTCATTGTTACATCCACATTACTTCTAAAATCATAATTACTCATTAAAAAAGACATTCAAACATATGACTATACTTGCATGGTAATGTGTTTTACTGTGGCAACACTGGCATGTCATAATACATCGGCCAGCTGTGTGGCCATGAGTAAAATGCACAACTGTACACTGTACCTTTTTAGCTTGTAAACGTTTTCTCCATAAATGTACATCTTTCAGCTCTTGATCATTTACTGCATTTTATGATTCTACCTCTGGAAATATTGCAAGCACTGGTTGCTCTTTTTTCCATGATAACCTTGTTGCAACGTATACACAAGGAATATAGGATTTGTGTTAAATATCTGGCATGAGGCAAACTGTACAGTCATGCATACATCTCTTTTGTCATGAAGTCATCAATTGTAAATTGAAACAACAAACTCCCTAGAGTCTCAGCCCCAGTGGGCCATATACCAACCAGTTTCATAGGAGCATAGTGTATAGGTATGGCCTAGGTCCTCTATCAGTTACCCCAATTATCAGCATAGAATACTTGGGGCCCATCAAAGACTCCTCGCCACAAGAACAGAAGACTCAGCCATGGGGCAAATTTAACTGTCTTTTATTAGCAAACAAAATGATAGGGATCATACCAATAAAAAAGCATCCTCCGAAGCTCTTGTCTTCTTAGCATGTGTCCCCCGATTTTATCCTGATGTGATGTCACAAGTGATGTCCATTTCGGAGACCTGTAGCTTCTATATCATTCCTTATGGCTTCTCCATGTTAGTAGCAGTCAAGCATGTACAAGCTAAATATATGAATACTGCGGTTTCCGCTTCGGCGAACAATATGAATATAAAGAGTTATGTATGTGTGTCCGTCCTCTACCTATGTTGGTAATAAGCATGTTTCGAGGGGATTGGGTCCTTCCGACGTATTCCATATCTATAACAGGTAATGTCCACAGCTGTGCTGCTTCGGAAAATCTTCGGCGTCTGCGTCGATGCGCCGTCCCCGAGGACCTCCCCCGACGGCACCTGATGTGATAAGTAGGACGCATGGCGCCCGTAGCCTCAGTTCCGTTTTTTACGCGAACGTGTTCGCTTCGTGAATCTCGGTACGCCTCGACTCTTTGGAGTTTGCTGTATTCTTCTCGGTTCGTTGAACCTGTTCAGTTTTTGTGAAAACCTGTTCGTGACGATGTCTACTTCGTCTTCAACCCCGCGTCCGGGCTTCAAGAAATGCGGGGACTGTGGGTCCAAGATGTCGGTCACGGACTTGCACGACGCCTGCCTCTGGTGCCTCGGGGAGGCCCACGATACGGACGACTGTGTCGACTGCCAGTCGCACACGGCCAAGGCCTTGCGGGAGCGCAAGAAGAAGCTGTCGGTAGGTCGGGTGTCTAAGCCCCGGAAGTCGAGGTCTACGGGGCTTTCGACGGATGACTCGAGAGGTGACTCTCCGTGTCATCGTCGGAAGTCCAGTGGGTCTCCTTCCAGGAGTCGGTCTCGCCACTCCTCTGCCTTCTCGAGGCATTCCCGGAAGCGCCGGCATCGGTCGCCTTCCCCGTCCTCTTCTGAGGACTCCGCCCATCGGCGGGTCGCTTATCCCACCATGCAAGCGACACTCTAGGAATGGGCTTCCTTCGGGAAGCAGATGTTAGCGATTCTTGAATCGCAGGTCACCGGTCCGTCCGCCCCTCTGAGTGGGGTTGGTCGGCACCGGTCGAGAGACACCTCTCATACGCCTTCAGACTCGGGTGGTCGGCACGGCTCGCGGGAAAGGTCCCGCTCGGACAAGGGTAGCTGTACTCGCCATGCCCGTTCCAGGTCCCGGTCCTCGACGTGCTCGAGACCGTAGGATCCTGTGCCGTCTTCGAGGAAGACATCGACGCCTGTGGCGCCGAGGTCGTCGACGATTTCTCTCGAGGCTCCGCCTCCGAGGGGGTCGTCGACGCTGTCGGTGCCTAGGTGTTAGGCAGAAACCTGTGCAGTTCCCTCTAGGACCACTGCAAAAGATTTAGGACTACAGGTGTTTGGCAGTAAACCCACTTGGTAGCAGTCTGTACCACACAGATTCACTTGGTAGCTGTGGCTGAGCAGTCAGACTTCCCCCAAGAAGAGTTAGGCAGTATACAGGGTATTCACAATAGGTCAAGAGAACACAATAGAACAAGTAAACACTGACCAGGGCTTGGTGTAAAAGAGATATAATTATTTATTTAAAACCACATCTAGAAAAACACACAGGCACTAATAGCAAGCAATTCAAAAAAACGGTCACTAAAAGATATACACTCCCTTAAAAGAATATTAGACAAGTCTTAAGTAAAGCCCCACTTATTTTCAGACAGCGGTGAGCGCTTAACGTAGATGGCACTCTAATAATTTGTTTTAAAAAGGGAGAGAAAAGCAGAGAATAAATTGAAACAGAGCCCAACACTTTTTCACGAACACAACAAGAGAGGAAGGCAAAGTACCACCGTGAATTCAGAGTCAGTAGGCCGGATCCGCTTTAAGAGGATCAAAACGAAATGTGTCCAAGGTCACATGGTTGCAGTGCACAAAAGTCTTGTAACGGTTCAAAAAGGAGTTGGACCAAAGAAAGGGACCAGTTAGAGGGTCAAGGTGGCCAGCCCAGTCCAGAAGGTTAAGGGGTTATTATTACCTTGTAGCAATCTTTAGAAAGGGAGGCCTGGCGGACACGGTACCTAAAAGTGGTGAGAACACTCCAGCGGGGGCAGTTGTTCCTGGCAGCGGATGCAAGTCGGTGCTTCGTCCGGGGGAAGAAAGGATCTCGTCGGGGAGGAAGACAGGAGTCCGTTGCACTGCCAGGGAAGAAACCAGCCGCGGAGTTTCTCAGGTACAAGGAGCGGTCCGTTAATTTGCGGTTCAGTGGCAAGTGGCTATCCTGCTGCCGGGGTGCTTGGCACGGGCAGTTCGACCACAAACGGGTCTGGGGTGCGAAGAGAAGAAGGTAAACTGGTTGTGCCCACCAGTCAGGGGAAGAAGCCTCTCCAGCCGGGAGATCTTCTCTGTCGTCGGGAAGTGGTGAGTCGGTTCCGCAGGGCTCCACCGGTGGGGTTGTCGTGGTAGGTCGGCTCAGCTTCTCCCTCGTCGGATTCTCAGGTCCTGTGGCGACTTCTGAAGTTCCAGTCCCAAAAGCCCTGCTTTTATGCAGCATACCCCCATTCACTCAGCCTAGCTGTCAATCAAACATGCCAAGTGGTGAGCCGGCCGGCTCACCACTTGGGCCAATCACACAAGAGTGCGACTTGAGTTAACAAGGTAACTCAGTCCAGGGTGCCTAAACCCCCTCTCACACCCCCTGTGGTGCCCAGACAGAGTGGCACCACTTTTGGAGGCTTCTGTGGAGAAGCCCGCCAAAAAGGGGAACAAAAGGCTCGACTTGGGTTGGAGTCACAGAAGAGAACACAAATGCCATTTAAGAATCGAGTCCTGGCAAAAAATACCAACCGGCGAATTAATATTAATTGAATAAACCGGCGGTAGGTTCGAGGCTATGAGAATTAAATAATTAAAGTTGGTAGCCTCGAACAATGGGAAAATCCCATAGGGAAATATTCTCGGTCGAATATAAAAAGTAGTATCCACTGCCACCAGCCAAATCTCGATCAGGGGGGACGGAGACGTGCCCCCTCGACTAACAGACCCCGGGGCAATCGAATTGCCCCGACCAGTACGTCCACAATATGATGGTTTGTACTGGTTTCTGTTAATAATTTGGGACTAGTAAAGCCAATGGTGACTTTACATGTCCTGGGAGACAGTAGTCAGTCCCAGGGTATGGAGTCTATGGTGGGGTGTCACTATGACACCCCTGTGTTACTGCACGGAGGGTGCTGTGTAACACACATAGGGCCTCATTACACGGAAGGCGGTAAGCCATGGCGCTATTAGCGCCATGGCTGCCGCCGGTACCTTACCGGGTGCGCCTTGGTGGATGGCGGAATCAGCGCCATATTCCAAGGTGTGTGGGGGCGCTAATTCCGCCATCCACCATTGCCCCTTCACCATTGCCAGTCAGCCCCATAGGGCTCCATGTTAATGGTGAAGGTGCTAATTACGGTACCACAAATTGCGGTACCGTAATTAGCACCAAGGTCCCTTTGCGGGTCCCGTACTTAACGCCTGTAAAAACCAGGCGTTAAGGGAGGACCCGCAAAGGGACCTCGTAGTAAGGCGGTAAGGGTTTATCGGTACCGGTGCCCTTACCGGTACCGGTAAACCCTTACAGCCTTCCGTGTAATGAGGCCCATAGTAAAAACACATGAGACCCTATGGAGTAAAGGACCCCATAGCCCATAAAACACATTAACAGTCAAAGGAACACCATAAATCATGTCCAAGAGTGGGAGAAAAAGAGTCTCACTCTTGGCAGGAGAAAAAAAACAAACTCCAGAAATCCAGCAAAGCTGCTGGGGGACTCACTAGGTTAGGAAATTCAGCCTAAAGAGAGAATTCTCCCTAACACACGCCCACCCCCTCCCCCCCCAGACTAAGGGACAGGAGGATTTAATCCACTCCTGGATGAATCCCATACCTCTAGTCGATGACATACATCCTAGAGAGACCATCAGCATTTTGGTGGTGACATCCTGACCTGTGCTCAATGGTGAAATCAAACCCTTGCAGGCAGATTGACCATCTCAATAGTTTTGGGTTTTCCCCTTTCATTTGCATTAACCATCTCAAGGGCTGGTGGTCAGTCTGAATGACAAAAGTAGAACCATACAAGTATGTCCTAAACTTCTTCAGAGCCCACACAATAGCAAAGCATTCTCGTTCAATGGTTGCCCACCTTGTTTCAGGATCCTTCAGTTTTCTACTGATGAAGCAAATGGGGTGCTCCCTACCTTTCCCATCCAGTTGACTGAGGACTGCACCTATTCCTACATTTGAAGCATCTGTTTGCACAATGAAAGTTTGGTGGTAGTCAGGAGCTCTGAGTACTGGGGCTTGGCAAAGAGCCTTTTTCAGGGTTTCAAAGGCCTGATTGCATTCCTCATTCCACCTAACCTTTTTAGGGAATTTAGGAGAGGAGATGACATTCAGTGGAGAAGCTATGGACCCATAGTTCTCAATGAAATTCCTGTAATACCCAGTGAGACCTAAGAAGGCTCTCACCTGGGTCGGAGTAGTAGGTGTTGTCCAATTTTGCACAGCTTCGATCTTACTGGGCAAAGGCCTTATTTCTCCACCTCCTACCTCATGTCCAAGGTAGACTACTTTACTCTGTCCAATCTGGCATGTACTTGCCTTTATGGTCGGATTGGCCTTCCTCCATCCCATTCAGAACCTGGTTTACCATCCTTTGAAATGTGGCAGGTGCATTTTTCAATCCAAGAGGCATAACCTTAAACTGGTATAAGCCAACTGGGGTAGAAAATACAGTTTTCTCCTTGGCATGGTCTGTCAGGGCTATTTGCCAATAGCCTGACGTCAAGTCAAATGTGCCGAGGAACTTGGCTGCACCAAGTCTATCCACCAACTCATCTGTCCTTGGCAAAGGGTGGGCATCAGTCTTAGTGGCTGCATTAAGAGCTCTGTAATCCACACAGAATCTAAGTTCTTTAGATCCTGCCTTTGGTACTAACACAACTGGGCTAGACCATGGACTAGTAGAGGGCTCTATTACCCCGAGATCAAGCATCTTGTTGACCTCACCTTTGATGTGGGTTCTTACATTTTCTGACATTCGATATCCTCTGCTTTTGACTGGCAGACAGTCACCAGTGAGTATGTCATGCTGTCCCCAAGGGGTCAAGCCTGGTGAAAGTGAGAACAGAGAGGCAAACTGATTTAACATAGACTTGCACTCTTCCTGTTTCTCAGGTGTCAGATTTGAAGAGAGATTTACTCCTTCAATCTTTTCGTCTAAAGGTAAGCCTCTGAGGAGATCAGAAAGAGCTTCACTCTCTTCTTCTTCCTCTGATGATGCTCGAAGCAAAGCTCCTACATCAGGTCTGGAGACAGACGCTTTTAGTCTGTTGGTGTGGAAGACTGTTGGAGCCTCCTTGGGGTTGCCCAAGTCCACCAGATAGTTGACATCTCCAAGTTTACCCACAACTTTGAAGGGTCCCATCCATTTGTCTTGCAAGGCCCTCTGCCTTGTTGGAATCATAACAAGAACTAGCTGGTCCTGAGTAAATTCAACCATGTTAGCCTTTTGGTCATGCCAGTGCTTGATCAATGCTTGTCCAGCTTTCAAGTTATCACTTGCTTCTGCCATCATTTGTGACATTCTCCTTCGGAGACCTATCACGTAGACAGTCACTCTGACTGGCTTGGGGGAAGGAGCACTCTCCAACCCCTCCTTGATCAGGGCCAATGGACCTCTGACCGGATGACCATAAAGAAGTTCAAAGGGAGAATAACCTACTCCCTCCTGAGGGACTTCTCTTTAAGCAAAGAGAAGGCATGGCAGCAGAAGGTCCCACTTTCTTTTAAAGGGGTCCTCTAAAGCACCTATCATGCTCTTCATGGTTCTGTTGAACCTGTCAACCAGCCTATTTGTCTGAGGGTGGTATGCGGTTGAGAACTTGTAAGTAACTCCGCAGGTTTTCCACATGGCTTTCATGTAGTGAGACATAAAATTTGACCCCCTGTCAGAGATTACTTCCTTAGGAAACCCAACCCTGTTAGAAATACCAACGAGGGCCTTAGCCACAGCCGGAGCTGTAACAGTCCTCATAGGAATTGCCTCAGGGTACCTAGTAGCATGGTCTACTACAACAAGTATAAACCTGTTGCCTGAGGAGGTTGGAGGATCAAGGGGACCAACAATGTCAATCCCTACTCTCTCAAATGGGACTCCCACAACTGGTAGAGGCACTAAAGGTGCCACATTCTTGGAGCCAACCTTACCAGAAGTCTGGCAGGTGTGGCAGCTCCTGCAGTATTTATCTACTTGAGCCCCCATCTTTGGCCAATAAAAGTAGAGTGAGAGCCTTTCCTTAGTCTTCTTGAAACTCAAGTGACCAGCCAAAGGAATCTCATGGGCTAACTGCAAGAACTGTGGTCTGTTCTCTTGGGGTACTACAAGTCGTTTGTTGTCCCCAGGGGCAGACTCGGTTGGTTCACTGTAGAAGAGGCCATCTTCCCAGTGTAACCTATATTTCCCAGGCTCTTGCCCTTCAGCCTGAGCATCTCCCTGGTGGCGAAGACCTTCCAGAGTTGGACATTCTCTCTGTCCCTTACTGAAGTCTGCCCTGTTGGGTCCACTTTCTGCCAGTAAAGACTGCAGCTCGGGATGGTCAACAGGATCCAGATCTCCAATGAGTTCCTGGCCTTCTACTAGCTCTTCCTCAGAGTCTAGTTCAACCACACAGGGTTCTACCACCCTCTCAGCCTCAGCTGGAGGGGGAGTTACAGGTGTAACTTTGGACAACCTAGGGGAAGTCCTTGTTGGCTGCACTGGAGTGCTGACTGTTGGTTTCTTGTTAGAAGTCTTAGGTTTCCCCTTTGCTTCTGGTTGCTCAGAAACAGCAGCTGACATCTCCAGTGGAGCAGGAGTGATCTCTTTCTTCACCATCTCCTTGGGAGTACCTCTCATGGTTCTCTCCCTTGCAGGTCTGGTGAGCTCCTGTAACCTTTTACTAGGAGGTCTGGGGGTATGTGACACTACTCCAAGAGTTTTCAAGTCATTACCCAGCAGAACCCTTCCTGGCACCTCACTTTGTATGCTGACAGGTATCTTCACAGTCATGTCATTACACTGGATGAGAACCTGTAATTGGGGAAGCATCTGCACAGGCCCTCCAGCTAACTTGGTGAGGCGTTTGGGTGCCTTAGCAACATCCTCAGCCTGAAAAAACGATTTGTCCACCACAGTTATGCTGGCCCCAGTGTCCCTAATGGCAGGAGTCTCCTGACCATTCACCTGGACACTGTCCTTATAATACTCTTTAGTATTATCTGGGATAGAATTATAGACATCTAAGTTCTGTTGTTCCCACAAACCCAGAGACACTAAAGAAACACTGGCTGAGACTCCAATGGGTTCATCAGCCAGTAATAGAAAGTTTCCACTTGCCATTTGTACTTCCTCCTCTGGAGCGAAGGCTAAGGAGACAAGCTGGACCCCTGAAGGTTTACCCTTACATCTGGGATCTCCTTTCACATGGTCAGTAGAGGCACAAACAAAGCATTTACCAAATGCTTTCTGGAATGGTGGCTTGTTCTGACCTCCTTCTGGTTTGGCACCAGGAGGCACACTAGCCTGATTTGGTTTCCCTGGTGGCTTAACCTTTTGGTTCTGTTTGGGGCCCTCTTTGGAATTTGAATTATTAGAATTCTCTTTGGAGTCCTTCTTTGGCTGTTTTCCCTCATCCTTTTTCTGAGTAGCCCCAGAATCCTTGTCAGTGGCCCTGTTGGCAACCCACAAGTCAGCAGCCTTAGCTAACTTCCTGGAATCTAATTCCTTTGAATCGGCCAAGTGCTGTCTGAGCTCAGGAGAGCAGGCATCATACATTGACTCCAACATTACAAGATTCTTCATTCCTTCATAAGTGTTAACTCTGTAACCCTTAATCCATCCCTCTAAGTTTTTCAAACTTTCACTCACCCAGGTAGCCCAAGGGGTACCATCATGCTTTTTGAGGGTCCTAAACCTCTTAAGGTACTGGGAAGGGGTCTTCCCAAATCTCGCTATCAAAGCTAGTTTCACACATTCATAATCCTTCTTATCCACCTCCCCCAACTCCATTACCACATCAGCTGCAACAGGGGGAAGCCTAGAGAACAACCTGGGAAGTGACTCATTCCCTGTGATGTCCTGGAGCCCATGATTATACTCAAACATTTTTAACCAATCCAACACATCCAACTTAGGTTCATACATACCCACTAATTCCTTAGGCATCCGGGGTCTTTTGGGACTGGAACTCCTAGAAGAACCAGAGGAGAGGGAAGCATTTTTCACAGACAACTTTTTCATTTCGAGTTCATGATTAAGCTCTATTTCTCTGAGTCTTAACTCAGCTTGCTTCTGCTCAGCCTGGGCATTCATTCTTCTGAACTCTAGCTCTTGGTTTCTTTCAGATTGAGCAATAAAACGTTTGTACTCTAATTCAAGCTTCATTTTTTCAAGTTAAAAATAAGCAGGGTTACATGTGGGACCTGGTATAGGCCCAGTAGGTACAGTAGGTAAGGCAGACAGAGGCTCAGAGTGGCTAACTTCATTAGGTTCACTTTCCTCTTCCGACTCATTATCAAGACTTTGATTCAGATCAATACCATCACTGTTTTTTACATTTGCTGGGGGGTAGATTCCTCTGTACCACCCAGACTTTGGTTTTCTAACAATCTTTCTATAAGTTCCATTTTCTTGCCCTTCTCAGAGAGATTCCTATGTCTACACAATACTTTTAAGCAATCAGCAGTTTTGGCAGACAATGATTCTAGGGTATAACTCTCCATAGCAGACATAGTTAGAAAATCAGCTTCTTAGTGCTAAGCTCTGTGGTTAGTTGTCCTAAAGTGTTCAACAAGCACTCTAAAGTGTATACTCAATACAAATCCCACCGCTGTACACCAGCGTTAGGCAGAAACCTGTGCAGTTCCCTCTGGGACCACTGCAAAAGATTTAGGACTAAAGGTGTTTGGCAGTAAACCCACTTGGTAGCAGTCTGTACCACACAGATTCACTTGGTAGCTGTGGTTGAGCAGTCAGACTTGCTAAGTGGTGAGCCGGCCGGCTCACCACTTGGGCCAATCACACAAGAGTGCGACTTGAGTTACCAAGGTAACCCAGTCCAGGGTGCCTAAACCCCCTCCCACACCCCCTGCGGTACCCAGACAGAGTGGCACCACTTTTGGAGGCTTCTGTGGAGAAGCCCGCCAAAAAGTGTAACAAAGGGCTCGACTTGTAGTGGAGTCACAGAAGAGAACACAAACGCCATTTTAGAATCGAGTCCTGGCAAAAAATACCAACCGGCGAATTAATATTAATTAAATAAACCGGCGGTAGGTTCGAGGCTATGAGAATTAAATAATTAAAGTTGGTAGCCTCGAACAATGGGAAAATCCCATAGGGAAATATTTGCGGTCGAATATAAAAAGTAGTATCCACTGCCACCAGCCAAAACTCGATCAGGGGGGACGGAGACGTGCCCCCTCGACTAACAGACCCCGGGGCAATCGAATTGCCCCGACCAGTACGTCCACAATATGATGGTTTGAACTGGTTTCTGTTAATAATTTGGGACTAGTAAAGCCAATGGTGACTTTACATGCCCTGGGAGACAGTAATCAGTCCCAGGGTATGGAGTCTTTGGTGGGGTGTCACTATGATACCCCTGTGTTACAGCACGGAGGGTGCTGTGTAACACACATAGTAAAAACACATGAGACCCTATGGAGTAAAGGACCCCATAGCCCATAAAACACATTAACAGTCAAAGGAACACCATAAATCATGTCCAAGAGTGGGAGAAAAAGAGTCTCACTCTTGGCAGGAGAAAAAGAACAAACTCCAGAAATCCAGCAAAGCTGCTGGGGGACTCACTAGGTTAGGAAATTCAGCCTAAAGAGAGAATTCTCCCTAACACTAGGTCGTCGAGAGACACGCTCGGAGCTCCGGCTTCGAGGCCTGTGTCGACGCCATCGATGCGGCGCTGCAGCTGATGTCGCCGCCGATTTGCTCAACGTCGCCGCCGATTCGCTCGACGTCGCTGCCGATTCTCTAGGCGCCGGCACCGACTCGTTCGGCGCCCTTGACGCCTTTCGAGGCGGTGGTGTCGGAGCGGCCCCGTGGCACGGGGTTAGCCCCTAGAAAGGCTCTGGCTAAGGTCAGGCATAGCTTTGGTCCCCAGGTGTCTTCCTCTCACCACCTGGAGTACATTTCAGAGGGTGATGAAGGCTCTGGTGAAGGCTTGGTTCCGTTTACGGTACCAGATCTCGGGCCATAGCCAGTTTGATGACCTGAGGCAGTCACTGCATGAAACCAGTGGACTGGACACCTCTCCGGAGGTGGAGTTTTGTAGGTCGGAGCCTGGCACTCATGCTAATTCTTCATAACGGCGCCTTATGTCTCGGGTCACCGAGTACGTGGGATGGTCGGCTCCCCCAGGGGAGTTCGTTCAGGATGATCTCACGGACATCCTTGATCTTGGTCCCCCCACTGACCCGGTACTGCCGTCTCATATGGCTCTGCAGAGAAGGGTGGCGACGGCTTGGACTGCTCCGGAGAGTCTCCCGGCAGTGGGCAAGTCTTTGTCTCGAAAATACCGTCCAGCCAGTAGCGACCCGTGGTACTTGTCCAGGCACCCCGCTCCGGAGAGTTTGGTGGTGCAGGCGGCTATGGCCCCGGCAAAGCAGGCGTCGTATCCTACCATCCCTCCGGATAGGAACGACAAACGTTTTGACGGCTGGGCGAAGAAAGTGTTTTCTTCAGGGGGTATGGCGCTTCAGACGGCCAACTCCATATGTGCCTTGTCTCGTTTCACACACACTCTGTGGAACTGTGTTGCATTAGCGGCTGAACATATTCCCCAAGGGGAGGAACGGGATGGTTTCCTTGCTATGGTTCAGGATGGCAAGGATGCCATGTGTGATACCGTTCAGTCGGGTTTGGACATGGCAGATTGTGTCAGACGGTCCATGGCGGCAAGCACCGTAATACGCAGGTTTGCGTGGTTGCGGAAGTCTGGGTTCGCTCCTGATGTGCAGTCCCGGCTCCTCAACATGCCCTTTGACGGTAAACATCTTTTTGGCAGCAAGGCTGACGAGAGCCTTGAGAGGTTGCAGACCTCCAAAGCTGCAGCGAAGTCGTTGGGCGCTGCAGTTCGACAACCTCCTCCTTTTCGTCCTATGGGACAACAATGGAGGGGAGGTTCCTTTCGCTATTACTGATCCTTCAGTAAAGCACGAGGAGCTGTCAGTCAAAAAGGCCACCGTAAGAGTGCCAGAGGTGGAAAACAAGGTACTCGAGGTGCCAAGGCCGCTCGGGCAGTTGCCTCTTTGCCCTCAGGCAACGCCGCAGCCGCTACCACTCAGTCATGAGGCCAGGTCCCATGGTTCGCTGGTTGGGGGAAGGCTGGCGCAGCATCTTGTAGAGTGGCGTGCCATTACTTCAGATGTGTGGGTTCTGGAGATCATAACCCACGGCTACTGTCTTCCTTTTCGGCAGAGGCCTCACGATAATCCACCTGGGAACTTCTCTTTGAAGAGTGCGGATCCGCTCCTTCCGCAGGAAATTCAAGCCCTGCGGGAGAAAGGCGCCATAGAACTGGTGCCTGTAGCGGAGAAGAATAAGGGATGGTTTCCCCTTATTTTTTGATTTCGAAGATTGGGGATTGAGACCCATCATGGACTTGCGCGGTTTCAACAAACTCCTCAGGAAGGACAAGTTCAAGATGGTTACTCTCTCTCAAGTCCTCCAGGCCCTTCAACTTCAGGATTGGTTGGTGTCTCTCGACCTCAAGGACGCTTACTTCCATGTGCCGATCCATCCCAAGCACAAGAAGTACCTGAGGTTCGCGGTTGGCGACTCGCACTTTCAGTTTCGGGTCCTGCCGTTCGGATTGACCTCTGCCCGAGGGTTTTCACCAAGCTCATGGTGGTGGTGGCAGCGCATCTCAGGAAAGGGGGGATTCACGTCTACCCCTACCTGGACGATTGGTTGATCAGGGGGAGCTCTCCCGAGCAAGTCCTGAATCATCTGTCCGTCACCTGCCACTCCCTTCACAAGCTGGGCTTCTCCCTCAATTTAAAGAAGTCCCATTTGACGCCAACACAGCGGCTCCAGTACATCGGAGCAGTGCTCGACACATCCCTGGGGCTGTGTATTCCTCCCCAGGTGAGGGCTCTTCACATTCAGCAGATGGTGCACAAGTTTCAGCTTGCCCAGACTCTCCCTGCGTCCGAGTTCTTGAGACTGCTCGGCATCATGGCATCCTGCATTCTTCTGGTGCCAGAGGCCAGGTTGCGGATGAGATCTTTGCAATGGGCACTCAAGCTCCAGTGGTCTCAGTCCTCCGGCAGGTTGTCGGACCCTGTTCAGGTGCCGCCCTCGGTCGCCCAGGACCTTCTGTGGTGGGCCATCGAAGGCAATCTGATGAAGGGGGCCCCATTTTGGCTGCCCTGGCCGGAGGTGACGATCGTGAAGGACGCATCCCTCACGGGATGGGGAGCTCATGCCAACGGGTTGACAGTCAGCGGTCGTTGGTATCTGTCAGAGTCCAGACTCCATATCAATCTGTTGGAGCTGAGGGCCGTCAGGCTAGCCTTGAAGGCTTTTCTGCCGACTGTGCGAGGAAAAAGTGTCCTGATTCTAACGGACAACACGGTGGCCATGCACTACCTCAACAAAAAGGGGGGGGGGGGCAGGGTCACTTCCTCTATGCAGGGAGGCGATGCAGCTCGAGTTCTGGGCCATACAGCAGGAAGTTTCGATCTCGGCTGTTCTTCTGGCCGGAGACGACAACGAGACGGCGGACGCTCTGAGCAGGCAGAGCGCGATTTCTCACGAGTGGGAGCTGGCTCAGGAGATTGTCCTGGAGATCTTCGCCCTTTGGGGGACCCCTCAAGTGGATCTCTTCACCTCCAGTGTCAACCGGAAGTGCGAAAGGTTCTGCTTGCAGGAATTTCCTCCAAAAGGAGCCTTAGGAGACGCGTTTGTGGTGGAGTGGTCATTTCCACTGCTGTACGTGTTTCCTCCAGTCCCCGTCATCCCGCAAGTACTGCAGAGGTTACGGAGCTTTGGTTCCCGGATGATCCTCATTGCTCCGGCGTGGGCCCGGAGGATGTGGTACCCGGACCTTCTCGACTTGTCCATCTGCCCTCCACGTCGTCTTCCCTACCAAGACGATCTGCTCTCATGGGAGGGGGGTCAGGTTCTCCATCCAGAGGTCAGATCCTCCATCCAGAGGTCAGATCCCTCAACCTTCACGCTTGGCTTCTGAAAGGTTGAGGTATAAGGATTGGGACCTCCCTGAAGACGCTATGGAGGTGTTGCTCTCAGCCAGGCGTCCGGCAACAAAGTCTCTGTACCGTTGCCGTTGGAGAAAGTTCTGCGACTGGTGCAGAGTTAAGAATGTGGATCCTTTTGAGTGTGACATTCCCATGGTTCTGTCTTTTTTGCTTTCCTTGGCCCACAGGGGCTTGCAAGTGGGGACCATTAAAGGTTACCTGGCGCCGCTGTCCATATTTAAGCGCTCGTCTGAAGAATGTTCCTATTTTAAGATTCCTTTAATTTCTCAGTTTTTGAAAGGGCTCACTAATGTGTTCCCTCCGTCACCTTTTCTGGTGCCTGGTTGGGATTTGAACCTTGTTCTTATGTTTCTTATGGGTGCTCCGTTTGAGCCTTTGCATTCTTGCCCTTTGAGACTGTTAACTCTGAAAACTGTGTTTTTGGTTGCGGTTACTTCCGCTCGCAGAGTGAGTGAGTTACAGGCACTTTCAGGTAAGCCACCCTTCACTGTGTTTCATAAGGACAGGGTTGTCCTTAGAGTTCGTCCTTCCTTTCTTCCGAAGGGGGTTTCGGAATTTCATTTGAGCCAGAAGGTTGTTCTTCCGGCGTTCTATCCTCCTCCACATCCTAGTAAGGAATAGGAGAGGCTCCATAGGCTTGATCCTAGGAGAGCGTTGAGCTTTTATATTTCGCGTATGTCCCGGGTCAGAGTGGAAATCAACTTTTCATTGGTTACGCTAGAAAGCGTTTGGGACAAGCTGTGATGAAACAGACTTTGTCTCGTTGGATTATTTTAGCTATCTCCGAGTGTTACCGCTTGGCGGGTAAGGACCCTCCGGCTGGCTTGCGGGCCCATTCTACCAGAGGAGTGGCTGCGTCTACTGCCGTGCAAAAGGGTGTTCCTATTCGTCACATCTGTGATGCAGCCACCTGGGCTTCAGTACATACTTTTGTACGTCACTAGTCCCTCGATTCCATCCGAGGGCAGGATCTGGCCTTTGGCAAGGCAGTCCTGTATTCCGTAATTTGATTGGGCATGCTAAATTTGTGTTCTAAATTCTTTTCCCACCTCCTTGCTTGGTACTGCTTTGGGAGTCTGTCATAGATATGGAATACGTCGGAGGACCCAATCCCCTCGAAGAACAAGTTACTTTCTTACCGCCTAACGTTCTTTCGATGGGATGGTCCGACGACGTATTGCATATCGCTCCCTCCCTGCCTTCCCCGCTGCAGAATTTCTTTTGCGATTGCAGCTTGCGTTCCGCAAGGCCTTGTGTGTCTGACTGGCAGAAAACTGGTGTCACACGTTCTAGGGGGAAAAAACTACAACTGACGCTACGGGCGTCGTGCGTCCTACTTATCACATTGGGTGACATTGGCCGTTGGAGGAGGTCCTCGGGGACGGCTCATCGACGCAGGACGCAGACGCCGAAGATTTTCTGAAGCAGCACAGCTGTGGACATTACCTGTTATAGATATGGAATACGTTGTCGGACCATCCCATCGAAAGAACGTTACCAGGTAAGAAAGTAACTTGTTCATTTGTGCCTGCATACAATAAACTAGTACATGTTCGTGTAACTCCATGAATGGATGAATATTTACTTCATGTATAATGCAGCTATGTTGTGATGTCAGTGAAGACGTCATTGGTTTCTGGCTTTACAGTCAGTCGGCTTGCTCGATGTCATTTGCATGTTGGCCAAGTTATCATTTGGTTATGGTCTAAATGGCTGTCTGAGCGAATAACGCTTCTCATACCTATGATACTTTGATGATTCCAGTGATGGGCCTAAAAGTGAGGCACATCTGGTGTTTCTCTGCCTTCATGTTGAGAGTCGTGTGGGGTGCATTAGGGTCATATTTGGCCCCCCATGTACAATCTCTTGGGTTGTCTGCAATTTCGGGAGCCAGACGGTTGTTATCCCTTCAAGATTCCCATAGTGCTTTGCATGGCCATGCAGGCGCCATGTCACGTAGCTACAGTCCCCATCAGGGTTGCACCAAACCCACTTTCCCCAATAATCACGGGTGTTGTAGGGATACTGGAACACCGGCCCTGTCAGGAACAGAGGACACTGCGCCAGTTGTGATTGCAGTGCATTTCGTGTTTTTTTTTCTTCATCTTCTTCTGTCTCTACGTCTATCAGTACTTTCATCCCTAAAGTCTTCTTGGTTGTCTTTCTACACTGTGTGATGATTATCCTGATGACACAAAATGTTAGCAACACTAATATCAAAGCTGCTGCCAGTACTTTCAGTCCATTGGCCATCCATGTTAGCATCGATAAGAATATGTAAGATACCTAACCTTTGTCCTTTTTGACATTTTTAGTTTCTGCCTCCATCTTCGTGTGCAGTTCTGATAATCGGGTGATGGCCTCTCTCAGCGACCGTTGCCTTCGTCGCTGGCAGGAACGAATGTACAGCAGGAAGACCCGATCTTGGCACAAACGCCTTGCTCCATGGCTGTGATGAAGGGCCATTCTGGAGAGCCATTAGTCTAACTGCTATCAGCTCTTCCTTGATGGTGTTTAACCCCTTCACGGTTGAGTTTGTCTGCATCTGCTCGCACCGCGTAATCTGGAGCCATTTAGCATTTGTGCTAGTCTGTACTGCTAGAATGATAGATGCAATGAACATCTCAGTTCTGCTGAACAGCCTGTGCTCTGGTGGTATTGCATCCAATGCCTTTTCCATGTCTGATGCGGCATAGTTCCCTGTTTTCACTCTGGTCAACCATACAGATTTCTTCTTTCTTGTGCTCGTATCCATTTTAGGGAACCCTTCTATTTGGATGTCCTGCTGAGGCACTACCAATGCGGAGTGCTCAGATGTGCAAGTGAACATATTCCTCCCCAGTTGGGTGGCAGCTGCAGGTATGCCTTGGACCCACAGGCCCAATAGTGGAGCATGAACACTGCTGCTCCGATCTTCATACCTGTTATCTCTGAAATCTGCTTGTGTCGTTCATTTTCTCCAACCTCTACTTCGCCATTATTCTGCAAACATAAAGCTGCTCCCTTGAGCGGTATGATGTGCATGGGCCCTGCTTCGTTTTCTACCCATGTAAACAGTTTGGCACTTGCTTCCCATTCCTTGAGGCATTTGTCATCTTCTTGCTGTACTACTTCCAATGGAACCCGTTAGAAGAGCATGTGCTTTGCTCCCAACAACTTCTTCTTTCCATCCGTCTGTTGTGTATACTTGTCCATACACCAGCATCTGTGGCCTTTCCCAGCATCCTGGTATTCCACCTATTTCTACGGATCCTTTCTTGGGACACTGTTACTCCTTCTGTGTCACTGTCTGTACTTCCCATTTCCCCTGACCCTCTGTGATATACTCTATAATTTTATCTGTATTCCAGTAATCGTCCAACATTTCCTGAGTGTTTATGTAGTTGTCTTCCTACAAGAATGTCTTCTTGGAAATCGATCTTAGTGTTGCACGCTTCCCTTGAAATCGTCCTCTTGTGGTGCATAGCGATAAATGCATGCAGCATTGTGCTTTTGCCACTGGAATTTCAGTTGCCACTAACGTTCTGGATGCACTCATTGCATAGGGGGATGAGAGAGCAAACACTGCAGCTCTCTTTTGTCATTTGTTTCCCCACTTTGGCCATGTGGCTATACCACATGTTGTTAGATATACGGGTCAAAACAGTTACGTAGGAGTTTACCTGGCTAAAATCTGCTTCTGAACTGCAATTAACTCTCTTTACTTCTTTAGCAGTGCTTATTGCCTGCCTATATATGGCTTCCGTAACAGCATGGATCAGGGTTACGTTAGGAAGGGTCAAAGCTTGTGCTTGAGTAAATATCAACCTACGTAAAGCAAGGAGTGTAAAGAGGTAGAGACAGCAGAAGACACAAAACATTATCCCGATATTACGAATGATATTTCCAAGGTTGTTATTCCTGAGTGTTTCTTTGCATTGATCCAAGTGTTTGTGCAACTCACCTGAAAAGCCTGAGGAATGCGTTATTGTTGTGTTAGTGTATGTTAGATTAAGCTCTACGTCTATAGTAATGGGCAAGTGTTGCGAAGAACAATTGCTTCCACACTATACAGAGTCTCAAATCACCAAGCAGAGTAATGATAGACAGGTTTCCACGGGAGAGTTTTGGGTAGATGTGGGCCACATATAACCGAAAGGCATGAAAAAACAATTGTGGAGGAATCAGTCGTTTAGTTTCTGTCCGTATCACAAAGCAGAGTGTATCACTGTCCCATTTCAGGAATGGGTTAGTATGAAATGGGTTAGGTCTACTAAGTACCATATGGCTTGGACTGTTCTTACTTTCTAGATGAATACCTATTTTAAGAAAAAGGTAATGTGCCTAGTCTATGAGTGTGTAATGTCCTTCCCTAACTCTCTTGCTCTGGACCGTGTTATCCGCGGCTATTGTTCTTCTTTGTCTTCTTCTTGCATCAAATCATCATCTCTTAGACAGGAAGAGGTCTCACCTCGGCAGGGCTTAACGTCTCCCATGTAGCTCCAAGCTTTCTTCCCATTCAGTTTAACTGCATGCTCTGTGGCTTGCTCTACAGTATAGGAATCTGGGTTTAAACTAGGGCCTTACAAAATTCTGGACTAGGACTGTGTCCCCCGGATAAAGTAGTGGTTGCTTCAGTATTTCACTTGTGGCTGGGATGGTATCTTCCTCACTGTTTTCCGACCTCTCCCCCTGCGACTGCAGTTAATGAGAAATAAATGACGCATTAGCCATCAAAGAAGCCACAGATTAGTACATTTTATTTCCAAACACATCAGAGGTTGCATTTGCATCTGTCATTGCTCTAGGGGGAGGAGCCAGGGGTAGTCGCATGCGCTGTCCTGTTACCACCTCATAGGGCGTTAAGTGGTGGTCGGATCCGGGCTGATTGTGCAGTGCGAACAGAGCGAAGGGCAAACAATGAAACCATCCCATTTAAAAAAAAATATATATATTGCCATTTCAAAGTAATCATAACATGCCAACAAACTGTAATAGCAATTTTCCCCTAACTTTAACCACCCAACTTCCTCCTTATCCATACCCCCCGCAAACTCCTCCCTTGCTTCATAATCTGCAATACGTTCAGGCCTGGTCATTTTGCGATCTTCCTTTACATAAGCATCGGGTAATACAATATATCTAGCATTTTCAGATTCTGGGGACACCATTGCATCATGTAATCTCCCCTCATTTAGTCTAGTATGAACCCCCATTTGCAGTGAAATTTGTCTCCCTCGCCCTGTATTTTGTAATTGATCCACTCCATGGCAAGTATATCACATATCTTACATAGCCATTCGACAGTGGTGGGGGATGCTTTCTGTTTCCACTTCCTTGCCAACACCACCCATGCAGCTGTCAGCAGTACCGATATGCTTTGCGTTGGGGTTTTAGTGCGATTTGGAACTCTGGTTCGAAGAGGCTTCACATCCATTCCCTCAATGAGGAAGAAGGAGGAGCTTGTTCCATATCTTGAATTTGTGACTTGACCTTCCCCCAAAACTTCTGCACCACCGGGCACCCCACCAGATGCATCTCCAATACCCCCTCCCTGAACACCCATCCAGCATTCCTGAGTTACTCCTGGGTACATGGCATGTAGTCTTTCCGGGGTGTAATGCCACTATACTACCATCTTGTACCATGCCTCACTAGTTTGTATTAAACAGGTAAGTTTGGGGATCTATGCCCAGAGACATTCCCATTGCTGCATTGACAGGTTGTAGGAAAGGTTAAGATACTGGGTATGATCATGGAGGCATCTATGAGTGCTGATGCTCAAGTCGTGCATGTCACAAAAAACTGCCTATATCATCTTAGACTATTAAGAGCGATGAAGCCCTACATTAGGGAGGAGAACTGTACGACAATAGCCAGAGCAATTATACTACCGTGGCTGGACTACGAACCTCACTAATGCTTAGTGCAAATAAACAGTGCACCACAAATCTCCAACACATACAAAACAATGCCATCAGGATTATTAAGCAGAAACCCAAGACCGAACACATTAGTAATGACAGAAGGGAACTTCATTGGCTCAAAGTGGAAGACAGGGTCTTGTTCAAGGCCATGGCGCTGGTCCATAAATGCCTTTGTGGAAAAGCTCCAGCATACCTCAAATCAAACATTTCCAGATATGTTCCAGTCCGCTCATTAAGATCCGAACACAGAGGCCAAATCACAGGAGCCTCCCACAAAAGATCCAACGGAACGGGCAAGGCCTTTCCCATATCCGCAGTTGTCAAATGGAATAGTCTGCATGTAGATCTAAGACTAGAAACCAACCTTTGTGCTTCAGGAAAAAGCTGAAAACCCTCCTCTTTAAATAACTCCCAAAACTATGTCACCGTCTTTATATTGTCCTGTCTCCATGTTAGTCTACTTGTTGTCTGATGTGTCTTCATGTGGCGCCCTGATGCCTGCAGGCGACCGGCATGATACAAATACATAAATAAATAAAAATGGCTAAGTATGGTCTGGACCCTCCTTGTGTATAATTGCGTATAGGTTCGATACCAGTTGTTCATCCCCCACATGTGTTGTTATGAATTTTTCAAACACTATGAGCTGTCTCTGGGTTGTCTGCCTCATGGTACATTGCTTTAGCCAGTGTCTTACTTGGTAATACTTCATTTTGTCTTTTTCTGATACCCCCAGCTGCTGCTTACACTCTTCGAAGGATCTAACTTCCCCCTGCATCAAATCCCCTACCTTCTTACATCCCACTGCCCGCCAAGCTGTAAAGGAGATATGGCTCATTCCCAGAGAGAATTGAGGGTCATCAAACAGTGGGGTGAACGGAGATGAAATCATGGAGAGGTGTCCTTTCCTAATCAACCTGTCCCAGGTATCGCACACCACCATCAGTATGTGGCTCAATCTTACGTTTCTAGGCCTATTGAATTCGTCCAACCACAACATCCTGGACAGGGGGCCCACCTCCACCGCTTAGTCCATTCTAGCCCATGGCATAGTCCTAGCTGGAGAATCATTCCCTTAGGATCCTCAGCTGAGCAGCTGCATAATAGTTTGCGAAATTCGAAAGGTCAAAACCCCCCTTCTTTCTAGGAGCATCAATGTGGCCATCGCTATTCTTTGGGCTTTCCTCTGCCAGATGTACTGTGAGATCATTTTATTCAAGGTCTTAAAAAATATTTGTGGGACCTTGACTGGAAGCGCTTGGAAGAGGTATAACAATTTGGCCAGAACCACCATTTTTATTGAGGCTATCCTACCTAACCAGAATATTCAGAGTAGTGTCCATCTATTTAGACCCGTTCTGATTGTAGATAGAATACTTGGGAAGTTTGCCCCATACATTGTCGAAATTGAATTTGTTAATTTCACTTCTAGGTAAGGGATTGAGTTTATAGCTAATTTAAATGGGGAGACCGTCTCCAGTGTCGCCAGCTGGTTTCCAGTGAGCCATAGGTTTAAGATTTCCGATATTAACCTTTAGCCCAGAAGCCTTCTTCATTTCGGCCAGTTTCTGTATTAATGCCGAAATTGAGGTTTCTGGCTGTCATAGTAATCAGCATGTCATCCGCAAAGGCTGACATTTTGTGTTCCACAGCCCCGTAGTGGATTCCCTGTATAGCCCAGTTTTGTCTAATGGACCTGAGCAATGGCTCGAGATATATAGCATATAACAGGGGTGGCAAGGGGCACACCCATGTGTTGTCTCTCAGGATAATTGTATAGCGTCAGATAGGCGCAGGTTTATAAAAAATTCTTAAGGTAGGGTTATTATAAACTGCCTTTATCATTTGTACAAATCTCAGACCCACCCCATGTCTGTAAGTGTCTCCATTAAAAATGGCCATTCAACTTGGTCAAACGCCTTCTCGGCATGAAGCACGATTAATACTGCAGGAACACCACAGCGCTCGACCTTCTCTATCAGGTGGGACACCCTTCTAGTGCTGTCCCATGTGTGCCTCTCTCTTATGAAGCCATCTTGGTCCGTTCCCATTAGCCCTGTAAGAGGGGTGCCAAACGCGCCACTGACACCCCTGTATAAATCTTGGCGTCCAAGTTTAACAGCACTATGGGGCGATAGGATCTGCATAACTTTGGGTCCTTATTGGGTTTACTCGGCACTATAACTTTAGTCTCTGACATTGAGGGGGTCATTCTGCCATTGTGAACAAATGTGTTGTAGAGTCTTGCTAGCATGGGGCTCTACTTTGTTCAGAACTTTTGGAAAAAGGCCGTCGGGTAACCATCAGGACCCTGGGTTTTATTTCTCGGTAATCCTGTAATCACTGCCTCCACCACCTCGCTAGTTATCTCACCTTGCAGGAGGGCCCTATTCAGATCCACAACTTGCTTTATGTACTGTTTCACTTCTTCTTCAGGATGATCTGATTTAAATAGGGCACCATAATATAATTCGAAGGCATTGGTTATTTTCCCCATTTCCATTGGCAACGTTCCGTCACTCATCCTCAGGGCCGTTATGGTACGCTTGGCTTCTTCTTGCCATAACTGCCTAAACAGAAATGTGTGTGCTTTATTGGCATTGATGTAGTAACGCGGTCTAGTGTACAATAAGGACCTCTCTGCTTTATAAGAACGGAGCAGTTCCAGCTGTGAGTTAAGGTCTTTCAGTTTCCTATATGTGCACCCTTTCTTATCAGTAGCTAAGGAGTGCATGGTCTCCTGTATATGGGCCTCTATATCTTGCTCCACCGCCTGTCTCTGTATCTGTTTTTGAGTCTGTGTTCTTATGATTTCCCCCCAAAGAGCCCCCTTGAAGGCCTCCCAGACCCCTTCCAATGACACCCTGCAGTTCTCATTTTCTGCAAAGTATTCATCTACTTATTCTTACATCCCATCCCCTTTCTTCCATACTGCATGGGCGTCCCTTCCTAGGGACGGGAGACAGAACCTATTTCACCAGAAAAAACCTTCTTCCCCTTTAAATTTAGAGGTGCATGGGGGTGCGGCCATGGGAGCATGTGCTGCCCTGACTCTGCCCTCCGGCGCCACACCTCAGTCCCCTTTTCCACGTTGAAGGGAACGGGCCGAATTCACCAGCACTCCTAGGTTTGGCTTCGGCCATGTAATTCCACACGCGGATACTACTTCTGTCGTTTTGTCTTTTTTCGTTCTGGTACTCGGTCCTCAGGCGCCACACTCCCTGGCGCATGTCGACTTTAACAGGGTTCATCAGGTGCCCCCTTGCTGCGACTGACTCTTTCTGACTTCAGACCCCCACACCCTCTACCTACGTTGCCTAGGCCCAGACCACGGCTGGCAAGCTTGTATCACATGCAACGTGCTTTCTTCAAGGTCTCTGAAGAACAGACTAGCCAGGTGGAGGGAACTCTTCCAGAGATCGCCTCCAGAGGACCTGAAGGACTTTGGCAAGCATCGAACCAGGCCCAAAGTAGGGCCACTCTTTTCCAGTGCACCCCGCAAGGAAGACTACTTCCCAAAGACTAGCCTGCGCAGGAGGAACCTCTCAGGTTCTCATACCAGCACGAATACCAAGGCCAATCCAGCTACCGGCCAGCAGGCCGAGGGGTCCGCGGATCCTCCCGGTGACAGTGCTGAGGAACCGGAAGTTTCTTTTACCAGGTCTTCACCCGAGCGGCCATGCCCTAGTACTGGCAACATCTCCGAGGGGGCGCTTATACGCAGTACTACCGGCAGATCCGCCGAGGGCGAAACGCCTACCAGGTCTCAGCCTGAAGAGCAGGGTAGGCCTCATGATCCACACTCAAGAGTCCTGGATGAGGCTGGGCCCAGTGAGCCAAGCAACATGATGCAGGCACGTAGAAGGCAGCTCGACAAAATGGCCACCGTGCCAGACATTAGGGAAACCTGTCCGATACGGCACCAATGAAGGGAGCAGGTGGAGGAATGAGTGTCAAGGTGGGACTGCTGGCAACCAGCTACGTGGCCTACAGCCTATCCTTCATTCGTGCAGGGCAGGTTCCCGCTGCGTCCGTATGGGCATGGCATGCACCGGCTCCAGCAGCCGCCTGCTACCCTGTCAATATCACCTACCACCCCTCCAGCCTGTTAGGACAGATTTTTTTTAAAGGTTCCTCGGGCTCATGAAATCTCCTTGCATGGGGGTCATCCTCAGGGACGCCATCAGGGACGTGCTCCCGCCAATAGCGCTAATAGTTTCGGCGCCACAGGCCCCCATGCAGCCTCTGCTACACGCTTCGGCCCCAACCAATAGTATTTATTTATTTATTAAATTTATATAGCGCGCAGGCAGCCCAGGGGCATTGTGGCACTGTTACTTGCAGGAAGACTTAGTTACAATGTGAGCAGGTTGTGCCTTGGGTTACATTAAGGCAGTGACCTGTGATCAGATATAGTGCAGGCGGTTCTGTATCAGCCCCCCGCTGCAGCCTCTGGCTCCGGTCTCCACACCTCAGCCTTTGGCTCCCAGCACCCCTCCACTGGTGCTGGACCAACCAGACCCCCAGGTGGATACAGACGAGGAAGAGGACCCCGACACTGTCATTAGCCAAGGCCTTCCACAAAAGCCTTGCAGGGTATGTCTCAGTACTTGGGCCTTCCTCAACCAGAGGTCGAGCAGACAGCTGAGGGGGTCCTCGCCAAAGCCCTCACGCTATGTCCCACAGGTAGGACGGGGATCCCGATGCAGCAGGACGTTATCGCCTTGGCCGAAAAGGGCTGGCTCAAGCCCCACTCGGTCCAGCCAGTCAATCGATTCCTGGACGCCAAGTACAGACAGATGGAGGGGGATACACTCTTGCTATCGGCCTATCCTCAGCTGCACTCCTTTGTGATTGCTGCGGCATCACTCTACTCCAAGCCTCAGTCGTCCTCGGCTTCCTCCTCTGCAGCACTGCTAGGCAAGGAGGAGAAGATCTTGGAGGTGTACGGGAAGAAGCTGTATTCCAACGCGTCCCTGCATCTTCCTCAAGCCAACACAGATGCCATGCTGGCAGCCGTTAACCAGAGGCTTTGGTGGAAAATTGCAGATTTCCTCCTAGAGTTTCCGGCGCAGAACCAATCACGATTCAAGGTGGGATTGGCAGAGGCCGAGATGGTGGTACAAGACATCATGGAGTCCACCGTGGGCCACATTGACACCTCTGGCCCAGCCATGCCATTTGCATTGCCACAGAATGAGAGGAATGGCCTGGCTCTGTGCTACTAGATTCAACCCGGATGTACAGGAATGCATCTTAGACCTACCGTTCGAGGGGGGTGACCTCTTTCACTGCACCACGGACGAGGAAAACAGCTTGCATACCGCAAAGTCTATCCATCCTTACAAAGACCACAGCCAAAACGTACACCCAGTCACAGAAGCGCTCGGACAAGGGGTGTACATACGGAGGTCTCTGCGGCTTCCAAGAGCGGAGGTCCAGGCAGTTGGACCGTTCGCCGACCCAACATCGGCGCAAATAACAAAAACGGGGTGGGGGATTAAGGGTGTTTTCCCGTCCCCCTCCTCCGCAACAGCCTCAGAGGGAAAGAAGGCATGACATGCTCCTCCGGGTCCATGTGTCTCCAGTGGGGGGCAGGCTTGCTCTCCATGCACACTTCTGGTGCCAGAATTTTGCATACCCCTGGATCCTCTCTGTAGTATCCACGGGGTACCGCCTACCCATCCCAGCCCCTCCTCCCTCTTCCCCTCCACTCCCACAGATTGGGACAGCAACTCTTTTGGCAGACATCCGGTCGCTCGTCCAGAGCCAGGCAGGGGAGGAAGTTGCAGCCTCCCAGCAAGGCATGGGCTTCTACTTCAGGATTTTCGCCATTCAAAAAAAGAAACAGGCGGGCCAGAGAGTTGTGCTGGACCTTTCCACCCTCGACCCCTCCCTACCTCTACAAAAATTCAAGATGGTAACGCCAGCTTTAATAGCGGAGACATTGTGCAAGGGAGACTGGATGTGCTCCCTGGATCTGAAGTCCCGATTTGGCAGCCTCATCGTTCTTTTTTACGATTCAGGATCATGGGCTACCATTTCCAATACAAAGTGCTTCCCTTCGGCCTCAACTCGGTCCCCAGGGTCTTTACCAGGCTGATGAATACACTGGCAGCTCTCCTCAAGGCCCAGGGCCACCGCATCTACCCCTACCTCGACGACTGGCTCGTCAGGGTTTTATCTCCGGAAGCGGTGCACCACACTTCCCACGCTCTTATGAACACACTGCACGATCTGGGCTTTTCACTCCATCTCAAGAAGTCGCAGCTGCAGCCTACGCAGAGACTGACCTTCTTGGGGCTCATCTGGGACACATGCTTCGAGAGAGTTTTTCCTTCGGAGGACAAGATCACGGCCATCAAGAGGTCCACTGCGCACTTCCTCAGCAGAGAGGTAACATCAGCCTGGTGGTACCAATACCTACTGGGTCTCATGGCAGTGGTCCTATTGGCCGTCCCCCACACAAGACTCAGGATGAGGAGGATACAGCTGCACTTCACAGCATCATGGAACCAGGAGCGGGGCTCTCGGGCGGAGATGATCGACGTTCCTCCTTCTCTCCACCCGGACCTCACCTGGTGGTCCAGGGACTGCAACCTTCGGACGGGCAAGCCTTTCTGGCAACCTACCCCACAGGTCACCATGATATGATATGATATGGCATTTATAACCTATACAACTACGGACTCATCTCTCAAGGGCTGGGGGGCCACCCTGGACAACCACTGCGTCCATGGCACCTGGACCCGGCCGGAGCAGGAGTACCACATCAATTGGCTGGAACTGAATGCCATCTGGCTAGCGCTCAGAGCCTTCCTTCCGGTTATCGGGGGCAAGGTCGTCTTCATTCAGATAGACAACTCGACCAGCATGTTCTATGTCAACAAGCAGGGAGGTACCAGATGCCCTTCACTGTGCAGACTGGCAGTCAGCATGTGGGAATGGGCCCTGGAGAACCACATCTACCTCCCGGCTGTCCACCTTCCGGGGGAATCCAACCTGGAGGCTCAGCAGACTGGGAGCGGATTATTACGAGTGGCAACTGACCTTGTGCTGCAGGAGATCTTCAGCAGATGGGGACACCCCCAGGTGGACCTCTTTGCTTCCGAGAATGGCCAACAGTTCGCCTCCTGGCAGGGACAGGGCCCGGGCCCCAGCTCCCTGGGTGACGCATTTCAGATTCAGTGGAACGGCATGACAGCATACGCCTTCCTGCCCACACCGCTAATAGACAGGGTGATATGAAACTTCAAGGAGTTTCGCCACCTCAGCGTCATTCTGATAGCTCCATGGTGGCCAGCCAGGCCATGGTTCTCGGAGCTGCTCAGCCTCTCAGAGAGACCACCCATTCACCTTCCGACGGGCCCAGCACATCTTCTGGCACAGCAGGGGGGCAGGGTCACCCACCCCGCACCCAGAAACTAGCTCTCACAGCGTGGTTCATAAGCAGGTCACGTTAGGGCACCTCCGCCTTCCCCAGGCTAATCTAGCAATCATACAGGGCGCGAGGAGCAAGACTACCAGGGCCCAGCATAAGAGCAAGTGGACCAGGTTTTGTCACCTTGCAGACTCTAACGATATCAACCTCCTTGCATGTACATTGGACAATGTGCTCTCCTTCTCGGCGCACCTCGACTATTCGGGCGCGCGGGTAGACACTTGCCACACTTACTTGGCAGCCATTGGGGCCTATAGAACCCAATAGTCAAGAAGCATTTGATGGGACTCGCCATACTCTAACCACCCATCAAGAGGCTACACCCTGTATGGGACCTCAACATAGTCTTGGGTGCCTTGGCGCACAAACCATTTGAGCTGATGGCATACACCATTAAGACGGCCTTGCTAGTACATCTCACCTCGGCTCGCAGAGTCAGAGAAATCCAGCCGCTGGTTGCCTCAGAGCCCTATACTACTTTTCACAAGGATAAAGTAGTCCTGCAGACACACTCAGCATTCCTACCTAACATGCCTTCCGCTTTCCATCTAAATGAAGAAATAGTGCTGCCTACGTTTTTTGCTGAACCTAAAGACGAGGCACAGAGAGTTCTGCACTGCCTCCATGTCAGGCGTTCCCTGAAATCCTACTTGGACAGGTCAACGGGTTTTCGCAAGTCAGACGCACTGTTTGTCACCTTTGGTGGATCAAGTCTGGGGTATCGGGCATCCATGGCCTCTATAACCCGTTGGATGGTCTCAGCCATCAAGGAAGCATATGAGGGACAGCATAAGCCACTTCTGGCCAACATGCAGGCCCAAGCGGTCAGAGCCAAGGCAACGGTCATCGCATTCCAGCGTCATGTCCCCTGGCAAGTCATAAGCAGGGCAGCCATCTGGGCCACCCCTTCGGCTTTCTGCAAGCACTACTGTATGTACAGCTTTCAGACAAGCGGTTCTTGAAAACCTGTTTGCTTAAGGAGGGTCTACTCTCCACCCTGGAGCTACACTCAGTTGTAATCGCCCTTGCAGTATGGAGGAAAGGGGTGGGACGTAAGAGTAATTATAAGTTACTCACCGTAGTGACTAACATACTCTTAGTCCTTAGTCCCCTTTCCTCCATACATCCCACCATCCTCCCGCCTAATAAAACTGGTGTCATTAGGCAATGTTAATCCATTGTTGACGCGTGTATGGGTACTGAGGTGTGGCGCCGGAGGGCGGAGTCAAGGCAGTGCATGCTCCCAGAGCCAAGCGCCTCTAAATTTAAAAGGGAAGATGGTTTTTTCTGGTGAAAAAGGTTCTGTCTCCTGTCCCTAGGAAGGGACGCCCATTCGGTATGGAGGAAAGTGGACTAAGGACACTACAGTGAGTAACTTATAATTTGTCTCCCAAGGTGCACAGAGCCACATCATCGGACAGAATCTCCCTAGGGATCGCCCATGCCCTTAGTCCTCTACGTGGTTCCCATCTGCGTATAGAGATAGTCAAAGGTGCATGATCTGATAAAGAGATTGCCCCCAGATCCATATCCTCAAACTCCAACAGGGACATCGAGACCCAAATGTAGACGATTCTGGAAATCATCTGCTGTACATGTGAAAAACAGGTGAACCCACTATTCCTCACTCCTCGCTTCTCTCCAGGCATCCCTGAGGGCCAAGTTCTCAAAGGCTACTTTTAAGCTTTTGGGATGGTAGCTGTTACCTTGAGCACTATGTGAGCTACGGTCCCTGGTGGGGTCCCAGGCTAGGTTGAAATCACATGTAAGTGTAATTTCTCCTATCGCAAATGTTTCTAGTTTTAGGAATACATTACGGAGGAAGCTGGGCAGTTTAGAGATGGGTGCGTATACAGTTCACAGAGTTAAGTGTTCGTGTCCCAATTGTATTTGCACAAAGACATTTTCCCAATTTATCCTCCATTGAGTGTAAAACCTTTGCCTGGAGGGAGCTTCTGAAGCCTATCAGTACCTCTGCCGTCCTCCACAGCTTGATATATGTGTGTGAAGTATTGAAATTGGGGGACAGCTTTGTCTGCTTTTTTTATGTGGGTCTCCTGTAGCATGATAATGTCCGGTTTGTTGCGGCTAAGTAACCGTTCAACTTTTTTCCATTTGGTCAGGGAATCCAATCCCTGTACATTGTACAGGGTGATCTAACTGACATTATCTCTATAGTAACCCTACCTTGGCATTGCAGATTCCCTTCATTTCACTTCTCAACCTCTCCTTCCCCTCCTCCCCTGACCCTTCATCTTCCCACCATCTCCCCCCCTTAAGCTACCCCACCCATCCTCCCTTCCCCCTCCTTCACACTCATCTGTTCCCCCCCACCCTATCAGGACCTAATTTCCCTCGAACCACCCCAGACACTATCCTGGACCCATGGACCTGGTATAACCCTGGGAATTTCCCCCATTGGGGTGCACTACACCCCGAAGTAGGTTTCAAACTAAACTCCAACCCTCTGCCCGGACCAATTCTTCCAGAACTTCATTAACTGAGCAGCATCTGGTTACAGGACCCGCAGTGTTATCGGAGCACTGGTCAAACATGATGCGAGTCAATTAACACGAGGACCTTTCAGTTTAATGTCTCTGTCCCTTCTCCTTCTCCTGTCCCCCACCTCGATTCCCAAGGTCTGTTGCCATCTCCAGGGGAGGTAGCACTGGATGATTACGTTGGTTGTGGTTATTCCTCCTCCATATTCAGTATCGATAGTCCCTCTTCTAGTATCGTTGATTGCTGTTGTCTACCTTTGCATGTGAACAGGAGTCCGAAGGGGAACGTCCACTTCTAGGCAATGTTGTTTGCTATTAGCGCTTTGGTCACTGGCTGCATTGCCCTCCTCTTTTGCAAAGTGGACAGATTCAAGTCCTGGTAGAGTTGGACTTGGGTGCCGTTAATAGTGAGGCCTTGTTGGGATCTTGCAGAGCGTAAGATGTCTTCCTTCATTTTGTAAGAGGACAAGATGTCTCTGGGTCTCGCTTTTTTGGGCCCACTCTGTGTACACAGTCTATTTTCAATTCTTCCGGTTGGGTATCTGTCAAGAGACTTCCAAAGCACTGTTGCATGGTGACCTTCAGGTCAGCGTCCTACAGAGTCTCACTTAGGCCTTTCATCCTTATGTTGGATTTACGGTACAGTTTTGCAGGTCTTACGCCTGGAGTTCTAAGTTGTGGGTCTCCCTGGCTACCTGTTCCAATAGAATGCTGTTGTCCTTGACCTCTCCCTACACTTTAGACAGCCCCTGTTCCTTTTGTGTCCACTCTAGAACCAAGGTCAGTGATTTCCTTCCTAACTTCCTGGAGCGAGTCCTGAAGTTCGTCTTTTAGTTTACCCAGTTGTTCCTGAAAAGAGTTCACCATTCTGTCCTCCATACCCTTTAGGTATTCCTGCAGGTCTTCTTTCTTCAGTGCCATGGGTCGCGTGCTTCCTGCGTTGTGTCCTCCTGTAGCTTGCTGTTCAGTGGCCGTCCCTTAAATGTCCTCCTGCTGCTGTTTCCAACAACATTCCAGTTGTCCCCCATGGGAGTCAAGTGATCCTTTTGGTTTGGCCTGCATGCTTTTCACTTTGGGCCCTGGCATCTGGGATGTTACTCCTGTCTTACTCTTCCTTCCTTTTTCTCTAGATCATTTTGGGGCCTTCCCCCCCTTACTCTGGATGCCGTCCGTGCCATCGCAGTGTCCTCCGAGGGGCTGCCTGGCCTGATAACTGGTGCGCCACAGTAGCTGGGCCAGATTCAAGGACTAGGGGCCCTATAGACGAACTGACCCATATAGATGTTCTGCAGACTCGCTCTAATGCTGCCTCTCACAGTTGTCGCTTTCGGCGTGGCCGCTTCTTGCTCAGGGACAGCCAGAGCCTTGGTGTAGGGCTCACGGATCACCACTGCACTCACTGGGTCCCCGTGTCTCCCTGCGCCTACTTCTTTGGCCCGCTGAGCCCTCCTTTCAGTTTTGTATTGGGAGGGAGGGGAGCATTGTATCGGGGGAGGAGGACCCTCTCCCTCTGTCACAGTCCCACGTCCCATAGATCAATTGTGGCTCCCTTCCCGTTCTCCCGCCCGGGGGTGGGGAGATGCGCAAGTTTTGCGACTGGCATGAGTACCAAAGCTGGTGTGCCGTTGCTTAGGAGGCCTGCCGCTCCCCCGCAAGTAGCCGCGGACAGTGTCTTTTCATGTGGGCCAATGATTCACGCTTTCCTCGCTGCCACTGCCACCTGGGTCATACCTTTCCGTGCTGAATATCCATAACACACATCTTGCGGGTCCCCGCAGGGCTCATAGACCGGCCCACTTGTCCGCGAAGCTCCTCTTCCACAGGGCACGGGGAGCACAGGATAGCGCTGGATCTCTAATGCAAGCCCCTCACATTCCGCCTTAAGGGTCGCTCAGATGCCACGCTTCCTCGGGGGTTGGTGGGGGCACCCTTTCTGGATGCACAAGGGTTAAACATCACAAAGATGCTTATAGGCACCCAAGGGTCCGCTGCAGTATTAGGCACCAACGGAGGACTAAAAACATGTCCTCACTCGTTGGCGGCCATCTTGGAATCCACTGTCCCTTTTTAAGCTGGCTTTTATTTTTCTATTTTTCTTTGAACAAGCCATTGAGGTGCTCACACATCCTGTTTGCTTGCGGGTGATGGGCACAGGAGAATTTGTGCTGTATCCCCAGTAGGCCCATTGTCTGACCGTAGGACCTCACACACCCCCTATCATGGAGGAGCAAATGTTGCTACCCTGAGGACATTGGGGTGCAAACAGGGACCAGCTTTGATCCATCGGGTGAACGGGCACACAACCACTATCATGTAACGGTAGCCCTGGCACACCTGGATCATATTGCCATAGTTGACGTGGAGATGTTTGAAAGGCACGATTGGGTGAGGTATGGCTCCCCTCACTACACATAATGTATGTCCTGCTGTGAACTTCTTACAAGTGCTACAGCTTTCCATAAATGCTGCTACATGCTCCGATATATTAGGACAGAACCAATCTTCCCCAATATCAACAGCAAGTACCTCTTTGCGTGAGTACAATCTGCAATAATGCTATTGGGGGTACTAATTTGCCTATGCTTTCCTATCGCCACAGAGCATCAGCCTTTAATAAGCCTTTCTCTTTTTGTGGAGCCCTTCCCTGAAATTCCATTATCTGCGTGGCTGGTAACGTATTGGAGCATTCCCTTAGAATCATATTGCGCACACGTATCCATGTGTTTGATGGGGTATCAGTCTGTTATTCCTCTCAAATATATGCTGCGAGCTCTGCTTCCACATCTGCTGCTCCGTTGCTCCAGGAGACTGCGCCCCCCCTTTGTGTGGGCCTGGCAGGTTATGACCGCTACTGCTCCTGGGAGTTCAAGCGTGTCTATGAGCCTACCCAATAGGGGCGTGTGTTGCACCTGTGTGCCGTCAGCACATCTAAAGCCCCTCCTCTGCCATTGTGACAGCCCAGAGTGTACTATAGACGTCACTTAGGCATAATCTGAATACACTGTGATTTCCTTGTCCCTGCATGCTTCTAATGCCATTATGAGAGCCACTGATTCTGCTACTTGCGCCAAAAAATGTGATTGGATTGGATTTTATTTATAAAGCGTAGCGTTCGCCCGGAGGCATCTTGGTGCTCCCTGTGGGACAGTGAAAGAGAAAGTCGAAAAGAGGAGCGTTTTTAGGAGAGTTCCAAAGAATAGTAGCAGCCACTGAAAAGGTGCAGCCGCCAGTACGACTATACCTAACTGGAGGGACGGTCAGCAGACAGGTGCTAGCTGACCGCAAAGCTTGGCTCAGGATTTAGGGCAGACATGTATATTTAAGATATTCTGCCCCCTGGCCATTGAAGGCCCAGTGGACCAAGCAAAGGCGCCTTGAACTGGATACGTTCAGTCACTGCTACTCACAGGTAGTTAATGAAGTTTGCGGAGGACAGGGGAGATATGGCAGCCGCGTGGAGTGGAAGTTGCCAGCCGAGCTCCAGAGTTCTGAAGAACTTGCAAGCAATGGAGAAAATATGCAGATTGGCCAAGATACAGCGTATTACAATAGTCCAACAGCGATGTGACCATTGGCGAAATAACAGAGGCCAGGAGGTGAGCCGGAATGAAAGGAGTGACCCGTTGCAGGAGCCTAAGCTGGAAATGGCCCAGTTGACAGAGCTTACCTGATGCTCCATGGATAAGGTAGACATGAGTTTAACCCCCAGATCGTTGACTGTGGAGACTGGTTGAGGAAAGGGGCCCAGGGAGGCTGGCCAGAAGGCAGGTGTCCAGAGAGCAGCAGCTGCGGGAGAGCCCACCACTAAGACCGCAGTCTTATCACTGTTCAATGTAAGCCAATTATCAAGCATCCAGTCCCCCATGGCCTCCAGACAGGTACGAAATCTGGCAGCTGACTCCGGGCTGGAAAGATCCAGGCAAACCAAGATTTGCCTGTTATCAGCATATGAATAACAGGAAGCCATGGGAGACTATCAACCTGGTCAGAGGCTGAACATAGATATTAATATGACCAGGGAAATGGCGGACCCTTGAGGAACACCACAAGTGAGGGCCATTGCCGTAGAGAAGAAAGGAGGAAGAGAGAGGATTTGGCGACGATCAACAAGGAAAGAGGAGAACCAGGCCAAAACGGTCTTTAAAAGACCAGCCCCAGCCAGCCGACCCAGCAGGACATCATGATTGATGGTATCAAAGGCGGCTGATAGGTCCAACAAAATCAGGGCACTAAATGCTGCCCTGGTCACAAGTCTGTGTCAGGTCGTCCATGACTGAGACTAGGACACTCTCAGTCCCACGGGCTGGACGGAAACCAGACTCTGAAGGGTGAAAAAACAAAGATTTCTCAAGAAAGGTAGTGAATAAAGGGCAGACCAGAGATTCCAGTAATTTCATCAGGAAAGGAAGAAGAGAAATATCCCGAAAATTAGAGGGGATCAGTAGATCCAGCGAGGGCTTCTTTAGGAGAGGGATAACTGTTGCCAGCTTCAGAGGAGCCGGGATCACTCCGGTCGAATGAGGCGTATGCCATGATCCCTAACCCTCATAGGCAAGTCAGCCTCTCCGCTGGAGCCAGATTACGGTCTCCCACTGTGGCCTCAAAGGCTTTGCCATCTTGCGGTCTAGTGTTTTGGGTGTGGTCGGGCTTTGGAATACCTGGGGTACTCTGTGGCTACTTCGCATTACTCTGTGGTTAGCAGCGTGACACTCACCATTTCCAGCTCGGTCTCCTGAGTTCCTTGCCTGCCGTATCCTGGAACCGCACACCTGAAAGAATAAGAACATCATTACTACAGCACTTACCTGTGAGTCTTCGGTTCATCGCTTATCCGGTCCAGAGAACACCAGCATCTTGGCGCTGCACCCTCCTCCGGAACACCACGACCTGGAAGGGAGAGAGAGGAAACAGCATTAGTGAGCGCCTATTCACTTTTACACAAAAACCACAAGACTCTTACCTGATTTGATTGTCTCCCGGTCAGCATCTTTTCCGTAATATCGCAGCGGCCTACAAGCAAGAACAGAGACACAGGTTAGCACAAGAAAAGGCAAGATAACGCAGCGCACCGCGCATTCACTTACCGACTTGTGCTCAACTCCATCAACGGCACGGCAACGCCAAAAATCTCTTTCCACACCTATGGGAAAGAAACAGCGACATTAGGTGAAAAGAAAGAAAGAAGGGACAGAATATCAAGACTGTAAAGACGCTAAACCTACCTTAACAAAGTTGGAGTCACAGCAGGTCTGGACTCGAACAGGGCTCGCACCAGTGAAGCAACTAGGTCGCAACACGCCCGCACCAGCGACGCGCCCCTACATCGAGAAGCAGGACGGAGAGCACACCGTACAAAGAATTAAGGTGAGGAAAAGGTCTAAGGGAAGGTTGGTTTCCAAGGGAGGCGGGAGTCAATCAATAAAAGACAGCTAAGTTCTGAATCCGGTACTCCTGTATTGCAGGCCCAATCCTCGTCTTGAGACATTACCAAGGGAGAAGGTTCGAGAGTGCGAGTGGTCCAGTCAGGGCTGAGTGGCGTCCCCGTGGATACCAGGTGAGCGTTACACGTATTAACTGCTTCCGACAGCAAATGTACAAGATGGGGAAGGATATTCTTATTAAGGTGAAGAGGGATGGGATCAAGAGGGGAGGTTGACCTAAGACTAATAGCTGTGGTCGTAACCTCTGAAGCAGAGAAGGTCGGGAACACAGACCAGGATGCAATAGTAAGAGGTTCAGGTGACCTTAGATCAGCAATAGGAGCTGAGTGAGAAGCTGTAACGTGAGCTCGAATAGAAAATGAGGACAGGGAATCACAGAGGGCCTGAGAGGTGGGAACCTCACCAAGGATGCCGTAGAAAGATTACAAACCACCTTAACAATTCTCTGGGATGATTCACAGAGGTTGAAATTAGAGACACAAAATAAGTGCGTTTGGCGTCGAAGATAGCAAGATGATACTTGGAGGCAACCTGAGAATAGGCCAGCTTGTCCCTATGCGCATAGGACCTCCTCCACTTACGCTCCATCTGCCTGCTTTGCAGACAAAGAGCCTGCAGCTCGTCCGTGAAAAACTGCTGGGCAGGGCGAGAGGACACCCTAGATTTTCTGAGAGGGACAAGTCTGTCAACAACTTTGCCCAGAGTAGCCGCAAGTAAACTAATGTCCACAAGAGACGGCACTGGGTGATGGGGCTGTATAAGAGAAACCATATTGGTTTCGGATGCTGATTGCCACCCGTGCCGCAGGATCAGTTTGGCCTGTAGGGCAGGTACCGGGCGTGCTGTGTTCCAAGTAAAGGGGACGACAAAGTGGTCTGACCACAGGACTCGAAGATGCGGGAAGACAGCAATCCCAGTCTCTGATGAAAAGATCAGGTCTAAGGTATTACCTAAAGAGTGGGTCTGTTCACTGACCAGCTGGTCAAGGGAGAGCTCTTTCATAGAAGCCATGAAATTTTGAACCTTTGAGTTCTTTACCTCATTTACTTTAAGGTTAAAATCACCCAGGATGCGCATTCCTCAGTTGTAAATCTGCTGCAAAATCAGTAGAAGCATCCAGATATAGGGAGCACCACCAAGTCGGGGGAGCAGTAGACCACCAATAGAATTTGGAAGGGAGGGAGGGATTGTGAAGGCAATCTCGCGCTTGCTATTACTTATGCTGTACTGTCAGCTATTAGTCTCACCACTGCCGTTCCTGTATGCATGCCTTTCCCCTATTGTCTGGTCTATTGTTGATGACACATCGATGAAAAGCACCTCTTTCCCCTCAAGTGGCTTTTCCCCCACCTTGCGAAGGTCTTCATACTGTTCCATGTATGTAGTACAGTTGTGTACATAGTCTCCTTCTTCTACTGGATCAGCAAAAAATGTCACCAGGCTTACAGCCTACACCTCACTCTGCTGATTGCTGGATTTGAGATAATTATCTTGTATCCAGAAGCTCATTAATCATTTGCATTTATATAGCTTTACGAACCCTGGGGTATCTGAGCGCTGCTTATTATTACCCACAGTGTGTGGTGCTAATTTATCAACCTCAGAAGGATGAAAGGCTGAGTTTGGCGCTGCCGGGATTCAAACCAGCTTTGGCAGGCTCTGCACTGATGTCAAAGCGAGCGCTCTACTTGCTGTGCTATCTAACCGGCTAATTGCGTGGTGAACCTACTCTTGGGTCTTTCAAGAATTGCAAAGAGGGCGTTCTCCACGTAAAATGTGGTGTTGCACCCCATAGTGATATTCGCTGACTGCTATACCGCAAATTTGGCAGCAGCCAGCTTGCTCACAAGAGTAATATCCACTCATCACTGGGTCTAAACGTCCGCTATAATAGGCCAATGGCTTCTGCTCTAGGTTATACTTCTGCATGAGCACTGCAATCATCACTACTCCATTTTGTCATGATAGTCTGGGATCCCTAGTACTGGAGCTGTGCATATTGCTTTCTTCATCTGTACGAAGACGTCCGCCTTTTCATGTGTCTATACCAACTTAACATTCCCTCTCTGTGCCTCCATAAGCCAGCTCAACAAGGGTCTTGTGTATGTGCTATAGTCAAACACCCATGCTCTGCAATAATTGCAAAGGCCCAAACACTGCTGCATTTCCCTCACTGTCTTTGGCATCAGCATTCTACTGGAATCACTTTTTGCCCTTCTTGTGATATCAACTGTCCTATCTATTGCACTTCCCTTTGGCAATATTGTAATGTTTTCTTGTCCACCTTATCACCCTTTTCTGCCATTACTGTCTACAAATATACCAAGTCATTTCGACACTGTTACTCTGATTTGCTTCACATTTAAATGTCGTCCACGTATTGTATAACAGTGCTCGCTATCTGTATGTTGCCTAGATCCATCTGAAGGAACCTATTAAAGATGGAAGGTGACTCACAGTACCCTTGTGGGAGTCTTGTGTGTTTCCTCTTCTGGTTTCTATATATGAAGGAAGTTAACTCATGTGACTCTTCATGAAGTGGTATAGAAAAGGAAGCGTTCTTCAATTTGGGATGCTGCACAAAATTGTTGCTGGGTTCAGAACTAACGGGAATTCTGCTTCAACAAATTGGTTCAACTGTCGCCTTTTTCACCGGTTACACTGCTGTGTTGCACTTTGATTCTGAGGGTACCAGAATGCCTTGCTTCACTAATGCGGCGATCATCTCGTAAATACCCTTGTCTGCCTCCCTTGATAGAGGATACTGTGTTGTCCCTGGTAAAATAGCTTCTGGTTTAAGCTTTATCTTGACTGCTCCTATCCCTTTTGGCAGACCCATGTCATAGGGACTGTTGGTCCATAAGACACTGGGTACCAACCCTAAGTCTTCCTCGAGAAATGGTGGTGGCGGTTTTCACAACACAGCCATTCTCTGCGGCACTTCCCTGTTATGTATTTCCACCCAATGTGTAATGCTTATGTCAAACACCACCTTGCGATCCAATCAATCATCTTGGAATAGCTCCTCATCGGTCACGTCACTCAACCTGAATTCTTCCCCCACTGCAATTACAGTTCTCCATGATAGTCTTGTATCATCAGTCTGTGATGCTGGAAATGCATCAGAGGGACAGGGCCTCTGAATCCTTGTCCTTTACTGCTTTTTATCGTGTGTTCTGTCATGTTTTCTGCCCAGGAGTCCATGTGGGACTCCTGGCAGTGCAGCTCTCTCTTTTGGTTTGGTGAACAGACCCATGGGATACCCTTATGGCACCCATGGGTAGGGGTACAACCCTGTACCCCTAGTGTATGTTTTTGGGCACCTGTGGGTGGCCCACAGAGCAGGGTATGGGCTGGTGGCAGCTCCATGCTGAATTTGACAGGTGCTCTGGGTGTCCTCCATTTTGGGATACCCAGGCCCTGCCATTGGGATCAGTTGATTCCTGATAGGAAACAAGATGGCCCCTGTGGCCTCTTGCTTTCTATTGCCTGTTACCTTGTTTCCCAAAGTCCTGGGAAGCCCTGACTCTGTCCCTTCCCCCTGACTGGCTGTTGGGTGGAAGTTCCATATATGGTGTTATTGTGAAGGCCCATCTAGACTGACTGGCGCCTTCCCAGTGACTGTATGTTGTGGGTACCTCCTGTGGGTGGGACCTGGGTGAATGGAGTGTGTGACCAATATACACTCCTTGTTGTGGTTGTCTGGTTTCTGGCATGAGAGACAAAGACTGAGACAGCCCTGCCCGAAACTGGCCTGAATGCAGTGTGTAGTGTTGAATGGCTGGGTACTTGTCCCAATCCACATTCCTTGTTGTGAGTGTCTGAAAGGGAGGAGTGTGGCCTGAATGCACTGTGTGCCTGATTGGCTGACTGACTGCATGAATGCCCTTCTGTATGATTGGCTGCTGAGTGTGTGCCAGCAGTGTGGATGAGAGACAGAATAGTATATCTGGGGACCTCTCACCACTGGTAATTGTTCAGAAGCGTTCTGGAGTTGAGTCTCCACTCTAAGAGTAACTGGAACTGCTGATCCTCGACGTCCAGCTGGAAGAAGAAGACTTGCTGTTGCATTTGCTTCGACCGATCCGAAGGCTGCCGAAATCGTCGAAGACTGACCCGAGAGAGGACCTGGTAAGGTGCCCTCTTCCCGTGCTCCGAGGGACCATCGAGCACCGCTCCATCTTCGCCGAAGCGCCCTGGAAGACAGACCCTCGAAAGGCTGCCGACCCGAGACGGGACCGCCGAGGAGATCGAAGTGAAGCACCCGGACATCGCCGCCGTCGAAGTCCATTGCCGTCGACCAGGGTTCGCAGGTTTGTGTAACCGCTGGAAGCCCGTCGAAGTTGTGTTGCCCAGCCGTGGGAACCACTTGACGCCGGGCCGCCGACGACCGGAGCCGCCCGCTCCTTTGCCTAAGAACATTCGAATCGAAGGACTCCCTCGTCCGCACCGTCGACCGCTTTATCCTGCCGGAGAAAGTCGAGGACGACCAACGCGCCGAGGAGAAACCTGCCGGTGGGTTTCCCGCCACCCGAAGACCACAAAGACTCGAACGACTCGACGCCCTAGCTGGGCCTCCGTCTCCACAATCTTTGCGGTCCAGAACTATTGTCACCAAGGTGCCCCGCACGCCTCTGCCTTGCAGGACGCCGACGCTCCGACGCTGACGAGCACCGCTCGGACGAAGCTGCCGCCTCATCGACGCCGTTCTACCCTGTTTGTTGTCGGACGTTCGACGCCCCGTGTCTCCCGCTTGAAAGGGAAGGCATTCAAGAAGGGCCGTCGATTCCCCGCCGCCGAACGCCGAGTTCCTCGACCCTTCTCGACGCCTCTTGACAATCCGTGACTCCCGCTTGAAAGGGGGTCGCTCAAGAAGGATCTGTCGACGCCTCTTCGAAGAACTCGACTCCACCAGGTACATTGGGGGGGTAAAAACATTATAGGAGGGAATAAGACTTGCAGAACAATATATGGACTGGGCTTGTGCTATATCTTTATTTTACAGGTTGCCCAGGTGGGGGGATCTCCACACAGAACTGTGTCTAGTGGTAGGGGCCAGTATTCTGCCTATTGCTCAACCATCTTATTTTCTCTCCTCTCTCTATTGCTGGTTTCATTCTATTGATCTGTGTGACATTGTTACAGTATTGTTGATGCACTTTAATGAGATCTAATACAAAGGGTGGTACCACTTTAGAATTGTATATATTTGCCATTGTTGATTTTCCTAAGTACAAAGTGAGTTATTATGATAAGTGTACATAACCTTGAATATTGATTATATAAAGACTGTGTTCTAACCAATACAGTGTGTGGACATTCCTTTGTGGGGGTTTGGGGACTACACTGTACTTAAGAACCAGCCTGCATCACCTCCTGAGAAGCTAGGCCTTGATTGCTCGTCCATTGCTACCGTAATAGAGAATCTTGGCTGGGGTCTTCTGTGCCTCTCTTCTACCATATAGAGAGCAGAAGTACAGACACCCCCTACCAGTCTTTACACAGTCCCATGTAGTCTATCCTATATTTGTCTCTCACTATAACTGACTCGAGTACTATTGGGATCTCTTTTCCTTTTTTCTCATCTAACGGAACCGCTGATCTGAATAGGAATTCATTGGGTATGCGTAACAGTCTACCCTACATGCCTGGGAGCCATGCGATTAACACTTCTGCCCCTTATGAAAACAATTCAATGTAAAGTGGAATCCCCCTCCGTACCGTCAGGCCACAATAAGCTTGGATGAGTCCCCTCACATTCATGTAATGTATCCCGGGCGTTGAAAACACTATCCCATGGTCTGTGAATGAAATGGTTATGTTAAGTTGGCTCATCATGTCTCTATCCATTATATCCACTGGTGTCTGTCTGTGGGCTGTCCTAGTGTGGATATTCCCATCCCTGTAAATGGATTGCCCCCTACCACAGTCACCCCTCCCAGCTTCCACGCAGGAGTCGACATCATCGAGTCCGCATTCGTTGTGGTTATGATGTTCTGTTGAACTGGTGCCTGCTTTGCTGGTAGTGATTGCTGCATGTGTCTCTGCGTCTGTAATGCATGCGTCATGGGCTGATATTGCTGCATTTGCGTTCTTGGGTATGCGTCTGTTGTGGTGCGTACATCTGCGCTTGCATGTGATCTTGGGCATAATAGTCAGTCTGTTCTGTCTGGTATGTGGGCTGTTGCTGCAGTCCCCTATTCTGAAGTCAAAAACCAAAAGAGGGTGCCTGATTATAAACCATGGTCCCTCAGGATGTACATCATATATAGAAACAAACACCATGGACCAGAGAGTGAGGAATGACTCTTAACACTTAGTTTACCATTTCAATTATAGTAATAAACATTTCCTTCGAACCAAATTCAAATACTTATTCGGTACAATTCATAAAATGTAAATCAATTTTTAAACATCAATTTACGTGACACAATCAATACAAAATATTTCAAATATTTCAAAAGAAAATCATTACTGCTCACACAAACAATGTTCTACCATTCATTCATACACTCTCATTCTATCTACACACATTTCCCATTCTTCATAAAAAATTTGCCCCTCTCTATTGGCCACCAGTTTTCACTTACTAATATTTCGCAATGTCTGGTTCCCTATTTCCATCGTCAGGTGATACAATCTGTGTATCAATATTCCCACAGATTTTATTGTCTACACGTGTTTTGGTTGTCGCAACGGACTCCAAAACTGGTATCCATAAGTAATGCAACCTTCATCAGGACAGCACACAGGAATCTAGATATTTCCTGTTACAAAGGGTAGGGTGAGCCACACCGCCTCCATATCACATTCCGTGGGGGTAGTCCAGAAATAGGAAAAAATCCCAAATTCGCCTCTGGGCTTAGACCTCAAACTTCAGGTCTTACTTTCCTTGTAGTCAGTACACCCGGTGATAAATGAACACAGTATGCCAAATGGCATTTTTCTTGTCTGGTATTTGGAACGCCAAGATGTTTCCTTGCGCACCGGCTATTGATTTTTATAGTCCAGCTGTCTCACGGATCAGTTGAATGCGATTCACTCCTCACAGTGGTCCTGCCTTATTTGCACATTTTTGCGAGGGAGCCCTGTATTTCCTGCCCAGTATTTCCTGCCTCACAACCCGTAAAATAATGCTTATATGTCCATCCCTCCAAGCGTGATACTCTGGTTTCCATTCTGTATGGGAATTACTTTATTTAAGCCAAATCACTAATGGGTTATGGTTTTGTAAAACTAATGAGAAAAATCAGCGCAAGAATGGTTCTGACAATATTAGAGGTTCTGAAATTAAAGATGGGGTGGTTGAGATTGGGATAGGATAGGCAAATATATACTATGGGTTACTATGATTCCTGTTTATGCTTACAGTCCACTGTAATTAAGATTGGACCGTCAGTGTCTTGGTCATCCCAGATCAGGTCTACCGGCAGCAAGGCACCTCTGGCAGGATGGTCACTGGGCGGTTCTGGTCAATTTGGACTACACCTCAGACTGGATTTGGATTGGCCCTTCTGGTCACTGGACACGGTAGATTAGCGGGATGGCGAGTTTCAGCAGGCAAGCGTGATGGTAGCAAGCCAGACTGGATCAAAATTATTCTTTCCTGAAGTTTAGGATGGTTGGATTTGGGCCCAGCTGAAAAGAGTTCAGCAAATGCTGGCCCTTGGTTTTGCAAAGTATTCTGGAATCAGGACAAGATGAAGAAGTCAGGAACAAAGTGCTGTGCGGAAATCTGGCTGTAGTCGGGAATCAGTGTGTCTATGTGTGGTGAAGTTCCTATATTTATCATTCCAAGTGACATCACAAAGTTTATGGTAGGGGCAGAATTTCAAACCACACCCCCACGGCTGTGAGTGGTCAAAGCACTTGCCTTGTTATGGTTGGAAGTCCGAAAAGAGCTGTCATCTTTATGATGTGATTTTGGAACTCCCACATTGATTTGAATCACAATTTAACTTTTGCACAAATGCACATTTCTATAATTATGCCCCCTAATAAAATCGGACACATACATTATATATTTTGTGAGTTATCCTTGCGTCCAATTCCCACAACAGTTTGGCCTAACAATTTTTAATTCAAAACATATCTGGGCGATTACCCCTAGAATATGGGTATACAATATCATATTTGCAACATCAATAGTTTTGCCACAATTAGGGTTTTGGTGTAACTTTGGTCCCTTATGTAGTACAGTGTACACTAACGTCTCCACAGAAAGAGCGTAAAATTAGATTTAGAACTACCAATTTTTAGATGTGTCCTCCTTCATGTTGCAAAGTTAAAAGTTTTCAAAACTTAATCACAAATGGGCATTTTAAACAACAGATTTCGGAAGGCAGTTTCAGCAGGTTTTTTTCTCTCCATTCAACAGACAACAGATGTCAAATCCCTTTGATCAGGGTGGGGTGTAGAGGGAAGTTTCCTGCACCTCCCCAGAAGAGATCAGTGCTCAGCCTTCCATTGTCCTTGGCTCAGCCAAAGACGAATGTCTAATGCAGTCATTGTTCTAAATATGCGAGAACCTCCAGCATCCATTAAGGCTTCCTGGTAGTATCAGAGTGTCAACATGAAGTGTCATCTTTCTCAGGCTAGACACTGTCCAATCAGAATTAACCAGTTAACTCCAAACTGGGTTACTTTAAAATTCCCCTAAAATCTTTCATTTAAAAGATATTAAATGAACAGAGTTTGTAGGGTATTTTGGCAATTAAAGAAATTAAGCCCTTCACAAAAACATGCTTAAAACAGGTGAATTTTGCACTCCTTCAGAAAAAAAGCACATTTAAACTGAGTCTTTTACATCAGCTTTTCCTCTGCAGCATACACATCTATTCAGCACCATTTCTGTCCTTGAGTGCTGGAAATTGTCTGCAGTCTGGAAATAAGTATTCAGCCTTTGCTTGGAGTTTTCTCTGCACAGCTGAACTTGTTATATGTTGCCACTTTTAATCACACTTTTCCCGTGGAACTGAAAGAAGTGTTGCTGGGTTGCTTTTTTCATGAAATACATTTCTGACATTTTGTGTCAGTCAGTGAGGCCCGGCTTTTCTGGCCACACTGGATGATCTGTGATTTCAGCACACTTTTAATTTCAATAATTCACTTGGAAAATGACTGAGTTTAGTGCCAAAACAGCACTTTGAAGGTTGCAATTGGTTGGGGAAGCCACATTTTCAAAGGCATTTCAAAGGCATTTCCGGTTTTTAGCCCACTTCTGTGGCCTTGCTTCATGTTACATGTAACAGCACCTTCTGGTATTCTCCTGCAGTGAGTTCTATTTTTACCCCAGCTTTGACTGTGATGTTTGCGTGCACAGTGCATCCATTTATGGCTGTTTCTTTCCCCATTGGCAAGTGTGGCGCATTGGCATGGATATAAATATCCCACAAAGCCCCCCCCCCCCGACTTCGGCTTGACTTCCATTCGTGGGGAAGTCAGGCACGTGTGATTTTTCTTTCTGTCCATGTGAAGAAATCCGGTTGCTTCTCCCGTCAGCGATTGATGTGACACGCTCTATTCGCCGGTTCTGGTTGGGATGGGAAGATACTCCCGTCTTCTCCCCTGCTTTCTTTTCCAGTATGGAGCGACATTCCGGATCTCTTGGGTTTTTCCTCCTTAGTGATTAGGTGTATTTAGTGCCAATACTAGAAAACAGAACATAACACGGTTATGAAAATGTTCCCACTACTGTTCCCAGCGGGATTTCAGCAGTGGGATAGACACATGCATTCAATAAACATTGACAATATTCCCTGCATGTATTCAATGACAATTCTAACAATTTCCTCACATGTAATCAATGACAATTTAATAATTTACCTAGGTGTCCGGATTATCTCCCTCTGGGTTTCCGGTAAGCTCTTCTATTTGCCGCAAAGTATGCCTGGGATGGCAACTCTTTTGCTGGTTTATGTGGACCCACTTGTCTTCCCCTTCTGTCAAATTTCCCTTGGGGATGCGGATTCTGTTGGTGAGGCCTGGGATTGTGACTTCTCCTCCATTTCTGAACTTTCTTTCCTACCGTAGCGCTAGGCTGACCGGAAGGCTTCCTTTAGGATTGCCGGGGCCCTGAGATTTACTCTCGAGTTGGGACCGGACTTGGCAATAACTGGGGTCCAAATTAATTTCGAGTTGGTTGAGGCTGTGACTGCCCATATAAAAGGCGGAAGGAACACCTTGCACGACCCAACAACTACGTACTATGCTTTTTTCATATCTAGAATTTTTGATTATGACACTGCTAATCTAAGATGTTTGGAACAGAGAGTTTCCAGGTCCCATACCCATGGACCGATTGGCTCAACGGCGGACAGGGTCTGGACTTTTGGGAGTTTCCTGAATAATACTTCGCTGATGAAGCTTTCTTCGCTATTCAAGTCAACTCGGGCGAGGACAGACTCCTTCCTGTCATTTAACTGAATCGGGAAGAAGAGCTGTTCGTCCTTCTTCAGAATGCCAGCAAAGCTTTGTGCTGGTTTGATATCAATTTTGGCTATGGAATTGGGATTTTCTGATTGTGAATTAGTATAAAATTTCAATTTATCCCATCACCAGTTTGTTGTCCCACAGCTATGATGGTAACGTTGGGTATGTCATTGTTTTGAAAGTAGAACTTAATTTGGTCTGGTTTTTGTCCAACCATGTGGCATGTGCCATTTAGACTAACATGGTTGACACTCTGTTTTAATTTGATTGGCCTGCGAGTCTGGGTCCAGAGTACCTTATTCACGTAATCTATTAGGGGACACAGCCTACGGGGGATGTCATTCCCTAATAGACAGGGGTTTCCCTCTGGCACCACGACTATGACCGGGCACTTCATTTTGTGTCGCCCAATTTTAATTTCCAGCTCTGCCGGCCCCTCAACAGGAATTTCCTTCCCGTCAAGCTTCTGGAGTTGTCCAGGAAGAGGGGTGAGAGGGATCTGGTATCTCTTCCCCCCTTCCTGAATTTAGCTGCTCAAAGATCCTCTTTGACAGCAAAGTCGCTTGGGATCCAGTGTCCACCAGTGCCAAAAACGTACATTGCCCTTCTACTTGGACCAGGGCATAAAATCTTCCTTCCTTCTCCTCAAGAGGGCAAAGATAATGTGCATTTTGGGCCAGTTGGTGGGTTAATTTCTTGACACAGGGGTAGTTTGTGTGAGAGCTTGGGGATCTGTAAGAACCTCTATAACCCGTTGGATGGTCTCAGCCATCAAGGAAGCATATGAGGGACAGCATAAGCCACTTCCGGCCAACATGCAGGCCCACGCGGTCAGAGCTAAGGCAACGGTCATCGCATTCCAGCGGCATGTCCCCTGTCCCCTGGCAAGTCATAAGCAGGGTGGCCATCTGGGCCACCCCTTTGGCTTTCCGCAAGCACTACTGTATGTACAGCTTTCCGACAAGCGGTTCTTGAAAACCTGTTTGCTTAAGGAGGGTCTACTCTCCACCCTGGGGCTACACTCAGTTGTAATCGCCCTTGCAGTATGGAGGAAAGGGGTGGGACGTAAGAGTAATTATAAGTTACTCACCGTAGTGACTAACATACTCTTAGTCCTTAGTCCCCTTTCCTCCATACATCCCACCATCCTCCCCCCTAATAAAACTGATGTCATTAGGCAATGTTAATCCATTGTTGACGCGTGTATGGGTACTGAGGTGTGGCGCCGGAGGGCGGAGTCAAGGCAGTGCATGCTCCCAGAGCCAAGCGCCTCTAAATTTAAAAGGGAAGATGGTTTTTTCTGGTGAAAAAGGTTTTGTCTCCTGTCCCTAGGAAGGGACGCCCATTCAGTATGGAGGAAAGTGGACTAAGGACACTACAGTGAGTAACTTATAATTTGTCTCCCAAGGTGCACAGAGCCACATCATCGGACAAGAATCTCCCTAGGGATCGCCCATGCCCATAGTCCTCTACGTGGTTCCCATCTGCATATAGAGATAGTCAAAGGTGCATGATCTGATAAAGAGATTGCCCCCAGATCCATATCCTCAAACTCCAACAGGGACATCGAGACCCAAATGTAGTCGATTCTGGAAATCATCTGCTGTACATGTGAAAAACAGGTGAACCCACTATCCTCACTCCTCGCTTCTCTCCAGGCATCCCTGAGGGCGAAGTTCTCAAAGGCTACTTTTAAGCTTTTGGGATGGTAGCTGTTACCTTGAGCACTATGTGAGCTACGGTCCCTGGTAGGGTCCCAGGCTAGGTTGAAATCACATGTAAGTGTAATTTCTCCTATCGCAAATGTTTCTAGTTTTAAGAATACATTACGGAGGAAGCTGGGCAGTTTAGAGATGGGTGCGTATACAGTTCACAGAGTTAAGTGTTTGTGTCCCAATTGTATTTGCACAAAGACATTTTCCCAATTTATCCTCCATTGAGTGTAAAACCTTTGCCTGGAGGGAGCTTCTGAAGCCTATCAGTACCTCTGCCGTCCTCCACAGCTTGATATATGTGTGTGAAGTATTGAAATCGGGGGACAGCTTTGTCTGCTTTTTTATGTGGGTCTCCTGTAGCATGATAATGTCCGGTTTGTTGCGGCTAAGTAACCGTTCAACTTTTTTCCATTTGGTGAGGGAATCCAAACCCCGTACATTGTACAGGGTGATCTAACTGACATTATCTCTATAGTAACCCTACCTTGGCATTGAAGATTCCCTTCATTTCACTTCTCAACCTCTCCTTCCCCTCCTCCCCTGACCCTTCGTCTTCCCACCATCTCCCCCCCTTAAGCTACCCCACCCATCCTTCCTTCCCCCTCCTTCACACTCATCTGTCCCCCCCCCACCCCATCAGGACCTAATTTCCCTCGAACCACCCCAGACACTATCCTGGACCCATGGACCTGGTATAACCCTGGGAATTTCCCTCATTGGGGTGCACTACACCCCGAAGTAGGTTCCAAAATAAACTCCAACACTCTGCCCGGACCAATTCTTCCAGAACTTCATTAACTGAGCAGCATCTGGTTACAGGACCCGTAGTGTAATCGGAGCACTGGTCAAACATGATGCGAGTCAATTAACACGAGGACCTTTCAGTTTAATGTCTCTGCCCCTTCTCCTTCTCCTGCCCCCCACCCCGATTCCCAAGGTCTGTTGCCATCTCCAGGGGAGGTAGCACTGGATGATTACGTTGGTTGTGGTTATTCCTCCTCCATATTCAGTATCGATAGTCCCTCTTCTAGTATCGTTGATTGCTGTTGTCTACCTTTGCATGTGAACAGGAGTCCGAAGGGGAACGTCCACTTGTAGGCAATGTTGTTTGCTATTAGCGCTTTGGTCACTGGCTGCATTGCCCTTCTCTTTTGCAAAGTGGACAGATTCAAGTCCTGGTAGAGTTGGACTTGGGTGCCGTTAATAGTGAGGCCTTGTTGGGATCTTGCAGAGCGTAAGATGTCTTCCTTCATTTTGTAAGAGGACAAGATGTCTCTGGGTCTCGCTTTTTTGGGCCCACTCTGTGTACACGGTCTATTTTCACTTCTTCCGGTTGGGTATCTGTCAAGAAACTTCCAAAGCACTGTTGCATGGTGACCTTCAGGTCAGCGTCCTACAGAGTCTCACTTCGGCCTTTCACCCTTATGTTGGATTTACGGTACAGTTTTGCAGGTCTTACGCCTGGAGTTCTAAGTTGTGGGTTTCCCTGGCTACCTGTTCCAATAGAATGCTGTTGTCCTTGACCTCTCCCTACACTTTAGACAGCCCCTGTTCCTTTTGTGTCCACTCTAGAACCAAGGTCAGTGATTTCCTTCCTAACTTCCTGGAGCGAGTCCTGAAGTTCGTCTTTTAGTTTACCCAGTTGTTCCTGAAAAAAGTTCACCATTCTGTCCTCCATACCCTTTAGGTATTCCTACAAGGGTGCACTGCAGTATTAGGCACCAACGGAGGACTAAAAACATGTCCTCACTCGTTGGTGGCCATCTTGGAATCCACTGTCCCTTTTTAAACTGGCTTTTATTTTTCTATTTTTCTTTCAACAAGCCATTGAGGTGCTCACACATTCTGTTCGCTTGCGGGTGATGGGCACAGGAGAATTTGTGCTGTATCCCCAGTAGGCCCATTGTCTGACCGTAGGACCTCACACACCCCCTATCATGGAGGAGCAAATGTTGCTACCCTGAGGACATTGGGGTGCAAACAGGGACCAGCTTTGATCCATCGGGTGAACGGGCACACAACCACTATCATGTAACGGTAGCTCTGGCACACCTGGATCATATTGCCATAGTTGATGTGGAGATGTTTGAAAGGCACGATTGGGTGAGGTATGGCTCCCCTCACTACACATAATGTATGTCCTGCTGTGAACTTCTTACAAGTGCTACAGCTTTCCATAAATGCTGCTACATGCTCCGATATATTAGGACAAAACCAATCTACCCCAATGTCAACAGCAAGTACCTCTTTGCGTGAGTGCAATCTGCAATAATGCTATTGAGGGTACTAACTTGCCTATGCTTTCCTGTCGCCACAGAGCATCAGCCTTTAATAAGCCTTTCTCTTTTTTTGGAGCCCTTCCCTGAAATTCCATTATCTGCGTGGCTGGTAACGTATTGGAGCATTCCCTTAGAATCATATTGCGCACACGTATCCATGTGTTTGATGGGGTATCAGTCTGTTATTCCTCTCAAATATATGCTGCGAGCTCTGCTTCCACATATGCTGCTCCGTTGCTAAAGGAGACTGCGCCCCCCTTTGTGTGGGCCTGGCAGGTTATGACCGCTACTGCTGCTGGGAGTTCAAGCGTGTCTATGAGCCTACCCAATAGGGGCGTGTGTTGCACCTGTGTGCCGTCAGCACATCTAAAGCCCCTCCTCTGCCATTGTGACAGCCCAGAGTGTACTATAGACGTCACTTAGGCCTAATCTGAATACACTGTGATTTCCTTGTCCCTGCATGCTTCTAATGCCATTATGAGAGCCACTGATTCTGCTACTTGCGCCAAAAAATGTGATTGGATTGGATTTTTTTCATAAAGCGTAGCGTTCGCCCGGAGGCACCTTGGTCCTCCCTGTGGGACAGTGAAAGAGAAAGTCGAAAAGAGGAGCGTTTTTAGGAGAGTTCCAAAGAATAGTAGCAGCCACTGAAAAGGTGCAGCCGCCAGTACGACTATACCTAACTGGAGGGACGGTCAGCAGACAGGTGTTAGCTGACCGCAAAGCTTGGCTCAGGATTTAGGGCAGACATGTATACTTAAGATATTCTGCCCCCTGGCCATTGAAGGCCCAGTGGACCAAGCAAAGGCGCCTTGAACTGGATACGTTCAGTCACTGCTACTCACAGGTAGTTAATGAAGTTTGCGGAGGACAGGGGAGATATGGCAGCCGCGTGGAGTGGAAGTTGCCAGCCGAGCTCCAGAGTTCTGAAGAACTTGCAAGCAATGGAGAAAATATGCAGATTGGCCAAGATACAGCGTATTACAATAGTCCAACAGCGATGTGACCATTGGCGAAATAACAGAGGCCAGGAGGTGAGCCGGAATGAAAGGAGTGACCCGTTGCAGGAGCCTAAGCTGGAAATGGCCCAGTTGACAGAGCTTACCTGATGCTCCATGGATAAGGTAGACATGAGTTTAACCCCCAGATCGTTGACTGTGGAGACTGGTTGAGGAAAGGGGCCCAGGGAGGCTGGCCAGAAGGCAGGTGTCCAGAGAGCAGCAGCTGCGGGAGAGCCCACCACTAAGACCGCAGTCTTATCACTGTTCAATGTAAGCCAATTATCAAGCATCCAGTCCCCCATGGCCTCCAGACAGGTACGAAATCTGGCAGCTGACTCCGGGCTGGAAAGATCCAGGCAAACCAAGATTTGCCTGTTATCAGCATATGAATAACAGGAAGCCATGGGAGACTATCAACCTGGTCAGAGGCTGAACATAGATATTAATATGACCAGGGAAATGGCGGACCCTTGAGGAACACCACAAGTGAGGGCCATTGCCGTAGAGAAGAAAGGAGGAAGAGAGAGGATTTGGCGACGATCAACAAGGAAAGAGGAGAACCAGGCCAAAACGGTCTTTAAAAGACCAGCCCCAGCCAGCCGACCCAGCAGGACATCATGATTGATGGTATCAAAGGCGGCTGATAGGTCCAACAAAATCAGGGCACTAAATGCTGCCCTGGTCACAAGTCTGTGTCAGGTCGTCCATGACTGAGACTAGGACACTCTCAGTCCCACGGGCTGGACGGAAACCAGACTCTGAAGGGTGAAAAAACAAAGATTTCTCAAGAAAGGTAGTGAATAAAGGGCAGACCAGAGATTCCAGTAATTTCATCAGGAAAGGAAGAAGAGAAATATCCCGAAAATTAGAGGGGATCAGTAGATCCAGCGAGGGCTTCTTTAGGAGAGGGATAACTGTTGCCAGCTTCAGAGGAGCCGGGATCACTCCGGTCGAATGAGGCGTATGCCATGATCCCTAACCCTCATAGGCAAGTCAGCCTCTCCGCTGGAGCCAGATTACGGTCTCCCACTGTGGCCTCAAAGGCTTTGCCATCTTGCGGTCTAGTGTTTTGGGTGTGGTCAGGCTTTGGAATACCTGGGGTACTCTGTGGCTACTTCGCATTACTCTGTGGTTAGCAGCGTGACACTCACCATTTCCAGCTCGGTCTCCTGAGTTCCTTGCCTGCCGTATCCTGGAACCGCACACCTGAAAGAATAAGAACATCATTACTACAGCACTTACCTGTGAGTCTTCGGTTCATCGCTTATCCGGTCCAGAGAACACCAGCATCTTGGCGCTGCACCCTCCTCCGGAACACCACGACCTGGAAGGGAGAGAGAGGAAACAGCATTAGTGAGCGCCTATTCACTTTTACACAAAAACCACAAGACTCTTACCTGATTTGATTGTCTCCCGGTCAGCATCTTTTCCGTAATATCGCAGCGGCCTACAAGCAAGAACAGAGACACAGGTTAGCACAAGAAAAGGCAAGATAACGCAGCGCACCGCGCATCCACTTACCGACTTGTGCTCAACTCCATCAACGGCACGGCAACGCCAAAAATCTCTTTCCACACCTATGGGAAAGAAACAGCGACATTAGGTGAAAAGAAAGAAAGAAGGGACAGAATATCAAGACTGTAAAGACGCTAAACCTACCTTAACAAAGTTGGAGTCACAGCAGGTCTGGACTCGAACAGGGCTCGCACCAGTGAAGCAACTAGGTCGCAACACGCCCGCACCAGCGACGCGCCCCTACATCGAGAAGCAGGACGGAGAGCACACCGTACAAAGAATTAAGGTGAGGAAAAGGTCTAGGGGAAGGTTGGTTTCCAAGGGAGGCGGGAGTCAATCAATAAAAGACAGCTAAGTTCTGAATCCGGTACTCCTGTATTGCAGGCCCAATCCTCGTCTTGAGACATTACCAAGGGAGAAGGTTTGAGAGTGCGAGTGGTCCAGTCAGGGCTGAGTGGCGTCCCCGTGGATACCAGGTGAGCGTTACACGTATTAACTGCTTCCGACAGCAAATGTGCAAGATGGGGAAGGATATTCTTATTAAGGTGAAGAGGGATGGGATCAAGAGGGGAGGTTGACCTAAGACTAATAGCTGTGGTCGTAACCTCTGAAGCAGAGAAGGTCGGGAACACAGACCAGGATGCAATAGGAAGAGGTGCAGGTGACCTTAGATCAGCAATAGGAGCTGAGTGAGAAGCTGTAACGTGAGCTCGAATAGAAAATGAGGACAGGGAATCACAGAGGGCCTGAGAGGTGGGAACCTCACCAGAGATGCCGTAGAAAGATTACAAACCACCTTAACAATTCTCTGGGATGATTCACAGAGGTTGAAATTAGAGACACAAAATAAGTGCGTTTGGCGTCGAAGATAGCAAGATGATACTTGGAGGCAACCTGAGAATAGGCCAGCTTGTCCCTATGCGCATAGGACCTCCTCCACTTACGCTCCATCTGCCTGCTTTGCAGGCAAAAAGCCTGCAGCTCGTCCGTGAACAACTGCTGGGCAGGGCGAGAGGACACCCTAGATTTTCTGAGAGGGGCAAGTCTGTCAACAACTTTGCCCAGAGTAGCCGCAGGTAAACTAATGTCCACAAGAGACGGCACTGGGTGATGGGGCTGTATAAGAGAAACCATATTGGTTTCGGATGCTGATTGCCACCCGTGCCGCAGGATCAGTTTGGCCTGTAGGGCAGGTACCGGGCGTGCTGTGTTCCAAGTAAAGGGGACGACAAAGTGGTCTGACCACAGGACTCGAAGATGCGTGAAGACAGCAATCCCAGTCTCTGATGAAAAGATCAGGTCTAAGGTATTACCTAAAGAGTGGGTCTGTTCACTGACCAGCTGGTCAAGGGAGAGCTCTTTCATAGAAGCCATGAAATTTTGAACCTTTGAGTTCTTTACCTCATTTACTTTAAGGTTAAAATCACCCAGGATGCGCATTCCTCAGTTGTAAATCTGCTGCAAAATCAATAGAAGCATCCAGAAATAGGGAGTACCACCAAGTCGGAGGAGCAGTAGACCACCAATAGAATTTGGAAGGGAGGGAGGGATTGTGAAGGCAATGTCGCGCTTGCTATTACTTATGCTGTACTGTCAGCTATTAGTCTCACCACTGCCGTTCCTGTATGCATGCCTTTCCCCTATTGTCTGGTCTATTGTTGATGACACATCGATGAAAAGCACCTCTTCCCCCTTAAGTGGCTTTTCCCCCACCTTGCGAAGGTCTTCATACTGTTCCATGTATGTAGTACAGTTGTGTACATAGTCTCCTTCTTCTACTGGATCAGCAAAAAATGTCACCGGGCTTACAGCCTACACCTCACTCTGCTGATTGCTGGATTTGAGATAATGATCTTGTATCCAGAAGCTCATTAATAATTTGCATTTATATAGCTCTACAAACCCTGGGGTATCTGAGCGCTGCTTATTATTACCCACAGTGTGTGGTGCTAATTTATCAACCTCAGAAGGATGAAAGGCTGAGTTTGGCGCTGCCGGGATTCAAACCAGCTTTGGCAGGCTCTGCACAGATGTCAAAGCGAGCGCTCTACTTGCTGTGCTATCTAACCGGCTAATTGCGTGGTGAACGTACTCTTGGGTCTTTCAAGAATTGCAAAGAGGGCGTGCTCCACGTAAAATGTGGTGTTGCACCCCATAGTGATATTCGCTGACTGCTATACCGCAAATTTGGCAGCAGCCAGAGCTTGCTCACAAGAGTAATATCCACTCATCACTGGGTCTAAACGTCCGCTATAATAGGCCAATGGCTTCTGCTCTAGGTTATACTTCTGCGTGAGCACTGCAATCATCACTACTCCATTTTTTGTCATGATAGTCTGGGATCCCTAGCACTGGAGCTGTGCATATTGCTTTCTTCATCTGTACGAAGACGTCCGCCTTTTCATGTGTCTATACCAACTTAACATTCCCTCTCTGTGCCTCCATAAGCCAGCTCAACAAGGGTCTTGTGTATGTGCTATAGTCAAACACCCATGCTCTGCAATAATTGCAAAGGCCCAAACACTGCTGCATTTCCCTCACTGTCTTTGGCATCAGCATTCTACTGGAATCACTTTTTGCCCTTCTTGTGATATCAACTGTCCTATCTATTGCACTTCCCTTTGGCAATATTGTAATGTTTTCTTGTCCACCTCATTACCCTTTTCTGCCATTACTGTCTACAAATATACCAAGTCATTTCGACACTGTTACTCTGATTTGCTTCACATTTAAATGTCATCCACGTATTGTATAACAGTGCTCGCTATCTGTATGTTGCCTAGATCCATCTGAAGGAACCTATTAAAGATGGAAGGTGACTCACAGTACCCTTGTGGGAGTCTTGTGTGTTTCCTCTTCTGGTTTCTATATATGAAGGAAGTTAACTCCTGTGACTCTTCATGAAGGGTATAGAAAAGGAAGCGTTCTTCAATTTGGGATGCTGCACAAAATTGTTGCTGGGTTCAGAACTAACGGGAATTCTGCTTCAACAAATTGGTTCAACGGGTGCAAATCCTGAATAAAACACCATGATCCCCATGTCGCCTTTTTCACTGGTTACACTGCTGTGTTGCACTTTGATTCTGAGGGTGCCAGAATGCCTTGCTTCACTAATGCGGCGATCATCTCGTAAATACCCTTGTCTGCCTCCCTTGATAGAGGATACTGTGTTGTCCTTTGTAAAATAGCTTCTGGTTTAAGCTTTATCTTGACTGCTCCTATCCCTTTTGGCAGACCCATGTCATAGGGACTGTTGGTCCATAAGACACTGGGTACCAACCCTAAGTCTTCCTCGAGAAATGGTGGTGGCGGTTTTCACAACACAGCCATTCTCTGCGGCACTTCCCTGTAATGTATTTCCACCCAATGTGTAATGCTTATGTCAAACACCACCTTGCGATCCAATCAATCATCTTGGAATAGCTCCTCATCGGTCACGTCACTCAACCTGAATTCTTCCCCCACTGCAATTACAGTTCTCCATGATAGTCTTGTATCATCAGTCCCATGTAGTCTATCCTCTATTTGTCTCTCACTATAACTGCCTCGAGTACTATTGGGATCTATTTTCCTTTTTTCTCATCTAACGGAACCTCTGATCTGAATAGGAATTCATTGGGTATGCGTAACAGTCTACCCTACATGCCTGGGAGCCATGCGATTAACACTTCTGCCCCTTATGAAAACAGTTCAATGTAAAGTGGAATCCCCCTACGTACCGTCAGGCCACAATAAGCTTGGATGAGTCCCCTCACATTCATGTAATGTATCCCGGGCGTTGAGCACACTATCCAATGGTCTGTGAATGAAATGGTTATGTTAAGTTGGCTCATCATGTCTCTATCCATTATATCCACTGGTGTCTGTCTGTGGGCTGTCCTAGTGTGGATATTCCCATCCCTGTAAATGGATTGCCCCCTACCACAGTCACCCCTCCCAGCTTCCACGCAGGAGTCGACATCATCGAGTCTGCATTCGTTGTGGTTATGATGTTCTGTTGAACTGGTGCCTGCTTTGCTGGTAGTGATTGCTGCATGTGTCTCTGCGTCTGTAATGCATGCGTCATGGGCTGATATTGCTGCATTTGCGTTCTTGGGTATGCGTCTGTTGTGGTGCGTACATCTGCGCTTGCATGTGATCTTGGGCATAATAGTCAGTCTGTTCTGTCTGGTATGTGGGCTGTTGCTGCAGTCCCCTATTCTGAAGTCAAAAACCAAAAGAGGGTGCCTGATTATAAACCATGGTCCCTCAGGATGTACATCATATATAGAAACAAACACCATGGACCAGAGAGTGAGGAATGACTCTTAACACTTAGTTTACCATTTCAATTATAGTGATAAACATTTCCTTCGAACCAAATTCAAATACTTATTCGGTACAATTCATAAAATGTAAATCAATTTTTAAACATCGATTTACGTGACACAATCAATACAAAATATTTCAAAAGAAAATCATTACTGCTCACACAAACAATGTTCTACCATTCATTCATACACTCTCATTCTATCTACACACATTTCCCATTCTTCATAAAAAATTTGCCCCTCTCTATTGGCCACCAATTTTCAATTACTAATATTTCGCAATGTCTGGTTCCCTATTTCCATCGTCAGGTGATACAATCTGTGTATCAATATTCCCACAGATTTTATTGTCTACACGTGTTTCGGTTGTCGCAACGGACTCCAAAACTGGTATCCATAAGTAATGCAACCTTCATCAGGACAGCACACAGGAATCTAGATATTTCCTGTTACAAAGGGTAGGGTGAGCCACACCGCCTCCATATCACATTCCGTGGGGGTAGTCCAGAAATAGGAAAAAATCCCAAATTCGCCTCTGGGCTTCGACCTCAAACTTCAGGTCTTACTTTCCTTGTAGTCAGTACACCCGGTGATAAATGAACACAGTATGCCAAATAGCATTTTTCTTGTCTGGTATTTGGAACGCCAAGATGTTTCCTTGCGCACCGGCTATTGATTTTTATAGTCCAGCTGTCTCACGGATCAGTTGAATGCGATTCACTCCTCACAGTGGTCCTGCCTTATTTGCACATTTTTGCGAGGGAGCCCTGTATTTCCTGCCCAGTATTTCCTGCCTCACAACCCGTAAAATAATGCTTATATGTCCATCCCTCCAAGCGTGATACTCTGGTTTCCGTTCTGTATGGGAATTACTTTATTTAAGCCAAATCACTAATGGGTTATGGTTTTGTAAAACAAATGAGAAAAATCAGCGCAAGAATGGTTCTGACAATATTAGAGGTTCTGAAATTAAAGATGGGGTGGTTGGGATTGGGATAGGATAGGCAAATATATACTATGGGTTACTATGATTCCTGTTTATGCTTACAGTCCACTGTAATTAAGATTGGACCGTCAGTGTCTTGGTCATCCCAGATCAGGTCTACCGGCAGCAGGGCACCTCTGGCAGGATGGTCAGCTGGGCAGTTCTGGTCAATTTGGACTACACCTCAGACTGGATTTGGATTGGCCCTTCTGGTCACTGGACATGGTAGATTAGCGGGATGGCGAGTTTCAGCAGGCAAGCGTGATGGTAGCAAGCCAGACTGGATCAAAATTATTCTTTCCTGAAGTTCAGGATGGTTGGATTTGGGCCCAGCTGAAAAGAGTTCAGCAAATGCTGGCCCTTGGTTTTGCAAAGTATTCTGGAATCAGGACAAGATGAAGAAGTCAGGAACAAAGTGCTGCGAGGAAATCTGGCTGTAGTCGGGAATCAGTGTGTCTATGTGTGGTGAAGTTCCTATATTTATCATTCCAAGTGACATCACAAAGTTTATGGTAGGGGCAGAATTTCAAACCACACCCCCACGGCTGTGAGTGGTCAAAGCACTTGCCTTGTTATGGTTGGAAGTCCGAAAAGAGCTGTCATCTTTATGATGTGATTTTGGAACTCCCACATTGATTTTAATCACAATTTAACTTTTGCACAAATGCACATTTCTATAATTATGCCCCCTAATAAAATCGGTCACATACATTATATATTTTGTGAGTTATCCTTGCGTCCAATTCCCATCTCTGTGAGAGCTGTCTTTGTCGTTCTGTGGAATTTTGTCTATTTTAATCACAACAGTTTGGCCTAACAATTTTTAATTCAAAACATATCTGGGCGATTACCCCTAGAATATGGGTATACAATATCATATTTGCAACATCAATAGTTTTGCCACAATTAGGGTATTGGTGTAACTTTGGTCCCTTATGTAGTACAGTGTACACTAACGTCTCCACAGAAAGAGCGTAAAATTAGATTTAGAACTACCAATTTTTAGATGTGTCCTCCTTCATGTTGCAAAGTTAAAAGTTTTCAAAACTTAATCACAAATGGGCATTTTAAACAACAGATTTCGGAAGGCAGTTTCAGCAGGTTTTTTTCTCTCCATTCAACAGACAACAGATGTCAAATCCCTTTGATCAGGGTGGGGTGTAGAGGGAAGTTTCCTGCACCTCCCCAGAAGAGATCAGTGCTCAGCCTTCCATTGTCCTTGGCTCAGCCAAAGACGAATGTCTAATGCGGTCATTGTTCTAAATATGCGAGAACCTCCAGCATCCATTAAGGCTTCCTGGTAGTATCAGAGTGTCAACATGAAGTGTCATCTTTCTCAGGCTAGGCACTGTCCAATCAGAATTAACCGGTTAACTCCAAACTGGGTTACTTTAAAATTCCCCTAAAATCTTTAATTTAAAAGATATAAAATGAACAGAGTTTATAGGGTATTTTGGCAATTAAAGAAATTAAGCCCTTCACAAAAACATGCTTAAAACAGGTGAATTTTGCACTCCTTCAGAAAAAAAACACATTTAAACTGAGTCTTTTACATCAGCTTTTCCTCTGCAGCATAGACATCTATTCAGCACCATTTCTGTCCTTGAGTGCTGGAAATTGTCTGCAGTCTGGAAATAAGTATTCAGCCTTTGCTTGGAGTTTTCTCTGCACAGCTGAACTTGTTATATGTTGCCACTTTTAATCACACTTTTCCCGTGGAACTGAAAGAAATGTTGCTGGGTTGCTTTTTTCATGAAATACATTTCTGACATTTTGTGTCAGTCAGTGAGGCCCGGCTTTTCTGGCCACACTGGATGATCTGTGATTTCAGCACACTTTTAATTTCAATAGTTCACTTGGAAAATCACTGAGTTTAGTGCCAAAACAGCACTTTGAAGGTTGCAATTGGTTGGGGAAGCCGCATTTTCAGTTTTTAGCCCACTTCTGTGGCCTTGCTTCATGTTACATGTAACAGCACCCACTGGTATTCTCCTGCAGTGAGTTCTATTTTTACCCCAACTTTGACTGTGTGTGGCAGCGGTGTGCGTGCAGCCTTTAGTGATTATGAACCATACGCAGTTTTGCAGATGTTTGCGCGCACAGTGCATCCATTTATGGCCGTTTCTTTCCCCATTGGCAAGTGTGGCGCATTGGCATGGATATAAATATCCCACAAAGCACCCAACCCCCCCCCCCCCGACTTCGGCTTGACTTCCATTCGTGGGGAAGTCAGGCACGTGTGATTTTTCTTTCTGTCCATGTGAAGAAATCCGGTTGCTTCTCCCGTCAGCGATTGATGTGACACGCTCTATTCGCCGGTTCTGGTTGGGATGGGAAGATACTCCCGTCTTCTCCCCTGCTTTCTTTTCCAGTATGGAGCGACATTCCGGATCTCTTGGGTTTTTCCTCCTTAGTGATTAGGTGTATTTAGTGCCAATACTAGAAAACAGAACATAACACGGTTATGAAAATGTTCCCACTACTGTTCCCAGGGGGATTTCAGCAGTGGGATAGACACATGCATTCAATAAACATTGTCAATATTCCCTGCATGTATTCCATGATAATTCTAACAATTTCCTCACATGTAATCAATGACAATTTAATAATTTACCTAGGTGTCCGGATTATCTCCCTCTGGGTTTCCGGTAAGCTCTTCTATTTGCCGCAAAGTATGCCTGGGATGGCAACTCTTTTGCTGGTTTATGTGGACCCACTTGTCTTCCCCTTCTGTCAAATTTCCCTTGGGGATGCAGATTCTGTAGGTGAGGCCTGGGATTGTGACTTCTCCTCCATTTCTGAACTTTCCTTCCTACCGTAGCGCTAGGCTGACCGGAAGGCTTCCTTTAGGATTGCCGGGGCCCTGAGATTTACTCTCGAGTTGGGACCGGACTTGGCAATAACTGGGGTCCAAATTAATTTCGAGTTGGTTGAGGCTGTGACTGCCCATATAAAAGGCGGATGGAACACCTTGCACGACCCAACAACTACGTACTATGCTTTTTTCATATCTAGAATTTTTGATTATGACACTGCTAATCTAAGATGTTTGGAACAGGGAGTTTCCAGGCCCCATACCCATGGACCGATTGGCTCAACGGCGGACAGGGTCTGGACTTTTGGGAGTTTCCTGAATAATACTTCGCTGATGAAGCTTTCTTCGCTATTCAAGTCAACTCGGGCGAGGACAGACTCCTTCCTGTCATTTAACTGAATCGGGAAGAAGAGCTGTTCGTCCTTCTTCAGAATGCCAGCAAAGCTTTGTGCTGGTTTGATATCAATTTTGGCTATGGAATTGGGATTTTCTGATTGTGAATTAGTATAAAATTTCAATTTATCCCATCACCAGTTTGTTGTCCCACAGCTATGATGGTAACGTTGGGTATGTCATTGTTTTGAAAGTGAAACTTAATTTGGTCTGGTTTTTGTCCAACCATGTGGCATGTGCCATTTAGACTAACATGGTTGACACTCTGTTTTAATTTGATTGGCCTGCGAGTCTGGGTCCAGAGTACCTTATTCACGTAATCTATTAGGGGACACAGCCTACGGAGGATGTCATTCCCTAATAGACAGGGGGTTCCCTCTGGCACCACGACTATGACCGGGCACTTCATTTTGTGTCGCCCAATTTTAATTTCCAGCTCTGCCGGCCCCTCAACAGGAATTTCCTTCCCGTCAAGCTTCTGAAGTTGTCCGGGAAGAGGGGTGAGAGGGATCTGGTATCTCTTCCCCCCTTCCTGAATTTAGCTGCTCAAAGATCCTCTTTGACAGCAAAGTCGCTTGGGATACAGTGTCCACCAGTGCCAAAAACGTACATTGCCCTTGTACTTTGACCAGGGCATAAAATCTTCCCTCCTTCTCCTCAAGAGGGCAAAGATAATGTGCATTTTGGGCCAGTTGGTGGGTTAATTTCTTGACACAGGGGTAGTTTGTGTGAGAGCTTGGGGATCTGTGAGAAAAATGTGGCAGTTGGATATTGGGGGAGTTTTGGGCTCCCCTGGTTCTGATTCTAGGCAGTCCTCCCCCTTTTTGGAGGCAGTCACCAGAATATTTTTGGACAAGGTGGTTTTCTGGCTGATCATTCTGGGGTTCAATGTTGGGCGGTTCTAACTCAGTTCAACAACAGTTAATCCTGGTGAATTTTGTCCAGTGTTATTTCAGAGTTTTAATCAAGCTCTCTCTGCAGGTCAGCTTCTCATTGCTCTATATCTGGCTTGAGTAAGATGAGAGGATGCTTATCTTGCTGTGTTTGTCCTACTGGTTCTTCATGCATGAATATATAATGCTAGTGACTGCCAATGAATGACAGCCAAGAGAATGTTGGGTGAGTTTGATGTATGTAGGATTATGAGAGTGTTAGTTGTGACAGAGCTGTGTGTGCTTGAGCATGGGCCAGTGGGTGTCCTACATCTTCATCTGTATTTGAGTTTAACTGGTTATCCTCCAACGTAATGTAATAAAGCAACATTCCTGTGCACATGCTGATTCCTGTGCCTGGGTAGATACCATATTAGAACCTAGGGTGGGGGTGAGGGGCTGCATGCAATCAGTTTCTGCGGATTGCAGGCTGAAATCTCTGATCTCAGGTCCCGTTCCATAGAACCTGCAGGCTGCCTCCCCATCCGCGGGCCCCCATGTGCCCCCCTCTCGTTTCTTTATTTTTAAAAAACGTTTCCCCCACCAGTCTGCCCTGATCCACTTACCTGATTGTTGCAGTGGCCCCCGCCGCAGCATCTTCCTTTGCGCTCGCTGTTTCAGGCCGCCTTGGTAATGGAAGAGTGGTTCCATATGGAGCCCCGCCTTTCATAACCATGGCGGCCATCTTAGCAAAGGATTTTCATTCATTGAATGGGACACGCGAGTTCCTAACTATCTAGTCCACATGGGCATCCGCGCTGAGTGTGGTGTTCATAAAGATGCCAAGAGTTTTAACCTTCCCAGCTACCGGAACAAAACCTCTGTCAATATGGAAGCCAGAGAATTCTTGTCCGAAATTCTCTCGAGATTGCCAAGACCCACATACCGGAAGCTCAGTTTTACTAGCATTAAGGCATAACCTGTTAGTAGACATCCAATTTTTGATGGTCATGTAGATTTTGTTCAACCTTTCCTGATCATCAGCATAGTTCCCACTGAGTTTGATGGTTCGACTGTGTGTTTCATTAATTTCACCTTCAATAGCTTGTAGATTTGGTCTCAGATGATGTTTTGCATGCTTCTAGAAAGATAGACTTGCCCGGTGGGCTATTGCTGTGATGAAAGAAGCCTAGAACGTGTCTGAGTAGTTTGGAAGAGATGTCTGAGAAGTGCTTTAAGACATTTTGCAAATCCTTTACTGTTCCAAATTCAGGCTCTCTGGTATTGAAGCTGTCGCTGATATGGCAGAGGAGCTTTCTTCTCCACTTAGCAAACTGGAGCCAGGAAGTTTGCATTGCAGTTCTGTCTCCACAATCTCAATTAATTAATGTGGTAAATCAATGACAAAAGTCAGATAGGTTACTCCCAAGCCTGCGCTGTCCTGTACCTTAAGCTTTTCTTGTTTCTGTGTGTTATACTGCAAGAAGCTGCTTACCTGTTCCCAAACAATATCAAGCCTACTACTTACGTTATTTTTCACATTGTTTTTTCTTACATGGCTTTTTCATGATACATTTAAACAAACAATTCCACACTATGGCTGCCCACTCTTCACACGTTCAGATTGCGCGTGTCTTCACACACTGGATACACAGAGCTGTCATATGTCATTTAAACAGAATACACCATGTACTAGAAAAACATTTACATATTTTAATCAATATACACAATATTTTTACAAAACTAATACCATATAAAATACAAACATACACATGTCCAAATCATATCTCGGCCTTTCTAAATCAACTTATTTTGTATGCAGAGATAGAAAGGGTATCTGGTCTTTCCATCTAATGCTATTCCATCAAATTTTTTCCATCTAAAACTTTGCATCTAATGCATTTTTTAGGGGGGGGGGTAACAGGTTAATTTTTGTTTAGGTGCATTAAAAAGGGTACAAAACAGAGGTTGGGGAGAACCCCCCACCCCCAAAAAAGAAAAAAAAATGCATTAGATGCAAAGTTTTTAGATGGAAAACATTTGATGGAATGGCATTAGATGCAATGGCATTAGATGGAAAGTCCATAAACCAATGTAAAGTGAGGTTAGTATTGGGGGGTGAAGGGCGTCTTTCAAGCCTCATATAGATGTATTTGCTCTCTCTATTTTCAGTATAAACTTGTTATGTCAACACTTAATCGTGTTTCTGGGTTCAAAAATCGGAGCATACTACTGAACAGATCTAAATAGTAGACTCCCTTGGATCCGTCTTCAGGACACTTCTCGTTAGATACACGTAGTGGACTTAGACGTGTTTCGATGGCACATAATGGGCTTTACATTAGGTGCTCCAATTTCTTTTAGGCGTGTGAGAAGATGTTTCTTAGATGGCGTTTTTCTAGGATTCTCCCATCGGTGGCTATTATTGCACACTCAATTCTGTTATTTGTATCTACGGCAATGTATTCAGTGTCCGCTGCTATTGTGGTGTTTCTTTGCAGCGTTCCTGTTTAACATGTGGTTCATCCTCTTCATTTGTTGTAGATGCGTGTAATATAGTTTACAAACAAACGGGCCGTTTGCTGCCTCGCTTGCAGTTCGCCACGTTTCTGCCAGATGAAAGGAATTCTAGTCAGGCATCTTTATTTACGTCAAAAGGATTCAAGTCAGACGTCTTTCTTTGAACGTGATTTTCGTTAGTGTTCAAATTGGCTAGATATCACATGCACTTTTTGCACTGGTGTGTCATTTCACTCACTGTCCCCAAATGGGAACAGTGAGTGAAATGACAAGACGTTTTGAACAAGCTAACAAAAAGCCGGTTTGAACACTAACGGGAATGTCATCGAGACCGGGAAATTCCCGTGAGCCTTAGGGCTCGGCATTCTCAACTCACCCTCGGTACCCAAGCCTCGGCCAGTGCCGTCAGCCACCCCTTCAACATCGAAGGATAAGCCGCCAACACCGACTATCAGCGATCCCTCCTTCATCCCACTTTCCCGGTTCAACTTTTTCGGATCTATGGCACATATTTTTAGCGCTGATGGGACGACGACCTAGGAGATGTCAATCCAGCTTTGCGCCAATTATTTTGACGACCAGGCAGACCTCAAGGACTTAGCACAGGGGCTGCAAGATGCTAGTGGGTTGTCTACATCCCCGGATATGGAGTTACAACAATCCCAACCTTACAGTCAAGCCCATGCCAAGTTTAGGTCTCTAGTAGAAAGGGCGGTCGACACCCTTGGGCTGAATGCTTCAGCAATTCCACTCCAGGGTTATGATTTAACCGACATCCTGGACAAGGGTCCCACTATGGAAAGGCACATGCCTCTGAATCTAGCAATAGATGACCCGGTAGCCTCATTGAGGCAGCAGCCCTGTTCTATTCCTCAGGTCCGCTCCACTGCGACCAGTAAACACAGGCCGGCAAGAGGGGATCTGTCCTTTTTATCCTCTCACCCTTTCTTCGGAAGGACTAGTTATTCAGGCAGCCACTGTTTCTACCAGGTCAGTTTCATCAACCTCAAACTTGCCCCCTGACAAGGAGGGCAAGAGGATGGATGCTGTTGCAAAGAAAATGTTCACATCTGGCAGCATGGCCATGAAAGCCACTAACGTGTCCCGTGGGTTTGCCAACTATTCTTTTGGCCTCTGGACGGCGGTGTAACACGCAGTCCAATACATCCCTAAAGGGGAGCTGCAAGATGGCTTTGTACAGCTGGTGAAAGATGGGAAGGAGGTGGCCAGGGAATTGCTGCAAACGGGCCTGGACGTGGCAGACTACATTGGCCGGTCAATGGATTCAGCGGTGGTTCTAAGGAGATAGGGCTACCTGTGCTCCTCAGGTTTTTCGCCTAAAGTTTAGAATAGGTTACTGGACATGCCTTTTGAAGGAGAATTCCTTTTCGGTCCGAAAGCAGATGACTACCTGGATAATTTTAAGGAGTCAAAGATTGCCGCAAAATCGCTGTGCCATGCTGCGCAGCCTGCCAATCCTGCCTTCAGTTTTTCCTTGAGGGGCAAGGGCTACAGGCGTAACGTGCCCTACGGCAGGAAATCGCAGCTCCTGCAAGCCAGGCAGGGGCAGAAGTGTTCCCTGTGCTCCCTGTTAGGCAGAATTATATGCAGTACCCGTTGGGAACACCACACACAATTAAGACTACAAGTGACAGTACAAATTCACCTTTGGTAAAAGCCTGTACTACACAGAAAGTGGTAGCGATGGCTGAGCAGCCAGAGTTATCACAAGAGCAAGTGAGCAGTATCAATAGTTACACAAAGGACAGCAATTACTATGATTCAAACAAACGCTGACTAAAGGTTTCTGAGTAAAAGAATATACATTTATTTACACATCAGTTGTATAATATTTCACTAAAGTAAAGCAGTTTAAAAATCACACTCTTAATACACCACACCACTCCCAATAGGTTTCCAGACAAGTTAAGCTCACAAATGAAGTGGGAGCAAAATGGCACTCCAGAAATGTAAAAGGAAGGGAAAGACAAAGTTAGGCAGACATTGAACAGCACCAACAGGTAAGTAAGCAGGGCAGTCTAGCAAGAGGAACTACGGTGATGGAATCAAATCAAAAGTCTTAGGGCCAAAGTCAATAGGACAAAAGTCGTTTTGCTCAAGATCACACAGCTCAGGGTAATTTGCGGTTAAGTCTTTGCCAAGCGTTCCGGACAAAGTTGGTCGGCAGAAAAGTTATTTTTAAGAGTAGACGAGGACAAACCCTCGGATTGGGAGAAAGATTTCACACACTTTCACTGCGGCTGAACGAAACGAACAACTGCATTTGAACAATACCTTTCAATGGAGAAGAAGCTGTAGCTGAGGCGGAGGCTCCTGGTAGTTCCTGCAGGCTCACGGTTCCTGAAGCGACTATCGGACTGACACGAAGTTGGAAGACTGGGGTAGGGTCCTGCACTACCCAGGGAAGAAACCAGCAGCAGAGCAAAGCAACAAATAAAAGGTGCGCTCCTTAAAACTCAAGCAGGGTCCGACCTTCCTGGCTATCCGGCCCACTGTAGCTCTGTACAGCGAATTCGACCAGAGGAAGGAGTCCTGGCTTGCAGTTTGGGCGAACTGGTTGGTCCCACCAGCTCAGGGGAAGAGGATTCCTGGAGGATCTTCTCTTTCGTTGGAGTTCGAGGATTCGGACCTGCAGCAGGGCTTCACCTGGCAGTTCAGTTGTGGTAGGGGTCCTCTTCCGTCAGCTCCTCATCGGTTCTTTCGTTCCAGTGGCGACTCTGCCTTTCCAGACTCAGAGACCTGTTTTTTATGCAGTTTTCTTCCCTTTCACACAGCCTGGCTGTCAATCGCAAAGCAGGGTGGCTGTCCCGCCGGGACAGTCACCACAGACAATCATTTCAGTGAGCGACATGGGTCTCCAAGGAAACCCTGTGCAGGGAGTCCTAAACCCCTCCCTCACATCCTGCCCCCCAGACATACAGGCCCTAAGGAGGGCTTCTTCGTAGAAGCGCGCAAAAAGACGGTGAACAAAGGAATCAAACCAGGTTTGGCGCGCAGAGTAAAACACAAGAAAGACTTTTACAAAAAGAAATGGCGAATAAACCCAGCCCCGAACCGTAATAAAACATATATGGTCTAGCGGGTTTAAGTTCGAGGCTACCAAGATAGCCTAAAACATTACCAAGGTTATTTAAGATAATCGCGGTAGGAAAAATAAGGTAGTTACCACTGCCACCAGCCAAGTCTTGATGAAAAGGGAGCCAAACAATGCTCCAAGAGAAACAGACAAAAAGGGATAAGTATTAACCCTTTCCAGTACTCCATGTAAGATGGTTTGTACTGGGTCTATGCTTTTACAGAGGCCAATAAAGTTAATGGCAACTTTGTGTTCTGGGAGACAGTAGTCAGTCCCAGAACATGGAGTCTGAGTTGGGAAGTCTAAAAGACAACCCTGTGTCACTGCACTGAAGGTGCTGTGTAACACACAGTAAAAAGATGATGCCTGAGGAGTAGGTGAGGCTCCACAGTCTATGAACACAAAAATGTTAAACACACACAGCAAAACACATGTAAGAGGGGGAAAAAGGCTCACACTCTTACCAGGTGAAAAAAGTAAATCCTATAAATCCAGCAAAGATGCTGAGGGCCTCAGTAGGTAAGGGAAATTAGCCATTCTGGAGAATTCTCCCTAACACTCCCGAAGGGGGAGGGGGGCTTCCAGAGGCCAGCAGGCAGCCCTCAAAGCCGCTTTGATTTCCCCCTCCCCAACTCACTGGTTGGTGGACGGCTGTCAGAGCATTGGCCCCAATGGCAGGAGATTACCTCTGATGCCTGCGTTCCAGAGCTCATACGGTGGGGCTATTGTCTGCCCTTCTTAAGGAAACCTCTGGACAGACCCCCATCATTCCCATGCCAACCAAAACAGGAGCTCCAGGAAGAACTGCAAGCCCTGTTGTTGAAGGGTGCTGAGGAAGAGGGACCTCCCGAGCAGAGAGGGTCGGGCTGGTATTCCTGGTATTTCCTGATACCCAAGAAAGTAGGAGGTCTCCGTCCAATCTTGGACCTCAGGGCCTTGAACAAGTTCCCGAAAAAGGACAAATTCAGGATGGTGACATTGAGAGATACTCTTCACGCTCTTGAGCTGCAGGACTGGCTGGTGTCCATAGATCTTCAGGACGATTACTTCGACATGCCGACGCATCACAAGCCCCGGAAGTTTCTGAGGTTCCTTATGGGAGAGAAGCACCATCAGTTCAAGGTGCTTCCCTTTGGGTGGACCTCTGCTCCCAGGGTCTTCCCCAAGCTCATGGTTGCTGTCGCGGCTCACCTCTGGAGATCTGGGGTCCACTTATTCCCATTCTTGGACGACTGGCTGATCCAACGGAAGTTGGCAGACCGGTTTTGTCACATCTGGAGGAACTTCCAGAAGTCCCACATGACACCAGCCCAGAGGCTCCAGTTCATCAGGGCAGTCCTGGACACTCGGGTAGGGAAGGCCTTCCCACCCGAGGAGAGTGTTACAAGCATTGTACAGATGGTATTCTGTTCCAGAACCACAACACCTTACTAGCAGCTTCCTTCCTCTGCCTCTTAGGCCTCATGGCCTCCTGTATTTTTCTAATGCTAGAGGGCAGGTTGCAAATTAGATCTTTACAGTGGCTTCTACGAGTGGTCCCAGCACCTCAGAACCCTGAAGGATTCCCTCGGGTTGTCCAGGTCAGTAGTCAGCAACCTTCTCTGGTGGGCTGACAGCAGCAGTCTACTGGCAGGGGAACCCTTCTGGCCGATGTGGTCTCAGGCCTGAGTGGTCACTGATGCGTACCTGAAGGGTTGGGGCTCTCACTGCGAGGACTTGCAGGTGAGCACTCTTTGGTCAGCAATGGAGGCCTGGTGGCACATCAACAGGCTGGAATTGCAAGCCATCAGGCTAGCCCTGAATGCGTTTGCCTCTTCTCTGAAGGGCAAACATGCCTTGAACTTTACAGACAATCCGGTGACCATGCACTACCTGAAGAAGCAAGGTGGCGTGTGTTTCCTCCCCATCTGCACAGAGGCGATGCAGCTGTGTTTCTGGCTGTTAGAGAACCGGATCTCGGACTCTGCCGTTCATCTGGCGGGGACAGAGAATGATTTGGTGGATGCTCTGAACAGGCAGAGCACTGTCTCATACGAGTGGGAAGTGTGCCAGGAAGTCCTAGAGGAGGTCTTCTCTCGCTGGGGTACCCAGACAGTGGACCTCTTTACCACAGAGTCCAACAGGAAGTGCAGACAGTTTTGCTTGCTGGAATTCACAGTGAACAGCGCGCCATTTGACGCATTTCTGGTGGATGGGGCTTCCATCTCCACTACTCCTTTCCTCCGATTCACGTCATTCCTTGGGTTCTCAGGAGGGTGAGAAAGTTTCGAGCAGCCATGATATTGATAGTCCCGGATTGGGCGAGGAGGACATGGTACCCAGACCTTCTAGATCTGACCATCTGCCCACCTCTCCGATTGCCTCGCTGCCCATATCTCTTAACCCAATCGGAAGGTTGGGTGCTTCACCCGAACCCGGAATCCCCCAACCAACATGCGTGATTCTTGAGAGGATGAGTTGTGATGACTGGGACCTGTGAGAAACCTGAGGGTATTCTCACTCCTACTCCCCTTGGATCCACTGCTCAGGTGGCCAGGGAAAGGCCATCGCTCTTGCATCCCGACCCTGGCGGTGGAAAAGTGATGGATAATCTCCTGGGTGGATGGGCCTCAGGGATTGGGAGTGGGGTGCCCACAGGAGAGACATGGTATCACCCTTTCTCTATTGAAAGCAACCTAACCCTCCCCCAGCCTTTATGGGCTACTGCAAAACGTTTCCCCTCATTTCCCCACATTTATCATCTGACATTACTGAGACGAGGAAGAAGCAACTAGGAGCAGTGAACACTATTAACCTAGTTCACCACTCTAGTACTGAGACGAGGAAGAGGCGATGGTGAGTAATGAACACTAAACACACATTTTACCACTCTAATACTGGGACGAGGAAGATGCACTCAGAATACTGTGAGGGTCATGCATGTCCCTTTAATTATGGTCAGGCAAGCACAGTTGAGAATGCACACCTGCAACCTGTCAAGTGGTTGCAGGTATATAACGGGAGAACCAAAGTTCAGCATAAGGAGAAACAGGGAGGCCTGTGTGGCAGAGACCCTTACTGAGAAGAGGCTGCCGTGGTGGGACCGGAGAAGGATCCAGGACGCAGGCCGAGAACCTGCAGGACCTGGGAAGCCCAAGGCGAGCGAAGCTGTAAGGCTATCACACATGTGGGAGCGTCCATATGCCAATACGAGCAGCTGGAGCTGCGGACAAGCAGGACAGAAGAGGGGATGCCGTCCGCGTTCCTGCCGAGACAAAGGAGTTGCCGGTGTGTGCAGAGCTGCAGCTGGCGTGCAAGCGGTGCTCATAGAAGCCGGTTCGTTGACCAGTAGTGAGTAGTAGGAGGAAGCAGCGGTATCCGCCAGGGAGGACCAGTGAGTCTTGGGGAGAGCCACACTAGACAGGAGGGGTTCCTGGCGGGCTGTGGATAAGTATCGAATGAAACAAAAACTTGAAACTAATGTGAATTATGGATCTTGAATACCAAACTAAATAGAAACTTGAAATTTTTTTTTTTTTTTATTTTTTTTTATTTGTTTTGGCCTAAGCCTTTACAAAAGGGAAAACAATACAAAACAATTTGCATTAAGTACAAAAAAAAGAAAAAACTTGTGTTAAAATTTCTTACTGTCCACCAACCCTGCCAAATTTTTCTAGTCCTGTAAATTCCATGCTTAGGTACATTTATCCTTTGGATCGTTGTGTTAGATTGTCAGACCACTTTCTATTAGCACCTGGGTTGCTGCAAACGTAAGTGCAGCATTTTTCCCTGAGATAATTCTGTCCCAGAGGAAGTCTGTAACTATGTCTTCCTCCCTCCGTACCAGATCTCTAAAGAATCTTAGTCGCTGAGGCCAGGTGCCTTCACAATCCATTAGGATATGCTTTAACGTTTGTTTGGCAGGGTTTGAGCAGATTGAGCATAATTTTATTGCCATCTGCCCTTGATTGCGTTTTACCAGAACAGCCCCACAGTGGACGAGATTCAGTCTCATTCTGAGGAAGTCTGAACGCAATTTTCTATTTGGAGATTTCAGTAGATAGCATGAGAGAGATCCAAGTTTCTTTTCTCCCTTCAAAAATATGTTTTGAGTTGGGTCCTCTCTTACTTTCTCCACTGTTTCAATCCAGTCCCGTTCTTCTAGTCTGCATTTTACTTTAAGTGGATTTAGAGCCAGAGTCTCTTCATTTAGATCCAGTTTCTTTAGCATTTCCAACGTTTTCCTTTCCAGCGAAATGAGAATAGTGGATTTTTTCAATAGTGCTTCGTGTTTGAGGTCTCCATACAACGTCGAGTCCTTGCTTAGTGTTATTTCCCTGAACAGTGAAATGAGCTTCCAGTCGGCCATACAGTTTAGAGATTTTAGGCCTAGTTCAAATCTTAGGCTTTTTAAGGATGCACAATTTGGGAGACCCAAAACTCTTTTCCAGAGGCGACCCTCGTAGTTGTCCCAGTTTATGAACCAAAGATCCGGTTTTGCTTCTAGTCCGTATAGAACAACTGGAACCACTTTGGCGAGATAGTACTTTACCAGAGGCAAAATGGAAAACTTACAAAATTTGTAATTTAACTTAATCATCTGTGATGTGAATTGTGTTATTTTAGCTAACACTTCATTTTCTACTTTGTATGTTGCTGGATGGGCATAGATGTTATATCCCAGATATTTTATGGTTTCTACTGTTTTAATCCGTTCTCCTCCCATGTTCCAGTTTATGTATTTTGCTTTTGACAATGAGTGTTTGAAAATCAAAATGTTTGATTTAGATGGATTAACTGTCAATTTGTTTAGTCCTACATATTCGTTCAGTTTGTCAAGTAGGTGTTGTAGCCCAATTGGTGTTCTGTCGAGGAGAACTATGTCATCCGCATACGCCAACCAGCAGATTTTCCTCCCATTTAGTGTTGGGCTTATCAAGGCAGACGTTTCTAGAAAATGGCCCATATCTGCCAGGAACAAGTTGAAGAACAGAGGCGCCCCAAACACCCTTGTCTTACACCTCTATTAACTTCAACTAGTCTAGACAGATGACCCATTGCGTCGAGCCGTATTCTTAGGTTGGTGTTTTTATGAAGTTCCACTAAAATTGATAGAAGAGATTCTGGCATTCCCCAGTTCCGGAGTTTGTCCCACAATAGGACTCGTTCAACCTGATCGAAAGCTTTAGACAGATATATCCAGGCTCCGTACAGCATTTGTTTTTTCCCCCCTCTCTTTTGCTCATTCAAGATGTTTAGAATCAGGCCATTAATAGATGTTGAGTGGCCTTTGCGGAATCCTGTTTGAAAGCGTGATAGAATATTAAAATCTTCGACCCATTTCGAGACATGAGACAGTAATAGTTTCATGGAGACTTTGCTTTCAATGTCCAGCAATGCTATCGGTCTATAGTTCATTGGTATACGACGATCCCCGGATTTAAAGAAAGGTACTATAAGGGCCGTTTTCCAAGATGCTGGAAAGGTTCGTTGCTTTAGTATTTCTTTAAAGAGAGCGGATAATAACTTTGACCACAATGTTGGTTCGCTTTTCAGTGCCTGATAGGTCAAGCCGTTTAGACCCGATGCTTTAGATGATGAGGAACTGGCTATAATTTCCCGTATGTCTTCTTCACAGAAATTAAGTTGCCAATGGATATCTGGTTTGGGTCTAAATTCGCGGGTGTCGTCGCTCTTATATGTCTCTGTCAGGTAGCTCACCCAGCCATCTTCTGAAACTAGGTTACATAATGATTGTGCGTGCTCCCCTTCAAACTGGTTCATTACTTCCCAGAAGTTCTTGCTGTTTTTTTCTCTGAGTGTTTTAAGTGTTTTAAGTATGTGCTCGCCATCTGTTTGTATCCGAAGAGCATTATGTGAGATCGACCATGATTTGTAATTGGCTTTTTGGGTTCTTATTTCAGTTTCATATCCTCCACTGAAAGTCCTGCCTTTTTGATGTCTCTTAACGTTTCCCTATGCTCTCTTTTTCTTCTTTGTGTGGATTTGTCAAAGGCGTGCAGGTGTTTCTGTTGAAATTAAGCACATCAAATGCATATTGAATACAGAACTGAAGGGGAACTTCAAAATTACACATATTGAATGCATATTGAACACCGAATTGAATGAAGCCTTGAATTTAAGCAAATTAAATACTTTATGGAATAAAACTTTATGTCCAAAGTAAATAGCAGATGACATCCAAAGTGCCCATGTGAAAGCAAACAACGGAAAAGAGTGCAAGTGTGAAAGAGTGCCATAAAAAGGTGGGCGGGACTGGGGAGTGCAGTGTGGTAAGGCCAAAGACTGACAAGGGGTGTGTGACACAGTATGGCTGAGCTAAGAGGCTAACAAGGATAAGCCAGAGAAGTGTAAAACTGCACATAAAGCCAAGAGGCCAACAAAGAGGAACTAAGTGAATGTAATTTGGTACACAGGGGCAAGTATAGAAGAACCTATGTGGGCTGGAGAGCCTAGGGATCCTGGTTGTGCGACACATGGGTGGACCATGTGTGGTCTGTCAACTGCCATTAAACCAGTGAGCCCTGAATTATGAAAACCAAAGACATTGTGAAACAAACCAAGGAGAAGCACTGTAAGCAGAGACGTCTTTATGGGAGGGCAAAAGGGGCACTTGCCCCAGGCCCCCACCTGCAGGAGGCCCCCACAAGGCTGCATTATCTTTAGAAACCAGTTTCCATGGTTGAGCAAACATAAATGGCACACGTTAGGATATTTCACAGGCTGCTACTGAGGCTAAACCTATTGCCTGTCTGTTGTTGACAAGAACATTCTGCTCTGATAAATTCATCCTGTAATGCTTTCTTTGTTCACTGTGTATACATAGTTTGTGCGTCCACGATAAAACAGCTCCTGTAGTATTTTTAACTTTCTGTGGGGACCCTATTGATTATGTGCAACAGCCAAAGTTGAAATGCATAGTGATACATTTGAGTGCTCCGATGGTGAAAAAGATAGCTCAGCGTGTTAAGCACTCATTGCTGAGATCTGTTTTCATATGCAAGATTACAAAACCAAATTCCACAAAGGCCGACTCAGCCTTTCCTAAGTCTGAAGAAGAAAAACCTTCATGTCTATGTACTTTGCTTTGTAGCACATCATGTGCTATTAACAGCAATGTACCTGCACCAGAGAGCAGTTGCTATAAAAACAAAAAGCATCAGGATGGTGAAGGTCTAGAAATCAGAAGTCGTTTTCTTCATATAGGTGGTTGTAAAACCCAGGCAGCCACCCCTAACGATGAGCATAAAGTGTTAATTCAAGATTGTGAAACCAAGAAGTTCATTCGCGTGTCCTGGCTTTATCAGCAGATGATACAGTCATCCTGGACAAATCATTTATAAAACAGACAGTACTGTGCTGTCTTCTTTGAAAAGGTTTGCCTTATTACATGTTTATAGCATTGTTTAGCCCATTACCTGATCTTTTTATATAGGTCCTTTGAGTGGAAGGGGTCATAGACAGAAGAAAACAGACCAGATATTGAAGGCCTATGGCAAGCATCTTTTAAAGTCTGCTCAATTGACACAAAAAACGGTTTGCTTTTTTGTACAATGGACAGGATTATCTGTGCGCTTATAAATAAATAACAATTTCACAAGCCTGTGTTTTGGGAATATTTAAAGCTTTAAAATACAAAAGAGAAACCCAGATAAAATCTTTTAAGATCACATCAATTAGTATGCTGATAATTAAATACTTTCCTTGATGATGAAGGAAATTATGGTAGAATCATCCACATTTTACATTATATGCTTCTATAAAATGTAGTTTTAAAAAAAACTGTCATGTTGGGTTATGTGACTTGTGTACTTTCCAAGTTGCTTGTATAAAATTAGATTATTTTAGTTTATGGTAAAATCTGGAAAAAAAACTAGCAGAAATTGCAGAATGGGAACGAATCCCAGCGTCACCGCTTAACCAAATGTGTGATCCTCATCTCATTTAATCTCATATTGCCTAACATGTCCAAATTACCAGTCCCCAAACCTTTCAAAAAATGTCACCGCTCAGATTGATTTCGTTCTCAGTGTATGGTTTTCCAAAAAAACTCACACATGATTTAAATGGCTACAGTGTTACCTCCCCTATAATGGTAGTGCTCATATATATATTGCACACCACAACTATTGTTTCTTTGCTCTCCAATGGTAAAACTACTTGTAAGAAATGCCCTTCTAATCTCAGCCTGTCTGGATATGGCACCTTCCTAGTAGCTTCTAATCTTCATCCGGTATGTATGCAATGCTAGGTGGACCTTTATCCTTGCTTCCATTTCGTCTCTTGTACCCATGCTTGATCTCTTTTGCATTTTGTGAGGCAACTAATCTAAGTAGTCTGTCTATTCTGGATTATGTGCACCTTTTTCATGGGATCTGTGTCCTGCATTCATACTATGGCCAGTGTAGCTTCTTTGTGGCTGCTATTGATGAAAGGTGTTCTGCACCTATGCTACTACAGATGTACCCTTATTGTGGACTGATAATGTTGTCCTTGAAATGCTACTTCGAGGGGATTGGGTCCTCCGACGTATTCCATATCTATGACATGTAATCACCACAGCTGTGCTGCTTCGGAAACTTTTTTCGGCGTCTGCGTCCTGCGTCGATGACGTCGATGCGCCGTTGTCGAGGGCCTCCTCCGACGTCCGACGTCATCCGATGTGATAAGTATGACGCACGACGCCCGTAGCCTCAGTTCTGTTTTTTCCGCGAACGTGTTGCTTCGTGAATCTCGGTTACCGCCTTGACTCTTTGGAGTTCTGTTCTTCTCGGTTCTTCGAACCTGTTAGTTTTGTGAAAATCCTTCTTGTGAAGATGTCTTCTACTTCGTCTTCGACCCCGCGTCCGGGTTTCAAGAAGTGCGGGGAGTGTGGGTCCAAGATGTCGGTGACGGACTCGCACGACGCCTGCCTCTGGTGCCTCGGGGAGGCCCACGACACGGATGACTGTATCGACTGCCAGTCGCTCACGTCCAAAGCCTTACGCGAACGTAAGAAGAAGTTGTCGGTAGGTCGGGTGTCCAATCCCAGGAAGTCGAAGTCTGCAGGGCTTTCGACGGATGATTCGAGGGGTGACTCTCCGCGTCATCGTCGGAAGTCTCGTGGGTCTCCTTCTAGGAGTCGGTCTCGCCACTCCTCAGCCTCTTCGAGGCATTCTCAGAAGCACCGACACCGGTCGTCTTCCAGGTCCTCTTCGGAGGACTCTGCCCGGCACGTCGCTTACCCCACCAGCCGTGCGACGCCGGAGGAATGGGCTTCCTTCGGGAAGAAAATGCTGGCGATTCTTGAGTCGCAGGGTACTAAGCCGTCCGCGCCCCCGAGTGGGGTCGGTCGTGAGAGGTCGAGAGACACCGCTCGCAAGAGTGGTCGGCACGAGTCACGGGAGAGGTCCCGTTCGGACAAGGAGACTCGTTCTCGACGTACCCGTTCCAGGTCCCGGTCTTCGACGCGTTAGAGACCGTGTGCACCTGTGAGGTCTTCGAGGAAGACATCGACGTCTGAGGCGTTGAGGGCGTCGACAGGCTTTCTCGAGGCTCCGGCTCTGAGGAAGTCGTCAAAGCCGTCGACGCTCAGGTCGTCGAGGGACACGCTCGAGGCTCCGGCCTCGAGGGCTGTGTCGACGCCGCCGATGCTGGAGGCGCTGCATCTGACGCCGACGCCGATTTCCTCGACGTCGACGCCGATCCTCTCGGCGCCGATGCCGGTTCTCTCGACGCCGGCGCCGATTCGCTCAACGCCTTTCGTGTCGGAGGTACCCCGTGGCACGGGAGAACCCCCTAGGAAGGCTCTGGTTAAGAGCAAGCACTCTCGGGTGCCTTCTTTTCGCCACCTGGACTATATTTCGGAGGCGGATGAGGATTCTGATGGCTTGGTTCCTAGTCAGGTTCCAGATGAAATTGTCTCGGGCCATAGTCAGTTTGACGATTTGAGACAGTCACTGCATGATGCCAGTGGACTGGACACCTCTCCGGAGGTGGAGTTTTGTAGGCCTGAGCCTGGCTCTCATGCCGATTCCTCGTACCGGCGCCTTATGGCTAGGGTTTCTGAGTACTTGGGATGGTCTGCTCCCCCAGGGGAGTTTGTGCAGGATGATCTGACGGACATCCTTGATGTTGGTCCCCCAACTGATCCGGTACTGCCGTTCCATATGGCTTTACAGAGAAGGGTGGCGGCGGCTTGGACTGCTCCGGAGAGTCTCCCGGCGGTGGGCAGATCCTTGTCGCGAAAATACCGTCCAGCCAGTAGCGACCCCTGCTACTTGACCAGGCACCCCACTCCGGAGAGTTTGGTGGTGCAGGCAGCCACGGCCCCGGCAAAGCAGGCGTCGTACCCTACCATCCCTCCTGATAGGGACGACAAACGTTTTGATGGCTGGGCGAAGAAAGTGTTTTCTTCTGGTGGTATGGCGCTTCAGGCGGCCAACTCCATTTGTGCCTTGTCTCATTTCACACACCCTCTGTGGAACTGTGTTGCATTAGCGGCTGAACATATTCCCGAAGGGGACAAACGGGATGGTTTCCTTGCTATGGTCCAGGATGGTAAGGATGCCATGTGTGAGTCCGTTCAGTCGGGTTTGGACTTAGCTGAATGCATCAGTAGGTCCATGGCGGCGAGCACCGTAATACGCAGGTTTGCCTGGTTGCGGAAGTCGGGGTTTGCTCCTGATGTGCAGTCCCGGCTCCTCAACATGCCCTTTGACGGTGAACACCTTTTTGGCAGCAAGGCTGACGAGAGCCTTGAGAGGTTGCAGAGCTCAAAAGCTGCAGCAAAGTCGTTGGGCGCTGCAGTTCGCCAACCTCCGCCTTTTCGTCCTAGGGGACAGCAGTGGAGGGGTGGTTCCTTTCGCTATTACTCCTTCAGTAAAGCGAGAGGAGCTGGCAGTCAAAGAGGCCAACGCAGGGGTACCAGAGGTGGACAGGGTACCCGTGGTGCCAAGGCCGCTCCGGCAGTTGCCTCTTTGCCCTCAGGTAACGCCGCAGCCGCTCCCATTCAGTCATGAGGCCATGTCCCATGGTTCGCCGGTTGGGGGAAGGCTGGCGCAGCATCTTGTAGAGTGGCAAGCCATTACTTCAGATGTGTGGGTTCTGGAGATCATAACCCACGGCTACTGTCTTCCCTTTCGGCACAGGCCTCGCGACAATCCACCGGGGAACCTCTCTTTGCAGAGTCCGGATCCGCTCCTTGCGCAGGAAATTCAAGCCCTGCTGGAGAAAGGCGCCATAGAACTGGTGCCTGTAGCGGAGAGGAACAAGGGATGGTATTCCCCTTATTTTTTGATTTCGAAGAAAGACGGGGGATTGAGACCCATCATGGACTTGCGCGGTTTGAACAAACTCCTCAGGAAGGACAAGTTCAAGATGGTTACTCTCTCTCAAGTCCTCCAGGCCCTTCAGCTTCAGGACTGGTTGGTGTCACTCGACCTCAAGGATGCTTACTTCCATGTGCCGATCCATCCCAAGCACAAGAAGTACCTGAGGTTCGCGGTTGGCGACTCGCACTTTCAGTTTCGGGTCCTGCCGTTCGGATTGACCTCCGCCCCGAGGGTTTTCACCAAGCTCATGGTGGTGGTGGCAGCGCATCTCAGGCAAGGGGGGATTCACGTCTACCCCTACCTGGACGATTGGTTGATCAGGGGGAGCTCTCCCGAGCAAGTCCTGGATCATCTGTCCGTCACCTGCCACTCCCTTCACAGGCTGGGCTTCTCCCTCAATTTAAAGAAGTCCCATTTGACGCCAACACAGCGGCTCCAGTACATCAGAGCAGTGCTCGACACTTCCCTGGGGCAGTGTTTTCCTCCCCAGGTGAGGGCTCTTCACATTCAGCAGATGGTGCACAAGTTTCAGCATGCCCAGACGCTCCCAGCGTTCGAGTTCTTGAGGTTGCTCGGCCTCATGGCATCCTGCATTCTTCTGGTGCCAGAGGCTCGCCTGCGGATGAGATCTTTGCAGTGGGCGCTCAAGGCGCAATGGTCGCAGTCCTCCAGCAGGATGTCGGACCCGGTTCAGGTGCCGCCTTCGGTCGCCCGGGACCTTCTGTGGTGGGCCGTCGAAGGCAACTTGATGAAGGGGGCTCCATTTTGGCTTCCCTGGCCAGAGGTGACGATCGTGACGGATGCATCCCTCACGGGTTGGGGAGCTCATGCCAACGGGCTGACAGTCAGTGGTCGTTGGTCTCCGTCGGAGTCCAGACTCCATATCAATCTGTTGGAGCTGAGGGCCGTCAGGCTTGCCCTGAAGACTTTTCTGCCGACTGTGCGAGGAAAGAGTGTCCTGATCCTGACGGACAGCACAGTGGCCATGCACTACCTCAACAAAAAGGGGGGGGCAGGGTCACTTCCTCTGTGCAGGGAGGCGATGCAGCTCGAGTTCTGGGCCATCCAGCAGGAAGTTTCGATCTCGGCAGTTCATCTGGCCGGAGACGAAAACGTGACGACGGACGCTCTGAGCAGGCAGAGCACGATCTCTCACGAGTGGGAGTTGGATCAGGAGATTCTCCTGAGATCTTCGCCCTTTGGGGGACCCCTCAAGTGGATCTCTTCGCCTCCAGTGTCAACCGGAAGTGCGAAAGGTTTTGCTCGCGGGAATTTCCTCCAAAAGGAGCCTTAGGAGACGCGTTCGTGGTGGAGTGGTCATTCCCGCTGCTGTACGCGTTTCCTCCAGTCCCCGTCATCCCGCAAGTGCTGCGGAGGTTACGGAAGTTCGGTTCCCGGATGATCCTCATTGCTCCGGCGTGGGCTCGGAGGACGTGGTACCCGGACCTTCTCGACTTGTCCATCTGCCCTCCGCGTCGTCTTCCCTACCGAGACGATCTGCTCTCACGGGAGGGGGGTCAGGTTCTCCATCCAGAGGTCAGATCCCTCAACCTTCACGCTTGGCTTCTGAAAGGTTGAGGTATAGGGATTGGGACCTCCCTGAAGACGTGATGGAGGTGTAGCTTTCGGCCCGAAGGCCAGCAACAAAGTCTCTGTACCGTTGCCATTGGCGTAAGTTCTGCGACTGGTGCAGAGTTCAGAATGTGGATCCTTTTGCATGTGACATCCCCATGGTTCTGTCCTTTTTACTTTCTTTGGCCCACAGGGGCTTGCAAGTGGGTACCATTAAAGGTTACCTGGCGGCGCTGTCCATCTTTAAGCGCTCGTCTGAAGAGTGTTCTTACTTTAAATCCCTTTAATTTCACAGTTTCTGAAAGGGCTCACTAATATGTTCCCTCCGTCACCTTTCCTGGTGCCCGGTTGGGATTTAAACCTTGTTCTTAAGTTTTTTATGGGTGCTCCGTTTGAGCCTTTACATTCTTGCCCTTTGAGGCTGTTAGCTCTGAAAACTGTGTTTTTAGTTGCGGTTACTTCCGCTCGCAGAGTGAGTGAGTTACAGGCACTTTCAGTTAAGCCACCCTTCACTGTAATTCACAAGGACAGGGTTGTCCTTAGAGTTCGTCCTTCTTTTCTTCCGAAGGTAGTGACGGAATTTCATTTGGCCCAGAAGGTTGTTCTTCCGGCATTCTATCCTCCTTCGCATCCTGGTAAGGAAGAGGAGAGGCTCCATAGGCTTGATCCTAGGAGAACTTTAAGCTTTTATGTTTCACGCATGTCCCGGGTCAGAGTGGACGATCAACTCTTTATTGGTTACGCTGGAAAGCGTTTGGGGCAAGCTGTGACGAAACAGACTTTGTCTCGCTGGGTTATTTTGGCCATCTCGAAGTGCTACCGCTTGGCGGGTAAGGACCCACCGGCTGGTTTGCGGGCCCATTTTACCAGGGGTATGGCTGCGTCTACTGCCCTGCAGAGGGGTGTTCCTATTCGCAACATCTGTGATGCAGCCACCTGGGCTTCAGTACATACATTTGTACGTCACTATTCCCTCGATTCCATCCGAGCACAGGATCTGGCCTTTGGCAAGGCGGTCCTTTGCTCTTCTATTTGATTGGCTATTCTAAATTTTGATTCTAAATTCTTTCCCTCCTCCTTGCTCTGGTACTGCTTTGGGAGTCTGTCATAGACATGGAATACGTCGGAAGAACCAATCCCCTCGAAGAACAAGTTACTTTCTTACCTGGTAACGTTCTTTCAATGGGATGGTCCGATGACGTATTCCATATCGCTCCCGCCCTGCCTTCCCCGCTGCAGAATTTCTTTTGCGATTGCAGCTTACGTTCCGCAAGGCTTTGTGTCTGACTGGCAGTTGACTAGTGTCACACGTTCTGGGGGAAAAAACTACAACTGAGGCTACGGGCGTCGTGCGTCCTACTTATCACATCGGATGACGTTAAACGTCGGAGGAGGCCCTCGACGACGGCGCATCGACGTCATCGACGCAGGACGCAGACGCCGAAAAAAGTTTCCGAAGCAGCACAGCTGTGGTGATTACATGTCATAGATATGGAATACGTCGTCGGACCATCCCATCGAAAGAACGTTACCAGGTAAGAAAGTAACTTGTTCTTCTTTATCATTCTGATTACAGCAAGAATGAAGAGGGTAATGGGACTGAAAGGTAGTACCTATGCATATTTTGCGAGGCAACATACAGCTATGAGTGTTGATCATGATGAGCGGGGTTGCGACCAGATATTCAGATCCATTAATTCTTTTGGTTTGGGAGAGGGGTGCCCCACATGTATCTGTACCCCGGGCCCCAAAAGTGATTAACATGGCCCTGACTATAAGTGAACTGGTGAGGCAAGCCAGTAAGAGGGTCCGATGGACCTCAAGTTGTGTTAAACTTTGTAAAAAGACGGAAACAAGTGTAAGTGGCAGAGTTAAAGTCTTGGGGATGGGGAGCCCTGGGACTTGAGGATCTGTACATGTTGTCTTGCGAACAAAGCCTCAAGACCCTTTCCTTTTGAACTGTGTTGCTTGGAACTTGGGGAAGGGAGCCCTGAGGATTATTTGGAACTGTATTGCCTTGAACTTGTGAAAGGTAAACTTGAGACTTTTGTGGAACTAAGCTTGGAACTTTGTGTTTAGCACGATTCCCTTTATTATTATTGACATCCCTACACATTGGTTAGCTTTTGATGTGAGGGCAAGAATAGGTTTTGGACGCAGATGGACTTTTAGGTTGAACTCTTTGACTCAAACTTTCATTAGTTTCGTTCAGGTAGGGAAATTCCACCTTGGCATTGGGCAAATTAGACGTTCTACCATCCTGACATTTGATTTAATAAAGCATTTTAATTAGAACTTTGAATCTGTTGACTGTGTTTTGCTTCATTATGCCTTCACAGACCTCTTTGAGGAGGTGCTCAAGGTGTTCCTGGCTGCATGCAGACTGTCTACAAGATCTCTGTATGCGTGCAGGTGGAGAAGATTTGAGTCATGGTGCAGGGAATGTGAGATTGACCCTCTCTCTTGCCCCACCACTACACTGATGAAGTTCATTTTGTCACTGGCCTTCAGGTCACCACAGCCAAAGGATATTTGTCAGCTTTGTCTGTGTTCAAGAGGTCTCTGGATCAAGGTTCCTTTTTTACGATCCCGGTTATGGCCCAATTCCTGAAGGGCAATGTGAATGTGTATCACCCTTGCCCTGTACAACACATACACCAAGCCACTCTTCCACCACCTCGATGCCCTGGCCATTCCCTATACCAACTTCCTGATGACACGCAAGTCTTACTCCCAATATTGGGGAATTACGTCTAGAATGTTGAAACAATCAACCAGACTTAGTGTCATTCAGAACTGGATGGCCGTCCACAACCTTTGTATCAACAGTGAGAAAACAGAGCTTCTCATTGTAGGCTTGCCTCGTCGTCTAAGCACCCTGGATCCATCCTACTCCTCTTTCCCTATTGACAGAATCTACATCCAGGTTTCCAAGTATGTGAAGACTCTGGGTGCTCATCTGGACGCTGAACTCAGTATGTCCCGTCATATCAATGCGCTGACATCCTCCAATGCCTACACAGCTAAGCTCATCTCCTTGAGCATGAAATTCATCTGTCCTCAAAATTGCCTAACTCTTGCACAAGCCATTATTGGTGGTAAGCTCGATTATTGCAATGTGCTTTTCACAGGCACCTCCTCTAAAAACCTTGTGAAACTGCAACTCTTACAAAATAATGCCCTAAGAGCGGCCCTGCCCTAAAACGTTCGGACCACATCTCAGCAACAAGAGCATAGTTGCACTGGCTTCCGAAAAAGGCACAAATCAGGGGAGACCACCAGGGGGTGCAGAGATGCACTGACGCATCTGCACTAGTCTCCTCCAAAAGGCACCGTCAGAGGGACTTGAGCCCCCCCATACTCCCAGGAGTGCAGTGCCGACCCTCCCCCCCGCAGCCTGCTGACATCGCAGAGCCCCCGCACGCCCCAACTCCGGTCGCCCGACGCAGAGATTTCGCCGAGTTCTGGCTCCTTGAAAGAGGAGGGAGAGAGAGCTCCTCCTTCCCCCGCGCCGCGGCTCCGCAAGAAGTAACGGAGAGCCGCGGATGGGCTGGGGCCCACGGGAAGCGACCCCTCTCCACACTGGGCATCCTTGCAGTGGACCTTGCAACCATTTGAGCCTCAACCAAGACACACATCGCCTCTGGCGCTTGACTGCTCTGCACCGGGAGGGAGAGCGAGCCCCACCTCCCCTGGCGCAGCGACTCTACACTGGGCTCCGGTGAGCTGCGTCCTACGTGAGGCCCATACCAGCGCCGGACGGTGCGTAAGAGCGTCCCCCCCCACCCCTGGACTCAGTGGTGGGGGATTTCCAGACCCATCGACGCCCGGACGAGATCACTCAGCGTCTTTGAGTTGGTTTTCTTTTTCTGGGACCACAGCCTGGGGCCGTGTGCCGGGCCCTACGGCTTGTACTCCCCCAGGGGACACAGGCGGACTGGGGAACTGGCGCGGGAGCGCACACAGAGGGCGCGGATTGCTCCCTCAAAAGTTTTTGGCCCCCTCACGACCCGCAGGGCCATTCTTCATTGGGAGCCCCTGAGAGCCCGGGCCCCCACCGGCGGAGCGAGAAAGCGGGAGCCTCCCCCTTGCAGGGGGCCTACAGCCGTCCCTCCTCCATTGGGCCTTCCCTGGATTCTGTGTTGCCCAAGAGAGGTGAGAAGAGAGCTCCGAGAGCTCCATGGGGTATGAGAGCGCCCCAGATTATTAATCAGCATTAAGGGCAAAGAGGATTACTACCTCACCTGCTGCCTGGCCCCACAACAGTGTCTGCCCCCTTGAGGTTTTTTTCGAGCAGAGCGGTCCCGACATAACACGGGGACAGAGAGCGATAGAACCCTGTTGGCCCTGGCCTGGAGATTTGTCACGAGTAACCTCCTGCCTCAACAGAGAGTGCAGAGTCAAGGCTGTATACAGAGAAGTCCCCCCGTTGCTCTCCCTCTAGAGTTGTTTGGAGGCCCAGCGGCACCGCCCACTTGACCTGGGGCGTTCACGAGGAGACCTTGTGGAGATGGTCGGGGGGGAGCCCATGAACTGGAAGGAATCCCTACAGAGATTTCGATGCATGCCCTCAAACTCGCCAACCTGCCCTGAGATGGCGTCCCCGACGCATCAGGAAATGTCTGATACCAGCACAGTCACCAAAGGTATGGCTGCCCTCTTGGAGGAAATAAGAGGCTTCAGAGCGGACATAACGATACGGTTGGACACCTTGGATAAAAAAGTGGACAATATAGATGACAGGGTCCAAATGCTTGAAAACAACACAGCCTCGAATTACATTTTTGAGACTCAATTCGACATGCGCTTATCGGAACTCGAGAGGAGAGAAGGGAAATGCTCCCTAAAGCTTGATGACTTAGAGAATAGGGAACGCCGGTGTAATCTGCGTTTTTTGGGCTTCCCTGAGCGGGAGGGCGAAACGCAAATGGACATTATCAAAGCTGTTAATGCGGTGGTGGGAACTCCTTTTGAAGGTGCAAATACGAATGAACCTAATATCGAGAGAGCTCACAGAGCGGGTGTGGCTAACAGAGGCCCCAGATCCATTCTCGTACGATTCCATTATTTCACGGAGAAAAGCAAAATCTTGGAACTGGCACGTAAGAAGGGTCTGGTGGACTGGGAGGGGGCCCGGATTTCGGTGTATCAGGATCTGCCGCCTTCACCCTGGCAAGACGTCGACTCTGCTCCCCGCTAACGAAAATGCTCCAAGCCAAGGGGGTTCGATACAGATGGGGATACCCTTTTTCACTTTCCTTCGAACTGGAAGGATACAAATATGCCCTGGTCACGGAGGATGATATTCGCAGGGTGTCGGGAGAACTCCTCGATGAACCAAGCATGGAGGTGAGAGAGCAAGAGCGCGGAAGAGAGCCGGTTGGCCCCGGGGGGACAAAGGCTCCACAGGAGAGACGTAAAGTCCGAGGCCACAGGAAGTTTAGAAGAGTGGCTCCGACATCCCCTGGACAACCTGACACTTGAGGAACCACAGGACGCTTCACAGTCAAGTTTGTACTTTTTTCCGAAAGGGGGAGCACTGTAAATGTTCACAATCTAAATGCGATAGGGGTGTGGGGGGCTCAAGTTGTTGTTGTTGAAGAGTTCAAGAGCCCGGAGGGGGGAGACACTGGTGGCCTGGCTCAGCGACAGGATGAAGCCGCTGGTCTACCAGGCGTTCAGAGGGGAGGAGGGAGGGGGGAGGGAAAAGTTGTGGTTTGTTCAATGGGGTTTTAGCTGGGACAAGCCAAGTTTTCTGGTCTGTTTCGTAACTACAGATCTGTTTTTCGACTATAGCAGGGGGCGGAAGTATTGCGGGAGCACTGAAATTAGTTGCTTTGTGGAGAGAGACATGAGCTTTTACCATCGCTGTGATGGATGATTCATTTCAATTTTTGACAGTGGGTTCGTTAAATGTACGGGGGCTTAATTCTCCCACTAAAAGGTCGCTGCTGGTGAGGGAATTTTCAAGGCACTGGCTCCACTTCCTATTCGTGCAAGAAACACACTGGGCCAGGGGCAAGGAACCAAAGCTGAGGGCTAAAACCATTGAACAGGTGTATGCAGCGTCCTTTTTGGCTAAGAAACGTGGAGTTGCCGTACTGGTCTCTCCCGGGGCCCATTTCGTACTCAAAGCTCAGAGGGCAGACCCGGAAGGACGATATATCATGGTCAAGGGGGAGGTGAGGGGTCGGTTGTTTACCCTGGTTTGTATATATGCTCCAAATGAGGCGCAAGATGGCTTCTGGGTGGGGATGAGAGAGAAAATTATAGCTTTTTCCGAGGGTACTCTACTGGTTGGTGGGGATTTTAACATGGTTATTTGCCCTGAACGGGACAGGAGGTTGCCCAACCCATGTCCTTCTCAGCGATTCCATAAAAAATTGGCTGAGGCTTTCCAAACAGTTAACGAAGATCTGGGTTTGAGCGATACACACCACACTAAGCAAGACCGTGATCCCGACTTCACATTTTTCTCAAAACCTCATGCTACATTTTCCCGTATTGATTATACTTTAGTTGATTCCACGCTTCGGGGAGAGGTCACAGAATCGGGGGTGGAGGTTGTTCCTTGGATGGACCATGACTTGGTTAGAATAAAAATTGGTATCCCCCCGGCTCCGACACCCCGCTCCCTATGGAGGTGTAACAACCTCCTTCTGCACGACAAGGAAGTGCGCCAATCCCTCCTGACAGCTATTACAGAATACTTCTCCATCAACGATAATGGGGAGGTCGGGGTCATGGGAGTCTGGGAGGCATTCAAGGCAACCATTAGGGGCATTCTCATTGAGACAGGTTCGAGGAAAAAGAGGGAGAGGGGCCATGAGGAGAAACTATTGAAGGAAAAGATAGAGGCTATCCAACCGGGTGGGAAATTAAAAAACGCAAATGTTCCCCGGAAAGTGGGAGGAGCTTCAAAGGTTGCGCTCAAAGTTGGCAGACCTCCAGGTGGGACAAACGGAAAGAAAGCTGTCCTTCCTGAAACAGAAGTACATGGAAAAAGGGGAAAAAACGGATAAGATATTAGCTTGGAGGCTTTGCGAGCTCAGAAACAATAGAAGGGTGAATTCCATCCGTTCACCGGGAGGGGAATCGACGGTAAGAGATAGTAAAATAGCTGAACATTTTCGGCAGTATTATGAGCACCTGTATTGCTCGGAGTACGCAGGGGATGGAACTGAGATTGACAACTTCCTGGACTCCCTCCCGATTCCCGGCCTCTCACCCGAAAAAGCAAGTACACTAGAACTCCCCGTAACCCCGGAGGAGATAATAGACACTATGTCCTCTTTGAAGAGTGGAACAGCCCCAGGGGATGATGGGTTCACAGTCAAGTTTTAGAAGACCTATCGGTCAACGCTAGCCCCGTTTATGGCTAAGATGTTTAACTCAGCACTTGATCAGGGCAGCCTCCCACCCTCGATGATGTCTGCACTGATAGTAATACTCCCCAAAGAGGGGAAGAATCCTTCCTAGTGTCACTCATATCGCCCTATATCCCTTCTTAACGTGGATGTTAAGATCCTGGCTAAACTTTTAGCAAATAGACTGGCGAAGCTCCTCCCCTCCCTAATATATGGAGATCAGGTAGGCTTCATTCCGGGACGCCAGGGTTCGGACAATATACGGAAGACCCTAGACCTCATGCACGAGGCTTCAAGGCAGGGGGTGGAGGGCTACTTGCTGGCATTGGACTCTGAAAAGGCCTTTGACCGTGTCGAATGGCCTTATATGGGTAGAGTCCTCCAGAAAATGGGCCTGGGGGACAACTTTTGTGGGTGGGTCTCAGCACTATAATGGTCCTACAGCAAGAGTTTTGGTCAATGGTGGCACATCGGAACCCCTGGCCTTATCTAGAGGAACCCGGCAGGGCTGCCCTCTTTCACCCCTTCTATATGCTCTGGCAATGGAGCCCCTGGCCATAGCGATTAGAGCGGACCAGGAAATCACAGGGATACGTTGTGGTGATTGCGACTTTAAACTTTCTCTGTTTGCAGACGATATCTTGGGCTACCTAACCAACCTCTAGGTTTCACTACCTAGACTGTTCGATCTTATAAATTACTATGGTGCCTTTTCGGGACTTAAGATAAACGCGTCCAAGTCTAGCATTATGCCTATGGGTCCTGGGGACCAAGATATTGGGGATCGCTCCGAAATATTGGGAGTAAGAATAGAACGAGTGTCCACTGGGTATCTGGGTACCTGCATTCCTAGGAACCTTTCACTGCTATACCAGTGTAACTTCCCCAAAATTTTGGCCAAGATTAGCAGCGATCTCAAACGTTGGGCACCTCTTACACTCTCTTGGTTTGGGCGTATGGTTACGGTTAAAATGAACGTCTTGCCTCGCCTACTGTATCTCTTTGCAGCCCTCCCCGTGGTGACCCCTGACGCCTTTTTCGAGGTTTTACAATCCCGAGTCCTTCAGTTTATATGGGATGGGAGGAGAGTAAGAGTCAAGTTCTCCACCTTGACCCTTCCGAAGTCTCATGGGGATTCGGCCTTCCTGACTTTAGGCTATACTATAAAGCAGCTCAGCTCCGGGTGATGTTGGAACATATGAGAGAAGATATGAGGACATATTGGACATACATTGAAGATATCCACACCCACCCGAAAAAAGTCAGAGACCTGCTATGGGCTCCCCTAAAGCCCTCCCCTCCCACCTCAGAACACACCCTACATTAGCGGTCCTATGGGCAGCCTGGAAACCCTCCCCTTTAACGTCATTGTGGGGCCCCCCTGTCAATCTAGACACCAGAGGCTTCCGTGATACCCAAGCATGGTCAGACATGAGTTTGGAGAGGATTTCCCAACTCTCACGCGAAGAGGGCTTCATAGACTACGACCAATTGAGTGAGGCACTGGGCGACAAACCACCCTCGATCTTTGAGTATCTGCGCTTGAAGGGAATTCTGACTCACCCTCGGTGGGCTGACAACCTCAAACGCCCCCTCACCCCCTTTGAAGATGTAATAGCTAAAAGTGTCTCTCGGAAGGGCTCCCTATCTAAGTTTTACAGTACACTGATAACGGCTAACTTGGAGGGTTGACAACCCTTTAAACAAATTTGGGAAGAAAGGCTGGGCATGACGCTGGATGACCACACATGGAGGGCAATTTTTAAAACTATATTCACAGGTTCTCTGTATACTGCTGCCATGGAGCACAGCTTCAAGATTCTCCATTCCTGGCATCGCCCCCCCGGCCACCCTGTCCAGAATGTTTGTAGAGGTATCCCCCTTCTGTCCTAGGTTATGTCCCCAAAGGGGCACATGGTTCCATATGTGGTGTGGATGTCCGGTCATTCAGGTGTAATGGTCGGAACTGCTCAGCTGGAATAAGGACATAGAGGGGTTCTGCCCATCCCTACTCCCCCTGGAAATCCTCCTGGGTACCCCCATGCCGGAGACGGAACAGAACACATTCCCAAGGGTCATTGGGGCCATGTTGAGGGCGGGGAGGTTAGCACTGGCCCAAAAGTGGAAAAGCGCTCTAGCACCATCCAAGGAGGAATGGCTTTGTAAATTAAGGTCGATTTTCACCTATGAAAAGCTTACAGCAGTGAAAAATGACACAGTGTCGGAATTTACGCAGGAATGGACTGCGGTTCTCCTCCATGATGACTGCGTTTCAATGCGTCTGTAAAATATGCTTTATTACGTATCCTCTGTATCCATCTCAGCACTGGCACCAGAGTTAGAGTTTGGCCCTCAGTTTGCTTTGAATCAAGCGGACCCCACTATGTCAAAAGTGCATAACAATGTATACAACAATGTTTGAATGTTCTCTCGGCAACTTCCATAACCTGCAAAACCTCAAGACTTGGTATGCTGCAAAGTTGGGGGGGTGGGGAGGGAAGGGTGAGGGGGGATGGGATTAAAAGATAAAAATGTTGACATCTTTGTTTGCTTATTCTATGGCAGGTGGGGATTGCTGGTGCACCCTACCTTGTATGTACAATGTCAATAAAATTTGTTTAAAAAAAACAAAAAAAAGCACAAATCAAATTAAAAACACTGGCCATTACCCAACGATGTTTGCACCAGAATGCCCTCTCTTACATCATCCCATGCATTTCAGCTAAACCACTGACACACTCAGAGTTTTCTGCCAAAGGTGGTGTGGCCTCTCCCCCCCAACCCCACCTTGGGATTTACATATTGCTGTGGGAGTCACAGGCTTGGACTGGCCTCTAGGGCAATAGGCCCATGGCTGAACCAAAGACACAAAATGCAGGTGTGGGCCAGTTTTTTGGGTCAAAGTGGGCCCGTTTTGTGGCCAGTTTGGGCCAGTTTAATGAGTTAATTCTCTGTGCGGCTAGTAGTTTTGACCAGTGTTGCTGAATAAATATTTTTTTTAATGCTCAATTTGCATTAAAAAAACTCCACCTAGGCTACTATTCAGACAGTGTCTCAAAAGTAATGAATTGCCATTTTCAACTTTGGGGCACTTTTTCATCAGTGCCAGAGATAATATTATGACCCAGTCTGACCCTAGGGAGTCTATCATAGATGAGGAATCTGTGGGTGGGAGGAAGGAATCCATTAGAAGACCAAAATAATCACCTCTCTGGCACATTCTTTCTGATGGATGTTCCTCACACAAATTCCTCATCACTCTCCCAACCAGCTCCTCTTGTTGGATAGCTTGTACATCTGTTCTCCTTAGCTGGTCCGATAGCACAGCGAGTAGAACGCTCGCTTTGACATCTGTGCAGAGCCTGCTGGCGCAGGTTCGAATCCCGGCCGGGCCAAATTCAGCCTTTCATCCTTCCGAGATCAATAAATGAGCACCACACACCGTGGGTAAAAAGCAGCGTTTAGATGCCTGAGGGTTCGTAGTGCTATATAAATGCTAAATTATTATTATTATTTATTATTAGCGGCTGAGTGCTAGGGGCAAAGGCAAAACTGAGTTCATAGGACCGGTTCCATACATGCTGGCCCTGACGTCATGTAAGTTGGACGTGTAATGGCGCGGAGCAGACTTGATCTGCACTATGCACCCCGGTGGCAAAGAAATTCTGAAGTCAGCTTGCGCTATCGAGATAGAATATCATAGATGCGGAATCTGTGGCAAGAACATCCATCAGAAAGAACATTTCTGAGAGGTACGTAATTTGTTCCTTCAGTGGATAAGTAGTTTGTGGGACCAACTCATTGCAGCTCTCCCTGAAATACTTCCTAACTTCCCATAATACCTTTATTCTCAGCAACGGACAATCGTTTAGCTGTTCCTTCTTTTAGGAGGTGTAGACAAGGGGTCCGATGTTTTAATATTCAAACCTCAAAACAGTGGAACAACCTGCCTTCTCCATTATGTAAGGAACTTAGAAATCTTAAATTTAACAAGGCAATCAAGACCAGGCTTTTCCAGTCCAGAGCCTCAATGAGCACCTGAAGATCATGAAAGGCAGCGGTGCTGAATATTAATGATCTTAACATAACATTTAAGTTTGGCAGAATTACCAATGGCAATTCTACCAAATTGAATTACTGAATTTTCTGCTTGGTTTAGAGACATTTTGGAGCTAGTAGTTCTCCATTTTGGAGTTGCATGGCACTTCATTAGAGACATGGAGGATTTACATCTGCAGTAATACTGCATTGGACAATACCAACATTTTAAGTGAAGGTAATGCATCCACTTCATCCATTTACAACTAGGTGTTTATTTGTGCAACTGTAAAGTTGTAAAACAAGCTTTATTCTGAAATACTTCCTGTTTTACGGTTACCACACAACTCAAGAACATTTCACATAAAATTGCATATTTCATAAAATATTGTCAGCACATAAGTGGCATACAATATTGATACAATACTTTAAAAAAAACATCAGAATCAAAATTCATGTCAACCTTCCATTATTTACAAAAATACAAAATTATTACTAAAACTTAAAAATACCCGATGCGGCATATGATAGAGGTTTATTGGACTTTCTACCTACTTATATCAGACAGACTATCATATACCAACCCCATCCTAAAGTTGCTTCCTTGTTTCAAGCAGGAGAAGTATGGATTGCCACATCTTGTCAAGTGAAATATTACGGTGACCATTCCTGGCCATAAGGCAAATTCTTCAAAAGGAGTATGTTTTTATTTCATTAGAATCACAGACAAATAGTGGCCCAATAGTTTACATGGAGTCAACACATGTCTATTTGACTCATCAATTTGCCTAGTATTACACATCCTGCAGTTTCTTTCTTCTTTAGGAACGCCCCTTCTATGGACAGTTACTGCAAGAGTGGACAATTGATTAAAGCGAAGAAGCATTAAGAACCCTCTTATGACAAATGTTGAAGGTTCGCTCTTTTCATGTGAGATGTCCTAGAAAAGTATGTTTCAATTCCTGCATATCATACTTGGGAGTTTCAAATATTCTGCTAGTACAGAAGTCTTTAAAAACATTATTTTGTGAAAGAATGTTGCCACTAAGAATGTTTATGCAGGAAATGACACCACAAATAGAATTGAACAATGCAACACATTTTTCAGTGTAATGAGATAAAAAATGATGAGCCTTTTCCAAATCCACCTCCAAAATGTAAAGTATACACATGTCTACTTAAGTTGATTGTATACGAATAAGGACATTACAGGGCGTGTGCTGAACAGCAGAATAGTGTATCAAGGAGATTTCATCATATTACTGTACTTTGACCACCACTGTCAAAGGTTATGATACAGTTAGGTTTCATGTTAAATCACAATACTATTTTTTGTAAGATGTTTGACTTAACGGTTTTATATTCATATAATTTATATTTTTTATGCTTTTCAGGAATTATATCAACTGTTGAAAGAAAATACAGGATGCATACTGGTGAAACCACGATGGCTACAGGCGTGTTTCTACAAACAGAAGAAAATAAGCCCAATGAAGTATCGGATAGATTTGACTGCCATCTAGCAAATATTTCTGAATGTGCTTAATCATCACGTTTTTTGTATATAAATATTTTAAGTCATTTCAAAAGAATCTATTTGTTCAATAAATAATTTCTATTTTTAAATTACTAAATGTTGCACAAATGTACCTTTCTCGTGTATAAATATAAAAGTGTCATATTCTCCTCTCAGTTTCTCGTTTGTGATATGGTTATTTGCGATGTGTGACCTGACAAATGTTGGTGTCTGATACACATAATCACTGTTTGTACTAATAGATGCACCCCAAAGCGGTTAGAGAACGTGTGGAAAAGGTCTTTATCGCTCTCAACCGGCCTGGCAAAGGCAGGCCCACGGGTCCCCTTGAATTCTTTCCTACCTCAATGCCCTTCAGGGCCTACAGAGCCAGAGTGTAATTGGTGTTGTGAAAAAAGGATAAGAAGAAAAAGAAGAGGTCTTGCTCCCAAAGTTCGTCCTCATTCTCAGAGGATAATCATTCTTCTGATGCTTTCTCATTACGGACCCTGGCTGTTTGGAGGAATCTGAACCAACTCTAGTAAATGTCAGTAAATCTCATCCCTTTTGCATTGAGTCATCTACTCCAGCAGAATGGGAAACGTTCAGGCAAACCATGGTTGATGTGTTAAAACAGGCTTCATCCCACTGCTCCTTCTCCGGACAGTGGAGGCAACAGTATTGGTACTGTTTACCCCTGGGCTCTGTATCGAGATGTGCCTCTCCCCAGCAGTTGCAAGAACCCTATGTGCGAGAATCGTGTTTGACATCTTCTGCGCCAGCAGCACGGTTTCTGGCACCAAGCCTTCTATGCTCGTGGCGGCAGTGCGTTAAGTGACTGCATCTGATAGCCAGCCACTGCTCACTGCAATTATCATTTCTTCCCGATTTTGGAACCTGCGGCTCCAAAGCTTATCCTAGCAGCAAGAATGGCTTCTTTTGTCAGGCGTGAGAGTAGCTCTGTTGAATGGGACCTTCTCTCATTTCGCCTGAGACCATTACCAGGATTTAGGGGCAGCAAGTTGTCACTGAAGATTGAGCTCGAATCGTCAGTAAAAGGTTTGAGAGAGGCTATTGCACTGGACAATGCTGCAGAAATTGAATTCTTCTTTTGGGGCCGGTGCTTTTACTGCAGCTCGGAGGCTAAAACTATTCAATCTTTGTGCTTTCGGTCACCACATAGAAGAAATCCATGCATTTACTGATAGCTTGGGGCATGATGCCCCAGTTGAGACCATTCTTCCTTTTAGCGAGGCTCCCTCAGTCCATTCTGACAGAATAGCAGTTTCCAAAACTGTGGCAAGAAAACACTGCCTGGTTACGGCTGATCCTGTGCATTTTTCCTTGCATGTCACCCTGGAAAGTCTATTGGTCTAAGCCTCTGATACCATATCTCAACAAACTGTCTTTGCTTCTTTTGCTCTTGACTGGTAGTCTAAGAAATTGGACGGGTTTGAAGCATCTGGTTGTCTGCCTTAGGCAATTCCTAGTACCTGTACCGTCTGAAGATAAAATCACACCTTGTTAGACATGGGAAAGAAGGTGGACAAGCATCTACCATCTGATATGCAGAAGCCTGTTCACCACATGGTGATCAGCAGCAAGAAAATGGCCAAGCATATCGTTAGTGTGGATACAATGGATTGCACAGCATGATCAATGGGCACAGGGGTGGTGGTCAGAAGCGATTCCTCAATTCGGACTTTGGGTATCGCTCAAGAGGTCCAAACAAAGCTATTAGACATGCCCGTTGATGGTGAACATTTATTTTACAGCAAAAAATGTCAAGGCCTTTGGGGGTACTGCCAAAATAGTAGGTTTATTTCCTCTTTTGCATCCATTTCATTCCTACGGTCTTGCAAGCCACTTTAGCAATAGAAGAAACCCAACAGGGCATTGTCAGCAGTTGCAGAGGTGCTTTGTTTTTTCCCTTGAGAGGAAAGAATTCTGGCCTTCTTACACCCGAGCTTCAAAGCCCTTCAACGCCACACCAGTTTGTGGCACAATTCGACTTTTGCTGGCATTTGTGGTAGTGGCTTCTTTTGAGCCTATGCATTTGCGCCAGTTGTCTCTCTTCACTTGATTGTATAGTTTCTCTCGGAAAGCGTCCCATAGGTGGGTTGGAGAGCTGCAAGTGTTGTGTCCTTGTTCCCTTAGTTTTTTTCTGAGGGAAACAACCCTAAAGGTTTGTTCTTTCAACCCATGGTGGGTTATTTTAATCTTCAGCAAAACATTTACTTGCATGTTTTCTTCCCCCTGAAAAAGGCTTTCATAGGTTTGGTCCTAAGAGAGCTCTGCTTTTATTCTAGAAGAACCAAGGATATCAGACAGGATGAACAGCATGTGTCTAAACAAATATTCTAATGGATTGCGTCCTCCCACAGATTCCTCATTTTACATATATTCTCTGGCTTCAGCTCCTCGCAGAAACTTTTTAGCCAGCCAGGGTGCTGTGCAATGTCTGCGGCCCTCGATGTGCTCTTTAATGGTTCTAGGTCAAATATTCGAAAACAAAAGGATCAAATGCCTTTTTTTCGACACCAAAAGGGTCGAATTAGTATTTTTTTGTTGTTTTTTACATACAAAACTAAAAAAATATATAAATAAATAAAAAAGCATTCAGCCCTTTTTTTCGATCCTTTTGGATTCGAAAAAAAGGTCATTCGATCCTTTTATTTCGATACTTTGACTGGACACCCTCTTTAATCAGTGCCGGATGTGGCGTCGGTGTCAGTATTTACATAACTTGCACCGCATCCCATAACCTGAGTTCCATTTTTCTCCATGTTCAGCATGCTTCACAGAACGCTTAATAACACCTTAGAAAATCTTGATAATGTTTCCAATCTTCAGCATTTTCTCCAAAATATTGACTCCAAAACCTTTGGAGTCGATATTTCCAAACCAGGAGACGTGAAGCAAAAAAGTGCTTAAAACATTGTATCCGAGGAGCAAATCCTGGCACTCATATTCGTCTGCAGTGGGAAGAATTTTGACTAAAAATGATCGATGTCTTTAATAAAGGGGCTCCGGTAGCTTTGGCAATGAAGCCTAGAAAATAATGTCACCCATAGCACCTTCGAAAGTGAGGCGATACTCTGAAATCTACTTTTTCCGCACGCCCAAGAGTTCAGGTTTGATGCCATTCTCAAAGGTCTTTTGAGCAGCATCAGCATTGCTGTCCGCCGTTAGCCCTTCATCTCTCAATACTGCCCTGGCTTCCTCTTTGAAGGACCCGTCTGCATCGAGGATAGTGTTGTGTTCAACCTCGACATTAAGTTAGGCTCCAGAGTCTAGGTCTGAATTCAAAAGCTCCTTCTAGTAATTTTTTGACAAAGATCGGGACTGTTAGGCAGAAACCTGTGCAGTTCCCTCTGGGACCACTGCAAAAGATTTAAGACTACAGGTGTTTGGCAGTAAACCCACTTGGTAGCAGTCTGTACCACACAGATTCACTTGGTAGCTGTGGCTGAGCAGTCAGACTTCCCTCAAGAAGAGTTAGGCAGTATACAGAGTATTTACAATAGGTCAAAAGAACACAGTAGAACAAGTAAACACTGACCAGAGCTTGGTGTAAAAGAGATATAATTATTTATTTAAAACCACATCTAATAAAACACACAGGCACTAATGTTAAGCAGTTCAGAAACGTGGTCACTAAAAGATATACACTCCCTTAAAAGAATATTTAGACAAGTCTTAAGTAAAGCCCCACTTATTTTCAGACAGCGGTGAGCGCTTAACGCAGATGGCACTCTAATAATTCGTTTTAAAAAGGGAGAGAAAAGCAGAGTATAATTTGAAACCGATCCCAACACTTTCACAAGAACACAACAAGAGAGAAAGGCAAAGTAAAACCGTGAAGTTAGAGTTCTGAAGGCTGGATCCACTTTAAGAGGATCCGAACGAAATGTGTCCAAGGTCACACGGTTGCAGTGCACAAAAGTCTTGAAAAGGTTCAAAAAGAGTTGGACCAAAGAAAGGGACCAGTTAGATGGTCAAGGCGGCCAGCCCAGTCCAGAAGGTTAAGGGATTATTATTACCTTGTAGCAATCTTTAGAAAGGGAGGCCTGGCGGACACGGTACCTTAAAGTGGTGAGAATACTCCAGCGGGGGCAGTTGTTCCTGGCAGCGGATGCAAGTCGGTGCTTCGTCCGGGGGAAGAGAGGATCTCATCGGGGAGGAAGACCGGAGTCCGTTGCACTGCCAGGGAAGAAACCAGCCTCGGAGTTCTCAGGTAAAAGGAGTGGTCCTTTTATTCGCGGTCCAGTGTTAAGTGGCTATCCGGTTGCCGGGGTGCTTGGCACGGGCAATTCGACCACAAGACGTCCTGGGATGCGAGGAAAAGAAGGTAAACTGGTTGTGCCCACCAGTCAGGGGAAGAAGCCTCTCCAGCCGGGAGATCTTCTCTGTCGTCGGGAAGTGGTGAGTCGGTTCCGCAGGGCTCCACCAGTGGTGTCGTCGTGGTAGGTCAGCTCAGCTTCTCCCTCGTCAGATTCTCAGGTCCTGTGGCGACTTCTGAAGTTCCAGTCCCCAAAGCCCTGCTTTTATGCAACACACCCCCATTCACTCAGCCTAGCTGTCAATCAAACATGAGAAGTGGTGAGCCGGCCGGCTCACCACTTGGGCCAATCACACAAGAGTGCGACTTGAGTTACCAAGGTAACTCAGTCCAGGGTGCCTAAACCCCCTCCCACACCCCCTGTGGTACCCAGACAGAGTGGCACCACTTTTGGAGGCTTCTGTGGAGAAGCCCCGCCAAAAAGTGGAACAAAGGGCTCGACTTGGGTTGGAGTCACAGAAGAGAACACAAACACCATTTTAGAATCGAGTCCTGGCAAAAAATACCAACCGGCAAATTCATATTAATTAAATAAACCGGCGGTATGTTCGAGGCTATGAGAATTAAATAATTAAAGTTGGTAGCCTCGAACAATGGGAAAATCCCATAGGGATATATTCGCGGTCGAATATAAAAAGTAGTATCCACTGCCACCAGCCAAAACTCGATCAGGGGGGATGGAGACGTGCCCCCTCGACTAACAGACCCCGGGGCAATCGAATTGCCCCAACCAGTACGTCCACAATATGATGGTTTGTACCGGTTTCTGTTAATAATTTGGGACTAGTAAAGCCAATGGTGACTTTACATGCCCTGGGAGACAGTAGTCAGTCCCAGGGTATGGAGTCTATGGTGGGGTGTCACTATGACACCCCTGTGTCACCGCACGGAGGGTGCTGTGTAACACACATAGTAAAACAGGAACACCATAAATCATGTCCAAGAGTGGGAGAAAAAGAGTCTCACTCTTGGCAGGAGAAAAAAACAAACTCCAGAAATCCAGCAAAGCTGCTGGGGGACTCACTAGGTTAGGAAATTCAGCCTAAAGAGAATTCTCCCTAACAGGGACCAGTGCCCTTTTGGATTAGAACCTTTCCAAGGAATACAATCATACGCTCCTGAAGATTTCTTATTGGTGGAGGCTAGAATTGCAGATTTGCCAAGCAATTTAAAAGGCAACACCTCTACGGAGCTTGGTTTTATTTAAGTGAACCCATATGTCCACCTGAACGCCTAATACAGACTGGTGATGGCAAAGGTGTCCGAGGCTTTAGGGAGGGGTCCACTGATGAGACCGGTCATGGAGTACACCTAACGGACATTCTCGACTATGGCCCACCTAAGGAACAGCCTTTACCATTCCATGCCTAAAAGACCTAATCCTTGACATTTTTCAAAAAACTTGCTTAGCACTGACTGCCAGCATGAATTTAATAAATAAGTACAGGCCAACGGACCCTGAGATTTTTTCGAGACACCCTAACCCTGAGGGTCTTGTGACCCAGGCTGCTGCTTCAAAGTTGAAGTTGAGCTCCTTTCCAACTATTTTCCCCAAATAGGCATGATAAAAATATGACGCTCTGGCAAAGAAAATATTTGCGTCATGTGAATGACCCTTAATGCCATCTATACATCTTGCTCCTTGGTGGAGTACACCCACACTTTGTGGGTAGTTATTTCAAAGGCAGCAGAGCATATACTAAAGGGTGCGATGAGACATATATTCAAAGACCTGTTCACCAACGGAAAAGAAGCAGCATGCCAGGCTTTACGATTGTGGCTTGACACTGCAGACTGCATTGGCAGAGCTATGTGTGCCAGCTCAGTCAAAAGGAGCCTTTCCTGGCTGTGGAAGTCAGGATTCCCGCAGAATCCCCAAAAACATTTTGATATGCCCTTCAATGGTAGTCATTTGTTCAGCTCAAAATCTGATAACAGCTGAAAATCTTCGGGAGCAGCGGTCTGCCAGCAGCCATCTATACTAGAGGCAGGACTTTTTCTATTCCTTCAGTCAGAGAGGCAAAGGATAACCCTTTGCAAAACAAGGTCAGAGAAAGTTCCCTGGACCGGTTAGCCATCCATAACTTAACGGCAGTGAGACAGGAGTAGAATTTCTGATGGACAGAGTTGTCAAAAACAGAGCAAGAGAGTGTTAGTACACAGGTGAACCCGGAAACCGTGATCAAGAATTAAAGTAGCCAAAGGGTATGTGTAAAGAGAAAATAAGAGAGGGCGAGGACGGAACCTAAGGTACTTAAAAAGGCAGAAGAGGTGACTGGGCGTTGGAGCTCTGCCAGGAGACAGGAAAGGGATGATCAGATAAGTACGAACAAAACCAGTGAAGAACAATTTTGGAACATTTTAGAGACAAAAGGGTGGAGAGAGAGTAGAATGGTCCACAGTGTCAAAAGTGGCACAAAGATCTTGTAAGACAAGAATAGAGGTCTGCTTAAAGTTATGGGCATGTAGAATAGAATTTAGATTAGAAAAGAGAGCGGTTTCTGTAGAGCACCCAGAACTGAGACCAGACTGATGTGAGGTATACATATTGAATGGGGTAAGATGAGAACTAAGTTGCAGAGGGACTAGGCGCTCTAATATTTTGAAAGGTAAGAAACAAGGGAAATAGGGTGAAAATGACAGGGCTCTGTGGGATCTAAGTAAGGTTTTTTAAGGAGCAGAATGACGGGCGCAGCGTTGAATACAGATGGAAAGTAGCCAGAAGATAAAAAAGAGCTTAAGAGAGACAATAAGGAAAAGCAAAGACTAAAACAGGGAGAACAGGTTTAACAATGGTTGAAGGTAAGAGATCTGATGGAGTAGCAGCAGATTGAGACTCGGAGATAAGAGTGAGAACATCAGCCTCAAAAATGGGGCATGGCCACCCATTCAAAGTCCAAAGTATTAGACTATACCGGTGAATACTGCCGGGCCCAATTCAACTATCCCTTACAAAATGCTACAATGACAGGGCTGGGAAGTATTCATGGTTTTACACAGCACACAGAAAGCATTTTTGTATTTATTTAAATGTGATATGCCTCTGCTTTATTTTTTTAATTGTTTTATTTTATTGTGCTTATGGTTTAACTAAACCTTAGAAATCATACGTCATTAAAATCATCAAAGAAACATGTGTAGGTTTTACTGACAATTGCTAGATAAAAACATATACCTTTGAATTTACATACAATGATCTAAAGCTTTGTATAATCAGAAAAAATAAGAAAAACTCCAAACAATCATCTCAATGTGTCTTCTCCAACCACTGTCATCAAAGCATAAATCACAAGGAGTCAGCCTTGACAGTCAATCTCAAGTCACTCTTAGCAGGTTAATCCTCTTCAAAAAACGTAAAAGTGAATACATTAGAGTTAAAGAAATGCCCTGAAAGTTTCTGGCCCACAAACATTTGTTCAAAACAAATACAATGGCAAAATCATATTATGCATAGATTCCATAAACCAATACAATCCACTACTAAATGTTGGAGACTTTCACGCTCCACTCCACAGAACTTCCAGAGAGCAGCCTCTGTGACTAATTTGTAACTACTACATAGCATTTCTGTCCTATATAATAAGTTCATGAGTTAAATCGAAATCCCATCACCCTCCTCCTCAAGTAAGGAGAGGGCGATTGAGCTAAATACACACTTCCTTTCCCTTAGTTTCTTACATTTGTTGTGTATATTGGAATAGTGTTTAAATCTAGTCATGGCACTGCTAGTTGCATACCCGTCAAGAGTTTTTTTTTCACGTCCCAAGTTTTCCAGTAGGTTCGACAGTGCCAAAACTTTTGCCAGAATTTTCACATTGGTTTACATAACATGAAGTCTGCTTTAAATACAATGAAAATCATGTAATTCACACCACTAAACTACAATATTCTATTCTCATGCTGCCAATATTGTGTCAGCCTTTGTGCTCTGTGTACCGCAAGTTCTGTTTTCTACAAGAAGTCACATTTCACATACCTTAAATACAGTGAAAGGCACAGTGCATTTTTCCACTAAATTAAAGTATTCTATTTGGAAGGAGCGACCATAGGGAAACCACCACCCAATTCCCTCCCACTCCAGGCATTTAGCAAGGCAATGAATTTAGGTGACTAACTACATTTTGGGGATTTTTTTATACTGACTTTGAATAATGTTTTTAAGGCTCAGAGCCAGCAGAGACGTTCAAGAGTTCCTAGGAAAGTCCCAGCCAGCAAGCCTCATAGTCCTATTTTCAGGAAAGCAGTTCTTCCTCCGGTTAAGTTGGGTCAGAATGGACAATTTTCCAGGTGCTATCCAGATTCAGCACTCATTTTGTCATGATTATGTCACACTTTCTGGTTGGCCAAATATTTCCATTGGCTTGCCTAATAATCAGACAATCCAATCGAATACACACCCCCAGTCTTCACTGCAGCCATCATTTTTGTACATGCGAACAGAAAATGAAGTGAGGCCTCATTTGCACTTCATACTTTTAAATTCAAAATCAATTGTATGCTGTAATTGCTCTTAGCAACATACCAGATTTATGAAATATGAATTTCTCGGATCCCCCTATCCTAGACGAATGTCTGGCTATGCATCATGAATGTGTGGCATTATTTTTCACAAGTGTGTCAGAGGCGGAGTGTCAGCAGAGCGTCACGGCCATTACAGTTCCACAGTTGCATCCATGTATCTAGTATCCGTTCCAACTCAACCTGTTTTTCCCCATTTCTTTTCTGTGTGGGGTCTTTATTGTGCAAGCTGTACATCGGGAAAGGATGATCTGAAATAAAGGCTTGCTTTCATTGATCCAGCTTGCAGTGGAGGCAACTTACACTACAAGTTGTACCTATTTTTTCCTCTAAACTTACTTGGGTTTACTATTCAGTCACTTGGCTAATCTCCGGTAGTCCTAATGCATGGGCTCCATGGTAAACCCCCCACAAAACTAGGAATTCTGCCCGAGGGTAGTACAAAGGATCCTTCTCCACGGTTGCCCTGCTTCATAGTAAATGAAGAGACTGCTCACCCCAAGAAGGTTGTGGGCAGTAACACTAAAAAGAAAAAAGGAGGCAGTAAAGACCAGAGCAAAATCTCCTCCTACTTCACATATGCAACGCCTCAGTTTTGGAGATTTCCGATAATGCTACCTTGCCTTCCTCTAAGAGAGGGGCCTTACAAGTACCAGCAGCCACAATTTCGTCTAGCAGGCATACTATTCAGTTGCAGTTATAGGGCAACTTGCACAGATCGACCCTTCAGGTCAAGTTGTCAGTGTCAAAGTTGCTCTTACGCCAATCCCTGCAAAACACGCTAGAGGTCACAATCTGTCTGCCTCTCCCAATTTATTCTTGACTAATCAAAGTAATAGTACAGGAACTTTCGAACCATCAAGTTTTGCCTACGAGCCCACACCATTGGTGCTGCAATTAGCTAATTTCACTGACCCCTTGGATCCTCAGCCTCAGCTGTCCCACCTCCTGCTTCTTGCCCTAAACTTCATATTAACCTCTTGTAAGACAGGCATGGTGATAAGAGAGACACAGACTCAGAAAGTAAGATTTCAAAACCTTTAGTTTCAGGGTTGCAGTAATACCTAACTGACCCTAAGACTAAAGGGATGTTTCCCTGAAATTATGCTTCTAAGGGAGGTCGATGTATGAAAGTCCAAATAAAACATCAGCCTGTGTCTAAACATATGCTTGCCCTCAGTCTACACAGAAATGTTTTAGGGGGTCTTTTGTCAAAAATGAAAACTAGTGGTTCAACAGAAAAATAGGAAACCAGGGTTGGTTTCCGGTGGCTCTCTAGCCAGGCGTGGTTTTAAGTTCACCAAAATGAGTTCAATCAAGCAATGTTGTATGCAAGACTTTCGCCACAGGGTCCTAGCAGTAAATTCAAATACTTTCAATGTCTTTGATATCCTTGGGGCTCCCTTCCCCAAGCTTCAACTTATTCAAGTTTCAAACATCACAAAGGAAATGTATTACAGTTCCCTTTTAAGCTTATCAGGGTTCCTTTCCCCACGCTTCAGTCCTTTCAATGCTATAAAGCAAACCAGTAAGTCTCCAACTTGACCGGGTCTCCCAGGGTTCCCTTCTCCAAGTTAAGGCCCCTTCCAGTTTTCTAACAAAGTCAATGTTATCAGGATGCACTTTAATTTCTTAATTAGGCCTCTCAGGGTTCCCTTCCCCAAGCACAGGCCTCTTCCGACTTTCAGCACACAGCAAAATATATCACAATTATTCAGATAGTCACAATATGCCTTTTCCTCATTTACAGCTTTTCTTAGACACAATCCTGAAAATGGGGTAGAATCAGAGTCTTTCGAAAACGCCAGGCTCTGATTTTCCTAAGCGCAACCACTCTGATCCTTTGCCCCTCCATTTGTTTCCTACTCATGCTTTCCTTAGTGCCTTTTATCTTCATGTGCTTTTCATCCCTGTCACTTTGTTGTGCACATTTTTGCTGATCTTTTCCACTCTATCCTCCTTTTGTGCTTCTTGCAACTTCCTGCTTTATTGTGCTTCTTGCACCCTTCTGTTTTACAACTTCTGTCTTTGGTCGTGCACACTTGCACATTCTTTCCTTTGCTGTGCGTCCTTGCACCTTTAAACTTCCACTTTCCTTCTCCGTGCCCACTGGCACCTTTTCCTTGCTTTGCTTTCGGGCTGCTTGCACTCTCTTGACTTTCTGGTGCATCCTCGCACTTTCCTCTTACTTTGCTTCTGTCCACTTTAACTTTACACTCGGGGCGCTTGCCTTTTCTTTCAAATCATTTTGCTTTCTGTCTTTAATTCTGTGCCGCTTGCAGACACCGTTTCTTTTCTGTCACTTTCTTTCACTCGCTTTCTCTCTCTGTACTTTTCTGTTTCTTAAAACTGTCCTTCTTGCTTTCCGCTTTGTGCCATTTTTGCCAATCTTGCTTATTCCTCCCTTTCCCGCTCGAGCCACCCGCACGCTCCTGGGTTTCTCTCTTAGTCATGCAAAACTCAATGGGTAGTGTAGCACTGGCGAATGGTCTCTCCGGGATTCTTTGGGTCGAGGTCAGGGTCTCACCACCTGCCTCTCAGACGCTCTTGGCCCTCGCACACAGCCCAAAGGAATGTGCAAAAGCACGGACTCTGCCAGCAGGGTCTCAGCTGCCTCACTCAAGCTCTCAGGAGACACAGCCCCCCAGCCACGCTGCAGCCCTCCTTACACACCGGCAGGCATCGCAGCACGCCGCTCTCCTCTGGATCCTTCTTCCTTCAGCTCCCAGCTTCGAGGCTTCACTGGTCCAAAATGCCTCTCCAGCTCGCTCCCCAATCTCTGTAAAACCACACCTTTTATAGTGAAAAAAACAGTCAAATGGAGTCAGGTGTAACTGGTCACTAGTAAATGCCTGACCCTATTATTGGGAAAACTCAAGTTCTTTCTAAGGTAGGTTGCCCTTACTTTACCCATGTTATTCCTATGGGTAATTGTTACTGATCTTAGTTGCCTCTTTCTCGTCTCAGTATTTGTTGGAAATGGGGAGTGGGAGATGGGGTGAGATTGGAGATACCCCATAAAGGCTGATGGAGTGTAAATTGTGGTATTTTTGCCACTGGGGGAATACCATGTCTCCCCCTTGGGAATCCTCCTTCCAATCCCTCGTAACCCTCCACTCAGGTGATCCTCCCTCACTTGTCCACCCCCATGGGGATCCAAAAGTGTTGGCCCTTCCCTGGCCAACTAAATGGAAGATCCTGAGGGAGTGGGTGGGAAAATACCATCAGGTTTCTCACAAACCCTTCCCCTTGGACTGAATTGCTTGACAGGGGAACCTTGATAGGAAATCTACATTTTCTTGCTCTTTGCCTTTTCGATATCCCACTAAAAAACAATAAGGTTGTAAGTCCAAGAACCACCGCATAACTCTTGGGTTGAACTCTTTCCTTTGACTGGTCCATATCAGGGTGGAGTGATCAGTGACCAATCTGAACTTTCTGCCCAGTAAGTAATATTTAAGATGTATGATGGCCCATTTGATTGCCAAGGCTTCTAGTTCGATCACTGAATAGTTATTTTCCCTAGGGAACGGTTTTCGGCTCACATATAGAATGGGATGTTTCCCGTCATGGATCTGGGAAACAATGCCCCTAAACCAGTCAAGGAGGCATCAGTTTGCAATACAAAGTACTTAGAAAAGTCTGCTACCTTGAGAATAGGGGATTGACACAATGTTTGCTTGAGGACCTGATAACATATTTCGTCCTCCTTATCCCAATTGGGTTTCTGGGGTTCTGCGCTTTGTAGTTTGTCAGTTAATCTGGCCGTTTTATCAGAAAAACTAGGTATGACCCTTCGATAGTACCCAATTAACCCTAGGAAAGATCTTAAATCCTTTTTAGTCTTGGGCTCATGGGACACTACGACAGCTCTAACATTTTCCTCTTGAGGTCGAATTCTGTCATTTCCAGCAAAGAATCCCAAGTATTTTACATCAGGTTGCACTAACTTGCATTTTCTCTGGTTGGCTGTTAATAGCCATGCAAAAAGCAGGGTTATTTCAGTGTACACATGGTATAAATGGTCTTCCCAGGTTGGACTGTGGATTACAATGTAGTCGATGTATGTCCCTCAAAATCCCGAATAAGGTTGGAGAATCTTATTCATCAAACTTTGGGAAGTTGCTGGGGCACAATACAACCCATATGGTAAGACACTAAACTGATATAAACCTATTGGAGTGGCAAAAGCAGTCTTTTCTTGATCTGTTCCGTGTAGAGGAACTTGCCAGTACCCTTTTGTTAAGTCTAAGGTGGACAAATATACGGCTCTCCCAATTTGTCAATAAGATTGTCAATAAAAGGCATTGGGTAGACATCAAAAGCTGAGATGTTATTTTCCTTTCGGAAGTCTATAAAGAACCTCCAACCTTTGTCTGGCTTTTCCACTAACACAATGGGAGAGGACCAAGGACTGGTAGATGGCTCAATTATGTTGACCTGGAGCATATGCTCTAACTCTTTGATGAAAATATTTCTATGGGCCTCAGGTAGCCGATACAGTTTGAGATGCACTACGTTGCCTGCAAGGGTGCAGATGTGATGGAATATTCCTTTCACCCTGCCAGGCTCTTCACAGAACACATCGGGGAATTGCTCTAACAATTCAAGAAGATCTTTTTGTTGTGTCTCAGTCATATCAGAGGGAATTAAGAGTATTGTTGTTCACCTTTTCTGGTATTAGACAAGATAACACAGTGGCATTAGACTCAGAGGTGTTCTCCTTCCACTCTTTTAATATGTTTATACAGTAAATTTGGATCTTCTGGCGACAGTCTGGCTGGGTGATCTTATAATTACAGGGTCCTGTCTTGTCCAATGCCCCATATGGTCCATGCCATTTAAATATACATATATCTATATATATAGATATAGATATATATAGATATAAGAAATAAGCTTGTTATCTGAGGTTGGGATAAGTACAAGGACGTTTTGCCCGATGACACCTTCTTTTCATAGGATGCTTTCTGTTGACTTTGGGCTTTACCAAGATGATCTTGAAACAGAGAGCGAACAGTTGCCATATGTTCTTTTTACCAGGAGGTTGTCTGGGACGATGGTATTGGAGTTCCTCCCTTTCCTTCCATGTTTCTTGAAGCATATCTAAAACATCTCTGGCTTCTTCTCGCCCATACAATAATTCAAAGGGGGAGAAACCAGTGGAGGCTTGAGATGTTTTCCTTATGGCAAAGAGAGCCCATGGAATCATATTGGTCTCATCAACCACTTTTTAAAGAATGGTCTTAAGGATCTTATTAAATAGTTCAACTAATCCATCCATTTGTGGGTGGTTAACGGACGTCCTCAAGGTGGTTATATGAAGTAGTTCTTTTACCTCCCCCATGAGCTTACTCTGGTCCGTTAAAATGTCCTTAGGGAAGCCCACTCGAGAGAAGTAAATGCTTAATATCTTCTGGGTGGTGTTATTTCGTAGGAGAAATGCCTTTGGGTATCGTGTGGCATAATCAAGTATTACCAATACGTTTTTGTTCCCTAGCTTACATTTTTCGAGGGGGCCAATGATGTCCATTCCAATCCTCGAGAATAACACTTCAATAATGGGTAATGGATTTAAGGTGTCTGGAGGTGGTAAAGGAGTACTGCTACATTGACACATTTCACAGGTTTGAATGAAATGTTTCATGTCAGCATGTATCCCTGGCCAATAGAACTTGAGCCTGAGTCTTTACTGATCTTAGTTGTCTCTTCCTCACCTCAGTATTTGTTGGAAATGGGGACGGGGAGATGGGGTGAAATTAGAGATACCCTATAAAGGGTGAGGGAGAGTAAGTTGTGGTATATTTGGGACTGGGGGAATACCATGTCTCGCCCTTGGGTATCCTGCTTCCAATTCCTCATAACCCTCCACTCAGGTGATCCTCCCTCGCCTGTCCATCCCCAGGGTCGGGATCCAAAAGCGATGGCCCTTCCTTGGCCATCTAAATAGAAGATCCCGAGGGAGTGGGTGGGAGAATACTGTTAGGCTTCTCACACTGTCTTGTTAAGTTATACGAAAACATTCACAAAGAGTTCAAAGAACAAAAGGTTGCTTTGAACTCACTGAATTCAAAGTTGAATCTTCTGGGGGTTACATTTGTGCCATCAGCTCTGTGAGGGGTCAAAAATGTGAGGCAGAAAACTTTGTAAGGAGTTTTCAACATTTTTCCATTTTATTTAATCAAAAGGGTTGGAGGAGCCCCTCACTATCCCTACCCTAACAAGGATCTCCCTGCCTAAAGTAAACTAAAGGAAACACTCTAACAAAAGGATATCTGTCTCTCACACTTGTACATTTAATAAAGCAATAAGGATATGCATGGCAGTTTAATTCAACAAACATATATAGCATATGACCGAATTCACAATAAAACCAATGTCTCTTCTCGTAACCTGGGCGAATTCCCCTACCCCAGGTCTGAGCAAGGTTTTGCTCCATAGGTAAAATTAAAATAAGGAAAATTGTGGTTTGCCACAAAGTTTCAATACAGTTCTTGAGGATGTCAACTTGATAACAAAAAGTTCTGTTGTCTCAACAATGTCCCAAAAGAACTAGTGTGTTCCAACCCCCCCCCCCTCTGGATACTCTTTCTCTAGAAGGGCAGCCTGTTTGCCACCTTTCTATCCCCTTTTTACCAACAACCAAATAGTGACCAAGATATGGTCTCACTCTGTTTCTGTCTTGTTTTGGAAATGTATGTTTATATCATTTGATGATCTGTATTTCACAACACATAAAAAGCTAGTCTTATAATTCTTGGGATTCCCACTATTCCCCTCTTGCCTTGAGCAATGATTGTTGTACTAGTATTGCGGAATTTATAAATTCTCTTGGCTTGGGTATTGCTTGTAAGCTTTTGTTTGTATTAAACCTTCCCCACTGGGTTTTTGGGCCTTCCACCAACTCACATGTTTGCTTGCACTGTCACTTTGAATCAATAAGTATAACTTTCAATGTTTTCAAATAGTTCGGTATTGAAAATTGTAACTACTGCTTCTTCCACTCACACACAAGTGAAACTGCCTGCGATGAACACGCTGACAGCGTCAGAGCCGAGTCACTTGCAAGCTGTGTACTCAGGTAAGTCACTCGTTCACGCTCAGCTTGGTGTTCGCATGTCTTCTGTCATTGTTGCTCTTCACAATCGGGCGAACAGCCTCGTCTGCACCACTTCTGCTTGTGCCACTTCAAAATGGAGCTTCCTCTGCTCCGGAGAGAGTCAGGTGCAACCCAACCACCTGAAACCTCTAAAGAGGGTGCACTTCCCTCGCCACTTCTGCTTCACGCTGTGCGACCTCTGCACAATGAGTTTTCACGGGACAAGTGTCCTTTTCTCACGATTCTCACAGCGCGACCTCTACAACAGGGATAACTTGAGGCAAACCCTCTCAGGACCCGCCACAGCTCTTGGCGTTACAGTGGACCAGGCACCTTTCTCTCTTGACTTCCCTCTGCATACATGGCCCACACTGCTTTCTCCTCTCCTGCTGCTCTTGCTGCTTTACTGCCTGCACCTGGTGGGGCTTTTTAAGTCTTGCAATCTTCTTCCGGTGTAGGTCATCTACACTAATTAGCTGACCGCTCCTACAGCTGTATTCCTCTGCATCCCTCTTCCTCGTCCCAGTACTGAGGGAATTATGGGACTTGAAGTCCCTGTCAACAAAGTTAGTTTTCCTAACCTTTTCTACTTTGCCAATTTGATCTCCGCTCTCTACAATATTCATTGAAGGAGTATCACACACATTATTCATCAGTCTTGTTTGGGAAGAGGAATAAGGCTTTCTTAGACTCTTGGCAGTTATTATTCACAAAATTCCTTCCATTACCCCCTTTTGAGTTAGGGAAGTTTCTAGCTCTATGAGTTTGAAAAGTGATCTTATGCTTTTTATGCCACAAGATTTCTGGTTGATTTCAACCACATTAAGATGTTCAACATGTGGAGCAGCTCGGTTATTGTGACAACAGGCGATTATATACTTTGGCATTTGTGATATGTCTTCCCAAGAGGAAGGCAAACACCATGTCTCAACCCACAGATTCGTTTCAATTCCTGGAGCTTTTTCTCCTCCCAAGTGATCCTCCCGCAGTTCACCACCACAAGGTCAGGACCAGGAAGCGTTTGCCTTTCCCTGGTCACCTCGGAGGAGACTTTAGGCAAGGGTTTAGTGAGGGATCCGTAGGATTCATCAAGGCTCACACAAGTCTCTTGCACCTGTTGTCTCGGAGGAAGATAATGCTGGTTCCTCAGCTTCACTCACCACATTCTCTGTTTCACCATGCAGTAGCAAAGAAACTTCAACGACTATGCAACTATCCGTTTCCAACTAGGCGTCATTTATGGCTGAAGGGAATGTCTACTCATTAGAAAGGCCAAAAGCAGAGGAGTTTAACATCCTAAAAACCCCAAAAGAAATTTTAAAAGTCAGAAAAATCAAGCAGGAGCAAATAACATAGGTTGAAGGACATTTCTAAGTAAACTTAAACAATCCTTGTTAGAAATGAACCAATTTAACACTGCTCAATCAAAGAAAAAGTGAAGTAGAAAATGCCAAGTGTGGAAAACGGCACTCAGGTTTTCTCCACATTGGAGGTAATTGCAATTAATACATTGCCCACTGTGAGGTCAAAATCTGAGCCCCAGCCTTCTAATTTAAAATTATTGATAGTATATTATCTACTACCGAAGGATAATGTACAAAATCAAGCGCAAACTTTCTTAACATTAGCCAAGTATAAACTTATTCAGATGAGGTTTTACCATTGTGGGCCTTGATGGCAGTAACGGAGGTTACCAATTCGAAGCAAAAACCAACAGTTTCCCGCCCCGTTAGTGCTACTCAGTTTCCAAATGACTCCCCAATTTGCAATCCTGGAAGTGTGGGTGTAAGCAATTTTGGAGTAATGCCAACCTTCCAGAAGAGCGTTTCCTCACACTAAAAGACAAAAGAAATAAGGTGAGCAGATGTGGAATGCATTATCGAATGGCTTTAAAGACAAAGGCATATATGGGGAAAAGCTGCATGCTGGCGGGGGCTTCCAGGAGTGGAGACACACTTAACAATTTAGGTGGCTGGGGTGGCGCTCCACCCCCAGTTACAGCAGGGGCGTTGGCGAGAGGAAGGGGGCCTACGGAAGTAATACGGTACAGAGATAAGCTTGGAGAAGTGAGCGAGAGAGGCGTTCCGAGTGCTGCCCTGGTTTGAACTGTGAGGAAGAGCAGGAGAACCGAGGTCACATGGGCTGCTTGAATTGGTGGGTGCAGCTGGAAACTTGAACTGTGGTGGAGTCGGAGGATACACCCTGGGTCCGCAGTGAGGTGATGCTGTGCAGTGGAGTGTGCCCCCCACCCGGTGAAGGAAACTGGGATTGGGAGGTGCAACAGACTTGGTGTCGCTGCTACAATGGTTGCAAGCCCCAACGAGGGTGTAAGCTAGGTGGAGGGGGATACCGGAAAGTGCCAGTGGCGAACGGAGGTGGAGGGCCCAGAGGCAGTTGAAAGAGAGGCTGCCACGATGGTGAAGGGCCAGCAAAAAATAGACAAGTATACTGACCCCAAGAGCAGACAGAAAAAACATGAGGGTGGGGATCCGGTGTCTGAAGGGGCAGCTGCTGCAGGAACTGGAGGAGTGACGCTAGAGGCCCTAAAGGAGGCCATTCAAGCTACAAAGACCTCCCTGAAGGTGAGCACAAAGGAAGTGGGGGTGGATGTGTCCCTGGTGAAAGCGGACCAAAAGAAAATGTGTGAGAGGGTCACGAGGTGGAACAAAGAGTGAGCACAATGGAATATGACCTACAGCATCATAAAAAACAGGTGGCTGGCCTGGTGGGGTTCACGAGAACACTTGAAACAAGAACGGAGGATGCAGAAGGACACGTCCCGGCATTGTAACATCCGGCTGGTAGGGGTTCCTGAAAGAGAGGAGGGACCAAGTGTGGAGTTCTTTGTGAAAAATCTTATCCTGAGAAACCTGGGGGTGAAGGGCCTCTCCAAGCTCTTTACAGTTGAGCGGGCACGCAGGTTTCCAAGGAGAGCCCCACCACCTGGAAGACCGCCAAGAGTGATAGTGGCCAAGATCCTACATTTTAGAGATAGGGTTGCAATTCTACAGGAATCTCAAAAGGTGAACTACTAGGAGATAGATAACACCAGGCTGCATAGTGTCCCGGACTTCACACTTGAAGTGCAGAGGCAACAGAGAACCTACGATGCAGTAAGACGTTGCTGCAAGAACTTAACATCAGCTGCATGATGTTCTTGCCAGCTAAACTCAAGTTCATGGTGGATGGGAAATCCTGGTTCTTCGCTTTGCCACAGGAGGTGTGGGACTGGTTGGAGTCTGAGCCACACCGTCTAACTTTAAGGGAGAAAGGAGCTGAAGTAAAGCCATGACCAGGAAGCTGAACTTTTACTTGAAGGGAGAAGGAGAGATGGAGGCATTGGCCGGTGGTGGGAATTGGGGCCAACAGGGCAGTGGCTGATTGTGGTGTGTAGGAGGGAGGAACAGCAGAGACTGGGGAATCTTTCCCCTCTTTGTTTTTTTTTTAAATCTCTTTTTTCCTTTTTTATTGCCCTACATTTCTTTTTGGGATGGGAGGATGGGGGCATCCCCCGGTACTCCTGGTTGTTCATCCATGGGGGAGAAAAGGAACATGGACAGCGTGACTGGGCGGTTTGGAACAAGGGAAGGGCGAGGGCAGCCTTGTGGGTGATGAGAAATGGGTGGGGGAGGAGGGTAGGGTCAGATGGGGGATGTTGGGATGCACAATAGGTAGGTGGGGAGGAAAGGGGGTGGGGGGAGTTCGGGTACCAGTTGGGGAAGTTGAATTGGGGGGTGGAGTTAGTTGAGTACATAGGGCAGGTTCGCTCTGTTGGTTGACGAAGCAGAGCGGGATGATGCACCAAGATCAGCGGGTGAGCGAAGGAGGGAGAGGCATGTGGAAGGATATCGATTGCTATGCCCACAATGGGAGGTGACGGGTTAAAAATTGGGACCTGGAATGTCCGAGGACTAGGCAAGAAATTGAAATGCCAGCAGGTAGGGGGATTCTTGAAACGACATGGAGTACAATTGGCCCTGCTGCAAGAAACCCATATGGTGAAGAAGGATTTGGAGCTTCTTAAGAGGTGGTGGTGAGAGACAGTAGTGGGTGATACCTACTCAAAATACGCCAGGGGGGTTTTGATCTGGGTGGTGGTGGGGGTCCCCATCCAGGTGGACAAGGTACTGACTGACGAGGTCGGGAGGATGGTGGTGCTCCTCGGTACGATGGAAGGTAGGGATCTCTGTGTAATAAATTTGTCCGCTCCCAATATAGACGACAGGAAATATCTCCTGTCATTGATGCAGTTGGTGGGGTGGATACCAGGAAGGACTATTTGTATGGGGAGGAGATTCTAACTGTCTCTTGGATCCAGAATTGGATGGTATGGGGAAATCGGGCCTAACGAAACCGCAGGCGGCATCATCTCTGCAGAGGGTTATTAGGGATCTAGATTTGGTGGAACTGTGTCGGGAGACACATGTACAGGAAAGAGGTTATTCCTATTTCTCTGGGGTACATGGGTCCTACTCGTGCCTGAATTAAATTTTTGTGGGGGAGAAACATTTTCTCAGGTTTGGGAATACGGCGTATTTGGGGAGGGCTCTCTCAGATCACTCACCCTTAGTAACGCATTTGGAGGGAGGGCGGCAGAGATTGCTGATGAGCTTGTGACGCCTGTCGGTTACAATGCTGGAAGATGTGGCATTTGGGGGGACGCTATGGGAGGAAATAGTACGGTTCTTTGGGGAGAATGATGGTTCGGTGGAAAGGCAGGGGACCCTTTGGGGGGCGTTTAAGGCGACGATTATGGGGATTTGTATATCTAAAACGATGGGAGTAAGAAGAGCACTGAAGAAAAAGCTACAGAAATTAAAGGGGGTTGTATCCAATCTGGAGAAAGAGGTGATGAGGAGAACAATGGGGGCGGACTTAGTAGAGGCTTTGGGTTCTCATCAGGAAACGCTGGAATCACTATCCAAATTTGATGGGAGAAAACGGGATGAATGGATCTATGGGGAAGGGGATAAGGCAGGGCGTTTATTGGCCTGACTGATTCGTCAAGAACAACTCTGACACACCATAACACAAAGAGGGCGGGAATACGGGGAACTAGTCACCACCCAGGAGGGTATTAATGAGACCTTTCAGAGTTATTACCAATGCCTCTTTACGAGGGAAGGCATTTTTTCAGTTGAAGATGCAGAGGAACTCTTGGACTTGGTACAGCTATCGGTCCAGGCAGGAGATCTAAGGGACAGGTTAGAGGAACCCATTTACGTATCCGAGATAAGCAGGGCATTGCGATCTACATATAAGGGTAGATCCCATGAAGTGATGGTTTCCCGGGAGAATTTTACTGTAAATATGAGGATCTCTTGGTTCCCCGGCTTAAGGTTTATGATGAGGCCTTTGAGATGGGATCTCTTCCAGGGTCCATGATGAGAGAAGCATTAATAATGGTCTTATTGAAGGAGCATAAGGACCCATTACGTCCTACCGCCTGATTTCACTATTAAAAATCTATGCAAAGATCTTGGGTAAGGTATTGGCTACCAGGCTATCGTGTGTGGCCCTACTATTGGTGCATCCAGATCAGTGCGGATTTATAGGGGGACGTAGAACCACAGTGAACTTATACTGTATACACCATGTGATGGATCAGGTCAAATACTCTGATGAAGACATGGCATTGGCCTCCTTCGATGCCATGAAGGCTTTTGACTCCGTGGAATGGTAATGATTGTTTAGGGTGCTTGGAGCCTATACATTTGGGGACAATATCTGCCGGTGGTTGTGACTTCTCTATAATCAGCCAAAGGCAAGGGTGAAGACGAATGACTGGGTATCGCTGTGATGGATTTTGGCCAGGGGGATGCCACAGTGGTGTCCAGTGTCTCTGATATTATTTTCACTTTTGCTGGAACCATTGGCACGGTACCTCAGGAAAGAGATGAGGAGGCAGGTATACTGGCGGGTGGCGTAAGACATATAGTCTCCCTATACTCGGATGACTCTTTGCTATTTGTGAATAACCCATTGGAGAACCTGCCAATATTGTTGGAGGTATTGAGTAATTTCCGTAAACTGTCAGGCTTCCGTATAAACAAGGAACAATCCTTGCTATTCCCGTTAGGGGGCCTTTGCAGTCTTGACCTTGCTACGCTCCCAGACTGGGGGATCAGATGGGAGGAGGAGTCATTTCTATATCTGAGCATCTAAATCTTCCACAGTATGGACGAAACCTACATATATAATATGGGTAGAGCACTGTCGGGAATAGGCGATTCAGTCCAATTTTGGAAGAAAATGGGGAGGGTAGAATTGTGTAAAATGGTCACTCTCTCAAGGCTTCTCTACTACTTTACAAATATCCCCTATGGTTTTAAGGTATTTTTCAAAATGCTAGAGGTGCAGGTTGGGGAAGTGTTGTGGAACACTGGGAGGAGGAGGGTTTCGTTGGCAACCTTGTGGCACCCGTGCTCAGAAGGGGGCCTCAATTTACCGAAGTACGAATGGTATTTCATGCTGGAACCGCTGTAAGCGGTGATGACATGGGATGAGGCGAATGGGGAACTGCTGCCGAGCCTGCTGGGGGATCTCCCGGTCCACCAGACAGGGGTTGAACTATTGTGGGGTGTAGTCGTATGGAAGGGGACTACTAACATATTCCGATTGGTGCAGGAGATCTGGAGGAAACGTCTGGGGAGACTAGGGATGCCAGGGCTATATTGTGCTGATCTGCCACAGAGCGCGGACCGGGAGCTCTGGTCGGCGATAAAACGAATGGGGTTCTCAAGCCTGATGGACAAGGGATGTCGGTTGATGGGGGGGGGGGTTCTGTTTGAGGGGGAAAGTTGATGCCATTCGAGGAATGGAGTGTATGGTATGGAGTCTCCAGAGGACAGTTCCTCACTTATGGAGCAGTGACAAGGCGGCTAGCCTTCATAGGGACAGGTATCCCTAGGAGCTCACCACTAATCCACTGATGCAGGTGTTTCTCACGCAGGGGGAAGGGAGGGCAAGGGTTTCTCGACTTTACCAGGCTCTTCGAGGGCTGTTTCCCCAGGGGAGTTGATGGTTAAGTCCAAGTGGGAAAGGGGATATAGGGGACCAAATCTCGGAGGCGGACTGGGGTGCTATATGGGATCAAGTCAGGAAAGTATCTCAAGAAATGCTAGATTCCGACTGATTCCGTTTAACATGCTTCATTGAGTACATGTGACCCCGGTCAAATTGCACATAATGAACAACACCCTGAGTAGTGCTTGTCCAAGGTGTGGAGTGGATCTGACAGGGATTTGGTACATGTTGTGGGGATGCTCAATGATTGAGCGTTATTGGCAGGTAGTGATTTCCAAGAAAAATGAGCTACTTCATTCCAGTTTTGAATGTTGCCCGAAAATATGCCTATGGGGACTAGTACCAGGGGGTAGGCACAAAGTGAGAAGACGACTGGCTCAATTCATATTGATACTAACAAAAAGAATAGTGGCCATTGCCTGGAAGAAACCTCAGGGCCCGTCCGTGATGCAATGGAAGGATGATATCCGTAGGTGTGGAATGGCTGACGTAGACATTTTGCAACAGAACTGAGACCTGGGATTGGAGGAGTGGATGGTGGTAGATTGGAGCCACCTGTTTAACAAACTGAACGCCTTGATGGACCTGAAACCTCCTTGACTGGCAGGGACAGAGGTACAAGGCTTGGGGGATGGGAGAGGGAGCAAAATGGAATGGGGCGGGAGTGGGATGTAGCAGGAGTAATGGCAGTGTTGGCTGGAAGGGGTTGAAGTCCTGGCAGGCTGGACAGGCAGTACTATCGGAGGTGCAATCTACTTTTCTTGGTTTGTATTGAAGAAATAGATAATTGTCAACCATGTGTTCTAATTCTATGTTTATGAAAAAGTGAACAAACAGATGTTAAAAAAAAGGCAAACATGATATCGCCAACAGTGGTCTGACAGAGAGAATTTTAACTTATGCAGTCAAGCAGGTATGTAATTCCACTGAGTGAGCAATTTATACGAAAACTCTTGCAGCTGTATCGAACAAGTGTATTTAGGAATATCCTTCCATAGCCTTTCCCATTCATTGTCTGCAACAGGTGACCCAAAGTATACTGCCATCTAGTTTTATAATGCCATGTGGGAGTAGAAGGTGACCCATTTAAGATTTTTAAATGTTTGATATTAGAGCCTTATTGCCTGGGTTAGTAGACACATTTTTCAAAAGAAGTAAGCTCTCTAATGGCTGCCGGTCTGAGAGGTGGAGGCAATACCCAATGGCGTACTTGGTAGTATTGGGAATGTTCCCTATCATTTAAGCCAAAATCCACCTTACACTGTGTAAACGTTTTAAGTTCCCTACCAACAAATAAATCTCGAATTTTCCTGCATCCTGCCTGCTTCCAGTGAAGAAAAGCCTGAGGATCTTGCCCCAGAGGAAAATAAGGATTAAAGAAAATGGAGTAAACAGTGAAGGGAAAGTTGTAAGCCCATTCCGTCCCACTGCCCCATCCCATATCTCCTCTACTAAATGTGTAATCTTACTCCTATGAATATTGGGAGAGCGGTCTTTCTTTACATGCCATAAAACCTCCCCTAAATTTGGACCCCACAATGCCCGTTCCATCTATAGCCAATCTCTTCATTTAATCCCTACAAGTCTTTAATTACCCAGAGCTGTGCTGCCTGGTAAAATTTGTACAGCTCGGGAAGACCCAACCCTCTTTTCTCGATGGGTGCAATCAAGACCTCATATGCCACTCTGGGGGGTTTATTATTCCAGATATAAGCAGAAATTCTCCTACGCAACGTTTTAAAAAATGTCAAAGGAATTTGGGTTCGAAGTGCCTGGAAGAAATATAAAAATTTTGGAAGAATCAACATTTTTATAACATTCATCCGTACAAGCCAAGAAATTGAAAGCGGACCCCACTGTCCGAGTTGATTTGTAATCGCTTTCAACAAAGGGGGAAAATTAGCTTCATATAGGCCTTCCAAATTCAGGGTTATTGTAATTCCCAAAAGTTTATTTTGACCCTGAGCCCAGCTGAATTTAGTCTGAGTATGTAGAAAGGACACAGCGGTAGGGGCAGAGATAAGTTTAATATTTGTGATTTGGCCAAATTAACCTTCAGACATGCAACCGAGCCATATTATTCCAATTCTCTTTCTATTCCGTGCAATCATCTAGAAGGCTCTGAAATTACCAGCATCTTATCATCAGCGTATGCCATGATTTTATGTTCTATCCCCCCAAAATGTATACTGTGAATGTCTAGCGTTTTCAGAATTTTTGCTAAAATAGGCTCCAATCCAATGGCATACAACAGTGGCAACATGGGGCATCCTTGTTTTGTTCCCCGCTGAAGGGAGATTGGGGGTGAAAGTTCTCAATTAATTAGTAACCGTGCCACCGGGAAATATTAATTTACTTTAACCCTTGCCATAAATTGTGGGCCAAACCCCAGCATGGCAATGACCTGGAAAACAAACGACCACTCAACTCGGTTGAAAGCCTTTTCGGCGTCCAATGATAAGAATTGCAGGTATGTGTTTATTTGCCACTTTTTCCAAAACATGACACAGACGCTGTATGTTGTCATGTGTCTGTCGGTTTTCTAGAAAGCCAGACTGATCTGGCTGTATAATAGACAGAAGTAGACCTTCCATTCTATTTACTAAAGTTTTTGAGTAAATCTTGGTATTGAAGTTAATTGGAGTAATAGATTGGTATGAACAGCACAGCACCTGCGTGGGTCCTTACCAGCTTTTGGAATCAGTATGATCTTGGCTTCTTCCATTGAAGGGGAGACACTGCTTGTGCTGAGGAATGAGTTATAGAGGTGCACTAACCTTAGAACTAATACCTTGCTGAAAATCTTATAAAAAGAAGCTGAAAACCCATTAGGTCCTCGACATTTATTCATGGGGAGTGATTTAATAACATTAAGCACCTCCTCAACCGTAATTTCTTTTTCCAAGGTATCTCGGTCTATCCTCAAGATCCGGGGGAGATTATCTGTCTGCAAGTATATTAGCTGGGATTGTTCATCTGGGACCTTGGTTCGATACAACTGTGACTGTCCCCATTTGGCAAGCCTATCATTTGGACAGTTTGGCGATCTTCTTGCGCACTTGTCTCACCAATAGTGTGTCTGCCTTATTAGCCTTAACATAATAGGATTGGCGCATATACGGCAGAGATTTTTCCACCTTTTTGGTCAGGAACAAGTTAAGTTTAGCTTTCGCTACTCTACATGCTTTTAATATGACTGGTTCTGTATGTGTTTCCATTTTCCTCATTACGTGTTGTAGTTCTGTTTCCAAGGACATTTCCAACGCCATTCTCGGTCGGTGTTTATTTGCCGCTTCTGCTATTAGAATCCCACGGATTGAAGCCTTAAAAGCATCCCATACCATAAAAAAAGAGATATCCGAGTTCTATTCTGATCAAGAAATTCCTCTATTTTAGTCTCCGAATTCCCCCTTACCACTGTGTCCTGTACCAGCGCGGACGGGAATCGCCACCTCCATACCATTTAGATGATCCCCTTTATATCAATCTGTATAGTCAGTGGAGCGTGGTCAAAAATTGCAAGACAGTGACAGATCATAGAGCTAATTCTACCCAAGATAGGTTTAGAAACCCAAGCATAATCGATATGGGAAAACGAGCGATGCACATGCGAATAAAATGTATATCCTTTCGCATCCCCCCTCAGGGCCGGCCACACATCCACCAGAGTCAACTTGGCAGATCTTTTTTTTAGTACTTTAGAGGGTATTGAATGTATCAAGGAAGTAGCTTTACTTTGGTCTAGTGCGGGGTCCCAAGCAATGTTTCAGTCTCCTAGCACTATTATATCTCCCTCACTGAACTTTTCAACCCGGCTAATAACTGATTTTATAAAGGCCTCTTGGCCCGTATTAGCAGCAAATACTGATGCCACTGTTATTTTTTAGGGGCCAACCTTCAGTATAGCGAAAATATATCATCCCTCTTTATCGATATGCGTCTTCAACACAGTACAGTAAGAGCCAGCTTTCAATGCCAAAAGATCTCCCGCCACTTTAGTGTTAGTATTTGCCTGTAGCACCAGCGGGTACCGACAAAGCTGCAGTTTATGCTTATCTGATAAATTTATGTGCGTCTCTTGATACGCCACCAAGTCCGGTTGCTGACGCCCCATAAGAGCATCCAACTTTCGGGGGCGTGGCTTGGAAGCCATGTGAGAGGACGCGCTCTTGGGAGAGCTCCAGGAGATCCTACATTCATCCTGTGCAATAGTGCATTGGCACTAACTCCCGCAGGCCAGAAACGAGAGTACCTGTCCATGAATATGAGCTGCACAACTATGGAAGAGCTGAAACCTCCACAAGCCCGGCAACGGTAGATAAATGCCATCGGAGTTCCTGGAGTCGCGGACCGGACGGAGTGAAAATGGCGGCCACACCGGACAATGGAAGGGACACAAACGCGTTGAAAGGAACACCCTCGCGGTGATCGGCGGCGACGGGGGCGGTGCAGGCCGTGGAGATACAGATAAGCCTTTGGGAGAGCGTCAGCGCGTCTCTGTGGGCACCGATGACCTAACGCGGGCCTGGGAAACGGTCGGCGACGGTCGGCGGTCGGCACTAGGACCCGCCTGAGCTGACTGGCGCAACGGACTACGTGCTTTGGCCCTGACCTTTGGGGGACACTCGGATAGTGGCTGATCCTACGGCGGGGTCGCGTGCACGGGCCCACGGCTTACAGCGGCAGTGGAATGGCGAATAAGGCCGTCAGACAGAGAGCAAAACAGCCCACATTGGACGAGTTCACCAAGACACCGACGGGCCCAGAGAGTGCTCGGACCAAGGAGAAGCCACCCATGGCCGCGGCTAGCCCAAATCAGGACGTGCTAGCTGCTCTCGCTGAACTGAAAGCGGACTTGAAAAGCGCTTGGGAGTCCAAGCTTGAAATGGTGGTGGCGGACCTGAAAACAGCGCTCGACCTCAAAGTCGGAGAAGTTCGGGAGGAGGTGAACCTACTTCGACAGGATGTGAAGGCCCTATCGGAGCGCACAGAGAGTCTGGAAAAGGAGGGCAGCGCCAACACGGCAGATTGTGCCTCACACAAGGCCGACCTGCATATTTTGGAACAGAAAGTACGCAACTTGGAGAACAGGGCCGAAGAAGCGGAGGGGCGCGCCCGAAGGAACAATATCCATGTTGTGGGCATCCCGGAAGGATTGGAGGGTCATAATCCCACGGACTTCATTGAAAATATGTTGCTCCAAGAGATCACCGGGGGTGCGCTGTCGCAGGGTTTTGCGGTGGAGCGAGCACATAGAGCATTGGCTAGGAGGCCTCCACCGGGCGGTCCGCCCAGGCCGATGATAGCCAAAATCCTCAACTACCGTGACCGGGAAAGGATTTTAGAGCATTTTCGTAAAGGAGGAACCATCAAAAGGGGGGAGGCCACTATAACGGCCTACCCAGACTACACCATGATGGTGCAGAGGAGTCGGATGAACTTCGGGGCGGTCAAGAGAAGATTGAGAGAGGCAGGGAAGAAATATATGCTCCTCTACCCGGCCAAATTAAAGGTGATCCACAATAATAGATCCTTGTTTTTTGAGTCACCGGAGGAAGCCATGGGTTGGCTGGACATGCAGGGCAGCCCCCAGGAGTCGGAGGTCCGGGCGGATGAAGGTGGCAATGAGAGATAAGTGCTCTACGACGAGAGAGGGTGTTGCCGGAGACTATGGGACTTGACTATAGTTATTGCTATGGCCTGGGGAGGCCGGGCCTGGAACTGGATGTTAAATGCACTGTTTGCACTGTAATTGTTGTCGTACATGGGAGCCTTTCGGGGCTGGTCCATTCACCCCCGTTTAGTATTTCTTAGTTAAGTGGCCGCTAGGGCGACTTTACCCTACTGGGCTCTGTGTGTAACAGCCGGAACTAGATGTGGGGGGGCCTGAGTTCCCGGGATGGAGCTGGGCAACAGTTGGGGAGGGAGTTGGGGGGGAGGGGATGGGTAGGGGGAATGGGGGGGGTGGGGGCAGTTGGGGTGTATATAGTGTTGGGAGGTTTGAATGGGATCGCGAGCCCTGAGGGAAGATTTTGGATGAGACCTCTGGATAGCATGAACGAGCAGGGATGGTCGGGGGGGAGAGTGCAAGATATCAGTACATCATGGGGGAGCTAAAATTGTTAACATGGAACGTCAGGGGCCTCAATAGCTATCTTAAACGGAACAAAGTTATGTTGTACTTGAGGCGACAAAAGATAGACGTCGCATTACTGCAGGAGACGCATTTGACCCGAGACAAATTAGAGCTGGTGAAGAAAAAGTGGGGTGGAACGGTGGTAGGATCCGCGTACTCAGCTTATGCTAGAGGCGTGCTGATCTGGGTGGCGCCGCATGTCCCGTTTCAACTGCAGCAGGAACGTGTGGATACTGAGGGGCGTCTGGCTATGGTGAGAGGGGTAGTCGAGAACAGAGAGATGTGTGTAGTGAACACGTATGCCCCGAACCAGGGCACGGCAGAGTACTTCCGGACCATGAGTACCAACTTGAGTTGGTGTGTGGGGAGTGCGGTGTTCTGGGGAGGGGATTTCAACTGTGTGTTGGACCCGGGGATGGACAGATCCGACGATAAGGTGATTAGGCCCGCCCCGGCAGCCCGGGTGCTGCGGACGCTGCTGCGGGACTTTGAGCTCGATGACGTGTGGAGGACCAAGCACCCCAATGAGAGACAGTACTCACATTACTCGGCCCCGCAGCGGCTGCACACTAGGCTAGACTATATTTTTGCCACGTCGGACGTCTTGGGGGATGTGTCTAGTGCGGAATATAGAGCGAGGGTCCTCTCGGACCACTCGCCTATGGTGGTGGGATGGCAATATGGCCCCCCCAGAGCGCGGATCCCGACGTGGCGCCTGCGCGCAGAGGCGCTTAAAGACCAGGCTTTTAGGGAAGACATGCGGGAGGAAATAGTTAGCTATTTCGATACCAACACTGGCAGCGTTGACTCGGCGGGAACTCTGTGGGAGGCCTTTAAGGTTGTGGTACGAGGGGTGGCGATTGCTAAATCGAAAGGTTTGCAGAATGGGGCCCTGGTCGATTTACAGAAGGCGGAGAGAGAGCTGGAAAAGGTGCTGAAGAGCGAGCATATAGATAACGAACTGGCGCTTAAACTGCAGCAGCAGTGTACAGAACATTGGGGGAGGCTCTGTAATCTAAATTACAAGAAGTATATTGAAAGGCAACATGCGGGAGGAGATAAAACGGGTCGTCTTTTGGCATGGTTATATAAAAGAGAAACCCCGAGGCCCCCGATTAGGACAATAATCAGAGAGGATGGGGAGCAGATAAATACCCAGGAGGGTGTCAATGAGGAATTCGCAAATTACTATAAAGCATTGTATGGGGACCCGGGTGGCGGCGACCGGGAGGAAATGTTGGAGACCCTGCAAGATATCGGGCTGCCCAGGATAAGCACGGAGGAAAGAGAGGAACTAGATGCCCCAATAACACTAGGGGAGTTGGAGGCGGTCGTCCGGCAGCTACCCACTAGCAAGACCCCAGGAACGGACGGCCTGCCTAGTGAATTTTATAAAACTTTTGGAGCGGAAGTGCTCCCCCCGATGCTTGATATGCTTAATGAGGCGTTTGAGAAGGGGAGGTTGCCGGAATCGCTCAGGGAAGCGATTATTATACCGCTCCCTAAGCCTAATAAACCCGGGCATAGTTGTGGGTCGTACAGACCAATATCTATGCTGAATCAGGACAGCAAAATACTAACGGCTGTCCTGGCCAACAGACTGCGGAGGGTGATAGGCAAACTGGTACACCCGGACCAAACGGGATATGTCCCGGGGAGAAACATTGCCCAAAACCATAGACGACTCCACCGGGTGATTGAAGTGGGATTTAACAGTGATGGGGAAATGGCGATAGTGTCGTTGGACGCTGTTAAAGCCTTCGACTCGGTTAATTGGAAGTGGCTGCTGGCGGCCTTGAGAGAATACGGACTGGGACCAGGATATATTAGATGGGCGGAGCTGCTGTACAGCGCTCCGCTGGCTAGAGTTCGGACGGGCATGATTATATCCGAAAGATGGCAGCTTAGTAGAGGCACTAGACAGGGGTGTCCTTGGTCCCCGATGTTGTATATCTTGGCCCTGGAGCCTCTGGCACTGTACCTGCGGCAGCAGTATGATATCGCGGGCATTAAGGTGGGGGGAGAAAACCATCTGATATCCCTGTATGCGGATGACTTGTTATTGTACTTGAGTCATCCGGAGGAGAATTTACAATATATCCTGGACGTGATGGGGAGATATGCGAGGTTGTCGGGCATAGCGGTCAACCCCCAGAAATCGTACATTTTCCCGTTGGGCTGCTATAGGGGTGTTCCCACGGAGCGGCTGCCGGTGCTCCAGGTGCCCTGGGCAGTCAATACATTCCGTTACCTGGGAATAGATATCTACCACACGGTGGAGGAAGAATACAAGCGCAACACAGAGATGGCTGTTGAGAAGATACGCGCATGCATGAGCTTTTGGCAGAAGTTGCCCTTGGCGATGATGGGGCGTGGGGCGATGATCAAGATGGTAGTTCTGCCTAGGCTGCTACATTACTTTAGCAACATCCCATACATGATCCCTAAGGGTTTTTTCACTAAAATAAATGGGGTTTGCAGAGAGTTTCTGTGGCATGGTACTCGTAACAGAGTAGCGCTCTGGAAGTTACAGAACTTTCATGAAAAGGGGGGAGTCAAACTCCCAAACTTTGAGGCGTATTACATAGCGAGCCAACTACAGTTTGTGTCTAAATGGCTGTCCGACGAAGAGACCCCAGAACTCAGACTATTCGGGCAAGATTGTGCCCCATTTTTCTTAAAGGAGGTCATTTGGTTACCCGAGGCTGTCACGAGAGGGTACCCGGCGATGGTGAAGCTAGGGTGGAAGGTGTGGAGACGGGCATGTACAATGATGGGCGACCCACTTCCGTGTTCTCCGCAAATTCCACTGGTTGCCCTGGCGGGGGTGGATGGACAGCTGAGGGAGATTATTAGGACCTACTGGGAATCGGTGGGGTTGGTGACATTGGGCGATGTGTGGCTGGAAGGTGCTATTAAGAGGTTTGTGGAACTTAGCGAGGAGATTGGATTGCACGAAGGCCAATATGTTACATACCACAGATTGGGGAAGAAAATACGGGAACTGTGGCCTGAGAATATCATGGAAGACGAATCGGAGGTTACGATGGCGGGGATATATGATACAACGGAAGGGGGACATGAAATTTCTAGGCTGTATGAGATGGTGATGTCGAAAGTTGGGAAAGAACTGGCATGCCTACGATTGGAATGGGAGAGTGAGGTGGGGATCGAAATGGGAGATGGGATGTGGGAACGGGCTTTGGGGTACCACAGGAAAGTGTCTCGAAATGCCAGACTGCAGCAAATACAACTGTACGTCACGCACAGAGCGTACATGACCCCTCTGAGGATATCCAAATTTCGGAATGCAGGCAGACAGGCGTGCCCCAAATGCGACGAAGAAAATGCGGACATGACGCATATGTTTTGGGCGTGCCCAGTGATTGAGGGGTTCTGGAGGGAGGCGGCGCGCAAGCTGAGAGAGAGAGGGGTCACGTTTGCCATAGACACCGCCTGGGCATGCCTTCTGGGTGGGTTTCCCAGACCTCGGCAGCAGAAACATGTAAGCAAACTGAAAGACTTAGCGTATGTGCTGGCCAAACGACGAATAGCCATGGGCTGGAAAAAATGTAGCAAGCCACGGGTTGAGGTGTGGTGGAATGACCTACAGAAATGGGCGGAGGCTGAGACAGCGGTGTGGCAAGAGGCGAGTTGTATGTCTTGGGAGGAGGAACTGGGCTCTTTGATGGCATGGAAGACATTGATATCCTGCATATTCGGGACAGGGATGTTGGGAGATCCAGATGATGACGATGCTCGCTCATGTGCAACAGAAGCGGAACAAGACATGGAAAATGGCTCGCGAGGGGGGAGGGATCAGGGGAGTAGTGCGCACTAATGGTTAAATGTTTATTGAAATATTGTTTATTGCACTGCTGTGTGGGTTGTATCGTTGTTTGTGTTGAAAAATCAATAAAAATAAAATTAAAAAAAAAAAAAAAAAGAGCATCCAACTTTCTGCGCTTTGCTGGCGTATTCAAACCTCTAATGTTCAATGTTAAGCATTTAAACTGTCCCATTAGATTGCTGGGTTGTTAATATCTCAACATCCTCAAGCTTCAACCAATTTTTATAAGTTAACCAAAAGTACCAGGCGGGTCTTCCCCTTGTCCTCTTCCCATCCACCTTGCCCCCACTCTTTTACACCCTCCCTAACCCCAACTTGTACAAACCAAACCCCAACCATAGTCTCCTGGTGTGAGCCAGAGTTCCTAACAAAACCTGGGGTAATCGGCCCCAGCCATGAACCCACTAAACCCCCTGGACAACGTGCGGGGTATCCTAGTCCCCCCATCTGCTACCTTAACAGATAGATTCCAACAAAGTTCCACAGAATCTCTGCCTCCATTTCAGATACGATTTAAGTCTGCCTCAGAACATCCATTATTTCCCACAATTACCAATGTTTATGCCATAATCGGTCGCTTGGGAGTCGGGCCTCTCAAGCGGGCTTTCCATTCCTCCTTTTGCTGTTGCATCTGCTTTTTCCCTTGGCACGACACCACCGTCCGTTCCCACGTTTTAGAGTTCTGAGATAAGCGATCGATGCTGGAGGCTGTTTTGCCTTCACATTCATCCACTTCAACTTGAGGCGAAGCCAATCCAGCTTCTTCGGACGTGATCCTACGTTGCGTGCCATCGATTGAAAAAATAATTCCGAAAGGAAAAGTCCATCTGTATTTGATTCCTCGGTCTCGTAGTGCTCTGTCAACTGGTTGCATCTTTCGCCTTTTCTGGAGCGTGATCTGGGAGAGATCTTGATAAAGCTGGATTTCCTTCCTGTTATAAGTAATCGTACTTTGTTCATGTGCCGTTCTTAGTATCTGTTCCTTTTGTTGATAGCAAGTACAGGCAGCCAAAACATCCCGTGGGCGGGCACCAGGATCACTCCTTTTTGGACCGGTCTGATGTATTTGGTCTCTAAGGGATTGGAGGATTCTCCTCACCTGGGAGCAAATCGGCGAAGATCTGGGTCACCTCTTCTCTTAGCTAAGAGTCCAAAACCGTTTCCGGTAGAGATGCGACCTATTTTCCAGATCTTATATTGAAGTTCAAGATTTTGCGTCACCCTAGCAAGGTCCTAAAAATGCAATTTCCATCTGTTTACTGTCCTGTGACAGAACCTGAATTGCCTGTTCATTCGCCTCAACCCGCTCCCCTAAATTGGCGATGTCCTTGCTGAAATCTGAGAGTGATTGTTTTATTTCTGACGTGAATTATGTAAATTGTGCCTGAAAGGAAGCTGAAAATGTTTCTTGAAAGGCTCGGAAGCTGGCAGCAAAGTCCTCTTTAGCAGCCGCCATTGCCGTTTCCTGAGAATCTGTATTTTGGGAGTGAGCAGATTGCTTCTCAGCAGCTATAGAAGAGCTGTCCAAAACCGTTGCACCCAAGTTCTTCGAAGGGAGAGATTGAATAGTCTTTTTCTTTCCCCTCGGCATAGGACAAAGTGAATCAGGAAAATTAGTGTTCAAAGGCCAAAATTACCAATGCGTCCATGTAAACAGAAAAACCAGTGTGCACTGCAGGTGATTTAAGAGACTCCTTCGTATCGCAGATGACTTGACCATTTATTTAAGCCAAAGGGGTGTACTAACATATGTCACTGGCCTCATCTTGCTGTCTGAAGTATTAGATTTTCCAAATGTGTGTCCAAGTAGCCTCAATCCTTCATCTGAACCCCTTCGTTGGGATATCTGTCCATGCCCTCCTTGGTTAATACCACACGCTCCAGACCAGCTCCATGGGAGTGTTGCCACTGACCTCTAGCACTGTTGTGTATTGCCACGTGCACTGCCCCCCACCCTCCAGGGCCACAAAACAGTGCTTCCCTATATGACCATAGGTATTTGTATCATGTTGAGTTGCTTTGTAGCCGGTAGCCAATCTTTGTATGTAGGTCACCGCAGGCTAGACTGTGCACCTAGAACTCCACATCAGCTGAAACCAGATTATATCCCTTGCTTTAAGTCTCGGGAGGATAGCTCAGGGGCAACATGCTTACCTTGGAAGCAACACGGAGCACCACAGGTTCGATCCCCTGCTTTGCCCTTAGAAACCTCTGTGTTTTAAGCGTGTTATAAATAACCTATCATATCATAAGTGTGCAGGGCCTTGACTTAACTTCTTCCATTGAATATTGCCCACTTCACAATATAGAGCCACAATCTTACCAGAGTTTGCTTTTGTCACTCGTGATTACTGACATTGACTGTTTCATTCCATCCGACCGAGTTCACACTTGTTGACAGTCCATTCAAGCTAAAGTATCAGCGCCTTCACCCCCTGCCAGTGTTGCCTGTCAACTCAGTGGTGTATCACTTCTCTCATAATCCCCACGTGTTCTTCAGATCCAGGCTGAAACCATCAGCACCATTCACCAATCGTAAAGTTTTCTCACCGTCCCGCTGGCGTATTTCTTACTGCTGCCACTGCTTTAAGAGTACATTCAGCCCCATCTATATTCTGGAGTTCAGGAAGGGGGTCTGCATGCTTCCTATTGTAAATTTCTGCGCCACACAAGTAAACACTAACCCGATGCGTTCTGCATAAACAATCAAATGCGTTCTGAGCCTCCAACCCTGTGTAGCTGTCATCGCTGTGCCGCTCATGTGGGTAGGATGCTTCAAATCCCACCAGTGCTCTCACCAACCGGGGGAAGCGCGGAGTCGCGTGCTGAGTGTGTTTCCTGCCATGCCCAATATGAGCGACCCGCGCTATACTCAGCAAGGTTTCTTTTACATTCTTCCCTCGACCTGGCTTCAAAGTCAGCTCTTCTAACGTCCTGCCAAAAGAGGCTCAGTATTTAGCTTCGGTCTTACAGCTTATTCTGGGATTTTCACCAGAGTTGACTTAACACATATCGCTCCCATTAGCTTCTGGAGGAGGAGAGAGAGAGGCACAAACACGTCCTCAAACTGCGTCGGCCATCTTGGAATCCAGGGAATGTACTTTTGAGCATATATTGATAGATTCGATTTTTTTTCCAATACATTTGATTTTCTGAATGCAAAGTGCGTGGGCCGGAAACCACCATCTTGTAATAATCTTATTCATTGATCAGTCGCCCTAAGTTCAATTGCTGTGGTGGCAATAAATCATATCAATGCTGTTTTTAATAAAGTATGTTCATTTCAATAAAAAAATATGTCTTTAATGGAATTAATTATTTCAAGTTAGTGTTTTTCATTTACATTTTTTTGTTTTACTAATGCCTTTTACATTTTTCTCACATGTTCCCAAACAACATACAAGGCACAGCCCCTAAAGTCACAATACCAAATACTCAGTATTGCATTTTAAGCTGTATTGCTTTTCTTTTTCTTATTATTCCTTAACATGTTACTTCTTTGTTTCAAGTACTCTACATTTCATTAGATTCTATTTAGAAATACACAACTCTTTTATTAAATGTCAACAATCCTTAAACTTTCACAGTAATAGGAAATAAATGCAATGAAGTAATATGATGACAAGTGAATGAAAGGGTTTGTCCACGTCGCCAACACCAAGTCTATTAATAAAAATGGAATGCTACACCAGCAAGATCAACAAATGTTATTGGGAGAGTATTTAGCAGACTCTTTCATAATCTACTCACACATTTCTCCCTTATCAGTGCACTCTTATCAGTTTGTAACCGCCTTTTAATTTGTGTTGTGTTTTGGGACAGCAGATCCACCTGTCATGATCCCTGCTTCCAAGGGGTCAGGACTTGCCCCACGACCTTGGAAGCAGGCCCATAACTCTGATCCCAGGAACCAGCCAGTCCCGATTGGGACCTTTTGGACCTTGTCCTGGCGTCAGTGGCGCCAGGCTCATGATGGTGACCGGTCCCGGCACTGGAAGCGCCGGGCTCATATCTCATATTAGGTAAGAGTGCTTGGTGGACCTACCTGTAGCAGACCATGCTGCTTACTTACCAGCTAACTGGTCTCCTGATCCTTCTCTGCCTGGGACTACTTTTCTGTCTGGGTGGAGCAGGAGCCACTCCCTGGAAGAAGAACACAGGAACTCTTCTAGAAATCTGGAACTCTTTTCTTACCTGGGTGGGGCCGTGGAAGAAGACGCCTAAGCACTACAGAAGGCTATTTAAACCACACCCGATTGGTTTCACGTGCTTCGCGTTATTCTGCATCTGCAGCAGGACGCTCACCGTGTCAGCTCCAGGAAACCTCCAGCTCCAGATCCTGTGAATACTAAATAACCTGCTGGAATCCAACCTTCAGTCTTCTTCAGTATTCTGCAGCTCCTGCAAGACAAGGGCACAGGTTAGGCTAAAGCAAGGGCAGCGAATCTACTTACCTAATCCAGCGGCAGCATCCGAAGCGCCTTTTTCTGCCTTTCTCTTTCGGCATCCGACATCTGCAAAGAGAAAGAACTTCGGTCAGGAATATTTAACTACAGAGCCTGCTTACCTGTGTTACGCCCATACCAACTCAGCTCGTGCTGCATTTCGGCACCTGCAAAGACAAAAGAGACATTACGGTGCATTCTACAGCGCTAGAATAGTCTTTCTACTTACGTGCCATTAGAAGGATAATCTTCATCGCCACAGCATCTAAAAAGGGAAAAGACATAGACTTTAAAGACTTAAGACTTTTGAACGAGAAGAGAACAATCTAAAAGGAACTTTAGTACTTACAAGCCACGCTCGTGCATTAACTGCGTCTTCGCTCTCAGCAAATCCTCTGCTATCAAGAGGCAGAGCTCGCATCCAGTGAAGCAACTGGACCCAGCGCCCCTGCACAAGACGCAGGATGGAGAGCCCGGCAATTACCTATATAAGGTAAGCGCAATAACAATCCAGTTCCACGGGGAAAGAAAGGGCGAGAGGGGCAAGGAACTTTCCCAACCTTCCAAACACTAATACCTTGGTTTACCCTTGCAGACATCTCACTCTTCAGCTTAAACTGTCGGTAGGAAGGGGGCCCAGTCCGGGAGCAAAACGAACCCTGCGCCTAACACTGAAGACGGTATCCTCGCCAGATCAAGACCTGCGCCTCCGGGGGAACCAGGTGAGCGTTACAGAACGTGAAGCCTTACCACATAATTCCCGCCCAGGCGCAATGGAAACCTCAGACACAGACCAGTTGGCCCAATTACTCGGGGAGTTGAGGGCGGAAGTACACGCTGCACGTCAGGAAACAAATGCCCTAAGGAGGGAGTTAGTGGTCTCCAAAGAGCGAACAGACAATTTGGCTAGACAATTGCTGCAAGCCCAAGCTGGACAAACTCCTCTTCCAACCCCAAGTGGGGGCCACGCTCCTCCAGCTTCCTCGAATCCGGTGCAAATCAATCTACCAGGACATATACCTTTGGCTCCGCCCGAACGCTTTTCAGGTGATCCGAAAAGGTTTGCTGTGTTCTTCAATCAATGTCGCTTGCACTTTTTATGCAGACCCGCCGCTTTTCCAACGGACCAGGCTAAAGTGGCCTTCGTGCTCTCTTATCCCAGTGGCAGTGCCGCAGATTGGTCTGTTCCTTTAGTGTCTCAAGATGACCCCATTCTCCATAACTTCCAGGACTTCCAAGCCAGTATGGAGAAACTGTTCGCAAGGCACTATCAGGGACAGGCCTTGGACAATGAACTTCTTTCACTACGACAGGGCAATCAAGATCTTCTGACTTATATTGCATCATTTAACAGACTAGTGGTGGAAACCGGATGGCCGGAGGATAAGAGGATCACACTGTTTTACAGAGGTCTGCGTGGGGAATTAAAAGACGTTCTGGCTCAAGTGGTAAATCCTCCACAAGACTGTTCCGAATATATCGATCTGGTAGTGCAATTGGATCATCGTCTACAGAATCGGAAATCCGAACGATCCAGATTTGAAACCCGACCTTTTTCAAGGCCACAAAGTTCTACGAAAGGAACTGATTCTGTGGAACCCATGCAAATAGGGGGTGTAAAAGGACCTTTAACCCAAAAGGAGAGAGAAATGAGGAGACAACTGCAATTATGCCTCTATTGCGGAAACTCAGGGCACTTTCTTCGAGATTGTCCAGTGAAGCCCAAGAAGAAGATAGTAGGGGCGTCTGATAAAGGTACCGAGAATTCTGAGCCGGGAAACGACCTCGCCCGGCAAGTGTAGAGGTCCGCTTGCCGAGCGTTAAAACCAGTTCTTTGACCTCGCATTTCATCATGCCCATGGTCCTCGTGAGTCCTGAACAACCTAATCGTATGCATGCCATTAAAGCATACATTGATAGTGGCGCAATCGGGAATTACTTGGACTGTGAACTGGCCGCCAGGATGAATCTATCTCTTTGTCCAAAGACGGTGAAAGACGTCATTACCACCGTGGATGGGACGGAAATAGCTTCCGGACCCGTAACTCACCACCATGGAAGTAACGTTAGTAAGCCAAGATGGGCATCAAGAGAAGATTGTGTTTGATGTGATCAAGGCCCCGCAGTTTCAAGTCATCTTGGGAGTTCCTTGGTTGGAGAAACACAATCCTCAAATTGATTGGCGAGCAAAGACAATCCGGTTTCCAGAATGCGCTTCTACCTGCTACCCTCAGCCCTCCACCAAACTAGCTGCAACTGTTTCTGAGAGTCCACAACTGCCTCCTGAATACCAGGAATTCCAAGATGTCTTTCGGAAAGACCAAGCTAATTCTTTGCCTCCCCACAGATCATACGACTGTCAGATAGACCTGATTCCCGGATCCACTCCTCCGTGCAGTCGGATTTATGCCCTTACTGAACCTGAAAATCGCCACCTAAGGCAATATTTGGACCAGTACCTGGCTAATGGATTCATCCGTCCTTCGAAGTCCCCGGCCTCCTCAGCTCTGTTCTTCGTACCAAAAAAGGAGGGAGACTTAAGAACGTGTATAGACTACCGTGCCCTGAACCAGATTACAATTAAGAACAGGTATCCATTGCCATTGATCCCAGAACTACTTGACCAAGTCAAAAACGCCTGCATATATACTAAGTTGGACCTCAGAGGAGCCTACCATTTGGTGCGAATAAAGGAGGGCGATGAATGGAAGACGGCCTTTCGTACCAAGTATGGTCTGTTCGAGTATCAAGTGATGCCTTTCGGGTTGTGTAACGCACCGGCCGCATTCCAGTTCTTTATGAATGACGTGCTCCGTGAACTCATTGATGTGTGTGTAGTTGTATATATTGACGACATTCTGGTTTATTCGTCCTCTGAGGCAGAACACCAAAAACACGTCACCGCAGTACTGGAGAGGCTCCGCAAACACAAACTTTTTGCAAAATTAGAGAAATGCGTCTTTCATGTCACTGAGGTCGAATTCTTGGGATTTATTTTGTCACCTAACGGAGTTCACATGGACTCGAGGAAAGTAGACGCAATCATCAAGTGGCCCTCACCAACATCTGTAAAAGGGGTTCAAAGTATGTTGGGCTTCGCCAACTTCTATCGTAGGTTTATTCCAGACTTCTCTCGGGTAGTCCAACCCATTACAGCTCTCCTCAGAAAAAACAAACGTTTTGAATGGTCTACCGAGGCAGAACAAGCCTTCCAGGAGCTAAAGACTAAATTTACCTCCGCCCCGATTTTAAAACATCCCCGCCCGGAACTACCTTACATCGTCGAGACCGATGCCTCCAGCCTTGCTATGGGAGCAGTGCTTTCACAAAGAGATCCAGAAACCAACCAGTTGCACCCCGTGGCGTTTTGGTCTCGCAAATTATCAGCCCCAGAAATCAATTACACCATTACCGATAAGGAACTGTTGGCTATTAAGTCCGCCTTTAAGGCCTGGCGGCATTATCTCCTAGGAGCCCGGCACACAGTCACTGTCATTACTGACCATCGTAATCTACAGTATCTTAAATCAGCCAAAGCTCAATCCTCCAGACAACTTCGCTGGGCATTATTTTTTGCCGAATTTGATTTTATAATCACCTACCGACCAGGCAAGAAGAATGGTAAAGCGGATGCCCTCTCTCAAATTGGAGTAGATGACCACATGGTTAACCCTGAGCTCGTACCTATTATTCCTGAACAAAGAATCCTGGGTCTGATCGGCATGCAATCCATTGAAGAAATTGAAGCCCAGGTGAAACAACTTGTAACTCCAACAGACATACAAAAATGGCAGCTTCAGGGGGAAGACTTCACAGTAAAGAACGACTTATTATACTTCAAGGAACGACTTTATCTACCCTGTACCAGCTTACAAAATCAAGTCATCTCTTGTTATCACGACTCCTTAATGGAAGGACACCCCGGTATGGCCAAGACCTCGGAAAAGGTCAAGCATCACTTTTGGTGGCCATCTTGGAGAAAAGACATCAGAAACTTTGTCATGTCCTGTGGAGTGTGCGCCCAGAACAAGAGTCCTAAGGAAAAACCAGCAGGCCTCTTACAACCAATTGGAATCCCACCTCATCCCTGGCATACCCTTTCCATGGACTTTATCACCGACTTACCTCCCTGCTCCGGATACAATACAATCCTGGTAATCGTAGACTTATTTTCAAAAATGGCACATTTCATCCCACAAAAGGGGCTACCGTCGGCAGCAATCCTGGCTCGAGAATTTCTTGAAAATATCGTTCGGTTGCATGGCTTTCCTTCCGTTTTAATCTCAGACAGAGGAAGCCAATTCATCTCCCACTTCTGGCGGAGTTGCTGTCGGTTGGCTCAAATTGATGTGAGGCTTTCTACCAGCCACCACCCACAAACCGATGGTCAGACCGAAAGGACCAATCAGACTTTGGAACAGTACCTACGCTGCATGCTGCAACAGACAGGAGGAACTTGGAAGGACATCCTTTGGATGCCAAGTACGCTTATAATAACTCAGTCCACTCTGGAACCGGAAAGACCCCGTTTTTTCTTTTGTATGGTAATCATCCTCGAACCTCTAACCTGGATCCACCTCAGGATCTTGGAACACCGGCAGTTGACCACCTACATTCAACCATCACCCAAGCCTTCAAGGAAGCTACTACCCACCTTCAAAGGGCCAAGGAAAAATACAAGAAAGGAGCAGATCGACATTGAAAGGAAGCCCCTCAATACCAAATAGGAGATCAAGTCTGGTTATCCACCAAATATTTACCCCTAAAGGGACCACGCACCTTTAACCCAAGATACCTAGGACCCTACTCTGTCACTGCCATAATAAATCCAGTAGCGGTCAAGTTGGATTTACCCCTTCGCATGAAAATGCACCCAGTCTTCCATGTTTCACTACTAAAACCTGTTCAACCAGAAACCCGACTGACTAAATCTCCTGAACCTATCCTAGTCGACGGAGAACTTGAGTTTGAAATCAAAAATATCCTGGATTCCAAGATCTCCAAATCAAAACTACACTACCTGATTGACTGGAAAGGCTACGGCCCCCAAGAAAGATCTTGGGAACCTGCAGAACATGTACATGCACCCCGACTAATCAAGAAATTTCATCGGACATTTCCTAACAAACCAAGACCTCCGGAGAAGTCAACTTTGGGAGGGGCCTTGAGGGGGGGTGCTGTCATGATCCCTGCTTCCAAGGGGTCAGGACTTGCCCCACGACCTTGGAAGCAGGCCCATAACTCTGATCCCAGGAACCAGCCAGTCCCGATTGGGACCTTTTGGACCTTGTTCTGGCGTCAGTGGCGCCAGGCTCATGATGGTGACCGGTCCCGGCACTGGAAGCGCCGGGCTCATATCTCATATTAGGTAAGAGTGCTTGGTGGACCTACCTGTAGCAGACCATGCTGCTTACTTACCAGCTAACTGGTCTCCTGATCCTTCTCTGCCTGGGACTACTTTTCTGTCTGGGTGGAGCAGGAGCCACTCCCTGGAAGAAGAACACAGGAACTCTTCTAGAAATCTGGAACTCTTTTCTTACCTGGGTGGGGCCGTGGAAGAAGACGGCTAAGCACTACAGAAGGCTATTTAAACCACACCTGATTGGTTTCACGTGCTTCGCGTTATTCTGCATCTGCAGCAGGACGCTCACCGTGTCAGCTCCAGGAAACCTCCAGCTCCAGATCCTGTGAATACTAAATAACCTGCTGGAATCCAACCTTCAGTCTTCTTCAGTATTCTGCAGCTCCTGCAAGACAAGGGCACAGGTTAGGCTAAAGCAAGGGCAGCGAATCTACTTACCTAATCCAGCGGCAGCATCCGAAGCGCCTTTTTCTGCCTTTCTCTTTCGGCATCCGACATCTGCAAAGAGAAAGAACTTCGGTCAGGAATATTTAACTACAGAGCCTGCTTACCTGTGTTACGCCCATACCAACTCAGCTCGCGCTGCATTTCGGCACCTGCAAAGACAAAAGAGACATTACGGTGCATTCTACAGCGCTAGAATAGTCTTTCTACTTACGTGCCATTAGAAGGATAATCCTCATCGCCACAGCATCTAAAAAGGGAAAAGACATAGACTTTAAAGACTTAAGACTTTTGAACGAGAAGAGAACAATCTAAAAGGAACTTTAGTACTTACAAGGCACGCTCGTGCATTAACGGCGTCTTCGCTCTCAGCAAATCCTCTGCTATCAAGAGGCAGAGCTCGCATCCAGTGAAGCAACTGGACCCAGCGCCCCTGCACAAGACGCAGGATGGAGAGCCCGGCAATTACCTATATAAGGTAAGCGCAATAACAATCCAGTTCCACGGGGAAAGAAAGGGCGAGAGGGGCAAGGAACTTTCCCAACCTTCCAAACACTAATACCTTGGTTTACCCTTGCAGACATCTCACTCTTCAGCTTAAACTGTCGGTAGGATGGGGCCCAGTCCGGGAGCAAAACGAACCCTGCGCCTAACACTGAAGACGGTATCCTCGCCAGATCAAGACCTGCGCCTCCGGGGGAACCAGGTGAGCGTTACACCACCAGACTGTAAGTGAATGTACAACACAAAGGGCCTCATTGCACGGAACGCAGTAAAATACTGACCATACCGGCATGGCGCTATTAACGTGTCCGCCTTGGCAAGAGGCCGCTAATTGCATGCCATTACGAGTACGCGGACACGAGCACAGCGCCATGCCACTAAAGACCCCAAAAAGACCCTTAGCGTCACCGACGAAAGTGCTGATCGCACTTCCGACATCCAGCAAGACACAAATAGCGGTCACCGCTATTAGTGGTCACCGTAAAATTGCGGAAACGGAAATAGCGTCATCGCACAGGAACGGGAAAGAGCACGGCGGCCATCTTTAAAAACACAATCCATTGCCATCCTCTGCCCCCAGGACCTGTTTCCACACCAGTGCCATACCAAAGCATCAAGGATCCCCTCACAATGCCCAAGGCAATCAAGAAAACAGCAGATCGCCAGCGCAAGGAGAAATTCACAAATGATCATGCTGACAGAGAACCTTGCTGCAAACGCGGATGTTGCATTCGCGATTGACATGCGGCGTGAGACCCTGATTGAAAAAAAGGCCATCTGGGCAGAGGTGGCCCAGAAAGTCAGTGCAGTGGGCACCACCACCCGCACGTTAAAGGCTGCAGGAAGCGGTGGGACGATCTCTGTCTCCGGGTCCGCAGCATACTGTCTGCAAATCGTAAGCTGGCCATTGTTGTGGCCCTTGTCTTGGGGCCCAAATGACCAGATAGTACGCGGAGGCACAGAACACGTCTTACTCTCTTTATTCCTCTTACAAAAAAAACCCCGTTCCCCGTCCCTCCCCTTCCCTTTCCCGTCCCGCCCCCCTCCCTTCCTTTTACTTTCACTTTGTCTTAAAGGGCCCGTGCCCTCTCCCCCGTAAAACCCCCCCTTAATTATCGATTGAGTCCATGGTCTACATTTCTTCGATGAGCCGGGTGGGCCTTCTGGCTGATCTTTGGGGCCGCCCGGGTGGCTCGTTTCTTTCAAGGCTTATGTTAGCTGGTTCCGGTGCTTCGGGTGGGTCTGGGGGCGTCTCGGGATCTTCGGGGTCCTCTTCTTCTAAGGGCGGACCCTCGGTCAGATTTTCCTGGAGCATTCGCCTGAAGAATGATGCGTTTCGGGTTATCTCGCCCTGATCCCCTATCGCAGTGACCATGGGTCCCTTCACGTTGGTCACTATCATCGGTTCTGGGTGGTGTATCGAGTCCATTTTCCGGCGTAGGGCTTGCCGGACCAGCACTGTTTCTCCGATCGGGAATATCGGTTCTTTCGCTTTCCGTTTCCTGTCAGCCCATTCTTTGGCCTTTTGTCTTTTCTCTGCCTCTCGCCGTCTTATCTCGTCATCTTCGGCTGGTGTGTAGTCTTCGAGTTGGGGAAGTCGGGATTGCGGCTTGTACTTGATCATGAGTTCAGCTGGTGGCCTCATGTGGTGTGTGCCGGTAACTCCGTAACATCTGTGAGATGGCTTGCGGCATCGAGGCTTGATCTGTCGCCGCTTTCTGGCGTGTGCGTTTGATATTTGCCATAAAGCGTTCCACCATCCCGTTAGCCTGGGGCCAGAGCGGGGTGATCTTCTGGTGGTGGAACCCAAGGTGTGCTGCGAACTTCTTAAACTCTAGACCTTGGAACGGAGACCCATTGTCTGTTTTTACTGTGTTGGGGATGCCCCACTCACTGAATAGCTCATCTATTATGCCCACTACATGATGGAAAGCTGTGGATTGCACATGTTTCACGAGTGGGAAGCGTGAGTACTCATCTATGGCCACTAGGAGGTATCCTCCTTCTTCCAGTGGTCCATAGAAGTCGAGTGCTACTCTTTGCCACGGTCCGTCTGGGAGCGGGACTATTTGCAGTGGGCAGGGTGGTGATCCGGCTGCGTTTATCTGGCATGAGACGCAATGCTTTAGGGTGTCCTCCACGATGGTGTCCATGTGGGGGAACCACACTTGGTTTCGCAGTATCTTTTTCGTGTTGGCCACGCCTCTATGGCCTTCGTGTGCGATCATGACCAGTGACTTCCTTAGGCTCTTGGGAGCTACCAGGCGGTTCCCTCTGAGTAGCGTGCCTTGTCTTGTTGTGGCCAGCTCGTTGTGTATTCGTTCTAGCCTGGCTAGGTCTCTTCTGTCCACTTCCCCCCCCACTCCCAGCTCAAAGTGTCCGTTGGCAGCCAGTCGCCATTTGTTCGTGTCGGTGAGGTGTACTGCTGCTCTGATGGTGGGGGCCGCCCTGCTCTTTTCCGCAAACAGGTGTGCAGTTATGGCTGGGGGGAGGGCGTTTAGAGACAGATAAGCAATGTATTCATCAGCTTCTCTCTGCATGGTGGTATCTGCTGCACCGTCTGGATGGCGAGACAGGTAGTCCGCTGGGTTTGCGTCTCCGCCTGGCTTGTGGATAATTTTATAGTCATATTCTTGGAGGCGGATGCCCCATCGCTCAATGCGTGGGGGCATTTTGATTTTAGGGTTTCCAAAGAGGGCCAGTAGGGCTTGGTGATCCGTTACCAGAGTGAATGTGTGTCCAATGACGAAATGGTGGAATTTCTCGCATGCCCACACTGCTGCCAGGCTTTCACGTTCCGCTTGCGAGTATGCTTGTTCGGTTGCATTCAACGCCCGACTGGCGTACGCAACGATGTGGGACTTGGCGCTGTCCCGTGGGTCCGTTTGAGCCAGTATGGCCCCAAGCCCCACTGAAATATGTTGGCATATGTGGGTTGCAACGGGAACATGTCCATCAGGTGGGTGTATGTCAGGTGGCTCATGACGTTGACGGTGGCGCCAGTGTCTATTAGGAATGAGGTATCGGCTCCTCCCAGATGGACTGTCACTCTGGGTGCTGTGCTGTCATCCGAGGCTTCGGAGATGAGCCGGACGTACTCTCTGCTGTACCGGTCGTATTCTGCGTATTGTTCCTGTTCTGGTGATTGGTTCACAAGGTGTGGGTTTTCATACTGGTCTCTCGTGCTGGTCTCTCTTTCATATGGGTCTCTCGCGCTGTTCTCTCTGTACAGTACTTCCTCGGGGTAGGCCTGCATTTGATATACTTGTTCTTGGCTGGGGTAGTTGTAGTCGGTTGCTGCTACTTGTAGGTTCTCCACTGCTCTGATAAACCCCGAGTTGGTCGTGGGCCTGGGGTTGTTGTTCCTGGTGCTTTCTCGTTCTGGATGAGGCCGAGAGTTGAAGGGTCTTGGGGGCTCAAACCGTCTCGTCTGTGCCTGTTGACTCGGGGGCCGGTATGCGGGTAAGAGTGGTGTTTTCTCCCGGCACATGCTCTGGAAATGGTTCTCCTGACCACACCTCATGCACATTTGCCCTATTGCGGGGCACTGCCCTTTGTGTGGGAATTCAAATCCGCAGCGGTAGCATTGTCTTTCTGGGGTTGTACGTCTCACCATGTTCCACTGGTCTTGCTTATACGCTGCACTAGGTTGGCGACCTTGCAGGCTGGATGTAATGGTCGCTATCGTCTCATTTTTCTTTGGGTTCTCCATGTGTGCAGCCTGGGCGTCGACCCTCTCATATACCCTGGCTAGCTCTGCTATCTCCTTCAGGGGCAGCGGCTTTTTTAGCAGGTGTTCGGGAAATATCGAGGACAGGCAGCCCTCAATGACCCTCAGGCGAATAGCTTCTTCATCGTTAAAGTTTGCAAAATCACAGTAGGCAATTTTCCGCTGGAGGCGCAGTATGAATTGACCAATTGTTTCCTGCGGCATTTGGGTGCACTGATTAAAGATATATCGTTCATAGTCCCTGTTGGGGACTATTACCAGGCAGCCATTGATGGCCTTGATGATCTTCGGGTACGTTGCCCTCTCGGCCATCGGGATGGTTTTGATAATACTCTTTATATCCTTCCCCACCAGGTTTATAAAGATGTCCAGTTTGTTTGGTGCATCCTGGTTTCCGACCGCTCTCATAAATTCTTCAAACTCTTCCATCCATTCTTGCCACCTCTGGCCTTGGTTCTCCTGGGGCTCCAGCGGGAAAGGGTTTGGACGGCGTAGAAATGACACAGGGTTTGTGGGGTGATACCTGGAACAGCAGGTGCTGCGTTGTCTGCCGCAGCGGCTCCTTGTTGGGACATGGTGCGGTGGTCGTGTGTTGAGGTAGTGTGATATCTTCTCCTTTATTTCCCACGTGCAGCCGTGCACGGTGGCCGGGATGTGAGTCTACTGTGGGAGGCGTGCTTGTTGCCCCCCTGCTTTTTTTTTTTCTTTTATATTTTTGGTCCTCGCTTTCACGTGGGCGGGACAGTGTTTATTTTTGTGGGTATTATTAAATATTGTCCTCCACGTGGCCCTTCTGTGCAGTCCTGCTTATTGGAGAGGTTGGGCCTCCTTCCCGCGTACCGTCTGTCGGACGTGGTGCTTCCTGGGGGCCCTCCTCGCGTGAGCTGGTCCGATGCTGGATCTTCACTGGATATCCCGCCTTTCGTGCGCGGCGGTGTCCTCAGGGCCTCCTTCCCCTTTCCGGATGGTGGGCGACACTCTCTCTACTCCCGGTGGGACGCTGCCGCTCGCCGCGCTGGATCTCTCCGTATCTGTCAGTTACGCTGCTCATGGACCCCGGCCCTCCTCACCGACGTGAGCAGCCGTCCGCTTCCTTTCTTAGTTGCCCGTCGATGGCTCCCTCTCCGCAGCCCTTTTTAGGTCGCGAGGCCTCCTCCACCTTTCGTGTTGCCGCCGAAAGCGGCGTCGCAATCCTCCGCGGCAGCTCCGCGGCTTCTGTGGCTTGCGTGAGCACTCTCCGCTCGTCGCCAGTTGTTGTGGCCCTTGTCTTGGGGCCCAAATGACCAGATAGTACGCAGAGGCACAGAACACGTCTTACTCTCTTTATTCCTCTTACAAAAAAAGCCCCATTCCCCGTCCCTTTCCCGTCCCGCCCCCCTCCCTTCCTTTTACTTTCACTTTGTCTTAAAGGGCCCGTGCCCTCTCCCCCGTAACAGCCATGGCCACAGGAGGTGGCGCTGATTCCCCCATCAAACTCAAGGAGTGGGAGGAGACCTGCGCCAGCACGATTGGCGTAGAATCCATAGAGGGAGTCGGGGACATGGAGGTGGTGCGCCCACAACATCAGATGGAGGTGAGTGTACACATGAAACAATGCACTGTGAAAGGTGAGCCACCCCCCAAATGTGAGCCCAGACTCACCTCATGGATGCAGCCACAAACATGCATGCACACAACCCTGCCCATGTGACTGTCACACCCCAACACACACACATGCACGCATCACCACAGACACGTGCCACACAGACCCATGCATGGATGACCCACCCAACAGCCCCATGACCTGAATGCCCACTAATGAAGTCCCAATGCACAGAAAAGCATGATGAACAAAATCTGCATGAAGCACGTTGAACCATCACCAATGCCATCCCCCTCTTTGTCCCACACAGGCTCACAGACCGACAGCGATGGGCAGGACACTGCAACACAGGCTCCCCCTGCCAAAAAACAAGCCAGGGCACAGGAGACAGGGAACACCACCACCACATCAAGGGGCACAGGGAGGAGTGAGCACCTGCACAGGGGCAAACACAGCAATAGAGCCACTGCACCAAGACCTGAAGCTACAGCTGCAACAATTGCTGCACCCACTGCTGTGATCCCCTCAACACAGGAAACACCCACGGAGGGCCCACTCTCTGCTGCCACCAGTTCGACTGGTGAGGCAGCAGCCACTGCGCCGCTGTCTGACGTGGAGGAGACCAGTGACTTCCCCATGCAAATGCAGACCCCCAGGATCCAGAGAAGCGAGCCCACGGCCAACACCACCATCCAGTAGCCATGGCCAATCTGGCGACGAGACCATGGCAGGGTGCTGGAGCCCACAGCTGCCCTCACCTGATGGCCGAGACATACACCAAGGTGCAGCAGTCACCCCACGAGCTGGACACAGTGGCCATGACCTGGCAACCATCAGGCAGCGCCGGAGGATATTACAGCGCTGGTTGGCCAGCATGTAGATGCGGCAGCTCGTCTGAGGGAGGAGTTCAGGGAGGATGCTAGGCAGTCGAGGGAGGGCATGGAAGCCGGTGTCTAGTCAAAGGATCGAATCTAAAGGGTCGACAGGTCAAAGGATCGACACCAAAGGGTCGACAGGTCAAAGGATCGAATTTTATTTTTAAATTATATATATTTTTTTAGGTTTTCGTTTAAGGGAAAAAAGTGTTTTTTAGCAACAAAAAAAAATTCGATCCTTTGACCTGTCGACCCTTTGGTGTCGATCCTTTGACCTGTCGACCCTTTCACTGTCGATCCTTTGACTGGCAACCTGGAAGCCTGCACCAACAGGCTCTGCGAGGAGATGGCACAACTGAGGCAGGTCCTCACCCGCATAGCAGACGCTATGGACCGACAGTACCCACCACCACCACAGGAACAACCAGGCACCTCCTCCTCTGCAAGTCCAAGGCAGACAAGCCCCTGGCGCCGCTCCTTGCGCACCATGAGGCACACACCCTCCCAACCTCCTAATGGTGGTGATGTGCATGGGAAGTAGGGCCAGCAGGATCTAGCTGGCACATGTGCAGCAGGACACCAATGTTGTGCAAGCCACACATGGGGGTATTGTGGGGGGAGGGGGGAAAGGGTGTTTTGGGAGTGTTGTGGGGGAAGGGGAAATGGTTTTTTGGGAGTGTTGTGGGGGAGGGGGGAAAGGGTTTTTTGGGAGTGTTGTGGGGGGAGGGGGGAAAGGGTGTTTTGGGAGTGTTGTGGGGGTAGGGGGGAAAGGGTGGTTGCATATTCGGGGCCATGCACTTTTTCTTCTCAAAATATGTTTAATACACTGGTGACAAGTTAAGACACAGGCTTGGACTTCATCATTGTGTATGTGAACTTTATTGGGGGACAGGGCCCATTGTGCGCTTCACCACAAACACCAGTGCACTAATACCCACATCCATCCAACAGAGTTGAACCATGTGATTCAGAATATTTGGTTTATCAGATGCTGAAGCACATCGCGTCCCTCCTGGGCATCGCCTCTTGCATGACCTGCAGCCCCTCCCCACCCTCCTCATCCCCATCATCATCCTCATCAGGTGGTTGCATTTCAACGTCAGGGGGCAGTGGCACATTCCGTCTGATACACATATTGTGCAGCATGACACATGCCATGGTGATCTTGGCCACCTTCTCATGGCTTTACAGGAGAGCCCCACCCGACCTGCTTAGGCACCAGAACCGTGTCTTCAAGAGGCCAAATGTCTGCTCAATGACGACGTGGGTACGGGTATGTGCACGATTGTATTCCTCTTCATGCCTGTTCTGTGAGTTCCGTACAGAGGTAAGGAGCCACCTCTTCAGGGGATAGCCAGCATCACCTGCATGGGTTGAACAATGGGGACTTTTTACTGTCCACCTCAAGTGCAACCTGTACATATCACACTAATCCAGTTTGCATTGTGATTGGCATCCACGAATCCCAGCATGCATGGAGACGATCTGTGTAACTGCAATGTGAGAAGGTGAGCTAGTCCCTGCAAGTGGGCATGCATCATGCATGCCTCTGCCAGTAATTGACATGTCCTGGGTGTGGACAGGTCTTGGGTGTTCCTGGGCCCAGGCAAAATTGGTACCACACTGCTAGTCTACTGCCATTCTGAAATCGATGTCGCCATGCTGTGAAGCGTCACTTCAGTAGTGGTGTGGGGTGTGGTTCAGTACAATGGCTAGAGGTGATCCCTTTGCATGCACTCAAGGGCGCATAGCTGTAGTGGTGTTGTGCAGCGCAAATTTTCTAATCGCATATTGGTGCCATGTTGCTGATTTGTGTCATATGGGGTGTGGTATGATGTGCAATGTGCATGTGGATGGATGTGTCATGTTTGGCATCTTGGATTGTTTTCAATGTTGTGCTGCTTCAAATTGCATGTTGTTTTGTTTCCGGTCAATTGTGGCCTGCCTTGGTGGACATTGGCCTACATCTGTATGTCCATTTGTTCTACAGACGACAGTCCACACCCAGTTGGAGTATGCATCTCTCCACCCCCAATCACACCCAGTTGGAGTATGCATCTCCTCCCACCCCCCCAATCACAACCCACATCAGACTGCCATGTGCTTGCCCTGCTACTCACCAAGTAGCCACGAACGTTGTCCGGCTTGTCGCTCCATGTAGCGTGGTATCGTTGAGTTCCGCAGGACCATTGAATCATGGGTTGATCCGGGATATCGGGCACAACAATGTGTGATTATCTTGTTTGAGTCACATACCATTTGGACATTGATGGAGTGGAATTGCTTTCTGTTTCGGTAGACTGCTTCATTGTAATGTGGGACCACCAATTCCATTCCACATGGGTGCAGTCAATGGCCCCGATGCAACTTGGGATGCCTGCCAGTGAATAGAAGCCAACTTTGGTGTGGGAGATCTCCTGGGCAGTCTGTGGCAGGGATATGTGTTCACTTGTGTGCTTGAGGAGGGCATCGAGCACCTGAGTCAGCGTGCTTGAGAATACTGGTTGTGAGATGCCATGCATCTGCCCTACTGTATGCTGGTAGGTGCCTGTGGCCAGGAAGTGGAGCACAGTTACCACCTTCAGTAGAGGGGGGATGGCAGTTCGGATGTCTATGAGGCTCAGAATGTCATCATGTATCATGTCCACGATGCTGGTGATGGTATCCCGGTCCAGACGGTACAGGGTGTGTATCTGCTCAGGGGTTAGGTTGAATGGACTAGCTCGGATCCTGGGGATTGCTGGCTGCCTCTGTGGTATTACTAGGTGCACTGGTGGGGCTTGCTGCGCCTGTCTCGCCCTCCTCCTCCTGCGTCTCCTCTGTGCTGCCTGTTGTTGGTGCTGCAATGCAATCATGTCCTCCAGCCCATGTAATGCTGCTAGTATTTTAACCATCTTGGTGTGGGAAGGGGTGTGTTGTGCTCCTTTTGTGCTGCCACAGTCTCCATTGTCTCCACCTGTGCTGATTGTGTCCACCTGGTGGGAACACTGCTTATTTCTCTTAGCGGGTGGCTCGCGATGCCGGTATTTACGCCATCCCGGTATGGGCTTTTTGGGGCTGTTCCATGCCGCTATTGGCATGTCCGGTATTCCCTTACCGGTATCGTTATTCCCTTACCACAATCCGTGTAATGAGGCCCAAAGTTTTCTTGCATCTATCGACACTTGTCCACCCCAGAGAGGGTGTCTCCATACTCCCCTTTGAGTGCTCTGTCCCTTAAATAGATATATATCTGTGTTCTTTGACAAGATGTGGGTGTATTCTGCTCACATCTTCCTTACATAACCTCCCTTACCAAAGCCAGTTCTCAAATGGGCTATGCATTCACATTGGGGGTGGGTGGGCGGGCACGCACAAGGTGCTGACCACTGTATACAACTCAAAGGGGTCTTTTGCCTGGATTCCATTAGCCACATAACCACCCAAGACCTGTGTTGCCATATTCCCCTATGAAGAGCCCATCCCTGCAATCAATAAATCTGTGTGTCCTTTGATACAATGCCATGCGTATTCTCTTTGTGTCTCCCAGATCCAGCCCCAAACCCTTATCAAAGCCACTTGTGCCATGCACTCCAAAGGGGTGGGTAGTGTAAGGGTGCAGAAGTAAACCTCGGACACAGAGGTGACATGTTTTGGGTCATGAACTTTTTTTCAACATAAAAAGAGGGTTGGTGAAATGCTTTTCTGTCCCTAAAGTTAAGCAGGATTTGCCTGCCTCAAAGAAAACGAGTGAAAATGTCAGGAGGTCAAACACATTTTCAGTTACTGTCATGTCCAAAAACCCTACGACTGACCCTAACACTCTTAACCTGAATCTAATGTGCAAGGATATTATCTCAACTTAAGGAAATAGTATGGAAAGTTATTTGCCAACAAAAAGTTCTAAATGTCTCTGATGGTTTTAAGAAATGAACAAATATTTTTTTCCAAAAAGAAACAATGTGCCTCATTATACGTTTGCCGGGCCGGTAATTATGGTACCAGAAACCTTGATGGTACCGTAGTGAACTGGACCAGCAAACTACGAGTTGTGCTTGCGGATGTCTTTTCGCCCGCCATGTCTGACCTGGTGGGTGGACCGGCACCCATGAGCAGACCATGTTGGATTCACCGGCACCATTCAGAATGGTGCTGGTGCATCCGGCCTCCTCATTCCCATTGAGCCCTATAGGGCTCAATGGGAATGGGGATTAATTATTACCGGCACCCAGCAATGGGGAAATACAGGGTCTGCCAGAGCTGTAATGCCCCTGTATTTCCCCATTGCCAGGCGCCACAATAATTTGCAAGTTTGGCGGCAGCTTGCGGGTACTGTAGTTACCGGACCGGCAAACTACGAGTTCTGCTCGCGGGTGCCTTTTTCTTTTGCCCACCAGGTCTGACCTGGCGGGCAGACCAGCACCTGCGAGCAGACCATGTCGGATGCACCGGCACTATTTAGAATGGTGCTGGTGCATCCGGCCTCCCCATTCCCATTGAGCCCTATGGGGCTCAAATGGGAATAGGGATTAATTATTACCGGCACCTGGCAGTGGGGAGATACAGGGTCCGCCAGGGCTGTAATGCCCCTGTATTTCCCCATTGCCAGGCGCCTGAATAATTCACAAGTTCGGCGGCAGCTGCCGGTTTTACCGGCTAGGCTACCGCGAACTTGTGATGAGGCCCAATGTTGTAATATCCAGTGAGTGGCTCCTTTGCCCTGGATTCCGCCTTCTTCCACTGAACTAACAAGGTCTTCTCCTTTATTATGTGTTTGTCTCTCAGATGGCTCTCATAAGTGTTCAAGTCCCTGACTTGCCATGCAGCAGTGTGTCAGCTTGGTGTATCCTCCTGCCAAGCAGATACATCTTCTCTCTTTATCTCTTTGGCTCTCAGGGTCCCAGACCCTCTTATCCTATGGTTCTCAAATAGGTGCGGGTCCCGGACTCGCAGTTCTGAATTATGATGGCTTGGTTTACTCTCCGGCCAACTCTAGGATTCTATCTGTCTTGTGCTTGGGGTCCTAGACCCTCTTATTCTCTTACTTTCATATGGGTGCAGGTCCCAGATCCGCAGTTCTGAATTGCGACAGCTTGGTTTACTCTGCTGCCAAGCACAGGATTCTGTCTCTCTTGTTTTTGGGGTCCCAGACCCTGTAAGGGGTCCAGAGTAAGACTCTGACACAGTGGCATGTTGGATATTGGTTATAAACGTTTATTCAGAAAAAATAATAAGAAGGTTGGGGAAATTCCTATTCATCCCTAAGCTCTAATAGGGGTTTCCATGCCTCAACAAAACTAAGGAATGTCTGAGTCAGAATATAAAACAAAAGGAGCGCCTTCCGTCCTGTGTCCAAACCCTACATTGACCCTTACCCTCTAATCTTAATACAATGTGTACAAGGGGATTTTGGTAAGATTAACACCTATAGCTTTTCTTCAAAGTTGCCAAAACAAAGATTAAAGGTGTAGAAAAGAAAGAAATAAAGTTCGACCATGAAAGGTTTCCCTTCCCCTAGATTTCTTCTGGTACTTATAAAGTCACTTTATCACAGTTTACGTTTGTTCAAGAGGCATATACCTTCCCTTGAGCCTCCTTTAAACACACAGGTTTCTCCAATGTTCACACCTTTATTTCCATTGACTTTAAAAGGGGCATGGCACTTCTCTTTTCCATGGCAATTCTTCCTTATACCCTTGGTATACTCTCCTGTCACGGTACTTGCACAATTTCACAATTTCAAGTTCACTTTTCCTGTAAATCCCGGTATACTTTCCGGCCAGGATGTCACAATTCTGATTGGGTGCACAGTGCCTGGTTCACTATCCTGCCAGGGCTTTTCTCACCCTTTCTCTGATCCAAGCAACAATGTTTCTTAATTAGTGGGCCACTGACCTTTTCTTCACCTTTATATCTACTTCTTCTCTTGAGAGTTGAACCGCCAACCCTTTTTGGACACGGGTTGTTTTCATATCAGTCTCTCATTTTAACCACCAACCCTCTTTGGACACTATTCTTATTTGTATCAACCACTTTTTCCAAACACTGGGTTACTGACCCTTTCTGCACATTGTATTGGCATCTGATTCTCCAACTATTTTAATTGGACTTCCTTGTGTCTTTAACAATATGAGACTCTCATTCCCAAGCGCTCTAGTAACCCATTCACTCTCTCTGGGTTTACTGGGCAGCACAGACACTCTTCGCGTACTTCTGTCTTGTTTGTCCCGTTTGTTGTCTGACTCCTGACTCACTCTCCGTTGCTTTGGGCAGCCTCTCCATGGCTCAGTGTAGGGCAGCTACCGGGAAGCAATCAGGCGGTTCACTTCTCCTGTGCCGATTTCTCTTTGCCCCATTTTCACCAGCCTTCTTGCTGTTTTCTCAAGGTTCACTTCTCCTGGGCCTGTTTCTCTTTGCACCGCTCTCGTCAACCTCTGTGCTGTTTTCACATAAGTGTTTATCTCTGGTATTCCAGTCAGCGCCAGCTCCAAGCTGTGTTACACGGCAACCACTGACTCTCTTTTCTGGTTCGCTGACTCAGTGCGCTTCCTCCTAGCCGTTCAGCCTTCACTTTACCATTCTCCACTTCGTAAGGCTTCCGCAGTTCCAAGCCCTCCAACAGTAAGCTTCCTTCGCTTTGACTTGTCTGCACGCCATCAGCTTTAGCTTCAACACGGCTTCCCTCGGTCTGCTCATCGCCTGAGTTCTGACCAGCGTCAGAACAAGCTGCTAACAGAGTTCGTCTCTGTCTCTCTCTCCAATGTCTGTCCACTGTGTCAGTTTCAAACTTCCCGGCATGTTTAAACAACTGCCATAGACTAGATCGCTGTGTTGGCTTACCGGCCCTAGTCATCTTCATTGCTCCGTTCCTCTTCCTTGTCTCAGTACAAAAAGGCGGGCAGACAAACAGGGTGATTGACTGGAAAGAACTGGGCATTCTTCAACTACATCACAGTATGCCATATAGGTATGTTGTAAGGGAACATAGATGTCATTAGAAATTAGGGTTGCAAGATTATTTGGGTATAGCATTTTCTGATCCCTTTGGTCTTCTCCCCATGTGGTCCACCCGCAGATAGCCACCCCCAGGGTCAGGTAGATTCTGCCTTTCCTTGGCCACACAAGGGATGCTTCTCTCCACAGAATCAGTAGCGATAGTGCTAGATTTCTTCACAACCCTCTTATTCTCTTGCTTCAAATGGGTGCAGGTCCCAGACTCGCAATTCTGAATCGTAACAGCTTGGTGTACTCACCTGCCAAGCATAGGATTCGGTCTCTCTTGTGCTTGGGGTCCCAGATCCTCTTATTCTCTTGTTTTCATATGGGTGCAGGTCCCAGACTCGCAATTCTGAATCGTGTCAGTTTGGTTTACTCTCCTGCCAAGCATAGGATTCTGTCTCTCTTGTGCTTGTGGTCCCAGACCCTCTTATTTGGTTATCTTTGTCATAGGGCTGCGGATCCCAGACTTGCAGTATCCTGCCTGGGTCCCAGACCCTCTTACTCGGCTCTGTGTATTCACTCCCCAGCTTCCCAGGACCTCTAGTCACTCACAGCCTGCCTGCATACCTTTGTGCTTGGTTCGCGTCTACCAAGAAGCATGATCTCTGCGCGAGGCTCCGGTAGCGTTCAGGTGCTTTGTTTCGTCGGTCTCAGCATCGTAGTGTGTTTTGCTTCTCCCGGAGCACCTTTTTCTCAGCTGGCGGCTCCCGAGATCCTGGAATGCCTGGGGAGTTGTTGGGCTATGAGACACATAGTCCTTACATCCTGGAGTAAGCCTGGTCCTTCTCCCTTCTCCGTGCACGGCATTCGGCTTCCCTGTCTTGCAGCCAGTGCTACAGCATCGCTGGCAACTCCTCTCAGAAGAGGGAATCTCTCACACCTGGTTTTCCTTGTCTAATTTGAATCAGTTTGTCCTAATCAGGTTGAGGGGGGGGGAGACTAAACCGCTCAGCACAGTTCTTGGGATCAATCTTCTCACTCCCAGCCCTCCTCTTCGTCCCATACTTGTATTCCCAATAAATGGAAGGCCAGTTGGATTCTCTTGTTTGTTAGTTATTCTCTTAGAATACGGATGGTTTGTTATGCAACAGAAGATATTAGCACTGTTTGTAACAAGGAAGGAGGGTTTGGTTTTTGGCAGAGAGGAAGGGGGTGACAAAGCAGAATTATACTGTGTTCTCTGCTAATGGTTGTCCCTAATCCCATAAGGGGTTACCCCTACCATGTGATCCTCCCCATGTGCAGGGGGACTATTGTACTCTGGACGCACCGCCCGGGTCCCATGAGAAAGGTCTTCCCCCAAGGGGAGAAGGGACAACATCGCCTGGAGGACCATTTGCCACATGGCCACCTGAGACCCGGGGTCTCCATACACCCCATTGAAGACCCAGTTCCAGTGAAACAACATATCTGTGTTTCCTTTGAAAAGGTGCCCGAATTATCATGCTCACTTCACCCCGATCCACCCCATCCCTTTTCAAAGACATTTCTCGATTGCGCCATGCGCATGCAATGGGAATGGGTGTACACACACAAGGAGCCGAACACCATGTACATCTCAAAGGGGTCTTTCGCCTGGGAACCATTAGCCACATGGCCACCCAGATTCAAACTCCCCTTTGAAGACCCCATGCCTGCAATCAACAAATCTGTATGTCCTTTGATACGATGATGGGCCTACTCTGCTTGCCACTTCCAGATCCAACCCCTCTCCCTTATCAAAGGCATTTCTCACTTGGGCTATGTACTCGCAATGGGGGTGGGTGGATGGATGTGCACACGGCAGGTGTCAAACACCATGTACTGATCAAAGGGGTCTTTCGCCTGTGCACCATTAGCCACATGGCCACCCCAGACACTGGGTTTCCATACTCCCCTTTGAAGAGCCTGTGCCACTGAATCAACATAGTTATATGTCCTTTTACGAGGTGCCTGGCCTCTCCCACTCACTTCATCCTTCTCCACCCCCCTTACTTATGGAAAGCCAAACAGTCATGTAAGTTGTAGGGCAGATGAAGAAAAGGGCAATTCCTGTTTGGACCTGTTTGGACCAGGAGGATCCAGGGCCCGACCCCCTGCTCAGACAGCAGGTAAGCATGCTCTAACGTGTTTACTCCCTCTGTCCCCACAGGCCATCCCCACCCCCTCTGATCCCCCTGTGATGTTCCCTTGTGCTCCTCATTCCCGCACAGAGGTGTTGCCTGTTTTGCTTGATTCTTCTACCCTGCTCCCCCCCCACCCTCCAGCCTACTTCTGCTGGAGTCTGTCCTGATACATTCTGGTGTCAACATCACCGTCTTGTGGCCAATGATGGATTTGACTTTTATGGACTTCATTGATTCATGGTGCGTCACCCTTTCTCAACTCTCATGCTGGACTTCCTTTGCATCTTGTACTCATGGTGGCCCTGAATCATGGTGTTCCCATCTTGTATCCTGGCTTGCAACATTATGTGTTACTACTGGCTTCTGCAATTGTATTCGCTCTCCACTCTTGATTCTCCCCTCTTTTTGACTGCTTACTCTCTGTTCTGTCCTCCTCTCCCTTTCCCTATCACCTCTCCTCATCCCCCTACTTTCTTCTATGCACTTACTCTATCAGAATTGTCCCTCGACCTAGTATGATATGATAGCAACCTCGTCTGTGTCCTCCCCCCTTCCTTTACGTGTCCCCCACCCTCCGCCCTCCCTCCCTTCAGCACTATCTGAAATGTCGTCAGGCCTAGTATGATAGTCTCTTGTTTTGTTCCTCCCCTCCCTTTCTGCACCCCTTCCCTCACCCTTTGTTTTTTCTCCAGCTCTACCAGAAATGTCGTCAGGCCTAGTACGGTAGTCGCCTGTCTGTTTCGATTTCCTTCCCACTCTCCCCCTCCCTTCCTTATTTATGTCTTAGCTCTTGCACTATCTGAAATGTCGTCTGGCCGAGTACGATTGTTAATTTCACATCCTTCCTGTTCATGGCCTGCAAGAATGTCATTGGCCCTCATTACGACCCTGGCGGAAAGCGACTGACCGGAGCGCCACAGCGTAAATAGCGTTTCCGCCATTGCACGAAGGAGCAAAGTGCGGCCCATTCCGACCCATCGGGCACGAGCACCACGGCATGGCGGAAGTGCAAAGTCCGCGATGGCGGAAATGACCCCAAAACGGCCCACACCGCCGCCGTACGGCGCCCTAGGTGCAATACCGCCACCCCTCTTAGCGGTCACCGCAGTGTGCGCCTACCGGAAAGTACGGTGCCCGGAAATATACGGAAACGGAAGTTAAAACATGGGCCCGGAACGGGAAACATCCCGGCGTACACCTATAAATACACTAAAACCACACAACCACTAAAATCACTACCCTGAAACACACCCCAACCCGTCAACCACCCTAGCGAAACCAAGAAAAATGGGAAAAGTAGCGAAGAAAGCGTGCGACCGCAAGCGGCAGGTCCACTTCTCCCGTGAGGAACTCACCGTGCTAACAGAGACCCTCCAGGAGAATGCTGCCGTCGTCTTCTGCACGCAAATGACCAGGACGGCACTTGCAAACAAGAAGGCCATATGGGCTCTGGTGGCACAGCGGGTAAGTGCGGTGGGGACCGCACCCCGCACCCCACAGCAATGCCGCAAGCGATGGGACGACCTGCGGATACGCGTCCGCAGCATACTCTCTGCCAACCGCAACATTGCCACAGCCACCGGGGGAGGTCCTGAATCACCCATCAAGTTGACCCCCTGGGAAGAAATCTGTGCCTCCACCATCGGAATGGAGAGCATAGAGGGAGTCGGAGGGATGGAGAAAGGAGTGCAGACATCCGAAGATTCAGGTAGGTGGGCCAGATAAAACAATGCCAAATCCACACAGTCCATCCATGTGAAGTACCATGCGTCCACATAGTGCAACAGAAACACATGTCCAGGAGAACGTCCACACACATCGGCCTGCAAGCGCACGTTAAAACCCACAATAAATACATAAATAATTAAAAACCCCTAATACACGCACTACACGTGCAGCAGGCACACCCTAACTGCAGGCTGCCAGACAACTGCACCCTCACTCCACACACAAATCAAAGCACCTCCAAGGCCCCGACCCAAATCACCCTCAGGTACCACCCCAATGCATGTGATACAATGCCATTCCAATTCCCACAGACCCATCAATAACCCTCGCCCTCCTTTACTCCACCACAGGGTCCGATCCAAACGACGAGCTACAGGACACCCCTACCAGCACACCTGCAAAGAGGGCCAAGACCAACGGCCAGAGACCCTCCACCTCAGCTGCACGCATCAAGACACGGCAGCAGCACAAATCAGGTGGCAGCACAGAGGAGGGAACATCAACAGGCACCCCAGCAGCCAGCATGCCCACAACACCACCACCACAGGTCCCCCCAATGGATGCCATGTGCAGGGGGACTATTGTACTCTGGACGCACCGCCCGGGTCCCATGAGAAAGGTCTTCCCCCAAGGGGAGAAGGGACAACATCGCCTGGAGGACCATTTGCCACATGGCCACCTGAGACCCGGGGTCTCCATACACCCCATTGAAGACCCAGTTCCAGTGAAACAACATATCTGTGTTTCCTTTGAAAAGGTGCCCGAATTATCATGCTCACTTCACCCCGATCCACCCCATCCCTTTTCAAAGACATTTCTCGATTGCGCCATGCGCATGCAATGGGAATGGGTGTACACACACAAGGAGCCGAACACCATGTACATCTCAAAGGGGTCTTTCGCCTGGGAACCATTAGCCACATGGCCACCCAGATTCAAACTCCCCTTTGAAGACCCCATGCCTGCAATCAACAAATCTGTATGTCCTTTGATACGATGATGGGCCTACTCTGCTTGCCACTTCCAGATCCAACCCCTCTCCCTTATCAAAGGCATTTCTCACTTGGGCTATGTACTCGCAATGGGGGTGGGTGGATGGATGTGCACACGGCAGGTGTCAAACACCATGTACTGATCAAAGGGGTCTTTCGCCTGTGCACCATTAGCCACATGGCCACCCCAGACACTGGGTTTCCATACTCCCCTTTGAAGAGCCTGTGCCACTGAATCAACATAGTTATATGTCCTTTTACGAGGTGCCTGGCCTCTCCCACTCACTTCATCCTTCTCCACCCCCCTTACTTATGGAAAGCCAAACAGTCATGTAAGTTGTAGGGCAGATGAAGAAAAGGGCAATTCCTGTTTGGACCTGTTTGGACCAGGAGGATCCAGGGCCCGACCCCCTGCTCAGACAGCAGGTAAGCATGCTCTAACGTGTTTACTCCCTCTGTCCCCACAGGCCATCCCCACCCCCTCTGATCCCCCTGTGATGTTCCCTTGTGCTCCTCATTCCCGCACAGAGGTGTTGCCTGTTTTGCTTGATTCTTCTACCCTGCTCCCCCCCCACCCTCCAGCCTACTTCTGCTGGAGTCTGTCCTGATACATTCTGGTGTCAACATCACCGTCTTGTGGCCAATGATGGATTTGACTTTTATGGACTTCATTGATTTACGGTGCGTCACCCTTTCTCAACTCTCATGCTGGACTTCCTTTGCATCTTGTACTCATGGTGGCCCTGAATCATGGTGTTCCCATCTTGTATCCTGGCTTGCAACATTATGTGTTACTACTGGCTTCTGCAATTGTATTCGCTCTCCACTCTTGATTCTCCCCTCTTTTTGACTGCTTACTCTCTGTTCTGTCCTCCTCTCCCTTTCCCTATCACCTCTCCTCATCCCCCTACTTTCTTCTATGCACTTACTCTATCAGAATTGTCCCTCGACCTAGTATGATATGATAGCAACCTCGTCTGTGTCCTCCCCCCTTCCTTTACGTGTCCCCCACCCTCCGCCCTCCCTCCCTTCAGCACTATCTGAAATGTCGTCAGGCCTAGTATGATAGTCTCTTGTTTTGTTCCTCCCCTCCCTTTCTGCACCCCTTCCCTCACCCTTTGTTTTTTCTCCAGCTCTACCAGAAATGTCGTCAGGCCTAGTACGGTAGTCGCCTGTCTGTTTCGATTTCCTTCCCACTCTCCCCCTCCCTTCCTTATTTATGTCTTAGCTCTTGCACTATCTGAAATGTCGTCTGGCCGAGTACGATTGTTAATTTCACATCCTTCCTGTTCATGGCCTGCAAGAATGTCATTGGCCCTCATTACGACCCTGGCGGAAAGCGACTGACCGGAGCGCCACAGCGTAAATAGCGTTTCCGCCATTGCACGAAGGAGCAAAGTGCGGCCCATTCCGACCCATCGGGCACGAGCACCACGGCATGGCGGAAGTGCAAAGTCCGCGATGGCGGAAATGACCCCAAAACGGCCCACACCGCCGCCGTACGGCGCCCTAGGTGCAATACCGCCACCCCTCTTAGCGGTCACCGCAGTGTGCGCCTACCGGAAAGTACGGTGCCCGGAAATATACGGAAACGGAAGTTAAAACATGGGCCCGGAACGGGAAACATCCCGGCGTACACCTATAAATACACTAAAACCACACAACCACTAAAATCACTACCCTGAAACACACCCCAACCCGTCAACCACCCTAGCGAAACCAAGAAAAATGGGAAAAGTAGCGAAGAAAGCGTGCGACCGCAAGCGGCAGGTCCACTTCTCCCGTGAGGAACTCACCGTGCTAACAGAGACCCTCCAGGAGAATGCTGCCGTCGTCTTCTGCACGCAAATGACCAGGACGGCACTTGCAAACAAGAAGGCCATATGGGCTCTGGTGGCACAGCGGGTAAGTGCGGTGGGGACCGCACCCCGCACCCCACAGCAATGCCGCAAGCGATGGGACGACCTGCGGATACGCGTCCGCAGCATACTCTCTGCCAACCGCAACATTGCCACAGCCACCGGGGGAGGTCCTGAATCACCCATCAAGTTGACCCCCTGGGAAGAAATCTGTGCCTCCACCATCGGAATGGAGAGCATAGAGGGAGTCGGAGGGATGGAGAAAGGAGTGCAGACATCCGAAGATTCAGGTAGGTGGGCCAGATAAAACAATGCCAAATCCACACAGTCCATCCATGTGAAGTACCATGCGTCCACATAGTGCAACAGAAACACATGTCCAGGAGAACGTCCACACACATCGGCCTGCAAGCGCACGTTAAAACCCACAATAAATACATAAATAATTAAAAACCCCTAATACACGCACTACACGTGCAGCAGGCACACCCTAACTGCAGGCTGCCAGACAACTGCACCCTCACTCCACACACAAATCAAAGCACCTCCAAGGCCCCGACCCAAATCACCCTCAGGTACCACCCCAATGCATGTGATACAATGCCATTCCAATTCCCACAGACCCATCAATAACCCTCGCCCTCCTTTACTCCACCACAGGGTCCGATCCAAACGACGAGCTACAGGACACCCCTACCAGCACACCTGCAAAGAGGGCCAAGACCAACGGCCAGAGACCCTCCACCTCAGCTGCACGCATCAAGACACGGCAGCAGCACAAATCAGGTGGCAGCACAGAGGAGGGAACATCAACAGGCACCCCAGCAGCCAGCATGCCCACAACACCACCACCACAGGTCCCCCCAATGGATGCCACAGAAGGCACTGCCTCTGGTGGCAGCAGCACCATAGGTGACACCCCATTGATGGCAGCATGCTCGGACACAGAAAACGGGGATGCCGAAGTCAGATCCATCCATGACCTGTCCCAATCCCCCTGTCTGTTCCATCCCGTACAACATGAGGATACCACGCAGGGGCACCCACCAGACGACGACTGGCCATCCCCCACAAGCCCTGTGGCAAGGCAACATGAGGACAACAGCCCCTCTGTGACACCCCCGCAAATGGCCATGGCCCAGCAGAGGCAACAGTCCCTCGACCAGTTGATCGAACAACAGCAGCAACTGGCCACACTCCTCAAGGACCATGCCGATGAATGTGGGGGCACTAAGGCAGACATAGAAACATCAACTGAGACACTTAGGGCAGAAATGGAGAGAGGTACAGAGACGCTAATGGCACAAATTGAGAGAAGCACCGAGTGCCTGACGGGGGAACTGCATGCGACGTCCAAAGACGTATGTGCCGAACTTGCCGCAGTGCGCCGTGTGCTCACTGAGCTCTCGCAAACCCTTAGGGACATGCATGGACGTGAGCAGGCAGACACATCATCCGTTGCAAGTTCCGTCCAGGGCAGCCCCCAACGTAGATCTGGAAGGAACCTGCGCTCCACAGGCAGGGGTGCCCCTGATACCCGCAGAGGGGGCATGCAATAGCGACAGCCCACTGACAATGAGCATCTTTGGACACTGGTGTTCGGGGGGGAGGTAGGAGGGTGGAGGGGGTGTGTTGGGCTCACTTGGGTGGCGGGTCGATAGGGTGTTCAACATGATATCACATATGCCATAAAAAGTGCACGATCAACCAATGAGAAGTGTGGACATTGATCTTTGTGTACTAGGCCATCATAGGCGTACAGTCCATATTGTGCATGTCCCAGACACACGCAGTGCCACGAGTCCCGTGTCCATGTATCAGCCACCAGGCGTGAGTGCTAGAAGCATACATCAATGAGATGCTGACGAATGTCACGGGCCTCCGGTGCCTCGCAGACTCCATGAGGTGCTGCCACATCCCCACCCTCATCATGACCATCATCAGGTGCTTGCAGTTCTGCGTCAGGGGGCATGGGCACATTTCTACGTACGCACATGTTGTGGAGCATGACACATGCCATCACCATCTTTGCAACCTTCTCATGGCGGTACAGGAGTGCCCCGCCAGACCTGCTGAGGCAGCGGAAACGGGTCTTCAGTAGGCCGAATGCCTGTTCAATGACTACACGGGTACGTGAGTGGGCATGGTTGTAGTCCTCCTCATGCTGGTCCCGTGGGTTCCGGACTGGTGTGAGGAGCCATCTCTTCAGTGGATATCCAGCATCACCTGTATGTGGACGAGAAACGTATGATGTGGAATGCCATTGATACGTACGCACACCCCCCCCCCTTCCTGGCAGGTCAATGCCAATTCACATACCCCACATCATCATGCATGTAATGAGACTCACCGAGTAGCCAGGATCTGTTCCCTGCGTGTCGCTCCATGTAGCGTGGTATTGTAGAGTTCCTCAAGACCATAGAATCATGGGTTGATCCAGGGAATCGGGCACAACAATGTGTAATGATCCTGTTGGAGTCACACACCATCTGTACATTCAGGGAATGAAATTGTTTTCGGTTGCGGTACTGGGCCTCCATGGCATGTGGGACGACCAATTCAACATGGGTGCAGTCGATGGCACCAATGCAACCCGGTATGCCGCCAAGTGCATGGAATCCCACTTTTGTGTTGGTTATTTCCTGCTCCGAGCGTGGTAGAGAGATGTAGTCGTCTGCGTGCTTCAGGAGGGCATCGAGCACTTGCAATAGTGTCCGTGAGAACAGTGGCTGAGAAATGCCATGCAACTGTCCGACTGTGTGCTGGTAGGTGCCTGTGGCCAGGAAGTGGAGTACAGACACCACCTTCAGTAGGGGTGGGATGGCGGTTGGGCTATCTATCATGCTGACAAGGTCAGCCTGTGTCATGTCCACAATGGCGGTTATGGTGTCCCGGTCCAGACGGTAGAGGGTGTGGATCTGCTCATCAGTGAGGTTGAACGGATGTGCTCGGAGGCGTGGGATTGCGGGCTGCCTGCGTGGTGGTAGTGGCTGTGCTGGCAGCCCTTGCTGGCCCTGCCTTGGCCTCCTCCTCCTCCTGCGTCTCCTCCGTGCGGCTGGTTGTAGTTGGTGTTCGTCTTCTTCTTGGAGTCGGAGCGCTTGCAGTGCTATCAGGTCCCCCAGGGCCAACATCGCGAGTCCTGCCGGTAGCATTTCGGTGTGGTTGTGGGAGGAGACTGGCTGTGCAATTTATGTGTTTTCAGGCTGTATGGCCTCCACCTGTGGTGATTGATTCCACCTGTGCAAACTGCTCTCCCCTTTGGCCGAGCACGTCCCGCGCACAACGCTGCAATTCGGGGAATTGTATCTTGCTATTGCAATCATGTATTTGTACCCGATGGCCGTGTAAGATTGGTTGATATGTTCATTCTGCTGTGGTCCCATTGTTTCACATGCATTCATTGCAGTCGCGAACAGACTTGTGAAGGGTCACTGGAACGTAGTACTCGAGTAACGGTGGACCCTCATGCATCACTGCACCGAGGTTCAACGACGGGCGGGGCGTCCCATTCGTGGGTGAAGGCAGTTGCCATTTTCACACACAGCCGCACTCGATGGAATAATTAGTGATTTCAAACGGCCACAGATGCCTTTTCGACGTGATGTTGCAAATGAGGAATTCGAGGGGCGGCGCTTTCGGTTTCCAGCTAGCGGCGAGGAGATGCCCACAGGTCTGACTGCAAATGTAACGTTCTATTGTTCTATGTCCTTGAGACAGGGCCCATGGCGAGGGAGCAATGATTGATATGAATAGTTTGGGATGCGCAATAGCGAAGTGGGCGATGAGACCGTCCGTTCCCAATAACATGTTACTTCACAACACTGGAATTACGGGCTGGGGCACTGTGGATTTAGCAGGCTGCATAACGCACGGACTCAATGGATGTTTCTAATGTTATGTGAGTAATTATTCAGGCATTTTGATCCCGGGATGAGGGAATGATGGATGGATGCATGGGCAGGTGATTTGATACAGAGTTTGCCATGTACAGGGCTTCTTGGGATCTATCCGCCTCCCCTACGCTATGTGATGCAGGGCTGCCATTGTGGGACCATCGTCCATCTGGCCTTGTTGAGCCCTCCCTGTCTCGAGGCGCCCTCAGACACTTGTGTCCATGCACGTTAACATTCCCATCTGATGGAATCTGTTTTGACAGACGCATGCACAGGTACACTCGTTTGTGATGGTGTTTGCACCTCGATATAGATGGTTATGAGTCGCAAGTGGTTTTGGGGTGGTGATGATCCTTTTGGTTGGGCTAGCATGCATATGGCTGTGGATTTCGTGTGATCATTGAAGTGAGTAGTTGGAATGTAGTTCTGATGGCCATTCTGTTCTTTTTCTTTTCTTTTGGTTGACAGGTATCTCCTCCCCTTTTGCCACTGCCATCTGTATGCCACTCCTGCAGATGGATTTTACTCCCGACACCTGCTGCTTCGTGTTAATCAGTGGAGCAGCATTATGATCTTATGGGACGATCGCCAATGGGCCACATGCCCTTACGCAGTACTGGTGGCTCGGAGCAACATTTCGGCCTTTCAGCTGGACTAGTGCCTCCCCATTGGGATGGCCCTGCGGTTCTGTGCGCTTCCATGTTGCATTTTCGTACGTGATTGTGGCTCTGTGTACCATGGGGGAACAGGGCGACACACAGGTAGTGGCTGGTCATTTCTTGCGGAAGCAGCCCACAATGGTGATTGGTGTTTTGGAGTTCATGGCCTGATGGCTGTATGGGCTTGGTGATTTTGATGTGCATAAAATTTCTATTCGGATTTGGCCCGTGTAGCGTTTTTCTTTGCAAGTGATGTGGCATATGCCAATTTGGGGGGCGATGTATTGTGAGGAGATCTGCATCGGGTTCCGGCTTCGGGGTTTAGTTGCGTGGTACTGTACTGGCCGCGTTTGCCTACGAAGCCCAGTGAGGTCAGGGATGGGGGCTGCCAATATGACAGTTTGAATGTTGTCATGCTCAGGGGCGGGGGATTGGGTTTTGTGTAACAGATGCCGGTCAGCCAGGTGGACTGGTGGAATGATGTGATTTTCGGAATATTGCTGGTCACAGGTGCCTGTGTTTGCGTGCGTTTCTTGGTGGGGGACTGTGGTCATGTCCATTGGGATGGCTTCTGTATTCGTGCCATCTGTGCCCTGCAGCTCCCATTGGCCCCTGTTGTGTTTCTTTTGTTCGTTGGCATGCATGGGTGACTTGTACATTTCAATGGTTGCATTGTGGCTTCATTGCACCTACGGGGAGTTGTACTTTGTGGGCAGGGAGCGGTGTACAGGCACTCAGTGGGGCCGTTTACGGTTGATTCGCGATGCCGTACTTCTCGCCATGGCGGAATGGTACATTACGCCATGCCTGATGGCGTTAGGTACATGTCCGCTAGGGTCGGAATTGGCGTACCGTTGCACCATGGTGGTGTTTGCGGTTTGGCATGGCGCGCGCGCGCGTGCTTGGTGCAGTTAGCGTTGGCGTTCACTACGGTGTCGCTAATGGCTTCGTACTTTGCGGTGACGGGTCATAGTCGCACCGAGCGCTATTCGATGGCGGTATTGCATTTCCGCCATCGTTTTTCGATTTCCGCCAGGGTCGTAATGAGGGCCATTGTATTTTCCATTGTTTCCTCCCTTGCCGTGAAGTGCTTTGAAACACATTGTGTAAAGGCGCTATATAAATAAACTATCATATCAAGTGTATTGTTTTCATAATTATTGTAATCATTTTGTAACTGTGCCTGATGGGAACGATGTTGTATATTAATCTTCGACTTGACCAACAGAAAATATTTTAGAAATAATGTTTAAATAGGTAATAAATCAATCACAACGCAAGCACAACTGATATCTTCAAAATGTTGAAGTTACATGTGGCCGCCTTATTGCACGTCTTATTTTTGGATTCGAATTGAATGATGGAATTTGTAGTTTAGTTTGGACATTGTAAAGACACTGCTAAACATGAAAAACACAGGACTGGCTCGAATACACCCCCGTGTTATTGGGAAAGGTGTGAGCTATGCAGTAAATGTGAAAAATCTGTAAATAATGGATTGCTACATTTTGACATAGCCCTTAAATGTTTGCTGAAAGGCATCAAACAATCTCTGATGCATTTATATGATTCCTTTTTATCAACAAAATCCATGGGCCTAATTCACAGAAGCGTTTTATAACAGCAAACCCCCACCGGAAAACGCTCTGTAAATTAATGCCAAAATGGTACTATTTTACCTCTAAATAGTTACATCCTAAAGATTTGTGTCTGCCATGGAGCGCATTTTCTGTTGGAATGATTCTTCAACCAAAACTGGAATATCACTATCACTACTGGGAGCATCATCTCCGTATTCTAGTATGTTTGTGTCGTTGAGGTACGCCCTTTTGCTGTGCCCGTCATCAAGACAAACATGCCTGCATTTCATCAATGAACACAAGCACTGAGCAATGCTTTATTTCAGATGCGGAATGCAAGAAGAAATTCTCCAAAATGGAACGCCATGTGCTTCGTGATTAAAAAAGAGAAAATGAAAAATCGAAAAATCTATTGAATTTTATTTCACTTCACAGATCTTTTTCTTGCACAATTGAAGTACTCAAATTAAAACATTAAAGAATACAACCTGAAAGAGTTCACATATGTGACAGTCGACCGAAACAGGATTACTCTAGCGTGGAGTAAACAATCTTGTTGTCTAATGATTATGTGTGAAAAAGTTGTAATGGCTCTATTCAAGGTAGTTAACTGTTTCTGTTGCAATAAAAAATATAACGACTTACTAAATATTCGCGACTATGAGTAATTATTGAAAGTGTAACCTGTTATCTTCTTTTTGTGAAAAGTGAGTAAACATTCGTTGTGTGCGTGTCTCTTCTATGTTTTCCGTTAGGAAAGTGATGGCGTTGTTGCTGACAACGTACGTTTGGCTACACTGTGCACCAATATCATGACAAGGGACCTAGCATATCTGTCTGACGTGTGCGGTAAGCCAGAAGGAGGAGGCCGACCAATTTTTGTAATTTGTAATGAAGTCCAAAAGTAAATACTCTGTCCTCTGCCCACCTGTAAGCTATTCTGTCCCTACCACTATGCAAAAACAACAAAAAGCCAGACGAATGACGCCTGTCTCCTGGAAAGGCTTCTTCACCTTCTGAACAATGAAAGTCTAGGCGAATGACGCCCGTCTCCTGGAAAGGCTTCTTCACCTTCTGAACAATGAAAGTCTAGGAGAATGACGCCCTTCTCCTAGATTTTCTTCTTTGGTTTTAATATGCGATTCCAGATATTGTTGAGCTATATATTTAAGTAAATGATGTAGTTCCTATAGGGGACTTTTCCTAGTCTCTCTTTCGGTTCACTGTCATTTTATTGTGGAAATAACAGTGACGTACAATAACAAAGTGTAATAAATATTGCATGAAAACATTATTGAAATGCCTTTTACAGTGCAAATTGTAAAAATACCTATTCTCGGGGCAGGGGAACCCCCCAGCCCTCCTTACCTCTTCTACTCTAAACTCTCCTTGTATCCCTCCTCTTTATCCCAATTGTAACCTGAAGCTGTTTTTTACACCTAAAACCCACCCCTATCATTCCATTTTCCTTTCTTTATTTCAGTATTTTTTCTGCTTTTAGGTTTATTTACCCACTTTGTTATTTCATGCAATATTTATTTATCTTTGTAAATTCATTCTTCATTATTTCCAGCAATATTATCACTGGATACCCCCTCTGTCCCCTGCTTGCTTTCCTGTTAGGCATTTCCTTTTTAGCCTTGTGTATTTGAGGTATGATGGGCAAAGGTCTCTCTTTAGTGTCTCTGAAAGTCTTTTTTTCCTAGTTCCAACTGGGAGAATTAATCCCACTTCATATTCTCCTTAGTCTTAATATTACTATGTTTCTTCAACTCCTTGTGTATCAGATGAGTATCATATACCTCTTCTTCACACTCACTGTCTTCTGTTTGACCTTTCTTATTCTCAAGCAACTCACTGAGACGATTAGACTGTGTCCCAGAGTATTTGTTACTCTCCTTAACTTGATTCTAACGACTGGGATGAGCAGGCTGAGTCCCAGAGTAATTGTGACTCTGCTTAACTTCATTTGGGCAACTGGGACGAGTAGGCTGAGTCCCAGGCTATTCGTTACTCTTCTTAACTTCGGGCCAAGTACTGCAACGAGTATGATGGAGGCATTCCTGGTTGTGTGATCCCTCCCGGGTCTACCACTGGCCCAGTTACCTTATTACACAGGGGTTGGCGTTGCTGGGCCTGTTCTCAAGCGTGGGACTTCACATAACGTCCAGATGACTTACACCCTCGTTCTGTAAGTGTTCTGTGTCTTTGCGCGGCTTCCCGGCTTCAACAGTGTTGGTGCAGTTGTAGGACCCACTAGTCCCCCCCTTCAAGGCCATGCCCCCACTTTTGCCTGCTTCTTCCTCATGGGGTTTCCTTCCCCTCTGCTGGTCTGCCTCTCCCTCTTTCGAGGACTCTGGCCAGCAGCACCTTTTTCCTGACAGAGGCTTGTGCGGTCTTGCTGTCCAGCCATAACCTGACTGGTTTGAAGCTCCGAGGCCTTCTTTCCTGTCTGACGCTAAGAGGAGTCCTCTCTCAGTTTTTACTACAAGTTGCTGGATCCTCCCCAGCGAGGGTGATAGTCCCTCCTCTCTGTAAGATGAATGTTATGCATCCTGAATTCACTCTTTTTCGTCACAGTATTGGGAGTGATCATTATTACTCTTTCACCATTTCTCTTCTTCATAGTATTCGTGGTGGGTTGTTTTTCAAGAGAAAACTTGAATTCTGTATAACCGTAACACACAGTGGTCTGACTTGGTGGTCTTGTCATGGTGTTAAAGAAAGGGGCGTTAGGGAGTTCTCTAAGGTCCCGCTTACCGCCACCGCTTGGGGGATTATTGTGTAGCAGGCTCACCTCCCTAGCCTCACAAGGAAAGGCTCCCACCTGGGGAGAGGTGACTGAATACAGTGATTCATCACACATGGGGATGCCAGCTTGAGGAGTGTTTGTGATGATTTGCCACCAGGGCACTTGAACTTAGGGCGATTGATCAAAGCATAAGGTTATCACAAGATGGCAATTTACTAAACATGTCTAAATGCCAGAAAATCAAAGGTAAGATGTATTGGAAAAAAATGATCAATTGATATTTGCTCAAAACTACATGCTCTATGCCATGGACCAATAACATTCCTGAGAAAACATCTTCTCTAATATAGTATGTCAGAGAAGTGGCAAGGGTATCGTGAAGTGCATCCAGCAGGGTCAACTGGTTCCTAGGGAATAGAATGTCTAAGGTGTGGCTAGGGACCTTTTTGCATCCCATCCTGTGTATGTAAATTGTGGCATTTGTGAGAGTTCAGAAATGCGAGACAGACACAAAGGTATAGTTTTCTCAAATGTTGTCATTTTATTAAATAAAAAGGGGTGAGATAAAAGCCTATGATTCCTTATCCTTACAAGGATGTGTCTGCCTAGCAAATTAATGAAAAGTAAGTGTCCAAAAACTCTCTGACCCTCACACTAATACACACAACAAAATTATGCAAGGAGTGTTTGTCTGTCATCAGTTCAACAAAAGAATGTACCAGTTGAAACTCAAAGGTTTTAGAAAGTACTCCTTTTGACCAGGGTTGGTCTCCCTTCTGCTGGATCAATTCAGGAATATCCTGGGCAAAGTTTTGACAAAGCAAAGTTCTGTTCAGTGTAACACAAAAGTCTTTCCCATTCACTGAGTCCTTCCACTTAATAGAGTAAATGTCTCTTCCACAGATGCTTGGTCACAAAATCAAAACAACTGTTGTTCTCTACAGTATCATTTTTGGTAAACAAATGTTTCTATCGCAAAACACAAGTAAATAAACCAAGACAATTGTTCTCTTCAGAATGCCAAGCAATTATTAGCAGATCACACTTGTTCTTCAAAGGAAACACTTTTGTCAGGCTAGCACAGCAACTGCTTTTGGTGATGCCACAGGTTGTCAAAAAAGGTGATCGAGTTAACAAGTTTTCCACAACTCATTTTTTTCACAAACACACTTCTTCAAATCTTCTTCTTTCCTGGTGTACTCGCCTGCCAGGACTAACTGCTATTGATCCCTTTCCTGGTTTACTCACCACCAGGATAAAAACTCCTACAACAACAATTGTGTTTTGTGCCCATATTTGTACCACGATTATCCACACCTGTATTGTATGCAAGGAGGGTTGAACAATGACTGCTTCTTTTTATAGTCTCTTAACTCTTGACAATGTGGGTTACAGATTTACACAAGTTGGTATCCCATAAAAAGGGGAATTGCTCCTTGCTACCTCTGTATTACTCCTCTGTAGCCTTTTGGCTGTATTTTTTTTTTTTTAACAACTCTATTTATTAAGTTTTAAACAATACAACGGAAAAATAGACATTGAACATAGGTATACCTCAGAAAAAGAAAACATGGCAATATCAAGAGCAGGAGGGGCACCGCAGGGCCGAGGGGCCGTAAGGCAATTGTGAAGCAAGACAAATAAATATTAGTAACACAGGTTCTGACTTACATGCACCAGCCGAGGGAGGGGTAAGAGAGGCGGGGGGGAAAGAGGGGAGGCGGATTTCATTGAGCATCAAACCATTTACCCCATATCTTTTCAAATTTGCGGGGGAAACCCTGTGCGTTATAGATCCGGCGTTCTGAAGCTGCACATCTGTCCAGTTCATTAGCCCAGCGGTTCAGGCACAGTAGGTCTGCGGAGCCCCATTTAGCCGCGATGAGTCTTTTGCCCACTCCCAACGCAATCGTTAGAAACATTATTTCATATTTCGTAAGATCCACCTCCCCCCAGGTGCCCAAAAGTACCATTTTAGGATCCCTAGGAATTGGCGTCGCCAGGAGAGTGGAGATCGTGTTGATACAATCCCCCCAGAAGACTTGTAGCACCTGGCAGTCCCATATCATATGGTAGAAGGTGGCCGGCTCAGTTTTGCATCTAATGCATGTCCCATCTTCGCATCCCCCTCCCATCTGGCCATAGCGGCGCGCGAGTGATAAGAGTGGTGACGGATTCTTAATTGTATTAGTCTGAGTTTGGCTTCTATCCCGATTTCCCTAGGGGACATTAGTGCATCAACCCAGTCTTCGGGTTCCAGTTCACCTAAGTCCCTTTCCCACTTTGCTTTAAGCCCATCCAGCTGTGTAGCCCCGAAGGAGTTGAGGGCCTGATAGTGGGTAGAGGTGACCTTGGAGGGAATGCGTTACGGGAGGACATTAGTCTCAATGGGGGAGCAGGTGGGTATACATGTCGTATCAGGGAACTGGGTGCGGATGGCGTGGGCCAGCTGCGCGTGTCGAAACCAGTCCATGGGTGCCAGATCAAATTGCTCTTGCATGGTCTCGAAGTCCAGGAGGTGGCCCCCCTGTATCATGTGTGCTAGTGTATGTATCCCTTTAGCACGCCAGTGACCAAAAGAGCCCATTTTCACTATTTCTGGGAGGTGTGCGTTCTGCCATATGGGTTGGGATAGTGTTGGTTTTCCTTTCCAGTCAATCAATTTCCGTGCATCCCGCCAGGCCCGGCGGATATGGTGTGTCATTTTTGGCAGCGTCGGGAGTTGGTTACAGGCATACAGGATCTGAGCGGGGCTACCGGGGACATGGTCTCTATTTCAATGCGGTAGTGTGGGGTCTGCGTGAAACCAGTCATTCACCACACCGATCTGTGTTGCAAAGTAATACGTGCGCATGCAGGGTAAACCAATGCCTCCCTCCCATACCGATCTCTGGAGCGTGTTCAGGGCAATTCTAGGTTGTTTCCCCCCCATAATAACGTGCAGAGGTTTTTGTCAATAAGCGTGAAGGCTTCCTGAGGGATGGCAAATGGGGCGTTTTGGAGAACATACAAAAGTCTGGGGAGGGTCATCATCTTAATAGTGCGGCTCTACCCATTAGCGATAGGGGGAGTGATTGCCAGTGGGAGGTATCTCTATTAAACCGCTCTAGTAGTGGCTGAAGGTTGAGTTGGAAGAACCCTTCTAGTGTCGGGTCTAAACGTATGCCCAGATATTTAAAGTCCCTGATACAGATATGGTATGGACAGGTCTCGGGGATCACAGACGCGCCCCCTTGGATCGGGAAATAAGTGGTTTTGGCTACATTCACTTTTAATCCCGCAAAGTTTTGGTACTCCTTAAGGATAAGGGAGACAGTCGGACATGAGGTACTCGGGCTGCTGAGATATATGAGGAGGTCATCCGCGTAAAGCGAGAGGCGATCTTCTCCCCCCCCCGGTCAGACAAATCCAGTCCAGTTGGTGTTAGTTCTAAGCTCTATTGCAAGAGGTTCGATGGCCAGGAGGAAGAGGAGCAGAGACAGCGGGCATCCCTGCCTAGTGCCACGACCCAAAGGGAATGGTTTGGAGGACCTGCCATTCACCCTTACCGTGGCCTCCGGGGATACATAGAGGAGTTTGACCCATGATATAAATGTTTGCCCGAGGTTTATTTGAGCCATAATTGCCCACAAGGCGTCCCACCCCACAGAGACAAATGCCTTTTTAAAGTCCACAGCCAGGAGGGCTAGAGGGGCCAGTATTTCTTTGGCTCTGCTCAACGCCAGCTGGATTCTGCGTAGGTTCATGCAAGTAGATTTATTGGGCATGAATCCACATTGATCTGGGTGGACCAGGGTCTCAATCACATGTAGTAGTCTGTTAGCAAGTGTTCTGGCTAGGACCTTGGCTTCTCCGTTGATCATTGAAATGGGTCGATAGGAGGCACATTCTTCTGGAGGTTTCCCGGATTTACGTATGACTACTAATCATGCCTTCCTGAGGTCCGGGGGGGAGTGTCCCTAGTTCTTTACTCTATAGGAACATACGGTGCATATGGGCCGATAGTGTGCCTCTGAGGCATTTCCAGGTCTCTGTAGGGAAGCCGTTGGGACCCAGAGTTTTCCCGGGTTGGAGCTGTGCGAGCGCCTCTTGCACCTCGGTCTCCGTGATTTCAGCGTTCAGGAGGTCTGATTGGTGTTGTGAGAGTTGCGGGATCTCGATCTGGTCAAGGTAGTCTGAGGGTTCGAATGCAGAGCTACCAGTGGGTTGGGTATAAAGATTCTTGTAGTAGGCGGCAAATGCTTCCACGATATCAGAGTCGTCCGTCAGCAGTGTTCCATCTGGAGATTTGATGGCCCGCACATGCCCTCTGGTTTGCTCACGTTTCTCCAACCAGGCCAGGGTTTTATTTGCTTTGTCGCCTTGGTCATAGATTTGGCTCCGGACTAGCTGATGGGCTGTTCGTGCATTGTCTAGAGCTAAATTGCTGAGGGAGTGTTGTGCCGTGATCAGGGCCTCCTTTGCTACTGGATTGTTCTGTGTTAGGATCTGCCGTTCGCATTCCAAGACCCGTGCTTCTGCTTCTCTGATCTTTTGGATTTGACGTTTCTGGTGGGCGGAGACCGCCGAGATAGCTTCTCCCCGGAGGACTGTCTTGTACGCCTCCCAGATCGAGATCGGGCACTCCACTGAGCCTTCGTTGATTTCAAAGTATTCTGCTGTCTTTTTTTCCAGTTCTTCCGCGATGTCAGGTAGCCGCAGGTAGTATGTGCTCAAACGCCAGTTGCGATCCGGACGTCGAGAGGCGTTCTTCATGGTTAGAAGGAGTGGAGAGTGGTCCGAGATTCCCCTTGCAAGGAATTCAGCAGCTATGAGTCTGTGGTTTGTGTTGCGGGGGATGAAGGCGTAGTCAATCCTTGAGAATGATTTGTGCACACCGGAAAAAAAGGAGAAGCCAGCCTCGTCATTATGGAGTGAGCTCCATGTGTCCGTTAGCCCCTGAGTTTCGGCGAACACAGTGAGCGGTGTCGGGCCGGGCGGTTTCCAGGTCTCCTATGAGATCGATCGACTGTGGCGTCCATCACTTCGTTGAAATCCCCTGCTATCACCCATAGATCAGCCTCCTCTTCCAGGAGCAAGTTCTGTAATTCGGACAGCAGTTCTTTCATGAGCATGGGGGGGGGCATAAATTGTGGCGAGGCCCCACTTCTCACCCCAAATGTCAGCAAGCAGCATCACATATCGGCCCCGAGGATCAGTTCTGATTTTCCTGACCTGTAGGGCGACTTGCTTATGAAAGATTATCATCGTGCCCCTGGCACCTTTTGTGAATCCGGCGTGGTAGTTATGTGGGTAGTTGGATATTTTGAAAAAGTTGGTGCTTGTCAGATCAAATGTGTCTCATTCAGGAGAGCTATATCTGGTGAGTATCGGTTGAGGTACTGGAGCACCAGTATTTGCTTTATGCTGGAGCCGTCGTGTGTCTGTGCGAGGGCTGAGCCAAAGACAGAAGAGCGTGGCCTCTGTGTGTATTGGTCTCTCTTCCAGGGCCGCAGGGCGTGAGTGGAGGGCAGATCCTGCGCAGGGGAGAACTCGTCCCTTTAGTAGTAGTGCCCCGTGAGGGTTGCTCTGGCACGTATCCCCCCGTGCCGGTGTTCCATGCACTGGTATGATGCTGGCCAGTGCCTATCTCCGTCACTTGTGGTCGCCCCTGTGGGTTCCATGGTCCTTACAGTAGGTTTGAGCTGTATGAGGGACCTTGAGGGGGAGATAGGGCAAATCCCCCACTCTGCCCACACGCGTACCTTATTGTAGATAAGTCCGTCTGCAGCATATCCTCAATCCGCGGGGGAGCGCAGCACACGGTTCTCCTTGTCCTGCTGCAGCTCGACCCCGGGCGCTGCCATCAGGGAAGGCAGACAGCATGGTCCCGAGCCACGGGCAGATATGCAGGTGGGCCTCCAAGTTTCAGAGCTCTGCCTATCCACAGCGCCGACGAGGCCAAGAGAGGTGCCGTTAGAAATGGCTCCGGTTGCGGCTGCTTCGTGTCGCGCCCACCGTAGGCTCTCCAGGGCCGGGCTGATGAAGGAGACCGCAGTTGGCTCTTGGAGGTGGGTCGGCACTGTATTCCGGTGCGCTTTCTCGCAGAGGATTCCCTTTGTTCGCCGTGCTGTGGAGGGGACGGTCTCTACGCCTGTGCCCCAATGGCCGCGGCTCGCCCGTCTGCAGGATTTGGGCAGAATCTCACGTCCTCTGCTCCGATTCTTCTCGGGGTTGCGGCCACTTCTTCTCCGCTACATCCGCCGGCACTGGAGTGCTGCTTGGGTGGGATTATTAAACAACGAGGGAAGTTATTACAGGATAAATGTAGCGGCCGCCGGGAGCCAGATGATTAGGTCCACATGCGTCACGCACGCATGCGCAGTCGTGTCCCCAGCCTTTTGGCTGTTGGCAATGCATGTTACAGGTTTCTCCCAGTTGGTGTCCCATATAAGGAGAATTATGCCCTGCTGCCTTTGTATTATTTCTCTGCAGCCTTTTGGCTGGGGCAATGGGGTTACAGGTTCCCCCCAATTGGTGTTCCATGCAAGAGGAATTTCGTCTTTGCTGGCTTTGTCTTGCTTTACTTGTTCAGTCTTCAAAAATATTAGTTTCTGCTAATTGTCTTTTTTGGAGCCCGTGGGGTTACCTGGAGTTTCAGGCCAACTCACTTGTCTTCTATAGCATCTCCTTTTCACTCGCTGGCGCTGCAGCAGATCATCTGTGGTCTGCCCGCTCTGCTGCCTGCTCCTGCATGACTGTCTCAGTGAGCAAAGTTCTTCGGTGGAGCTCTGACAGCTTTGTGGGGTGACTGCTTCCACTTCTTCACCGGAGCGGCTCAGAGCATATTGGGAGCTCGTCTCCCATATGGTTGGGTTTCACGTCCCGTAGCTGTCCACAATGCTGCTTCCTGCTGCGCTCTCTCTGCACTGCCACACACCTTCTCAGCTTCAACTGGCGGTCCTTCTGCTTTCACGGCAACCCCTGCATTCCGACCTGCTGCTGAATCTCCTTCCCTCTGCTGCAACTCATTCTTGAGTTTAAATGTCCCGCTCACGTGCCTCACACCGCAACTAGACAGCTCATTATGTTCAATGGCACCTTTAATCCTCATTGAATCTGAGCCCATCTTCCTTGTCTCAGTACCACAGGCCTTATGGTTCCTGAAGTCCATAGTGGTTGTATAGCAGCAACCTTAGTTTGTTCTATTTTACAATAAGCCATTAATGCTTCAGGGAGAATAAGGGAATCATGATAGATTTTGATGATTCCATTTTTATTTATATAGCGCCAAATTGGCCTCTGAGACATAGAGCCGCCAAACAACATACATACAGACAAAAATCCTTACAAAGACAATGTCAAGTCCAAACATGTTAAATTACCACTAAAAACCTATATCATCTAGTATAATTCTGACAGTAGAGGTGAGAGGACTATACAGCGGTTCATACATGCAGGGAGATTACTCTGCCCACAGCCTACAATAACACAATCCACATTATGATCTATAGTCCATTCCTTAATTTGTGTTCTCTGCAAAAATCTAACATCCTGCATTCTAAATCATCCAGACCCTGTTCTTGCTTGCAGCCAGTGGAAGATTTTATTTCTCAGAGATTGTGTAGATTCCCACTGCACAGGTCTGTTAACATGAGTCAATATAACATTTCTACTCTCCATAATACACTCCTGTAGATTAGAGTCTTGAATCACAGACATGCTCAACTTCTTATTATAAATAGCCTTCTCCACCGGGATGGCTTTGAGTTCCTGGTGTAGATCTTAGTGGCCCGAATTCCTCCTGGTAAAGATTTTCCAGCATGTCCCGAGTTTACTGACACCTTAGGGAGATCATCCATCATGGAAGTCAGGTGGCCATTATATTCCCCACCCTCTCCAATAGGGTCTTCACAGTCTACTTCATAGGTTTGGCAGGCTATTGCTCATTCTGGGCAATAATCTCAACCATTTGAGACTGATTGCCCATCTTCCTGGAGAGGGCTTGTATCCCAATATTGTCAAAATATTCTACACAAGTGATATCCATGCTGTTCTGACACTGAATAAGGTCAGCAATGATCCTTTCCTTAAACATTTTCCAGCACTCGCTATGGCTTTTCCCCATAGCAGGCATAGAATTCAACTGAGGTAACTGCACAAGGGTTTCAGTAATAACCTTAGCCATACTCTTCGTTGGGGATTGAAAGGCTTTGTCCAATGCTACCACTAAAGGGGAGCAGTTTGCCAGGTGACTTTCTACTACTAGATCTTTATCCAGATTCAGGTCATTCTTCCCGCAGGCATGCTCAATCTTATGTACTTCCCCCACCGCTCTAGACGTAACACTTAACGCTCCATTATCTTCATCTCAATGTTCTCCTATTTCTTCCTGTAGACACTGTTTTCTACTTGAGCTCCTTGCGAGTACCAATGACAACCAACTATTTGCTAGGGTTTCATACCCAGGCATGGTGTAGGAATCCGACAAGGTCATTTCCTCAGACCCTAAACAAGTCATTAACTGGAGAGGCTCTTTAGGAGATTTTATTTCACTAATCTTCACAAGAGGGTTACACACGTCCAGAGAATGCACCCTATTTCTAAACATTGTGGGCCAAAAAAAGGGCAAAAAGGGAATAATCTCAAGCTCATACAGTGGGATGCAGCATAGGACCATCATTCATTATTCCCCACATCTCTGAATATAACATAACACAGGTGGAGAAAGTGGGGCAAAGGTAAAGAGGTCACAAATTCCCCCTGATATGAGTCTCCTCCCATGTGATCTTCCCACATAATACCACCCCCAGGGTCAGGATCAGGTAGCAGCTGCCTTTCGCTGGCCACATAAGGGGAAGCCCATACCAAGGTCTTAGTGATGATCTCACTAGATTCATCACGCATTACACAGGGTTCTTTCCTCTTTAACATTTATTTTAAACCTTTAAAGATAATCTGATGGACCTGGGCGCTGTCTTTCAGAGTTATGCCTTTGACACTCCCGTCAGTTTCTTTATGCAGGAAGGCCATAAGGATAATATTCTGCATATTAAAACGGTATTCAACCAAGATGAGATGTGGATGAGGAACAACTGGCTAGAACTGAAATAGGAAAACACAGATTCTGATGGTCACCACTACTCACTGACTGCCTAAATACATCACTAATTATAGCAGCATTACTCTTTGGTTTTCCCATCCTTTTGCAACAAATGCTGAAAAAGCTGGGTATAGTTTTTGACCCAACTCTATCAATGGATACTCCGGTTACAAGCATTACTAGGTCTGTTAGCTATTAATTGATTTTGCTGAAACAACTAAGTCCCTTGTTGAAATCCTATTGTGTAATGAATGCTAGCTCTACTATTGGGACTTGATTATTGAAACTCCCTTTAAGTGAATATTGGAGAATGTGGTGGTTAGAATAGCAACTGAATCACATAAGCAAAATCATGTTTGCCAGTGCTCAGGAAATTGTACTGGCTCTGTATAAGGGCCAGGGTTTCTTTTCATCTGGTTAACCCAACGCATAAATCCCTTTACGGCCAGGCTATGCTTTACCTAAAAAACTATAATAATTGTTATTTTATAACGTGCTTAACACCGAAGACCAGTGTCAAAGTGCAGCTCGGGATTCAAACCTGTGCTGCTATGCGTTGTCTTGCTTCCAAGACAAAGGCTTTGCACCTGAGCTATCCTCCTGGATCAATCTCAAATGGTAGACATTTCCTCATCTTCAGCATGCAAGAATGCGCTGCGCTCTGGTTACCCTGCATTACCAATGAGCCAGGTTACTTGGTAGCGGTATTTGCTGCCAAACAGTGGGATGCTCTGCTTGAAGAGCTATGACATAAAAAAGTCCTCCTCTTTTTAGGAAGCAAATCAAGGTTCTTTTTTTAGCCATTTTGCTTGTACGTTACTTCTACAAATATCGGTCAGTGAAGAAAGGTTGTTTACATTTTCCTCCAAGATTTTGTTTGACTTTTTCTTGTATGTATTTGGCCATGTTGGGGAGGAGATAGCCCCTTGGCACCTTCCTGCACCCCCCAAGCGCTTTACAACTAGGCAAGACTTCTCAAAGCACTATAGCACTGAGAAAGCTTTTTTCATGCAAAAATAATCACACACAGGCATGGCCAGGCACTAAATGAAGACTCTGAACAGGTAATTCATGGATTATTTGTGCCGCAAAAAACGGGGTTTGTGCGCCATTCTGCCCGCAAATCCCTGTTTAATAAATAGGGATTTGCGGGCAGAATGGCGCACAAATCCCGTTTTTTGTCGGCTCAAATAATCCATGAATCACCCTCTTAGTACTTAAATATAAGGTGCAAATAACCATTAGTTGAATACACTTGTAAAGGGTATTCTGTTATTCTATGTAGTTTTAAAATCTCAAACCACAGAGAATGCAGCCTGTGCCAAAAATAGACTACAGGCATTGCCTGGTGTCTGCTCGAAGTAACTCAGCAGCTGTGTCCTGTCCATCAAAAGCCCATGCAGGCTAAAAGGCTCAATGCACACAACACAGAAGATTTTAAGCGGAATTACTGGACAAGATAAAATATGAGTATATTGAGTGAAGTGTGGAGAGTATGGCGAAAAGGTGTGCATATATATAAATGTTTATAAAATAGCAACATGATGATAAACAGGAGCTACAATGTATTCTTGCATAGCTAGCAATATGCTAAGTAGTTTGGCCTAAATGGAAACTCGGCCGTGCAAGAAGGAAGACTGCAGCATCCCTTGTAAGGAAGAAGGACTGTTTTGTATGAGCTATGCCTGTATCCAGTGACCAAGTCAAACAGTATATAAGGCGCCAGTCTGGAGGAGCCGGCAATGGAAGAAGGACATAATGCCAGTTGGGGAGCAGAGTCCTTTGCCTCCCACAATCCTCATTTTTTGTAAAGATTACATTTGTTATCCTTGCAAGATAAAGACTCCTGGCCTTAATTCCCTAGAGGGGTGAATTATTAATCTGATGTAAGCATGATTAGGGGTTCCCGTATTTAAGGGCTGTAAGTATGGGCAACCTTTCACCCTCAGGTTTTAAAAGTTGATACATTTTTGTGTTGTCACATCTTTTAGAAGTTGAACAGTGTGCTTAAACAATTTCTTTTTGGACCAAAAAAGCTTAGCCCAGCTATGACTGTTTTTTCATGTGCTTACATATCCTATCACAGATATTGCATGCGTTCATTTGTTTTGTTTTTTTTGGCATGAAATCTTGGAGCACACATTTTTATATGTGCTGTGGTTTTGGCATTCTACTCTGCATACATTTAGCCATTGCGCATTACTACTTTTGCATATTGGAACTGTGGGTGTCAATTTGTATGATATTCGTTTTCTTGTGGAGTACATTTTTTGTTTAGTTGAGGTGTTTGCCTGGTTTTATAGCTTTTGGTCCTAATGGCTGTCCTATGTGAATTATGAATGTGCTAGGTGTGTATTCTATTCTTCTACTTTTCAGGGTTAAAATTTGTCTGAATTGGAACTGTTGATACTCTTTTTCCTGATTTAGTAGGTTTGGTCTACTGCTTGTAGTGTGTGTGTTGGGCATTTGTTAGATGTGAATGATAATGCTTTCTTCTTGGGTTCTTTAGTGGGCTTATACTTATTTTAACGGCAGCTATTTTTTTAACTTTTGCTGTTTTGATGTACTCTTGAAGTGTTTACCTGATTTAGTAAATGTTAATCTACTAGTTGTTGCATGTGTACAGGGGATGTGAGATTCAAAGTAAGCTTACATGTGTAATTTGCAAGTTGGAGTGTACTAATTCTCTGTGTGCATCTCATGCTGTTTACATTCTTGTTGGTGGACCTTTGAGTGGCTTCTCCTTTTGCAATTTCTGTATGATTTATGTGCATAGAGTAAAAGTGTGTTAATTATTTTTAATGTTGCACAGCCGTTTTCTGTATTATGAATGGTATGCTTTATATATCTATTCTTCTTTCTTTTTAGAACTGTTGTACTTTGCATTGGCCAAGAAAGATATCATGCATCACCTTTCTAAAGTGTGGTAGGCTTATTTTTCTGAAATATTCGATTGCGGATTGTTTTCCCTACCACGCCTTACATTTTTGATGTGCAGATGTTCAACGTTCGATGTTGATTTGTTGGCTCCTTTTTTTTTTAAACTGGCCACCTTTTGTTTCCAAAAACTACATGAAAAGAACAGCACTCTCTTGGTTTATAATCTTCAAAACTAAAATTGAAACCTAGATAGTTTGGGAAGAAAACTGGTTGTTTTTCACGTCCTAAAGAAGACTGGGCCATTTTGTTTGAATTGATGGCCATTACACCGTCGAAACTTGAGTTGGCAGCTTTCTTAGTGCTCATCATTAGAACTCACTAGTCCTTTTTATGACACTTTACACAGAGTTCTAGCATTATGTACTTTGGTGAAAGCAGAATGTTGTCTTTGAACTAATTATTGCACACTTTATACTTGAATTGGTGCACGGGTTGACACACAATTGTAGCATGAGGTGGTATATAAATGTAGGACATATTTTCAACTGTTTTGTTTAAATACATTTAGTTGCACTACAAATTGTAATATTTCTTTTTTTGGTCACCTGTATAGTATTTGTGCACAAGTGGTGTCTTTGGTTTTTGCCTGGGGTTGGCCTGTCATTTGGTCACCTCACATTCTGATATGGTATGGTTGATTTTGTGTAAGATTAGTAAGTTTATCTATTTTAACAATTTTATTCATGTTTGTATTTGTGTGATCAGACTGCTCAAAAAGTTTTCCATATTTATTAAATCAAGCCAGAATGTATTTCAAAACTATTGTGTCTAATGCAGGCAGTGCGCCGCCTTGTGAAGGTGAAGCAGGAGCTTCCCTTCAGCAAGGTAAACCCCAAGCTTATTTCCGCCCGAGACCGCCGACTACATCTTCAGCTATGCTATTATTCAACACAAGCGTGGCTTAGCACACCAACGCCATGCTTACCCTCATCCAGCTGTGTAAAACTGCCGAAATTAGCAATCTAGCTAATTCCTTCTCGTGCACCCAGACGAATGCACACGGGGTCGACCATTCCAAGATGGCCACCCAGCCCCCTGGTCCTCACTTCCTGATTTCCACTTCCAGCTTGCCTGGCCACGAACCCCTCTGATTGGCCCTTAATGAATTTAAATATCCAATCCGGAGCCGGGAGGCATGAGCCGGCATCCGGAACAAAGGCAGGAGGAACAAAGGCTACTTCCTGTCTTAGCCTGTTCCATTCACATTGACCCTTGCACAGAGCAGGAGCTCCCTTCCCCACTGCTGGAGCAGTGCACCGCTTTGTGAAGGTGAAGCAGGAGCTTCCCTTCACAAAGGTAAGCCCCGAGCTTATTTCTGCCTGAGACTGCCGACTACATCTTCAGCTACGCTATTATTCAACACAAGCGTGATTTAGCACACCGACGCCGTGCTTACCCTCATCCAGCTGTGTAAAGCTGCTGAAATTAGCAATCTAGCTAATTCCTTCTCGTGCACCCAGACGAATGCACACAGGGTCAACCATTCCAAGAAGGCCACCCAGCCCCCTGGTCCTCACTTCCTGATTTCCACTTCCAGCTTGCCTGGCCACGAACCCCTCTGATTGGCCCTTATGGAATTCAAATATCCAATCCGGAGCCGGGAGGCGTGAGCCGGCATCCGGAACGAAGGCAGGAGGAACAAAGGCTACTTCCTGTCTTAGCCTGTCCTTGCCTGATCTTGCCTCTTGCCAGAACCCCTGCATCGCCGAACCTGAATTCAGTTAGAAACCTATGGTACTGTCTGACTACACGCCATATTACTACCTCATAATACAGCCACTCTCGGTGACCATATTTCCCGACTGATATTCAAGTATATAGACTATCAATAATATATACCGCTACATGTCACTATGCCTCTGACTACTAGATTGTATACTGCTGATTATTTACGCAACGTCTGCCTATGTGAGCTTGCTAATTGAAATCGCTGCCCATACTGTGACTTCTGAAATTACTTATAGCCAAATAGCACCGAGTTTTGTTACACTCTGTCAGATATTACGGCATTCAGCCCGCTAATAGCACAATTTTAGTCTATCTGCACCCTGACTTACGAATTGCACCTAGCCTATGTCTTGCTATCTCATATTTTGCCCAGCCTGATAGTCACATCTAGCCTGCCTGTACTTAGCCATTTCAAATTGCAACTGAAATTGCACCTAACTTGCCTCTACTCAGCCACTTAGCGTGTACACCCTGGGTCTCGCCTACAGGTCACCCTGGCTACCACTGTATATTACCTTCTCCACAATACTAGGAGTACAATCACTTAACTTGACCACCAAATCTAACACTTTGAGTTTCTGCGCCACGTCCTATCCCACCCATCTTACCTACCCTATCATGCTCGACACACAACAACCCAAAACAGGACTTAAAATGAACCAATATCCAGACAGTACCACTCTACAAAGGCCATGTAATACTGTAGACAGAAACCTAAGACTACGCGCTCACCTGTCCAAATTGCATGAGCCACAAGCCAAGAAAGCTGAATTACTAAATCTCCAAAAGAAAATACAGTTACCCTTGAAGGTTACTGCAGAACCCGCCAGGAAACAGTCCAAGCCCAAGCGACCTATACTAAACGGCACCAAACAGACAGCCAAAGTTAGTCATAACACTACCCGCCCTAACTTAGAAAGCCACAAACCTTGTCTCAAAGGAGCGCTTATAAACGCCAGGTCTCTAGTCGCACACGCTACAGAGATATCAGACATCATTCTTACCGACAACCTAGACTTCCTGGCCATCTCAGAATCCCGGCTACATGATGTGGCAGGCCCTGCCCTATCATTAGCAGTCCCGGATAACGATACAATTCTACGAGCGGACAGACACACCTCCCGAGGTGGAGGCATAGCAATCATAGCTAAAATCAGCCTAGACATTAGAATTATCACAACCACCACTATGAAATCCTGCGAATGCCTCACGGTCAAAATAGCCATCGCTAACTCCCAAACCCTAAACATCATCCTTATCTACAGGCCACCAGGTCCTATCGGAACCTTCGCTGAGGACATCTCGACATCCCTGTCCAATAATCTAAAAAATACATCCCAAACAATAGTACTAGGAGACTTTAATCTAGGTTACAATGACAATAAGGATATCCAATCTACAGTGATTGCCCTGACCTTGAAAGAGCTGGGATTCTCCCAGAAAGTTGAATTACCCACCCACAATAAAGGTCGTATCCTTGATTGGATAGCAGAACATAATTGCGAAGTAAATATTACGGATTCCGTACCTAAGATCTGGACTGACCACCACCTGCTATTTTTCACAGTGACGACCAACCCTGCTACTGCCCTGTCCTCACTTGCCCCACCCTTGCCCATGAGGAACAAAAAACCCATGACAGCGGAAAATCTGATTCCTGTCATAATACCTAAATTGAACTCACTACCAGACATTATGGACCCCAATCTGTTAGTTGAACAGTATAATGAAGCTATGAACTCAGCCCTTGACCACATAGCCCCACTCAAACTAAGAAATAGCAAACCGAAAAAACACCTCAACTCATGGTTCACGCCTCATCTAAAAAATCTCAGGCTGACCAAAAGAAAACTTGAAACTATTTGGAGACTCTCCCCATCAGTCGAAAATAAACTCAACCTTTCCAAAGCCTCCTCCCAATACAAGAAAGAAATACTATTAGCCAAACAAGAAACCTACAATACTAGAATATCTAATTCAAAATCTAGTGTCAAAGAACTGTTCAGCATTCTGAAAGAATTGGAAACTCCCGTTGTACCTCAAGAAAACTGCACCAAGGACAAAAAATGGTGCTCCAGTATACAACTTGCCTTAACAAATAAAGTAGCTAATTTACAAACTAAAATTGCTCTCAAGAAGGCATCCCTAACGCCTCACATCCCTCAGAGCTTAGCGCCACCACCACAGCCTAATCAAGAAGCCCGATTCTGCTTTTCTAAGGTATCGACCATAGAGGTAGAAAAAGTCATCCTGGGACTTAAACCGTCTAACTGCAAAGGAGACCAATGCCCAGCACAACTTATCAAGGATGCTGCGAGAGAACTATCGCCATTTATAACCAAACTTATCAACTCCTCCTTTACCACAGGCTCAGTACCGAACAACCTAAAAGAGTTTTGGGTACTGCCACTATTAAAGAAACAAACCCTCGACCCTGCCACTCCCACTAATTTCAGGCCCATCACGACTGTGCCCTTTCTTCTAAAAATCCTAGATAAAGTGGCATATGCAAATACAAAACTTCCTAGAGTCCAACCACCTACTTGGAACCCGTCAATCAGGATTCCTCCCGCAACATGGGACTGAGACAGCTCTAATACATCTTAAGGCCCAAATAGACGAATGCAGAGATAATGGCCAAGCAGCCCTACTCCTCCTTCTGGACCTATCAGCGGCATTCGACTTAGTTGACCACACAGTCCTATGTAGTCACCTCGACTCTGCAGCCCACTTCTCAAAAGAGGCTATAACATGGATTAAGTCATTTCTGAGTAACCGGACTATGAGAGTCTTCACTCCATCAACCTCAGCAGATCCAATCCCCATAACATGCGGTGTACCACAAGGATCTTGTGTGTCACCTACCCTCTACAATGTTTTCACGAAGCCCCTCTTTGATGAAATGGATCATCTGGGTATCGCCTACACCAACTACGCAGACGATACCCAGATCCTCCTCCCGCTCTCAGGAGTTTACGCCAAGGACCTGGCCCTAGTGAACAGAATCTATAGCATCGTTCAGGCATGGATGGCCACACACGGCCTATGCCTGAACGATGATAAAACCGAGCTTATCATCCTAGGCACCCCTACCTATATATCCAAACTCAGCCCTGATTAGGACAACTTCATTATCGATGGGAACAACATAAAAGTAGCTAACGAAGTGAAAACCCTAGGATTCTACCTAGACACCACCATGAACTTTACCAAACAAGTTAACTCTCTAGCCTCTGCCACAGCATACACATGCAAACTTATCAGAGCGAGCAAACAATTCCTCTCTACAGACAGCTGCATTACACTTGCCTGAGCCCTAATACTATCCAAATTGGATTATTGTAATGGACTCTACATTGGGGCAAATAAACAGACCATCCACAAAATTCAAGTCCTCCAGAACAATGCCTTGAGAGCAGCACTCAAGATTAACAGAAAGGAGCATATATCCTCTATAAGAAGAGAATATAAATGGCTCTCCACCGCTGATAAAATTCAACTCAAGATCGCCTCCCTCACCCACAAATGCTTCAATAATAAAGCTCCACCCTACCTCATGGACAGGTTATGTAAAAGAACCTCTTCCAGACCAACTAGAACAGCCAACGCAAACTGCCTCCAAGTTCCGCGCTTCAAACTCTCCACTATAGGAGGAAATAGCTTCCCTGTCAAGGCTGCGCAGTTATGGAATTCCCTCCCCCATGACATCAGAGAACCTCAGCCTTTCGCCAATTGTAGACAGAATCTAACTAGGTGGCTGAGAGGCAATGACAGCTAACTACTCTAACCTGCTTGACCTGATATGTCACACTGTACATAACTATATATTACTTCCTATGACTATGCAGGAGCATGTACCTTGCTCCCCTTGTTCCTTGACCTCTCCTTGTACATACCTGCCTACTGTAACATTGTTGATGTCTTTATTTTTTCCTACTTTCATGTACTTGCAACTAGCTGAGCATACCTGTAACTAAGCTCAGCATATCTCTGTATTTTTTCCTACTTTCATGTACTTGTAACTAAGTTGAGCATATCCTTGTCTGCTTGCGTCCTGATGCCCCAGGGTATGGCGCGCCATATAAATAATAAACTAAACTAATGTTTTTTTCTCCCAAAATATCTAGGTTTCAATTTTATTTTTGAAGATTGTAAATCAAGAGAGATCTGTTCTTTTCATGTTGTAGTTTGGGGTTGATCCCACTTGTAGGATCTCTTTTTTAATTCAACTTTGGTGGGTTACCTCTTATTGTTTTTGTCGTAGACATTTTGTTTCCAGGACGGTTGTTTGTTATGCTCCTCCTGCAAGTTATGATTTAGTCCAAATGGGGTTTTCATCATATTTTGAGGCATACAATTTATCATTCTGTCACTGCCAGTTATGCCGTTTACTGCATGAAATGGTGCTTATCTTGTCAATGTGTGTTGTATTTTGCTCCATATAAGGAACAAATTTATGTATCGAATTTGTTGTGTTTGTACCCCAATTTCTAAAGCACTATAACTTATGTACCCGATAAAAATGCGCTGTTTCCTATTTGCACGTTGATGTATTTATTATACATATCCTGTTTAGTTTTGCTTCATTAGTGGAATTAAAAGCTATTTGGCGATCTATCTGTCCATTCTATGACAATATTTTAAAGGGCTTGCCTATGTAGGTGGGCATCTTATTCAGAACACATTTTCTCTAAAATATTCTGACTGCTTCAACAGATTTCTTTACAGCAGAACCAATGGTCTTTTCTGTTTGTGGTTGGCAAAAGAAAGCGAGAGGGTTTCACTTGTGTGTGGTGTGTTTAAGGGTGTGTTGTATGAGGCTTGACCATTCATGACCCCATGTTTTCGAAAGGGGTAGATACAGTTGAATGGTTGTTTATCTTGTCCTGCAAGCATCGGAAACTGAAAATGAAACCATGACGCAATGCTATGCTGCTTGACTAGTGTGCGGGCGTGTGTGTGTTTTCAGTTATTCAGCATTGTTCCAATGTATGGGGAATGTTAAGTATTTTTGATGCTGTTGTGTCGCTTATGTGCACTTCTGGTTTGTATGGTGAGCCTGTGTTAATTTATTCCACAAGCAAATGATTTCATCTTGTGATAATGTGTGTGTTTCATTTTCTTCTTTAGCTTCAATTTTGATTTTGTTGTTTTTATCAGCAGTTTTCATATGTTGCCTGGTATGTTTCCTTCGGTTTTGTACCGAATCGGAAGTGTGGTTTATTGTGACATATTTTCCTTTTCTTGCATTGAAGTGTTGTTTACGAGATGCATTTCCATTTTGCTGCCATGTTTCTTTGTGGTCTCCCAAATTGGGAGTGTGGAGATGCTGTGATGCAGCATATAGACGGTAAGGAACAGCATGGTGAGCGCTTGTGTTTTTATCTTACTCGCATATGTTTAATTCTTCTGGGATGTGATATTACATCGTTGTGGGCCCTATGATCAGTTTAGTGTGGACTGTAAGTTGTCTGATTTGTGTTTTTTTACTTTTGTTTGCGTTTGAGATTTGTTTTTATGTTTGAAGGCTGTGCCTAATGCAAATTTACACCTGTTGTTGTTTATCATTTGTTTTGACGAACCGTATAACCCTTATTTGATTGTGTCCCATAGGCTGTAGAGTAGATGAGCTAATGGGGTATGTGTGGGATTTAGTCTTTGTGGTTTGCAGACCTTTACGACTATGCGGGCCTTCACAGGTTGTATGCTCTGTACTGCACATGACTGAACACTGAGCACATGTATGTGTCTCTTTGAGGATTAATAGTAGTTCTATTTGGTCCTCTAAATCCTACTGCATTTGTTAAGAACAATATCCATCAATATTTCTGTTCTTCAAAAGTGAATATCCCAGTTTTGGTTGAAGGATTTTTCAAAATGTTTGCTGCATGCAGTTTCAGCACAAGGCCTCAAGTGTTTGTTACAAATTCTGAAAATCAAAGGGGACATTATTGAGATTTTGAAGTTAAGCCTCCATGTTAACCCCCAATACAAAACATTGTTTTGCCCAGCAATGTTTTTCAGCATTGACGCTTCTCCAAATGTGGCATGTGTGTTTGGATCTGGCCATCTCAGTGCCCTGCCAAATTTGGTGAACTTTCATGGTAAAAGGGAAAACAAATTGCATTTTCCTACGGAAAGATTGATTTAATAAATGATGTTGGAGACTATGCTGCATGGTTCACTGAAGGCTTGGAACCCACCTTGCCAAGTGAGTTACAAGAAGAAGATGGATCTTAGGGGATCCGTGCTGACCACCTAATAGTTTTTGAGCAAATTATTTTTGATGTGTTATTTATTCCCAAATGATCAGTAATGTGATAATAGTAAAATGTTTGCATGAATGCCAAAAACTATTTAGTGGTCAGCATAGACTCCATAAGCCAAAGTTCTATGTAACTTTCAGTATAATGAGCTGGCCTGATTGGAGGTTCGGACCAACATTCTAGTGTGTGATGGTTTTTTGGGTCAAAGTAGGCCTGTTTATTTGGCCAAAGTGATCCAGTATAATAAATATTTTCCACAAATGTCACTAATCAAGTAGGCTTTTAAATGCACTATTGGCGACACATTTTACCCAAAACTCCAATTTGGTAATACCCAAACAGTCTTTCCTGAAAAGTAGGAAATTGTAAATTGGAATTGTAGACCTCTTCTTCTTTGCTGCCAGGATATATTACATCCCAGTCAGACCCTGTGTGATTGTTTTGTTTTCTCCCCATCTCTATCAATGTTTGTATTGGTTTGTTTTGAGTATGCAACTGTTGCCTCCTTTATTGCCTAGTGAAAGGTTACGAATTAGGCTTGAGATCGAAAATGCTGCTCCATCACCCTTGCTTTCATCTGTGACACAAGAAGGCAGTAACAGTGTGGTGACATTCCGAATTCCAATTCCAAACCCATGTCCACAGAAGGAATAATGGTCAGAGAAGGTAATTAATCATAACTGTTTATTACTGACATGGAGCTGAGGGGAAGAGACAGCCGAGGCAAACAGAACAGGAGCCTCTCTTTTCAACCGCCGTCTTCCGGACATTCCGCGGCTCACGCAGGGCAAGACCAGAGCGAGCCAAGGATGTGACAAATCTTCCTCTTTTACATGAACAAGTAAGAACAGAACTTTAGTACATTACATAATCTTTAAACTTCACAGGTGAACCCCTCTTGATCTTCCTCTGGATTGTGACCCCTGTTCCTCACTCATTTCCTCTTGTACACCACCACTGCTGTTACCTTGTACGTGATCTTCCTCAACAACAGGAATGTCCTTCTGCTCATTCTCTCTGTGCTTGTCCACCAGCTCTTGCTATGAACCATCCATTCCTTCATCCCATGCACCCCTTCCATCCTGACTAGATGTAATCCTATTCATATTCCATCTTTCCACATTTTCCAAATACACACACAAACCCCTACACTCACTCACTCATTTGGGACTTGAAAATCTCGACAACCCCTGGACGGTTTTCCCTAGTAACTTTATTCTGATCCAATCTCCTTTTTTATACCAAGCATTTTGGCACCTTGTTTATCATCAGTATACTTCTTCTGCTCACACTATTTAACTTCTACTCTCTCTCATAACTCTCTTTGCATCTCTTCATCCCACTTGTATTGTCTTCCTTCATCTGTCACCCATCCAGGACTCAAATGATTGTAGGGCAATCTTCCCTGAATTAATTGGAAAGGATATACCTCTGTTACACTGTGTCGAGTAGTTCGGTAAAACACAAGGAATTTAATCAGCTCTCCCTTGAAGTTCCAGTTATTCTGCACACACGTCTGGACCAATTCCTTCAATCGCCTGTCAAATCTTTCAATCATACCATTAGATTGGGAAAGATACACGGATGTACACACATTTTCCACATTATGTTCACACAAGAAATCCCCAATATCTTGCGATTTAAACTCACTCTGTTGTCGAACACAATTTTCTTTGGAGCACCGTCATTCAACAACAGGCAACTTTGAGCAATAATCCATCACGCATACCAAATATTTGCAATCCTCTGGCAACACTTCAAAAGAACCTGCTATATCTTTAGCTATTTTTGACCACAGCCCCTGGACTAATTCACCAGAGTCCTAGGACTCACTGTTCTAGTAAGGCCCTTGTCACTATTTTGACACGGAATGTATCATCTCACAACTTTTTCTATCTCTGAGTCCATACTCAGCCACCAAATATCGTCCCTTATTCTTCTCTTGGTAGCCAAAATAACCAGATGGCCTTCATGCGCAACTCTGATTATTCTTGCTCTCAACGACTTGGGAGAAATCAACACCTCATCCCTCACAACACAATTACCTTGAACACATATCTCGCCTGCAGATTTCCTCATTGAGATTAGGTCACCTCTCAAAGCTCTCTCTGATGGCCAACCCCTGACACAATACTCCTTGGCTTGCTTTAAAACCTCATCCTTCTTTCCTTCTTCACGCCATTCATCTCTTGAAATCGCTTCTCACCAAGCCACCCCACTGCAGTGTTTATCTGTTTGTCATCCTCTATCCATGGCACTTCACATTCAACCTCAGTAATACCTTCAGATATCTCCATTTTGGCCTGCACATTATCCCTACCAGGGATGTATTCTGTTTTCAATGTATAACCTTGAAGTTTGAATACAAGTCTCTGCAGTCTAATTGATATATTCATACGTCCCCCTGGTGCCAACACATGTAACAACGACTTATGATCTGTTTGGACCGTGAATTCAGTTTCCACAAAAACATCCTAAAACATTTGTATGCCGAGGTACATGTTAGGGCCTCCTTTTCAATAACTGAAAACTTATGTTCACTATCAGACAATATTCTAGACATGTGTGCTACCACCCATTATCCTTCTGCAATAGGGTAGCAGCCAGGCTGTAACTGCTCGCATCCACACCCAACACACATCTTTAATTTCTTGAAAACATATCTCTACCACTTCAGTCCACTCCAACATTGTACCTTTTCTGAGTAATTTCTTCAAAGGTTCAATTTTATCAGAAATGACCTCAACTGTTCTATATTCACCAGAGCTTGTGCACTTTGTATAGAATCAATGTGATTTTTTTTTTGGTTTGATGCCATTCCCTGAAATGCTGTGACCTAAATATTCTACCTCTTTCACACCAAAGTTGCATTTTTCGCCATTGAGGGTCATGCCACTACCTTCCGATATTGTTAATGTTCAGGGCCATTTATACCACACACGATCACCACCGTAGTGGTCCATTGGCGCTCTGGCAGATCTGAAAGGTAAGAGGGTAGGGAGGGTTAGTAGGGTGTAGCCGGATAAAAGGTAGAGCGAGATTGGTGATGTCCTGTTGGCAGCTTCAGTTCGGTTAGCACCGTTCACTGAGCTTGGTTGTGGTTTATGGATCGGTAGACTCCCATGTGCTGTTGTGCGAGACTATTTGTGATTTGTTTTTTGTGGCAGTGTAGTGAAGTGCATGCCGTTTGCTGTGCGAGAAAGTGGTTGTGTTTGTTTAGGATAAAGAGGTGTGAGCAGAGAGTTGAGTTTTTTTAGTGGATGGCTTAGTGGGGTTAACTCGTTGTTTTGGACTTGTGTGTTGGGTGTCTCTGCCCTTGCTGTTCTGCCTGAGGCGGTGGCATGTCTCTGTGACTGTCTGGTGATCTGTGGCGGAGAAAGTGGTGGGGGCCCCCCCTCCGTAGGATTGAAATTGTTAAGGTTGTGGGTTGCTCTTTGGTTCACAGTGGGGTCTGCCTGCTGTTGCCTCCCTGAGCTCCTGGGGTAAGTTCTACTCCCTCCAAATCCTAAGGGCCCCTTGTTCTGTTGGGTGCTGATTAATGATTAGTGCCCCTTCGTTATCATCTATGGGCCCTGTCCCTTGGGCTTTGGCTAGCGGAGGGTTTTGGCTTGGGGGAGTGGGGCTTGGGAGAGGGTGAATCCTGGGTTTTCTCCTTCACCTGATACTTTTTACCATGTGCCCTTGTTTCTGGCGCATTCTATTTCCGCTGGTGTCTATTAGTTGATTATATCTGGTTCGGAGGGGAAGAGCCAGGTTTTGAATAGTTTACTGAATTTTATATGGTCCTTTTGTATTTTGTATTTCTTTCAGAAGTGTGTTCCACATTTTTGCTGCCAGTTGGGAGAAAGAGGATCACCCATGTTTTCTTCTTCTGCATGGTTTTGGCTCCCGGCGGATGTCATTGTTTGATCTGAGGGTTCTTGTTAGTTGGTAAATGGTTATTTTCTTTTGTAGGAATTTTGCTACTTGGCCGTGGATTGCTCTGTTTGTTATGCACATCGTTTTGAGTGTGATTCGTTGTTTGTTTGGCAGCCAGTGTAGCATTTCTAGCACTGGGTTGATGTGGTCCCTTTGTGATAGTTTAAGCAGGAGCCTACCCGCTGCGTTTTGGATCTGTTGCAGGTTCTTCAGCAGGTGTTCTGGCATTGTAAGGTATACACTGTTTGCGTAGTTAATTCTTGACATGATGAGGGCGACGATTGTCAGTGTTTTATGAGTGAAGGACAGGAAAGGTAGGATTCTTTTTTTGAGTGTAGGAGGAAGAAGCATTTCTTGATTATTGCGTTTACTTGGGGCTCTATATTTTTAAAACTTCCTTTAGAATACAGTTGTGCTCCTCCTCATTCTTACCATCGATCAAAACATCATCCTGAAATGCCACCACATCTCGTAATCCCTTGAAGATATTGTGCATAATTCTCTGTAACACAGAAGAGGCACTCGCCAAACCAAACGGCATCTTCTTAAATTGATACAGATCATTAGGTGTTATGAAAGCAGTTAATGGTTTTGTGTTGTTAGGCAACTTCACTTGATGATATGCACTCGTCATATCCAAGGTGCTAAAAGTTCTTGCCTCGCCCAATAACGTCAACATCTTTTGCAGATTAGGTAGAGGATGACAATCAGCCACCACAAACTCATTTACATTCCTCAAATCCATGCATAACCTAATCCTTCCAGAAGATTTTCTTGTCTTGTCAGAACCACTGGGGAATCCCCTTCTACCCACTGAACTGGTCCTATTAGATCATCTTTTACATTTACTCTAATAGTAAGTCCAAATCTTTCCTCTGAGTAATGGGTACCTTGCGCGCCTTGCTTCTCCTAGGCACATCACCCTCCTTCAACCTCATTTAATGCACAGATTCGCTCAACAATCCCAACTTTCTTAAACAAAGTTGGACAAGCATCAATTATATCTTTCCTCTTTCCCACGACTATACACAAAACGTAGAAAAAGAGGGGATTTTTGCAGCCAGCAAAACTCTCTTGGCGACAGCTCTATTGGTTTTTTTAGAAGTTGTTAATGCTACTCGTTTAAGAAGGAAATGTTGTCAGCATGAGTGGTTCCCATAGAATTGTGTGGCTACTACACAAACAAGTTGCAAAGGTATAGAGATATGAGAAAATGTTACTCAAATGCGACGACTTCAATAAATCTATAGAAATATGTGCGTTGATGAGTCAGAATAGGCATCCTGTTAATAGCATTTAGCTTGAGTCCATATTCATAATAAGAAGGAAAAAAGTAGAACCAATCCAGGAGTGTTGATGCTCTCAAAAAATTCTTTAATTGAACAAACACAATGATGATATTCTATGAAATGATAATATTATTTGTGTTAATATCACACCTCGTAGTATCCAAATCAGGTTTCACTCTCAAATTTTGAAGGACAACAATTTTGTGTTCATACAGAACAATCTTAATAAATAATAGCGTATTCTGTATTATATTGAATTAAATTCCCTTTAATTGTATTTTCTCTTCTATACACAAAACGTGTTAGTCTTCCCTAGGATGCAACTTCATCTGCAACTCTCCTTGCTGAATCCAACCTAGAATGGGTGCTCCAGATTCTGCCATGTATATTTTAGCTCTCGTTTTCCAGTCATAGTAAGCAATGTCACAAAGCACATACCCTAAAATGTAATTGTACCACCACCATATCCTCCTGGACCGATGTCAGTTTGAACATTTTGCATTCCCCAAAAACATCCTTAAAGTCCTGCAGACCCAAAATGGTGTACTTTGAACATGAGTCTGCCATTACACTCTTCCTGTGTCCATCAAATGAAACTCAGCACCAAGGTCTTTCACAATCGTCCTGATCAAGACTTCCATTCACCATTAAAACATAATCAGCCGCACCATCCTCACTGCTGACTGCATTCCCTTCAATGTAATGCACCTTATTCTTATGCATTACATAACACATCCTTGAGAAATGTCTTTTGCAACCACAATTCGAATAGTCTTTCTCCAACGCTGGACAGTTCTTGTTATTAGCAAGATGATCCTCCGTCCCACACCTGAGCCAATGTCTCTTGTTTCCTCTTGGTTGGTTCACATATGAACTTTGCACATCCCTTATTCCTCTTTATATCACCTTCTTTACTGGCCCAATGGCATACAAATCACTTTCTTCTCTACTTTGAGCGCTTTAATGCTTAACACTGACGCCTCTATGCTCCTCGCTATCTCTGTTGTGGAATATAAATCAGGATTGGCTCCTATCTGAAGTCTTTCTATAATCTTCTTGTTCAGCGAATTCATCAATATCTGATCATGCAGCACTTGATCTGGAGTGATTTTCTTAAATTCACACTTTGCCGCCAAACCTCTTAATGCTCCCACACAGTCATCAATACCTTCTCCAGGTAACTGTTTTCTTGAATAAAAATGGAACCGTTCAAGAACTACATTGGATTTCTCTGTAAACTGTTCTTCTAGCCTCGCCATCCATATGCTAAATAGATCTTTATCTTCCTCCTCGCGTGCCCGCAAGTAAGTGTTTCATGAGCCTTACTGCTTCCAATCCAATCGCAGTTTTCAACAATGACAGTTTTTTAGAAGCTCTTAACTCATCACCATTCTGTGCATCCAAGTAAGCCTCAAACAGTTCTCTCCACAATTCCCATTTCATGCTGGGGTTCCCTGGAGACGGTAAAAATGGTATAGGCGGTTGCACAGCCATATTAAAGTTCCTTCTCACATATGCTCTGTAATCCTCCATGTTGACTTGAGATATAATGTATTCCTATGTAATGACTTCTTTGCTTTCTTTTTATTTTGTTTGTAATCCTTTATCTTTAAAAAAAAACATGAAGGCAATGCCTCAATAACCACCTTCAGTTCTTAACTAACACCGGCTACCACAAAATGCAGGTGTTGTTTATTTATCATTTCATTCAAATTTAAATCAGTCCCTCTCACCCTCCAATATGATCCTTACCAACCCTCAGTTGGTGCTTTTCTATGCTGCAGAGGTTTCCCAGCACTAACAGGGTTAAGGTTCCGGTTGGGTTTCCTCACAGAAGAAGAGGCAGAGATTACACACGTCAGCGTGCAGAGCAATGTGTGAAACACACAGCTCAGTTGCCCCCGCCGACGTGCCTTGACTTCCCAGATCCTCGTCGCCACTTGTGAGAAGGAATAATGGTCCGAGAAGGTAATTAATCATAACGGTTTATTACTGACATGGAGGGGAAGAGACGGCAGAGGTGAACAGAACAGGAGCCTCTCTTTTCAACTGTCATCCTCCGAATGCAAGACCAACGCGAGCCAAGGATGTGGCAAAGCTAGGTTTAACTTGGAGATTACTGAGTCATCAATCGTAAAACATGCAGATCAAATGTCTATGTGGAATGCAAGCTATCCAGCCAGCACCCAATCCGCTAGAGAGCACCCTTTGTCTTTCTACCTTTCTCATCCTCCCATCCAAACCCCTCTCTAGCATTTTGCCCAAAACACCTTCTTACCCTACATTCGTTTTCAAACAAAACCTTCACTATACCTCTATTCCAAAGTCTCTGCCCTTCTCATATTTGCATCCTTTCTCTTAAAACACATCAAGGGCACTTCCCCCTTTTCATTGCTTCCGCTGTCCATTTTTCTTTTCCTTTCTTGTCTCATACCCAAAATGGATTCTCCTAATTTGAACCATACAGCCCTGCATTTAGTTTTCCCTTTTTGCAAAGATGTAGGCCTGGCTGCGCCTTTCCAAACACCCCTACATGACTGCCTTTCTTTCTCGTGTGTCACTGCTCTTGCATTCCTGAACTCCCATGACAATCACACAGACAACAGGAGGCAGGATTAACTCCTCTCACACCCTCCAGCCCCCACTGTCATGGCAGGTGAAATCACCACCATACCACACACAGCTGCAGAGCTTGTCTTTCATTTTCATCCCTCTCAGACTGAGGTAAGACATCCTTTGCATTCTTTTTTAATTTCCCCTTTCTCTCTATGAGTCTGTGTATTGTGTGAACAAATGTGAATGGCTGAACTGTAGAAGTGGACAGAAGCTCTATGTTGGTTCACAGAGAACTTCATTCAGAAAAAGTGGCAATTCTGACCTAGATTTTTGTATTTAAGATATTACGTCATAACATTATACCATCACCATGATGCAAAGCTTTATTCCCAGTTTTTGTATTCAAGTTGACAGGAAAGGATATGAGGCCAATTTTATTATTTCTATACATTACATAAACATTACTTTAACACAATACATTACATGACCTGCGTTCAAGCACCCACAATTGTGCAAATATGTTAATAAATAACCTGTAAAAAAAATGCTATAGCTTGTGCTGATTGTTAGATCTCTTTTGGTTTAATATTGGTACATGTTTACATTGCAAAGCACACATTTACCTTTCACTGTGCAGATACTATTAATTCATACTGTTTTATCACAAACACATAAGATTAAATTGCACCAGAGAAGGTCCTTAAAGTAGACACCGCTCTTCTTTGTATATAAAAATGCCTTTTGCTTTGTGCAAATGGGTTTGGAATCCAGTTCTTTCTTCACATTGTAATGTTTTTTATCTGTTCATCCCTTCCTCTCATTGGATCACTGAAATGACAAATAATATGTTTACAGATACATTTGGTGGACTGATTCCCCAAGAATCCACAAGATAGCTCACAGGCTTCACATGCCCAAAGTATAGCAGAGTATGAAACCTGTTAGCGCAGCAATATTTCTTGATTTTGGTGGACGTTTGTCACAATTCAGTTCTAATTTGGGTCAGTGTATTCAGGTTCCACATATATATATACCTAATGTTGTACCTTGAAAACATGACACCTTTAACAGACTGAACAATGTGTACAAATAGAATACGAGTGTTATTCAGAAAAACGGCCTCCGCTGAAGGTACTCGCTTAAAGGTACCACAAGGGAAATAGTTTGGGGCAGTTATTCATTATCACTCCCACACAAAAGGCTGGACTGGAAGCGCCAGTTAAATATGTATATTTTCACCCAAAGAAACTACCACATGGGTAACTGTCTCAATATAAACACGTGTCTCTCATTTGGTGTGATGGCCTCTCATTCCTCGGTGTTGTGGTGAGTTTTCAGGTTTCACAAACCCCTCTTCTGATAGGTGACTTGTTGCTGGTTTTCTGAGATCTTCTACAACAAGACTATGTCTGGTCCAGCCAAGGGTCTGCTTGTCTAACTTGTGGTTTCCTCAACCAACTGGTGATCGAGCCACATCTTCTCTGCAGTGTTGCATTGGAGCCACAAGCTGCCTCCTACCCCCCTTGTTCTATGCAGGGTGCCTCTCCCTTCTTCCTCTAACTCCAGTGCTTTGGATTCCCTGACTAAAACCTCTATGGCCTCCTTGCTTACGTCTTATACCTCCATCCACATCTTCCGCCCTGCCTTGGGCTGACCTTTTCTCCTCATTCTGTGGGATGGTTTCCACATCCTCCCCTTCACTATCGTCCTCTCTTGCTCATAATGTTGCTTTCTCCTCCAAGTCACCTTCCATTCTGAACCACACCACCTCCTCTGGGGTTACCACTTTTCTAGCCTCTGAATGACACCACCTTTTCTTCCAATCATCTTCATTGTCTCTCGTCACAACCTCCTCCTTCCCTCTTGATGTCACCACCTTCTCTAGTCTGGCACCTTTGCCTCCCTTGGTCACCACTTCCTCCTTGCCTCTGGATGTTTCCACACCTTCTCCAACAAGTGACACTGACTGACTAGGATCTCTAGATTTTATAGGGTGCTGTCCACCCGCTCCTCTTGGCTGGTCTCCCTGTGAGGGCCTGCACCTGGGTTCTACAACCGGTGGTTGGGATGGGCTGTCCTTTCCAGGTTTATCTGAACTTACTTTGGGCTCAGGGGGATAGACCAAGCCTTTGCCGGGCCTGTGCCGTTTTGCAATCCACTCTGCCCTTTCTGTTTCTATATTACAAAGCTTGGCAAGGTCCTAAGTCTCCTGCTTTTCCAGTGTGCGAACCGGCTTCTGTTAAAAGTCTTGTTTTGCTCTTTACGTGAAGGTGCGCAGAAGGCTGGCTGACAATTCTCCAACAACTGAACAATCTGCCAAGAGATAATAGGCTGTTTGTATTGTTTGCGAGTAAACCTGCAGCTAGAAAACTGCAAACAAGCAACATAGTGTAAAGCACAGTCCGAAGTGCCCCCCTAAGGTTCAAAGATGACATCTGAGCTACAGAGGAATATTTTTCAACAGTAGTAGGGTAAAGTGTGTGCAAGTGTGTAAAAAAGTGTGTAAAAGTGAAAGTTACCTTATTACCATCAACAGCAGCCCATCCTTACACAAACAAAAAACCAAGAAGGCCCAAATGGCCTGGCTTCAAATCTCTGCCCTTCATGAAATCAAACCCTTCAGCCCACCACAGGACATCCGGACCGTAATGCAGGCCCTTGTGGTCTTGCACATCATTGGGGGAAACCCCTTTCTAACTGGGCTTCCGGCTGCTCACTTGGTTCACCTAAAAGCAGTCTACCACACTGCAGCATGGCAATTGTGGATGCACAGAACTTTGACCAAATCGCTCCCTGTCCTAAGCAAATTACACTAACTTCCTCTACAGGGCAGGACCCTCCTCAAGACTGCATATATCATCTACAAAGCAGTCACAAGTAGCGCACCATTGTACCAGGTGGCTAAACTACCCAAAGCTAGTGGCACACACTCCTCCCACAGAAACTCAATCGCCTCTAACCATAACTCGTCCACAATGAGGACCTGCAAACAATAATCTTGTCATGCACCCACCATCTAGAACTAGAACCCGGTAGCAGCTAGGAATGCCCCAAAATTCTCCAATTTCACAAATCTTTCAAAACAGCGCTTTTACAACAACACCTGACCGAGCACTGATCACAGTGGATGCACAGAGTGCAAATCACAGTACTACGCTACTCTTAAAGGAGGCCAGCCGAAACACTAGCTAGCCAAATCTTGTACAGTGCTCTGATGCTTTCGATCTAGGTCAGCATATTAAATAAATAAATAAATAAACCTGTTCCTAAAAGGGCAGGTTAACACAGTGTTGGGTTGCGCATGGATTGTATGCTGTTCTTTGGGCTTCTTTGACACAGCCTGGTCTTTGGATTTTGATGTCGAAGACATTCTTTGCTTAATAAACAAAGCAAATCCTCACGTGCGCCGGGGCCAGATGGCCTCTGTAATATTACTATCAAAAGCCAGCCTGAATTATGGTCTAAAATGTTAAAGCCACTATTTTACCACATTACTTTTTCCAACTCTACGCCAGCTTCCTGGAAATCATCACATATAGTACCAGTTTTAAAAAAAAGGGAACAATGCAGAACTATCAAGCGGTCGCGTTGTAGGATGTGTCTAGTAAGGGCATTTCCTCTATTTTGCTAAAACACATGGCAACAGACAATACAATCTATAAAGTCCCTCAATAAAAGTCTACTTAGTGGGCTGGAGATGTTTGTCAGTGCCTTCGTTGATTTGCCCTCGGAGGTTAGGAACAAAAAGATAGGAGGTTAGGAGATAGGAGGTTAGGAGAAAAGATAGGAAATTATAATCAATACATGCTCATTTTAGCAACAGAAAAACCGGCAAATTTCACATTGTCGTATTTGAATACACTTCCTGATCCAAGATATAGATCCTGGTATTTGAGATTTAGGTGAAATATCTTACCAACTAATGAAGTCCTGGTAGCAATATAACCAGAGAGCAGAGGCTTTGAAGATCTTGTAAAAGGACTGCCATAGTTGAAACTCTATTGCATCTGGTTGTCAAATGTGAGACATTAGGTTGTAAACATCAATTTTACTTTGAGAGGTTCTTCCATGATATCCGTTTTATTAACGGATGTAAACTCTGGCTTAGAATACTGACGGGGTACAATGTTTCGCTAATTTTAGCTATTACTAAATATTTAATGGAGATTTTTCCTAAACATGATGAATAGGTTTTGAGAAGTTTTCTTTTACTCTTTGCTCTTATGTATGATTATGTAAGATTTTCTTTATTGTTTTTAATGATATTATGTTGTTAAAGAAAACTGTATACTAATTGTTTCTTTCTAATATGTGTAACTGACGATTAAATGCTGATTTGTGAAGAAGTTTGGATTCCAAGCCATAACACCTTTCAATAAAATTAAAATAAATTGCAATAAAATTAAAATAAATTGTGTGCAGCTCATTTTTTTGTATTCACTTTGCAATTCTGCTATTATCGATTTACCAAAGTAACATCACACGAAATACAGGCTACACGTCTCTTTTCTGTGACAGGAGGAACGGTTTCTTGTAACAGGAGGAATGCACATGCAACTGCAATAATGTTTCAGTTGACACTGTAGACAAAGCATATGCTTTTATTGTGTGCTAAATTCAAAACTTTTAGAGTGGCATATTTGAAACCGGTGTATAATACCCTTGGGATAAGGACTAAGGAAGAAGCATACATCAAACTATTAAGAGTTGAAGATCTTACATGAGAGAGTGGATAAAAGGATTACATTGAAAAACGTTTTATTAATGAGTCCTAGCTTATATATGTGCTTGGATATATACTGTTTTAGTTCTTAATTACACAAAATGTTTTTTAAATTAAATTGTCTTATTTTATATTTAGCTTGTTCTATTGTAACTGTTTAATTTTGTATTTTAAGTTGTTTGTAACAGAAACATAGTGATTATTGAGAATAAAATGTCATTTGATTTGCGACAGGATGGTAGTTTCAATGCGTCTGTGTCTCATGGTGTTTTGGCTATGGCAGAACCACTAGCAATGCCTAATATAAGGCATTTGCAGATGTATTTGTTAGTACACTAGAATCCCTCCCTCCAAGTCCAGACCCTCAGAATGCTGATGATCGGGTAATATCGACAGACATCTGGTGGCCTTCCTAAGAAATCAACTTCCTGGTAAGCAGTCCCCTTTCAGATGCTGAGCCCTTCTATTACCATTACCAGTCATGACTGAGATGGGCATCTTAGCTTACTTTGAAGTGCATGACGTATGGCCTGCACAAGATAGGGAAAAGCACATCAGCATCCTAGAACTCAAGGTGATATTCTTGGCTCTGGACACTTTCTTGCCCGTTCCAGGACTTTATTTTCACAATCTTTACCAATCTTCTGTATCGACAAGGAAGGAGTTCTCAATTCTTCTCTCAGTGATTCCTAGCTATTAATCTGTGGAGATGTTCTCTCTTCTAAGGAACCCACCTCCAAACCTTGAATATAGAGGGATTTCTCAGCAAGACAGGTGGTACACTAAGGGGGCTCTATCACCCTGACAAGGAGGCAGACTGTGACCCATACCATGTATCCGGAGGCTGGCTTGTATTCACACTCTGACCCGTTTGCTGCACAATTCAACAATTAGTGCTGTCTCTATGCTTTAGAATGGGTCAAGGTACCTTGTTTCTGGGAGACCCTCTGTCCCATTTATGGGATCACATGTTAGCATATGTGCTTTCTTTGCTTCTCTAGTATTGGATCTTTCCTAGATTCTCCTGCTGGAACTGGTTACCGTCATTTGGCTTAGAATCCTTCAGCTAAATGCCATCGCATTAACAATAAACGTTTAACATGTAACCTTGTCATATGTTCCAACTTCAACCAGGGGACGCACCTCAAGATACTGTTGCTGTTTTTAACTTTTCCTGACTAAATGGATACTAGAAGAGTAGTACGTGCGTAGGACCAAGAGGATGAGGAACATTTGCCCTTTCCTGATAAGGGCTCCGTATAAGAATAATTAGAAGAGAGAGAAAACTCACTAATGAACAGGACAGCGATGAATGGCAAGATCACATTGTACCCAGAACACATCATGTGGAACCAATGTAACACCCTCCCCTCACCAACAACACAGTGTAAAAAATCCATGTAAATGTTGTATTTTATTTTATTTAGTGCAATATAGTCATAGACTTTCTATACGTTTACATCAACCAATCGGTAATAAGAAATAAGTAGATGGATAAAACAAAGAAAATGACTGAAAACATCATGATGCATTAAACGTAATATAATAATCACAAACAATATGAATTAGAAAGTAGGTATGCATATCAAAAATATATATACCTAAAAATCCTCAATCAAATGTGAAATAGACACCAATAACTTTGCCATATGATACATTAAGTTAATGTCTTTTCCTGCCATGTAGCAATCCCAAAACTCCTTGCTATTAATACCAGACAGCCTATTCTCAAAGGCCAAAGTGGCCCTTCTGCGAAGGTTGTTAAGGCTCTCACATGCTATGATTAGATGTTAAGAACTTTCTAACGTGTCCTCTCCACAAAATCTACACTGCCGATCTGCTCTCAGTATGCCCAAACAAGAGCCAGTGACTTTGCATGCATTAACCAAGTTGAATTTCACTTTTAGATACGACCAGAGAAGATTATGATTTGGGAAAGATAAAATGTAAGATGGAATAACAGTACGTTGAGACCAATGGAAGGACATATTCCTGCTAAGAGACTTGGATGCTAAATCAGCCAAGATTTGCTCATGGCATATGTCCACAAAGGCAGTTCCAACATACTTTTTGTACAAAAGATGACTTGCATCAGTTGGTATATCACTGAACCTCGGAGTTCACATATTAGTCAAGAAAAATAGACTCTTCATAACACCCTTAAAAAAGGAGGCCAGAGCCTTACAACCATCCAAGATTCGTGCCAGAAGTGCCAAAGCAGGGGCAAGCCGACATTTATGAAGATAGTTAACTTGTCATGTCTCTATCACCATACTAAGTTTGCACAGGTTAAGTTCAGTCACGAAGTACTCCACCAGGGTGCTATGAGGTAACCTAAAAAGTATTTTAATTATCCTGCTTTCAAGGAGGTCTAACTTATGGCCAAATTTATTGGCCCAGATTTCTGCCCCAAAGGTGAATATTGGGATACATTTGACTTGATGTATCTACAAGATTGAGAATAGAGAAAAAAATGCCTTGTTTACAGGCGAAAGCTCGTAAAGCGCCAACCTGCTTCTCAATAGCAAGTTTGACTGCATTGAATTTCATACCCCAATTCAGATATTGATCGATAGGCAAACCTAAATACTGGAAGCAGGAAACAGTTTCAACCATTTGGCCATTCAATGATCAAGTGTACCCCTTTTTAGAGTTAATAGTAGGGGGATGAAAGCACATAGGCCCTCATTACAAGTTCAGAGGTTAAAAAACTGTGTTTGTTGTGATGCCGGTCCCACCGTTTCCAGGAACCTGTAGCGCCGGAATCAAGGGAACAATACGCTTTGTCGGGCGCGCACATTACAGGATGTCAGAAACGGTGACACTCACATCACAGAAACACAGAATAAAGGGCAAAATCCATCTGCACCGCCACTAACGGAGCCAGTGCCTTTGTTTCCGGCATGAGCATGCCAGATGCACCAGTTCTGGAAACACAGTGACCGGAAATAAAGTGATAACCGGAAACAGGAAACTGGCTGGCGGCCATCTTGAAAAACACAATCCACTCCAATTTGCAGTTTCCAGTAGCCATCCACCCCCATACTGCTGAATCACATTGCACAACATGCCCTGAGACCTGCCAGCGTAAACCACGCTTCTCAGAGGTGGAGCTAAACATGCTGTCAGGCACAATAGTCCAGCATGGGTAGCTGTTCTCAATGGACCAGCGCTGTAGAACCCAGCAGAGGAGGAAGGTAATCTGGGAGTAAGTGGCACAGGTGTCAGCAGTGTCGAGGACCCCATGCACTGTAAAGGACTGCCACAAGCGGTGGGACGACCTCCGCATGAGGGTCAGGAACCTCCTGTCTGCACACAGTGCATGGGCACAGGTGGTGGACCATCCTCCCCGATCCGGCTCATGCCCTGGGAGGAGAGGTGCAGCAGCGTGCTGCACATGGAAGGGATTGAAGGAGTGGGCACTCCGGAGGATGGAGCCAGGACACATGGCCGAGTCACTGGCTATGACCCTGCAGGCAGCCCTGGATCGACGGGTCAATGAGCCGTCCCACACACCATCAACAAGCTCCATGCCCGCTAGTTCCTACCAGGGCAGCCCAAGGCGGAAGTCTATGCGCATGTCTGCTACAGGGCACAAGGGCGGTTCAGGTGACAAGTAGATGCCAACTAAATAGGCCTTGGTCAGACATGTGCCATGGGTGTGTTTTGGGCTGTGACATCATTGACTGTGTGACACAAAATGTGGGGGATAGTTGGGGAGGGACAGTGGGGAGGGATAGTTGGGGAGGGGGTGTTGGTCCACCTGTTCATTTTCTTCTTTCATGTTAATACATAGAAATTCATGACTGGACATTCATTATTTACTGAGAGTGTGATTAATTTGCTATAGAGTTTTCCTTGTGGTTGATGGCCTAGACCATGGGTGCACAACATATGGCCCGCGGGCCAGTTGCGGCCCGCCATGCCCTTTTGACCGGCCCGCGAGGCACAAAGACTTTCCTAATGGAGGGCGGCCCGTGGCCGCCCTCCATTAGGAAAGTCTTTGTTGTCTTCCGGGCCGGTGAAAACAATGGCCCTCATTGGCTCAGCACACACACGCATCACGTCGCTCCTACGAGCCACGTAATGCGTGTGTGCTGCACCAATGGAGGGCCAGCACTACGGCTGGTGTGGTCCATAAGGCTTGATGCCGGAAGGCATTTCAGCCTTGGACCACGCCAGCCGTAGTGCGATTCCAGCAACTTCCAGCTTACCTGCCTGCCTGCCTGCACGTCTCCGGTAAGTGGTCTGTTTGTGTTTGTGTGTCGGGTTTGTTTTGCTTTATGTTTGTGTGTATGAATGTTTGTGTTTGAATGTATTTTGAGTGTATGTTGAGATGCAGGGGTTGGGGGGTGTGTCGGATGTGTATGAATGTTTGTGTTTGAATGTATTTGAGTGTATGTTGAGATGCGGGGGTGAGGGGGTGTGTCGGATGTGTATGAATGTTTGTGTTTGAATGTATTTGAGTGTATGTTGAGATGCGGGGGGAGGGGGTGTGTCGGATGTGTATGAATGTTTGTGTTTGAATGTATTTTGAGTGTATGTTGAGATGCGGGGTTGGGGGGGTGTGTCGGATGTGTATGAATGTTTGTGTTTGAATGTATTTTGTGTATATGTTGAGGTGAGGGGGTGTGTCGGATGTGTATGAATATTTGTGTTTGAATGTATTTTGAGTGTATGTTGAGATGCGGGGGTGGGGGGGGGTGTCGGATGTGTATGAATGTTTGTGTTTGAATGTATTTTGTGTATATGTTGAGATGCGGGGGTGAGGGGGTGGGGGGGTGTGTCGGATGTGTATGAATGTTTGTGTTTGAATGTATTTTGTGTATATGTTGAGATGCGGGGGTGGGGGGGTGTGTCGGATGTGTATGAATGTTTGTATTTGAATGTATTTTGAGTATGTTGAGATGCGGGGGTGGGTGGGGTGTGTCGGATGTGTATGAATGTTTGTATTTGAATGTATTTTGAGTGTATGTTGAGATGCGGGGGTGGGGGGGTGTGTCAGATGTGTATGAATGTTTGTGTTTGAATGTATTTTGTGTGTATGTTGAGATGTGGGGGGGTGTGAATGTTTGTATTTGAATGTATTTTGTGTGTATGTTGAGATGCGGGGGTCGGGGGGTGTCGGATGTGTATGAATGTTTTGATTTGAATGTTTTTTGTGTGCTGAGTTGGGGGGTGGGGGTTCGGGTCTGTATGGGTGCTTGTTTGAGAGTTTGCTGATTTGGGGGGGTGGGGGGTTCGGGTCTGTATGGGTGCATGTTTGTGTGTGTGTGCTGAGTTGGGGGGGTGGGGGGTTCGGGTCTGTATGGGTGCATGCTTGTGTGTGTGCTGAGTTGGGGGTGGGGGTTTGGAGTTGGGGGGCATGGGGGGTTCGGGTCTGTATGGGTGCATGTTTGTGTGTGTGCTGAGTTGGGGGGTGGGGGTTCGGGTCTGTATGGGTGCATGTTTGTGTGTGTGCTGAGTTGGGGGGGTGGGGGGTTCGGGTCTGTATGGGTGCATGCTTGAATGTGTGTGTGTGCTGAGTTGGGGGTGGGGGGTTGGGGTCTGTATGGGTGCATATTTGTGTGTGTGCTGAGTTGGGGGTGGGGGTTCGGGTCTGTATGGGTGCTTGTTTGAGATTTAGCTGATTTGGGGTGGTGTGGGGTTTGGGTCTGTATGGGTGCATGTTTGTGTGTGTGTTGATTTGGGGGGTGGGGGGTTCAGGTCTGTATGGGTGCATGCTTGAGTGTGTTTGGGGCATAGTGTTTGGTTGGGGTGAGGGGGCCATGGGGCATAGTGTTTGGTTGGGGGTGAGGGGGCCATGGGGCATAGTGTTTGGTTGGGGGTGAGCGGGTCATGGGCCATAGTGTTTGCTTGGGGGGTGAGGGACAGGGGGCATAGTGTTTGCTTGGGAGGTGAGGGACAGGGGGCATAGTGTTTGGTTGTGGGTGAGGGGGCCATGGGGCATAGTGTTTGGTTGGGGGTGAGGGGGCCATGGGGCATAGTGTTTGGTTGGGGGTGAGGGGGCCATGGGGCATAGTGTTTGGTTGGGGGTGAGGGGGCCATGGGCCATAGTGTTTGCTTGGGGGGTGAGGGACAGGGGGCATAGTGTTTGTTTGGGGGGTGAGGGACAGGGGGCATAGTGTTTGCTTGGGGGGTGAGGGACAGGGGGCATAGTGTTTGGTTGGGGGTGAGGGGGCCATGGGGCATAGTGTTTGGTTGGGGGTGAGGTGGCCATGGGGCATAGTGTTTGGTTGGGGGTGAGGGGGCCATGGGGCATAGTGTTTGGTTGGGGGTGAGGGGGTCATGGGCCATAGTGTTTGCTTGGGGGGTGAGGGACAGGGGGCATAGTGTTTGCTTGGGGGGTGAGGGACAGGGGGCATAGTGTTTGCTTGGGGGGTGAGGGACAGGGGGCATAGTGTTTGGTTGGGGGTGAGGTGGCCATGGGGCATAGTGTTTGGTTGGGGGTGAGGGGGCCATGGGGCATAGTGTTTGGTTGGGGATGGGAGCCATGGGGCATAGTGTTTGGTTGGGGGTGAGGGGACCATGGGGCATAGTGTTTGGTTGGGGGAGAGGGGGCCATGGGGCATAGTGTTTGGTTGGGGGTGAGTGGGTCATGGGCCATAGTGTTTGCTTGGGGGGTGAGGGACAGGGGGCATAGTGTTTGCTTGGGGGGTGAGGGACAGGGGGCATAGTGTTTGCTTGGGGGGTGAGGGACAGGGGGCATAGTGTTTGGTTGGGGGTGAAGGGGCCATGGGGCATAGTGTTTGGTTGGGGGTGAGGGGGCCATGGGGCATAGTGTTTGGTTGGGGATGGGAGCCATGGGGCATAGTGTTTGGTTGGGGGTGAGGGGACCATGGGGCATAGTGTTTGGTTGGGGATGGGAGCCATGGGGCATAGTGTTGCACTCCAAGAGCGAACTCAATAATAAAGCTAAAACAGGCCCAGTTAGGAGATGTACATCCTTTGCTTTTTTGAGGAAACCTGACTCAACGAAGGCCATACTCCTCTTGGGTAACCCAAACAGCAAACTATAGCAGTCCAAAATAATGGAATGTCCAATCAAGGGTCAATAAAATATATATAATTTAATTAAAAAGACGATATACAATAACTAAATCGAAATAAATGATAGCAATGGAAAATGTGTAGTACAAAATGTAAGTTTGAAATGCAATAAAAATCGTTACCCCTCCAAAACATATCTTTTTCCATGTGTTTAATACAAATTGGGGGTTGAAAAAGCCTCCTGACATGTCCCGTCTACCGCCCCGCCCACTTTTACTTTTCGGCCCACTATAGCCCTCATGTAAGGTACTTTCGGCCCTCTGTCAAAATCAGTTGTGCACCCCTGGCCTAGACCATGAGCATGTGCTCTGTGCCTAAAAGTTGTGGGTGATCAGTTTATCGCATGCATCACGCCCATCCATGGCATCCCTGCAATGTGGCAATGGGTTCTCATCCTCACCGTCACTGCCATCATCTACACCCGCTGGAGGCATGTCCATGTCTGGGTGAAGGGGAATGTTGCGCCTGATGCACATGTTATGTAACATGGGACAGGCCAGGACAATCTTGCCCACCTTCCCAGGACTGTACATGAGGCCACCCCAGATATACTCAGGCAGCGCAACCTAACCTTCAGCAGTCCGAAAGTGTGTTCAGTGGTGCACCGTGTTCGGATGTGTGCATGGTTGTAGGAATGCTCGTGTTGGTTTTGCAGGTGCCTGACGGGGTCATGACCCGTGGCATCAAGGGGTATCCGGCATCACCTGCAAGGGAGGGACACAAGGGGGGGCAACGTCATTGTGGTGGGAGTGTCAATGGAGCCATGTCTGTATTTTGATCTGTGTCACATGGGATTGCCACAAGACGTAGAAAATGACATAGATGACCCTAGTATCCGGTGCAATGTAATGCAGGGGGTGGTGGTTTGCGGCCACATTCCCAGGACCATATCACACCCACCTATGGTGACACAGGCTTCTACTTTGTCCATGTTGTGTGCCACTGTTGGTTGCGTTTGCATGTTGTACATTGGTCATCTCTCCCATTTGTTTATCTGGGTTCCAACATTGTTCGGATTCACGTCACATGCAAATGGGTATGTGCACTTGTGACAGGCAGGTGATCTGGCTTCATGCTGTGGGGAACACTGTTGGGGGGGTTACATTAGTCTGACATGGCTGTGACGCAGGTGGTGGGGTAAGTACACAGTGTTTAGATGCTGGGGTAGTTGGCATGGGTGAAATGCATTCTGGTACCTGTAGTGCATGTGATGTGCCTGTCCATCTGTGCCCACATTGTGATTGGGTGTACCCCATTTGCCCATGCACCACATGCCAGGGACCCCATGCACTGTAAAGGACTGCCACAAGCGGTGGGACAACCTCTGCATGAGGGTCATGAGCCTCCTGTCCGCACACAGTGCATGGGCACAGGTGGTGGACCATCCTCCCTGATACGGCTCATGCCCTGGGAGGAGAAGTGCAGCAGCGTGCTGCACATGGAGGGGATTGAAGGAGTGGTCTCTGCAGAGGCTGGAGCCAGGAAACACATGCACTGATGACAGTAGACAACCCCCTGCCCCCTTTCCACAGTGCACATGCTATGGTACTTTGACTCACCCAACAGCCAGGTCCGCTCTCTGCTGTGTCATGCCATGTACCCTGGGAGCGTGGAGTTCCACAGCACCATGGAATTATGCGTGGATCCAGGGAACTGTGCGCTACAGTGGGTAATGAGTAGGTCTGCATCGCACATGACCTGCACATTCTGTGAATGGTACAGTTTGCAGTTGCGGTAGACTGCCTCATTTGCATGTCTGGCCACCAGCTCAACATGCGTCCAGTGCACCAATCATGTTGGGCATGCCTTCCAGGGCATGGAACCCCACTTTAGTGCCATTCACCTGGGCAGGTGTTCTGGAGAGGGCTATGTGGTCAGACATGTGCTGCAGGGGGGCATCCAGGACCACAAATAGCACCTTGGAAAAAGAGGGTTTGGATACCCCATGCAGCTCTCTCACAGTGTCTTGGAAGGTGCCGATGGCCATGAAATGCAGCATCGATTCTTTTAGCAAGAGGGGGTATGGCAGTCCAGATGTTGATTAGGCTGCGGATGTCATCCAGGCTCAATTCAACTATGTGGGTAATGGTCTCCCTCGCCAGCCGATACAGGGTGTGGATCTGTACGGCACTCGGGTTCCGGGGTGTGGGCGGGGTATGGGGTGCTACCGGCCGGCCATTGTTCATATGCATAGCCATCATCCTCCTCCTCCTGCGCCTCCTCTGCCTCTTTCAATTCAAGCTCATATTGGAGCCCTGCATGCAGGGCCCTCAGCTCCATGACTGCTACTGCAGCTGCCAGCATGGTTGTGTTGGAAGGTGTATGGGGCATGGTTGTGGTCCTTTTGAGCATTCACAGTGCTCGTGGTGTGCAGCTGGGCTGATTATGGCCACCTATGGCCTGTTGCTGTACACCTGAGACTGCTTTCAGCCTGATCTGTGATGCCAGTGTTTCTGGCGTGGTGTTCACGGTGGCACGAGCATTTTTATGCTGGGGTTTCTGTGTTGGCGGTACTCAGAATGTGGCCGTACGACCGCTGTGCCGGTGTTTCAGGCATGGGCTCCGGGTGTGATAACTGTTTGCGGACATGTTGCTGCCGCCAACGGTGGCACCGTGGATCTCAATTGTGGGTACAGAGTTTCCAGCACTGCGACTCGTAGTGTGGCAGTCTGGAAAACGGAGCCGGTACAGTGCGACCAGCCCCGCTAGTTCCAGACCGCCACACTTGCAATGAGGCCCATAGTCTTGGTTGTATAAGTATTTATTTAAATATTGTTACCTTTAATGTACTCAGAGAGGAGTAATTGTGCCTATAGTCCCGTCTGCATGTTGTCCAATTTAACAAGGCAATTGGCATAGCCTAGCCAATTGATAGAAAAAGCCCCAAGTCTTGAGGGGAAAATGGACCCTGTGGTTAGCGGGGTCAGTGCGAGGACCTTTTAATGCACAGGAACTATTACACTATCTGACCAAGAAGGGGGAAACATTAGTCTGACTAATGGTAAAGAATAGTGTGTGAAAAATGAGCCCACCAATTCGTTTTTAAAAAAAAATTGATTACAAAGTCTGTCAGGCCCAGGAGCACGAAAGGACTTAATACTTAATATGATATTATGCAAGTCAGGGGGTTGCAGATTGTAGACCTATGGGCTTGTGCTGTTGGTAAGAATGCACAGATGGGGCCATATCTGGCTATTAATGACCTGCCAAAAGCTTTCAGCATCCTTAATATTGGAACAGAGAGCAAGAGTTTGTCAACGCTCTCGGTCAGCCTGAAATCTGTACCATCTACTTATTCTTCATTCAGTGAATTTCCTTAATATACCCTTCTGGGGCAATTCCTAGACAAGCTAGATGGTGCGTCGCGCATCTTATGTGTTTTTTTCTGCGCAATACCAAGATCAAAAGGTCTATGATGTATGTGTTTCTGGTTATTTCACACTGCATAGGTCCCCCAAGGCTTAATAGAGATGAGAGCCCCTATTTGCTTAGTAAAAATCTACCGTAGACATTAATACAGTAGCGATTCTTGAACTGCAGGAGACAAATGAAAGGGGGAAAACTCTAACCAGGAAGTCCGTCTCATGATCATCAATCATGGACACAACTTTCTGGACGTTATTGGGATACCAGTTCAGTCTAGTCAAACCCTTGTTAATTTCCAAGTTCTTTATGGCCTCTTTTGGGTTAACTCGAGTTGCCTGTCTTAGTTTAAGCAAGAGGGGAAGTCATCTCTTTCAACTCTCATAAGGACCTGCATATAGATAACGTCAGGTAACGTAATGTAATTTATGAAAAAGTAATGAAAAGTTGAAGCACTCCTAGTGGTGACACCTAGGTTCCCAGGATAGGAGCCATTCAGCATCAGAAAACCACATAAGTAAAAAAAGAGAAGCCTACTGGCTTCCCTGCCTATGTTTACTTTTCTCAAAATGTCCTATATTAGTATTAGAAGGAACCTGTAGAAGATCCTCGGCAGGTAAATTCACATTGAAATCTCCAGCTATAACTATAGGCATTGAATCATCATGATGTTCCAGCACAGTGTGTATATTATCTACATGAGTATTCTCCAAAGGAGGGTCATACACATTGATAATAAGAAAGGAGTCACAAGAGCAACAAACTCAAATATTCCAGGCAGGAAATTATTAGTTGAGAAATGTAGCTTGGCAATTGAATAGATATTGTCAACACTGATGGAAAGGCCATCCTTAGGTCCACCACTAGCACCCCTAACTGCCTGGTAGAAAATCGACTGGCGCCCATTAATATCTAAGGTATCCAGTAACCAAGTTTGATGGGATTGCTATTCCTTGGCAGATTCCTCATCTGGTAGGTATTCCATCCAGCTCTGCTGCTTCAGAAAATATTCAACAAGGGGCGTAGTGGACCTCGACCCGACTGTCGATCAATCTTGCTCGGCATCTGGTCATCGGCTCCAGATGTGGCACCAGGCCTTGTATAAATACCACGTCACTACGCCTCACACCTCAGTTCCTTTTTTCCGCACGCTAACAGGCTGCTTGGGAACACAGGCAAGTCTTTCGACTCTTTCGACGTTTTCGTCAGAAAACTTTTTGCTAATTCCTCGAAGCGAAATGTCGTTCGCTCGGGTATCGGGTTTCAAGCGGTGTTCTGATTGTGGCACCAAGATGTCCATTACTGACCCACACGAGTTGTGTTTCTGGTGCCTCTGCACGGGTCATGGGACAGACGGTGTCAGTTGTGCGCCAAAATGCAGCCCAAATCCCTTCACGATCGAGCAGCTAAACTCACTGTGTCAGCTGCCCTCTAAATCACTGGCAGTTCGGTCTTCGGAGGCTGAACCCGAGGGACACACCCCCGAAAAAGAACATAGGCAGAAGAAACGGTCCCACTCGAGGAGCCATTCTTCCTCATCCCGAAAGAGAAAAGGCACCACCGGCGTGACTCCGATTCATCAATGGAAAAAGGTATGCCGTCGGCAGGGCCTACCACCCAACAAGAGTGGAAGGATTTTAAGTCCTCAATGCTTGACATGTTCAAGAAGCATGCTGCTGTTGGTGCGGTTAACCCCCCACGCAGCAGGCTTTGGTTCCAGGAGCAGCACTTAGCATTCCTGACCCCTCTTGTGCCCCGGTACCGACAATGTTGACAACGATAAATCTTTGGACACCCTAAGAGATCCAATGGAAGCTGGACCAACCCTGTGCACCCAGGACGTCGATGCTACGGCGTCTCGGCACCGACATCCACCATATCGACGCTGACAAATCTTCAACGGTTGTTGAGAAAATGTTTACACTGCAAACCCCGTCCGAATTTTTCAACACCATGGCAGTTATATTCGGCGCTAATGACGCCGATGACCAGTGGGATTTAAATCCCATTTACTTGGACACAGGAGGTGTCGATTATTTTGAAGACCACAGTCAGCTTTGACAGCTAGCTCAAGTCCTCCATAACACCAGTGGTCTGGACACCTCTCCAGACCTGGAATTCCAACAATCCCAGTCCTACTTTCATAATTTGTCAAAATTCAGGGCTCTGGTAGACAGGGTCATTGATATCCTAGGATTGCAATCTATAGTGGCACCCATACAACGCTACAACCTCACTGATATTTTGGATCAAGGTCCCACTACAGAGCTCAATATGCCTTTAAACCCTGCCATTGCTGATCCTCTAACAACTTTGTGATGGCAACCTTGCTCGATTCCCTCAGTCAGCTTCAACATTTCCAGGAAATATAGGCCGGCTAGAGGAGACCCTTCATTCCTCTCCTCTCATCCTTCCCCGGAGGGGCTTGTTCTGCCACAGTTTCCTCTAGACCTTCATCTTCCACGTCCACTCTGTCTCCTGACAGGAAAGCAAAATAATTGATGCCCTTAGCCAAAAAAGCATTCACTTCAGGTAGTATGACTCTTAAGGTTACAAATGTGGCAAATAGTTTTGCCAAATACTACTTTGGTCTCTGGACAGAAGTTGAAAATGCTGCACAGTACGTCCCTAAAGGAGAGATGCGCGAGGGCTTCCTACAGCTGGTGGAGGATGGGAAGGAGGTGGCTAGGCAGATGCTGCAAACGGGCCTGGACATCACCGACTGTGTGGGCTACTCTATGGCATCAGCAATAACGCTAAGAAGGCAGGCTTATTTAAAAACCTCTGTTATTTCGCCTAACACCAAGCTAAGCTACTGGATATGCCCTTTGAGGGCGATCTTCTGTTCGGGCAGAAAACTGATGATTCTTTAGAGAAATGTAAAGAATCCAAAATCGCTGCTAAATCTTTAGGCCTAGCTGCGTTAGCCAGCCAATCCTTTATTCAGCTTTGCCTTTAGGGCACAGGGCTACAGGTGGTATGCTCCTTATGGCAGGAGAGCGCAACTCCCACTGGCCAGGCAAGGGCAGGTGCGTTTCTCACACTCCAGAAGGGGCATAGGGGCTTCTAAGGACCAACAAGCAGAGTCAGCTGCAGGGGTGACCCAGCCGCCTAAGCCGCTTTGATTTCCCCTCTCACGTTGCACCATTTGGTGGACGGTTTATGGCGCATTTGCTCCAGTGGCAGGAAATTACTTCCAATGCCTGTGCCCTTCAGTTCATTCAGTGGGGTTGTCTACCATTTCTAAGAAAACCTCCAGACAGTCCCCTGCCACCCCAATCCAACTGGGACAGGAGCTCCAGGAAGAACTGAAAGCCCTGTGGTTGAAGGGTGCTGTGGAATAGGTACCTCCCGAGCAGAGAGGATCGTGTTAGTATTCCCAGTATTTTCTTGTAGAAGGGAGCAGGTCTCCGTCCCATTCTGGACCTCAAGGCCTTGAACAATTCCTGAGGAAAGACAAATTCAGGATGGTGACGTTGAGAGAGATTCTCCACGCTCTCGAATTACAGGGTTGGCTGGTGTCAATAGACCTACAGGATGCTTATTTCCATGTGCCAATCTATCGGAAGCACAGGAAGTTCCTAAGGTTCACCATAGGGGATATACACTATCAGTTCAAGGTGCTCCCATTGGTCTAACCTCTGCCCCAAGGGTCTTCACCAAGCTCTTGGCAGTAGCAGCGCACCTCAAGAGACCCGGGGTCCACGTATTTCCATATCTGGACATCTGGGAAGTCTGCGTGCAGAGGGAAGAGCCGAGGGAAGTCTGCGGTGCAGATTCTGTCCCATTTATAGGACACCTGCTTGCTGCTACACAGGCTGGGCTTCTCCCTGAATTTAAAGAAGTCCCAAATGACGCTAGTCCAGAGGCTCCAGTTCATCAGTGCAGTCCTAGACATCCGGGTTGGGAAAGCCATCCCCCCCATAGAGTCGTCAGCTGGAAGCAAATGGGTGACTTGTTTCGGTACCATGCTACTCTACCAGCGGCTTACTTCCTCCCCCTCTTAGGTCTCATGACCTCCTGCATTTTTCTAGTGCCATAGGCCAGGTTTCGCCTGGGATCCCTGCAGTGGCTCCTGAGGAGTCAGTGGTCACAGCACCTCGGCACTCTTGTCAGATCTCCTAAGGGTATCCGCGTCAGTGATCAACGACTTGTTCTGGTGGGCGGACCACAACAGTCACCTGGCAGGGGAACCCTTCTGGCATCCTTGGCCCCAGACCCGAGTGGTCACAAATGTATTTTTTTTGAAGGGTTGAGGCACTCCCTGTGAGGATTTGCAGGTGAGCGGCCTTTGGTCAGCAACGGAAGTCAGTTGGCACATCAACCTGTTGGAGTTGCAAGCCATTAGGCTTGCCCTGAGGGCATTTTTCCTGTCTCTGCAGGGAAAGCATGTCCTCATTCTGACGGACAACACAGTGGCGTTCCATTATCTCAACAAACAAGGTGGTGGGCACTGCTGCCCCCTCTGCATGGAGGCAATGATGCTTTGGTTCTGGTTCCTAGAGAACAGGATCTCAGTCTCAGCAGTTCATCTGGCGGGCACAGAGAGCAGCTTGGCGGATGATCTGAGCAGGCACATGAGTGGGAAGTGTGCCAGGAAGTCCTAGAGGAGGTCTTCTCTCTCTGGGTTGCAACAAACTCCAACAGGAAGTGCAGACAGTTTTGCTCGAGGGAATTCCCAGTGAACGGTGCACTGGGGGACATGTTTCTGGTGGATTGGACCTTCCCTCTCCATTACGTTTTCCCTCCAATTCCCGTCATTCCATGGATTCTCCAGAGGTTGAAGAGGTTTCCAGCGACCATGATCTTGATCGCCCTGGACCAGGAGAATGTGGTACTCCAACCTCTTGGATCTGTTCATCTGTCCACCTCACTGGTTGCCTCCGCAACAGGATCGCCTAACCCAGTCGGAAGGCTGGATACCCCACCCGACTCCGGAATCTCTCAACCTACATGCGTGGCTCTTGAGAGGATGAGATATGATATCTGGGACCTCTGAGGAAGTGCTGTGGGTGTTGCTGGCTGCAGACCGTCTACAGGATCTTTGTTCGCGAGAAGATTTGATTCGTGGTGCAGGGAATGCGAGATTGACCCCATCTCTTGCTTCACCACTACAGTGATGGAGTTTTTTCTGTCACTGCCCTCAGCAGGACTTCAGGTCACCACAATCAATGGATATTTGGCACCTTTGTCTGAGTTTAAGAGATCCCAGATTAAGGCTAATTTTTTACGATCCCAGTAAGGGCACAATTCCTGAAAGGCCTTGAAGATAAGTTTCCGCCAACTCCCTTTGTTGTCCCGGATTGGGACCTTAATCATCTGGTACTAACATTTCTGATGGCGGCTCCTTTTGAGCCTATGCATACTTGTCCCTTAACACTTCTTTCTTTGAAAACAGCCTTTTTGGTGGCTATTACATCCGCAAGGCGGGTGAGTGAGCTGCAGGCCTTATGCTGTAAGCCACCCTTACTGAGTTTTTTCCGGGAGACAGTCTTGCTCAGGGTAAGGCCAGGCTTCCTACCCAAAGTTGTCTCAGAGTTCACCTGCAATCCATTGACCTTCTGGTCTTCTAGCCTTCTCCGCACCCTTCTAAGCAGGAGGAGCAATTACATCGCCTAGACCCCAAAATGGCGTTAAGTTATTATATTGGAAGAACGGCTGAATTCTGAAGAGCTGACCAGCTCTTCGTGGCTTTTTCCTTAGCCCGTAAGGGCCTGCCCATAACTAAGCAAACATTATCCACTGGATCATTTTCTATATAGCTGAATACTACCAGTCCGCCAGAAAGGAATTACTGGCAGGAACCAGGGCCCACTCGACCAGGGGAGTTTCAGCTTAAACAGCATTACAAATGGGAGTCCCTGTTCGGGATATGTGTCGTCCTGCGACATGCTCATACCTTAGTAAAACACTGTAGTCTAGATGTCGCTCATACAGCTGATGCGTGTTTTGGCAGGGCAGTGCTGCAAAATGTCTTAGTTTAACTTTCTGCCAGCCTCCTTCATCTACTGCTTTGGGAGTCTATCAGATGAGGTATCTGCGGGAGGATAGCAATCCATTGAAGGAGAAATTACTTACCGTAATGTTCTTTCTATGGATTCTTCTCCCACAGGTTCTGCATCTCCACTTCCATCCATCCGCGCTAAGAAAGTCGGTGGTTGGTGCACATCTTCCCTTCCACATTGACTTGGTACTGGTCTTCAGTGTCCGTTTTCTGCCACAACGCTTTTTTCTGACGCTACTTGTTAGTGTCTGTTGAAAATTGTTCCTCGTTCGTAGATTTATGGTTATTCATTTATAAGGGGTCATTAGCCCGTTGGTCTCTCTGTTTTCCTATGCAGCGTGATGTACTCAAGGAAAAGGGGGTAAACTGAGGCGTGGGGCGTAGTGACGTGGTATTTATACAATGCCTGATGTCACATCCAGAGCCGACGACCAGATGCCGAGCAAGACGGATCGACGGTCGACAGTCGGGTCGAGGTCCACTACGCCCCAGTTGAAAATAATCCGAAGCAGCAGAGCTGAATGGAATATCTATCAGATGAGGAATCTGTGGGAGAAGAATCTATAGAAAGAACATTATGGTAAGTAATTTGTCCATCCTGAAGAAGCACTACCAAAAGCCCCAAAATAAAATCAAGTAGACCATCAGGCTCGGAGCAGTATAAGAATCCATGAGAATTCCAGGATAACAGGGAAACAAAATGGCTAGCATGGTATGTAGCCACTGCCAACCACTCTGCAGGTTACCCACATTGTTATCCCAAAGATTCAAAATTCTATGATGAGCTCTTCCCATGCTGCGTGATTAACACTGGCAGAGATGGCTTTGGTCTATTAAAGGGGTCTCCATTCCAAAATGGGGAAACTGTTCTAAGGGGAATACTAGTTTTGGAGAAATGAATGCTTAGCTTCCCCAACTGGACTCATACTGCAAAATGAGATAAATAATTGCTGGGTTGTAAATGTACACAATAGCACAAGCGTGGCATGAGTCATCCCTAAAATCAACAATCTCAATATCACTGTTATTAACGTACCATAATTTGATACATTCATAGAATAGTCGCATGACAGTGGCTCAGTTTAAATAAAAACCATTACTGCTGCAGAACAGATATTGGATCTTTAAAGAAAGCCAATGGGCCTCATTATAAGGTTGCCAGTGCGTTAACAATGGTACCGGTAAGCTTGCCTGTACCGTTGTTACCGGACCGGAAAAATACGAGGTTTGCTCGTGGGTGCCTTTTAGCCTGCCAGGTTTGACCTGGCAGGCGGACCGGCACCTGCGACCATGCACAGCACCATGCACGAATGGTGCTGGTGCATCCGGCCTCCCCATTCCCATTGAGTCCTACCGGCCTCAATGGGAATGGGGAGCATTTTATTCTAGCGCCTGGGAATGAGCAATTACTGGGTCTACCCGTGCTGTAATGCCTTGGTAATTGCCCATTCCCGGGCACCAGGAAAAAATGACTCCGGCAGCAGCCATGCCGGATTTACCGGCACGGCTCCTGCCGGAATCATAATGAGGCCCAATGTGTTCCCAAGTCCCCATTGCACAGGCCAACAAATCCCGTTCTCCAGAGAGAATACAACTTTACTAAACAGGAATCATGTCTCAGGAGGCCTCTCCCTGTCCTCGTACGACCTGAGAATCCTCCGCGTGGAGACCTGGTTATTATCCTTAAACAACTGTTCCAGTCCTGAAAGGTTAACTGAGCCCTCCCGGGAGTGCAGCCGATTTTCAAGGACCACTTCTCGCAGAGGAAAGCCACCAGTCAGAACAAACAGAGGTGTCATGTCGTTGTACCATGTACTGACGTTCGTCTTTATTGTTTGACATGGATTTGGAAAGCACAGCCCCACCACAAAGTTCAATAATGCGCACAGATTTTGCAGATTTATTTCCTTTATGTGTTTGTACATTAGTACCAGTTTTCCGTGGACTTCTACCTTTGTCACTACGCACAGGAAAAACCTCATGAATTCCTTTAGAGTTTGTTACATGTTTACTGTTAGTGGAGACAGAAACCACAAGGCTTATTTTGTTAGCTGAACCATTACCCATAAGAGTGGTTGGAAGTCGAGTCCTGCGCTGCTTTTTCACTTATTTCGATGTAGATTAAATGAAGAGTCAAGATTAACAAGATCCTCCAGAGCACAAAGATCTGCCATAATACAGGAGGACAACTCAGAGGGAGGTAGGGGATCCAACAGAGAGACATGGCCTTCCATAGCCTTGTCAGTGATCAGCACCATGTCGTCAATCTCTCTCTTCCCTGGATTATTGACAGTCATGACTGTTAGATTCTATTTTATTTACACGTTCGGCCCTTAAGTCTTACCTGACAGCAAAAATATGGACATCCCACATTAATACAGTCTCAGTTACTAGTAGGGCACCATTTTTCTATCTGTATCTGCCGAAGAACTTTCAGATTGTCTGTTCTTAAAAGGCTATACCCGACTTAATGGCATAGCCAGACTAAAACTTTATTTCTCAGAGCCTCTTTTGGCCCACTCCTTGTCAGCTTTTTGAAATTGATGACGACAATATTTCTCTTGTCCTGGATTAATTTGCTTGCCTTAATCAGAGATTCCTTGGCATGAGAGTTTTTTGCTTCTGACTGGAGGGTTTAACTATGTCTGGATAAAGCTGTACAGAACCACATGGATGCCCTACCTTCATTGGTATTGCTGCTACTGGTAGAGCATTCTGTTTTGGGGGCATTTGTTCCCCTGCTGATTCCCTTCTGCTTCTCCTCCAACCTTGTTTCTACTTCCGACTGCTGTTAGAGTGGTTTCACAGGATGTATATACTGGTCTCTGGGGGACTTCAGATTCTCCCGTTTTTGACAGTCTTTAGCCATTGCCGAAACTCCTTTAAATTATCAAATTGGCTAATATTTGTGATTCATTTTTATCAAGATTTGCCAATCGGCTCTGGTCCTTTCTTCTCCTAGTTTGTGCTGACCTGACCCAGGTGGATTAGATGTGTCTGATGGAAATATAAATGAATGTGGCAGAGGAGTCTTGGTTGGTGCTGTGACCACTAGTGGGGCCCTTTCGGCCTCCATCATAGGAGGCTGGGGTTAGTTCTTCACTGTTGTCGATAAAAAGGTTGTAGCCGCTATTACTCCTGCTGATAAGGGCCCCATTTGCTCGGCATGTAGACTGTTCTTTTCACCAAACTTCTAACTTTTGAGGAGAGCTTGGTGGCCTCTCGCTCAATGGATGTGGACATAGACCACTCTTGGGATGCCATCAGGTGTAACAGTTTTTCAGAATCTGCAGAAGAGGTTTGGGACATTTCTGCTCTCTCCTCCTTAGGGCCAACTTGCGACTCCCTCAGTCTCTGTGTTCTTCTAGTTCACCTCTCCAGCACTTCCTAGAGCCGACTTGCACTTGGCAATTGAGGAACGGATGCAGGAATCGGTGCAGAAACAGGAGCATGAGTAGATTCTTGTAGAGTTCTTCGGACTATTCCAAAGTCTTGGGAAGGACTTCTCTGTTCAAATAGATTGGTAAACTTGGGCTGTCGGGAAGATTGCAACAAAGACTTGATTTCTGGACACATTTCAACTTCAGTCATGTTGCACAGGTTCTCCTTCCCTCGAAGATTTGTGTACACAAATTTCAACTTTAATTGGAGCGATCTTATGCACCTTGCGATGGGCATTTTATTAGGGAACCACCATGGGTTCCACAACGAGACCCGCTGCACACTCGGATCCAGTGGTCAAAAGCACAGACCAGCCACTGGGCCCTTGGTAACTCGGTATTGTGCTCTATATAAACTGTTTGAACTGAATCCCAAATGCCTTCAGCCAAGGTGTTTGTTCTCAGTGCAGGTGGGGATGACTGACATGGCAGGTTGTAAGTAGTTAATATATTTAAATGGTAGGTATTGGCTAAATGAATATGCTTATGTTCTCTGGGTCTTTAGTCCTATAAATAGATAAGACCCAGGCAGTTAACTCCCCTTCCCGCCGCTCGTATCCTATGTGACACTGCCTTCCTACTGCCCAGTGTTTTGAGCGTTGGAATGGGGCTTTGAGGGTCTGGAGTCAGCCCTTAGTGGAAGAGTAGAGCAGATGACTGCCACCATCACCATTTACCAGTGTACACCCCTGTAATCTTGCTAATGACTGCCTCGGCTCGCCTCCATTCTTTATCTTACCCACATAGCAGCTCACTGACAATCCAGCTCTGTAGCTGTGACTGTGTTCTGAACTCAGGACTCTGGGCTCCTGCTTTCTCTGTGCCTCCAAGGGTCTCCAGCAGCCAACGGCAACTCACATCAGTAGCAGCCCCCCAGATTAGCATGACTGAGCGTGCGGCTAGGGACATGCTGCCAGCCACCGGACCCATGAATGCTCGATTAAAGGACGCGGCAACGTCAAGCTGCACCATCTTCATGGCTACTTCCAACACTCCTCACGACAAGCGATGTTACTAATAGAACAGGAAGAGAAGCGTTATGACAGGATGGTGTTAAGCAAAATGGTATGGTTCGATCAAGGACTTTGTAGATCTTCACATAGTTTAATTAATAGAGTCAACAAAAGCTCCTAAGCCAGATACTGCATACAAGATGAGACATTGGAATCAGAACTAGTCATTGCAGAGATGTTAAGATAGCCACGATTAGAGGTTTCCAAGAATTTACCACTCTTAGTATTTTGGTCGGAAAGCATGGCATTATGTAGGGGCAGTATTGGAGTGTATAGAAGGCTTTTATCTAATGGATCTTCTGTGGTGTGATGGATAACCACAGCTTTCGTGTGCACAGACGTGTGGAACTGGAGGTGCCAAGGAGGTAGGAGAAGAACTAGGGATACCAGGAATAGAAGACGGTTGGTTCTCGGCCAATTGCTTTTAGTGCACCACATCAGTTGTTGCCAACAAAGGTTCAGAGAAGCTGCCACATGACAGGGGTTGTATCTGCGGCGTAATGGACAACTAAGAGGTAATAACATCTGCCATTTTACTATCAAATCTGAGAATCAAAACAAACAATCGTCTTGAGAGCCATAGAGACTGAGGGGGAAAAAAGTTGTTAATCTTAGCCAAAGTAGGAGTTGTCACTGGGTCCAGCATCGGCCCCTTAATGATATTCAGAGGGCAAGTGTTGGTATTTCTTAGTTGGTATCTCCAAGCATGCTAGCTTTTTGACAACACAGGATGATCACCTACCGGTGGAGCAGCAACAACAGGTAGAATCGGCTGGCCAGGATCGATAGACTCCCCGATGAGCCAGAATGTTTCCGCCAATGCCTTGTCATTTGACGGTGCTGAGCTTTGTGCGCACGTTGCTGCCACATCATTTAAGCACAGCTTCAGCGAGATGAAGAGGATTATGTAGTGGAGGAAGGGGGTGGCTCAAAGGGAACGAGGCACAACAGTCTGCACAAAGCCGTCCTCAGCCAACCACTACACGTAGGTTACAGCCTCCAATTTAGAATTCACAGGTTCGTCAAAGCCATATAAAGCTATCACCACCATCTCCATTTTGGATACCATCCTGGAGTCAGATACACAGATCCTGAAGGTGCCTTTGCCAGCTCTTCCGTATATGTTATGTCAGGAGTAAAAAAGACAAGTGACCACATTACCCATCTTTGCGCCCCCTAGGCAGCTCGTGGCCTGATTCTGTAAACATGAATGCTACTTGCAAGAGTTGGATTAATCCAGTCTACTAGCACACAGTCCAGCTGGCCAGAGAAATCTGGAGGCAATGGCCAGGAAGGTGTCTGCCTTAGTCTCCTGAAAGTAAGAGCAATAATTGCACTGGCCATCATGACAAAATATGATGGGGAAATGCATCACCACATGTCAGATTTTTTTTAAAAATGTCAACCAACTGACAAACAGTGGTGTAAACAATTTTTTGCGCTGCACTTTTGCACTTTGCCGTGCATATGACCAAAATTTGCCATCAGGAGCCATTTATGTTGCAATGTTAACGTAACAGCTCCCCGCTGCCAAATTACGAGCTCTTACAATGTTTTATACTAGAGTGCTTAAAGATGTGCTTAAGAAAGAGTGCAAATAATTAGATGTTGCTCAATCATTTTAGCTGTCACTAATACTGTCACTGTTCTTGTCACTGGGACCCCCTTTTCCAGTACTGGATTTTCCTCTTTTAAAGCCAGTATTTCTAGAGCTCCTTATTTGCATTAACTGTGCACTAGTGAGGTGCAATTATGCACCAGCATTTTAAACAGTTTATAAACTGCCATGCTGAAAATCTCTATGATAGTAATCCATATAGGCACCTGGGCAATAATTAGACAGGGCAAATGCTGGACACAATTGCAAAGCACTGGTGCAATATTATTTCTAACAAGGGCCCACAGTTGCAGACTTTAAGTTTGATTGAACAAAACGAAATTAAACAACTGACACTAACGTTCTGTAAAAGGAAATATCAGGAATGGAAACTTGATGCCATGCATTGATCTAGTCATCCTGGATATGAGCCTCCTATCAGAGCATCAACCTGGATCTGTATTTTAATCGTAACTTTATTGTATTTAAGTTTTCTAATATGCAAATGTAAAACATACATTAAGAAACAAAAACCTTAAGGTATTGGTGTGCTCAGTTAGTCAAAAAATCCAAATTAGAAATAAGGAACCACAATGAGTTTTATTCATTCATCTTTTCTACAGTATCTAACGTAGTACCTAATGACCTTGTGCCAACATTAACTCATTAGTGCATGTGCCAATGTTTCGTCCACTTTGGGCTTTATCTAGGCATCAACAACCCTATATATTTCAGATACATTCCAATTGCGAGATTGATGCACTTATCATATACATTGTTTATTCAAAGTCTACTTATATAAGGTTATTTGTTTTTGTTTGTTTTTATTTATTTATAACGCGCAAACCATCAGGGCGCAATTTGTACAAGTTACAGGAATGCATATATACAGACATAAAAATTACAGAAATTAACATTAACAGGAATATTAACAGGGTTCCTATCTACAAATATTACAGTGGTTTCAGTGCCGCTAAGGCTTAGCAGTGGATATACCCATAGGGTGTACAGCAGGAGATAGAACCGGCGGTCGGCAGGTCAAAGCAAGTAAGACAAGGGTACTTATCATGTCTTAAAGTTGGTCGAAAAGCCAAGATTTGGTTTTGGACTTGAATGTGTTGAAAGAGTGCAGCTCTGATTGTAGCGGGGAGGGAGTTCCATAGCTTAGAAGCTAGGACAGCTATAATAAATGATGCCAGGGCATCCAAGACAATTAGTATTTGTGCTATTTGTCCACTCAACCATCAGCTGTCCTCCAGGAATTCTTGTATGGGCTCACAAAGTCATCAGGAGTAGAATAAATCTCCCGCTCGGGCCACAAAGGGAGTTTGCATGAGACCATCGGCTGCCCTGACAATCCTGGCATCACTTGTTGTGTGAGCGGACCAAACACACGGCTAGTGGGGGATGTTAGACTATTTACCTCATTGCCTATTAACCTTTTCAAATACCACCCTTAGTAAAGTAGCATACCACAGCTCTCTCTAAACCACAGCAAAGGCTTACATGAAATCCATGATGATGGACTATACATTTAAATATTTCATCTGCCTCCCAATTGAAGTAGTTAGTCCAAATAGACCTACCCAATCCCAGCCCCTCACCAATTTGCCATCACATGTGCAGACTATGACAGGACATCTGACAGAAGGGTTGGGGTTACAGGGCTATGTAAGCACAGAGTCTCAGTCAAATGCTGTGGATGTTTGGAGAAGGAGCTTCTGGCAAGAGTTTGGAGACAGTTGGCGGGAAGAAGCTTGGAAGGAGAATAGAGTGATGGAGGCAAGTTTGGAAACTGGAGGGAAAGGAGGCGACGGGGGAATTGAGGCGGCTGTTGGTAAACATCAGAAGGAGGTGAAGGAAGTAATTGAGGTGGAGGAAGTACGAGAGAGGAAGATGAGGTGTGTAAACACCAGAAGGAGGTGGATGAACACATTGAAAAGGTTGTTGGTGAACGTCAGAATGATGTGAGAGAGGAAGATTAGGAGGAGTTTAGAAAATATCAGGAGGAGGACATTTGTGAACATCCGGAGGTGAGAGGGGAAGATGAGAAGCAGGTGGTTAAACGTCAGGAGTAGGAGGCAGCAACATTGAGGAGGTTGGTGTGCATCAGACAAGGCAGTGAAAGAAGCTACTCAGGAGGGTACTGAACATCAAGAGGAGGACAGGCAGAGCTAGGAGACAGCACAGAAAACCCAATGGCAACTAGTTGGGCCCAAGACAAAGGTTGAAGGGAAGATGGTGATGTAGAGGGATTTGACATCCCATGGTGGAAGGAGGAACAAGAGTGTGGGAGAGCAACATGCCCAGAACAGAGAGACTTCTTAAATATAGAACCCTTTGTAGGGCTCTAACAAGGGTGAGGTTACTTGAGTCTCCCCTGCTCTAACACTCCTGGGTAAGCTCATTCAGATTGCACAGAGTTTGAAGGCAACCACCCGGCACCTGCAGGAATACCTGGCAACCGACGACTGAACCAGAAGTTGAAGTCCATGCCTGGAAAGGAAAGAAGGGTTTATTGAACCCTTAATCACGAAACGGCAAGAAGAAAAAAGGGTGCGGAAAAAGCCATAATCCGTGAGTGAAAGTTGAAACAAGGGTGCACGTACCTTGTGTCTGAGATGAGAATGGAAAGAAGGGTGCAGGAAACCGTCAAGTCTTGAGGTGGTAATCCATAACCATTCTCCATTTTAATATATTGACCTATCCTGTATGTTTTACTTTGAATAAAGGTTAAGTTCTTTAAAATGCATTTTTGTTCTCATTTTCGATTCATTTCACTCTCTTTACAGTCTTGAGATGTGGATTGACTGATAGCACCCGGTTTAAAGGTTTGCAGGGAATTGGATTCCAGGATCTTGTTTAATGGCTTGCAAGCTATTTGGGAATGTAGCACCTACATTTAAATTTGGGTCACATGTTTATTTCGGTGGGACCAGTGTCTCAGCACAAGCTCATGATCTGTCCAAGGGACTAGGATATGAGATGCCATAGTAAGTGATATGTTAAGGGAAATTATTATATATGGAGAATGCCCATTATATAGCCTGGGCACATTAGCTCAGGATGGTAATCCACAATTGGGCATTGGGGTCTTGAATTGGCTTGCTATTTTATTGGTGCACAAGTTCAGTCAAATATTAATATCCCTAAGATCTGAATCCAATTTGAGGTAAGTAGGGCTCCACTGATGAAATCACATCACATCTGAAGGAAGGAAGATTTGTAACCTGGGAGTCGCTAGACCAACAGATGTAATGTCACTGTTGTGTTTCATTATACATTAACTTAATCAGGATTACATTGTGGCATTCTAGGTAGTGGATATAGTGTACAACAAGACATGTTCTGGGTATGTGGGAGCAACACCACCTCCCAGTCTATTTGTTCTGTTGTTGGCTTAGAACTTATAATTATCGGGTAGCGGGGTGCCGAGGCTGTTGGTGAAGCTATTGGTAAGCCATGTCTTGGTGATGCCTAAGGTCTCCCGTTGTTTTAATGAAGTAAATTACACCTAGTGGGGAAGTCATTCTGCACACATATTTAAGGGTTATGTGGCACAAGGGGGGTTAGGGAAGGGATGGTAGTGAAGAGGGAAGGAGGAGAGGCAAGGGAGGAACCCTCATAAAAAAATGTGAAAGAAAATTTGAAGTAATTACAACAAAGTAAATTGCTATGAAGTAATTTAATTTGTTGCAATAACTTAGAACCGATGCCTAGAATGTCTGCCTGTAACGCTGTAGCATGTTCGAAGCTTGAAACATTTGGGATTGCCAATTCAGCATTTAGGTTACCAACATAACACCCAAATATGGTACCATCTGTAACACCCAGATTGAGCAGGCTGCACTGGATAGAGGATTCTGTTTGTGATAGGGTTGTTACTGAGTACCAGAGGTTTCTTTTGGGGTAGTTTAACTTAACAATAGGTGGTGGAGGTTTTGGATCTTACCAAAGCAGGGAAGTGTTAGAAAACAGTCAGTAGGAGAGGATGGGGAAACCTTACTTGTCAGTTATCCCAGCCTGTGCATGATAAAGGCTTGAAGGAGGCAGGTTATTCCATTGAGGACGCAATATTCTGGACATGGACAGAGGGCAGAGTCAAGAAACGTGTTCATACATTTGGAAAGATAGAATCAAAGGCCTGGGGGGATGGGTTTTTAACCTGCAGCATAGTTATTCCATTATTGTGGACATTGATTGTCAAGTCTTAGTTTTAAAATCTGGTATCTTGGCTGCCCATCTAAGCCTTCTGTTTAAATTAGTAGGGCTCTGCCTAGTAAAGATTGGATTTAGAATGATAGTCCATTTGGGTAGTTGATGGGTGAAAGTAAAATATTTGTGATCATTCCGTGGAGTTTAAGGACCAGTAGCTATCTGTGACGGGGAAAATGGGGTTTTCTTGCAGTTAGTTTTTTATATTTCTTCTTTCCATGTTTAGTGTTTATGATAATGAGCATCCTGAAACTATAATAATTGATGAAGGATTGCATTTTATGGTGCGTGCCACTTAAAACACTGTATGCTTCCGATGATCAAGCCAAGTTTGTCTATGTTTTGTGGGAGGAGCAGTTCGGACAAGCAGCATGGACTCAGCATGGAGACACAGAAAAGCACTGTCAGGAGTAAGTTAGACTATTCTCTCCCATAGTTTCTACTTTATTCAGTGGACCTTTTACTGCGACATAATAAAGGTGATAAACATTCATTTTCTGCTCTGATGAACAGAAATATTATTTTGAATACTTACAAGACAGGGTTATTGAAGATGGATCAAGCAGCACAGGTTGGCAACCAGTGTGTTCTTGATCATACACATCTTGACGCAAGATGCCACCCACAAATTCTTCACTCATTGTGTACCTCAGAAAATTACTCTCCTCTGAAGGGACTGTAAACTGCAGGCGATAGGTTGCAACGTTATTATCCTCACTGAAAAAAGATACAAAAAATGAGCCCGGAATTAAAACAGCAGTTGATTTAGCTTATTAGGAGTGCTTTTAGTTATAGTGCTTTGAGTAACAAACTGTGAATGCTTAAAATAATAATTATTGGCAGATACCCATAGATCAAATGTGCACATATAAGTACATAATTGGGTATGCCAAATGGTCGCACATTGTTTTATTGCCTTATAGAACATCATGCATTAGTGTATAGAGTGTGGTAAAACCAGTGAAGTCCATCTCTTTGGCATGGCCATTGTGAAAGAACATCACACTTTCTACTCCTAGCTCTACGCAGCAGATGGCTGGAGTCACCAGTTCTGGTTACAATGGTGTAGTTTATCAGGTCTGGACATTAGGGTATTGTTTAAAATTAGAGCATTGTTATTTTCTAATTCCTGTCTATTTATGGGTTTTGTCAGTTATTAATTCTCTCCTTTCTGAAATAGTCTCATAGTTGTAATAACAAGCAACCATACAAATAAACAATACTACTGTTACCCCTTCAAATAATAAAACCTGAACTGACCGCTGAGCAAATATAATCTCTGTGGTCATAATTGAAGAATCTTTCTCTGGATTTTTTTTTTATCCTTTTAAATTCTTCAAGCATACAAAGAACACATTTTGGGTTTGGCTTAAACATCAAACAGAGTGCCTCATGCAGGTGTTCAAAGTGTGTTGACAAAAGACATACATGGTTGAATGAGGCTCATTGAACATGTTTTGCTGCCAAAACCATTGTCAAATCCAGTGCTTTATGTGAAAACATCTATATCGGAAAACGAGCCGCATTGAATACATCCAATTTGTAAGCCTGTTATGATCTTTTGTATTGTTTTTGTTGCAGGGCTTTCTTACCACAGAAATAGATTTGACAGGGTACTATAAGGGAGGCATGGTATCACAAGTATGACACTGACACAAGAGGCACAGTTTCAAAACCTTTATTCAGTTTTCAGGGTATGGAAAAACTAATTTGCCCTATAGCTATGATGGGAGTAGTCTCTACCATCAAATAAAAAAGAAAACACAATCCTAGTCAGTTTCTGTCAAATCAAAATGGCATATACTAACAAAACCTAATGCCTGCCCTATCTCTTTTACAAAAAGTGTGTATAGGGGAATATGTATGTAAAGAAAAGTCAGTGTTATAACATAAAGAATCAAGGTGGCTGAGTCAGTTCTCCTCCCCACGTTGGGCAGCACGAAGTAAGTGTTACGCTCACCTGGACCCCACAGGGGTGTCGATCGGATCCGGACAGCTGCGGTCTCCGTCAACGTGATGCGTAGTGCAGAGATGACTGTCTGGACTGGCCCACCTAGTCTTGTCTGCTGGACCCGAAGAAGTATTTTCCTGCAAGTGGAGACAGGGATTAGCCACCTGTGGGTTTTAGTGATGGCCTCCCAACTGTTCTCGCTCTCCCCCACTAATCACCTCCGATATCCCCTTAGTAACCTTACCTTATGTTTGTAAAAGATGAGCTCTCCATCCTGCGTGTCTTGCAGGGGCGCGTAGATACCAGTTACTTCACTGGTTTGAAGGCGTTGGGAGAGTTCCGGTAAGCATTGACTCTGAAGTCCCAGGCGGGATTGGTAAAGAGTTCAATGTGCCCGATGTTCACTCTTGTCCCCTTCCTTCCTTAAGTTGCAACTGAGTTCGTGAGAAGAAGGTCTCGTAGCTGCTGCTGGCGTTCAGGTAAGAGTCTGTGTTACCCAACGCTGTCCGGTAACTATTGCATGCGTTAACGTGTTGTTTTTCTCCCTCTTTACAGATGCGGCATATGAAGATATGGAGAATAATACCGCCGATGGTAAATCAGGTAAGTCTATGGTGGTAAGAGGTATTTGTTGATTCCCTTGGCTCACCTTGTTATTCTTGTGCCCCTAGGTGCCGGAGTACGGCGAAGAAATTATGAGACAGTACCGGATCGAAAGATGCTGTGAGAACTGGTGAGTAGGCGCCATGCTGGAGCTAGCGAAGCGACGTGTGCAGGACTGATGTACTTTCCAGGTTGGGAGATGAAATGGATCCGGAATCAGGTGAGGAATTTGAAATAAGTTTGTTTTCTAACCTTGTCCTTTTCTTCCTCTTTATTCTAGGAGCTCCGGATTCGAGGCGGGCGTGGCAGAAGACTGGATGCTGGCTGTAGGCACGCGGGCGTGGCAGAAGACTTAATGCTGGCTGCAGGCACGGTGGGAGTCACGCTGCTGGATGCAGAATAACACGAAGCATGTGCTGCTGTTCGGGCGTGGTTTAAATAGCCTCCAAAGTAGTCCCAGGAAAGAAGTTCCCTAGGACCACACCCGAGTAAAAAATAGTCCCTGTAGTAAAATGGTCCCATCCAGGCCTCACGTTGGCTTGGATTTATTTGCAGCATGGTCTGCATGAGGTAAGTAATGTCTATGAGGCTGGCGCCTATGGCGCCAGGACTGATTTTTATTATGAGCCTGGTGCCTACGGTGCCAGGACCGAACCCAGACAGCCCCTAGCTGGGGCTGCTGAGGTTTTTGTAAATGTCTGGATGCCTGCTCCCCAGGCTGATGGCTTGATCCGGATGCCCGGGGGTAGGCATCATGACAGCACTCCCCCCCCCAAGGCCCCTCCTAAAGTTGTTCTTCCCCTTGGCCCCGGTTTGTCTGGGAAGTTCCGATGGAATTTCTTCACCAACCGAGGTGCATGAACGTGGTCACTAGGCTCCCATGACCTTTCCTGTGGTCCATAACCTTTCCAGTCGATTAAATAAAAAAGTCTTGATTTAACCAACTTAGAGTCCTGGATATTCTTTACCTCGAATCAGGTTCTCCATCTATTAGGATGGTGTCAGGTGGTTTGGCAAGTCTTGTCCCGGGTTGAACTGGTTTCAGAAGTGAAACATGAAAGACAGGATGGATCCGCATATTAGAGGGTAATTCCAACTTGACGGCCACCGGGTTGATAATGGCCTTAATAGTGTAAGGTCTCAAATACCTAGGATTAAAAGTCTGAGTTCCTTTTAGAGTTATGTGTTTTGTAGCCAGCCAAACTTGATCCCCAATCTGATATCGTGGAGCATCGCTTTTATGTTGATCAGCATTTTCCTTATATTTCTCTTTCACTTGTTTCAAATGTTCTGTTGCCTCCTTAAAGGCTTGTGTAATAGTAGAGTGTAAATGACTAACTGCAGGCATTTCTAAGTGCTGAGGCGAATCGAGTTCTGGGGTTCAAGGGTGATGTCCGTATATGGTATAGAAGGGGCTTTGTCCGGTTCCAGAATGTACTGAGTTATTGTATGCATATTCGGAAATCCATAAAATATCCTTCCAATTGCTTTCGGTCTGGTGCAGCATGCAACATAGGTACTGTTCAAGGGTATGGTTGGTCCTCTCCGTCTGACCATCGGTCTGGGGATGGTGACTGGTTGATAACCTCACGTCGATTTGCGCCAATTGACAACATTTCTTCCAAAATTGTGAAATGAATTGACTGCCTCGGTCAGAGACCAATACGGAAGGAAATCCATGTATTCGAACAATGTTTTCGAGGAACTCCTTGGCCAAAATAGAAGCGGAAGGTAATCCTTTTAAAGGAATAAAGTGGGCCATCTTGGAAAAAAGATCCACAATAACTAGGATGGTGATGAATCCATTACATGGAGGTAGATCTGTAATAAAGTCTAAAGACAAGGTGTGCCATGGTGTAGGTGGAATATCCAAAGGTTGTAAAAGGCCAGCAAGCTTTTTCTTCTGGCTTTTGTTTTGGGCGCAAATGCCACAAGGCATCACAAATGACTTTACGTCTTTTCGCCAAGAACTGTCTCTTAATTTTCGCTTCAGTTTTTGCGATACCCGTGTGCCCTTCCATCAGGGTGTCATGGTCATTGGAGATGACTAGTTCTTGTATTTCCTTGTGTGGTAGAAATAGTCGTCCTTGATAGTAAGGTAGGTCATTGACGACTGAGTAGTCCGGGCCTTTCTTTACCCAGTCCTGCAGGGTTGCTGGATCGAAGAGTTGTTGGATTTTTGAATGAATATCTTCTAGTGTCTGTAGAGTAGTTATGCCAAGAATTCTTTGCTCTGGAATTATTGGCACCGGTTCCGGGTTTGCATATGCTTCTCCCATCCCTATTCGGGATAAGGCATCTGCTTTGCCATTTTTGCGGCCTGGTCGATAAGTGATCACAAAATCGAATTCGGCAAAGAACAATGCCCATCGAAGTTGTCGCGATGATTGGGTTTTGGCTGTTTTTAAATACTGCAGGTTCCGGTGATCAGTGATTACGGTAATGGTATGCCTGGTACCAAGAAGGTAGTGCCGCCAAGCCTTAAAGGCAGATTTGATAGCTAATAGCTCTTTATCGGTAATCGCATAGTTTAACTCAGGTGCTGAGAACTTTCTGGACCAAAACGCTACTGGGTGAAGTTGACCGGTTTCAGGATCCTTCTGGGACAGGACAGCTCCCATGGCTAAACTGGATGCATCAGTTTCTACTATGTATGGAAGCTCAGGGCGTGGATGCTTTAAGACAGGTGCTGATGTGAATTTCGCTTTCAGCTCTTGGAAGGCCTTTTCAGCCTCTTTGGTCCACAAGAAGCATTTGTTTTTTCGCAAAAGTGCTGTGATGGGATGTACAACATGGGAGAAGTCAGGAATGAATCTGCGGTAGAAATTAGCAAATCCGAGCATGCTTTGTACCCCTTTGACTGAACTGGGTAATGGCCACTTGAGAATTGCGTCCACCTTTCGAGAGTCCATTCGGACTGCCTTTGGAGTCAGGATAAATCCAAGAAATTCAACTTCCGTAGCATGAAAAACACATTTTTCCAATTTTGCATATATCTTGTGCTGGCGTAGTTTCTCAAGGACTGCACGCACGTGCTTAACATGGTCTGATTCTGAGGAGGAGTACACTAGAATATCATCTACGTATACGACGACACAGACGTCAATGAGTTCACGAAGGACATCGTTCATAAAATACTGGAAGGCTGCTGGTGCATTGCACAACCCGAAGGGCATCACCTGATATTCGAATAATCAGTACTTGGTGCGAAAGGCAGCCTTCCATTCGCCGACTTTCTTGACACGTACCAGATGATATGCCCCTCGGAGATCTAACTTAGTGTAGATACAAGCATCCTTTACTTGGTCTAGTAATTCGGGGATCAGAGGCAATGGGTATCGGTTTTTTACCGTAATCTGATTTAATGCGCAGTAATCTATGCACGTTCTAAGGTCACCTTCCTTTTTTGGCACGAAGAATAAAGCTGAGGATGCAGGAGACTTGGAAGGACGAATAAAGCCATTAGCAAGGTATTGGTCCAAGTATTGCCGTAGGTGAAGATTTTCAGGTTCCGTGAGGGCACAGATTCTACTGCATGGGGGATGTGCACCGGGTAGGAGGTCGATTTGACAATCGTATGATCTGTGAGGAGGTAATGTATTGGCCTGTTCTTTTTGAAAAACATCCTGAAATTCTTGGTATTCCTGAGGTAACTGCACGATTGGGTTAACGACTGTAGCCAGGCCTTTGTTTAAAGTTGTCTCCGGGTAACAGGTGTGTGCACAATCCGGGAAGGTTATTCTCTTCTCTCGCCATTCTATACAAGGATTATGTGTTTCCAACCATGGCATCCCCAGTATTATCTGGAACTGTGGGGCTTTGATTAGATCAAACACAATAGTCTCTCGATGCCCATCTTGACTCAACAGTGTCATCTCTGTAGTGGAATGAGTTACAGGCCCCAAGGCAATCTCAGTTCCATCAACTGTGGTGATGACATCCAAAGTGGTCTTTTTGCAAAGAGGTAGATTCATCCTTGACACCAATTCGTGGTCCATATAGTTTCCTACGTCCCCGCTATCTATGTATGCCCTTACTGCGTGCATACGTGATGGCTGCCTGGGATCAAGTAGGACCATTGGGATGATCAGATGCGAGGTCTGAGTGTCCTTCTTTAAGCTCGGCAAGCGGACCTCTACGCTTGTCGGGCGTGGTTGTTTCCCGAATCAGGCTCTATGTGGCTTTTATCAGCAACTCCTACCACCTTCTTGGGTGGTTTTGTAGGGCAATCCCGTAGAAAATGTCCTCAGGTTCCACAGTACAGACACAACTGCATCTGTCGTCTTCTTTTTCTTTCCTTTTGAGTTAAGGGTCCTTTAACCCCCCGATCTGCATAGGTTCAGATGCATCTGTTCCTTTGGGGGCAACGCTGGGTTTAACCAATACCCGATTCTCGAACTTAGCTCGATCAGTCTTTCGGTTCTGAAGTCGGTGGTCTAGCTGGACCACTAAGTCTATAAATTCTGTGCAATCCTGAGGTGGGTTCACAACTTGAGCCAAGACGTCTTTGAGTTCTCCCCGAAGTCCACGATGAAACAATGTAATTCGTTTTTCCTCCGGCCACCCGGTTTCCACCACCAACCTATTGAAGGTTGCAATATAGGTTAGCAGATCCTGGTTACCCTGTCGTAAGGATAAAAGTTCGTTGTCCAGGGCTTGACCCTGTGCGTGTCTGGCGAATAGTTTTTCCATGCTCCTTTGAAAACCCTGAAAATCCCGGAGAAGAGGATCATCCTGGTTGACTAACGGAATGGGCCAATCCGCTGCGCTGCCACTAAGATATGACAATACAAAGGCTACTTTGGCTTGGTCATTTGGAAAGGCTCCCAGTCTGCATAAAAAGTGCAAGCGGCATTGGTTCATAAACACGGCAAACCTTTTGGGGTCCCCAGCAAAGCGTTCGGGTGGAGCTAACGGAATATTTCCTGGTAAAACCACTTGCACAGGATTGCTTGATGAAACGGGGGTTGGGTTTCCCCCATATCCAGGTAGGGGCGTTTGCCCAGCTTGGATTTGCAGTAGTTGCCTAGCCAGATCATCAGTGCGCTCCTTTGAGACAATCAGTTCTCTCCTGAGGGCATTAGTCTCTTGGCGAGCGGCATGTACTTCCGCCCTAAGTTCCCCCAATAATTGGGCCAGTTGGTCGGTTTCCAAGGTTTCCATAACACCCGGGTGGGTATTTTTAGAAAGGCTTCGTGTTCTGTTACGCTCACCTAGACCCCACAGGGGTGTCGATCGGACCCAGATTGCTGCGGTCTCCGTCAACGTGATGCATAGTGCAGAGATGACTGTCTGGACTGGCCCGCCTAGTCTTGTCTGCTGGACCCGAAGAAGTATTTTCCTGCAAGTGGAGACAGGGATTAGCCACCTGTGGGTTTTAGTGATGGCCTCCCAATTGTTCTCGCTCTCCCCCACTAATCACCTCCGATATCCCCTTAGTAACCTCACCTTATGTTTGTAAAAGATGAGCTCTCCATCCTGCGTGTCTTGCAGGGACGCGTAGATACCAGTTACTTCACTGTTTTGAAGGCATTGGGAGAGTTCCGGTAAGCATTGACTCTGAAGTCCCAGGCGGGATTGATAAAGAGTTCAATGTGCCTGATGTTCACTCTTGTCTCCTTCCTTCCTTAAGTTGCAACTGAGTTCGTGAGAAGAAGGTCTCGTAGCTGCTGCTGGCGTTCAGGTAAGAGTTTGTGTTACCCAACGCTGTCCTGTAACTATTGCATGTGTTAACGTGTTGTTTTTCTCCCTCTTTACAGATGCGGCATATGAAGATATGGAGAATAATACCGCCGGTGGTAAATCAGGTAAGTCTATGGTGGTAAGAGGTATTTGTTGATTCCCTTGGCTCACCTTGTTATTCTTGTGCCCCTAGGTGCCGGAGTACGGCGAAGAAATGATGGAGACAGTACCGGATCGAAAGATGCTGTGAGAACTGGTGAGTATGGCGCCGTGCTGGAGCTGACGAAGCAACGTGTGGAGGACTGATGTACTTTCCAGGTTGGGAGATGAAATGGATCCGGAATCAGGTGAGGAATTTGAAATAAGTTTGTTTTCTAACCTTGTCCTTTTCTTCCTCTTTATTCTAGGAGCTCCGGATTTGAGGCGGGCATAGATGGACTGGATGCTGGCTGCAGGCACGGTGAGAGTCACGCTGCTGGATGCAGAATAACACGAAGCATGTGCTGCTGTTCGGGCGTGGTTTAAATAGCCTCCAAAGTAGTCCCAGGAAAGAAGTTCCCCAGGACCACACCCGAGTAAAAAATAGTCCCTGTAGTAAAATAGTCCCATCCAGGCCTCACGTTGGCTTGGATTTATTTGCAGCATGGTCTGCATGAGGTAAGTAATGTCTATGAGCCTGGCACCTATGGCGCCAGGACTGATTTTTATTATGAGCCTGGTGCCTACGGTGCCAGGACCGAACCCAGACAGCCCCTAGCTGGGGCTGCAGGGGTTTTTGTAAATGTCTGGATGCCTGCTCCCGGGGCTGATGGGCTTAATCCGGATGCCCGGGGGTAGACATCATGACAGTAAGGCCACCCTCGTAGAAAGGATGACACACTCTGCCTCAGGTTCTCAAAAACAAAAGCAGTTCAAAACATGGACCAAGGCCCGCCTGGCCTTCCACGTTAGTAACTAATCTTAGCTTTCAAAAGTTATTTCACAGTTCAACAAAAGTTCACGTAGGTCTCCCTTTGTCGGGCTCGGACCTTGCAATCACAACATTTGCAGGGGTTCCCTTCCCCAAGCTCAATTCACATTCTTTAGGGGTTCCCTTCCCCTCACTTATCACACTTCCGGTCTCCCTAAGTCAGGCTCGGACCGTTTTCTGATGTCGAAGACCTTCGAATGTGCGAGGCTTTTGCTATAGACCTCCACAGGACAACTTCAACTTTCTCTTCAGCTCACAGTCTTATTTTATTTGCTCCAGTGTCTCTTGCTCTTTGTAGCTCAGTACCATAAGCACAAAAGTTCAAAAGAAATCGTTCTCTTCAAGCATTCACCTTTTCACTTCCCCTTTTGCTGGGGTTAATCTTGACCATTACGCATTTTAGAGCTTGTTCACTTTGCCGCTTTATACCAAAACATTTCACATTTCACTGAGACTTTTGAGTGGGCTACTTCCTTTCACCGGACCACTCTGCTACTCTGTATCACTAGCTTCGCAGCTATCAGCCTCTTAAAAGTTCCTCACTGGTTAGCTTTATTTCGCGTCTCATCAACATGTGCGCAACCTTCACTTGTGAGATACACTGTTGTGTCTTCAATCTTTCCTTGACACAAACCGGCCATTTATGTCTTTCACTAACTCACCGGTTTTGCGCATTCCTTTCTTGTCTTTGTGGCTTTGATTCACGAGTCAAGGTTAGTACCACAGGCGTGGCCTTGCCTGCCCAACTCTGTACTTTACCCGGGAGGGTCACTGGCGTCCTTAAAACACAATGCAAGTTTATTTTTTTCTGCAATTTGGCTTTCTCCACATCTCCTTCATGGCTTCCCGAAGGCAATGACCTCCTGCAGGGAACTTCAGGTTTTCTTTACCTTTTGCTCCAGTCCCTCGACCGGTCGCTCTGCTGCAGTAGATTCGCCTTCACCCTGGAAGTTCTGCTCCTTCTCGTGTTCCTTCTTGCTGAGAGTGTGTCTCTATGTTCCACCTTTTATTCGTGTGGGGAGAGCTAATGGGTATCAGATTTATGTGATTAAAATCAAGTACCTGATTTTGCCTGACCTGATGTCCAATGAGATTTGTAAGGATTAGCCTCTTTACTCTCAGTTGCCCTCTTCCTCTGCCCAGTGTTTGTGTAGAAGGGGGGAGTTAGAACATTGGAGAATCCTATAAAATAGGGGGGATCATGGGTATGGGAAAGGGGGGAATACTGTGTTTCACCATTGGTTGCCTCACCCATGCTCTTCAAAGACCCCTCACCCAGGTGATCCTTCCACACTGGTCCATCCCCAGGGTCTGGATCCAAAGGCGATGACCATGCTCTGGGCACCCGAGAGAGAGAGATTCCCGGGAACTAGTAGGTGAGACACCTTTGGTTTCTTACAGTAATGACAAGTTCTCATATAAACATCAGAAGATCAAACATCAAATCTTTCACCACCTTTTAATTCTGGCGATTAGGCGTGATCTTACTTGTAAAATTAATACTTCATCTGCTGTTTTTGATGTTTTGAAAATAGTTCACATCCAATGTGTCCACGGTATTTCAAATGTGAACTCAAAACGACCTCATTATGTATTTTGAAGAGTTTAACCTCAATAACCTCATACACAAATGACGGCATAAAATAATCAGATGGTCTTTGCAATATTTGGAGATTAACGCTCTATATGGTATTTCAGAAAATCTGCATGTCTTATTTTGTATAACTTTAAAATACACAATTCCCATCCCTGTTTGGGGATGTAAATGGTTATACTACAGTATCGGACCACTGTAAAGACTGGCGGGGGTGTCTGTACTTCTGCTCTCTATTTGGTAGCGGAGAGGCACATAGGACCCCAGCCAAGATTCTCTATTTGGTAGCTATGGTCGAGCAATCAAGGCCTAGCTTCTCAGGAGGTGATGAAGGCTGGTTCTTAAGTACAGTGTAGTCCCCAAGCCCCCACAAAGTTATGTCCACACACTGTATTAGTTAAAACACAGTCTTTATATAATTAATATTCAAGGTTATGTACACTAGCACAATAACTCACTTTGTGCTCAGAAAATCAATAATGGTAAATATATACAGTTCTAAAGTGGTACCACAATTATTATCAGATCTCATTAAAGTGCATCAACTATACTGTCAAAATGTCACACAGATCAATAACAAGGAACCCAGCAATAGAAATAGGAAGGAAAGCAAGATGGTTGAAACAATAGGCAGAATACTGGCCTCTACCGTTAAGCACAGTTCTGTGTGGAGTTCCCCCGACCTGGGCAACCTGTAAAGCAAAGATGTGTCATACGCCCAGTCCATATATTGTTCTATGAGTCTTATTTCCCTCTACAATAGTTCTACAGCCCCAAAGTACCTGGAATTGTAGCGTTCTACGACAGGAAATCGACAGCCCTTCTTGAGTGCCCTCCCTTTAAGGCAGGAGTCACAGGTCATTGAACGTCCGACGGAGAACAGGGTGAACTACGGCAGTGAAGTGGCAGTTTCGTTCCTAGCGGTGCTCGTCGACGACGGAGTGTTGCTGTCCTGTAAGGAAGAGGCGTGCGGGGCCCCTCGGTTGTTTTGGACCGCAAAGAGATGTTGAAGAACTGTGGTCTAGCAAGGGCGTTGAGTCGTTGGCGTCTCTGTAGTCTTTAGGTGGCGGGAAACCCATCGGTGGATGCTCCTTGACGAGTCGACGGTCGGGCCTTCTCCAGCGGGATAAAGTGGGTGACGATGCAGGCGAGAGAGTCCTTGAATCAAGAGTTCTTAGGCAAACAGGAGTGATGCGGCTCCGGTCGACGGTGGCGGACAACAGTCCGGGCGCTTCTCCTTGTGATTCCGCGGCAGTCCCCATCTCGGGTCGGCATCATTTCGAAGGTCTTTCTACCAGGGAGCTTTGGCAAAGAGCAGCAGGTGCACGATGGTCCCTCATAGCTCGGGAAGAGGGCGCCTTACCAGGTCCTCTCTGGGTCAGTCCTTGGAGACACAGCAGCTTTCAGATTGATGAAGGAGAGCAACAGCAATTCTTCTCTTCCAGCAGGGCTTCAAGGGCAAGCTTCAGTTACTCCAGTTACTCGTCGTAGTGGACTTCAGCTTCTGAACACAAATTTTAGCAGTGAGAGGCCCCCAGATATACTAGTTGATCTCCCATTCATTCTGCTAGGTCACACTCAGGCAACCAATCAGTCAGAAGGGCATTCATGCAGGCAGGCATCCAATCAGGTGCATAGTGCATTCAGGCCATTCACTCCACTCCAGACACTCACAACAGGTTATGTGTATTGGGACAAGTACCCAGCCATTCAACACTCCACACTGCATTCATACCAGTTTCGGGCAGGGCTGTCTCAGTCATTGTGTCAAACACCAGATACTAGACACTCACAACACAGAATGCGTATTCGTCACACACTCCATTCACCCAGGTCCCACTCACAGGGTGTACCCACAACATACAGTCACTGGGAAGGCTCCAGCCAGTCTGGCCTGGACTTCACAACAACACCATATATGGAACTTCCACCCAACAGCCGGTCAGGGGGAAGGGACAGAGTCAGGGCTTCCCAGGACTTTGGGAAAACAAGGTAACAAGCATTAGAAAGCAAGAGGCCACGGGGCCATCTTGTTTCCTTTCAGGAATCAACTGATTCCAATGGCAGGGCCTGGGTATCCCAAAATGGAGGATACTCAGAGCACCTGTCAAATTCAGCATGGAGCTCCCACCAGCCCATACCGTACTCTGTGGGCCACACACAGGTGCCCAAAAACATGCACTAGGGGTACATGGTCGTACCCCCACTCATGGGTGCCATAAGGTTATCCCATGGGTCTGTACACCAAATCAAAAGAGGGAGCTGCACCGCCAGGTGTCCCGCATGAACTCCTGCGCAGAAAACACGACAGAACACACGATAAAAAGCAGTAAAGGACAAGGATACGGAGGCCCTGTCCCTCCGATGCATTTCCAGCATCACAACCATTTCTCTACTCTCCCATTTGAAATAAGGCAAAGAAGAGTCATTAGCACCTTGACCAGGGTGCACACCCAATCACACCACTCCAAAATGGATAGATGGAATTGGGAAAAGCACATGTTGGGAGCAGCATTGAGAGCTGTGCATTCCTCACCTTGTGTGCCATTTTCCCCATGGCCCCTACTGCATCTCCTTTAACACCTGTGATGTGGGGACATGGGTGCTAAAGCTTTTGTTAACCAAAGGAAAGAAACATAAAATGTGCTTTCCTTTGAGTGAGAAGCCTGGACGGGTGAGCTCCAACATGGTTAGCTTACCAGCTAATGCCTGGCCCCGTTGGTGATGATCATCAAATTCATGTGTCTTTTGCCTTCATGCCATAGCCTATTCAAACTGCACAACACTAAATCAAAGACAGGTGAGAAAAACAACCGGAAGTACAATGCTCTCTATCTGCTCAAGCAAAAGGTTAGAGCCAATGAAAGTCACTGGATGAAATCAAAAACGCCCGTCAAATAGAATGGCTTGTAGTATTCTCTGCAGTAATTCATAACACCAAAGCACATCCCATCAGAGCAGGATGTGATAAACGGCTAAATGAGGGGCTGTTCTATATCTTCAAGGAGGAATGACACAATCCCCCAAGTATCCACTGTCTCCCCTGCAGAAATGTGGATATTACCTGAGGACATTTTTCATACAAATAAATAACTTGTCTCAGACCCAGCTCTGTTCAGCCCACCCCCAGTCCCCAAACATTCTCTCTATTTTCTCCAGCAACAAATGTGATCATCCAAAGTATTATTGGCAGCTTATAGAACAGAATTCATTCATGTTTTCTTCAGCTTTGGTGAAGTTCTCTGCAAGCTTAAACATAAACTCTCTGCTAATAAAATACAAATTAACAGCTTATCCTGAAATTCCGGCTAACTACTGACAAATCTCAGATTTGTTGTTTGTAAACAAGATCCTGGAATTAGTGATTACTAGCCAACTCACTGGTAATCTCCTCTTCAGTGACTTTAAGTGTGCTTTCTGCACCCCTCATGACAACAAATACACCCTATGGGCATTAAGGAAAAATGACTTCAAGCAAGGAATATAGGTCTTCTTTTCTTTGATATTGCTAGCTCGATCTGCAGTCTCTGACATGGTGGACCACACTTTCTGTTCTAAGGCATTTCACAAACTAAATTGGTATCAAAGCCACAGCATTGAAATGGTTCTTATTTTTCTGGTTGTTTGCCTCAACCAGATGGAAACGTGCCCTTTTGTGTTATTGTGGGCTGTAAACAGCTGCATGGTCGCCCATGGTTTGGTTCAGTTCATTTGCAGATACTTCAAACTATATTTATATCCTGTGGGAGTGATGTTACACTCCTCCATTGTCCAATTTCTGGGCTATAAGAGCCGGTATGGCTCTCAAAATCTTATAGCCTGTAGATTAGCCAATGTGGAAAGGCTTTGCCATTTCCACAGTGCTCACTGCGCTCACAGCATGGCTCTCAGCACAGCGCTCCACCCTCATAAGAACGCTGCGCTGAGGGACATCCTGCCAGTGCTGCAATGCCCTCATTAGAGCAGCGCTGTGCTGAGAGCCAATTTGGTCAGCGTGGCTCTCCACCTTGCCCGTGTCACACCTGACAGATGCAGCCCGGGCATGAAAATTGACCTAGCCCCTCCTCCAACTCCTTACCTTCTTAGGGAGGGGGTGGAGGCCCTCCTCCCAGCACTGCGCTCATCCTGCCCAGGCTGCACCTCAAAGACATGTCCCAAGGCATGTGAAATAAACCACCCTCTCACCCACTACTTACCTTGTTAAGGTGGGGGCAACGGGTGGCCACCACTCTACTGCCGGCAACCTTCGCCAGGCTGAACCTGACAGGCATGGCCTGGCTGATAATTAAACCTTGCCCCTCCCCCTCTTTAAAAAGAAGTGTTTCATTAACATTTTGTATAATTTACAGAAATGTACATGTGTGTACATAACATTGGACAAGTGTTTAAATCTGCTTCTGCATCCCTGCCCTCCTCCCAACTCCCCCCAAACTCCTGTGCCCCGTGACATCCTACTCCCCCTACAGTTCACACTGCTTTGTTGTTACACCCACTTCGGGTACTTATGTCTGATTATCGTGCTCCACCGATAGTGACTGGGCTTCAGTTGTCATCTCGGGCTCAGTATGTGTGGAATCAAAAGGTTCTTGAAGGTTCTTGAAGCAATATTCTCCATGCATCTACGTCAGTGTTTCTCTCACCCCGGCCCAATCAAACTGCCTCTTGCCACACTGAGGCCTCTGCGAGTGACCGTTTTTGGAGGTCCTTCCACCACAGCTGTGCTTCCGGGCCTTTGACCCGTTGCCCCTCCTCCTCATCACATTTGGTTGTGGTTGCTGGGAACTAGACAGTTCCCAGCAACCACCCAAAACGGATTTCCTTTTTCCCCCGCCAAAATATGTGTATATTGAAAATGTTTATCAAACATTAACATTAGCCATAGAAGTTTCAATACAAACATTTCGAATATGGTCCTTCCCATCCCAGTACTCCTCATTTTCCCCCGCCCCACTCCGCCCCACTCTCACATGTCCCACAAATTCCACTATCGACACCCTTCTCTGATCTTTCAAACGCTCCCTTATCATTCCAAGTCTGGCTTAACACACCTCCCTATGCCTCCAGAACCATATTTTTCCCTTAAGGCCTGCCATTTGTTCTCAGTGTTGCAAGCCCTATCATGCAACCTCGCTGTGAGTACTTCTATGTCCATGTCTCTCCTCTTCGTTGCCCATTCTTTTTCGTTGGCATTCTTTCTCTCATCCAAAATGTAGCGAGACATACCCACGCTGACAGGAGTAGAAAGTGTAGTAGGTGCGGCACCTGGACCCATTCACCCTCCATCTTCTGGCCCCCGAAAAGTAATAGCATTAGTTGAAGATCACTAGGGACTTCTCTATGTTCTTAATCCAGCCCAGCACTTCCTTCAAATATGCCCCAGAGCCTTTTTGCATGACCACCACATGTGCCAATAGGAGCCTACATTGCCACAATTCCTCCAACATCTGGGAACATCCTGGCAAGCCTCAGGGGGATGTATTGCCACCTTTATAGCAGCTCTATCCCTTGCTGCTTATATTGGCATGCTACTGATGTTTTGAAAGCGTTTTTACATACCATGGTCCATATAGCATCCATTATCTCGTTCCGAGGTCCCTCTCCCATCTCTTTCTCAGGCCACTCATCCAATCACCACTATTTCCTACATGGGCTTCGTATACCTGGGAGATCAGTCCCTTAGAGGAGGTGCAGGTCTCCAGCACTCTTTGAAGGCGGGTGAGTGGCCTCTGAATCTGCTTCTCCCACTTGGGGTCAAGCAATTTCCCCTTTGGTTGTGAGTACATGAATAGGGAGATTCGCCCCACCTGCAAGTCTGCCTCCAACTGCTGAAGCGTTTTAAATGCACAGTCTTTTCCAAGGTGGCCTAGCCCACCTCAAACCATACCTGGAACCTTAAGGGTTCAACAATCGAGTCCCTAATTGGGGGTGCCCATATATGGCTCAGTGAAAAGGGCCATGTTGTAGTTCCCCTGATACACTTTCACTTTCTCCCAAAGGTTTCCCAGGATGCAGTGGTTCCTTATCCTCCTTAGGATAGATTACCTCGGGACCAGACCCACTCCCCCACTGTCGCTGGCACAATAAGTTGATTCGCAAGGAATACCCATTGTTTGTCCTCAACGTTCCTGAAGTGCGGTACTAAAATCCTCAGTTGAGCCACCATTAGTACTTCTCCATATCTGGGAAGACCATCCCCCTTTCTCCTTTGGAAAAGGCAAGGTTTGGTACCCGATTCTTTACTTTTTGCCTTGCCACAGAAACCTCAGTAGTCTTGCTTTAAGCCCTTTACAGGTCATGGGCAGCACTACCACCGCCAGCATCTGGAAGAGGAATAGAATGTTGGCCAGTATATTCATTTTAATAGAATTCATCCACCCCAGTCAAGAAAGCCTCAACACAGACTACGCTGTGAGGTCCTTATATATTATTTGGAGGAGCAGCAGGCAGTTTGTTTTGTGCGCTGTAAAAGAGGTCTACAATCTTCCCTGTGAGATTAATCCCCAGGCACATCAGGCCTTTCTGTTGCACCTTACAGTTGGTAGTCTCGATGTCTCCCGCGTTCTCCTACAGGGCTCTCCTATACGGGAATATGACAAATTTGTGGATGTTCACCTGGAACCCTGCCAGTTTTACATATTCCTCTATTTCCCCCAACGCTGCCCTAAATTGGGGATTGGGTCACTCGGGTAGAGGAGGATATCGTCCGTATATAGGCTCATCTTGAATTTCCTATCCATAGCCCTTTGATCCTCGGATTGAGTCATACCCTTGCCACCTAGAGTTCCAATGTCAGGTCAAACAGAAGGGGGAGAGTGGACACTCCTGCCTTGTTCCTGTTTCAAGGTCAATCCGGTTCAACCTTTTTCCATTTACCACCTCCCCAGAGGGAAGTTTTTACTGCTTCAATCGCACCCTGTATGTGCTGCCCGAAGCCTGCCTGCTCTACAACTGCAACGAAGAAACCCCAATTCACTCGATCAAAAGCCTTCTCGGCATCAAGAGACAAGAGTATTAACCCCCCGATTATCCCTGGGTAAATTGTATGTAGTGTCTTCCTGACCCATGTCTGCCCCCTGGCGTCCCCTCACGAAGACCACCTGATCTGTGCAGATCTCCTTTGGTAACACTGGATCAATCCTGGAAGTTAGGACCCTAGCGAAGATCTTCACATCTTACATTTATTAAGGATATCGGCCGACAAGAGGCACATTCTTGGGCGTCTTTGTCCTCCTTTGCAATCACTGTTATTATCGCATTGTAGAACAATGGGGGAACATCCCCTTTAAGCTTGTTGAATAGCCTCGTGAAGTGAGGTGCTTGGGGGTCCCCTAACTGTTTATAAAATGTGACTGTAAAGACATCCTTCCCTGGGCTACCCCGCTATCTTCCCCTTTAGTGTTACCATAACTTCCTCAAGCGAGATTGGCTCCTCAAGCCTCTACTGTCTCTTTTTCACCCAGTGTGGGGAGTTCCAAGTCAGCTAGACAGTCACGAGCCTCCTCCATTGTGGAGTTACCCTCTTCATTGTATCAGTCTCTATAAAAGTCTGCAAAGCACTCTGTTATTTCAGCCGGTGTGTTGACCAAATTCTCTGTTCCGTTCTCACCCTATGCACCCTTCTCTCCTATTTCAATTCTTGTATTCTTGGAAGCTAAAATAGAGTTGGCTTTGTCTGCCTTCATGTAGAAGTTTTACCACAGAAATGTGATTTTTCAGAAAATTTCTCTCACGTTCAATGATTTCAGCTTTGATAGCTTGTTCCAAGTCATCTCGTATACCCGCGCACTGAACCTCAAATCCTCCAATTCCCTCAATTCTCCCTTTAGCTTCCCCTCGATTAGTACTTTCTCCCCTTTTCTCCTGGCTCCCTCACTTACAAGCAGAGCCCTTATTGTAGCCTTTGCTGCCTCCCACAGTGTACTGACCAAAACTTCTCCTGTGTCATTTTCCGAAAAATAGGGTTCAACTTCATCCGTGCGCATGTGCACAAAGGTTGCGTCCTTCAATAAAAAGTCATTACACCTCCTCACCCTTTCTACACTTACAAGGTCACCTATGTCCATGCTAACCAGCACCATCTTGTGATTGGTCCATGCTACTTCCTGCATTATGCAGTCGGCCACTCCCCAAGCTTGTCCCTCCCCCACCATGTGGTCAATCCATGTGCATATTGCGTGTGGTATCGAATAGAACGAGTATTCCCTTTTGCTCAGGTTTCTTTCCCTCCATATATCGCAGAGATAGTGAGAATTCAGGAGAAGCTTTAACTGTCTATTGTTCACCTCTCCACATTCCTACCCCCTTCCCTTATCACTAACATGTCCCACTCCCATTCCAGGTACAGGTTAAAATCTCCACCTAAAATAATCATGCCCTCTGAGTTTCCCAACACTGCTCGCAGGGCTTCATTCCCAAATGCATACTGTCCCTGGTTGGTCTGTAAATTAACGCTAGGGTCAGTCTCAGGTTGCCGATACGACCCTTGACTCTCACCATCCTCCCTTCCACCCTCCTTTTCACCTACTCCACTTCTAACCTCAGGGTTTCCTCATTATAAGCCCAACTCCCCCATTGGTTACTGCTCCTAATGCCCAGAATGTTTGGCCCACCCTCTTGCCCAGTATTCTCCCCTTTTTGTCCCTCTTGTATCTAGTTTCCTGGAGGAAGATGATGTCCAGATTGTGCCTGTTAAATTTGCATGCTAATAAGCTCTTGGTCGGGGAGTTTAGCTGCTACACATTCAAAATGGCTATCTGCAGTAGGCCTAGGCTCAGTGCTTTCTCCTGTCCTGTCATCAGACCTCCCCACGTGTAACCCCTAATCATCCCCACATCCTCTGTCTGACTCTCTGAATGATGTGCTTGACTGCTGAAGGGTCATATAGAAATGCGCTAGATCAAGACTCCACCCTTCACGCTCCCTTTCCCCTTGCCGGATTTCAACTTTTCCCCTAACAATACAATCTGAGATGCCCATTTCGTCATGGCCGCCAACAACAGTGTCTTTCCGCACAGCCGTCTTATTAAATTCTACTCCCCCCATCTTCCCAACCACTCTCCCCTTTTTCCCTGATGAACTGAATTAGTTTCCCCCTCCCCATTCGATCAGTTTTCAATTCCCACTAACGGTCAAATTACATGCCTTCAATTCAGTAATATGTAATGTCCTGCACTTGAAATTCTCAGCCCTTCCCTGAAGGTGGTATGTTTATTTTTCAGAATTTCTGTGCCCCCCGAACCCTCTTTATCGTACCGGTTCCTCCCGCTCCATTTGGCCATCTGTCACTTTCCTGCGCTGCTCAAGGTGCCTCCTTCCCCATTTCTTGATATGCTTGATTGTCTCATTTTCCCTTCCCTCCTCACCATTCGTAATCCTGGAGTCTTCTCCCTTGTATTCAAATATGAGGGCAAACGGAAAGTTCCATCAATATCTTATTTCCTGAGAGGTTAATCAGGCTTTCAGCTGTCTGCATTCTCTTCTCCTCGTGAGGGTTAGGCCAGACAAGTCTTGAAGATCGTTACCTTGGGGCCTTTGTATTCCAAGTCCTCCATTTTTTTTGCTGTCGGAGAATGTCTGCTTTTTCCTTGTAGTAGTGACACTTCAACACTAGCGATCTTCCTTCGAACCGAGCCACCTCCTCCCTGAGCTCTATCAGTAGTCACCTCTTTACTCCATGCTTCTCAGAAAAGCACATTGAGTAGTCCTTTCAACCTAGATTCTACCTATAAGGCGATGGGGGACTCTCTTGGTGCTTCCCTCAGCCCCAGGATTCCCAGGTTGTTTATCTTTTCTCTTTTCTATGTTGTCTACCCTCAGAGTAATTTCCTCTTCCCTAATTTCTAAGTCACGCATTCTGGCACCAAATTTCATTTCCACAAAGTCTGCAGAGAGTTCTTCATCCTTTGCAACTCTGCCCTGTTGTTCAGAGAATGACACCTGGATATCGGATCTGAGTGCCCTGATTTCCTGTAGGATGCTGAGGATGTCCCCTTTATTTGCCCGCTCTTTGTTTTTGTAGACAGGCAGATGTACACATCATCTATATAACCCACTCTCTCCCCTCCATCATACTGGAAGAACACTAAGAGAACACTGTGCATGACACCTGGTATCATCCAAATACCACATCGAAGGTATAAGAGAGACTATGCACTCAGTCAACTGTATTGAATGTATCCCCGAACTGATGCAGTAGACATAAGTCTGCAGACACTGCTGGATATAGAAGAAGTATAAGCAAAGTCGGACAGAAGAGAAGTGAAGTTATGAAGAGAGAAGATACATGGATGCACTAAACCTGATGTATAGATGTCTAAAGAATGAAGATGTTACTGAAGTAACGAAGTAAACATATATGCGAATGTAAAGAAAAGCATATACACTGAGAAGATAATGTATACGCAGAAATACAAGGTAATCAAGACAACGTAGAAGCTTGCTAAAGTAGGAAATATAACGCTAGTAAAGCAGCCATGTTGAGAAAATGGATGTTGGCATCGTATAATAGTAAGCTAGAAGCCGCGAGGCGAAAGACCAAGGCTGCATATCTGAAAGGCACTGGAACACAGATTTGTGCAAGAACATACAGTATTTTATTGGCTCAGGATCAAGAATGCCACAGTAGGAAGCAACTGCAAGGAACACAACGAGTCGAAGAGGATAAGCCATGTGCGTAAAACATATTTCTCTTAGATTAAGTAAAGGAGTGAATAATTGTGCATGCCAAGTATTGTACAATCAAAGACGGAGCAACCAAGTCTCCAGAGGCCAAGAGGAGTAATAGCACCCAGTATAATTGAATCAAACAGCACTCAATAAAAGGTCAGAATGGAAAAAAAATCATGGTCTCCTCACACATGGTGTAAGACCAGAAGACAAGGCCTATTCATAAAGCTTCGGACAAAGATAGCAATGTACCTTCACTCCTTTTAAAGTTACGGGCAAGAGGCCATGCAGCAAGGTCAACTGCAAAGAAGCATCTTTGGCTTAGGGCCTAACTGATTGTAGGCTAATTAGCTAAGAAAGGCATTTGTCTGACGTTGTGCCTTTGCACCTGGGTTTGGCCGTTTACATGCTGCTGACAAGCCGAATGTCAAGGTTGGTAAGAGTGCCAACCAATCATGAGGGCTAAGTAATGATGGACCATAAATTGTTGCAGAAGCCTATCCGCTGCTGAAATTATATTATTATCTGTATTTTACGTAGTTAGAGGTGGTCCAAGGCGTGGCCACCAGATAAGGGGCATCCAATGATACTAACACTTATATGAACTATAGGTATATATTTTTCCCCTAAGCAATCACTCTGCCCGATAGGTTTTATGGTTTGCCAGGAAGGATGACATCACAGCTGACGTACAATGAGGTATATAACTTTTTGCGTAAATGAAATGTACTGAGAGTGTTTGAGCTACAATCTGTTTGCTCACCAGGTTTCCTTACTTTATTGAACTGAGAATAAGGCCGTATTTTGCCATATTCTTTGAGTCTGTCTGGTTATTGTGCCTGAGATCATTTATTTGGTAATCCCATTATGCACTTGGAACACTTCAGGTACTATTGCACATTTTAGTAGCGGTGCGGATGGTTTGGATCCAGACTCTCAGATTTTTGACATCTTCCACCATTAGTCAGAGGATCGCAGAGTTTCCTGTGTAGAGCGTAGAAAACATGCGTGTAGGATGAGACGGTCGTCAGGTGCCTCTTTGAAAAAATTCCTTTCCGTTCCACAAGGGCTGCCCGGCGGACTGAAGGCGCACTGGTCGATTGGGGAAGAGTCGATACCGAAGGGTTCGAACTGAGGAATGGATATAAGTAGAACATCGAAAGTGGCAATAAAAGGGGAGGGATTGTAATGCATGTGCATATATATATATGGTGGGGAAATGGTAACAGGATTTGGTTAAGAGAGAGAGATACATCGATTCCTATTCTCAAGGAGATGGAAGGGAACACATCACACTCAAAGTGGGGTATTTTTAGGGGTTCCTGAGGCAAGGTCGATATGACGGATGCGTTTCACACTCCAAAATGGGGTAAAATGGAGGTGAGATACTTTTACTAGAGACAGTAAAGAAAGACGATAGTAGAATTTTGTAGTGTAGTTTTGATAAAATAGGTTGTAAACTGAAAATATACAATTATAGTAATAATTTGACTGCTCATCAGATCCTAAAAACAAGCGATTGGCGCCAATCATAGGAGGATAATAGTTGAGAAAAAATATAGCATAATAAGATTCTTAGAATTTACAAGTCAATAACAAAATAAGCAGGACAGTGAAGAAATGATAGAATTGTAACAAAGAAACGAAACGAATATTATTGTGTAGGCTTGAAAATTGTTTGAAGAATGTTTTTTGGGAAATGGGCGATGATTGATGGTGCTTGCCCGAATTGATTGTTGTCATATCCTTAATTAAAGTAATACCAGAATAAAAGGGGCAGTAAGTATTGACAGTTAAAAATGACTTGTCATCATGGATGAAACTGTACTTCTACACCTGTGAAAAACATTACTGAGGTGCACATCTAAGATTAGGAAATATTATGCTGAATAAATAAGAGGCATTACTGGCAAAATGTTCATGCTTTGGCCTGAAGAGGGTTCCCTTTCAAGAACAGTATTGCAACACATGACAACATACCTACATGCTGTGTACACAGGGAAGAAGTTACAAAAAAGCTTAGCTGTTTTAGAGCTATGGAAAATGTATCAGAGTGAGAGAGAGAAGACCCACTATAAAAAGAGTTGATACTAAATCAGCATGAAGGGGAGCCCTTGGCTCCTCCTTCTCCTTCTGAAGACAATAGCACAACCACTGAGAAACAGGGATTCTATCCTCTTAAGGAGTTAAAAGCAGCAGCAGGGTATATTAATTTGATATATGCATTCCCCGCTTACAGTAGTGAAGATAGTACAGAAGAAAGAAAGACTAGAGAACGCAAATATATGTTCAGGTGCAGTATAAGTGAGGAGCGTAATGAGAGAAGAGACAAATAGGAGAGAAAGATAAAGCCAGTGAAGTGACAATTGTACAGAATGAGTGGCTGGGAGGACAATTAATATGTACATTAGACTGAAAGAAAGAGAAGAAACATAGAAAACAGAAGAAAGGAAAAGGAATGAGAAAGGGCATACAAACATGAGACGGAAAAAGAGAGGACGTGAAAGGAAGAACGAAGGAGGTATGAGGAGCAGGTAAAAGAGAGAGAGAAAAGATGGGTAAAAGAAGAAAAGTGAGGAAATGGAAACACAGAGATTGAAAGAAAGAAGGTTGCAGAGAAGGCGAGAGGAAGAAGAGAAGAGGGAGATGAGAAGACAGGAAGAACAGGAGGAAAAGGAAATGAGAAGAAGTAGAGGAGAAAGGGAGGACGAAATAGATCACATTGAATACCAGTTGAAGAATGAGAACGATGGGAAGTAGAGAGAAGGTTGCAAAAGCCCCGCAGGGAGCTACGTGAGATACCTACAGTACCAACGTGGGCTGATGAGCATGAGGCAGAAGGCATAAGGAAAAAGATTGGGGAATTATATAGACAGATGAGGAAAAAAGATGGCTACGAGACTAGAGGGAGTATCGAAGGATCTCCACCGAGAGAAACAAGAGGTAGATCGGATGATGTAATGATCGACAAGCATAGAATGCTGTCCTAAGCAGACTAGATCTTGATGATGAGTAACGGATTAACAGCCATACCAGTTGGGGTATAATGATGTCAGACGAAGAAAGGGAAGAAAACAAGAGAGTGCGAGAAGAGGGCACATGTGGCTCTTTGATAGATCCAGGCGTAGGAAAAGGGGTAAGGTGGTCAGATTTAGGAGAACCAGAAACAAAAACACCAGAACCTATATCATATCCTGAATGATCACAAGGACGGTTGCATAGTGCAGGTCAAATGTCCCCGCCTTTTGTAAGTAGACTAAGGTAATTGCCAGGGCGAAGAAGAGCGGGTGAAACTAGCCCCACCTGGAAGACAAGAAGCGTAGATGGATACGGTTGTAGAACAGGATCTACACAATTCTGCTTATTAGAGAAAAGGGGAGGACGACCACAATATATACTGTGGCCACAGATGGATAAAGATAATTTAAAATAAAAGGACGAGATGGTCGGCAGGTTCCTCTTTGAAGAAATTGTGGTCCGGTACCTAGGGGCGCCCTGCGGTGTGAAGGCAAAATGGTCGATTGGGGAAGAGTCGATACCGAAGAGCTCCAACTGGGCAGCGGACGTACGTAGAACATCGACAGTGGCAGATAAAAGGGGAGGATTTGTATTGCATATGGGGAAACGTAACATGATTTTGTTTAAGAGAGAAAGAGTGCCTCAGTACTTATTCTTAAGGAGATCGAAGGTAACTCATCACACTCCAAGTTGGGGTATTTTTAGAGAGGATTCCTGAGGCAAAGCTGATATGAAGGATGCATTACACACTCCAAAATGGGATAAAATGCAGAGGAGATACTTTTATTAGAGAAAGTAAAGAAAGACGATTGTAGAAATTGTTTCGGGTTTATAAATATGTCAGTGTAAAAAGTTGATTTGTTTATCTAGAAAAATAGAGCAATAGAAACAAGTTGACTGTTTAGTAGATCCTAAAAATAAGTGAGTGACGCCAATCAATCAACCAATTCCATAATCGTAGGAGAATAACAGTTAAGGGAAGAATTATAGCACAATAATATTTTTGGATTGTCAATAATAAAGCAACAGGACAGTGAGAATCGATAGAACTATACAAGAGATGCAAAAAGAATATTATTGTGTAGGCTTAACAATAGTTTGAAGAAGAGTTTTTGGGGAAATGGGCGGCGATTGATGGTGGTTGCCCGAATTGATTGTGATATAATTAATTAAAACGATAACAAAATAAATGGTCTGGTACGTACTGACAGTAAAAAACAGCTTGTCATTATGGCTGACACTGCTTTTTTACACAAAACATTACCGAGGTACGCATCTAAGATTAGGTAATATCATGCTGAATAGGTAACAGCCATGGCTGACAACATGTTCATGCCTTGGCCTCAAGAGGTTTAGCTATCAAGAACAGTACTGCAACACATGACAGCATACGTACATGCTGTGTGCACAAGGAAGGAGTTACAAAAAAAGTTAGCCATTTTAGAGCTATGGAAAATGTATCAGAGTGAGAGAGAAGACCCACCCGAGAGACAGTGGATGCTTAATCAGCAGGAGGGAAGAGGGAACAGCACCTGAGCTCCTCTTTCTACTTCTAAAGACAAGAATACAGACACTGAAAAATAGGGATTCTATCCTTTAAAGGAGCTAAAAGCAGCAGCAGGGTATATTAATCCGATATACGCACCTCCTGCGTATAGTAGTGAATATAGTACAGAAGAAAGTAAAGCTTAATAACGCAAATATATGGCCAGATGTAGTAAAAGTTAGGAGAGTAATGAGAGAAGAAACAGATTGATAGAGCTAGAATAAGAGCCCACGAGACAAAGAGGAGAGAAAGATTCAGCTAGTGAAGTAGCAATTGTACAGAATGAGTGGATGGGAGGACAAATAATACTCAAATTAGATGGAAAGGGCATTTATGATGTTCAGGAAAAAGAAGAAGGAGAGGAACGGGAAAGAAAGGAAAAGGAGCGAGAGAGGGCATACACAGATGAGAAGGAAAAGGAGAGTAAGAGAAAGGAAGAACGAAGAAGGTATGAAGAGCAGGTAAAGGGAAGAGAGAGAAAATATGGGAAAAAAGAAATGTGAGGAAATAGAAACACAGAGTTTGAAACAAAGAAGGTTGCAAAGAAGGCGGGAGGAAGAAGAGAAGAGGGAGTTGAGAAGATGAGAAAAGGAAGAACAAAAGGAAATGAGAACAAGTAGAGGACGAAATAGATCACATCGTTAATAGATGTGCCGTACCAGTGCCGTACCAGATGAAGAACGAGAAATATGGGAGGAAGAGAGAGATTCACAACAGCACAGCAGGGTGCTGCACAACATACCTAGTGTACCGACATGGGCTGATGAGCATAAGGTAGAAGGCATAGGGAAAAGGGTTGGGGAATTATATAGACAGATGAGGAAATAAAATGTTTATGAGACCAGAGGGAGTATCGAAGGATCTCTGCCAAGAGAAACCAGAAATAAATCGGAAGTCACAACAACGGACAATCATAGAATGTTGTCCTTAAGCAGACTACATCTTGATGATAAGGACAGGGATAACAGCCATACCAGTTGGGGTACAATGATGTCAGACAAAGAAAGGGAAGAAAATGAGAGAGCGCGAGGTGGAGACGCATGTGGCTTTTCAATAGATCCAGATGTAGGAAAAGAGATAAAGTGGTCAGATTTAGGATAACCGGAAACAAAAACATCAGAACCCATACCATATCCTGAACGACCACAAGGACGGTTGCATAGCAGAGGGGACATTTCCCTGCCTTATGTAAAGTAGATTAAGGTCATTGCCATGAAGAAGACGAACGGGTGAAACTAGCCCCACCTGGAAGGAGAGAAGCATGGGTGGATACGATTTTAGAACAGGATTCACACCATTACTGTTATTAGAGAAAAGGGGAGGACGACCACAATACATACCATGGCCCCAGATAGACAAAGATAATCTGAAATGCAAACTACCCAGTTTGACATCAGGAGCGGATAAATGGATTCATGAGTTAGAAAAAATGTGGGAATGACATTAGCAGTGGGTGGCATAAAAGGCATACTAGCAGCTATCCTCCAGAGAGAGCTGATGACATTGGAGACCAGCTGGATATGTAGGTATAACAGAATAACATGCAACACATGATGGAGCGCCATTTAATAATTGCAGAGCAGACATATGGAGGGCACTTAAGAGTATATTATTCTGATACGTCAGACATGGGGGCGATCATGACAAGGAAAATGGGAGAATATGAAAATCCTGTTGCTTATATTCAGGAGATTCAAGAACTCTGGTGTCTTGAGACGAGAGAACAATGGGATAAAACAGTAGCATTATTTTATCATATTTTAGGTCAGGGACTGCCCGAGCCAGTGGAAAGGCAGATGAAAAAACAGGTAAGGATGGAAGCGAAGCCATGGCCAGAAATACACCTGACTATTTTACATCATTGTCGATTATAACAAGAAATGAATAAGAAAAAAATGAGAATAAGAAGCTTGAGGAAGCAAAGTTAGTTCAGAAAAAGTCAGAATTCGCTGTAGAACGACCAGTACTGACGAGCGGTGAAGGAGTGGTCACACAAGAGTTATAGCCTACACAGTCAATCATTGTAGGGTACCCCGTAGATTAGGGCGGCTACAATTTCTGGCCACTTGGTAGAGGGAGTGGACCTAGAAGAGGTGGATTTCAGAGCTCTCAAGGGGGAGGATGATTTAATTAACTACAACTGCAGCAATGCTGGAATTGTGGGAGAATGGGACATATGGCCTGCATGTGTAGAAGTAGAGGGGGCATGCAGCAGAACTGGCAGGCTCCAAGAGTTGGGATGGCCTATGTTCCACCGTATGGTATGGAACCATATGAGTATTATGCCCAAGATCACACGTACTATCAGACAGGTGCGCCACAAATGCAGCAACCATAGCAGATTCCACTGCAATCACAGTCGCCACAAGGGCAACCACAGCAAGAGCGCCTATGCAAACACAAAAAGTACATACCCAATAGTTCACTCCGACACAACAGGCAACAGTGCCACAATGGAATGCGAATACAGGAGCCCCCCAAACACCTACATCCAGGATAGGGAGTGTGCCAGTAGTGGGAGGGAATCCTTTTATGGGTACAGGGATGAATTTATATCCACAATAGGAGAGTCCACAGAGTGACCTGATGTGTTCAGTACTATCTGTGACACCAGACCCCAAACAGGAACCGAGGGTCAGGGTAACGATAGGAGGCAAGATATTTTCGTTTCTTGTAGACCTTGGTGTGACTTGTTCCTGTGTTCGAGAGGGAAAATACCCAACGTCTGGCATTGCCATAAATGCACAGGGATTCTCTGGGGCTATGAGTTTAGTTCCTTTTACTGACGAATTACCAATTTCAATAGGAGAACAGGACATGTCTATGCCACTATTGTATTCTCGGCAGACAACAGTTAACATATTGGGATGTGATTTGATGACAAAACGTAACATGACAATATCATTTACTGACAAAGAGATAATATGTTCCACTCCAAGGATATATTACATAAATGTAAGAGAATTTATATTACAATTTACAGGCCAAAAATCATTGTGAGGTGTCCCTTTAGACCCACAAGTATGTTTGTATGGAATGCACATTTTGTTGACATGGCTTCCTGGATTGATAGGTAAATTACTGAGGATACCCGACAAATTTGGACCACAAATACCTATGGATGACGAGGAAGGACAGGTTATTCCCATAGAACTGGAAGCACCAGTGGTAAGAGAAGAAAGGGTGGTTGTTCATGGGACGGGTGTTGAAGGTAGAGCACGGAGAACAGTAATAGCTTGTGCCGAAGGATATAGACTATCAGACTTGACAGACGAAGAGTTGTTCAGAGACGAGTATTCAGACGATGAACTCGTATTTTTCGCAAGCCTTACATATTGGATAAAAGTTGGGAATAAGGAAATACCACAGAGAATGGCATTGGTAAAAAAGAAACCGTAATTTTTCTAGGAGGATTTAGAAAAGGTGCCAAGCATCTTATGGACCAACAGTCCATATGGCGTGGGTCTACTAAGTGGAGCAGGAACAGTTAACATAAAGCTTAAGCCAGGAGCAATTTTACCACAAGCAAAACAGTACTCCATGTCTAGAGAAGCAGATTAAGGTACATTTGAGACTATTTCTACTTTGGTACAATGGGGAATACTGGTACCATCAGAGTCCACATGTAACACGGCTGTGTGGCCAGTTAAGAAATCAACGGGGGGTCATGGAGATTTATTCAGTATTTACACCCCCGAAACAAAATTGTCAAAGCAGTGTTTCCTATGGGTCCGAACCCAGCTACGATATTATGTAACATCCCAGCTATAGCCAAATAGTTTACAGTAGTAGATTTAAATAATTCTTTCTTTTCAATTCCCCTTCATGAGGACTTCCAAGATTTGACCTCATTTTCATATACAAATTTGCGGTGGAAACAAGATTTCCACAAGGGTACAATGAATCCCCATCAAACTTTAATAGGGTCCTTCAGATGGACCTAGGTAACGTACATCTCGAGAGCACAATAATTCAGTGCGTACATGATATATTAGTGTGCAGTGAGACAGAAGCAAAATGCAGAGAAGATTCAGTCCAGCTAAAGACAGTAATGGCAGAGAAGAGATATAAGTTGGACAAAGAGAAACTACAGTATTGCCAGGAAGAGATCCTGTATATAGGACAGCTAATCTCTCAAGAGGGGAGAAAAGTGACACCTGAAAGAGCAGAAGCAATCATGAAAACTGTAAGACCTGAAAAATTGAGGGAAATGTAGAAGTTTTTCGGCCTATGTATTTATTGTAGGGCCTGGGATTTTGACTACATTACATATATTAGACTACTTTTGAAAAGCCTCAAGGAAACACAGACAAGTAAAAGTGAGATAATATGGACAGACCAGATGACAGAAGGATTTGAAGGGGTGAAAAGGACAATTTGCAGAGCTCCTGTATTAGGGACCACAGATTATAATGAGGAGTTTCATTTACTCTCGCATTCAAATAGAGTGGTAATGACACCAGACCTTACAGAGAAAACAACACTAGGACACGGACACAAACTATTGACTTATTACAGTGGGATTTTAAACCCAGTAATGAGAGGGGATTACCTTTGTGAACAGGCATTAGCTGCTGCTGATTTTGCCATTGAAAAAGCTGCAAGTATTACAATGGGGTGCTCAATGACGTTATTTATCAAACATTCCCTATTCACCATCCTGGAGAAACCTAAAAGCACATTGACTATACAAAGAGTGATGGGATATGAGGTGATCATTTCAAATCCAGCAATCAAAATTGTTAGATGTAAAGTAGTGCGCCAGCGACATTCATAGCAGAACCAGTGTACATGATTGCACAACGTAAACTGAGTTTTATGATGATATTCCCCATGTTTAAGAAAATGATCTGGGGGGAAATTCTATTTATTTATGGTTCTTCAAAAATTGACCAGAGAAAGGCATATGGGAATGGTAGTAGTGAACTTCAGAAAGAATGGTGAATTTGAAGTAATGGCAAGTGCGTGATTGCCTTCACATTGTTCGGCGCAGGCTTCAGAATTAGTGGTGCTTACTGCCGCAATTCAGAGATATGAGGATGAGGTGATGGTGAAGTGCACAGCCCGCACTAAAAGGGCAGACATGATTTCTCGTGGTAACAAAGTGACAGACGTTGAAGCAAAAAGAGCAGCATATGTTCCCAACATTTATAATTTTGAAGTTGAAGGTGTTAAGCAAATGTCAGAACAGTGCATGATGATGAAAGAAGGTTTTAATATGTTATGCATTGTACAGTTGGACCAGCTACACAGGAAGGACAAGATTTATGGAAAAAACAGCAGTGTTCTTTATCCCCCACTGAGGCTATATGGAGACAAGATAGTACTGGAAAGCCAGTTATGCTTCTAGCATTATTGATAGTTGCGCTGTATCAGCTTCACTATCCTTCGCATGTAACCAGAGAGAATCTTGCTAACATGATTGCCAAATTTATTAGAACATGTTGCAGTTTATTATGAACTCCATCGTCTGTCAGAAATTTACAACAGGGCATACTTTGTGAACAGTGAGAGGAGCAATACCCCACCCTAATGGACCCTTTCAGCATCTACATATAGATTATGGGGAAATGTTGCAAACATGCAATGGTTACAGATACATGTTGGTGGTAGTGTGTCCTTTTTCCCGATGAACTGAGGCAGGTCCATGCATGCACCCCAATGCCACATGTGTTGCAAGTTTCTCGTACATGAGGTGTTTCCTACATGGGGTGTATGCGAGGTCCTGTGGCCTGATAATGAGTCGCATTTTGTAAATGAGATGTTTGAACAAATCACTCTTCTATTAGGCATAAAGCATACATTTTCCTCTGCTTATCATCCCCAGGCAAATGGTATTTGTGAGCATTTAAATTGACTCCTTAATGAAAGGATAGCCAAGATAAAGATGACACGGATCTTACATTGCTTACCCCTTTCCCTATTCACATTGAGAAAATCAGCCTGGCTCAGATTACCACTTGACTCCTCATGAGTTGATGACTGGACGCCGCATGAGAGTAACCGTTGCTCCTCCGGCTCGAATAGAAACTGATGCCAATAGTGTAGCAAAAATATTAGGAGATGAGATGCATGATTATTTGACAAATATGACCACTAGTGTTTATTTTATTTCCCAACAGCTCAAGAATCGTAGGGAGGAGTTGAAGAAGATTAAAGAAGACAGCTAAACAATCAATCCAATCGGACTATTAAAAGCACCTAGTTTGTATCCAGGGGACCAAATGCTTGTTAAGAGTTTTATTTGCACTTGGAATAAGCCCCATTTTGAAGGACCGTACCTAGAAGAGGAGGTCACCCCCCACTCCCATTAAAATCCAAGCAAGATGAGCTTGGCTCCATCTGAATGACATAAAGCCCTCAGGCACCTATTGACAGTGAAGCAAGAGATGAGGATCCACAAATGCAGACCCAATCGGCTACCAAGAGCCAGCAAGACTCATCAAAATAAAAATAAAGGGAAACAAACAAACTTTTCAGTGTTTGCAGAACTACTCCTGCTAAATTAAAGAGACAATGGGGCTCATTCTGAGCCTGCCGGTCCGGAAACAACAGTGCCGGTAAGTTTACCATTGTTTTCTGGACCGTCATATTACAGTTCTGCATGTCGGAGCCGCTCTGCCCGACAGGTCGGACCCTGCCGGGCACAGCGACTATGGTATGCAGACCGTCACGGAAGTACCAGCACCATTGTTTTTTTTTTATAAATCTTTTTTTATTGGTTTGTTAAACAGAGAACAAAAGAAGAAAAAGAAAGGTAGCACATTCAACATGAGTACACAAAAGACATTAGGAGACCTATCATCGAGGTCGCTATAGATAGCAGTGCATAACATAGCTCTTGACAGTTGTGTAGTACAGCGGGGGAGGATGGGGGTCGAGAATCCGCACCGCCCACCCGGCAGCTGCGCAGGGCGTCGCCGCTGTCCCTTGTTTTGGCCTTAGCATTTTATAGTTCCCATTTTCCCCATATTTTCTGAAACTTATGGGGTGAACCTCTTGCATTATAAATTCGCCTCTCCAGGGAGGCGCATCTGTCCATTTCATTGGACCATCTGTCAATGGTTATCCTGTCCCCCGAGCCCCATGTGGCTGCCGTGAGTCTCTTTGCCGCACCAAATCCTACTCCTAGAAATATTCTTTCGTGCTTATTAAGGTCAGTTTCGCCTCCTATACCCAGCAGGATAAGTTTAGGGTCTCTCAGGATTGTGGTGCCAAGTATTCTGGAGAGGCGGAGTAAACATGCAGTCCAAAACTCCTGCAGCACCCCGCATTCCCACAACATGTGGTAGAAGGTGCCCTCCGCCCTTTTGCATCGGCTGCATACTGCGTTGCCATCCCCACCCCAACTGGCCATTTGCGTTCTGGAGTAGTAGGACCTGTGTAGGATTCGGAGCTGAATCAGCCGGATTTTGGCATCAATCCATATTTCCTTCGGGGACATCAGGGCTTCCACCCACTCTTCCGCCTCTAGTGGCCCTAGGTCCTGTTCCCATTTAGCCCTGAGGTTGACGAGCTCCCCGGATCCAAAGGAGTTAATTGCCTGATAGAGGGTAGAGGTTACCTTGTAAGGGATACTTTGTGGGAGTATGTTTGTTTCCAAGGGAGAGCAGGCGGGTATATCGGCCAGGTTCAGGAATTGGGTATTAATGGCGTGCGTGAGTTGGAGGTATCTAAAACGGTCCATGGGTGACAGCCCGTGTGTCGTCCACAGGGTTTCAAAGTCTACCAGTCGCCCCTCCTGGACAATGTCCGCCAGTGTGGATATCCCTTTCCTCTCCCAGATTTCAAAGTGGCCCATTTTTTGTATTTCGGGAAGGTGTGCATTACGCCAGAGGGGTTGGATCAGGGTTGGTCTGTCTTCCCAGCCTAAGTATCTATGTATCTCCCTCCAAACTCGCTGTATGTGATGGGACCCGGTCAGTGCTGCTCTTAGGTTCCTTGGGCTATCGTATAGTATGTGCAGGGGGGAGGGAGGGCCAGTGTCCCCTGTCTCCACTCGGATATGTGGTAGCAGCGGGTCTCCGTGTAGCCATTCATTTGCCACCCCCGCTTGTGCCGCCCAGTAGTATGTGCGAATGTTGGGCAGTCCTATACCCCCTTCCCACACAGAGCGGTAGAGGGTTTTTAGGGCAATGCGTGGCTGTTTTCCTCCCCAGAGAAGTGTGCGGAGGGTCCGGTTGATATCTGCGAATGTTGTGGCCGGGATGGGGAGCGGGGCATTTTGGAGGACGTACAGAAATGTCGGGAGTGCCAGCATCTTAAAAAGTGCCGCCCTCCCGAGTAATGAAAGTGGGAGGGAGTGCCAGTGGGCGACATTGTTCTCCAGTTTTTCCATTATCGGGTGCAGGTTCAGTTTGGGGAAGTCCTCCTGTGTCTTGTTAATTCGTATGCCTAGATAGGTGAAGCCCAGAATTGAAACGGAGTATGGACAGGGATCTGGGATTGCTTCCTCCCCTCCCTGTACCGGGAAGTAGATTGTTTTCTGTGTGTTGACCCGGAGTCCCATGAAGTGTTGGTATTCCTCCAGGATTCTGGTCACAATCGGGCAGGAGATTATTGGGTTGCTCAAATATATCAAAAGGTCATCCGCGTACAGCAAGACCCGTTCCTTCCCGCCCCGTGGCCAGGCGAATCCTGTCCATTGTGTATCAGTTCTCAACCGGATTGCCAAAGGCTCGATGGCGAGGATAAACAGCAGGGGAGAGAAGGGGCATCCCTGCCTGGTCCCCCTACTCAGCGGGAATGTGGCGGATGATTTCCCATTGACTCTTACAGAGGCCTCGGGGAGGGAGTAAAGGAGCTTAACCCATGACATGAAATATTGTCCAAGGCCCATGCATTCCATTATGGCTCACAGGGCATCCCATCCCACTGTATCGAAAGCCTTCTCAAAGTCCACCGCTAGGAGGGCCAGCGGGGACGGGATCTCGTCAGCTCTATCGAGGGCAATCTGGACCCTACGGAGATTCATTCGTGTGGACTTACCGGGCATAAATCCACACTGATCCGGGTGAATTAGAGATCCAATCACCCCCAGCAGTCTATTGGCAAGGACTCTGGCTAGTGTTTTGGCCCCCCCATTTATTAAAGAAAGGGGCCTGTAAGAGGCGCAGTGCTCCGGGGGTTTCCCTGCTTTGGGGATCACCACTATTGTCGTTTTTCGGAGGTCTGGGGGGAGGGTGCCCTGTTCTCTGCTACGGAGGAACATGGTGTGCATATGTTTCATTGTCGTTACGCTCAGTTTTTTCCACAGTTCTACCGGGAACCCGTTGGGGCCAGGGATCTTCCCCGTCTGTAGTTGTGAAAGGGCTTCCCCTACCTCGTCTTGGGTGATGGCTGTATCTAACTGTTCTGTCTGGAGTTCAGAAAGGCGGGGGATCGTGATCGCGTCCAGAAAGTTTGGGATGTTTGTTGGGGGTTCTCGTATTTGTGGAGAGTATAGTTCTCTGTAGCAGTTTGCAAATTCCCCCGCGATCTCAGCGTCCCCCATTAGTAAATCCCCATCCTGGGTTTGGATGGCCCGTACTTGTCCTTTGCTCTGCTCCCTACGTTCCAGCCAGGCTAGTGTTTTGGTGGCTTTGTCTCCCCTCTCATATATCTGGCTCCGGACCAGCCAGTGGGCGGTTCGGGCATTATCTAAGGCCCTGTCTTTCAGGATTGTTTGGGCTGTTACCAAGGCCTCATGTGCCTCCTGTGTTCCCTCTTCGAGGAATTGCTCCTCCCGCCTAGTTACCTGGGCCTCTGCTTCGGAGATTGCCTCGCTGTGCTGTTTGCGGTGAGCTGCCACCAAGGATATTGCTTCCCCCTTATGACGGTCTTGTATGCCTCCCACCTTATTATTGGGCAGTCCACTGCCTCCTCATTCAAGTCAAAGTATTCCGATGTTTTATTTGCGAGCCCCTCCAGTATTTCGGGTATCCCTAAATAATAGGTGTTTAGGCGCCAGGTGGGTTCCTGTTTTGCTGTTAAACCCTTGAGTTTCACCAACAGGGGGGAGTGGTCAGAGATCCCTCTCGGCAGGAATTCTGTGGACAATATTCGATGGCCCATATTCATAGGGGTGAGGATATAATCGAGTCTGGATAGGGACCGGTGTGCGTTGGAAAAGAACGAGTAGCCCCGATCCATTGGGTGGGCTGCCCTCCATGTGTCAGATAGCCCCATAGCTTCTGCAAAGGTGCAGAGTTTGGTCGGGATGTCCACCGCTCTGCTGCCCACGTGTGTTCTGCCCCGGGCTATCTCCATGACCTCATTGAAATCCCCCCCTATTGCCCATGAGTCCGCCCTTTCTTCTAGTATTATATCTTGGAGCTCGGCAAGGAGTTCCGCTGTAAGCGTGGGAGGTGCATACACTGCCACGAGGCCCCAAGTCTCCCCCCCACAGTTCACCCAGTACCATCACAAACCTGCCCCGAGGGTCTGCTTTGACTTTCTTGTGATAAACGGAAATCTTTTATGTAAGAGGATCATGACTCCCCTAGAGCCTCTGGAGAACCCAGCGAGGTATGTGTGTGGGTAATTTGATTTCCTAAAGAGCCCACTGTTGGTACCGGTCAGGTGGGTTTCTGTTATGAATGCAATGTCTGGGGAATGGCGGTTAAGGTATTGGAGTACCAGTTTACGCTTTATGCCCGACCCCAAGCCGTTCACGTTCCAGGTCAACAGAGATATTTGTCTCTTTTGTGTTATATCGGCTTGAGTCTTGGTTTGGGGTTATATGGAAGGATGCGGTGTGTTTCCTGTGTTCCTATCTTGTCGGCCGTTCTGAGATGTAACTGACGCCTGAGCCCTTCTGCCGTTCTTATTTGATGATCAATTTTGTGTACTTCATGTGCAAACTCTAGAACCCTAACCTGTGAACCGTAGGCCATGTCCGTGCAAATGGGTATGTGCTGGCCAGTGGGGGGGACGTGTCGGTCCCTCTCATATCTTGTGCAAGGATTTCTCTGAACTTCTGTTTTGCTGACCATTATTGCTGGTACTTGTGACATGAGGCCTGTCTCTTCCCTCCCCAAAAACCCCGAACTCCCCCCACCCTGCACTTCCCCCCAACCAGAAGTACCTGTTCCCCTAACCATTTAAACTACTAGAGGGGCAAAGGCCCCAACTCGGTGGGGGGGGGCAGGAGGACCCTACCCCGCAACTCGTGTGGTTCAAGATAACGACTGAACGTAAAGTAGAACTAACAGTGAAGAGTCCCCCTCAGGGGGCGCAGGGGTGGTAGTTGTTCACCTCCCCCACAACCCCTCCAGGGCTGCCGGCTGTAAGGATCTCATACTGTTTCCTTAGTCCTGTCCCTCAGTAGTTGCACAATTTCAGGTTTGTCCCATGTCGATCGGAGGTCCGAGTTTTCCCACTTCCTCACGTGGTGGGGTGACCTGTCCAGTAGGGTGGTCGTTGTCTCCATCGTTCCTGCAGAGTGTGTTTCCACCCGGTCTATTCGGGCATGGAGTAGAGAGGACCTGTGTTTCTAACCACTCCCAGGCCTCGCGGGGAGGGTAGAACACTTGAACCTTGCCGTTGTGGTACACTTTGAATGTTGCCGGAAAGAAGAGTGCGTATTTGATGCCCAGGGGTGACAGTTTCTTTTTGATGGAGTCGTAGGATTGTTGCGACTTCTGGACCTCTCTCGTGTAGTCGGGGAAGAACCCGATTTGGTTACCATTGTAAGTGATGGGGCCGGTCGCCCTTGCCATGTGCAGTAGTGTGTCTCGGTCCCTGTAGTTCATGAGTTTTGCGATCACCGTTCGTGGGGGGGGGCCCCGGGACTGGTCTGCCCGTCGGAACTCTGTGTGCTCTTTCTATTGAGAAAAATTTGGAGAGTTGCTTGGGAGCCATCAAGTCTGCTAGCCAGTCTTCCAGAAAGAGCTCCATGGAGGGCCCCTCCTCTTTCTCGGGAAGGTCGAGTATGCGAAGGTTGTTCCGGCGGGACCTACCCTCACTATCTTCGGCTCTGTTTTCCAGCGTGGTGATTTTCCGTTCCGTTTGTTCAAGGCGCCCTCCCAGGTTTTTAACTGTGTCTTCGGTGTTGGATATTCGTTGTTCTGCTTCCCCAACCCTGGTAGTTAGGTTCCTTAAGTCTTGCCTCACAAAGGACACCTCGGAGGCCAAGCAGTCTATTTTGGTCTCTACCGAGGTTCTGGAGTCGTTGATTGCTGCCATGATGTCGGTGAGAGACAGCGTTTGGGCCGCACCCCCCTTCGTTGCCTCGTTATCCACCCCACTAATTGGATCCGGGAGAGCTGCCGGGGTGCTCATCGTGTATTTGTCTATTTTGTTTTGGGTCGTTCCCCTGCGGGGCTGATCCTTTCCCATTCTGACCCTCTGGGGTGGCTCTGGTTGCGGGTGTGTCTCGTTGGATCAGAGGTTTCCTCCTGGGTGGTCCTTAGCCCTTCGTTCCGTTTCTGTGGCCTCCTGTGGGCTGTCGATTGGTGGCCTTATCCCTGTTTCCACCGTGCTGCTTTGCCCACCAGCACCATTGTTAATGGTGCCGGGGCTTCCGTGGTCCCCATTCCCATTGAGTCCTATTGGACCCTATGGGAATGGGGACTTGCAATTTACCGGTGACTGACTTTCCGATCCACCAGGGTTGTAATCCCCAGGTGTTACCAGGAAGTCAGGTGCCAGTAAATGACGGGTCCGGCGGCAACCCGCCGGTATCACCGGCACAGTTACCACCGGACCCGTAATGAGCCCCAATGTTTTGAAAAAAACAGGAAAAGCACACAACACTTTGGGGCCGATTCATGGAACAAACGTGCGCCGAAAACCTACGCGCAAGCAGGCGCAAGCAGGCGCAAGCGGAAAAAAACAGGCACACACGCACGCGTGCGATTCATGGAAGTCCCTGCGCGTGTCTTCCTTGGGATGTGCGCCAAACCCGTGCATGGCGCACACGTCACTGCAACATCCCGAAAGACGTGCGCGACGCGCACAGTGAAAGCGCACAACCTCTGCGCATACACTAGAAAGTGGGCGGAACACGGGGCGTAACGCGCGGAATGGGGAACAACTCGCGAAAACAAGGGCGTAACTGGGGATGTACTGCAGGGAAGCACACGGAACGCCCACACGCACCCGAACCACACGTATTCATGGAATCGAATAGGGCAAAGCCACGCACAGCGAAAGACACGCACAAGCCCAAACACGTCCGCCACACGAAGGCAGGCGGTAGCGTCCCTGCGCATTACAAAAGTGGCAACATACAGCAATAGTGCCTGTGCGAGCGGGGCACGTGTATTTCGGGGTTGCGCGGGAAGTCACACACGCGATTGAGCGGGCTACGTGTATTCCGGGGGTGCGCGTGAACTTTCTCACGCGATCGGGCCTGGGGGAGCGGGCTACGTGTATTTCAGGGGTTCGCGTGAAGTTTCACACGCGATCAGGCCTGGGGGAGCGGGCTACGTGTATTTCAGGGGTTCGCGTGAACTTTTTCACGCGATCGGGCCTGGGGGAGCGGGCTACGTGTATTTCAGGGGTTCGCGTGAAGTTTCACACGTGATCGGGCCTGGGGGAGCGGGCTACGTGTATTCCGGGGGTGCGCGTGAACTTCTCACGCGATCGGGCCTGGGGGAGCGGGCTACGTGTATTTCAGGGGTTCGCGTGAAGTTTCACACGCGATCGGGCCTGGGGGAGCGGGCTACGTGTATTTCAGGGGTTCGCGTGAACTTTTTCACGCGATCGGGCCTGGGGGAGCGGGCTATGTGTATTTCAGGGGTTCGCGTGAAGTTTCTCACGCGATCGGGCCTGGGGGAGCGGGCTACGTGTATTTCAGGGGTTCGCGTGAAGTTTCACACGCGATCGGGCCTGGGGGAGCGGGCTACGTGTATTTCAGGGGTTCGCATGAACTTTTTCACGCGATCGGGCCTGGGGGAGCGGGCTACGTGTATTTCAGGGGTTCGCGTGAAGTTTCTCACGCGATCGGGCCTGGGGGAGCGGGCTACGTGTATTTCAGGGGTTCGCGTGAAGTTTCACACGCGATCGGGCCTGGGGGAGCGGGCTACGTGTATTTCAGGGGTTCGCGTGAACTTTTTCACGCGATCGGGCCTGGGGGAGCGGGCTACGTGTATTTCAGGGGTTCGCGTGAAGTTTCACACGCGATCGGGCCTGGGGGAGCGGGCTACGTGTATTTCAGGGGTTCGCGTGAACTTTTTCACGCGATCGGGCCTGGGGGAGCGGGCTACGTGTATTTCAGGGGTTCGCGTGAAGTTTCACACGCGATCGGGCCTGGGGCAGCGGGCTACGTGTATTCCGGGGGAGCGCGTGAACTTTCTCACGCGATCGGGCCTGGGGGAGTGGGCTACGTGTATTTCAGGGGTTCGCGTGAACTTTCTCACGCGATCGGGCCTGGGGGAGCGGGCTACGTGTATTTCAGGGGTTCGCGTGAAGTTTCACACGCGATCGGGCCTGGGGGAGCGGGCTATGTGTATTTCAGGGGTTCGCGTGAACTTCTTCACGCGATCGGGCCTGGGGGAGCAGGCTACGTGTATTTCAGGGGTTCGCGTGAAAATGTTCACGCGATCGGGCCTGGGGGAGCGGGCTATGTGTATTTCAGGGGTTCGCATGAACTTCTTCACGCGATCGGGCCTGGGGGAGCAGGGTACCACTCACCGTCTGCCTTGCGTGTAGAAGAACGCGTAGCCAACACCCGCTGTGAAGTAATAGCGTGTGAACCCCAACGGATGGAAAACACACGCACCGCACGAAAAGCACGTACAGAACATAAAGGCACGCGGGATCTCCAAGCCCTGCCAGGGCAACGCCCGTGCGAAAAACGTCACAGACGCGCTTACGCTGTAAGGGCCTTTGGTCCAATGAAATCGCATACGCGTGCTGACGCGCTTACGCGCTAAGGGCCTTTCCTCAATTTTCACGCTGACGTGCAGGATTTTCACGTGCCAAATCACTCCGTATCAAGCTGGCCACGCGAAAACACACGGAAGACCACGCTCCTGCCCAGAAGGCTGAATCACTGCCCACCAGTGCCCCGAGCAGCCTCCCATGTGCCATCTGCTGCTGCCTGCCTGCCTGCCTGCTGCCACCGTGCCCTGCCATTTGGTGCCTGCACATCAGCCATCTGCAGGGGTCCAGTTGCTGTGTCCACCCCTGCTGGAACAGAAGACTCCCGACTCAGATAACATCGCTCCACAGCCCAGCCCCAGGACCCAGTTGCCCACCCACTCCTGCCCCTGGGGTTGCCATGTCGGGCACATCCACATCTGGCACCAGTGGCAACCCCCGGCCAGAGGGGCAGAGGGGCACCAGCTTCACTGCCACCGAAGTTGGTGTCCTGGTGGAGCAAGTCCTGGGGCAGTATGATGCCCTCTTCGGATCGTCCCGCGCCAACAAGGAAGGACGGGAGAGGATCTGGGCCGACTGTGTGGTTGCCATCAACGCGGAGGGGGTGGCAACCCGCATCATCCAGAAGGTCAAGAAGCGCTGGGAAGACTTGAGGTCCAGGACCCTCATAAAGGCCCGGCGCCTCGTGGAGGGGGGCCGGGGCCGCATGAGTTCCATCCAGATGAGGGTCCTGGAACGCGTACACCCAGCGCTCCACGCCCAGGTCCTTGAGAGGGAGACCCGTCTGGAGTTGAGCGGTAAGTGGCCAAGCATTGCTGTGTGAGACAGGGCATGTTGCAGTGTGCTGGTTGTCTGATACTTGCCTGTATGTGTGACATAGGCCATGTACGCATGTATGTGTGCAGGGACATCATGGTAATGCATGTGCGACCAGTAATGTGTGAACCGCACGGTCGTTGTATGTGTTTAAATGCAACATGGGGAGCCCTATGCAGATTGTACACATGAGAGCATGGCAGTCTCTGTTCCTGGACATGGGTGGGGGTGAGGGATGGGTGCTGATGCCAGGTACATATATGTATCCATGTCTGTGTGCCTGGCCTGCGTGTCTGTGACTTGTGAATGCCATGGATGCATGACACATGTCTGTGACAATGTACAGATTCACTGATGCAGCCTAGTCATCCTTGTATCCACTGTGATTGGGGTGTACGGGGCCAGATGGATGTGACTGAGGTGAAGTGTGTGCATGTGATAGGCATGACCCATTGTCAGGACCCTGGCAAGTGTTGGGGTGGTGGCAGGGAAAAGGGTCCCTATGTGGGGTTATGGAGGGAGGAGGGGGCCTCTGTGGCGCCCAACAGGCTTCTCAAGACGTGTTCTCCACCCCTTTAGCAGGTCCTATGGCCAGGGGTGGAGAACAGCCAAGAGACTACATTTCCCAGCGACCCCGGCGGCAGGACACATGGTAACCGCGCCCACGCGAGAGCGCATGCGCGAGCCGCGCCCCACGAGCGCTGCTCGCAATACTGACCAGCAACCTGAGCAGACGTGCATCTGATGAGCTCCGGTCGGCAAGCATCAGCGGGGCACCTGCCCGCCTGAAAACACACCCCAGGCCCCGCGTCACAATCAAGAGATAAGTAGCGCATGGTCCTGCACGCAGCGGCTAACTGCATGGAAGAGATTTCTCGTAAAACTAACTCGAAAACCACGAAAACCAAGTCGCGTACAAAACGAAACTAACTGGGCACAAATTATTAACCTTGCATGGGTAGTGCTTGCATAACTACCGCATGCACCTTGGGGGGCATTGCATGGTCCTGACTACTAAGACCCGTGTGGAAAGACTCGGGCCGCTCGATCTCAGAACAATTAACCCTCTAGGGTAGAGCTAGCGCACGCATCCGTTCTGACATTCCTTGTTTGTTTCTAGTGGAAGACGACTCCGCAGAACGGTGCGTGGATAGAAAAGACGGCAGTCGCCGCAGATCACCTGAAAACGAAGCTAAGTTCAAGTTTATGTTTTTGTGTGCTTTTACTGACAGAGTGAGCCTAGTGAGTCACGTATAGCAGAATTGCCCTCACATGAAGCAATGTGGGGAATGCTATTTCTACATGCAGGAATGTGGGAATCTCGCATGCAATAATCTGGGAAATGTTTTGTAGTTGTTTGTGAATGACATTGGTATCCTCACAGGCTCTGCAGAAGCAGTTGGCCAAACTGGTTGGGGCTCCAGCACAAAGGCTCCCGAGTTCACTAGAGGTGGTAAGAGCATTGGAGTGACAGGTTACGACTCCATCGAATGGAAGCAGGAGCCAAGGAGCATGTTACCCTAATTCTCCCATTCCTATCCACAACTCCTTCCTCTACCTCTTTCCGGTGATCCTAAAAACCCTCAACCCATCCATTCCACGGACCCTAACCCTCTTTCCCCGAAGGGTCGCGGAAGCCTGCAATGGTGTAATCTCCAGGCCCCAAGACCTAACGGGAAGGGAGGCGTTTGTGCTGCCTCTGCGCCAGGAGAAGAAGACTGAAGGCTCTGACACCCATGATGCATGTGAGTACCATTACATTGTATGTTTCGAGAGTCCATTGGACATGTATGGAAATGTCCATGGCATGCACCATGACTGTCACTGTGTGTGTTTTGCCTGGACTGACACATGTGTTGTGGAGGGACACGATGGAAGTGTACTTTGACAGTGGCACTCATCTGCTATTGCTTCCTGTCTAGGGGACCATTGTACAGTACCCTGATGCTTGTGTTCTATGTCTCCCTCTACGCAGCAGCTAGTGAAGAAGAGGGCGGAGACGGCGCTGTGGAGCAAGGCGGCGGGGATGCCCCCACGGCTGCAGCGGAAGGGGTGGGTGAGCCCCCACAGGGGCCTGCTACGGCGGAAGACGGTGAGGAGCCATCCAGGTTGGTGGTTTCCACAGAGGAGGCCGCCACTGAGGCGCGCATGGGGCCTGGTGGGGGCATCCCTGCTGGTGCAAGTGGTGCAGTACAGGGGCAGGAGGCAGCACAGGTCACCGTGGAGGGGCCTGTGCATGTCGCTGTCCCTGACCCTGTGGGTGCACCACCATGCACCAGCAGGGATGCCCCGTCCCAGGCCTGTCCGCAGGTAGAGGGGATGTCCATGTCATCTGACTCCCCTCCACCTGCGGACGAGGGGACCCCTGGCCGTATGGAGAAGGTCCTGATTGGGGTCGCGATGCGCACGGCTGTGATTCGTGATGCCGTGCGTGCTTCCCAGGAGGAGCACGCACGTCATCACGAAGAGCACCGTGCCGACGTGGCCCAATTGGGATCGTCCATGTTCGGGGGTTTCCTGCATGTGTCGGCCAATCTGGCGGCCCTCTCCTCCTCTGTGGAGACTATACGCCAGTCGTTCTCCTTGCCGTCTTCCGGCCCAGATGCCACCAGGGACCCTGTGGACCTGCCCTGACCAATGCAGCCAGCTCGGTGGGGATCCCATCCCTGCCACAGTCGGGAGTCAGAGGTCCAGCAGGGGTGGACACCACAGCAACGGGACCCCAGCAGATGGAGGATGTGACGGCATCATCGGGCAGGGCACGTGCACGACGGCGTCGGTGGTTTCCATCAGCCTGGATGCCGTCGTGCTGGCACAGGCAGTTGCGTCGGAAGCAGCAGCAGGCTCAACGTGGGAGGCATCATGGCTCGGGGCCATCAACATCAGGGGTGCAGGCATCGGCCGGAGGGCAGGAGAACCCTGGAATGGAAGTGGCTTCCGTGTGGGAGCGGTTGGGCCAGCAGATAGGTGCGGAGCGGCAGCGGGCAGAGGAGGAACGGCTCACAATGGTCAGGGCGGAGAACTCCATGCGGAGGGCGCTGAGGCGGGCTGAGTGCCTCGAGGGTCTTCGCAGGGAGTTGGAGCTGGACACTACATTATCCCTGCGGGACCTCGGGGCCAGGGAACATGCCCGCCTCCAAGCCATTGAACGGGAGTTCGATGATGCCCTGGCCCATGACAACAACCAGTGAGCCGTCGGACTAGCCCGCTGCCTTTGTATATAGTTATATAGTTAGTGGTAGGTTTCCTTTGATATTTTTTTTTTATTTGGTTGCGATTGGACAATGCGCCACATTTCTGTATATAGTTCAGTTTTTAGTTAGTTGTCATAGTTAGGTTTCATTTGGTTGGGCTCATGGACCCGGGATTATCTTGTAAATAGTTCTTCAATGGATTTTTTTATTTTTTGGATTTTTTTCATGGACATTCATCTTCTTTTGGTTGTTTTGCTTTGTGGTTTTTCTCATTTCATTTCCATTCAAGTTGATTTTCAATACATTTTTATTTTCATCCTTCAATGTGTCGTATCATCTCATTACTTTCATGCATATCATGTTGGGTGTTTTAACATTCACTTGCAGCCATTGTGTGTGACAGACATGTGTTCATTTGCATTATTTACATTGGGTGTGTAACATGTAATTGCCTTTGATATGTGGGTGGATGTGATAGTTGGTTGGGCCTTTTGGCAGGGGTGGATGGCCATTACGGACATGATTGGGGATTGTTGGGACCCAGGTGCAGGGGGGCATGGATGGGACATGGGCGAGGGCCTGGTGGAGGGTGCCCCTGCACTGCCGGGGGGTAGCGGGGTGGGGAACATGAGTGGAACTTGGGTGGGGGCCTGCTGGCAGGTGCCCCGCAATTCTGGGGGTGGGGGTGCAAGGGGACATGAGTTGGACATGGGTGGGGGCCTGCTGGCAGGTGCCCTGCAATGCTGTGGGGTAGGGGGGTGGGGAGCATGAGTTGGACATGGGTGGGGGCCTGCTGGCAGGTGCCCCGCAATGCTGGGGGTGGGGGTGGTGGGAGACATGGGTGGGGGCCTGGTGGAGGGTGCCCCTGCACTGCTGGGGGGTGGGGGTGGTGGGGAACATGAGTTGGACATGGGTGGGGGCCTGCTGGCAGGTGCCCCGCAATGCTGGGGGTGGGGGTGGTGGGAGACATGGGTGGGGGCCTGGTGGAGGGTGCCCCTGCACTGCTGGGGGGTGGGGGTGGTGGGGAACATGAGTTGGACATGGGTGGGGGCCTGCTGGCAGGTGCCCCGCAATTCTGGGGGTGGGGGTGCAAGGGGACATGAGTTGGACATGGGTGGGGGCCTGCTGGCAGGTGCCCCGCAATGCTGGGGGGTAGGGGGGTGGGGAACATGAGTTGGACATGGGTGGGGGCCTGCTGGCAGGTGCCCCGCAATGCTGGGGGTGGGGGTGGTGGGAGACATGGGTGGGGGCCTGGTGGAGGGTGCCCCTGCACTGCTGGGGGGTGGGGGTGGTGGGGAACATGAGTTGGACATGGGTGGGGGCCTGCTGGCAGGTGCCCCGCAATGCTGGGGGTGGGGGTGGTGGGAGACATGGGTGGGGGCTTGGTGGAGGGTGCCCCTGCACTGCTGGGGGGTGGGGGTGGTGGGGAACATGAGTTGGACATGGGTGGGGGCCTGCTGGCAGGTGCCCCGCAATTCTGGGGGTGGGGGTGCAAGGGGACATGAGTTGGTGATCATTAGTGCAAGGAGACATGTGCCTTTGCTGGGGGGCATGCCCATGTTGGGTGGGCTGCCTGCGGGACATGACCAGGGATGCAGGGTAGTCCCCTGTGGTGTGGGCTGCCTGCAGGGGCCGTGGAGGGTGTACAGGGAACACCTGGGAGGACCCACACTGGCAAATCACATGTAGGACTCCCCAGCACCCCTGAAATACACGTACCCTGCTGAATTCGCGTGTAAAACTTTCCGCGCACCCCTGGTATACACGCACACGCTCCCCCAGGCCAGATCGCGTGTGGAACTTCCCGCGCACCCCTGAAATACACGCGCCCAGGCCATTCGCGTGTAGAACTTCCCGCGCACCCCTGAAATACACGCGCCCAGGCCATTCGCGTGTGGAACTTCCCGCGCACCCCTGAAATACACGCGCCCAGGCCATTCGCGTGTGGAACTTCCCGCGCACCCCTGAAATACACGCGCCCAGGCCAATCGCGTGTGGAACTTCCCGCGCACCCCTGAAATACACGCGCCCAGGCCAATCGCGTGTGGAACTTCCCGCGCACCCCTGAAATACACGCGCCCAGGCCAATCGCGTGTGGAACTTCCCGCGCACCCCTGATATACACGCGCCCAGGCCAATCGCGTGTGGAACTTCCCACGCACCCCTGATATACACGCGCCCAGGCCAATCGCATGTGGAACTTCCCGCGCACCCCTGAAATACACGCGCCCAGGCCAATCGCGTGTGGAACTTCCCGCGCACCCCTGATATACACGCGCCCAGGGCAATCGCGTGTGGAACTTCCCGCGCACCCCTGAAATACACGCACCCAGGCCAATCGCGTGTGAAACTTCCCGCGCACCCCTGAAATACACGCGCCCAGGCCAATCGCGTGTGGAACTTCCCGCGCACCCCTGATATACACGCGCCCAGGGCAATCGCGTGTGGAACTTCCCGCGCACCCCTGACATACACGCGCCCAGGCCAATCGCGTGTGGAACTTCCGGCGCACCCCTGACATACACGCGCCCAGGGCAATCGCGTGTGGAACTTCCGGCGCACCCCTGAAATACACGCACCCAGGCCATTCGCGTGTGGAACTTCCGGCGCACCCCTGAAATACACGCGCCCAGGCCATTCGCGTGTGGAACTTCCCGCGCACCCCTGAAATACACGCGCCCAGGCCAATCGCGTGTGGAACTTCCCGCGCACCCCTGAAATACACGCGCCCAGGCCAAGCGCATGTGGAACTTCCCGCGCACCCCTGAAATACACGCGCCCAGGCCAATCGCGTGTGGAACTTCCCGCGCACCCCTGAAATACACGCGCCCAGGCCAATCGCGTGTGGAACTTCCCGCGCACCCCTGAAATACACGCGCCCAGGCCATTCGCGTGTGGAACTTCACGCGCACCCCTGAAATACACGCACCCTGCGGAAATCGCGTGTGTAACTTCCCCTGCACCCTGAAATACACGTACCCTGCTGATATCGCGTGTGGAACTTCACGCGCACCCCGAAATACACGTACCCTGATGGAATCGCGTGAGGTACTTCCCGCGCACCCCAGTGATACACGTAGCCCGCTTGCTGTGCTGGTACAGGGTTAGCGCAGCCCTTTGCGCTGGATTGGGTATATTGATGGCTTTTCCCTGCGCGAGAGGCGTTCTTGGGGGCGTAACTGGCGCTGCTGCAGGGTCGCTGCGCCACTGTGCGCCACGGCTGGTTTTGGTGGCTGGAATCCATGAATACGCTGTGCGCGGAAATGGATTTTAGCGCACGCGGCTGGCGCAGGGATTCGCACGCGCACACTGTGCGCCAGCCGCGTGCGCCACTTGTGCGCTGAATTCTATGAATTACCCCCTTTATGTTGCCTATAATGTTGCACACACCCTTGTATGCTGTTTTTACATATATACTTGTATCTGGCTCTAGTGAGACGAAACATTGATATTGTCACCTTCTTTGCAAATCCTAAAACAGTTCCTATTATTTACAGGATCATTATTGCAATACTATTATAATTTCTAATATAAAGGAGTGTGATTATTATCAAGAGTAACAGAAATGGCACATTGATAAAAGAGAATGGGAATTTTCTTGTTTGTAAAGAACACATTGCTAGCAAGAAGGCCGATTAATACACAAAATTCAGTACGCCGTTTGAATTCTTTTGCAATCTTTCTTGTAGCTACGTTTTGTACAATGTGTGGTCTTTACTTCCCTATTCTTACAGCATTTCATCAAATAATGTTTTACAATATAGGTGGAATGTCCAACAATGAGACAGCTGTTTCAATCCCTAATGAAAGCACAAGTGATATTTCCGAACAAAGTCATCCACTTAAGAGGGATACTGGAGAAGATTATCAAGATATAAACAGATACCTTGATAACTCAGCCCATTTAAAAAATAACATTTTAGCAGCACATGAGTGAGGTGGGGAGGAGAACGTTATACGAGAGCTGCTATGTATGTTCTCTTATCCCTTATGCCATGAGCACAGCCAGAACATTTATAGCAAGAGAAATACCTACACATGATGCGAAGTGTCTCAACCATCTAGCAGCATGTATGACAAGAGGACAATTTGCAGGGAAGTGGGCAACTGTATGATGGATGTCAAATATAACATTCCCATATTAAGATGCCTGCATAAAAACCCAGAAAATGATACAGATTGGAAGGGTAACATGCTCCTGTACTCATTGACTGGTGTGAATATAGCAGAGATGAAGACTGTGGGACAAAAGAGACTGGATTGTGCAGATACATGGGAACCACCAGGATTGCCAGGATGCTGGGAAAGACCTCAGCTATTGGTGTATGGACAATTAGCCACCAGCATACCATGGGACGACGGAATGATGGGATGCATTGCACTCTTATTGATGACAGCACCAGTGAATATAGTGCAAATAGTGAATGATGAATGTCTTTAGGAATGGGCCAAGTATTCAAAGCTACTAACATGGGCCGAAGAAGAAGCAGGACCTGTATCCATATTGCCTATGAAGAATGCAACACTATGCTTCAGAAACTGTGGGCAAGCCAACGTTGGAGAAAACAAAAGGATGTAAACACACAATTGATGTGCCAGGAATGAAAGGAGGAACTTTCGTGGTTATGGACCACTATTGGGCATGTGGATCCAAATCTTATATGAAGCTACCTATAAATTGGGGTGGAATATGTTCTATAGTAGCAATCCATGTTCCTACGTTGGTGAGCCCCCAGAGTGATCTCCACTTCACTGACTTTCTGAAAATTGATGCACATCAGAGAAAGAAGACGCCGCTTAACCTCATCCGACAGAAGAGAGAAAACTATTTTTCGGCAAAATCAATAGATGCTTATTATGACATCCCAGATGAGCAGTGATATTTACAGCCATTTTCAGGTAGGCCCGGCGTCTCCTCCTGGTACTTGGCCTACCTTCCATCCTCCTCCTACATGTGTCTTTCAGTGCTGCCACGCTCTCCACTTTCCCACCTAGGACCTCCGCTCTTCCCTCACTCTGCCCCAACTCTTGTGTTTTGCAGCAGCGCCTACCGCCCCTCTGTGCTTCTGCAGCACCTTCTCAGGAGACCTCTCCTTGTTCCTCCGGCGCTCCACTACCACATCCCATACACTCCCGCTCGTGGTATGCCCTGGGCTGCTTCAGATGTTGGGGGTTTGGTGGTGCTCTGTCCCCTTCCGCTACACCACACAATCTCTTCTCCTCACTCACACCACCAGGGTATTGGTTGGGGGGGTTCTGTTATTCCGCTGGCCTGAGTTTCAATGGGGTGCCTTCAGAATTGTGCCTTTCCTATAGGCTTTGGGTGCTGGAGCTCATTTTAATGCGCCCATCATGGCCTGTGTCCCCTAGTGACCCCCCTTTTTAAAAGCTTTCTTTTTTATTTCTGTGGGACATGGTAGCTTTATAGACCACTCCCTCAGGCCATACCGGGAGTTATGGGTCGTGAAGACCTTGTTAAATGCCTTAGCTGAGCTCAGGCCTTTAACTTGGTCTTCAGGGCTCATAACTCCAGTTAAGATCCTTGGGCTAGGTCTTTAAAGCTTAAATATGGCATCTTTTGCACTAATTTGTAAAAACGATTTATTTTCAAATTAATGCTAATGACACCCAGCTATATCTTGAAACAAAGAGGCTACTTCATACCCATGGATGAATCGTTACCGGTCAAATCTGTAAGACAATACCATGTCAAGAGGGGATGGGAAGCTCTCTCCCTGCCCATGGTGAGTGGCCTACCATGGAGGAATACTGAGCCAGTCCTTCTCTAGAGGAAGACAGTGGCAGTTAGGAGGGCCCCAGTTCCAGTTTGTCTATGGACAGTAACAAATTGCCTCACTACATTGCTTGGAATACAAATGCTGGGCAGGTTTTCTCTTTTCATTTTAGAGAAACAGCCGACCTGAGAGCCACATTAGAGAGATCAAGAATCATCAAAGCCCCATGGGAATCTGTTGGAAGACTCCAGGAGAGAGAAATGCATGAGAAGGGAGCCGGCAGACCCACTCACCCAGCAAAGGTCTTATGTGAGAGTGGCATACAGCTAGACCTCTGTAAAGTGAAGCAACAGAAGCACCAGAAACAGGTGCTGGAGACCCAAAGTACCTGTTGTCAATGTTGCACATTGTGAGACAGAAACCAGTGTGGTTTCCCTAGACTACCAGGGGCTCAAAAATCAAACCCCACCAAAAAAAGGACAGAACATACCTATAGGGCAGCAAGAGCAGAACCCCCTAACACAAACTGAAACATTGTGCTGCCATTGTTCTGCAGTAGACTTGTGTAGGGAAAGAGGGCGGCGCTTAAAGTATTTTATCACACCATTGCTGCATGGAACGTATCCCAGGTGGGGAAGAAAGTGCCTTGTGTCCAACCTGAGGGGAGGGAGGCAAATAAAAGAACCCCCAGGAAAAAGGAAGATGTAGTTTGTTTGGAAGATGTCACAGGAGGTGGAAGTGGCAGACCAAAGGACCAGCAGGAGAAAGGATGATGGAGTGGATTGTGGATGTGATTTGTAAAGCAGGTGAGGCATTAGTTAGTGAGTGCAATTGACACTGTGTTGCGCATTTGCCTGAAAAAGTGGCACAAGTGTTTAGGAGGACTATAAAATACATGCGACTCATAGACAAGGCAAAAAAGATGGTGGCACAGCCTTTATTTATAAAAGCTCTTTTCTTTGCATGTTCTCCTACCTTGATATCCCTGGTTGTGAAGTCCTAGGCCTACCTTTTTACAATCTGTTATTTCCAGTACACGTTTTGATGATCTATCATCCCCCTCAATGTCCGACCAGTTTGACCCATCATTTTATGGAACTTGTTTTATCAATATTAAGACAGTCTTCCTCTCTCGTGTTTTTTTATTTGTAATCTAATTAATTGTTGTAATTTAATTTAATTGTTTTTTTATAACCAAATAAATATTAAAACCTTTAATTAAATTAATTTTAAATCTCTCTCCTCTCTCGTGATTTTAATTTAGATTTTAATGTTCTGAGTAATCCATGAGCTATAGCTATCTATTCTTGGTTGTCTGATATTGGTTTCTGTTTTACTAATACCATTCCCACACATGAAATGGTTTGAACACTGGATTTAATTATTACCAGGAATATTTTACTGGATTGCTCAAGCACCCTTTCTATTGGCTGGTGTGACCATGCAGCGGTCACTTTTTATGTATCCTATTTACAGGTTCAGTCAGCTCCATCTCATCTCTTCAAGCTCTTGCTGTAATTACTTACCAAAGTAGATGAACTCTAAATGCCAATAATCTTAAACTATTTCTGGCTAATCTGGAGTCAAAAGTAAGCAAGGTCTAAGTAGACATTTGTAATGCCAGCCTGGCTGAAGCCATTGACGCCATTGCACCACTTCAAACTAAAATCATTAAAGCTAAGCATTTAGGGAATAAATGGTTCTCATCAGATCTTAGGAACTGACTGTTTCGTACTAAACGCAAATGGGGAAAATATCTATCTCAGGTGATATGTAGAGTTCTAAAAACGCTTCAATCTAATACAAAGACACCATTCAAGAAACTAAGAAAGTATATTTTGCTTCCAGAATTGACTTGGCCTCCTGCTCTTCAAAAGAGATTTTCAGGATCATAAATAGTCTTAGGAAACCCCTGATTCACCCATCTGTTTCTTTACATGTTGGTACCCCTTGGTGTAATAAGATGTGGACTTTCTTCAGAGAAAAGAAACTGAATATTAGAAATAAGATTACGTCAGCCCAGGCTATATCAGTACCCGTTATCTCCAACTGGCCTATAGCCAAACTGACTGTAGATAACCCTACTCTTGATTTGCACCTTATTTTTCTGGAGAACATTAAGGGCCTCTTCACGGGCTGGGTGGAGTGTCTAAAATGTAGCAGTAACGCTATTAGCGCTGCATTACCGCTCCGCCCAATCACAAGTTTGGGCATAAAGCTGGAGATTTCCGGCTATTTCCGGCGCTATTACCACCAGTGGTAATAGCGCCAAAAAGCCCCATGTGTCCTATGGACTCTAAATAAATAGGGAATAACAGCACCACTGCAACTCAGGATCTGGTGCAAGTTGCGCCGGACCGTGTTGTGGTAACGCTAATAGTGTTGGCAGTATCCTGGTGCAACTACCGCCGGGATATCGCCAAGGCCCTGATGAGGCCCAAAATCCTTTTTGCCATCTTTAAAACCTATGAATTTCCCTTAGGACCCCTGTTCTTCCTTCCTTGTGAGGAATGAGCAGAATTGTTGTACCCCTTGATTATACATTTATTAATACCTCTTTTTCCCCAAAGTTCTCACAGAAACTTGGATCAAGGACAGCTCTGTCACAGGTTTTGACACACTTCTCCCTGAAGGCTACAAGATCCTCTCTGAGCCCACACTCAACAGGCCAGGATCTTTCCAGAATGGATCCCCGTTTCCACCATTCCCTTTCAGGCCTATTTCTCATTCGAAGGCCTGAAATAGGCTGCCGGGCCAGTTCACCCTCTTCCTCTCTTAATGGGCTGACCTGGCATCTTCTCTCCTTTCCTCCTCCCCCCCAACTCCTACTGCTGAACAACATCCATCTTGACTCTCCTTACTCTTCAGGAGCTTTCCGCAACCTATGCGACTCGTTCTCTCTCTCCACTCTACCCTCTGGTCCAACGCTCACTGCTGGCCACATCTTGGATGCTCTCATCTCCACAGATATCCCTCTCTCTATCCCTCTTACTACCTCACTCTCATGGACTGATCACTCTCTTCTCTCCACTCACCTCAAGCTTTCTTCTGCTTGCACTGGCACACCCTGCACTGCCTCCCACCTACAACGTATTCAGACCCATGAAAAAGGTGTCAGTGTCTGCCTTTGCCTCCACCTACTCCCCTCCTACTGCTACTCTTGCAGCTGATCCCCACCTTGACACAGCCCTCTCTAACTTTCACCTTTCCATCTACAATACTCTCGACATCCTTGCCCCTGAAATGAGGGTCCCACTGAAGCCTGCCAAAAAGTGCAAGTCTTGGTACGACTCTGATTTGGCTGAGCTTAAACACGAGTGCAGGGCAGCGGAATGGAAATGGGGATCTTCAGGTGCACCCTCTGATAAGCTGGATTGCCGCCTTCTGTAAAGGAATATAGACTTTGCATCAGGTTCAAGAAACAAGTCCGTATTCTAGCCTGCATCCCTGTGGCATTCAACAACACTGCCGAACCTTTGAAAGCCTGTAAGTAACTGGCCAATCCTACTGCAGCCTCATCCTCTATTGCACCCACCCAGGTCCTTTGCGGGGCCCTGGCTGCACACTTCACCACCAAAACACAGGAAATCATGTCCTCCCTGTGCCCTGTCACACCTGAGGAGGTTTCTAGACAAGTCCGGTCTATGAAAGCCTCTTCCAAACAGGTGGACCCTTGCCCCTCCAAAACCAGCAAGGACAACATTGACTCTCTTGCTCCTGCCTTGGCAGACCTCTGCAACCTCTCCTTCACCACCAGAGTTTTCCCCACTTCTCTCAAGCATTCTCTTGTGCACCCTCTGCTAAAAGAAACCTCTGCTGATCCTTCTATTCCGGAAAACTATCACCCAATCTCCACCACCCCTTTGCTGGGCAAACTCCTGGAGAAGTTGCCTATCTCTCAGCTTACCCTCCACACTGAATCTGTTGGTTGCCTCCATGACCATCAGTCTCGCTTTAGCGCATCCACAGGCAAGGAAACTGCTCTTCTGATCACCAGTGAAGACCTGCTCTCAAATCTTGACTCTAACTCGCCCTCTGTCTTCATTCTCCTTGACCTCTCCTCTGCTTTTGATACGATAAACCACAACATCCTGATGTCCTGTTTCCGTGATGGCCTGGGCATCACAGTGTCTCGGGAGGATAGCTCATGGGCAACGTGCTCGCCTTGGAAGCAAGACGACACGGTGCACCACAGGTTCGATCCCTGGGTCCGCGCTTAGAAACCTCTGGGTATTAAGCGCGCTATAAATAACCTATCATACATAGATCAGGCCTGCCGTGGCTAGCGTCCTTTCTCTGCGACCATCCTTCCCAGATGTAACTTGGGTCCTTTCTCTCTTCTATTACTCTCTCTACTTGTGGTGTCCCCCATGGATCTAATCTATCACCCTGGTTTTTCAATGCCTAAATGGCCTCTTTGGCCAACAAGATCTCTGCCTTCACCTCTAACTTTCAGTGTTATGCGAATGACATACAGCTCTCTTTCAGGCCACTCTCCGCCTCTTCCTCTTCCTCCTCCTCGCTCATTCCTGACTGTCCGCAATTCATTCCTGGTGTGCTGCTAATGATCTCTGCCTTAATTCCAGTAAAACAGATTGTCCTCATTGGGATCCCTGCTCCCGCTTTCCCACTCTTACTCTGGCCAGCCTTTCTTGGTCCAGCGCCCTCACGCACCAGTGAGGCAATACATCTGGGGGGTCATCTTTGACTCTACTCTCGCCTTCTCTTCTCACCTTTCTGACATGTCCAAAAATTCCCACTACCAGCTGCACCTCCTCAGAGGTATTCCACCTTTTCTTACCTTCCCTCAGAGGCTCACTGTCTCCAGAGCCCTGGTTCTCTCCAGACTGGACTACTGCAACAATCTCTTTCTCAATCTTCCTACTTCTACTCTCGACCTCTTCAATTTGTACAGAACAGAACTGCAAGACTTATTCTTGGCCTCAAGCCCAGAGACCGGATCTCTCTGGCGCTGAAATCACTCCACTGGCTCCCCGTGGTGGCAAGGATCAAGTTCAAGTCCCTCTGCATAGTCCACAGGGCTTTCTGGTGCAAGGGTCCTTACTATCTACAACACTCTCTTCCTAAATACTCTTACCCTATGCAGGCGCCTCCCCCTAGAACAGCCTCCTTACCTCTCTCTGTCTTGAGCCGGACCTCCTTAAGTTCCTTGAAACTCCTCAAGACCTCCCTCTTCTCTTCCTTTTTCGCTCTCCTTCACCCCTGCTAACCTCCTTTCTCTTCCTTCCTGCTTCCCTCCTTATTCTTCCCCAAACTGCTCAGTTCGCAGAATGGTCGCCTGGTGCACCTCCAGAGACTCACAGGTCCCAGGCTCCCTCGCCCGTCCTGAACTGGCCTCTAGGCCTCTGCACTCAGTTTGGCACTCCTGCACTAGGAATATGTTCCATGAGAGTTGCAACCACTCTGCACTTAACCCACATCCCTGCTGGACTGGGCACACTTGTCCCCCTCACCCTCCCTTGCACTTCCTGTATGTGCACTTGCACAACCTTGAATATACTAGGCCTAGCAAGTTTGTCTGTCCTGTCCCCCCTCCATCTCCCCTCCCTAGCTTGGTTGTGCCAAAATACTCATGCATAGGCACATTAGATGACGAACCACCAATCTCGCCAGGCCCAGTATGGTAGTTCATTGTTCTGTATGTCCTTTCGCTCTCCTCCCTCTCTTCTCCCCCTCTCCTTGTCGCGCACTTACACTAGTAGATATGCCTCTGGCCTAGTATGCTAGTTATTGTTGTTAGATCATTTGAAATCTTCAAGGCCTAAGAATGACTGTATTCCTTTGTTCCCTTCCCGCCTTGAAACACTTTGAAGCACTTCACTTGTGTATAAGTGCTTTACAAATAAACAATTAAAATTACAATTATAAAGTTATTGCCTGGAGCCCCTGAAACACGCTTGGGTGACCCACCTCTTGAAGGAACCTGGTCTTAACTCCGAAGAATGGCCCAGTTATCACCCTGTTACTAATGTGCCATTCCTCTTGAAAATCTTGGATCATGTTGCCAGCTATTGATTTCAAGCTATTATTAAAAAATTAATTCTCCTTATTGGGTGACTTTATGTCAGGGTTTTGACCAGGCAGAGACACAGAGCTAGCTTTGATGAATATTCAGGACTCATTATTGCAGATTATGGACCCGGGTCTAGTGGGCATGTTGTTGCTCTCAGTGTCTTTCGAAACCATCGACCACACAATTTTACTCAAGCAAGTCGTGGGGGTCACTTGAGCATCAACCAATTTGGCCTAATGGATTGGCTCTTTTCTTGGTAACAGAATGTCATGTGCACTATAAACAATCATATGTCTCAGGCTGAACTAGTACACTGCGGTGTTCCCCAGGGTTTGTGCAACTCCCCTATCCTGGTTAATTTCTATCTAAAACTGCTTGATGGCAACCTTGTGGATGAGGGGTGTTGTTTCAGAACTACACGTATGATATCCAGCTAGTGTTCCAAATCATCCTGGATCCAGCTACAAATATGCAACATATCCAGAAGGTTTATGCCATCATTGAATGCTGGATGTCAGATAATTGTTTGGGGCTGAATAGAGATAAGACTGAGATCTTGTTGGTGGCTCCTTCCTTCAAACTGTTCAAGGATCTTAACACCTACCCTTATTTCATTGTTGCGGGCCACAAGATCAGAACACAAACTCAAGTTAAAACATTAGGAGTGCTGATGGACTCCTCGCTTTTATCAATCTTCCATATAAAAAAAGTCATCAGTTCCTCTCATTTTCAGTTGATGACATTGAGACAGATTTGCCCACTCCTTTCAGAAAAAAACACTGTGCCACTGTTGCATGTGAAATGCACATCTGGACTATTGCAACCCTTTACATGCAGGGACAATGAAATCCATGCTACAAAAACTTGAAGTGATACATAATACAGCTGCTTGTATTTTGACAGGCTCTCTTAGGCCAGATCACATTACCCCAGACTTAAAATAACTCTGCTGGCTCCTGGTAAAATCCCAAATCAAGTTTAAGCTCTTGACCACAGCCCAAAAAGCCCTATAAGGTCGGCCCCTCTTTACATCAAGAAGTACCTCTGATAATCCTCATCCTCTAGACCTTCACAAGCAGTCTTTCAATACACATTGATTGTTGACCGTTTCCAACTTTCTAGAGGGTTTTGTCACTCGTGTACCATCACTTGTGCTAAGCTCTGGAACCTTTTCCCTATTGATATTTGGAGTACTAGTGATCTGATGACTTTCAGGAAAAAGTTATAAATGTTTCTCTTTTGGTCTGTTCAGTTCCGTAAGGCCTAGAGTCTACTCGGTCCAGTTGTTATATACCTTCTGGTTCTAGCACTGTTACCCATGTTCGTTGTTGACACTGCCTTAACCTGGATTGCTATCTTCAAACAAGAAGAAATAAAATAAAAAGGAGAGGAAGTGTAGGGAGTCAATGTGAATTGATTGTGTGAGTGAAAGGAAGGTGTTTGAGTAGAAGGCAGGGTGGAGTAGTAGTAGTAGTGTGGAGAAGTGAGCAGTAGTGTGGAGGAGAGAGCAGTAGTGGGAGGAGGAGAAAGTAGTATCAGGGAGAAAGCAGTAACATCAATGGGTGGAGGTGAGGCTCAGAAGGAGTGAGAGACATCGGAGGGAGAGAGGGGGAACACACAGGGAATAGAATGAGTGAAGGAGGGTAGAACTAGAAGGAGGAGAGTAGTGAAAGGAGAATTCCAGGAGGTGAGAGGGAGAGGGAGAGGAATACATTGGCATGATAAAAAAGGAGACTGATGGTCAGGGTTTCTGTAAGGCACAATCCAATATCCCTTTTAAGTTACTAACCTCTGGATAGAGTAGGGACAGTCTAGGAAGCCCCTGAAGGAGCTTAGACAGAGAAAGTGCTCTGCCTTTAGGTCTTCGCTTCTGGTATCAGTTGGAGGACTCTCTGTCATGCATCGGGTGTTCCTCCATCTGTGGTGGCACCGCCGACCTTACCGGACCATGCATGGGCTTGTCCCTTCCAAACAGAGCTTCCGTTTTGCCCATCCCAATATGGCGGCTCTAAATTATCTGGTTTTTGCGACGCTGCAACAGACTCCAGCTCTGATTTAATATCAGCATTGGCGGGAAATGGCATGCCTTATTATAGTAAGTTACTGCGATACGTTGGTCCTGGATTTCCTACCTGGGTTCCTGGTTCATGCTGCATCCTTGCTGTCCTTCTTGCCTTCTCCCCCTTCCTTCCTATCACCTCCCGTGCTAGCCTTACCTTCGATGTGCCAGCCCTCCCTACTTGTGATTAGGAGTATTCTGCTACCTTGTGTACTTCAGTCCTGCCTCTCATTCTGCCTTTGGAGAATTCTTCACGTCACTCCAACTCATGTAAGGATTTCTTCAGGGTTTTTCCCTCTCCTGAAGGGAGTGCTTTTCCTTAACATTGGTCCCTTTCTTTGGGGTTCATCCTGTTGGTTGTTTCTGATTGACTGGCAGGGTAGCTTCCTCAGAAGGCAGACCCTTTTTTGCCAAAAAGAAGCGCTCAAAGTCTCTGGTAGCCCTGCCATTGACACTCTCCTCTCTAAGGAATGGCTCCTCCTTAACATATGACTTAACACTCCCCACCCTACCGTGGGTGATCTGCTTCCCGCTGTTTACTTCTCTGGTTGCTTACAGATCCCTTACTGCCAAATTGACTGCATCCCTTGACTCCCCGCCCCCTTGTATCTCTGCTACCCTCATCATGTCATGTCCTTTCCCCTATTTGTTAAGCGCGCCGTTGCTACCCAAAGCTAGGTCCGTACTCAATAAAGACCCTAATAATAATAATAACTTCGACAGTAGGGTGGAATCTGCGGCATATATGAACCTGGGGACAAGCGACACTTGGGTTACGGAGGATTGGTGCTCTTTAGACAAGAGATAGAGGGACGACCCTAGGTCCCTGAATATTCAAATGAAAACCCATGAACCATGTGTGAGATTTACAACATTTCTTGAGCCATCTGTGACACTTATCTAAACTCCTGTCAGACTGAACCCCTTTTCGTGGAGCCTGCTGGCCCTACTAATTTTTCTTTTCCATAGCCTTTCGATATGGGTCTATCCTTACTCCAACACCTAAAAACCATACCCATCATTCTTGACAATGTGCTATCCTTTCTTACATAAGTAACTGCTGTTCCAAAAAAGGTGCACAATACCTCCTCCCCCACCCCTAAAGGCTGCTAAGAATTGCCCTGCCTTTTTAATAGATTTCAGAAATGATTAACCTGCTGCTAGCCATAGGCATGTCCCATCCTATCTTCTGCAATGGATTATATGCCAGACTACCAAGACAAAGAGTATGAAACTTTAAAAAAATCCTCAAACCCTGACTGATCCCTCAATTAAAAAGATCAGATCACAGTATAATAGCATTGAAACTTTAACACTGTTTGGCAAGCAAACATTCATTCATGTCAAAACCCTTCATGAGACACACAAAGAATCCACACCCAGGCACCCGACTACCTGACTAAAGTTCTGCTTCTCTCCCAATCCATCGGACCACTAGTCAACTCCTCATACATCAGTGGCCTTTTGCCAAACAAAGCACACTCTTTATTGGGGGTTATTTACATACATGAAGGTCTTTCATCTGTAACTCTGTCCCAATGCATCTATGTCTGGTGCAAGACCCTATTAATTCAGACCTGCAACTGTCTTCATAACTGGATTATGATCTTCACACATTTTGTGCCTTCTCGCAACTCTTTCCTCGCTTTCCTCATTGCACTGTGAAGCGATGGCATGGTGATGGCTACCATCATACAAAAATTATTTTAATTGGCTAAGGGTGTTGGGAACCTCGGACTAGCCAAGTACTGAGGGGCCCTTGAACACTTGATGTTATCAGGGCCAGTCATAAAATCCAATGGCTTATCCATGTAAAAAAGTAGCTCACGATATTGGCGTTAAGCACCTATTGGGATGGTCCAACAACAATAACTGGAGATGCAGAAACAAGAGCAAAGGTGGCTTACTCAAGGACTAATAGGGACAGGGCGATGATAATGTGTTCTGCTCTGGCCTGTGGTTTGGACTACCTAAATCAAAACCGTATGCCAGGATATGAAGAGTACCTGGAAGTAATTGTCCCATTGTATTAGAGGAGAATGTAAGTATCTTTCAAAGCCTCATGTCAAGGACAAGGAGACTGCTTCGGCTTTAAGATCTTAGTGAGTAACCCTCGGGTAAGGGCATGTGATGCTTTATTGGTTAGGCAAAGGATATTTAACTTTGTTGTTCGCTCAAAGGGGAGTCATTGAAAGGTCAGCGATAAAGGTATTATGTAATCTCTTTGGTGTCTTTCATTCAAGTAGCATAGTTTCTTGACTCATTTCACATTGGAAATCTCTTTTTGATGAAGCCAATACGGCTAGCATTGCATTATTCCAATGTAGAGGTTATCACTGAAAGCACCAAAGCGAGTTTGAGGAAGGGATATGGGCATGTAGAAGCAGAGTGGGCCCTTAAAAATAGCAAAAGTGGTAACATGCATTGCTGGCTGTTAATGGTCACCATCAAACAAGACATGCAACATTTCCGGGGTGGTGTAGATGATGATCCTAGTGAGTCAGGCCACCAGAAGAGCAGATGAGTCATGCATTGTGTCCAGAGGTAAGATCCAGTTTACTTGGCTCTTAAGGTAGTTTGCCAAGTCATGACTCTCTATAGATCTCTCTTTCAGTTTCAGTTAGATGTCAGGCCACCTGCAAAGAGGTGATGACTACCATAGTGGGCTTTCAAAGATGTGGCACTGCCAAACACCTTAGATAGTGCCTGATGCCAACCTGGCTTTCCCTAAAGCATTTTATTGCATTGTCTCTTTTTGTCCCACTACTTCTGCATTTCCAGCGGCACAGCCCAGGGCATTTACCTTTACTTGGATGCAGACCACGATCCATTGCTTCAAATTCGATTTGCTTCAACCCTTTACAAGAGAAGACCAAATGCTTTTCAACCTTCTTTGCCAACACACCATCAGTGCATATGGTGCTTCACATTTTCTCAAGCTAATTGTCTTTGGTTGGGCAGGTTGGACTCTTTATCGCACCACTCGCGGCAGGTGTAGTCCAGGCACTGCATCCAATGTGGGAAGGTGCCACCTGATTGGAAGTCTGAAGATTTTTGCCTCTTACCGAACCAGCTAGACGTATCTGCTATTGCAACATTGTGAATCTGAGCTAAAATGTGCAAATTCTAAATTCATTATGCTGTGCTAAATTAGGTACATGGACATTGAGAAATGCTTTCGAACTTTCATATTAAGGTTCTATTCTGGGGAATATTTTAAACATGAATTCATATATTCGGAGCAAACTAATGATCTCTGATATTAAAATCCTTATAGTTGCTGTTCAACATAAAATTGGTGGAATGTGAAACCGATCAGACTAATGCACATTGTAGAACTATAGTGCCACATCATGAACACACATATAGAAGTTCAGAACCCCTGACACACTGCTGGTACTCCTTCTCCCAACATTCTTTTTGCTTATCGTTACTTGTATATTTTCCTGTTTCTTACCTCAAGGAATCAACTTCAGCAGAAATAAAATAATGTCCCAGAGCTGGTGAAGTCTTAAATACATCGGTTATCTACAAAAAAAGAACAAAATACTTAAATCCATTGATATTGGAGGGGTAGTCGAGAGTGCGAAACCAAGTGCAACAGCCGAGTAAGAGACTTGTTTGTGAAAAGCGTGCATAGCCCGTTTCCCAGCCCTGGTCCGTGCACGGGTGTACTCTTCCCTTCCCCTGGAGTAGGGATAGTTCCCATGCATACCACCAGCCCTAGCTCCCAGTATGCAGGGTAGGGAGAGGCGGTGCACCTGCTAAATAAAATTGCTGTTAACAGGAGATGAGCTACACCCTGAGTTCTTAGATGAGTAATGGACACAGACACTAGAGTGAATTTTACAGGGATCCCAATGGGGACCCCTCTTTATTTATGATAAACATGTAACTTTCAAATACCCTTCCCTTTCCGATTCTCCTGGCATGAGCACCAACTAAATGGGAACCTGCTGCATCAGCTCACCCTTCCTTTACTCGGGTGAGTCTGACACAACAGACCCCTTTACATATACTCAGATACCGCCCACATGGAGTGTGAGGCCAGAGGATGGCCTCTGTGGGTGCTCCCATCTTGCTAGGTAACCTCAGGCAGGCCGCCACACTATTCCACTAACTCATGCCAGGTTACCTCCCGTCTACCCTCTTTTTTTTCTTAATGTCCATACGTATATTTAATGTCCTAACCCTACTTAACTTTTAAGATCCCTTCCTATATAACCCCCATTCTACTTTCCCTACTTAACATTCTTCTTAACAATACTTACATATATACATTGACACACACCATATATACAGCATATAACACCAAATAAACACTATATCACAATGGGGGGGCTGCAGGTAGTCATCCCCTTAACAATACTTTCAAGGGCTGTCTGTCTCTGGTGGCCCTGGCACACTGAGGACTGGCTGGCAAGATGGATAAAGGGCTGGCTCGGGGACTGTCCTCTGATGATAGATGGGGGCCTGTCCCCTCTTCTTTCTTCAGGGTGATCCCGTCCACCACATGGGGCCAACCACACTCTGCCGATGCAGCTCTGTGGTGAGCTGGATGGTTTCATCCAAAGCCAAACAGACACACAGATAAATAAAACATAGCTTACACATGTAATAAAGTACTTGTATTACCCTGGTGTCTGCGTCTTTATTTCTAGTTGCTCTCTTAAGGGACGAGCACACAGACCCTACTAGCCAGGCCCCATGGGGCCACAGGCTACATTACCTTTCTATCACTGAACAAGGAGATATGTCTACATAAATGTGAGTGGGAGCAGATCAACAGAGCTTCTCTGGAATGCCTTATCTTTTATGTTATGTTATGTTAAGGTACTTATATAGCGCACCGTCACCAACGGAATTGGTCCCCAGGCGCTCTGGCGGATCTGTAAATGAGATGGTGGGATCGGTTAGTAAGGTGAAGAGGGGGTAGGATAGTGAGAGGAGTGGTGTACTGTTTCCAGCTTCAACTCGGTAGACACCGGGTGCTGAGCTTTGGTGCGAATATTGGATCGGTGTCAGTCTGCGTGTGCTGTTGGTGCGGCTTATGTGTTGCGGTGTGGTGATGTGCGTATATCATTAGCTATCCTATCTGAACGTATTGTGTAATGGGCCGTTCGATGGTGCTGGCAGTACAAACAGCTTATCACAGGCTCTCCTGCAGTGTCAACCATGAAACCTATTGCAGTGAGTACACGCAGCAGGCTTCAGTGCCTCAGTATCGCTGCTCCACAAGTGAATAGTAATTGAGTAACACTTTGGTCTGACATCATCTGGGGTGTACAGCTGCAAATTTGATAATCACAACTTCTAGGCACCATATGTGTTTCCGGGTAGATTGCCTAGAATGCTAGGGCAGTATATGACCTCGCTGGTGCCACGATAAATAAAAATGCAAATAAGATCTTATTTTTCAAACAATCGACCACAGTGAAGTGACAGGAACCAACTTTAATTTCCCTTTACACTTGATGGAAATGAGCATACTAGTGCCTGTAGACGATGACGGTGTTGTTTGCATGAATTTCTTGTGATTCAGTTCATGATGTGTATATTTATAGTTTTGTAACTTTTACTGTGAACAGTTCTGACCCCTTTTAATTGCCAGACTGGCGCTTTATACACGTTTAAAAAAATAATACATTATACACAATGAGGGGCGTCAGCTGGAAAAAGAAAAAAAAAAAAAAATCAAGGCACACGTCACACTGAGTCAGAATACATGAAACGATTATTGAGAGGCTGTAGCGATATCGCGAGACCTCCCGGTCACGCGAGATCTCGTGCGCGGCCGGAAGTGCGGGCCCCACGCGCTCAGCGAGGCATTCGCGCATGAGTAAGCCACGGAGCAGGACACGCTCCCCGCGCTCCTCCCATGAAGAGGCCTCCAAGCCGGCAGAGAGACCCTCGGTATTTACACGAGTTGTGTCGCAGCTCAAGGGCCTGTTGCCCATCATTGACTCATATCATATATGTTGTAGATTTACTTGAGTGGCACAGAAGAATAAAAGCACACGACTTGCAACCACACCGCCTCCTATCATTTATTGTGAGAATTATACAACATAATTGGCGACGAGGATCATCACTAAAACCCGCGTGGATCCATGCAAGGAGCGACACCACCACCGCCCTTCCTGCAAACTCCAGGTAGGCCTGCCATTCCGTGGCCACAATGGCAACCCTTATTCACAACGTATGTAGAGGCCATGGGTGGTGCGGGCTACTCGGCGGCGAGACGCAGGACGATGTTACTAAATGCCCTGGGCGTCGAAAGACAGAGGGTGTTTGAGAGTCTCACCCCGGAGCCGGTAGCTGGTGATAATGATGATGTATTCAAGGAGGCAGTATGAAGGATTTTTAAAAGGTTCGCCAGCAAGGAGAATACCGTCCTGCACAGGATTCGGTTATACAGCCGCAAACAGGAAGCGTCCGAACCTGTTGATGATTATGTCACAAAACTGCGCGAACTGGCGGCGCTCTGCAGTTTTGGTAACAACGCTGAGAGTCTCATCTGCGACATGCTGGTGGTCCACACCAACAGCAGAAAAGTACAAGATAAGTTCCTTTTAGAGAAGGAATTGCAGCTGGAAAAAGCTATTGAAATAGCGAGAGCAGTTGAGGAGACGGTAGGCAGAAGGAAAGAATTCGCAAGCGGCCACGGCCCTACCAAAGTACAATCAGTGGCATTCCGCCCAAAGAAAGAGAGGCCGGTCCTCGATGCGAGAGAAGGAAAATGGGGGAAGAAAGAACCGTTGAAATGCCACAGGTGTACCAGCACGAAGCACCTAGCCTTCGATAGAGAGTGCCCAGCAAGAGACAAGGAGTGCTCAGTATGCAAAAAGATTGGTCACTTCACAATCGTGTGTCGGTGGCGCAACAAGAAGATCACGAGTGTCAACGCTGAACACAAGGCGGAGAGGGATTCGTCCTCGGAAGATGAAGGGAGACCGACAGTCATCATGGTGAACAGCTCCCGGGCCAGAAGGGAAAAGCCCCACTGTGCAATCAAAACCAATGGACTGGAAACCAGGGTCATGGCTGATTCGGGTTCTGATCTCACCATAATACCCCTACGCACGTACAAAGAGATGATGGGTACGGAGACGGTCCAAGTACTCAGCACACAGCACAAGCCTACAGTTTTTGGTGCCACGTCTGTAGACTTGTTGGGCTACATCAAAGGGAAAGTAGAGTTCAAAGGAAGAGAGACCACCACCAAAGTTTACTTTAGTCAAGAAGGCCCAGCGGTAGGGTGGGACGACCAGGCGAAACTGAAGATCAAGCTGGACCCCAGCACAGAGGATCAGGTACTGTCAGTCAGTTGGAGGAGTGCACCAGTAGTGAAAAGTGATTACCCCAAACTATTTTCGGAAGAACCTGGTCACATCAAGGGCTTCGTCCACAAAATATTGCTCAAAACCAACGCAGTTCCCGTCAAGCATAGAGTAAGGCCAGTACCGGCAACTGCAAGAGACACACTCAGAAGCCAACTGGACAGAATGAAGAAAGATGGCGTCATCGAAGAAATTGAAGCTTCTGAGTGGCTGAGCCCAGTAGTACTCATAAAGAAACAGAACTCACAAGAGCTAAGAGTATGCATTGACCTCCGCAGCCTAAACCTGGAAGTTATTGCGGACAGCTACCCACTGCCGAGCATAAATGAGTTAATCCTCATGATGAAGGAAGCCAAAGTATTCTAGGAACTGGACATGAGGAAAGCCTATCATCAAATTCAACTGCACAAGGAGTCCAAGCCACTCACCGCTTTCATCACCCCGTTTGGCACGTACCAGTTCACCAAAATGCCATTTGGTTTATCATCTGCAGCCTCGGCGTTTCAACGCATGATGGATGCCCTACTGCGGAACGTCAGGAACGTGGCCTATTTCCAGGAAGACATCCTTATCTACGCGAGGGACGAACAGACGCACAATGTCACATTGAGCACAGTACTCACCAAACTGCAAGAAGCGGGTGTGAGATTAAGGTACGTAAAATGTGTGTTCAAAGCAAAAGAAGTTGAGTATTTGGGGTACAAAATATCAGAGAAAGGTATAAGTCCCAAGCAAAACTTACTGCAGGCCACAATTAAAGCTCCAGAACCCACCAACAAAGACAAAGTGAGCTAATTCCTCGGGTTGGTGGAGTACTATGCAAAATTCATCCCCAAATTCTCGGAAACCTCAGCACCGCTCCGAGAGCAAAAGGGTCGGAGTACACGTGGCAGGAAGATCAGAAGAAAGCGGTGGAAAGCATAAAACGACACATAGTTGAAGCGCCATGCTTGCAACCATTCAACCCAGAGTGGAGTACAGTCATCACTACAGTGCATATGGACTAGGGGCGGTCCTCACTCAGAAGAAGGGCGACACGGAACATGTGGTAGCGTTTGCCTCGAAAGCCCTATCGTCAGCTGAACAAAACTACTCCACCATAGAGAAGGAGATGCTAGCGTGTGCATGGGCTGTGGAACATTTCAGGACATATGTGTGGGGCACGAAGTTCAAGTTGGTTACCGACCATAAGTCCCTCATCCACATGCTCAGCCCAGGTGGCACCAAAGTGTCAACACCCAGATTAGCACGCATAGCAGCAGAACTACAGGATTACACCTTCGAGGTGCAACACATCTCCGGATGGAAGAATTCGCAGGCAGACTGCATGTCAAGATTGCCAGAGGGCAAGGACAATGCCACCACTTTCTTACAAGAAGAATGCATTTTAGCATCCATTACAGATCTCAAGGCACCCGACTACCTGGAACTCAGCAAAAAACACTGGATGGAAGAAGACAGAAAGGATCCTACCATGGTGAGAATCAGAGAATGGATCAAAAACGGATGGCCAGACGAAAGGGCAGTGCCAGAAGGTATGAGACCTTATTGGAAAGTGGCAGATGAGATCTCAGAAGCCGACGGCATAATTATGAAAACCGACCAGATAATCCCGCCCGCAGGCATGAGGAAAATCATTATGTGCAGGGCCCATGCGGGCCATCTGGGGAACACCATGACACGTCGCAGAGTGAGAGAAGCCTACTGGTGGCCGTCCATGGACCTGGAGATCCACACCATGATTGAGAGATGCCATGAGTGTCTCAACAGTGACAAGCGCCTGAAAATCAGACAGGCGTCCATGATTCCCACAGAAACCCGGAAGCGGTGTGGTCAAAAGTGGGTCTTCATAGGACCATTAGAGGCGATGGCGCCCGAGCATCGGTACGGTATAGTGCTAGTGGACTATTTATCGAAATGGGTCGAGGCCGAGTTTGTTCCTAACATCACGACCGCAACCGTAATAGAGGTCCTCACGGCCATTGTTCAGAGGGAAGGGCTCCCCAACGAGTTAGTAACAGACAACAGAGTACAACTTATATCCAGAGACATGGAACTGTTTCTGAGGAAGCACAACATACACCAGAAGAAAGCAGCACTCTACCATCCCCAAGCAAATGGGCTCGTCGAGAGGGCCAATAGGTTCATTAAGGGAACCATCCAATTAGCAACCGCTTCAGGAATGGATCCCCTCAAAACAACAAAAGAGGCCATCGCAGCTCACAGACTGACCCCCAACGGGATCACCCAAATTTCTCCGTTTCGCATGCTGAGAGGGAGGAGAGCAGCATCCACGCTAGTACCGCCATGGTTGGCCAAAGTAAGAGAAGACGAAGAAGTAGACATGTCGGAAGTGGTGTGGAGAATAGAGAACAGCAAGGCACGCATGAAAAGGTGGAGCGACAGAAGAAGAAGAACTAAACAAGAGTCAGAAGTAAAAGAAGGAGATTGGATCAAAATACGGTTACCAACCAAGGATCAGATCACGGGCTCACGGTTCAGCAGACCGGTGAAGGTGATTCACCGAGGAGCCAACCATGTCCGCACCGAAGATGGGTGCACATGGAACATGGAAAGAGTAGCCATGTTTGAAAAGAGGCAAGAGAGAGAAAAGACTTATAAAAGGTCTGAAGCTGAAGGAGTAATGGACAATGAGAGGGGGGAAGAACGAGAGCCGGAGACAGACAGAAGAGAAGTTGAAGGAAATGAGCTTCAAGTGGATGCCCCCACTCTCGAGCGAGAAAATGACCAGCAGGACGTGTGCGGTGAGAGAGGCGATCGTCCGCGAAGGGAACACAGAAGACCGGTGAGATACAATGACTATGTATTGCAATGAACTGCCTTTGCATTATCAGAGGGAGGTGTGTAGAGATATCACGAGATCTCCCGGTCTCGCGAGATCTCATGCGCGGCCGGATGTGTGGCCCTGCGCGCTTAGCGAGGCATTCGAGCGGGAGTAAGCCACGGAGCAGGACGCGCTCCCTGCGCTCCTCCCATGAAGAGGCCTCCAAGCCGCAAGAGAGACTGTCGGTATTTACACGAGTTGTGTCGCAGCTCCAGGGCCTGTTGCCCATCATTGACTCATATCATATATGTTGCAGATTTACTTGAGTGGCACAGAAGAATAAAAGCACACGACTTGCAACCACACCGCCTCCTATCATTTATTGTGAAAATTATACAACAGAGGCATTCCTTATAACCGTAATCCTCAGTCACTCCTCTATGCTGGTACAAAAGCTTACAAGCGAACCCAGCAATCAATTGCAGCACTGCGCTGGACGAAAACTGATGCCTGCGCCCGTGTACACCTTACCGGAAGCTCAGCCGTTGTGAACCGTTTTACTTGAACGGCTTGTGCGGCTCCAGCGGCTTGCTCCCACAGTATCTGCGGTCTGCAGAACTCTCCGGGACTACGGGGGCTCCTCCGGGGTTCCTTATAGGAGTCGTGGGCTTAGGTCCCTGTGTCTCGAGAGGCGCCACCCGGATTCCAAAAGGAGTTCCCAAAAAAAAAAAAACGCAGATCACCACGGCGCCCGTACTGCTGCACTACACTGACTCAAGCCGCACCCCTAGGCGGAACCAGAACCGAAAATCTCAGCGTGTCAACAAGGGGCCGCTTCCGAGTCAAAACATGGTTCTTATTCTGCTGTCTTTCTAGATGTCCAGGCGACACGTGGACAGAGGACTGGTATGTCCTATGTCTGAAAAACCATTATACATTATATAAAGGACAAGAAGGCTAATTATACAACCAATGATTATGCATGAAATGAGGCAGAGCAAGGACTGTGCAATGAGCATCCTTATTGAAAGAATGCCTTACGGCATGACGTCAGACCAGTAGGCAGCGGCACAGGCCTAAACACGCAAGATTTCATGGCTTCTGGTGTCCCACAAATCGTGCATCAATAACCCCTTACACCACCTGTTTGCTGACTGCCATCGCTTGCCAGTGTGCTAATGTACCCATCTGTGGGAGCCTTCACTACCCACATGTGGGTGGATCCTGTCCCCTTTCAGGGCAGTTGATTTGTCAGATAACTGGGGGCGTTACAGCAGGTGTACAGGGCAGTAAAAGGGTTGTTAAAAGTTCAGGCAGCAGGCATGTCACATTGAGGCGTGGGTTGAACTTGGACAATGGATAACATCATGGAGGTCACTCAACTACAGAAAGCGGAACAACCTGAGTAGCTTATTCTTACAATTATTCTACCTGACTATTGAAGGTTCTGGCAAATGTTTTGCATGGGGTCCACCCGACAGGTCAGCCGTTTTTGGCTTTGAAAAATGTAAGCATTGCTGGAGTGAAAAGGACCAACTAGTTAGTTTGAAAAGGAGATCCTCTCGACTGGCAATTTAATGCACACAAATATACCACTATGCCATAAAATCTAGCCAGGCAGCGACTCGTGCAGACTTCACACAGCCCAGGACAGAACAAGGCAGCCAAAGCAGAGTGGGCCTAGTTTGCTCTTGAGCTGGCTGGAAAGATAGGAGCAAGGAACATGGATAGCTAGATGTCACAAGTAAAACATCGCTTCAATGTTAGACGAGTGTTTATTAACCCCCGATAAGCATACACAGTCGATCGAATACATTGGCAGGAAGGAAAGATGCCAAGCAGCCGCCAGCCATCTATTCCTCAGGCCAATGGTTTAAACTCCAGCGAAGTTGTGATAGTTCAAAAGGTCATCTTCAGCATCTATCATGTCACAGTGGTAGAGAATAGTTTTAAAAGTACAAATGAAAAGTTTAATATCACAAAATGAGAGAACTGATGGAGAAGGCACTATCTACCATTGGTCATAAGTAATGGTCGAATGTGGTGTCGTGATTTCACCCATAGTTCTTTTTATTTTAATGCAAAATGACTTCTCAAACACACCTCTAATGATGGACACTTGAGAATATAGGGTGTCCAAGAAGGCTCCCGTGCTCCCCATTAATGTGTTATGTGCATGCTCATTCGTTTATGGTTCCATTCCCGTGGGTCTCCGTTCTAAGGGGAGGTGCATAGCTACATATGAGTGCAGTAGACTGGGGAAGGGTACAACTCATGTCAGGTAAGTCCACAATCTTCTCAAAGAAACATAGGTTGAGAGTAGCCTTAGTGCGGACCCTCAAAGGTGCTAGGATAACCCCTTCTGTGAAGTCACCGAACTTGGGGACCTTTGTCCTTCCCTTACTCATAGGCCCTGAATGAGTCATGCATAACTCTCATAGTCCGCGTTATTATCTACTCCTCTCTGTTTTGCAATGTGTAGGCGAGGATGAAAGAGTGATTTCTGAGTATTGCCTTTAGGATGGGCAAACCATCAGAAAGAATGAGCTAGTTACAGAAACTTTACACACGTGTAGTGCTATTTTGCGCAGTATTTGCATAAGAATACATCATTGCCCTAGTGCAAAAATGCATTGAAACATATTCACATTAGGGCAATGTTCGTCTAGGTTGAAAAGTAGTGCAAAATGGCCCCTGCACTGGTGTAAAGTTTGCGTAATATGTTTCCTCGACGATCCCTGTCAATAAAGCACACGCTCAGGCTCCTCTGCAGTGATTAGGTTATACCGTTTAGGTCTATTTAGATCTACTTAAATAAAATGAACTAGAGTATGCTGATGTCATTTTTTGCCTCATGTTTTTTCTTTTTCTTTTACTAAGATTAACGCCCTCCATCCCGCCGAGGTGTCAGAAACGTGCGTGTGATAGGCTAGAATTGCATAACTAAGTACAGATTTCTGCAAGCTTTACTGAGCTGTGCTTAGGAGTCACGCCTATTTCTCATCACCCACCCCCAGATAAAGGTACCGCCCCTCTAGCACTTCTCTTTCATCCACAAAAGCAACAATGCATTCATCCAAATAGGAGTCAATATTCTCGAACACTGGGGGAAACATAACATCGTCACTTGTCAGATGCTTTATAAGTGGGTATCTGAGTTTAGACATTGTGACTGGTGACCCCCTCCAAGCCTCCACCCCGCAGGCAAAAAATAATCTGCTCCATGGCAATAATAGCACACACATGCAGAATCCACATGTTAAAGGGTGGGGGGTGTTAAGTTCCTCCCTGCGTCCCGCTACGCGGTGACGCAGGGCGTCCTAAATAAAAGCCCTGCCCCCGCGTTCGGGAGGCAGTTCCGGGGCCGACCAGCAACCTGTGTGGGTGTACGATTCTTCGGCTCCCGCTGGAGCTGTGCAGCAGGCCGCGCGGCCTACCAGCATTCGGCCAGCCCCCGCGCGCGCAGGCCGAGGGCTGCCAACATAACAATGGCGACGAGGCGAGATGAACTCCACTACACGCTCGGTGTTTTGAAGGCACCCTAACGCCCTACAGCCATCGCAGCGAAATTTTTGGACACCCGGTGGGGGTGGAATCACACACGTGACCCCCCACCCCAAAAAAAAAAAAATTTTTTTTTTTTTCTCTCTTCCTTCTCTCTGCCACTCCGTTTTTCGCCCCATCCACCATGACCAAAGCTCTTCCTCTGGGCACTGGAGAACCTGGTGGCATCTGGCATCCAACACCAGAGGGCAGCAACACAGAGTGACGAGAGCGCCAGGCCCTAAACTGTCCCACACAGCGCCTGGGAACGGCAGCACCTCCAAGGTAGGCCCGACGTCGCGGCGCTGGTGGTCGTCGGAAGAACTCACGACAACACCGATCAGGTCCACGCCAACATGGCGGCCGGCACGTCCACGCCTGGGCCCACCACGCCGTCCAGAATTGCGGCGAACCTGTCCATGACGTCACCTCCACCTCGCACACACGGGAGTTCGTCGACACTGGTCCAGCCGTTTGACCCATTCACGGATCCATCATCGAGCGGACCCAGATGGCAGCTGTGGATTCAGAAATTTGAGATGGCGATGGAGTGCAAAGAGATTACGGCGCCCAGGAAAATGAAGGCACACCTACTACTCAGCGTGGGTGACGAGGTACTGCGCATCTTCAACTCCCTGAACGTTGATGATGGCCAGGATGCATACCAAAGCGCGAAAGATGCCCTCACAGCTCATTTTCTCCCTCAACTAAATCCAGACTATGAGACGTTTCTCTTCTGCACCACCTTACAGGCAGCGGAGGAAACCCTTGATGCACATCACACCCGTCTGAGAAAGCTAGCCATGTCCTGCGAGTTCACGAACGTGGAGAGGGAGATCAGGAGGCAAATCATCAACGGGATACACTCGGAAAAGCTAAGGCGCCTAATACTTAGCGAAAAGGGTATTCCCCTACAGCGGATCCTTGAACTAGGACGTCAAAGGGAACTGGCCCACACCAGAGCGGCCAACATGGAGGCCACGCTACACAGGCTGCAACCTGCTCTCAACACAGCTATGGTGGCCCGGATCACCAACAGACAATCCCCGAGGGACGACAACAGTGGAGGTTACGGCCAAAACAGGTGGCAACCGCGCATTCCGGGGCCCACAGAGTGCGGCTGGTGCGGTGGCCCACGACATGGCCGTCGCAACTGTCCTGCTCAAGGCACCACATGTGGAGCATGCGGCCGGAAGGATCATTACGCAAAGGTATGCCGATCAGCGGACACCCCCATACAGCCCCCACAAAACCCGCCGGAGAAGAACGCGACCAAGAAAAAGAAGCAAGCCAGCGCCAGAAGGGTCGCAGTGGCCAACTCTTCCACGGAGGATGAAGGGGATGATGTCTCGGCGATGCAGCAGGACCCCACCAAGGACATCGAGAGAAAAGGGAGGAAGGTATACCTGGTGTCTGCACTGTGCCAAGGTCGGGGACCACGAAGAAAAGCCGTCCGAAGGCGCAAGTGCATGGTCACCATCCAAAACCAGTGCATTCTCATGACCATCGACACAGGCGCCTCGGTGAACGTCATGCCCGAAAGCATTTTCCAGACTCTAAACCCTACACCAGAGCTGAAAAGCACAGACACTCTGTTGTATGCATACGGCAGTCGAAAGCCCCTGCCGGTGATTGGCAGGTTCCGCACTACGCTGGAACACGGAAAAAATAGATTATGGTCCAAGGTCTATGTCGTGAAGGCAGGAATTGAGAGCCTCCTGAGTGGGGACGCAGCGGAGGACCTGGGAGTGGTCCAATTTATCTGCCATGTCAACGAAGACAAGGAGGTGGAGCAGTTGCTGAACCAATACCCTGACTTGCAAGAGGGAATAGGCTGTTTAAAAGGGAAAACCATCAAACTTCATATTGATGAAACAGTGCAGCCGAAAGCCGTTAGGCACCGGAGAACGCCATTCCACATGAGAGAACAAGTGGAGCAGGAACTCAAGGCATTGGAAGAAGCGGGCATCATTGAGGAGGTCACAGGGCCCACACCGTGGGTCTCTCCAATGGTGGTGACACGGAAGCCTAAGCAGCCTGGAAAGGTGCGGATCTGCATAGACATGCGTCTCCCCAACACTGCCATTAAAAGAGAACGCCACATCACCCCAACGATCGACGAAATCGTGGCTGACCTCACAGGGTCGTGTGTATTCTCAAAGATTGATCTCAAGGCGGGATATCATCAACTCAAACTCCACAGAGACTCTCGCTACATTACAACGTTCTCGACGCATTTGGGGCTGCGGAGATACCAAGGCCTAAGTTTCGGAATATCATCTGCTGCTGAGGTATTCCAGCAAACCATCCAGGAGGTCATCAGAGGCATCCCTGGTGTCCTCAATGTGAGCGATGATATTTTGATTCACGCCCCCGACAAAGAAATACATATCAAGAGGCTTCATGCTTTACTGGGCAGACTACAAGATGCTGGGCTCACAATACACCGGGAGAAGTGTGAGTTCCTCAAATCGGAGATCACTTTTTTCGGGTACAAGTTTGGCAGCACAGGCATCTCCCCTGACCCGCAGAAGGTCGCAGACATTCAGGCTGCAAGCCCACCGATGACCCCCACAGAAGTGCGCAGCTTCCTAGGCATGGCCACCTACTGCGGGAGGTTCATCCGAAACCTGGCCACACTATCTGAGCCGTTGCGGGAACTCACCAAGGCCAACGTCAAGTGGGATTGGGGGCAGACATGCCAGGACGCGTTCGAGAGCATCAAGGACTCCCTGTCCGCCGACACCAAGATGGCCTACTATAGCACCGAGCTGCCCACAGAACTGTTCGTGGATGCAAGCCCCGTGGGGCTCGGAGCCATCCTAATGCAAGTCACGAAGGAAGGGGAGAAGAGACCGATAGCATATGCATCGAGAGCCCTCACAGAGACCGAACAAAGGTACTCACACATCGAAAAGGAGGCCATCGCTGTGCTGTGGGGGTGCCGGCATTTTCACCTCTACTTATATGGGCGTCGGTTCACGACGATCACGGACCACAAGCCCCTACTCCCCATTTTCATGGGGACGTCAGCACACCCTCCGGCACGAATCACCAAGTGGTTACTACACCTCCAGCAATATGACTTTGATCTCATCTACCAACCGGGCAGCGGAAACCCGGCGGATTTTCTCTCCAGATATCCGCGAGAGGCCACCCAACAAGAGATCCAAGTAGCTGCAGAGACGGAGGAACACATATGTCAAGTGGTGCACGCGATGAGACCCAAGGTGGTGAGCATCGAGGAAATCGAGGCGGAAACGCTCAAGGACCCGTGTTGTGACTTAGTGAAGGATGCCATCCTCTCAGGTGACTGGAAGACCTTCATGAGACACACGCACAACAGAACAGCGGAAGCAAAAGGGTTTTTGTCCGGCATATTCACAGTCCGGCAAGACTTGTCAATCACAGAAGGTGGACTGATACTAAGAGGAAACCGCATCGTAATTCCTCTCAAAATACAAGACAGGATAGTGGCCCTAGCGCATGAAGGACACCAAGGACTGGTAAGGACAAAAGCCCGTATTCGGCACCAAGTATGGTTTCCCCAGATCGAGGAGCGGGTCGAGACACTCGTTAGCACGTGCCTATCCTGTCAGATAACGGGGGCCCCGCCAGAACCGGAACCAATCATATCAGCAGAACGTGGCCGCTCTCGCTGGGAGGCCATCAGCATTGACTTTTGCAAGCTACGAGAGGGCCTCCACCTGTTGGTGGCCGTGGATGATCACTCCCGATACCCGGAAGTTGAGATAGTTGAATCCACAGCAGCTGAAGTGGTCATTCCGGCCCTAGAGAAAATGTTCGCAACTCACGGGCTACCGACCTCAATCAAAAGCGACAACGGGCCACCGTTTACGGGAGAGGACTTCAAAAATTATCTACAGGACCTCAATGTAAAATATCATCATATAACACCAAGACACCCCCAGGCAAATGGGGACGTAGAAAGGTTTATGAGAACCATCAACAAGGTGCTCAGGGTGTCCAAGGCGAACGCCAGCCCCTGGAAGGTTGACCTCTTCCGATTCCTCCGGAACTACCGGGTCACGCCCCATAGCACAACCGGCATACCACCAGCGGACCTCATGTTTGGCACTGTCATTAGATCTTCGATCCCGCATCACCCAAGCAGGACCCCGGACGCGGTCAACGAGGAACGCACAGAAAGAAGGAGAAGGGATGCTAACGCACACATGAGTGGCAAGCGGAGAGCGAGGCCGTCCCATCATCAAGTGGGTGACCAAGTCATCATGATACGAAACCCCTCCAAGTCAAAACTTGATACCAGGTACGAGGAACTTCCATGGACCGTCAGTGACCGGCATGGAACCATGGTGACTGTGACACGAGGACGCTGTCAAGTGACGAGGAATTCGTTATGGTTCAAGGCTGTACCCCGTACCCTGTGGACCGATAAGGAGGGCCATCGGGAAGGCGAGGATACTCAGCCCAGCGAAGAAGAGCCGGAGGCCATCCCTGAGGAGACAGGAGCGGGGGATGGAACCTGGGAGCCGTTGGATGCACCCAGCCTCGAGGGCCCGAACAGCGAAGGTGAACCAGAGCATGAAGCAAGGGGGAGTGCTCCCCGAGAAGGGCGATACCGGCTGAGAACAACGACGAGACCGCCAGCCAAGCTAAGTGACTATGTGTGGTAATTAGTGCCCCGGTGCCATGAAGCCCAATGGCAGGGTAGCTGGGTGTCGAAGACTGTAAGTTCATGTTGGACTTCGCCGTTGTTGGTAGTTAGCGTTATGTTTGTTTGTTTTATAATAAAGGAGGAATGTTAAGTTCCGCCTTGCGTCCCGCTACGCGGTGACGCAGGGCGTCCTAAATAAAAGCCCCGCCCCCGCGTTCGGGAGGCAGTTCCGGGGCCGACCAGCAACCTGTGTGGGTGTACGATTCTTCGGCTCCCGCTGGAGCTGTGCAACAGGCCGCGCGGCCTACCAGCATTCGGCCAGCCCCCGCGCGCGCAGGCCGAGGGCTGCCAACATAACAGGGGGGAGGTGGGAGTGCGGCTTTCTCTGCTTCTGAGCTACGACCAGCGTAACTGCTGTCGAAAGCAAGGACAGGAGCTCCCATGACCATGCGCCAAAGGAAAAACCCTCAAAGTGCGCCAAATGAAGTACCAATGATAATGGAGCCTGCTCCTCCAGTACAGGGAACCGCAATAACGCATTTACTGCAGCCAAACGGCTCTTTTCATAGAATCCCAGGCTCTGGCCAGGACCGCCGAATATGCAGATCATCATCCAGTAAACTACAGCCTTGCCAACATATATTACAATGGTTCAGGGACATCTTGTGGAGTTTACAGGGGACTCTATCCAGAACAGCAAAAAAAGACTCTCTGGCAGACTGCTCCAGTTTCCATACTAGTATTGAGATTTTGGTATATCTTTCTAAAGACACTGCCAAATCGAACTATCAGAGTGCCTTCCCAGCTTTTCATGCACCCCTATTGTGGTTCCTGTAGTTGTAAACATCTTGTGTGATGCGGGAACCAAGTGTTTGGACCCTTCATGTGTTGTTTCTGGCTTCTCAAAATCTGTCAGTTCTCTGACTGTTGCAGAACAAACATACCTTTGCATTACCCAGTGCCTAATCTTTAGATAAGAACATCTAGTCTTTTCACAACCCCACACTCCTCTTTACTGCAGTCAAATTACTTAATCATTCCTTCAATAAAGATATGTTTATGAATCTATATTCCTTTCCCTCTATTCAAGAAAGCCCTATAATTGAGAGAGGGAGATCATTGAGGGTGTAAAGTTGAGAGAGAGGAAGGAAATGTTGTAATTCATAATCCAGAGCGGAAAGCATCCCACATTGTTTCAACATGGTACTAATAATCTCAGAAATGTGTGCATTTTATAGTTGATCTGTTCTTTTCAGTAATAATGCATATCTCTCGGTATCTGCTCCACCACTGCATGATCCATCTCAGCGCAGGATTTAGCAGTGCTCCCTGATATCTATTCAAACAAGTTCCTGAGTTGAAAAAAAGGGCACTTGATGTTTAAGCGCCAAACAAGTGTGAGAAACGTAGGGGTGTTCTCCCAAGTAAAGCCCAGGAGTCCCCAAAAGCAATGACCCCTCCATATCTGATAAATCCCATAGGAGCCCAAACCCTGCTGCCATCAAAAACCACAAATCCCAGAATCCCTGCTATCCTGTCTTCTACCCGGATATTCCCAATCATTCTTCTTCACGTTCCTCTGATAATTAATTCCTGAACACCCAATCTACCTTGACAAAATACTACTGTTCCCACAATCCCCTATGTTCAGTTCATGATCCCAGCTATTCCCATTTGCTTCACAAACCCTACCAATCCTGTCCCTCTGCTTATCATTTTCCGAACTCCCAGTCGAATATGACCAACAAATCTTACAAAAACCACCTTTCTGAGATCACCACAAACCCCTCTAGTATGAGGGTTATAGTCCCACACAACACCTCATCCTCTCTATCTCTCATAGGATACTCTGATACTCTAACCCCTCCACCCCCTTTTCTGACATGAACACTTTTGACTTACATGAAAGACAACAGACTAACACTAAAACTGTTTACTTGACATGTCCTAACCCAAGGGCCTGGCAGAGTCAGGCAATTGACCCGAATCACACACACCTGACGGCCCTTCCCTTTCCACACAGGGATTCATGGTGGAGCAAGACAGACAGCACTACATGAGAGCTAACTCAGCACGGCAGTTCAAGAGGAGGAGAAAGATAGTACATACAGAGGGGGTGACAAGGAGAGAAGCGACCATGCCCTTTCAGACCAAGACCTGTGAACCCTTTGCAGAAGCAATCGTAAATCCACAAGCAATAACCAGCGTTTGTTGCAGCAGGTGTCAACAGTGTACGAGACCCTCCTCTGCTGATAACCAAGCCGGAGAGATATGTTGGTCTCTATGGTACCGGCATTGACTCCAGATACTCTGAACAGCCAAGCGGTTCATCACAGCTGGTGAGTCGAGGGGAGAACAGATGAAAACCGAACTGTGTTGAATGAAAGCCGCAAAGTAGTAAGTTAAGACAAGTTCAAAGAACTGATAGAAAGGGGAGATCAGCTGCAGAGGGATCCGGCACCACATGGGTGCTTATTCGAGAGACTCTGGTCTACCCCGTGTTTATTGAAACTGCATGTACCAGAAGGCTTTGGGAAGGCTGTAAAGGAACGGTTAAAGTGGTCATACAAGGGTCTTGCAAAATCCTCTGTACATTCGAGAGACTTTGGCCAACAGGTGATTACGAAAGGCATGATTGATGAAGTTGGCAAGAGTGAACCCGGCAGAGGGATGCCGACAAAGCGCGGCGAAGCCCGAAGTCCCTGAGAACAGTGTATTGATAGAAGTGAACCTGATCGAGTGGAGGTCCACAGAGAACTGTTTAGCCAATGTTGGCAAGAGTGAACCCAAATGAGGGATGCCGATAAAAAGGGGGCGAAGTCTGAAGTCCCGATTAACAGTGTGTTGACAAACGTGAACCCGGCAGAGAGATGTCCACAGAATAAACTGTTTAAAAATACATTAAAATTTGTGAGTGTTACAGATGAAGATTGAGTTGAAAGCCATAGTGAACCTGGCAGAGGGAGGATAACAGTCGAGAGAGGTCTGAGCCCGGCAAACAGGGATCCAAGGGTGAGAAACCATCACCCCAACTACATGTGAATACAAGCGAGAATAACGTTGGTGAAAGAGCCATAGTGAACCCAGCAGAGGGAGGCTAAGATTTGACAGGGGTCTGCACCCGGAAGAGGGGGACCCATGGGCCAAGAATCATCACCCCAACTACAAGCCAAAGAAAACTTTTGTTTGTTGTTTTGGGATTCTATCAGACCCTTGGAAGCAGGAGACTCAACCACCAAAGGTCCTGATATCGACACCAAACTATTGGATCGAAGCCCGGAAGAGGGCGATCCAGGGGTGAAGAACCATCACCCAAGGTAAATGCTAAAAGGAACCTTTGTTTATTATTTTACAATCCTCGAAGGCAAGAGACTTTCAAGTGAAAAGAGACATGGCCGTCGAATCTCTTGATAAAAGAGACTGAACTATTGAAGAACCTGACAGCTGATACAGAACTGTCGATTCGTGCTGGGAAAGTTCGAGCGTGTGCTGTGCTCAGAAGGGTCATCTTATCCCATGTTCAAAACGTGGGGAAGGGAGACCCGTGGCTAACACATCCTGACATATTATTTGAGAACACTTCTTTCTTTATTGAAACCCTTATCCCACACTCTTTCTATATTTAGTTATAAGGATTTGGCAATCGTTTTTTTAGTATAGGCCATTTATTTTGGGCAAAATGCCACAAGGACTAATTTATTTCTATTTGATGGTCGAAGCTTGCTCCCACCTTAGATTTAGATTTAGATTAGGTGTTTTCCATTCTGCATTTATTGTTCAATAAACACCCTTGAACTCTGATCAATTGTGTCTGTCTTTACTGTAACAGATATGGACCTACACTCTTAATATTTTTGACTTAGGACACAAAGGGAAAGCCTCATTAAAAACAAGTAATACTCCACAGGACTTGCTTTTTGGATAAGCATACAAGTATTGTAATGCATATTCTTAAATTTGGAATTATTTTTCAGTTCTAAATTGTAGTAGTGGCAGGGGAACCCTTATCAGTCTCCCCGTCTACATGCAAGAGCAACTGGGGCCTGGAAATCCCCTGCCCCAAGAACAGAAGACCCAGCCATAGGGCAAAGTTCACTGTCTTTATTAATAATTCAATGACAGGGATGGCAGCGGTGTGCAGTTAAAATGTCGAATCAATAATTTCGAATGCATTAATTTTAAAAAAAATTATGTCAAAAAGAAAATGTTGAATATTTATTTTGTATTTTATATTGTTTTTTTGGGTTTGGCTAGTAAAAAAAGGGTTATTAAAAAAAACAGGGGGTTGGGGGAACCCCCCCTATTAAAAATAAATAAATAAATTCGAAAACAATTTTCTCGACAATATTGATTCAAAATTAATGCATTCGAAATTATTGAAGTCGAAAATATCACTATAAACCGATGGTAGCATGAACAATGCAACATTCTCCACACGCTCTCACTCTTCAGGTGCCTGTTCGTCCAGTTTTTTAACCCATGACGTCACAAAAATTAGGTTACATCCCGAAAAACCTAACAGGGGAAGGGATTGATTAGCGAAGTGAACTATATACACATTCTATAAGATGTTAGTGCAATTATTGGCCAAGCCATACCTGGTGGCTCCTCCTGGCACCACCTCTATGTGTTGCAAATACAAAGTTACATGTTAGCGTAAGGTGATTGGCCAGTACAACATAGTGTAAGGTGAGCGTGGAAGGTGGTTAGAGATTGGGCAGAAAGGGTCTTCTCAGCCTTGGAGCTTTGGAGAGTCACCAGGCCAAGTGTCACTACTGTATTACTTTTGTATCCTCCTGCCTTTGGGTCGATGGGAACATACACCTCATTCTGGCTCGAATTAATAGGCTGTGTCTTGTAGGTTCAGATCATGTGTGTAGGGAATACAAAATGGATTTCTCTTGCTTGGATTTTCGGTGTGTGTTTCCTGCAGGTGTCCTATGTCTTCTGTTAACTTGAAACCTTTCTTCTCTCAGTGTATTTGACAATGCTGTGCACAGTGTCCGCGCTGTCAGCCTGGTCTGTATGTTTCAGTAGGATCAACCTGTCAGGCTTTCTCTGTGTTCTTGAGTTTATCCTGCTTTTCCCACGCACTACAATGTACCTGTGGCTTCCATCTTTACTCGCATGTTGTTAGTTGTGTTTTAAGCGTCCGCAAGCAGTTCATGTGTAGTCTTATGCGTCTTGTAGTTTCCGCGTATAACTTATACCAGACTCTCTTTTGGAGAGAAAGTGTTCTCTCCTCTTGTTTTGTTTTCATGTGAAAACTCTGCACCCAATCTAATACCCCTTGGGTGGCACATTATTTATTAGAGTGTGGAAAGATCCAGGAGGAATACAATTGTCATAATCAGTCCTGAGAAATTCACACATGTGGTTTATCCCCCTTTATTTATTTTTTTAAAAACAGCGTTTTGTCTGCTCTATGGCCTTCATTTTGAGGCTTAGGCAGCTATAGTGTATAACACCTTGAATGTTTAGGTATGCGTGACATTTTCTGTGGTACAGACCAGGAAACGTCAATTTCTTGCGATCTCCTTGAATACCATGACCGCTTTTCTTCTTATTCTATCCTTTCATAGATAAGCGGCGGACCAGGGGCTCCTAGGATTAGAGGAAGGGGTGCAGGGACAGATAGAGGTGTGTGCTGTCCCTTTCTTTTGCCCAATCTCTCCTTTTTGGAATTGGTAGTCCTGGTCTGATAAATGAGTGAAGAGAGTGCTTAGTCTGTGTAATAGTTGAATGTTGTGTAGAGCGGTCTGTCACATTTGGGTCTTACTGGAAGTACTCATGGCATTGGGGATGAGAGAGCACACAAAGCAGCTCTCCTCCGTTGTCAATCTCCCCACCTCGGTCATGTGCTGATACTAGACTTTGTTAGACACGTGGGGTGAATCGGCTAGGTATTAGTTTATTGATTTTGATATTTTATTTATATCGCGCTCGTACATAGGTATTTCAGAGTGCGACAATGCAAGGGAGGGTAACAAGGGAGAACAAAAATGCTGATCTTACTAGGCCCAGTGACATTGAGAATGCGCAAGTGCATGGGAGATGGGAAAAGGGGAAAAGTGCATGGAAGGGGGGGAGAAGTGAAAAGTGCAGAGCAAGGGAATTACAGATAAATAATAAATAAATAAATAAATAAATAAATAATAACAAGCAACAAACAATGATAGTGCAGCCAGACGGTGGCAAGTGCTAGGATTCAGGCAACAGACAGGGTAAGTGCAGAAAGAAAAAGGGGTGCGGGGGACACACTGTATGGTTACAGATACAGGCCCCGGTGCAAGGGTTTTCCAGGAGGCAGTGTGGGTGGGTGGCACGGTGAGTGGGTACCTGGGCCCAGAAGTCAGAAAATAGGCCAGGTGCAGGGTGCCAAGAGAGAGCAGATCAGCAGGGGAGAGGAGGGATGAAGGCAGAAGCAAAGAGGAAGGTCTTGAGGTGCTTCCGGAACCGGAGATGGTTTTCCTCAAGTTTCAGAGTGGCAGGGAGGCTGTTCTAGTGTGAGGCCCAAGCCGAGGACAAAGATCTACCCCCAGCTCGCTTCTTTGAGAAATGATTGACCCTAAGAGAGTTAGAGGTAGAGGAGCGAAGAGCTCGAGAGGGAAAGTATTTACGAAGGGACAGCTGAAGGTATATTGAAGCCAGGCCCCAGAAAGCCTTGTGGACAATGCAAAGGATTTTGAATTTAATCCTTGCAGCCACTGGGATCCTGTGGAGAGATTTCAGGGCTGGAGAGATACGATCCCAGGGCTTGAGGCCAAGGACAAGTCTCGCAGTCCTGGTCTGGATAAGTTGCAAAGCGCGGAGAGTAGAAGCAAGTAGATTTAGAAAGAGGCTGTTACAATAGTCCAACCGAGAGAGAACCAGGGCTTGAGAGACAGTGAGCTTCTGGGGGAAGGACAGGAAAGGCAGAATACCTCTGAGGAGGTGCAGTAGGAAGTTTGACTTTTTAGAGACGTCAGAGTTGTGGGCAGAGAAGGAAAGCGTGGAGTCAAAGATGACCCTGAGGTTCTTAGCCTCGCAGATAGGGGTAGGAGGAAGGCCAAGGGAGGACGGCCAGGGAGTGAGGGCAAATGAGGGTGAGGGTGTGCCGATGAGGAGGATCTCTGTCTTGCTAGCATTCAGGCAGAGATCGTTGGTGGCACAACAATCACGAATGGCAGATAGGCAATCAAAGATGAGAGAAGGAGAGGTGGTGGCCGAGCGAAGCCTGAAAATTAGTTGAGTGTCGTCAGCATAGCACTGAAAGTGGAAGCAGAAAATGGCAATGTGAAGAGCGAGAGTTGCCAGGTATTGGTTAACAAGCCAGGTTGAGAGGTTAGACCCCTGGGGAACACCACAGGTAGACAGGGAGATAGATGAAAGGAAGGACCCAAGTTGGACCTGGGAGGGTTGATCAGAGAGGAAAGAGGTCAGCCAGTTCAGAGCCTGATCAGTGATACCCAGTTTATCACGAAGACGGTTGAGCAGGATGGTATGGTTGACCGTGTTGAAGGCAGAAGAGAGATCAAGTAGGATGAGGACAGAGGGGATATTAGAGTCAAGGTTAGAGAGCAGATCTTCGCGGATGTTCTGGAGAGCAGTTTCCGTGCTTCTGGCAGCTCTAAAGCCAGATTGATGGTCGTTTAGACAACCAACAGAATCAGAGTGAAGGTTAAGCTGCGAAATGGACAGTTTTTCAAGGAGTTTGCCCAGAAAGGGGGTTCTGGAGATTGGGCGATAATTAGCTGGGCAAGAAGGGTTGGCTGTGGGTTTTTTGAGAAGAGGGTGCACACGAGAGTGCTTCAAGGGGGAAGGGAAGACTCCTGAGGCAAAGGAGAGGTTGCAGAATCAGCCAGGGCAGGAACAAGGGTGTCAATATTTTCCTTGATGGTTTTTGAAGAGCAAGGAAAAACCTGTTTTGATGAGACTTTCAAAGATCTGACTTTTCTAGAGACCTCGTCAGGGGAGAAAAAAGAAAGAGGAGAAGGAAGGTGGGGGGGGTTAGCTGTAGGAGAACCAGGGTTCACAGAAGGGAGGGCGGGAGAGGGGGTAGAGGGGGAGGGCAGACAGGATATCCTGGGATTTAGGGCTGAGGTGGGAGGCAAGGGCTGTGCAAAGGGCCTGCGAAGTAACAGAAGAGGTAGAGACTGCAGCAGGTTTGGCCAGCTCCTTGCAGATTTTAAAGAGTTCAGCTGAGTTGTTAGATGCCACAGAGACACAGGCTTGGATGTGGGCTCTCTTCTTAGTGTGGACAGAGAGTCAGTGTTGCCTTTGGAGCAGGCTACAGTCCAGTTTATCAGAGGATGAACAAGAGGCCCTCCATTTCCTTTCAGCCCTCCTACATTTATGTTTAAGTTTAACAAGGTCAGAGTCATACCAGGAATTGCATTTGGCTTTGGGCTTCAAGTGGATCCTCGGGGGCAAGAGCATTTGAGATAGAGGAGGAGAGCATAGACAGGACTTTGTCAGGATGTGAGTCAGCCAGAAATGGAGGGGGGGGGGAGAGAAGGTGGCGGTGAAAGCTTCAACTGACACATGCTTCATGGGAGAAGGTATCCAAGAGGGTAGGTGGCAGTGTTGGGGTAGGCTTGGCCTGGGGAAAGAGAGGGAGAGATGAGTGGAGAGATGGGAGTGATCGCTCCAGGAGAGAGGAGTGGTCCGAGGGATGGAGAGGGGGAGGCCAGAGGAGAACAAGACATCAAGTGTGTGTCCTGCAGAGTGGGTCGGGCAAGAGGGGAGGATAGAAAGGGAGCGGGCATTGCAGAGGTCACGAAAAAGCACAGACGAGGACCAGGGAGAATCGAGATGGATATTGAGGTCACCAAGGAGGAGGAGTTGAGAGGTTGAGGCTAGGAGGGAGGTGAAAAGGTCCGCCCACTCAGAGAGAAATTAGGTGATTTGACCAGGGGGCCGATAGAGAGTAGCAACAGTAAGAGAGTGGCTAGGAGAGAAAGAGCCTGCAGACAAAGCATTCGAAAGAGGAGTACATCTGTGTGGGAATGATAGAGGCAAGAATCCACTCAGAAAAGATCAGGGCTACACCCCCTCTGGGCCAGGTGGATCTGGGTGTGCAGAAGATCTTGTAGCCATCAGGGAGGAGAGTGTCAAAGCTCGTGACAGTGCTGGCTGTGAAACATGTCTCAGTAAGACCAAGGACATCGAGGTCAAGTTCTTCCAAGAGGTGGCAGATGTCAGAGGAGTGTTTGCCAGCAGAATGAGAGTTGAGAGTGGCAAGATGAAGAAGGTTGCCAGCCTTAAAGGCCTTCCATGGAGGGGTAAAAATCAGAGGTACGCCCTGCGGAGGTGAGGAGGGAGCACGAGGTGGGGCAGAAGAGGAGGGAAGAGAGGGTAAGGTAGCCAAGGGAGGAGAGGAGAGGACAACAGGAGATGAAAGGAAGTTGATGAGGCGAGGGAAGCGCCTATCAAAGAGGAGGAGATTGGCCTGAGGGCCTTGGACCATGACAGTGCCATTTAGGTAGACATTAATGATGACTCTGGAGGAGTCGAAGGAAGCCATGAGAACTTCCCAGTGGGTGCCACCATTAGTGGGAGAGGAGGAGACAGGACAGAGCACAGAGATCATATGAAGGGTCCATAGATATAGACATGTTCAAAATCTATATCTGCACTTCGCCTGAACCTTTTTACTTCTCGGACAGAGCCTTTTACCTGCTCAGATATGGCTTCGGTAAGTGAAGGAATTGGGGTTGTGTTAAAGAAGGTAAAGAAATAGAGAAAGCAGGAAGAAAAACGTATCAACACAATAGATCTCGCCACAGCTTCCATTTTCTATAATGTTGGATGTCTTTTCTATTGTCCATAGAGTTCATGAGATCACTTAAAAAGTCTTTGAAATGCATCACTACTATTTTGTTGTGTTAGTCTACCTCTCCTGCGGTAATACTGAGCCAGTGCAGCAAAAAACGGTTCATAGTGATAATTTCGACAACAAAAATGTCTAAAGTCAAAATTTCGAAAAAAAAGTCCAAAAAAAAAATGTCGACTTTTTTTTTCAATGCATTTTTTTTTCAAAATGGGGGGTTCCCCCCCAACGCCCCTTTTTTAAATTTTTTTTAAAATGTTTCCCTTTTTTTTAACTCCCGAACCCCTAAAATAAATATATAATTAAAAAAAACGAAAGTCGACATTTTTTTTTTAGACATTTTTTTGTCGACATTTTTGTCTGTCGACATTTTTTTTTCGAAATTATGACTGCCCACCGCAAAAAACAATCGCTCTCAGACAAACCACACTTTGGCCCTTTTAAGCAATTAAATGACAGGTATCACCTTGAGTTAATATGAGGTAAGTGTGCCACATAATGAAGAAAGCATAGAAGAACACTGTAGGTGGTATCATTTGTCCGGATGTGGCTTCTCAATGTTTGTGCAGGTATAGAATCATGAGCCAAAAGCACTCCAAACTTTCACGATGAGTAACTAGTGCAAGGAATGAACAGTTTGCCTAATCTGACTTTTCATTTTGTTCTTGTCTAGCTCTAGTCTTTGACCGAGTTTGTATCTGCGGAAGTGTTTCTTTTTCTTATTCTTCTTCACTCATCTCCTTTGTTCATGTCAGGCTACCACCCCCCCTCTGGGCCTCACAGAGCCCACTTAAAAGGGATCTTGTGTATATGCTATAATCGAACAAGCATGCCCTGCAATAGTTACAGAGACCTAAGAATTGCTGCATTTTTCTTACCGTCCGTGGCAGTGGCATCCTGATTGCCTCCTCTCTTTCTGGGGTTACCATCCTACCTTCCTGTGATATTAACTGTCCAATGTACTATCGTATCTCGCTTTGGCAATATTGCAGTTTAACCTTGTCTCCCTTGTAACCCTTTTTTGCAAACATTGACAGCAATTATACTGAATCTTTTTCGACACTGTTCTTCTGATCTGCTACAAACCAAGATATCGGGGCTCATTACGACTATGCCAGTGCGGAAACAGTGCCAGTAAGCTTACCGGCACCATTGTTTCTGGAACTGTATATCACAGGTCTGCCTACCGGAGCCGCTGTGCACGACAGGTCGGATCCTGTCGGGCACAGCAGACACGATAGGCAAACTGTCACGGAAGCACCGGCACCGTTACTAATGGTGCTGTTGCTTCCGTGTTCCCCATTCCCAAACAGTCCCATGGGATTCTATGGGAATGGGGATTTACAATTTGTAATACCCCAGTGTTACCGGCAAGTCTGGTGCTGGTAAATCTTTACAGGTCCAGCGGCAACATGCCGGTAGTACCGGCACGGTTACCGCCGGACTTGTAATGAGCCCGAATGACTGCTGTCCAGATGTATGTTCCCTAACTTCATTTGGAAGACCCTATTAAATATAGAGGGTGATTCACAGTACCCCTGAGGAAGCCTTGTGTGTTTCACTTTTAATTTCTATATAGAGACAAGGTCATTACGACCTTGAAGGTAGCCATGCCGCTTTTTGCGGCATGACTACCCCCATTCCAGGTACCGGGTCCGGGTCTGGGTTCCTGGAATAGGGAAATACCGGGCCATTCCGACCTTAGAGGGCCCGGTATTTCCCCATTCCAGGAACCCATCCCCATTCCTATTCAAGCCCCCATAGGGCTCAATGTGAATGGGGAGAACGCTAACAACGGGCCTGTTAATTATGGGCCCGTTGTTAGCATGCTGGACCGCTCGCGGGACCCGCTAAGGGCGCCTGGTTTCACCAGGCGTCCTTAGCGGGTCCCGCGAGCGGAATTCATAATGAGGTGGTAGGGGGTTAACGGGGATGGCAGCTCTACCGGCCCCGTTAATCCCCCTACCGCCAGGGTTGTAATGACCCCCAATGTCAGATCCGGAGATTCCTAATCAATTGGTATAGAGCAGAAGAACAAGTTACTTCTTACCTTGTAACGTTCTTTCGACGGGATGTTCCTCCGACGTATTCCTCATCTTAGATATATATATCCTTCCAGCTCTGCTGGCCTCGGAAAAATTTTTCCCCCAGAGGGCGCTGCGCGTCGACGTCCCTCGAGTCGATGACCCTCGACAGCCGCCGTATCGACGCTCGACGTCATCCTGCCTATAAAGGCCGCGCGCAGCGTCCGTTGCTCAGTTCCGTTTTGTAGCCCACAGTATTACTGTTTGGACTAGACTAATCACCCTGAAGTAACTTGTTCTTCGAAGGGATTGTGTCCTCCGACGTATTCCTCATCTTAGATAGGCTCCCATAGCAGTATTCTATATTCGGAGGAGGGAGTACTGACTTCACGCTGTCTTCTATTGGTGAATAGAATGCAGTACAGCCCTTCCAAACCTAGTCTCTTGACTAGAGGAGGAATCCAGATTGTAAAAACGTGTAAAGGTATGGACAGACGACCATGTAGCGGCCGCACATATGTCTTTAATCGGCACGCCTCTTTTGAGGGCCGATGAAGCTGCAATACCTCTGGTCGAATGAGCCCTAAGGTTTTGAGGGGGCTCTTTCCCTGCCAGTTTATAACATTCCAGAATGGCTAGAATGATCCATCTGGAAATGGTCTGCTTAGTTATTGGTAACCCCAGCTTGTGACCTGCGTAGCCTACAAACAGCTGGTCTGCCTGTCTTATCCTGGCTAGTCTACTAATGTAAAAACTTAGAACCCTCCTAGGGTCTAGTCTGTGTAACCTCTCTTCCTCTTTCCCCGGGTGAGGAGGAGGATAGAAAGATGGTAGGATAATCTTCTGAGAGATATGGAATTCAGAGACTACTTTTGGGAGGAAATTAGGCTTCACTTGTAGGACAACTTTGTCTTTGTGAAAGATTGTATGAGGGGGTTTACAAGAAAGAGCTTGTAACTCGCTCACCCTTCTAGCAGATGTAAGTGCTATTAATAAAACAGTCTTAAGGGTAAGAAATCTTAACGAACAAGAATGGAGAGGTTCGAAAGGTGTCCCCATCAGGAAAGTTAATACTAAGTTTAAATCCCATAGGGGAACTTGGAATGGTCTTGGGGGATAAACATTGGTTAACCCCTTTAGAAACTGTATTACCAAGGGTAATTTGAAATAGGATGGTTCCTCCGCAGTACGCTTAAAGATAGATAGCGCTGCGAGATAGCCCTTAATTGTGCCAACTTGAAGGCCTGAATTTGCCAAATATAGTAGGAAGGACAAAACCATTGGTGTACCACATGAAAATGGGTCGATATTCTGTTCTCTACACCAGCTACAAAATCTGTTCCAACGGCAGCGGTATAAAGACTTTGTTGCTGGCCTCCTTGCCGAAAGCAACACCTCCATAACATCATCAGGGAGGTCCCAATCCTTGTACCTCATCCGTTCAGAAGCCAAGCGTGAAGGTTGAGGGTTTTGATGTCTGGATGGAGAACCTGACCTCCCTTCTGTGAGAGTAGGTTCTCTCTGAGAGGAAGTCGAAATGGAGGGCAGATGGACAAGTCTAGAAGGTCCGGGTACCACGTTCTCCTGGCCCAATCCGGGGCAATTAGGATCATGGTTCGTCGGAATCTTCTCAACCTCCTGATCATTTGAGGAATGACAGGGACCGGTGGGAACGCGTACAGAAGCGGAAACTCCCAGTCCACTATGAACGCGTCTCCCAGAGCTCCTCTCAGAGGAAATTCCCTTGAGCAGAACAGGTCGCATTTCCTGTTTAGGCTGGTGGCGAACAGATCTACCTGAGGGGTTCCCCAAAGGGCGAAGATCTCGTGAAGGACTTCCTGAGCTAGCTCCCACTCGTGGGAGACTGTGCTCTGCCTGCTCAGAGCGTCCGCTGTCAAGTTCTTCTCTCCGGCTAGGTGAACTGCCGATAGAGAGATTCCTTCTTGGATTGCCCAAAACCAGAGCTGCATCGCCTCTCTGCACAGGGGTAGTGATCCTACGCCTCCTCTTTTGTTGAGGTAATGCATGGCCACCGTGTTGTCCGTCATTATCAGGACGTTCTTCCCTTGTACAACTGGCAGGAAAGCCTTTAACGCAAGTTTTATGGCTCTCAGCTCTAACAGGTTGATGTGTAGTCTGGACTCCGATGGAGACCAACGACCGCTGATGGTCAAGTCGTTGGCGTGGGCTCCCCACCCCGTGAGTGAGGCATCCGTGACTACTGTTATCTCCGGCCAGGGTTGCCAAAACTGTTCTCCTTTCAGAATGTTCTCCTGACAGGCCCACCACTGAAGGTCTCGAGCCACCCTGCCGGGAACCTGAAGAAGATCTGTCATTCTCCCTGAGAATTGAGACCACTGAGTCCTCAGTGTCCACTGGAGGGATCTCATTCTCAGGCGAGCCTCTGGCACAAGGAAAATGCAGGATGCCATGAGGCCTAGCAACCTCAAAAAGTCGAAAGCTGGGAGACGTTGGGCAAGTTGGAACTTGGTAACCATCTGTAGAATATCTTGAGCCCTCACCTCTGGTGGCGAGGCTTTTCCCAGGGAAGTATCCAGGATCGCTCCTATGAACTGGAGTCTCTGCGATGGTATCATTTGAGACTTCTTTAAATTGAGGGAGAAGCCCAGTTTGTGAAGGGAGTAGCATACGTGATTTAGCTGGATCTGAGCTTGCTCCGGAGAAACAGCCCTGATCAGCCAATCGTCCAGGTAGGGGTAGACGTGAATCCCTTCCCTCCTTAGACTTGCCGCCACTACCGACATTAACTTGGTGAAGACCCTCGGGGCGGAGGTCAGCCCAAAAGGCAGTACTCGAAATTGATAGTGAGAGTTGCCAATTGCGAACCTCAGGTATTTCCTGTGTTTGAGATGGATAGGCACATGGAAATAAGCGTCCTGAAGGTCCAGAGATACCAACCAGTCCTGAAACTGAAGGGCCTGGAGGATCTGAGAAAGAGTGACCATCTTGAATTTGTCTTTCCTGAGGAATTTGTTCAATTCTCGCAAGTCCAAGATGGATCTCAGTCCTCCGTCTTTCTTTGGAATGAGAAAGTAAGGGGAGTACCAGCCCGTGTTCCTCTCCGCTACAGGTACCGGTTCTATGGCACCTTTCTCTAGCAGGTCTATAATTTCCTGCAAGAGGAGCGGATCTGGAGCTTTCTGAGAGCTGATCCCCGGTGGATGACTCTGAGGTATACGTAGGAAAGGTAGGCAGTAACCTTGGGCAACTGTTTCCAATGCCCAAGCATCTGACGTGATAGCCTGCCATTCCGTCAGATGTTGAGTCAACCTGCCTCCTACAGGTGTCCTGTGAGGGAAGTCCTCAGAGTGGTTTTGGGGCGGCTGATGCAGATGCCGATGGTAAAGAGGCACCTGCTGTTGCTGCGGCTTTAGAATATCTACCCCGTCCACCTCGGGTAGTTCTTCTTTGACCCCTTTGAGCCTGTCGTCCTCTACCTCTTCCGAATGAGGAGTAGAAGCGAAAGGACTTGCCCCTCGCAGAGGTTCCTGTGGGACGAAAAGGAGTCTGACGGATTGCAGCTCCTAGGGATTTTGCTGCTGCTTTTGAAGTTTGCAGTTTCTCTAAACTGTCATCCGCCTTTTTCCCGAACAAAGAAGAGCCATCAAATGGCATGTTCAAGAGCCTGGCTTGCACATCTGGGGCAAAACCCGACTTTCTCAACCAAGCGAACCGCCTGGTTGATGTACTTGCCGCCATTGCTCTGCTGATACTGTCAGCCGAATCAATGCCCGTCTGGAGGGATTCGCACATAGCGTCTTTACCGTCCTGTATAATATTCAGGAACGCATCCCTTTCTTCTCCCTCCGGGATGCAGTCAGCCGCTGTAGAAGCACACTCCCAAAGTGTATGGCTGAACCTAGCAAGGGTGCAAGTAGCATTAACAGACTTTAACGCCATGCTACATGCTGAAAAGACTTTCTTAGCCATAGCATCATATTTTTTATCGTCCCTGTCCTGTGGGACAGTAGGATAAGCCGTCTTGACTATCTAACCAGGAGCCTTCTGTATATTCTATATTGTGACAAATGCTCCATTTATTAAGACTATGAGCTACTTATTTATGGCACCAGCCTGGTATCTGCTAGCTAATCTCGCTAGACACAGAATGTTGCACATATTATTGTAAATCTGCTGACTTTATATTGTTGTGCCTCTCCACTTAGTATACTGATACTGTTACTCATAGACTCAATTGGAACTGGAACTCTATATGTAAATGCTACACAGTTCCATATTTTATTCACATTACGTTTCCAAATAGAGTTTACTTTATACTAACACTCTATAAGATATATTAAGCACTCGAGACCCCCAGTTTGCCCATAAACGGTTCTTGACCCCATGTGTGAGATAACCACCAGTGTGTGAAACCTCTGCCTTATACTGTGCATTCCACGTATAGCATCCCTATTGGACACCACCCATTATGTATATGTGACTGTTCTGCAAACTATTCTGTGTTTAACTCCAGGTCCTATATGCATGTAAAATTGACACCACGAGTCATGTACCATCTCTGACCAGCAAATTTTCTAACCTCCAGTTGCTTAGAATATTACCTATACCTGCAATATCAGTAATCACATTAATCTGGGTAATCCTATCTAGCATTTTGCCAAACAGTACAACAGCCTATATTAAAATGTCTTCCCTGCATAAACCTGGGTTCTCCCTAATTATGTGCACAATACTCCCTCCTTCAGAGTCGATCACCCCAACTCCATTCCTACCACTGTGTCTCCAAGACGCACCTATCCCTACTCAGGTGACTAACTCTACTGCTAGCCAGTACTCCCCTCTCTCCCCGGCCCAATGGATTCAACGTTACGCTACGAAACCTATCCCTAATCAACCTTCCTCGACCATCTACAGAAACCATAGGCTTGGATCGAGACTAAACTCTGACCATCAATTACCTACTCACAATAGTACCAATCTAAAAAGTCTTCCACTGGTACCGACTAATAGAACAAAAACTAGGTCCAACACTAAAATCAAGAACTATCGTAAAAATACTACCCCCCCTTGAAATACTATCCCCCCTTGCCTGCCAATCCTGATATCGACCTACATCATATCAAAGGGGCATTGATAAACGCTAGGTCTATGGTAGCCCACGCGATAGACATTGCAGACTTAATGACCTCCAACCAATTAGACTTCTTAGCAATAACAGAAACTTAGATGCATGCCGCAGCAGGCCCCTCTCTGTCACTAGCAGTACCCAACGACTATACCTTACTAAGTGCAGACAGAGAAACTTCCAGAGGAGGAGGTATTGCCTTCACCGCTAGAATCAATCTAGGTCTCAGAGTACTCCCTCAATTCACATTCCCCTCAGGAGAACTCCTTACAGTTAAATTGCCACTCTCACCAGCACGTACCATAACCTTGCATCTCATAGACCTCCTGGTCCAATACCATCCTTTGGTGAAGATATTTTTTCTTTACTCACCACTAACACAAAACCTTGCACCCAGATTATTTTTTTTTTGTTTTTTTTTGTTTTATTGGTTAAACAATTTAAACTTTTAACATTTTCCACATTCACTTTCGACATCAATTTCGTCACATCAAGCAAATGTTCATTGTTTGACAATATGTAATGATATTCTCCTTTGTGATTTAAGCAGGGAAGTATTGTGGGCCCGTTTATTTCCCTCTCTCTCCAGTTCCTTCCTCCTCCAATCCCAATTTTAAGGATTCTACGAATTTTAAAGCGTCTATAGTTCTGCCAACTTATTCAACTGTCAGTAGTCTCTCCCAGTATTCCTCCTCCATATCTGGTGAAATCTTGGAAGTATAGCTCCCCATAGCCGTCTGGCGTTTCAATGCCCGGGCCGGGCAGGTTAGCATAACGTGTCTAACGGATTCCAGGTGTTCTTTATTTTCGCAGAACCTACAATATGCTTTCGATTTTTCCTTTTTTTTCTCCTCCATTTTTACCTCTCTAGAGTTCCAGATATTCAATCTGCATCTCAGTAGAAGGTCTCTATAGTGGCATGATGGAAACTTCTTTAGGTATGGTGGGAGGATGTTCAATGTTTTTCGTTCCCATATGATCTTATGACACTGGTTTCTTATCAATTTCTTCGCTTGAGTTTCTTCCCAGTCTTTTTCCTGGATAGTTCTTTTTGTCTTGTCCGGATTGTATTTCAAGGTATCCTCAGAGATACTGAACTGTTCCAAGATGGCCTTGCATTTCATTTTCCAGAGTTGGAGTATCGTATCTCTATTTATTGGCCCTGACCGAGCTAGTATTTCATATGGTTGAGGTGGTTTGTCAAGAATGCATTTGCGGTAAAGAGATAGAGTTTTACACAGCACTATTGACGCCAAGGATTGGAGCCTTAATTCAGTTCTTATGAGCTCAATTGGCAGCAAGTTTGGGAGGCATAAGAATTTCCGGCAGAAGTAAGACTCCCATAAATTCCAAACTTCCCAGCTCAGGGCTAGCAGGGCCTCAGCTCATACGTAATTACTGCTGACACCTTTTGTTTATAAAAGGTTGTAATAGGCATCAAAGAGAACTTTCCGTACCTTCGATTTATTATCAGCCCTTGGTTAGTCAAAGTCGTTATTTTTTCCGGAATCAGTGCATAGTGGCCTTCTTCATTGTAGTTTTTGTTTATCCTGAGTCCAAGATATAATGTTGTGTCTACCACCTCCAGTTTTTCATTCTCTAACAACCAGACGTGATGTTTCATTACCGCTCTTTTTCCACGACAGGACTACATTATTAGTACCATGGATTTCTTGATGTTTATTTTCATATCATTTTCTATTAGGTACTTATTAAAGGCCACTATCCTTCGCTGTAGTCCGATGGGCGCTTGATCGGCGAATACCGCATCATCAGCATACAACATCCACGGCACTTCCGTCCCATTGATCTTTGGGGCGAAGGCGCGGGTCTGATCTTACGTAATCTTCATGTCTGCCATGTATAAATCAAAGAGGAAGGGAGCCAAAGTGCATCCCTGCTTAATTCCACGGGATGTTCCGATCTTTCTAGTTACCCCTCCATTTGCTGTAGTTTGAAACTGTATCCTGGTGTCAGTGTACAGGTCTTGGATGGCTTCTAAAAGGTGTACCAGGCATCCCCATTTTTCCATCTTTTGCCACAGGCGATCCCGGTTGATCCCATCGAACGCCTGTTCGAGATCAATAAAGGCTAAATAGATGGCTTTTTTTTCCTTCCAGATCCTTAGCTTTCATAAGATTAATTAGGAATAAATTTAGGGCTGTTCCCACTCCACTGATGAAAGCTGTTTGTCTCTCGTCCAGGATTTTGGCCTGTGACGCCCATTTTTTCAGGTCTCTTAACAAGATAGACGCAAATAGTTTGCCTCTTGAGTCCAGCAACGCTATTGGTCTATAGTTTCTGGGGTTCCCTCTGTCCCCTTTTTTATAGATTGGTACAATGTATGCTTCTCTCCAAGAAGAGGGGATTTGCCTCAATCATCTTATTTGTTGAAACAATGCATAGATTAAGTCTGACCATTCCTCACAGCTGACTTTCAGCATTTTGTTCGAGGTGCCATCAGGGCCCGCTGCCCTAGAAGCACTTAGTTTTTTTAATCATCATTACGATGTCATCTCTGTCGAATTCTAGAGCCCAGGGAGTTTCTTCGGGGGCCTTCTCTATAGCCATTTCCTTATTTTTCCCCTCATACAATGCAGTGGAGTGATTAAACCAGTTTTCCTCCAAGACTTGGTTTACACCTAATGCAGATTAGCTGAGGTCCCTGTTGTTGATTATGTTCCACGTGCTTCTTGCATTATTAGCTGACACTGCGGCTAGCATTCTCTCTGCGTTTCCTTGTGCTCGCATAAATCGAGTTAAGCGGAGCCAGTTTTTATATGTTTGCCGGCACTTCCTCCATTGTTCGTCTTCATCACTCGAGTTAGCCTTTTTAATGCGTGTCAGATGAGCTCTGTATTGTTTCCTTCTGGCCACTAGGAGTTCATCATATGCATGTTTCTTTTGACTAATTTTCACCCTATTTGGATCATACTTGACCTCAAAAGCTTCAAACAGCCATTTGTATTCAACCACTTCATCTCCATTCCCTATGGCATTATTATATTTATGCACCAACTGTGGGATTGACTGTTTTTTAATCCTTAATCGATTTCTTCCCCAGGAGACTTCAGTTTCCATCGTTCCTTTTCTCTTCGGTGATGGTCTTATTTTCCAAGCGAGTTCAGTTTCCAGTAGGCTATGGTCGCTGTTTGTTTGTTTCTTTATTGTAAAGCAGTTTATCCATTCCAGGGTATTACCTCCTACAAAACAATAGTCCAGACAAGCTCTGGCTTTTCCACAGTGCCATGTGTTAGCTCCTGTCAGGTTGCCTCTCGTTTGGCTATTTAACATCCTCATATCTCGGATTCGCATTTCCTCCATCCATTTTTGTTCTTTCCCTACTAGATATTCAACCTTTTTGATCTTACCCTCCGTGTCCAGCAATTTGATGTTTAGGTCTCCGCTAAGGAGTATCAGCTGGTCTTTGACCTCCGTCATTGACTTATCGATGGCATTCATGATGTCTTTTAGGTAGCCATCCAGTTTAGGCATATTTTCGCTCCAGTAGGTATTTATCAATAGCAACTTAGATGGCCCTTCATTCTCCTTTGAATGGAGTGCAATTTTTAATATATGCACATAGGGATTCGGGATATGGTGTTCCAGAACTTGCAGGGGGCTGTCTAGTTTTTTTTAGAATCATAAGGCCTATGAATGGTCTCCCTTTTGGCCCCTTTCTGGCCAGATTAATATACACTTCATATCCCTCACAGACTGATGTATCCCACAGCCAGGATTCCTGGATGGAAATGAGGTCATATTTGCCCAAGAAACTACTGTCATTAGTAAACAAATGCTTAAAGCCTCTGGTGTTCGATGAGGCACAGTAGACATTTCTTTGGGACTCCTCATCAATCTATTGTTTTTTCTTTGTGTTTAAAGTGCTTGCCATCCATGTCCAGTCGTTGGGGATCTTTTTTCCTTCCTTGGGATTGGTTTTGCTCTTCCTCGTATTCCCTGAGTTGTCCACAGTAACCTTCAGGGTTTTCATTTGCTCCGCTCTTTTTTTATTGTGAATAGACTTTCCCTTTGAGTTTTCGATTGTTCTTTTGCATTTTCCCTTAAATCCTTTTTAATTTCACCCCCTGGGATCGGTCTGGATTTTTCACTAAGTTTCTTGTCTGTATCTTTTTTTTCTTTATCTGCGTTCTTCACTTCCTTATGTTCTTTTATGTCCTTATTTGTTTCTTTTGTATTGTCTGTGTTTGATCTATCTTCCAGAGTTTCTGATCGGAAGCCCTTTTTTCTAAGGATGTCACTGGCCTCCAGCAATTTCTGCTTGATCTTATTGGAGTTTAGGTGTAATATAACTTGGTGCATCCGCCTTTCTTTCAGGAATTCCACAATTTGTATGTCCTCTGTTGCTATCGTGCGTTAGATTGAAGTTTGATTGCAGAGAGTCATCACATAGCTCCTATTTAACACTACCCTTCCAGGGCCTTTTGATGTTGTTTCTAGCTTTAGGTAGCAGCCTTTAGGTGGCCTTGCTCTCCTGACACTTCGGGGGGGGGGGAGAGACTTCGTTCTGATCATCTTCCACTATCTCCCCCTCCTTTTTTTATTTTTTATTTTGGCAGGAGCTTTCCTGGCTCTATTTGGACTTTCTTGTCTTTGATGTCCTGCTGCTTCCTTTTTTATTCCAGAGTTTTAAACGGAGAGGTGACTCTTTAATCTTCACAGAGGGGACCCCTCTGTAAAGGGTCTGTCTTTTATCTGATTTCAATGGCATATTTGTCAGTTTCTCTCTTTGGCATTTCAACGACTTAAGATCTTTTGATTGGGGTCCCAGGTCAGCAGTTTTCCCAGTTATCTATTTTTTGGCAATCAGATAAACTGATGCTATCCCATTCCTCCTCTTCCTTGTTTTTATCTATTATTTCAATGAGATCACTTAAGTCTGCAGTTTGCTCCGACTCATCCCATTCCTCCTCATCTATTACAATAGTGTTTTTAGTTCCATTTGCCCTGTGTTACTCCAGTGCACCCAGCTCGCTAAGTGTCATTTCCCTTCTGGGCTTTTCTTTGCACATTGCAAGCTTTCTCTTTTAGGCGGCGATCTTACATTCCTCAGGAAAGCTCTGGAGCCATTTACTTTCCGTTTTAGGGTTTCATTCTTTGATTTTTTTTCCTTTTCCAATTTTTTTGGTGCCCCTTTTCCACCTTGATGGTTCTGACCATTTGAGGTACCGCCTGCAAAAATCGCAACATTTGTATGATCCGGTTTTGGGCACGGGCTCTCCTCTCTCATCAGCCTTCTTTCATGGAGAGATCAGAATTACATCTTCTGGGGGTCAGCCTATTTGTTCTGGTTGAGTACCTTTTCCATTTCATTGGACCCTTTTCTGCCTTTATGTTACCTCCCGGCGGGTCAAGCTAGTTGTTCTTTTTATAGAGGCTTCTCATCCATTTGCAGTCCTTTAGGACTGCCTCCATCAATAGTGATTTATCATTAGTGTCTTTTCTCGCTAGATCACTAAGGCCGTTTTGCCAAAGTTGCGTTTGTTCTGCTTCCTTATTCATTCGTATATCTATTCTCTGCAAGGAAGATTCCATTTGCAGATTTGCCTCTTTAATTTGTATGTTAGTGCAAGTTACTTCTTGTACAGAATCCTTTATCAGCTCATAAAGTTTTAAGAATGGAGCGAGTGTGATGTTTAGAGAGGTGTAGGGGAGGAGTGGTCCAAAAGACCCCCCCCTTGCCTACATCCCCTCACCAGGTGAGGGCCATGGCTCATTGGGCGTCCCCTCAGACCACCCGGGCCCAGGTGGTGGAGGGTTCACCTGCTGAAGACATTGCCCACACGTATTGAATTTAGCTAGGCCCAGAAACCATTTTGTCTATCAAAGATGGTGTGAGCTCAGCGCACTGTAGCGCGGCCCCCACCCTCGGAGAGCTTCAATTATCCCTGTCGCCGCAGCACCCTGGCAGATCCGCTGTGAGCCCGTTCCCACGAACAAAACGGACATGAGCTAGCATAAGATACTAACACTGTAACATTTCAACGTCCACAGTGTATCACTGCTCCCAGCATGACCCGGTCAGCAGGGCCAGGGTGATGGGGAGAACTGTAGAATGGTCATCCGATGAAAGCAGAAAAATACCCAAATACGAATGTCAAAAACTACGTGTAATACGTGTATCTTTTCCATAAAACTACTTCTACTAAAGAGACCTGTAAAATTGTGTAATTATTGTAAGAAACGCATGTTTACCTGACACCAGCAATGAAGGACCCACACCCCTGCAGAGGTGTGCAAATGATAAAAGCATTCCGGGGGATTATTCTCTATATGTATCATTGAAAACCGTACACCCCGCAGTCCCGCGCCATAACTGAACTAATGCTGCTAGAGTACACAAGAAGACGAATGTATCCATACAGAGGGCTCATGTGAAGGATGTGCGAGAATGCACTTGTCATGCGTGTATGTCTAAGCCCCTTGTGTGCCACCACCGTCACGTACGGTGGCGGGTCATTTTCTATGTACTCCACCAACCTCACTACTACCTCACTTACTGCAAATGTATATGCATATAACTAAATACTGTAATTGTTAAAACATAGTGTTTTACATAAGGTGCTCAGACTGGATATAATCGAGACACATCCAGCAAAGTTGAAATGTATTCAAACAAATATTATAAAGTGTTTAAATGATTGTGATGTTTTCACCTCTAAAAGCCGGCAACACACGAGGAAGATACCTTTGTGAATATGTGCAAGGCCATTCCCCATCATCCCACCCTGCGAAGACTGCCAAAACATGAGAGCAGAGGCCCGCGCCGCGCTGCTCCACCTCCCCCAACCAGACTGGAGCCGCTTCAAAGATTTGTAGCCCCCTCTGCAGCACCCAAGGCCACGGCCCGCCACCTGCATTATTTACAGCACAGCAGTAAACCTCGGCCTGAACACACACTTCCAAAGGCGCCCCCTCGTAAACCCCACAACCCACCGGATCATCTTAGACTTATGGCCCTGTGCAATCAGGACACCCAATACTGTGGCAACACACAGCGGCACATTCATAACCACATCTAACAAGACAGGAAGGCATGTACCGCCCGTCCCATGCCCTGAAGCTTAGCCCCTCAACCTATGGCTCCGGTCAACAGGACACTGGTAACCATGCCCTGACGAATGACCATCAGACCCCTCACAAGGTGCATTCCTCCTGTGTTGCATTAACCTGTAGAATAACCTATTGGAAGATTTACTAAAGAAGATAATATTGCAATGACTGAATGACTGCGGTGTGCATGGCCCAGGGCAAATAAGTCAGGAAAAGACATTCATCTCTGACACTGGCCGCGATGGCACAACAACACCGCCCGGATGAACTCAGCCAACCTGCCAGGCCCAGCCCAACCCACGAGGCTGACCAGTGACGTCCTCCAGCCAAAGCCAACCACATCTCAGCAGCACCTATAGTTAGTCATCGCCACCCAATCCCATCGAACTTGTGCCCCCTATAGTATGTAGGTTCTTATGACGTTTTTTGTAAATATATACGCCTGTCTTTGCTATTGTCAGACAGAGCGCTCTCTGAGTTTGCAGAGTTCTTTGTATGCCCTATTCTGATTGATAAACTCCCACTTAAGCTCACCCGCACTCTGTCTTGGCTTTATTCCCGACTTGGGAGAGTCCGTCATTGTCTCTCATTGCGGGGAGGATCGTGCTGGTTGGGGACGCTTGCCTTCAGTGGTGACCCCGAAAGCGTGATTATTATTATTATTATTTTTTCCCAACCTAACATTACCGTCCCTTTTGGCACGAGAATCTCCGGTCGAAAAGGGATACGCACGGTGCGCCGGCTCCGGGAGGCTGCCCGCCAACGGCGACCGGTACACTAAGAAGTGCGCACTCAATAGAGAGAGGGTACGGGTTCCCGGTTGAAAAATCCCCTTTGAGTACCGCTCGCCGGAGCCGGGGCTGACTGTTGAGCGGACGGCAACACTCCCTGGACGGACCCAGTTTCGGAGACTATCGGTTCAAGACGGGCACGTGAGTATTGAGTGCGAGCGATCGTAAAGGGAGTGGAGGAAGAAATTTAAGACAGAGAACGAAGAGGGGTAGAAAAGGGGGGTACGTAGATCTACTAAGGATCATCCTAAACTTTCTTTGCTTTTTCTTTGCATATGGCCATTAGGATTAAGAGGTGAATAAGAGATAAGAGTGACGGGAACCCAGCTCCGAAAGGGGGTGGAAGGCGGCGCCGCATAGTGCTATCTAGTACTGGGAATATATGAATAAGAGGATAATAAGACAAAAGTGTCTGGCAAAGGGAGACACGGAGAATATATTAGTGACTGCTATTTCTTCTTTCTATTCTTTTCTTTAGGGTTGGGGGGAAATTAAAAGTGAGATCAGTACAAAACGTTAGGGAGGAAGTAAAAGAGAGAGAGAGAGTCCTACTACAAGAGGGAAGAGCAGACCAATATATATATATATGCGCCTCCATATATCTAGATAAGACAGACAGGTACAGCCGGCTAGGGAGGAAAGGGAGGGCAGCTTGAATTGTGAATAGAGTGTTACATAGAGGTGTGTGCACCTCGTATGCGTCGGAAGACAATTTGGTGCTGTGGGTGTGTAAAATGGTTATAAATGTATGGTAATTGAATGGTCATGGTAAGTGTGGCCGGTTAAAGCTTCTTGAAGACAAAAATGACAAGGTGAAGTGAGTGGGTACCTTTTTTTGATTTCCGGGTTAATATTGTCAAAATCACTGATGGTTTGCTCTTGTATGTGCCCCCCCCCCCCAAGAGAATAACATAGAGACTGTGTACAGCCAGTTTTGCATTGCGCAGGCAGGGGGAAGAGCACAAAGGAGCCCATTATTGAATGTGAAGTAGAAGACGACACCCATATTGGTAATAGGTTTACATTGTAATTGTGGACACACAGAGATAGACAAGTACTAGGAAAACACAAAGATGGGGGACGAAACACCCTTATCACATATCTGTAAGAACCTACCATGGTACGCGGAGCGAATTAAGAAATATCATGACCAGTGGATAACAGAGCTGAAGGGAGAGGGGTTACCCCAGATATGGCCCGAGGGAGGATCATTTGACAAAAGTGTTCTGGATATGGTGGCCACATGCATTTGTTTGAAATACAAGGGGAAGCAGTTGCAAAATAGGAGGGAAATATTAGATCTCTGGAGGTTATTTGAAGAGATACCACCGCCTAAAGCACCAGCATTAAATCCTGACCTACCCTCCACCACTGACAATCCACTGATGATACAGAAAGATGGTAAAGAATCGTCAAATGTAGAGCCACAAGTAGAGGTAATAAGCTTGTACCCGATATTAAACAAGCCTGTGCCCGCAGAAGGGTACAGTGACCCCACTTATGTCCCTCCTCCCCTGACAACTACTACACCCCACCGGCCAACGGCACCCCCGCCATATGAAAGTACAAGGGAGCGAGCCCAGGCATGTACACAAAGGGTGGATATAGAAAAGCTAACAGATGATTTACAATCAAGACTCTCAATAGCGAAAGATGAGCTCGCGAGGATAAAAGACATATGTGAACAAACAGCACTTAATGCAGCAAGATCAGGGCGCACGTCTAGAGCGCCGAGTGAGAATAGAACACTTGAAGATGGGTGGAAAAAAGGTGAGATACTGTTCAGAATCGAGGAAGAACCGACACGAATAATAGAAGTAGGGACACGAGAGGGGGGTATTGATAATGAAGAAAGGCCTATAGGGGACAGAGAGGAACTATTATGTGATATAAGGGACGATTTAGAAGAAAGCGACAGGTTGAGCATGGCAATGGGTGGGGGAAGTGAAGGGGTGGATGGTACATGTTCAATGAGAACACTGGATGATGAGTGGACAGGGCGATTAAGGAATAGGGTGGGGAAAATGGCATCACTGGGAACCTCAGCAGCCAAAACGGGTGTAGATGCAACGACAAAAGGAAGGCTACAGCTCCCATTGATACATAGAGGAGGAGGGAGGCCGAATTATATCCCATGGGCTCAGATGGATAAAGCCAATTTATTAAAGTTATTGCCCCCGTTATCGGGAGGGGCAAGTAAGTGGATATATGCCTTCGAGAAACACACTGCCGGGGTACCCCTAGCAATAGGAGATGTGAAGAGCTTGCTTGTATCAGCAGTGGGGGATCAGGCTGACAGAGTATGGGTCAAGGCCGGTTTCCCGGGAGTAACATTAGACTGCGACCGCCATGACAGGGCCTCCTTTAACACAGTGCGTGCAAGGGTGTGGGATGCCTTGCGAGAAACGTTTCCAGATACACCAGACTTACAGTCAGTAATGCAGTGTACAATGAATGACGGGGAGGAGGCTGTGGATTACATTTTTCGGGTCCAAGAGATGTGGAGAACAGAAACGGGCACGCCCTGGTATCAATCGACATCTTTATTTTACTTCATTATAAAAAGAGGGCTCCCAAAGGAAGTGCAAAAGGCGCTCGACAAGATACCAGGTATTGAGGCAAAGGGATGGCCTGAGATCCAGAGCATAATAGTACACCATTGTAAGAGAATAAAGGAAAGGGAAAAGGAGGTGGCGCAGAAGAGATTGGCAGACGAAGCAAAACTAGTGCAGACAAAGTTGGTGAAGGTCGCAGCGGCTGTAGCCGCACTCCCCCACGGCAGGGAGGGAGATGAGGAGGAGGAGGGGCTGATAGCAATACAAGGAAGGATGGCAACTAATTGGGCTGGAGCAGGACAGCGGCAGTGGAACGAGCAGGAGCAAGGCGGAGGTCTGCAGTGGCAAGAGTGGACCCCTCGAGGGGGACGAGGTGGGTACAGAGGCCGAAGAGGAGGTGGACCAGGGTACGGGGGACGAAGAAACGTGTAGAAAGGATTCAACAACGCTCCTGACTCTATTGGCCAATAAGGGGTACAAGGTAGACAAGGAAAAGCTACAGTACTGTCTGACAGAGGTCTTATACTTGGGACAGCTGATATCAAAAGATGGAAAAAGAATAATCCCCGACAGGGTAGAAGCGATAAGATCAGTAGGAGAACCCACAACAGTGAAAGACATGCAGAAGTTCCTGGGAATGTGCAACTATTGCCGAGCATGGATATTAGACTATGCAGCATACATGAGACCCCTACTACAAGCACTGAAAGAAGCACAACAGGAAAATAAAAAAATAGAATGGTCAGAAGAAATGAGCGCGTCATTCAAATCATTAAAAGAGTTAATTTCAAGCGCTCCAGTACTAGCAAATCCTGATTATGGACGCGAATTTTACCTATTCTCGCACTGCAAGGGAACACTCATGACAGCTGTTCTGACACAAAAGACGTCCCTAGGACACAAGCCTTTGGCTTACTATAGTGGTACTTTAGATGCCGTGATGCAAGGTCATTTCGCGTGCGAGCAATCACTCGCTGCAGCCGCGTTCGCGATTGAGAAAAGTGCCACAATAGTAATGGGATGCCCTGTGACATTGTTTTTGGAACATTCACTATTTGCAATACTTGAGAGGTCAAAAAGCACACTGACAACACAGCGGGCAACAGCCTACGAAATCATATTGTCTAGCGCCAATATCCATGTGATGAGATTCAAGACAGTGAACCCCGCAACATTCATTACAGAAGCATGCACACTAGAGGACATGCAGGACCACGATTGTGCAACTTACACAGGAGAACGAGGGGAGGACACAGTGGTGTGTGAGAACGCTCTGAGCGAGGGGGAAGTGTACTTCGTGGATGGGTCTGCATCCATTGATGTGGACACGGGAGAAAAACATGTTGGTATGGCAGTGATGAGGTTAGAAGACGGTGAGTATGAAACACTAGTGCAGTACCGCCTCCCATCACATTCCTCCGCACAAGCAGCAGAACTGATTGCGCTCATAGAAGCACTACATGCAGCAAAGGGTTGCGCAGTGACAATATATACAGACTCAGCCTACATGACAACGACAGCACATGGAGGTCTAGCAAGATGGGGGCGGAGGGGATTTCGACGGGCAGATGGAACACCAGTACAGCATGCAGAATTGTTGAAAGAGTTAATTGAGGCCCTACAAAACCCAACTGCGGTAGCAATAGTGAAGTGCCAAGCACATACATCCAACACAGACGTTGTGTCTTTGGGAAACGCGGCAGCGGACGCTGCCGCCAAGGAGGCTTCCTATTTTCAGAAATATGAAGCAGGTGAGTACATGCTGCAGCACAAGACAAACGAAGAGCTCCCAGAAGGCTACAACATGATGCCTATATCACAAATACTAGAATTACAGGAAGGAGCTAGTGCAGACGAAAAATTGATGTGGACAAAACGAGGGTGCAGCAAGTCGGCAACAGACTTACTGTGGCGGCAAAATAACTCAGGGAAAGTGGTAATGCCAATCAAGTTATTGGAAATTGCATTCCAACAACTACACTTCCCTGCACACAATACCAATCAGCACATTGCAGCAGAAATACAGGAAGAATGGTTCGTGCCCTGTCTCCAGGAGCACGTATCTCGATTAGCGATGGAATGCACAACATGTCAGATATACAATTCAGGAATGACATTACGCACGCTACGGGGAACAATTCCAAAACCCATTGGCCCATTCAGAGAGCTACATATTGATTACGCGGCCATGGGGGAAAGGTGTAATGGAGCACGGTATATGATCGTGGTTGTATGCCCATTCTCAAGGTGGGTAGAAGCAGGACCATGTGCACACCTGATGCCAAGAGCGCTGCAAAGTTCCTAGTGAGGGAAGTGTTCCCGCACTGGGGAATTTGTGACGTTATTCGCTCAGATAATGGCACTCACTTCGTAAATGAGCTTTTCAAGGAAGTTACTACATTATTGGGAATAAAACATAAATTGTGTTCGATTTATCATCCTCAAAGTAATGGCGTAGTGGAAAAGATGAACGGACTGTTAAAAGGCAGGTTATCAAAACTATGCTTTTCATTGAAAAAGAATTGGATTTACTGTCTGCCCCTTGCGCTATTTGAGCTGAGAAATCAGCCAAGCAAAGACCACCATTTGTCCCCGCACGAGATTGTGACTGGGAGACGAATGAGCACAGCACACTCTCCACTGCGCGAACACTCAGATGCACACAGGAGCGCCGCGATATTGGGAGAAGAGTTCACAGACTATTTGAAGAAATTGACAAGGGCAGCGCGCGCAATATCAAAGCAGCTCTCTCCACCCTTCACGAGAGAGGAGGGAAACATAACAGGGTCTGTCACGGAGCCTGAGCAACAGCTACAGCTGATGCCGGGCGAATTCATTTATGTCAGGAGTTTTGTGCGTCGATGGAATGCACCACGGTTCCATGGCCCATACGAGGTAGTGTTCTGCACGCCCACGGCAGTAAAAGTGAAGGGCCTAAAATACTGGGTACACTTAACAGATGTACGAAAAGCATATAGTAATGTGCAAGAGGAGGTAGATGAGGAGGCACAGACAACAGCAAACGATGCAGCTGAGCAGAATGTCTGAATATGAACTTGTGTATGTGTGACAGTAATGGACCTGAATGGGAAAATGACTGATAAGTATACTTGCATTCTTTTTAAGATGTTACGGGGAAAAAAAAAAAAAAACGTTTTTTCTTTTTATCCTGTGGACTTATATGTAATTAATGAAGTGATCAAATTATGACGTGTTTACACCCTTGTCTGTGAATACCCTACCCTGCAACCCTACCCGCTTCCATTCCCCGTCAATATATATTGGCACTGATGGTGCCAGCAAAATGTTTACATGCATGCACTTAATGCACTTTTATATCTCGAACAGGAACTACCATGGCATCTAACGGGCAGCCTGCAACGGATAGAATTAGTAGAATGAGAGAATTATTAAATGAGAGATGCAGATATTCGTTTAGTGTGGATTATCTGTGTGCATTACGTTGTTTTTATAATAATGTTTGGCCTGGTTACATATTGGTTTGTAGCGTTCATCTCTATCGAGATGAACGAGGGGGGAGGGACTCACAGCACTACTGTAAGTAATGCAACCACGAGTGTAAATACTAAGGAAGGTGACTTCTTGGTATGGGACGGGACGAAACTTGTATGGGGTTATTATACAACACCATCCAATGCTGTCATGATAAAAAACGAAGAGCCACAGGGTGAAATGCAAAATAACACAGTATCCCCGCCAAAGATATCTAATTACAATGCTCACAGTCTGAACGACCGAAACCCCTCCGCCATATCCTGGTTGTATAACACCCCTACCAGCCAACCTGCCCCCATAGCTATAGACACATTGTCAACTAATAGGATGGAAGAAAATGGAAGGATGAAAGCAACACATGAAATAGTATATGATGATTGGGTGAAGGGGGGCGGGAAGGAGAAAGGGGGGTCTACTGTGTCTGTCACCCTTGAAGCCGGGAAGTACATTAGGAAAATAAATAACAGAAAGAAAAGGGGAGCGGAAAGGAGGAAGTATGATGAGTACTATGGGTTAGGATTAGATAGAATGGAAGACCCAGGACACCCCCACCAGACGAATAAATGGTATGCGGATATGAGTGCAACAGCTGAACAAACAACAAACGAGAGCTGCTATGTCTGCTCCCTCATTCCCCATGCTTCAGGTACACCCAAAGTATTGCTACCCAAAGAGTTGCCAATTATAGATGCCCAGTGTCTCCTTCATCTTACGTTATGCAGGATTAAGAACACCTTCCAGGCACATGGAGTTACTTTCAGAATGCTGCAGAACGAGAAAACTTGCTACCCGAAGACGGCAGGGGTGGTATGTCTGGAGGAACCATTTTTTGTAATACAAGGGACACTTTTTTCGGACAACAAGTGGAAGGATGAAGAAGTAATGTGTAAAGCTGAAGCACTAAGAGGTGTGGCACCGGAGAAATTGCAATGGATAGCAGAAACATGCACACCAGTATGGAAGGAACACATTTCAAAACTAACTTGGGTGACCGCCATTGAAAAACCCTTCAAACTGCAGAACGAAATAGACTATGAACTATGTTTTAAAGGAGAAGGGAAAACCTCCATGGGGACAAACAAGAACTGTAACAAGACCCTCACCATCCCAGATCTGAGAAAAGGGACAGCGGCCCTGATGGACACGTACTGGGTATGCGGCAACCAGGCATACCTGCACCTTCCCCCGTCATGGAGTGGCAGCTGCTCAATGGCCACTCTACACTCAGCCCTAATGGTAATTCCAGAAAGCCACATCGATGGGAGCAAAAGGGCACAGGAACGCATACAACAGAGTGCAGCCCAGCCGACTGCGGAGTCACGGATGTATGTCTTGTCGTCCGGGAGCAAGGAAGAGGCACTGACCCGTAACAAACGAGCATCGAACTACATATCAAATGCATCATCAGAACTGTTGGCTCAGATCCCAGACAGATATCGATTATTCAGCTCAGCAGAAACATTCTTTGCCTCACTCATTTCAAGTGTCCAAGCAAGGGCAAACGCAAAATGGCTCCAGATAACACGTTGGGAATTGATTCAGCTGGCAAATGACACTGAAGAAGGGTTCAACGTAATAAAAGTGGAACTAAGGGCTTTACGGCTGATGACAATGCAAAACAGGTATGTCTTGGACCTGTTGACGGCGATGGATGGAGGTGTTTGCCGAAAAATCGGAAGTGCCTGCTGCACTTTCGTACCTTCTGAAGACGCAGAGAACGGCTCCCTGTCCCATGTGATCGAAGCAGTTCACAACCTAGGAGAAAAAATGAAAATGGAAGGTGGAGCAGAAGAGAGCACGTGGTTCGATAACATCTTCTCCTGGGTCCCCTCATGGCTTGGAACAACTGTGAAACTTTTGATGCCAGCTGTGGTGTTCCTCCTTTTAATTTTTTGCCTGTGCCAGGTGGGTCTTCGATGTTGTGCTAACGCAGTACCTAATGGTGCAATGATGATGGTGACAATGGGCAACACCCGTGGGACAATGCAAACTATGCAGGAAGTGCAGGTACAAACCGGAACTGACGATACACCCAGGTATCAGCTAGTGCCCAGGTATCATGACAAGGATATCATAGACAAATTATGGCACACCACCATCAGAGAGCCCCGTATACTAGAATGGTATCAGGAAGTGTGGGTAGACTTGGAAGGAGAGAGCGGATGTATATACCTAACCTGTACCCCAGATGAATATGCTAGGAGGGGTGAGAGCTTAAGGGGGGTGTGCAGAGCCTGGATGCCGATAAAAGGCACACCAGCATGGGATGAGGCAGTTATGGACGAAGAAGAGTGTAGGAGATTGAATGAGTTAAAGAATTCGTTACTTAAGTAACGAAAGGGGGGAAATGTAGGGGAGGAGTGGTCCAAAAGACCCCCCCCTTGCCTACATCCCCTCCCCAGGTGAGGGCCATGGCTCATTGGGCGTCCCCTCAGACCACCCGGGCCCAGGTGGTGGAGGGTTCACCTGCTGAAGACATTGCCCACACGTATTGAATTTAGCTAGGCCCAGAAACCATTTTGTCTATCAAAGATGGTGTGAGCTCAGCGCACTGTAGCGCGGCCCCCACCCTCGGAGAGCTTCAATTATCCCTGTCGCCGCAGCACCCTGGCAGATCCGCTGTGAGCCCGTTCCCATGAACAAAACGGACATGAGCTAGCATAAGATACTAACACTGTAACATTTCAACGTCCACAGTGTATCACTGCTCCCAGCATGACCCGGTCAGCGAGGCCAGGGTGATGGGGAGAACTGTAGAATGGTCATCCGATGAAAGCAGAAAAATACCCAAATACGAATGTCAAAAACTACGTGTAATACGTGTATCTTTTCCATAAAACTACTTCTACTAAAGAGACCTGTAAAATTGTGTAATTATTGTAAGAAACGCATGTTTACATGACACCAGCAATGAAGGACCCACACCCCTGCAGAGGTGTGCAAATGATAAAAGCATTCCGGGGGATTATTCTCTATATGTATCATTGAAAACCGTACACCCCGCAGTCCCGCGCCATAACTGAAGTAATGCTGCTAGAGTACACAAGAAGACGAATGTAACCATACAGAGGGCTCATGTGAAGGATGTGCGAGAATGCACTTGTCATGCGTGTATGTCTAAGCCCCTTGTGTGCCACCACCGTCACGTACGGTGGCGGGTCATTTTCTATGTACTCCACGAACCTCACTACGACCTCACTTACTGCAAATGTATATGCATATAACTAAATACTGTAATTGTTAAAACATAGTGTACGAATAAGGTGCTCAGACTGGATATAATCGAGACACATCCAGCAAAGTTGAAATGTATTCAAACAAATATTATAAAGTGTTTAAATGATTGTGATGTTTTCACCTCTAAAAGCCGGCAACACACGAGGAAGATACCTTTGTGAATATGTGCAAGGCCATTCCCCCTCCCACCCTGCGAAGACTGCCAAAACATGAGAGCAGAGGCCCGCGCCGCGCTGCTCCACCTCCCCCAACCAGACTGGAGCCGCTTCAAAGATTTGTAGCCCCCTCTGCAGCACCCAAGGCCACGGCCCGCCACCTGCATTATTTACAGCACAGCAGTAAACCTCTGCCTGAACACACACTTCCAAAGGCGCCCCCTCGTAAACCCCACAACCCACCGGATCATCTTAGACTTATGGCCCTGTGCAATCAGGACACCCAATACTGTGGCAACACACAGCGGCACATTCATAACCACATCTAACAAGACAGGAAGGCATGTACCGCCCGTCCCATGCCCTGAAGCTTAGCCCCTCAACCTATGGCTCCGGTCAACAGGACACTGGTAACCATGCCCTGACGAATGACCATCAGACCCCTCACAAGGTGCATTCCTCCTGTGTTGCATTAACCTGTAGAATAACCTATTGGAAGATTTACTAAAGAAGATAATATTGCAATGACTGAATGACTGCGGTGTGCATGGCCCAGGGCAAATAAGTCAGGAAAAGACATTCATCTCTGACACTGGCCGCGATGGCACAACAACACCGCCCGGATGAACTCAGCCAACCTGCCAGGCCCAGCCCAACCCACGAGGCTGACCAGTGACGTCCTCCAGCCAAAGCCAACCACATCACAGCAGCACCTATAGTTAGTCATCGCCACCCAATCCCATCGAACTTGTGCCCCCTATAGTATGTAGGTTCTTATGACTTTTTTTGTAAATATATACGCCTGTCTTTGCTATTGTCAGACAGAGCGCTCTCGGAGTTTGCAGAGTTCTTTGCATGCCCTATTCTGATTGATAAACTCCCACTTAAGCTCACCCGCACTCTGTCTTGGCTTTATTCCCGACTTGGGAGAGTCCGTCATTGTCTCTCATTGCGGGGAGGATCGTGCTGGTTGGGGACGCTTGCCTTCAGAGGCCATGATCACTTTTTGGATGTGTTCAGTATCCTTTAACCTTTTAGTTTTGCAGACTTCATTGATGAATTGTGAGATTTGCTCTTCAGTCATCTCACCTTGGATCGACCTTTCTTCTGCAACAGCCGATGTTTGAGTCGTTTTAGTTGACATTAGTTTCTCATAGGGCATAGTCGTTTTTTTTTCACAGTCAGGACCCTTTTTAGCTTGTTCTTTATCTAATGCTGCCATCTTCTCATTTATGAAGAAGAAGCCTTTCATTTTTTTTCTCTCTTTCAATTTTCCCCGTCAGGATCGTTATATCTTGCATGATTTTATTTGCTAGTCTTGAGTTACTCAGGTTAACTACAGGCGTTTTTTCACTTTCGTTTTCTCTTGGGCTTCCTGAATTCTTAGGGCTCTCTGCCAGCATCCGGGTTTGATCGTCACACCGCCCATCTTTAGGCTTTGCCATGGTCTTTTCCTGAATGGGGCTTGAATAATGGCTCCCTTTGTCTCCTCCGTTTTTTTTTTCCATTACCGTAGCTTCATTTTGATGGGTTTTTTTGTGTTGAGGCAACTTATTTCCTTGGTTTGGGTTATCTTCTTTATAAGGCAGGAAGATGTCAATCCTTGCAGGTTCTAATTGATGGAAGTTTTTCCCCTTTGCAGGCTAGGAGTCATGTAGGGCTTCTTCCAAGTGGCCTAGATCCGCCATATCCCAGGGACCTATATTTTCCCATAAGGCCTCCGAAGCAGAAGTTGAGCATGGGGTTTGTTTAACCAGGGCCTTTGCACCTTTGGGACCATCAATAGATACATTAGGCTCTTTCTCTGGGATGCTTTCCTTCGCATTTCGCGGTAAAGAGCCACTCTTTCCCTTAATTGGAGAGGGCCTCCCCTCCCTGTTCGTGATGGCCTGCTCAACATCAATAGCAATTTTTGAATTTTGACCCTCACCCTGGACACCTTTGCCCTTTTCAGGGAGTTGTGGCGATCCACGGGGACAATGATTGAGGCAATCATTTTCGCTTGACCTTGATTTTTGTGTTAGCTCTGTATTCTCTTCCTCGGTTTCTTTTACCGACCTATCTAGAGCTTTAGAGAGTTCTCACATGGTTTCTCATTTATTTGACCCATACAGCTTTCGTGTTCTTTATTGGGAAAGGTGCTGTCCATCCTGCTGTTTTCCCCTAAAAGGCTAGTACCTTAGGCACCCAGTTCACCACCGCCCAACTGCTCGGCAGCGCTTTGGGTTTTGCCGGAATCCAGAGGTAGGTGACTTTTACGCTCCACTGCGATTGGGGCGTTGAGGGCACTTTGGGGATCATACGATATTAGGACAGGATCTAATTTGTCCTCGATTCCCAAGGGTATCGGTATGTTCTTTTCAATAATCGTGTCAGCCCCCACCGAGAGTCTCTTTCGCTTCTTGGGGTTGAATGGTAAGCGTGTCTGTTTTAGCACGGGCAGGTCTTTATGCACCACTCTAGGTAACTGGTCAGAATTGGCCTCGACTTCTGGGAGAGAGGTAAATCTTTGTCTTACCTGGAGGCGAGTTCTTAAACCTGCGGTTGGCGTTTCCACAGGTACCGACTTCATTTTGTTGTGCAGCTCCTCATATAGGTTCTCACTAGAATTAGCAGGGTCCTGTCTTCAACTAGCCCCCGTCATGCAGTTAGTTTGCTACCAAAGCCGCAGCAAAACAGCACAACAGCAGGTACTCCTTCAATATTACGCCCATATCACACAGGTTTAGCGCCGCAAGAGTGCCTGGGGTGGTGTTTTACAGGCACACTTCCTGCGTAGGCGGTCCGCAGAGTAGAGGGGGCGGGGCATCTCAGCGCGACGGCGCTACTCCTCGCACACACAATTCCAGCATTTCTCTTCCTGTTTAGACAGCTGATAGAACAGCTGAGTCGCAGCCACAGCAAAACAGCAGGTACTCCTTTAATATTACACCCTTTGCTCACACAGGCTTAGCGCCGCAAGGGTGCCTGGGGCGGTGTTTTACAGGCACACATCCTGCGTAAATGGCACCCGGAGCAGAGGGGGCGGGGCTTCTCAGCGCGACGGCGCTACTCCTCGCACACACAATTCCGGCGTTTCTCTTCCTGGTTAGACAGCTGATAGAACAGCTGAGTCGCAGCCACAGCACAACAGCAGGTACTCTTTCAATATTACGCCCTTTGCCCACACGGGCTTAGCGCCGCAAGGGTGCCTGGGGCGGTGCTTTACAGTCACATTTCCTGCGTAGGCGGTACCTGGAGCAGAGCGGGCGGGGCTTCTCAGCGCAACGGCATTACTCCTCGCACACACAATTCTGGCGTTTCTCTTCCTGGTTAGGCAGCTGATAGAACAGCTGAGTCACAGCCACAGCACAACAGCAGGTACTCCTTCAATATTATGCCCTTTGCTCACACAGGCTTAGCGCTGCAAGGGTGCCTGGGGCAGTGTTTTAAAGGCACACATCCTGCGTAGGTGGCACCCGGAGCGGAGGTGGCGGGGCTTCTCAGCGCGACAGCGCTCCTCCTCGCACACACAATTCTGGCGTTTCTCTTTATGGTTAGACAGCTGATCGAACAGCTGAGTCGCAGCCACAGCACAACAGCAGGTACTCCTTCAATATTACGCCCTTTGCTCACATGGGTTTAGTGCTGCAAGGGTGCGTGGGGTGGTGTTTAACAGGCACACTTCCTGCTTAGGGGGTACCTGGAGCAGAGGGGGCGGAGCTTCTCAGCACGACGGCGCTACTCCTCGCACACACAATTCCGGCGTTTCTCTTCCTGGTTAGACAGCTGATAGAACAGCTGAGTCGCAGCCACAGAACAACAGCAGGTACTCCTTCAATATTACGCCCTTTGCTCACACGGGCTTAGCGCCACAAGGGTGCCTGGGGAGGTATTTTACAGGCACACTTCCTGCGTAGGCGGTACCCGGAGCAGAGGGGGCGGGGCTTCTCAGCGCGACGGCTCTACTCCTCTCACACACAATTCCGGCGTTTCTCTTCCTGGTTAGAAGCTGATAGAACAGCTGAATCGCAGCCACAATACAGCAGCAGGTACTCCTTCAATATTACGCCCTTTGCTCACACGGGCTTAGCGCTGCAAGGGTGCCTGGGGTGGTGTTTTACAAGCACACTCCTGCGTAGGCAGTACCCGGAGCAAAGGGGGCGGGGCTTCTCAGCACGATGGCGCTACTCCTCGCGCACACAATTCTGGCGTTCTATTCCTTGTTAGACAGCTGATAGAACAGCTGAGTCGCAGCCACAGCACAACAGCAGGTACTCCTTCAATATTACACCCTTTGCTCACACGGCTTAGCACCGCAAGGGTGCCTAGGGCGGTGTTTTACAGGCCCACTTCCTGCGTAGGCGGTACCCGGAGCAGAGGGGGCGGGCCTTCTCAGCGCGATGGCGCTACTCCTCGCACACACAATTCCGCGTTTCTCTTCCTGGTAAGACAGCTGATAGAACAGATGAGTTGCAGCCACAGCACCACAGCAGGTACTCCTTCAATATTACGCTGTTTGCTCACACGGGCTTAGCGCTGCAAGGGTGCCTGGGGCGTTGTTTTACAGGCACACTTCCTGCATAGGCGGTACCCGGAGCAGAGGGGGCGAGCCTTCTCAGCGCGACGGCGCTACTCCTCGCACACACAATTCCAGCGTTTCTCTTCCTGGTTAGATAGCTGATAGAACAGTTAAGTCGCAGCCACAGCACAACAGCAGGTACTCCTTTAATATTATGCCCTTTGCTCACACAGGCCTAGCGCCGCAAGGGTGCCTGGGGCGGTGTTTTACAGGCACACGTCCTGCGTAGGTGTCACCCGGAGCAGAGGGGGCAGGGCTTCTCAGCGCGACGGCGCTACTCCTCGCACACACAATGCCGGCGTTTCTCTTCCTGGTTAGACAGCTGATAGAACAGCTGAGTCGCAGCCACAGCACAACAGCAGGTACTCTTTCAATATTACGCCCTTTGCTCACACGGGCTTAGCGCCGCAAGGGTGCCTGGGGCGGTGCTTTACAGTCACACTTCCTGCGTAGGCGGTACTTGGAGCAGAGGGGGCGGGGCTTCTCAGCGCAACGGCACTACTCCTCGCACACACAATTCCGGTGTTTCTCTACCTGGTTAGACAGCTGATACAACAGCTGAGTCACAGCCACAGCACAACAGCAGGTACTCCTTCAATATTACGCCCTTTGCTCACACAGGCTTAGCGCCGCAAGGGTGCCTGGGGCAGTGTTTTAAAAGCACACGTCCTGCGTAGGTGGCACCCGGAGCGGAGGTGGCGGGGCTTCTCAGCGCGACAGCGCTACTCCTCGCACACACAATTCTGGCGTTTCTCTTCCTTGCTAGACAGCTGATAGAACAGCTGAGTCGCAGCCAAAGCACAACAGCAGGTACTCCTTCAATATTACGCCCTTTGCTCACACGGGTTTAGTGCTGCAAGGGTGCCTGGGGTGGTGTTTTACAGGCACACTTCCTGCTTAGGGGGTACCCGGAGCAGAGGGGGCGGGGCTTCTCAGCACGACGGCGCTACTCCTCGCACACACAATTCCGGCGTTTCTCTTCCTGGTTAGACAGCTTATAGAACAGCTGAGTCGCAGCCACAGCACAACAGCAGGTACTCCTTCAATATTAGGCCCTTTGCTCACACAGGCTTATCGGCGCAAGGGTGCCTGGGGAGGTATTTTACAGGCATACTTCCTGCGTAGGCAGTACCCGGAGCAGAGGGGGCAGGGCTTCTCAGCGCGACGGCTCTACTCCTCTCACACACAATTCCGGCGTTTCTCTTCCTAGTAAGACAGCTGATAGAACAGATGAGTTGCAGCCACAGCACAACAGCAGGTACTCCTTCAATATTACGCCCTTTGCTCACACGGGCTTAGCGCCGCAAGGGTGCCTGGGGTGTTGTTTTACAGGCACACTTCCTGCATAGGCGGTACCCGGAGCAGAGGGGGCGGGCCTTCTCAGCGCGACGGCGCTACTCCTCTCACACACAATTCCGGCGTTTCTCTTCCTGGTTAGAAGCTGATAGAACAGCTGAATTGCAGCCACAGCACAGCAGCAGGTACTCCTTCAATATTACACCCTTTGCTCACACGGCTTAGTGCTGCAAGGGTGCCTGGGGCGGTGTTTTACAGGCCCACTTCCTGCGTAGGCGGTACCCGGAGCAGAGGGGGCGGGCCTTCTCAGCGCGATCGCGCTACTCCTCGCACACACATTCTGGCATTTCTCTTCCTGGTTAGACAGCTGATAGAACAGATGAGTCGCAGCCACAGCACAACAGAAGGTACTCCTTCAATATTACACCCTTTGCTCACACAGGCTTAGGTGATTTCAACCTTGGCCTTAATGACCCTAATGACAATAATTCCTCCACCCTGGCAAATACTATCACTGAACATGGTTTCACCCACGGTATCAATATGCCTACACATAATAAAGGAAGAACCTTAGATTGACTTGCTGAGCTCAATTGCAATACCAATATTACAGCTAACGAACAATGTGCTTGGACGGACCATCACCTGATCACTTTCTCACTAACAGTCAGGTCACAACCTACCACTAACCCCAGGGCCCCCCCACACTAACTAGAAATAAGCGTAATATTACCGTGGACAGTTTACTGCCACTACTCCACCCCATCACAAAACCTAAACTCACTAGCCTAAACACAACAGCCTTAGTCGATTTGTACAACAATACGATTAACCAAGCAATTGACAAGTTAGCACCATTAAAAATGCGTAAAGAGAAACCTCTAGCCCACTTTAATTCTTGGTTTACGCCTGACCTTGAAGCCTTACGTAAAAAGAATAGAAGTGCAGAAACCTTTTGGAAGACCAGCCCAACTGATGCCAACAAAATAAAATGTACTACTATATCTAACCAATATAAAAATGCAATAGCTCAAACGAAAAAAGAAACTTTCAACGATAGGATCAACAAAGCTAACTCAAGTACCAGAGAGCTTTTTTTTTTTTTTTACTTTCTTTATTGGTTTTTCATGTTACAAACAAAGACCAACAGGTTTTTCCCTTTCCCCCAGTTCCCCCTCCCGGTACCCACCCTTCAACCCCCCCCCTACACAACTCACAATAAATCAAGTTCAGGTACTATAGTATTTCAACAGGTATTAGCTATGTCTCGACATACAAGCAGTGGTCTGCAGTGGTCTTTTCCTTCAGATCTCCTCATGTCCAGTTTATGTAAAGTGTCATACGTTTACTTCCGGGGATCATGCTGACTGGGCTGTGTCCGCCTGATACTGTCGTAAGGGGGACCAATAATCAATAGGGCGACTGGTGATAGGTGGTGTCGCAGCGTATCTGGTTTCCCTGAGTTCGCACAGTGACATATTCTCTAACCAAGCTGTAAACGTGTGGGGGTTGCTCTTACCCCACGATCTGGCTACCAGCAACCTGGCGACTCCAGAGGCCATTCCCAGCAGTCTCTTTTCGCCTCGGGACACCTTCAATCAGAGTGAGGAGCCACAGTGTGGGTGAGGGGAGCATTGCCACCATTGCGCCCTCAATATTTTCCCAGAAGGACTTAATACAGGGGCAGTCCCACGTTACATGGTAAAAGTCTGCCAGAGCTTTGTCAACCCTTTTGCATACCGGGGATCTTTCTGGATAAATTCGGCTTAGTTTGAAAGGGGAATAGTAGATTTGATGAAGAAATGTGTAGTGAATCAATCTAAATCGGGCAGTTAGCGAGATATGTCGGGTTTGCCTACAGATATGCTTCCATTGCCCCTCGTTTAGCACTTCATCTAGTGATGCCTCCCATTTGGCCTTGTGTGTCTGCCGCTGTTCTCCTTTCGAACTTCTAATCATTTTGTATATGGTAGAGACCAGTTAACCAGAGGTCAGGGGCTTGATTATATATAGCTTTGCCAGTTGGAGGTGCACAGGAAGTCAGGTCATTTCGTTCTTTGTATCCCTATGAGTCTATAATACTGAAGGTGGGTCAGTGCATTGTGTTCCCCCCTAGTTCGTAGCTCATCCTATTGGACAAACCGCCCATCCTGTACCAGATCTCCTAGCTTCTGTACCTCCAGCTTTTGGAAGTGTACCTTGAATGCCTTTTCGTGAGTGAGATATCAATAATATCATATATCGGTAGTTTGGGATGATAATGGGGGTCTGTCTTCAATAGGTGGCCTACCCGCTCCTAGGCCCTGCAGGTCACGTCGACAGGTTGAACCTCACCCCTCAGTGCCGTATCTCCATTTCCCCAGAGCATTCCCATTAAATAATTCGGGTCAGACACTGCTTTCGCAAATATGGTGTGCAGGGCATTGGAATTGGGGGGGTTCCATCCCGCTAAATACTGCAACTGGTCTGCAAGATAATACATTCGTATGTTGGGGCATTCCAATACTCCATGTTCGAATGCTGTCGTCAGGGTAACATACGCTACCCGAGATTGCTTACTAGTCCACACCAATATGATCATAATTTTCCTAGTGCGAGCCCAATATTGGGTGCAGGGGATATTGGTGCATTATTAAAGATGTATAGCAGTTTTGGCAATATAACCATTTTAGCCAGTGCTATCCTGTCGGCTTGTGAAATTGAAAGGAGAATCCATGACTCTACTTTTTGTTCCAGGGTTTCTAAAATGTTCATGTAATTATCCTTATACAGCGTCTCCACTTACGTTATGACTGTGATGCCCAGGTAGCGCAGTCCGTGGTAGCACCACTGGAATTCCACGCCTATGTTAGTTTGCTGCACACCTGGGATTAGGGAGAGGACTTCGGATTTGGACCAGTTGATCTTGAGTCCCAATAATTCTCTGAATCTCCCCACTTCACGTGTTAAGGGGATCAAATTTTGTCCGGGTCTTTAACATAAAGCAAAATATCATCCACATATAAGGATATGACAGTGCGAACAGAGTTCACACAGATTCCTCGGTGCATGTGCAGTTCTCGGATATGGCATGCCAAAGGCTCCATAGCCAGGGCGAATAGGATTGGGGAGAAGGGGAAGCCTTGGCGGGTGCCTCGTGAAGGGAAGATATATCCTGACATCATCCCGTTCATGTATATTGCAGCTCATGGGGCCATATGGAGAAGTTTGACCCACCGAATGTACGTGAGGCCAAAGCCAAACCGTTGCAATACCTCAAAGAGAAAGGGCCACTTGACAGAGTCAAAGTCCTTCTCGGCATCCAGGGCTGCTATCGCTATTGGGGTCTCAGGATTTACATTGTGTATTAGAGTGAATAAGCGTCTGAAGTTATTTTGGGTAGACCGGCCCGGGATGAAGCCAGCTTGGTGCACGAGAACCAAGGCCGGCATAAGTGGCAATAGTCGAGCAGATAGAATCTTAGCCAACATTTTGTTGTCGGTATTTATTAACGACAATGGCCTGTATGATGCCATGTGTCGGGGGTCTTTACCCGGTTTTGGCAGCACTGTAACTATGGCTGATCTGGTTGATTCCAGGAGGGTACCACTTGCCATGGCACCTACGTACATACTCAGGAGTTGGGGGATTAGTATATCTACATATGCTTTGTAGAACTCAGCTGTTATGCCGTCTAACCCAGGGGATTTGCCATTGGGGAGCGATTGTAGGGCCTTACTAAAATACAGAATCTAACTATAGCATTATATGTTATAGGTGATTGAGAAAAATTTAAAGAAAGAAAGTTTGAAAGTGGGTGAATAACTCCTGAAGAAGTGGGATCAAACCCCGAAACGCGTCGAGTTAAAGCCACGAACATTGTTTACCCACGAGGACCAATGAAAGAAATTGCATAAACATCTTTTTTCAGGAACTGCATTTTTTCTAGTATGCTGAGAATACGGAAATTAATGTTTTGTTGAAATAATATGTGAAGAACAATTGGTGGACTACAGCAACAATTTATTTGAAATATACAGAGAATTTTTTTACAAAAAACTGGTTTCCTAAATTTTTGTGTTACGTATAATCAAGCCAAATGTTATAAATATTGATTGTATTTTCAATTCTAAGGGTGTGCAGGGGACGGAAGTGTTCCATAAGTGTATGGACACCTGTTGATACCTGTGTATTCCCCATCCCGCCAGTTTGGGTAGCGGTGTGTCGCGGGACAGGTGTGTCTCCTGCAGTCATAGCACATTGACCTTGTTGTTTCTACTAAAGTTTGCAATGAGAAGGGTCTTTTTCTGGTTTGTGAATCCCCTTATGTTCCAGGACATGATTGTGAGGGACTTCCCTAGCTTCTCTCTTGTCATGGTAGCAGCCATGATATGCGTGGCAGTTTTGTGGCATATATTACAGTCTGTGAGACATGCTTATGTTTCGAGACCTCATTCTTCCCAGGTCTTGTGCTCCTATTTTGATTTGTGTGAGTCGTTAAGTTGTTACTTATAGTGAAAATACCTGTAACCATTGGGCTAAGCAGTTTATGTCCTATTCCTTCCCCTACCAATACCCACCCACGCCAGAAACTGTAACCTACTGGCTCCCTATCCCTGCCCCCCAACAAATCCCCTTTCATGAAGCTAACTAAGGGGACAAACAAAAGGGCCGCAGTGCCTGCAGTAATTGGGGCACTGTGGGCAGCCAATAAGCTCTGTGTGGTAACGGTCAATATTTAACGCATCGTTCCAACACCCAGCACCCCATGGCCCATCATTCATCAAGCCTTTCCTTAAGGTTGTATGTTGTGCTTAGTAAAGGATATCGTCGTGAGGCCAGGGCGGTTGTTGTGGTGACCCGCCCGGATCTGGTAGGTTCTTGGCGAACCGTTCCGCCACTTTTGGTGGGTGAAGAACATTGTTGATCCGTTGTGTTGGACGCCTAGTTTAGCTGGAAACATCATTGAGTATCTTATGTCCTTGTCTCGCAGGATGTTTTTTGCTGTCTGGAAGGTTTTCTGCTGGTCCTGGCCCACAGGGCTGATGTCCGGGAAAAGTTGTATGGTGGAGCTACCCCATTTTAGGTCTTTCTTTTCTCGATCTGCTCAGAGAATGGCATCCCTATCGCGGTAGCAGAAGATTCTGGTTATTATGGGGCGTTCCGATGCACCAGGGGGTGGCCCTGTTGCTAGGGATCAGTGTACCCGCTCTACTAGATACATACTTGACAATGGGGGTTGTCTAGCATGTCAACTAGGAGCTGCTCTATCAATTCTTCCATATTAGCAATGTGTGTAGACTCCGGTACTCCCATAATGCAGATATTATTTCTTCTTGAGCGCCCTTGCAAGTCCTCATTTTTTGCGATCACTTTTTTCACTGATTGCTGGAGGACGGACACTTCCCGCTGTAACGAGGTCACTTAATCTTCATTATCCCCGATCCTCTTCTCCACTTCCACCATTCGCTCGCATCATTTCTCTATTTGTATCGCAGAAACGTCCACTTTACATGTGAGGGTGTCTATCTTGGCTGCAAGGCTGTTGGTGCTACCTTTTAGTGCCAGTAGTATTTGTTTCAGGGCGGATACATCCGCTTGTTCTGTTGCTTGATTTTGTTGGGGGGGGGGTCAGCTTGCGCTTGTTCTGCGCGTGTGAACTGGTCCATCTTTGCTTGTTTCTTTTCTGGGATTGACCATGCTAAGACAGGAGACTATACTCCAGGTGATCCACCGGCCCGTTTTACAGGAGCCCTGCTGTCGGGTCTGTATCCTCTAGCTGTGTATGGCTGTCACAATGCCTACGTCTTAGGTATGGCAATTGCCACTCCAAGTTGGTTAATTGGGAGTCGGGCTCGGCCCCAGCTCTGCCAGTCCGTGGCAAGCAGGGAGAAATGGGGTTCCAACCAGCATGGTGCCGCCCTGCCACCCACAGAGCCCACTTACGGTTTATCGAGTATATTCAGTACTTGCGCACAGACGTTGGTGACTGGGAGCTGTTGGATTTAGATGAACTTGTGACATTCCGCAGTCCAGGCCTATCTCTGTATCCCCGATGCTGTGGGGGTGCCCCTATGGGTGGGGTCCCACGTGGATCATTGGATAGTGCAGTGTCTCGCCCCTCCTGGGCTTCCTGGCAAGTTACGAGTGTTGTTCCGCGTGAGTGCCCCTTTAGGTGTCAGCTATTATTCATACTCGGTGGGTGTACCTGGCTCAGAGGGTTTGAGGCATCCCTCCACTCGCTCTGCTGCGTGTGGCCGCTTGATTTCTGGGCCCAGAGTGGTCGCAGTCTACCAACAGTAGGATAGAAGGCCTTGCAGTACTGCTCTGCAGCTGCAGACACCAGGGGATCCAGCCTGCTCACTGTACGTGCGGTTTGATGTTTCGACGGGCTGGGATATTTGTGTATCCGTCTGTGCTAAGGGCATGGATACATCAGGAGTACGAGTCAGCAGAGGTTGGTAGTCTGGAGGTCCGGGCATCCGCCGGCTCCGCGCCTCTTTGTTGGAGGCCGTGGTGATGAGTGTATTCCCCGGAAGTGCCAAGCAGACTGTGGGCGTTGAAAGGCCCGACTTCAAATATGTGAGGCTCCAGGTTTCATGCGCCCAGGTGCAGGGTGCGGCCCGGGCAACAAGCGCTTGAAGGTGTCTCCTGTAATCTGAGTGGAGCAGAGGGGCTACGGGAGTCTAGACTCCACTGAGCTTAATGCCTCTCATGATCGGACAAGGGTGGGGGGGTTCAGCGCCACTCACCTCCCCAGCACTATGCCCCACTTGCGTTGTCTCCAAAGGGTGCTTTGTGGGGCAGTTCATAGTGCGTCACTGGTTCTGCTGTTGCCTGCCTCAGGTATGGTTTGCTGGTGCCTCCCGCACTATCCTGGCTGCTCCGGGTTGACAATGGGGACCGCTGTGCACCCCTTTGGGTCGCTCCCTGGCTCCCTCCGGTTCCTCCCCCACAGCACTGCAGTTTCTGTGCCTCGTCGCAGCCTTTGCTGGAGGAGCACGCATCTCCCTCTCCGGGTTCTCGGCTGATGGGTTTGGCTGCCCCTTTTTACTCGGGGGTAGTGCGAGCACCCCAGTTGCGGTCCGGCTTCCCTTTATTTTGCGAGGTTGTCACAGTGGGCGGGGGGCACTATTACAGTGCGGGTCCTGACCTGTCGGGCGTAATGGCACCGGGTTGCAGACTGTTCACAGACTGCTGTCTGGGCAGGAGCTCCCTCCGCATCATCCTTTGCACAGGATCTGCCAAGCCGATGAGCGCTGTGGCCCCACAGCAGCGTTCGAGCTGCAGGGACAGCCCATCACTGGCTCCCCACCATCCAGAGCCCTTCTTCAAGATTCACCGAACAGCCTACCTACACCGCCATGTGGGACCCGTTCCAGCTGCTCGCCAAAGCTCTCGCGAGTGCACAGCCCTCCATTGTCCACGCCAAGCTACCACAAAGCGGGCGCAACCTAAAATGGCCACCGCCCGACAAGCCTACATTTTGTTTACTGTGGTTGCCTAGCAACCTGATCGAGGAAGGCTACTTAGCTAATCCTCTGCGACCGGAGGCGGAAGCCAGCCTAATCAACAAAGGCCTACTGACTAAGGCCACCCTTGTCCGTGCCTGTCAGTGCCGGCAGGCCGTGGCCCGCTCTCCCTGCCCCTCACACGTCGATTCGCTGCGCTCAACTCCCATGCAGAACTTATGAACTCAGAGCCTGCACTGCTGCACGTAAGATGCACACCGTAGCACCTCATATACATGCACGTGTCCTCTCTAGCATCACAATTCAGTGCTGAACCTACGCATAGATCAGTCTAGCCCAATGCATGTCCTAGTGCATATATTGAATTAGCTATCTGCATATCCTGATTGAACTATTACATACTAGCCTACTGCATATTTTAAAATAGCCTACTGCATACTTGGAACTAACCTACTGCATATTTTACACTAGCCTACTGCATATTTTTAAACCTGCATACTGCATACTTGGAACTAGCCTACTGCATATTTTAAACCTGCCTACTGCATATTTTACACTAGCCTACTGAATAGTTTTAAACCTGCCTACTGCATACTTGGAACTAGCCTACTAAATACTTGGAACTATCCTACTGCATATTTTAAACTAGTCTACTGCATATTTTTAATCCTGCCTACTGCATATTTTTAAACCTGCCTACTGCATACTTGGAACTAGCCTACTGCTTGTTTTAAAATAGCCTACTGCATATTTTACACTAGCCTACTGCATATCTGGAACCAGCGTATTGCATACGTGGAACTAGCCTACTGCATATTTGGATATTTGGAACTAGCCCACTGCATACGCTGTGACCTGGGTCTGCGTACCGACCTGGGCTACCCCCACTGAAACAGCACCTGTACTATGATATACCTTATTCTATCCATGGCCTCCATTCTCTCCCTCACTAACTCACTCCCACTCCCAGCCAACCTGTACATGCAACCTGACCCCTCAATACTCACCCGCACTGAGCCCACTATTGGCCTTAACTGTAAAATAAATCACGCACTGAGCTCACCCCTCAGCCCCATCGAATGGATCAACCGATTTGCAGCCCCACCTGATCCCTGGGCCCCATGTCCAATGGAAGCAAGGAACCGCAGACTCGGCTCCCGGATACCCCTACAGAGGATTCCCTTTCAGAGAACCCATCAATCCTGCCCACCCAAGCCTGCAAGCACCAGCACACACCCTCCCACCATTAGAGGGGCACTCATCAATGCTTGTTCCCTGGTCACCCACGCCCTAGACATCGCAGACCTAATCTCGAGTAATGACCGCCATTGCCTGGCTATCACTGAGACCTGGTTGCATCAGGCAGCAGGTCCAGCTCTATCATTAGCCATCCCAGAGGATTACTCAATAATTAGGAAAGACAGGGAGGAAAGCAAGGGCGGCGGAATCGCCTTCATCGCTAAAACATCCCTCAGCCTCAGAGCCATCCCCACAGTCAGCCCAACATCAACCAAGCTTCTCTCAGTTAAGTTCCCTCTCTCAGCAACCCAAACCATACTCATCCACCTCATCTACCGACCCCGAGGTCATATTTCCTCCTTTGAGGAAGATATCTCTGATCTACTAACTAATAACACTAAACCTGGCTCACAAATAATCATACTAGGGGACTTAAACCTAGGTCTCTCCGACCCCAACAACCCCAATGCCTCATCCTTGGAAAACACCATCTCACAACTTGGCTTTAACCATCATGTGACAGCCCCAACACATAACAAAGGAAGAATTTTGGACTGGTTGGCAGATCTCAGTTGCACTACCACCATCATCCAAAACACCCCCACTGCATGGTCAGACCATCACTTCATATCCCTTTCCATCCAAGGAAATGTTCCTACACCCCACCCCCTCCCACAGGTTCTCACTAGGAATAATCGGATCCTAACACTCCATAATCTCTGACCCTTGATCCAGACTGTCCTCAAACCAACCGCCTTCAAGGACCTGGACCCAACTAAGCTAGTCGATCTCTACAATAACACTCTCGAGGCCGCGGTGATCAACATTGCCCCCATCAAACTAGCCAAAGCCAAACCACCAGCCCACCTCAACAAATGGTTCACGCCGGAATTAAGAAAAATTTGGAATGCAAAAAGAGCGGCAGAAACACGCTGGAGAAAATCACCCAACCTCACCAAAAAAAGCCCTATTCTCCGCAGCAGCCGCATCTTACAAATCGGCCATACTCAGCGTCAAAAAGGAAACCTATGACAACCACATCCTTAGCGCCGAGTCTAAGACAAAAGAACTCTTCAGTATCCTCAGGGAACTAGAGACTCCAGCACCACCCTCGGAAACCTGCTCCAAAGATGCAGTCTGGTGTGCCAACATACAAAAAGCCCTCACAGACAAAATCACTATGCTCCAAGCCAGAATTTGACAAAGAAAGACTAGCCTGGCAAAAAACTCTATCCTCACCTCCGCCCCGCCCCCAACTACACCCCCAAACTGCCCACCCTTCTCTGTTTCCCCGGTCACAGCAAACGAAGTAGAAAAAATAATCCTAAGTCTGAAACCTTCCAAATGCCAGGGCGATGTATGCCCAGCAACAATCATACAGGAAGGTGCAAAGGAGCTTGCCCCTTTCATTGCAGTACTAATCAATGCCTCCTTTGAATCCAACACAGTACCCAACAACCTCCAGGAAGCCTGGGTTATGCCCCTCTTGAAAAAACCCAACCTAGATCCCAACACCCCCACAAACTATAGGCCCATCACCACAGTTCCCTACATCCTCAAGATCTTGGACAGAGTGGCCTACCTCCAAATCCAGAATCACCTGGAGGTCCACAACTTACTGGGCCTTAGACAATCAGGGTTCAGGCCCAGACACGGAACGGAAACAGCCCTCCTGGATCTAAAAAATCCAAATGGATGACGCAAAGGACAAGGGTAAGCTTGCTATGCTACTGCTGCTAGACCTGTCAGCAGCCTTCGATCTTGTCAATCCCAATATCCTCACTGATCACCTGTCTACAGCAGCTGCCTTCTCCAGTAACGCCACCTCATGGATTCAATCCTTCCTGTCTAACTGCACTACCAGGGTCTTCGCACCCTCCGCCGCAGCAGACCCAATTCCCATCCATTGTGGCGTTCCACAAGGCTTGTGTGTCTCGCCAACACTTTACAACATCTTCACCAAGCTCCTGTTGGACCGTCTAGACAAGCTGGGTGTCACATACACCAACTACGCTGATGACACCCAGGTTCTCATCACGCTCTCAGGTTGCTATGAAGATGAATGCAAAAAAATCTATGAGATTTACCTGGAAATCCAGGCCTGGATGGCTGATCACTACCTCGGCCTTAACAACGACAAAACTGAGCTCCTAATCGTCGGTTCCCAATCCCGCCTGAACAAATTAGACGCCTGTTACGGTTCCATCTGCATTGATGGAAATCCAGTCAAAGTGGCCAAAGAGATTAAAACCTTGGAAGTTTACCTGGATTCCACACTCTCCCTCAAGAAGCAGGTGAACGCTACTGCTTCCTCCACAGCCTAGACAAACAAACTAATCAATGCCTGCAAACAATTCCTTTCACCTAGTAGTTGCATTACACTAGCCAGAGCACTAGTGCTATCCAAAATCCATTATTGCAACACTCTCTATCTAGGCACCTCCGAAAGGAATCTCAACAAACTTCAAGTCCTACAAAATAATGCCTTAAGAGCTGCCCTAAGTATTCCGAGATCCGCGCACATCTCCAGCTTCAGAAAGGATGCTAACTGGCTCCCGGTATGTGACAGAATAGCCCTCCGCACCCTCATCACCCACAAGTGCCTCTCAAACACTGCCCCCAAATACCTAGCCGATAAAGTCAACCTACGCCAACATACCAGACCCACCAGAGCCATCTACTCCCACTGCTTAGCAGTTCCAAGATTTCTATTAAAAAGAGCAGGGGGAACAAGGTTCCCAGTTCTAGTGGCCAAACTGTGGAACACACTTCCTCTTAGCCTCAGGACCGAACCTGCATTCTGGCCCTTCAGAGTGAAAGTAAAGAGTTGGTACCTCAAGAAGCTCCATGAAGGATCAGCTACTGACCCGGCTCAATTATAACTCCTCTCAGAACACTGTTTGTGTTAGTTGCTTTGCCCCATACACGACCACCTTGTAACCATGGTCAACCTGCACTTCTCACTGTTTTCTGTACTGTTATTTTCTCGCCTGTATGACAATTCTGTAACCTCTGCATAAGATTAAGCGCCCAGTTACCTGAGGGTTTGGTGCACGGCACAAATAAAGAAACTAAACAGAAGCACCGGCACAGTTAGCAGCTGTGCAGGTGCTTCTGTCTCCCCACTCCAATGGGAATGGGGACTAACATTTTCCGGCACCTGACCTCCCAATCTGCCGGGACTTCTAATTTCCCGGTGGCACCAGGATGTCAGGCGAAAGTAAAGTGTTGCAAGTCTGGCGGCACCCCGCCGGACTGGTAATGAGGCCCTGTTCAGTAAGAGCCTGTCCCAGCCTATCACCTGTGTAGCCCACATAGAGCTAATCATCTTGTCTAACCTTAGTGAGCCTGCTTATATAAAAGCTCAGCACCCTACCCTTTTGGGATCCAAGCGATGAAGCCTCTTTTCATCCTTGGAAGGATGCAGAGGTGGATAAAAAGATGGAATTACACTTTTTTTGTGCCAGGTGAAACTCGGAAACCAACTTAGGCAGAAATGAAGGACGAACCCTTAAAACAATCTAATCCTTATGGAAGGTAGTAAACAGTGGTTTGGAAGACAAACCCTGAAACTTGCTCACCTTGCGAGCTGAGGTGATTGATGTCAGAAAGACAGTCTTCAAAGTCAGCATCCTAAGAGGACACGAATGAAGGGGCTCAAAGGGCGCTCCAATGAAGAAGCTTAAAACCAAAATAAGGTCACAAACCCGAAAAAATAAAAGGAACCTAGTGGGAAGATGTTTGTCAGTCCTTTCAGGAACTCGATTACAATAGTAACTTTAAAATAAGAGCCTTGTTCAGGCGAGCAATTGAAAATGGAGAATGCTGCCAGATATCCCTTTGCAAAGGAAATCCATAGCCCTTTGTTAGGGAGAATTCTCATTTCTGTGCTAATTCTCCTCAACCTTAGAGACCCCAAGCTCTTTTGATGGACTCTAGGAGTCAGTGAGACCTTTTTCTCACTCTCTCATGTATTTTTGATCTGATTTGGACTCTGTGCTTTCTTTGGTTTTGGAATCTGACAAACTCAATAGGCATCTACCTTTTGTATTGTGACACACAGCACATTCAGTGCAGTGTCACAGAGAAGTCCTTTGGATTTCTCATAAGGTTCAAAATACCTTATCATGGGTAAACTACTGTTCCCAAGAGTAGCAAAGTGAAATTGACTTTACTTACCTGTTTTTTCTATGTAGGTCCTATACAACCAATCTTATGAAGAAGTACTGGGGGGTTACTTAGTAGCCCCTTTTCTTACTTACTCATGTAACTTTATGTTACCGTTATTACAATTAATGGTTGGTGGCAGTGGTATAATTTTCCTACTATTGGGCATTTTTACCGCAGGCTTAATCCTCAGCTGCAGTATTGCACCCCTGGGTGCCCATTTCGTCAAAATGGCCCGGTCTTCTTTTTTCACCATTTCTTGCTTGTAAGGTCTTTCTTAGGTCTTACTCTGCGCGCCAAACCAGGTTTAACCCTTTTGTTCATTTTGCGGGATTCAGTGCTGAAACCCACCTCTGGCTACAGTGTGTCTGGCAGGGCAGGAAGCAAGGGAGGTGCCCAACGCTCCCTGTGCTTAGTCTCCTTGTTTACCTGAATGCACCCAGTCCTGATTGGCTGGTTGGCTGTCCTTGCACGACAGCCACCCTGCTTTGTGAGTGACAGCTAGGCTGTGCATGAATGGGATAAACCTGCATAAAAAGTGAGGTCTCTTGAACAGAAGGCAGAGTTGACCACTGGAAGAAAAATCCGACGAAGGAAACTGGAAGAGAAGCTTGCTGTACCCTCCTGGACCCTTGAAGTGCCTGGTGGGGCCCTGATGCAGTGCCGAAGCTCCAATTCCGTATCGACTAGAGAAGCCTGGAATGGATGACTTCTTACCTTGGGTTGGTGGGACCAACCGACCTCAAGACGAACTCTGCTGGAAAACCTCTCCCTGCTGGCTGTTCTTCTTTGCTGCTGCTGGAACCGAGTGCCAGGGGTAAGGAAAACCAGAATGGAGTGCAACATCTTTAAGCCAGACCACGAAGATCAAGAGGACCCTCCTGTGGCAGGACAACCCAAGCCAGAGTCACCTCACCAGAGTGCTGGACTCCAGAAGCAAGGGAAGCCCATCAAGTGACCAAGAACCGTGGTGGTGCTATTGACCGGTAGCTGAAAAGTGCTGCTGAATTGGAAAGAGCCCGTAGCCGCTGCCGACCTTCGAACTACAGTGCAGGAGTCCTCCAGACGTCCTCTCTCTTGTCCCTACAACTGAGGCCCAGGAACCCAGGATCTTCAAGCCTGCTACTAGAACAGAAGCCATCTCTCTTCTTCCAACCTAAGGTACTGTCTTCATTAAGGGGTACTCACCTCTTGTGTCTGTAGCTTGCTTGTTCTCACTGGAGACTTGCAGTAGCTGCTTTTTCTGCAGAGTTGCTTGCAGCTTTGCCCTTCACAGGCCTTACAGCTTGTTGCCCAACAGTGAATCTTTTTACTACAAACTCTCTAAACTTTGTGCAATACTTTTGTGCTATCTAAAGAAGTGCCTCAGCTACATAGACATTGCTCAAAATGGCTTTGGCTGTCCTGGCTCCTTGCAGACTCTTTTAACCCATTGACTTTGGTTCTAACTGTCTGCCCTACGTTGGTACAAAAGTTTAACTTTTATTGCTGGGAAAGATTTAATCTAGACTTCATTGGGAGATTGAAAAGTATTCACATGATCTGAGAAACCGTTAACCCTTTCCTTCCCTAACCTTTTCCTTCTCCACAACCTTGGAATTGCATTAAGTGTGAAAAGTAATATATCAATGCCAAACATTGTCCTAGCAATTGAAGTCACCTCAGGGTGTAGGAAGTGTGTGTACGGCATCCCAAAAGGGTATCTACTTGCTTATCATATATATGAGGAAGTGTTTTGAAGTGTAGTTTTATTGTTGCATATTGACCTTTTTAAGGAAGGCTTATTTAAAACTGGCCGTTAAATGAATACATTATTATTTTACTAGAAACCTTGAGTGTAAGTGTTATTTGGATACTTGTACTTGTGAATCTCAGCGTTACTTCTCTGCAGCTCACATTTACCTCTCTTGAGATAAGTCTGACTGCTCAGTCACCCTACCAACTTGCGTAGTACAGAGCTATACCAATAGGTGGGTTACCTATTACCAAAAGGACAAGGCTGGTATAGTCTCGCACAGAGTTATTGTATCCAATCGTGCTTAGCACCCTTGATGGGGTAGATACAACAGGAAAGATAACACTGATGGTGTATCATAAGTAAAAGGGTCTATTTTCTTATCTATAAACCAGCTGCAAAACATGTTTTACGGTAGCGGTATAGAGCTTTTATTCCTGGCCTTCTTGCCGAAAGCAACACCTCCATTACATTCTCTGGGAGATCCCAATCTATGCATCTCATCCTTTCAGAAACCAGGTGTGAAGGTTCAGAGTTCTGATTTCTGGGTGGAGAATTTTGACCTCCCTCCTAAGTGAGCAGTTCTGCTCTTTGAGCAAGGCGGATCGGAGGGCAGATGGACATGTACAGAAGTTCTGGGTACCACGTTCTCCTGGCCTAATCCGGAGCAATGGATTTACCGAACTTCCTTAACTGCCTGATGTCATGAAGAACGACAGCGACTGGTGGGAATGCGTACAGGAGTGGAATTCCCCAGTCCACTACGAACGCGTCCTCCAGAGCTCCTCTCTGGCGCAATTTCCTGGAGCAGAACAGGTCACATTTCCTGTTTATACTGGATGTGAAAAGATTCACTTGAGGGGTTCCCGAAAGGGTGCAGATCTCTAGAAGAACTTCCTGAGCCAACTCCCATTCATGGGAGACTGTGTTCTCTTCCCCAGCTAGGTGAATAGCCGATACAGAGATTCCTTCTTGAAGAGCCTAAAACCAGAGCTGTACTGCCTCTTTGCACAGTGGTAGTGACCCTCTGTTGTTGAGGTGATGCATGACCACTGTTTAGTCAATCATTATCAGGACATGCTTCACCCGCACATAGAGTAGAAAGGCTGTCAGCGCTAGTCTGATTGCCCTCAGCTCTACAAGGTTTATGCATAGTCTGGATTCTGATGGAGACCAACGACCACTGATTGTCAGATCATTTACACGAGCCCCCAACCTGTGAGAGAGGTGTCCATACCTACTGTTATCTCCAGCCATGGTTGCCAAAAAGGTTCTCCCTAAAACCCATTCTCTGTTCAGGCCCACCACAGGAGATCCTGTGCAACCTTGTTCAGGACCATAAGAAGGTCCACCATCCTGCCAGAGAATTGTGGTCATTGGGATCTGAGGGCCCACTGAAGGGATCTCATTCTCAGATGGGCCGCTGGCAGAAGGAAAATACAGGATGCCATGAGACCGAGCAACCTCACAAAATAGAAGGCCAATAGATGTTGGGCATTCTGAAATTTCATGACCATCTGCAGAATATGCTGAGCCCTCACTTCAGGTGGGGAAGATGTCCCTGAGGAAGCATCCAGGACCGCTCCAATAAATTGAAGCTTTTGGGAAGGTATCATGTGGTCTTCCTGAAATTGCGGGAAAAGTCCAGTTTGTGGAGGGAAGTGGCAGGTGCTGCTGTGATGATCTAGAACCTGTTCAGGAGAATGAGCCCTGATCCGCCAATTGTCCAAGTAGGGGTAGGTAGATGTGAATCCCTCCACTCCTTTGACTTGCCACCCCTACTGTCATCAACTTGATGAAGTCCTTTGGGGTGGAGGTGAGCCTGAAAGGCAAAACTCAAAACTGATAGTGAGAACTGTCCATGACAAACCTCATGTACTTTCTGTGCTTGGGATGTATGGGCACATGGAAGTGAGCATCCTGAAGATCGAGTGACACCATCCAATCCTGGAGCTGAAGGTTCTGTAGGATCTGCAAAGAGTGACCACATTGAACTTGTCCTTTCTGAGAAATTGTTCAAGCATCTCAAGTCCAAAATTGGTCGCAGTCCTCCATCCTCCTTGGTTCCTCTCTGTTGCAGGTACCAATTCTATTGCACCTTTCTCTAACAGTGTAATAATATCCTGTAAAAGGAGTGGATCTGGATCCTTCAAGGAGTGGCTGCTTGGCAAAGTATTCAGAGGCCTTTTCAAGAATGTGAGACAGTAAACATGGGCTACTGTTTGCAAGGCACACGCTTCTGAAGCAATTCTTCCAAATACTGTGTCAGTCTGCCTCCCACCACAGTCCTATGGACTAGGGCTTCAAAGAGGTTTTGGTGTTGTGACTGTCGTGGATGGCAAAGAGGCAGAAGTTGTGTGGGCAGCTCTACCCCACGTCCTTATAAACCACAAAGTAGTCTCCTATGTTCCCTTAGAGAGAATTGTCACCGTTGTTCTTCCAACCGAAGGACAACATCGAAAGGACCGACTCCTCCAAATCTGAGAGGCTGAATGGGATTGCTGTGGTTGTCGAATCACTGCTCCCAATGACTTAGCAGTTGCTTTAGAAGTTTGCAGCTTTCCCAAACTCTTGTCGACCTTTGAACCGAACAACTGTGAGCCATCAAAAGGCATATCCATCAGCCTCGCCTGAACATCCAGGGCAAAACCAGACTTGCTCAGCCATGCAAACCTTCTGGTTACAGCGCTGCCTCCAAAGCACGACTAACACAATCTAAGGGTGTCTAAACCAGCCTGCAGAGACTGGCACATAGCATCCTTGAAATCCTGTACAATGTTGAGGAATCCTTTCCTTTTCTCATCCTCAGGAATGTGTTCTGCTGCCACTGACACAACCTTTCACAAAGTGTATGAATTATTTTCTAGGGCACACGTAGCATTAACAACTTTTAGCGCCATGCTACCCGCCGAAAACACCCTTTTTCTCAGAGCATCAAATCTTTTGTCGTCCCTATCTGGAGGGATTCAGGGATAGACAGCTGCCTTTGAGGTTGATGTGGCCGTCTGAACTGCCAGACTTTGTGGAGAGGGATGTCTCGACAGAAATTCTGTCATGTACTTCTTAGTCAAGTTCTTATTAACTGCTGGAGTGGTATCAGGCTTTTCCCAGTTTTCTAAGACTATGTTGCTCAGTGTCGTATGGAAAGGTAGAATAGGATCCTTTGGAGGGCCCTTATCAAGGATGTCCGTAAGATCATCCTTCTCATATCTGGCAACAGGCCTGCTCCTGCCTAAATACTGCTCCTGCCTAAATACTCAATCACCTTGGCCATGACTGAACTATATGACACATCAGCATGCCCAGTCACGTCTGGAGTGGCAAACTCCACTTTTGGAGAAGCATCCAGGCCACTGGCATCCTTCAAGGTGTCCACCAGGTCTCTTAACCTTGACTCCTCAGAGATCGACTCTTCAGAAGCATTGGGAGTGTCATATTCCAAACCAAACAGAGAGCGTCTCTCCTCCTCCAACTCCTCCTCTTCATAAATAGAGCTAATCGACTTGGAAAAGTCCTTTTTTGATAAAGGCTTAAAAAGCTATGACGAATCCATCGAGGATGTGGGTGACTTTGATGGTTTCTACATCGATGGCTTCGGCGTCGAAGAACTTGATGCTGATTCTTTTGACAGAGCAGAAGAAGAAGATCATGACTTTGACTTGACTCGAGGAGTCGGAACACTCAACCCCCCTCGAGGAAGGCTGAAGGGTTTACTACCCGGGCTCTTGGGTGCGTGGGCAGAATATTTTGATGACACCCTATCGGCCTCACGGGGCGTGATGGGGTTGGAAGCCTTTTTCAGTACACTGGAAGGCGTGGATGATGCTGCCTTCATGAACACCTCTAACATTTTGTGGTGAAATTCCTCCAATTCGGCCTTTGAAGATGATTTACCCGGAAAACCTACCTGTTTCTTATCAGGTGAGGAGTCAGAGGAAAGCAATCAGGACCGATGGCATCGCTTCCTACACTACTTATGCGAGGTCGATGACAATCAGGATCTCGACCTATTGTGCTTAGCATGCTGACTGCACATTTTAGCACTGTCAGGTGAAACCTCCCTCAAGCTCTTGTCGTCAGGCGACCTCATCTTTAGCGGTTAGTGGAAGGCTCTTTGGACAAGGGCCTACGTAGGGAAAGTTTCCCCTTATCCTTCGAGGCCTTACTTAATGGCACAAGCCACAATCATAGTCATTAAGGCCTACTCCTAAACACCACAGGCTTATTCAGTGTGGATCCATGATGGACATCTTTGACCCACAATCTGAACACCTCTTGAACGTGGTCTTCGGGGAAGACATATTGCAGATTTCGATAAACGCTGTAGATAAATCGCCAAGGCAAACGAACTGTCTCGACGCGTGCAGTGCAGAAAAACAGAACTGAGGCAACGGGCTTGGTGCGTGCTACTTAAAACAGTGTCAACATCACAGCCGAGTGCAGGATGGAAGCTGCTGAGGGACCACGAGTCTACAAGGCATGTCACCCTCTGCTGTCAATGTTTCCGAAGCGGCAAGCAGGATATCAGATATATCAAAGATGAGGACTACGTAGGAGGGCACGATCCATTCGAAATATGAATATTACAGGAGCAGTAGCGGTACTTATAAGAACCCCTGACCCCCAACACGCATGAAGTTTAGCTAAGTAAAGAAATAGAGACCCTGAGGGTCCTACAGGAATGAGCTCCCCATCTTTCTAAAATGTTTGCAGCTTGTGGAGGCTTTTACTACTGCAAGCCTTGTAATTGACTCCCTTCAGAAGAAAATGGGAACTGTTTCTTTAATAAGTTTGTCATGTAACAGCAGAACCAAAAATTAGTCGAGCCCAATCCCAGGGGGGTGATAAGCAATGATCCCATTCAGGTATCTTGTTCAACCCCTAGTATAACAAGTCTGGTTGGGGGGGACCTTGCTTCTTGTTTGCGTGGTTCCCTCTTTATCCAATGCTGCCTAGGTAATGGGGTTGCCTCACCCAGCCCGCAGTTCCAAGTTAGAAATTGCTGCTGCCTCCTCTAGCCGAGTCGTCTATAATTCTTATTTTCCCAGGAGAAGGTGATGCTAAAGGGATGTGTCGATTGGTATCATGCCTTAGAAGGTTATCATTTGTCTGTCCCTGGGCAAAACTGTACACTGTTTTATAGAGTAATTGGGGTGATATCATGAAGGAGTGACACTTTTTGGCCCTGGTATGTGATTTTATACAAGTCCCTGGCTTTCCTCAAGAGCTTTTTTTTTATAGAATATATGTGTTATTTCAAGGCAATGGGCCTCTTTCCAGGTCAGCCGGTCTGGTGAAAAAGTGCAGATATTGATGTATACGAGCACTTTACTGGATCGGCTGGCTATAGGTTTGCCGGTGGGGCACCTGAGTTACCTCCAGCTAAAAGCTGGAGGTAAGGCAGGTGCCCCGCCCGCAGAAAAGATGTCATTACCGGCACTGGTATTGCTGATGCTGGTAATGATGGCAAATCCCCTCATGGAGCCCTGTAGGACTCCATGAATGGGGATTAACACCATCCATCCGGCACTCGGAATCCGGTGGTAGTGCGGAGCGAGTGCTGGAAACAGTAATAGCCTTTGCCGGCATCCTGGCGGGTTTACCACCAGGATACCGACAAGGTTAGAATGTGGCCCAATATCCCTTGGCCTAATGCACTGCCACTCCTTGGAGTGCCAACCATATGGACCTGATGAAGAGCTACTCCAGCCACTCACGTCTCTGGATCTAGATGCTGGAAGAAGGCCGGCATTCACTTAGCTAGATTATCTCCTTCTCACAGGCCTCTCAAATGAAGCCCCTCCCTTCGATGCCAGGGTTTCCAGGTTTTCAAACTGGGACATCCTGTCTTCCGGGGGCTCCACTTCTCGTTTACAGACTTTGTAGTTGATTCAAGCTCTAGAAGAATGCTTTGGATTGCACTCTCATTAACCTACACTCTTGCTCTTGTTTCCTCCATATTCTGTCTGAGCTCACTGATTGTGGCTTTAAATGATGCTCTTGTTGCCTGGAGCTCCTCAGTGAACTAGCGAGTGTTAAATTTACGCAAAGATAACACGCAGGTCTTAAATTCCTTTTTGGTAAGTTCTGGAGGGGCTGCTTCCTGTTGTTGCCCCGCCCCATCATCACCTCTCTTGTCCCATCGGTTGCTCTCAATGTCTGTGGAAGTGCCTGTATGTGTGCCCCACAAGTCAGGAAGAGAAACTTTCTCAGAAACAGGACATTTCTTCCTCTTTGCCCCACACAGGACCATCTAAATGACAGGAGACCCTCCTGCGTGGCCGTGAAGCCTCTCACTCCTCTGCCTTGGTTCTGCTGGAGCTGGTAAAAAATGATAGCTCAATTATTGGTAGCTCTCCCTCGCTGCTCCCCTGCTGGGCCCAGAAGAACAATTACTTATTCATTCCACAATCCAGCTGTTAACTTGTTTTGCATGGTGTCATCTTGTCGCCCCGATGCCCGCGACCTCAGTTTTAGCCCATGCACTCAGATGTGAGAAGGCCAACAATCTCTCCTGGGCTGGCGCAGAGCTGAGTCCCTCTCTTACTCGTCGCTGTCCTCCCTTGCTTCAACAAAGCATGGGTACTAGTGCGCCTCCACACCCAGGAGTGGCAGCTACAGTTACTCCACCAACCACAGCCATAGCCAAGCCCCCCTTGATGAGAGTGGGTGTCTCTTCAAAGCGGAACCTTCCCGGGTCAGTGCCCCAAGGCAGCGAGCTGGCACTCTCATCCAGCGATGGTGTTCTGACTATCTGCAGCGGCCATTTTAGGCAGTGTCGCTTGATATGCGCTGGCTCCTACCCTCTGGAGGTCAGGAGGCTCTCTCCTTGGCTAATGGTTCCATCGGCCTGTTACTGTGCAGCACCCGAGGGGCTTCTCAGATGTTCTAAGCACT